>NC_088861.1:18114377-19568544 GCF_963853765.1 Magallana gigas | reverse complement strand
TTGCAGTGGAAGAGCGATTTCAATTTTAATTATTTCCGTGTATTGTTGAATACTCTCTAGCTTTAATGACACAATTTCGAGCATTGAATAGGAAATCTGAAGAAGTAGGAATGCAACATTTATGGTTCTTCTTCTGTTTTCTTCATCTTGGCTATACGACTGACCTTGATAAGAAATGCGGTGAACACAGGTTAGTAAATATACTAAAAATTGATCAAATTTGATAATTGATTTCCCGCAGTTCTACATTCTTGCTGTAAATGCATTGTATGTATAATTTTAAGTTTGTTTTAAAATGTCTTCATTTCTTATTGATTTTAAAAATTTTACACTGATAAATACTATTTTCTTCATATTTTATGCCTGATATTTTTGAAAAATGATGAAGTAAAATTGTTTAATTACTTTTTAGTTGTTGTTCAGGGTTCTATTTTGATTCGTCTGGGGATTGTGTAGGTGAGTTTTGTTTTTAAATCAACTTATTTTTTGCTGAGGTCTTTGGTTAATATTGCCTTTTTAAATACCAATCTACGTTAATCATTTTAGTTGCTTTTAGCTATCAAAATTGAAAGCAGTCTGAAATAAATACCAAATGTCAATTAAAGCCGACATTTTATTTGAAAATAACTTTGATCATTGGAACGTCCATTTAAAGGTTATTAATTTTATTTCCATGAATGTTTACTTCCATATCAAATGTTTCCTAAATAAACAACAAACGTACCAGAAAATTCTATATCATAAACAGTAAAACAAGTTAATATATATTTCTGTAGTTTAACTTTTTCATTATGAAAATTGATTGTTTTAGCTTGCCTACTGGGATATTATGGAGTAAATTGTTCTTTTCCCTGTCCGAACGGTTACTATGGAGACAGATGTCGAAAAATTTGTGGTTGCACTCAAGAAATGTGCAATGCAACATTTGGCTGCAAAAGATCGTTTGGTATGTTGTATTTCCATAATTTTTTTTATCTTAAAAGAATTCTGTTAACATAAAAAGTAGGATTATTATCACATTCAATTCATTTGCATTGAAAAAATATCTAAATGGAAGTATGACGTTATTTTATCTAATGTTTTATTAGGCAAAGTTAACAATTGTGCCAACAACATGAATAATAACATTATTTATCACTATTTGTACAAACGTATGTATCATTGAAGGCTGTATATTTTATTATCTTCCGTTAAACATGGTTGAAGTAAACATAAAATGCTTTCTTTTGGGTTTATGAGTATGATGGAACCAAGGTTATTCGGTAGACTTTGTCAGCAATGATCGATACCTTCATAACCCGTATAAACCACCAAAGAAAGCATTTTACTGTTCATGTATACATATCTCTCTTCAATTTTCCATATGAAGCGATTAAAGATTCATTTATGATCATTTATCATTATTGCCAATCAGTTAGTTACATAGACCCCCCCCCCCCCCCCCAAATAAAAACTATAAATGAAGATACATTGTACTATAACATTTTCATTATAAGTCCCATATCAGCCTGTACTCTTTTTCTAATTATATAAATCTCCTTCAGATGACGAAGAGATCTGCGCGGGGGTGTTAAGGTCGGACGACACGTTCCTAAATTTTATATAACTTTTTCCATGAATTTGTTAATGGTTTACTACTACTTTGACAAGCTTTCTTGCAGAAAATTAGGGTACCTTACCAGGCATTTCTGCAAAATACTAGAGTATGCAATGTCCTATATAATCTTCTTGAAAATACAACTGAATTGCTGATATAAAAATAAATAAATATACAGCACAGCTAAATTCACTATATTGGAACTCTAACTCGGCCGGGGCAGGGGTTTGAACTCGCGACCTCTAGAACCTATACGCTTCTGGCAGTGAGCGGCCACGGTCCTTACCACTCGGCCATCTTGACATATAACCATACTCAAGTAAATTTTAATCATTTTTAAAATAATTATAAAATCAATATTTTTTATTGGAACTCTTTATTACGAGGAGATACAAAAAAGATTCTCGAGGAACGTGTCGTCTGACCTTAAGGAAGCATATGGGCAATTTAGCGTCTTATTTTGACTGTTATATTCAAAATCGTGAAATTGAATAACTATTTTGAATAAAATCAAAAACTTAGTATTATCCTTTAAAAAAATTGGCAGTGCAATGAAATCGGGTAGTACATTACTGCCACATCGGTGCATTATCACGTGACAACTATAAATAGCCTACGTATATTCCTTAACATAAATGAGATAGAACATCACTACCCCGCGGTTTCCAAAATAAAACAAACATACCAAGTGAAGGCAAAACATCTCAGTTTAATCAGAACCGCTGCTAGAATTCTATGTTCTACTTAATTAAATAGTTATTCATCCGGCTCTCGTAAAACATTCCCAACTTTTATAAAGTTTGCACGGAAAATGGCATGTTGCATCAAAACAACACAAAACATGGGATTCTAGCAGCACTTTTCAATTTAAGCATTTATCAGACTAACGATACGTATAAAATTTCAAGTTCAATATATACGGGGTAGTGTTGTTCTAGTCGGATTTTTATATCGTAAACAACGACAGAGGAAAGCCTGGCCGAGAAATGAAAGCAAATTTACATACCTTTTAGCGAATGATTGATAAAACTAACATCTCTCCCAGTATTCATATGTCCAATTCTCAATAAATCACACCACAATACTTTATTAGAGTTCTTAGATTAGTTATATTTTGAATATGTTTACAATGCTTTCCATTCAACTTTTAGTCGTGACGTCATCAATGTGTAAATCTACGTAATACAAACTAATTTATGAAAAAAAAATTGTCTTCAGTATTTTTTATTTGTATTTGGTCTACATTTCGTTTCTTAGATATTTGAATATGTACATGATAACTAAGATTTGTGATTTCACGGAATTACATGTAACTCAGATTCCATATGCTTCCTTAACATCCATGCGTGTATGTAGATAAATAGAGGATATCTATATTGTGTGATTTTATATTTGCTTTATCCAACGAGTTGAAATGGTGTATATATTCGCGAGGCTTGCCGAGCGAATATAACCATTTCAACGAGTTGGATAAAGCAAATATAAAATCACACAATTATAGATGTTCTATTTATCTCATACAATTTGATTTATATTATGAAGCTTTTGAGACAGTCCCTTGTGGGACCCAAATTGGTGTTTTTTTTCAAAGATTAAAAACGATGATGCAACGTTGTGTTATGCGGCTATTGTGACCTTGCGCAATACAATTTAGTACGTCATTCCTAAGATAAATCTACTGTTTTAATATAAAGTTTCACTGAAATAAACCTTAAATTATTTTTTAGCTCTAGATAATTTTTCTTAGAGCTTATTCACTTGATTAAATGGAAATTCCGATTAGAAGACTTGAATAATCAAGTTTGTTGACAATCACAAAGTTGCGAATGCTCGTTAGTTTGAATTTACTCGAACGAGGAACAGTTGTTGATGCATGGTGTTTAATAAAACAAACACTATGCTAGCCTTATGATTCAAAATTGAAAATAGTGAATAAGGATGCTTACTGGTGGTGGAATAAAAGTCTCATGAAACATTATTTCGGTAAGTTCTTGTATATAAACACAACCAGAGCGCTCTGTTTTCATCGCGTCGTCAGGATAAACTCCTTGATAGTTAACGTAATTTGTAGTTTTATAAACTTCACAAAGCAAATTGAAAGTTGGAACTGGGATAAATTTATCAAAAATCTTGACAAACAAGAAAAAAGGGTCTTGTGGTTACGGTAATGAATAACTTTGCAAAAAAGGTGGGGGGGGGCTAACCCAACCCCCCCCCCCCCATCCCCCCCCACTCACAATAGCCCCCCGGTTCCGACGCCTGTGCTACGCAGTTATGTGTTTTTCTTCATATTTGTAATTTAAATCTTTGACAAAATCAATTTTATATTAATTTTTATAGTAGATATAGTTATGTTGAAAGTACTAGCAAATCTTCGAAAATGATCACTGAAGCGTTGAAGCGAGGGGCTGTGTCAAAAGTAGTTCCGACCGGAAGTATTTGATATAGCATCACCCGTGTGATATAGCAAAGGTTTATCACACGGGTAATATACACCACACGTATGAGATAAAGGAACTTATTTCCTATGTCGCTTATAACGCGAGATCTGACGTCACAATGCAATTCTTGTTTACAACTGCACCAATAGATCTTTGCGCAAAACTTTTTTTACGTTCAATGAAGTAAATGAATAAATAATTTGTCAAAATCTCTATTTCTTACTATTCTATTGGCATGAATAAATGATTTTCAATACAAATTCAATTCCATTTTTTAATATTAATTGATTTTCAAGTTGCAAAGCACTGGTAAAACATAATTTTAAAATTTGCACAACATAGGAAATAAATTTGTTATCCAGGTCCAGTCAATGGTGTACGGGGGTTTACCCCGGGTGGTATTCCATTCACCGTATGGAATACCTCCCTGAGGCCTCAGGGTGTATGGTTACCTACCGGGGTAAACCACCGTACACCCTTGATTGGACCTGGAAAACTAATAATATTCAGATTTTGAATATAAAATATTTGTGGTTTTTCTTAAGTAGTGAATAGGTAATGACCAAAATATCAGTTTTATAATTTGAAAAAAATGGGCAATTTATTAACCATTATGCTTTCGTAATTTTGGATCGATCTCAAAATCATCCATGCAATATCTACCTCAAAAGATTTATTAAATGGTCAGATATAAATCATAATTCTATACAGCGTTTGCGCAATAAACCAGATGTTTCTCCAAAATTCTTTTATCATAACATCTTATTGTTTTGTGCATTAAAATTGAATAGAATATCTCTTTCAGATGTGAATTACTTAGACCCTGTAACACTTCCAACGATAATCGTTACCGTCCTTGGGCTTCTCGTTTTGTTCATCCTTTTCGGCACTCTCATGTACGTATTACCCATTTTATCACTTTTTCCCTTTTTAACAAGAAAGACAAAGTTCTAGCGCATAGATATAGCTCATCAAAAAATATAGACTCAACTTGAACATCATGACCTTCTTATAACGGATGTAGATTTCACTATGATTATAATGCATCACTTTATCATCTAAACTTATTAAAGAATGATGTATAATCTACATTGGTTAAAAAAACAAAAGAATCGAGTCAGAGGATGATAATGTACCTTTTGATATCAACAAGCTACCTCATTATTGATGTCATATCATGTTTTCAAGATAAACAAATATTATTCTATATTTTCTTTTGATTTTTTGTTTAACATAATTGGCAAAGAGCTTCTAAATTGCATACCTTTACCATGTTATATCCCCGAACTTTATTCTTAACTTATTTATCTAATTTAAATATGTGTTTGTTTTTTAACAGAGTGTTAAAAATGAGACAAAATACACAACTGGAAAACTCGCAAGTAAAGTTAAAAACCAGTGACGTCACATCGCCTTACGAGAACGACTTACCAGTGGCAGACCTGTGTGGTCCAGTCGATTTTCCTCCATTTCAAGAAAATAAAAACGTCACCGACTCACAAGAAAAAATTTCTATGTATGACACATGTTTTTGATACATGGATAAGATGTACAAAATGGGATATTTAAATAAATGATTTGTAGGAAGTAGAATTATTCATACATTTTAACTAGTTTTGTATTTTTTACGTCAAGTGGTGTTACATGTATTAAACATCATGAAACATATCACGTGCTTATTTTGATTTAACTGTAAAATATAGTTCAATCTAAAATAAATGTCGATGATGACTTATGTACATGAAGCTGATGACTATCGCAAAGGTCCTGATCGACGTCCCTTAAGGTAAATGAAGACTTGTCTGTGTCAAACGATTTCTGAATCTTTTGCGTACGAAGCAGACCATTAACATGTTACTGTTACAGTTCTATTTCATTCAAGAGACAACACTGACCATGTTCAATATTTAAATATACATGTATATATACAAAAAAGATTGAATCGTAAAGAGAGATTAGAAGCACAAGCTTTCAATTAGATTATACTGTTCTCAATATATATATATATATATATATATATATATATATATATATATATATATATATATATATATATATATGTATATGGCATTTTGTGATGCATTTGATTTGGCGGAAGCTGCTTTCTACCAAAACTCTAAAAAACATTACCCTGCCAAATATGATCATTTACACTAGGATCCATACTGTGACGTGTTGACGATTCTACTCGGTGGAATAGATTATACACACGGAAACTGCATGAAAATTAGCAATATCAAACCACGTACATGTACATACAACGCTTACAGGACACAAATCAGTTAATTACAAATCTAAAAAGGAATTTCCTTCGGTGTTAGGAACAATGACGATTGTTGATTGAAACACAGGGACTTTTTTGAAAATAAGTAGCTTTATTAGCCAAATAAGGCGTAAAGCTGAATGTTTTGGCAGTTTATTACTCCAGTGCGAGCGATTGACCAAACGGCCAAAACTTTACCAAATATATTTGAGAAATAAAGTACGAGTTTTCGTGAATGTTGCAGAATAACCTCCGAGGTCGAGAAATGTTGTTTATAAATATTAAAGCCGAGGCGTTAGCCGAGGCTTTTATATTTCAAACAACATTTCGAGACCGAGGAGGTTATTCTGCAACATTCACGATAACAAGAACTTTATTTCTATTCTACTAACAGCTCAGTATTTCTACAGATCATTTCTCCTATAGAGAGACGATCTAGGTCATTTTGACAGCTGTTCCGTGTAACCCCAATGGTTTTGTTAGTAATGTTTACATGTGTATCGATCAAAAGAATCACATGCAGACGACAGAATTTTTCTTTGGATGTTTAATACTCTTTACTTATTTATAAAATATCTTTGAATCATGTTCCTGATATTTTAAGGGCAATTTAATACGATAATTACTACTACACGTTATATATTTTATGTAAAAACTAGAGACGAGCTCGTTGCAAGCAACGATTAGGTCTTCCGTCGTAGCTGCGTCATACTTGTGACGTAATACAAAAATTGATACCTGACCATGGTGCAATATTAGATGTGTAAACACTTTGTGAAAGAAACAAAGTACATGTATATAAGCAAATACAGATCTTTAAAAGTTGTCTGAAGTTTGATTCGCCGCATGTTGTTTTTTTGCATGTGCATTTTATTTTGAGAAACTTATCTAATCATCATAATTGACTCAATATACACAGAATATGGACGACGATTATAATGACACAGTGGGTATGCCCGGTATGAACGTAAAAAGACCAAACATTTTACTCGCATTTTTTATCGAAAGCAAAGGCCAATGAATCTTTTAGAATGTATGCGGAGATCCTGGAAATTTTACAGGGGGTTCTGAAGAATAATTTTGTTTTTTGAGGGGGGGAGGGGGCATGCACGGATAAGAAAAATTTTCCTGGGGTGGAGGTTGAGTGTCTGACGGTTATTTGAGTTTGCCTGGGAATGTCCGGGGCATATTTTTGTAATTTTATATTGTACATGTAATGGAAAGAAATTTTGCGGGGGTTGGGGTGGGGTCTGGAACCCTCACCCTACTCTTCTAGATTCGCGCATGGGGAAGACCGATGCCGGTAATTTAACGGTAATTTTAACCATTTTTATTTAATTAATCATTTTCAAAATTATCGGAATTCCAATATTACCTTTAAACGCAATTAAAACTTAAAATACGAACCATTTAGTCTCGGTGAGTATTCGGCCAACATGCGTCCGCGTACGAAAGAAATGGCAACTTTCAAGAAATTTGGATGGACGATCTGGGTCCTAGGTCGTCCATCCGATTCTTTTTCAGACTAAGAGCTACAGAACTGCACTTAGAGAATGTCAAACTGATTATGTCGATTTATTTTGTCTCAAAGAATCAGTTTTTTTAATCAATAAAGATTTACCTTAAAAAAAAAAGAAATCGGGCACAATTTTCAATGTTAGCATTTTACAATATAAAGGTCTAATAAAATTTTGAATGATGTTTCAAGATACTACTCTTCGTTGTTTTATACGAAATATTGCATGGAAAAAAGATTTACATCGCATATATATTATAGAACTAATTATACCCCCGCTCCGAAGGAGAGGGGGTATACTGTTTTACCCTTGTGTGTCTGTCTGTCCGTCCGTCTGTCCGTCCGTCCGTCCGTCTGTCTGTCCGTCTGTCTGTCCGTCCGTAACAAAAATTTCTGTCGCATTTATCTCAGCAACTATTTATTGCAGATGCTTAAAATTTTAACACAGTGTTTGTTAAGGCATGCCATATCGTGGGATATATTTTTGTACCAATCGGACGTCAACTTCCTGTTAAATGACGACTTTGCTTATTTTTTAACCAAAAATTTCAAACAAATTTTCGTCAAAGATTTCTCAGCAACTGTTTATCGCAGATGCTTGAAATTTTTACACAGTATTTGTATAGGCATGCTATATCGTGGGATGTATTTTTGTACCAATCAAACGTCAACTTCCTGTTAAATGACGACTTCATTTATTTTTTGCCAAAATTTTCAAACAAATTTCCGTCAAAGAATTCTCAGCAGCTATTTATCGCAGATGCTTGAAATTTTAATACACTATTTGTTTAGGCATGCCATATTGTGGGATATATTTTTGTATTAATCGGACGTCAACTTCCTGTTAAATGACGACTTTGCTTATTTTTTAACCAAAATTTTCAAACAAATTTTCGTCAAAGATTTCTCAGCAACTTTTTATCGCAGATGCTTGAAATTTTTACAGAGTGTTTGTTAAGGCATGCCATATCGTGGGATATATTTTTGTACCAATCGGACGTCAACTTCCTGTTAAATGACGACTTTGCTTATTTTTTAACCAAAAATTTCAAACAAATTTTCGTCAAAGATTTCTCAGCAACTGTTTATCGCAGATGCTTGAAATTTTTACACAGTATTTGTATAGGCATGCTATATCGTGGGATGTACTTCTGTACCAATCAAACGTCAACTTCCTGTTAAATGACTTCGTTTATTTTTAGCCAAAATTTTCAAACAAATTTTCGTCAAAGATTTCTCAGCAGCTAGTTTTCGGAGATGCTTGAAATTTTTACACAGTGTTTGTTAAGGCATGCCATATCGTGGGATATATTTTTGTATCTATCAGACGTCAACATCCTGTTAAATAATGACTTTGTTTATTTTTTGCCAAAATTTTCAAACAAATTTTCGTCAAAGATTTCTCAGCAGCTATTTATCGGAGATGCTTGAAATTTTTACACAGTGTTTGTTAAGGCATGCCATATTGTGGGATATATTTTTGTACCAATCGGACGTCATCTTCCTGTTAAATGAGTACTTTGTTTATTTTAGCCAAAATTTTCAAACAAATTTTCGTCAAAGATTTATCAGCAGCTGTTTATCGCAGATGCTTGAAATTTTAACACACTATTTGTTTAGGCATGCCATATTGTTGGATATATTTCTGTACCAATCGGATGCCAGCTTTCTGTTAAATGTCGACTTTGCTTATTTTGCATATTCACATCAGAGCGGGGGTATCACTAGTGAGCATTGGCTCACAGATATCTTGTTTCTTCTCTTTTTTATTTACATCAAAATAAATCCAAGAAAAAATCTAAATATTTTTTTTCCTTTATATTTGTTAATGAAAACGTTGGTCAGCAAGGGCCGGTTCTATGTCGTGCAAGCACCTACTTAATATATTGCTACAAGGATCTACCATGATGAAAAATATCGAAAAGGCAATATTGTGGGTGAAGGATGAAAGTGTAGTTGTTTTTTAGGTTTAGTTTTGATAATTATATTTATCTGGATCAATTTGGTCTGTTGGTTTGTTTTGTTTATTGAAAAGGGGAATAAAGAAAATGAGTAATTTCCGATATAAAGTCAAGCATATATTTTCATATTATTATTGACTTAAAACATGTTGGAAAAAAGAAATATTGTATCAAGCAGTTAGTTATTATGCGCAGATCATGCATTCCTCTATGGTTTTCACAATTGCATGTATCAGTTACTACACGTATTTGCTTACGGAGAAATAAATTTCCAAAGAGATGATATAGTTATCAGTTAAGTTCCAGATTGTCTTCTGCACATGCAAGCACGTGTGTAATCCTGATTTTAAAATAGGTATAATGGCCGGGGGGGGGGGGGGGGGGGGGGGTCATCGCAACAAAATTGTGTATTAGCGTACTAGAGTGTACATTGTTAATTAATAATTGATGTTGAATTGTTATGAACAAACAAAATCATAAATTTATAATAACATACACTAAAATGCCAGGGAGTTCTGCTGGACGCAATTTCATTTGTCTTCAATTAATAGGGTGTAAGGATGCCCGCCTACTTAATACATATGCTCACGCCTCAACCGATTAAAAATGACTGTATTTTGGATTTATAAATCGTTCTAAAACATTCGATCTGATATATCGTTGTTAACAATTCAAAACTTTGAACGTTATACCTACCCCGACCCTCACGGAAAAATCCATTCAGATCAATGGAAATTTCATTTACAAGACTCCGCGCCAGAATCAGAATGTCTCATTCATTAATTTGTTCGTAGTTAAAGTGGACGAGTCCAAAATAGGAATAGAATAGGAATACCATGTGAACATATGCCGTGAATGCAGTTTACTTTGCGTCTATTTTCTTATTTTGAGAGTCCTTTTTATCATGTTTATCATGGCTTGAAAATGACGGAAGACCCTTGAATGTTGTTATCTTTATGCAGGCACGTAGCATCCTTTTTGAAAGTGGTGGGGGGGGGGGGGGCAGACTCATCCAAAAAATCTTGACAAGCAAAAAAAAAGAAAGAAAAAAAGACTTTTCCCAAAATCTTCAAAATCCTAATCCGGAAAAATTAGTTGCTGTGAGAAAAAGTGTGGGGGAGGGGGGGGGGGGGGCACCCACAAGCTTGAATTAATAATTGCCTGACGATGCATCTTTAATGTGTCAACATTTATATTCATAATTGATGAAAACGTTATATGGGATGTAATAAGCAACAATGAGCAAGAGTGTTCAATTAAAAGGGCTTTTCACATTGCACGTGTGTAATCCTGATTTAAAAATAGATTGCCATATTTGAAAGGTCAAAAAAAAAAAAAGAGGGAGGTGTCATCGCAACAAGATGATACACATTGTCTAAGTAGTACAATGTAAGTAATAGTTGGTGTTGGATTATCATCATTAACAAAGAATCATCAGTTTGGATTAATTAAAACAAATATAAATTCATATAATTGGAATATTTACTGGAGGGGCTACGTACAAGTAATTCGCCGAAGTGGGGTACGTGTGACCCGATTTTCGATCAATTGGGCGATTTCATTCATCTGGAAAAGGGTTTCACTCGCGTGTACAAATGTAAATGTACATCAAACAATTGCTAGTCAATTAAGTGTGTATGTTAATTGGATAGATTTCTTCTAAAAAAACATTCAATCCAAAGTATAATATATGTAGTTATTAGTTGACACCTTCCCAATGGATCTATGCCGATGGATCTATCCGAGATCTCAGCTGTTGCGTGAATGGTAAAGAAAGACTTCGCGCCATAATACGTCTCATTCATAATTTTGGCTCGCCGATTAGTGGGCGAGTCCAAGTTAGGCAAGAGCACATGATGTGTAGATGGTCTTACCCACTCTATTTTCTTAACTGGTCATATAATAAATAGAGATATCATGGATCTTTCACTTTTGCCGGAGCATGTAATAAATGGAACCAAAAAATAGAGTAATTCTAACTGAATTAAATTGAAGTTAAAATGTAAATACCCCCTCCCACCTACGGATTAGGATTTTCAAAATTCCCCATTTTTTAAATTCCTTGTCAAGATTTTTTTTTGATAAAGCTGCCCACCTACCCCCCCCCCCCCACACACACACACACTTTCAAATAACGATGCTACATGTACGTGTTTTAATATCCTTTCCTATATGGTTAGAAATAACAAAATGTCTTTGATTTTGCATCTAATATATAACAAATTCAATTTTCAACTTGGCTGTTTGAGATTATTCGATACATGTACATTCCTAAAATGATTTAAAATAATGAAATGATTTAATTTCCAGTGATATACAGGTACATGCACTCGATCGAAGAAAAAGATTTAAATTGCTTCTAAACTCTGCACGTTCAGTTTAATAATTTATGATCCGCAGCGAAAATTAAATATCATTTCTTATAAGATAGCCTAATTGATACATGCATGCTTCCATTGAATAAATTTGGGTAGTCAGGCAAGCTTTTTGGAAAGCTATTGCTTGTATAATTTTAAGGTCAGACGCGACCTTCATGTATCTTCCATTTTTTCCTATCTCCACAATGTGAATTAAGATTTCCACTTTGTTATTTCATAATTAAATTTTTATGTAATATGATTTTTTTGGTTTGAATATAAAGTGTTCAAATTAAAATATATAGTATGACTTAACTTATAAGCATTCAAATGCATTTTGCGTGCTATTTTAAGGAAGGTCGAAATATTCTAGCTCCAAAACGAGCCTGGTAATGTACTCTAAATTTTTGGAATTTTAATGAATTTATGAACAGCGGCAAATTCTAAGGTAATGTTAGCTGCAAGTCTGTATAGCCCTTGTATGAAAAATTTCGGATGGTACTCAATTTTTCCAGACGGAGAGCTACATATATGCAGCTAAGGTAACTAATAATGCTTCCGATGAAATACTTTGTTTAGTAATGCAAGGTTTTAAGAGAGCAATACTTATTTCTTAAAAAAATAACACCCTAATACTTCGCATTTCATTCGCTGTTTGTAGAACAAGCAGAACCAGTATCAGTTCGATCCCTACCGTATGTACATTGTTCGAATTTAATAGCCCTTGCATTGCCTTGCTTTGCATGTACAAAATATCTTTTAAAAATTCAATACTGAAAGTTTTTATCTATATGGCTATTAATCTGTATGTACATGTACACATAGCGTACACATGTGATTCAAAATACCCCAAACGGAAAAATTCACTTATTGAGTCTACATTTTATAGAATTTGCAAAAAATACATTGCGGGTCTAAATGTTTGTTAATGTGTCAATCTATCAATATACAGTTTGTTAATTATTTTCGATTGCTAAGGCTACATCGTTTTTTATGAACATTGAACAACATTTTTTCCATGCCATTATTTCCACGGAAGATAGCGAGTACAATTATAAAGCACAATTTATTTAATTATCTCTTTAATATTGTGTACTAGTATGTAATAAATAATTTATAAATTGCTGCCGAAGGTTGTTTGGTATTTTCGTTTGTAGATGCATTGCAAGTAAAAAACGTGAAACGCGGGGCAAGTCATAATTAATATCCCTAATAACCGTTACTTAAAAAAAGCGGCTTTGGATTCATATTATCGTATACGAATATTAAGTTCACTTTTTAAAATCATCTCCACGATGATAATATTATATCCATCGGAAATCAGTATTTGTTTTGCTTTAAAAGAAATGTTCTATCGGGAGCAATCCGCGTTCGTTTAAATTGCCAGCGTACATTTGTCATGTCAGTAATACACATTGTGCTTTATATGACGGCCGTGTATACGTACTGTAGAAAAGTTGAGTTTAATTACCATGCATTGGAACCATTTTATTAACACATCTCCCAGTACTGAAACAATTCAAAATGTCTCTGTTACAGTAACACAGTGGGGCGTTAAACATGTGTACGTCCAGCTCTACAAGCATATGCACTGTCGTCAAGGCGACGGCCTGAATACAGCTAGCGACTCTTCTATCGATCGGTTACCTGAGTCTCGTAATGCATCTAAATATAGAAAGGGGCACAGTTATGAAACAAACAACAAAAATAAGGTCAAAGACGTTCATCTTTATGAAATGAATATGTACATATGAATAAAAACATTTGGGAATTTTATGTAGAATTTATTTTTGCGCGCTGCATGTATCAGTTAGTGCATTACAAAAAGCCCTTTCATAACCTCCTAAACGTGCGCACCCCCACAAAAATGGACCGAACTGACAACAATTGTTTCTGCAAATACTGGCTATAAATTACGAAAACATTAAATTGAATACCACGGAAGGATTCAAAATTAATTTCTTTACAACTTTGCTTCAATAATGCATTAGAAATTTTCATTCCTTTACAAGTTATTGACAAGAAACTTTTGACGCATCTAACTCCCTAATTATAGGGGCCAGCCCCTTTTTCTGTATACCGAATGAAAGGTCTTGGTAAGACCAAGATCTTTTAAAATACATGTTATAACAAATTTTTATCAGGTAGAAAACTAACACGGAAAATACGCGAATTTTTTTGAATTTTTTTCTTACCTTTGGTTCAACATCAATACCACCCCTTTTAATTGCATTTAAATAATAAATAAAATATATCTCGCACAAATTCAATGTATTAGCTTCCAAACCAGCCCATCTTTGAGACTCTGCCAGTCATCGTTATAGCTAAACCCCCCTGGACAAAAGAAGTCGTTAAATTTTACTAAAAGGGGAATAACTCAAAACCGGATGGGGATTTTCCTCAACTAAAATATGCAACGACAACATCACGCGGCATGTTATCAGTCCTGAAAATTTCAAAACAATCGGTGAACAAACGAGCGAGATATTAAGGATCAAAGTTGGCGTCTAGAAGAAAAAAAAAAATAATAAGAAATTTGAAAATTTTTCAGAATAATAGTAAGGTCTTCCGTTGGAAACGGAAGACCTTAACAAGCAGTGAAAATGTGCTAGGGAGGTCCTAGGAACAGCCGCATTGATCTCTTAAAAATAAACATTTGAGGCAATACACATCGTTTTGACTGGAACTAACACGTGAAATTGACATGGTTTTAAAAAATTTTACGGTTTGAAGTTGTACTTTCATGATCAGTGCGAGACAAATAGGTGTTTCTGATCTGATAATTTACTGATGACGTTCGTGGTATATTGGAGAATAATGTCCGCGGCATCTCTTTGATCTCGGCAATAACTGTAGTAGAATGACATACAAACTGTATATGATGTTGTAGCTGTTTTTTTTTTTATAGTTTCTTTCAATTGCAAGTTTTAGTTGTAGTGCTATTTTTTTGTTTTGGATGTTTCTATTTTTATGTAATTTCTTTGTCTAACTCAGGGACTTGCTGTCCTGAAAATTTGACAATTTTTGATTTACTGTAACAGTATAATGTAAAAATGACAAACAAAAATTGCAAAGAGATAACTAAAAATCATAATTCTGCTGAATAATGATGGAACAATAATATTATTAAAAATCAGTTAAACGTGCCTATATATTTGTTGGTTTATTTAATAGTCAATGAGCCCAAGACTAATTAATGGACTTATTGATAATTAAAAATTACTAATTAGTAAAAGACATATCTTTTAGCTAAATTAGTCTTGTTTCTGTATTTTATATTTCAGAGTTTATTCATCAGACTGATGATATACTTTCAATTAAGAAAATTTCAACCATAATGTAAAATTTTTGAGGACATTTTATGAATTTTCCACTTTCCACTTTCTAACCTAGTTTTTGAAAGTAAAATAAAAAAACCCCACTATAATCCAGGCTCTGTAGGATACAAAATATGGTGTTCCATTATTATTAGTTGATTTTTTTTCATTCTGAGGAACAAAAAAAAAATCCATAAGTAACAAATCAAAAATAATGTTCATGTTCAAACTCGAATTATTGGTTAACTCCATAAAGGCAACTTCGCCACATATGATCAACATATGTTAATCATTTGGGTGTTCATATGATCTGCCAAAGATGATACACATTTGATTTGATATAAATACATATGATACACATATGTTAATCATTTGGGTGTTCATATGATCTGCCAAAGATGATACACATTTGATTTGATATAAATACATATGATACACATATGTTAATCATTTGGGTGTTCATATGATCTGCCACAGGTGATACACATTTGATATAAATACATATGATACACATATGATTTGATATACATATGATACACACACGATTCTCATGTGATTCTCATATGAGAAATTGTTATGAAACATCTTATTAAAATCGAAATATGTGATTGCAAGTTATTACGCATGTACATGTACGTCTATTTTTCTCCCATGCAACAATGCCGGGTATTTAACTATAACTTCCCGATGAGTGTTGTTAGTTATCGTTGATATAATTATAATTTTACAGACAAGACTTTAGGCTGATAAAATAACGCAAACCATAATAATACGGAAGAAAGATGTGTAGTTTCTATTTCATAATGGCGGTATTTGTTCTTTATTTTGAAGGGACAACTGAAAAAAGATGTAGCAATACGAGGTAAGAAACGATTACATTCTGATAATTTGTATATATGGTAACAAAAAAGGAAGTTTTGGGAAAATGATACAATTTTAAAATTAATGCACAAAACAAGAATTGATCAAAAACCAATCACAATGCACAAGTTTGTGAACATTGTAACTACGCAAAAAAAACCAAAAACTTTCAAAGACAACATTGCATGCTCATCCTAACTTTTGATGAAAAATATACATCTAAATCCAATAAAATTGATTGTAAGAGATAATAAACTGACACTGTAATTCTGTAACTTTGCAATTACGATCAAAACTGTTAACCGTGCATTTTGTTTTATTCGCGTGATTTTTATCAATATGTAGCTATAGGCTGTTGTATCCGTTACTCTTCACTGTCTCCCTAATGTATTAATTTGGTATGCATTGCATTCAAAAAGGCAATTGTTCAGAGATAATCTTTGTATATTTCAGTTGTTGTGCTGGCTACATGTTTGATTCGTCCAAAAATTGCGTTGGTATGTTAATATTTGTTTCTTGTGTGTGTAGGTTGTCAACTTGATCAAAGCTTTCGTTTAATTTGCAAACGTATCTGAATTGTATTGATGCACAGTTTTGAGAGAGAGAGAGAGAGAGAGAGAGAGAGAGAGAGAGAGAGAGAGAGAGAGAGAGAGAGAGAGAGAGAGAATTTGTTTATTTAAAACGTTAAAACGTAAATTTTCAAACAAACATTCACACGAACAGATTAAATACGCACACATACAAGCCAAAGTGTACAAAAAAAACCAGAAGCGCTTACAATATCGAGTGACATTCATTTAGCGGTTCTGTTTGTATTTCAGTTTGTCCAAATGGACTCTATGGATTTCACTGTTCCGCCCCTTGTCCTCGAGGTTACTATGGAAAACTATGCGCACATCAGTGTGATTGCCCGGTCGAGTTTTGTAATGCAACAGTTGGCTGTGTTCTTAAAAAGGGTGCGCATGTGTTTTCTTCTTTTAATAACCAGAAATAGTTTTTTGCTAGTCAATAAATGAGTTAGTTTTGTATTTAGTTTGATTTAACTTCACGAGTATCTAATGAAATATATTATTTACATTAAAATATCATAAATAGTCAATCATGGAATCTATTTTCCATAATATTTCTGTGGATAAAAAACTTTCGGGAAATTTCGCAAATTGACAATTTATCCCAATTTTTCTTTTTATCTTCTAAAATGAAATTCACGGGCCCTTAATTGCATGGGTTTGGTTTCATGCATAACGTTTTATTTCTTTTGTTAGGTTGTTTCAAGGGCATCTACAAATGCCTTTGTGTTTTTTTCAGAATGTCTGCCTGGTTACTCTGGTGAAAACTGTTCTACAAATTGTCCTCGGGGTTACTATGGAAATGATTGCATAAACAGATGCGAATGTCCTGATGAACTTTGTAATGCAACGACTGGATGTGTCAGTGAAAAAGGTTTCATTTTAATTTAGAGTTTCATGAAAAATTGAATCGTGATTTTCCTTGTAAACGGGAAATGTGTTTCTTTATTCGAATATTGCCATACCAATAATTAGATGAAATTGGTTTGATTCCTTATTTCATTTGTACGCAATTGAAATAATTTTAATAAACATAAAAATTCTTAGAAAATCTAATCATAGTATACTTTTTCTCAAGTTACAATTGCTCATATAAAGTAAAAAAAAATGTTAAAGATATCATATTTGATTCTATAATGTTTCATTTTAATCTTCATTCGGTCGTATACCTTAGATTATTCAAGATACAATTTACTCAATAGTGCTCTGTTTCACATAGAAAAACGTATTTTTTTATGCTTTGATCTCCTTTTAAAAAATACAGTAACATTAAAAAATTATTTCCTGTAAATATTGCTTATACCTACTCTGTAGGAAATATAGTTTAATGCTTTTGTCTTCGCATACTCGGTGTTCACACAAGAAATGTTTTCCTACATTGATGTATGAACTTTCACAACGAATATTTCCTAATACATTTTTGTGTTCTTGTCAACATGTAAAAAAAAATGGATGAAACGGGTATTTCTTTAAAAATGTTGAAAAAGTTTCCTCGTCAAAGTACTAATGATTAAGCTTATTCATATTCATATCATATTTTTTCATATTATATTACTGTAAAAAGTTGATATTGACACAAAGACCAAATGATTACCCCTCTTTGCTTCAGTTTGCCCTCCAGGCTATATGGGAGTCAACTGTTCTACCGCTTGTCCGCGCGGATTTTATGGAAACGAATGTGGAGAACATTGCGATTGCTCTGAAGAATTCTGCAATGCAACATTTGGCTGCATTGAGGGTGATGATCTGTATTGTTATTTGATTAAAATATATCGTAGAAAACTTTGACATTTTGAAAATTACTGTAATTATGTAAAGCAGGGTTTAGCATAATTTTTATTTGTATTATGTTGATACGCTGATTTAAAAAAAAATAATGAGACGGAAAAATACAATGCTTTATTCATACAAGAAATCATATTACTTAACAAACAAGAATTTTCAGTTGTATAACAAAAATAATTATAAAACATGGTATAACATAATGTTTCTTTTAAGGTCATATCTATTTTGATGCTATTACACTTCCCACCATCATACTTACCACTGTCGGCCTCGTCATTTTATTTGTTCCATTCGGCACAATCATGTACGTATTTTTTTTTTTACCACTGACATAGTTCCTTACTAGAAAGACTAATCTAAGTTGGCATATTTGTTAAATGAAATACATTTTCTCTTAAACTCATTTGTCATTAATATTCTCAGGTGCCGCAGTCACCATTTTTTAAAAGTCAATACTCAGCCTCTAGTCTAAGTATTGACATCGACTTAATGCACGTTTCTTTTAATGATTTTAGTTGGTAACCGATACGAGAAATTTAAAAATTTTGGTGACGGCAGGGCCTGACTTATATTACAAAAATACCGGGAAACAAACTAGAAGTTCGGTGATAATTTTCAGTAAAATTCTGTAAATAAATGTTATTACAAAATTTATTTTAAATCGTCTGTACATAATCTATAATAAACAATATCTTAAAATTTATGATTTGAATGGTTACTACATGTTCTAAATCTAAGGCAGTCAGAATAAGTTTGATTATTAAAGGTCTTAAGGTGCAGTCACACTGCGACTTTTCATCCAATTTTTTTTTTCTCATTCCATTTGCTTCCGACTAAAATCTCAATGAATGACACCCTAGGTAGAAAGTCGAAAGCAAGGTATGGAAGTCAATTAAGAATCTGAAAGTGGATTGAAAATATTGATGATAGTGTACGATTTTCAAACGACTTTTTGATGAGAATCGGGACATCACAATGACTTTTTACTGTACATTATCATCAATTTGAATTGATTTTCTTGACTGAAAATTGGTTATTAGTTCTTATAGTGTGAGTACCTCCAAAATCGACTCCAATCGATTTACCTGAGCTAGTTGATTGAAAATCAGGTTAAGATAAATAGCATTGTGTGACCGCAACTTAAGTGAAAGTAAGATTTTAAACTCTCCTTTATAGTGCATATAAGATGAAAAAGAATACCGAACGTAAAATCACGCAAACAAAGTTTATCCCATCATCATCTGAGGATGAAAGAACTTACTTTGAACTGCGCACACCGGCCATTTCTTAACCACCTCTCTGAAGTAATGCTTTAATGACCATATCATATCGTCGCCCATCTAGTGACGAAGTCATAGAGAAGAGATCAGAGATCAATGGAGAAAAAAGCACGTCATACTACTAATATTGACCAAACCAAGTTAAGGATACTCAAGTAGTCGGAGATAACTGATTTTTTAAGTTTAGGAAATGATTATTTAAATAAGGAATGTTGCTTATTGGGAACGCTGTCACGCATGACGTCACACACATTTCAACACCATGTAAATATTAAGGTCAACGAACGTTTTTGTGAAGATCAAGCCGCTGTTGGTTGAAGAAAACTTCAAACAGGCTTTATGCCCTTACTGAAAACAACATTGTTTATTGTAACAAAAAAAAATGTATAAAACAAGTGAATGATATATCAAAATGTTGTAAATACGTGGTTTTTAGCTCACCTGAGCTGAAAGCTCAAGTGAGCTATTCTGATCACATTTTGTCCGTCGTCCGTTTGTCCGTCTGTCTGTCCGTCTGCAGTCTGACTGTCTGTTCGTCTGTCTGTCCGTCTGTAAACTTTTTACATTTTGAACTTCTTCTCTAAAACCGCTTATCCAATTTCAACCAAATTTGGCACAAAGCATCCTTATGTGAGGGCGAATATAAATTGCAAAAATAAAAGTCCGATCTGTATTCAAAGCGGAGAAAACCTTGAAACTGTAGAAAAAGGGGGTGCATTTTTAAAAATCTTCTTCTCAAGAACTACTGATTCCAATTCAACGTAGTTTAGCATAAATTATCCTTATGGGAAGGAAAATATAAATTGCAAAAATTAAGTGCTAATTCTGTTTCAAATCTGAGTTATTACGAAAGGAAATGCGTGTTTCAATCAGTTTAATAGCTTCGGGTTCGGCATCCGGTAATCCGGCATCCGGTAAAATGGGTAGGCAAGACTTGGTCTGGGCAAAACAAAGATTGGCAGTTATTAATCTGCCAATCTCATTAAAATTTCAGGATATTTGATGGAGTAGTATATTTGTATTCGCTGTAAATATTGCTGCAAAATAATGCGTATTTGGAATTGACGATTGTCGATCTGCCTTGGCTTTTATTTTGCCACGGCCCGGGTTTGCATACCCATTTTACCTAGACTCGTATCCCATACTTCTAAAACGAGGTTCTTTGTTTAAAGCAGCCATGACATTATACGAAAAAGGGTCGATCTGACTATGATGAATTTGCTTGTTGTGCAACAGTTCGCGTATGAAGGGAAATTTTTGAAACATGCAAAATATATTGGTGCCGATTTTGTGAAGTAAATTGAGGCTAAATATTTCAATGCGTGGACAGTTTTCACACATGACGTTGGTGTTAGCTTGTTCCGATTTTCGTTTCGTTTTCATTATTTCTGCTTGTAACCTGGGAACTATCGTCTGTATTATTTCGTGATTTTTACGTATCTAATCAAACAGAGACTTTGGTAAATCAAACAGTTAACTGTTTACCTGCGCAAATTAAGCAAAATCTGATGTATCAAAAAATAATGCAATACAATTCATTCTATAGGTAATTCGATCGGCATTATCTTTTGCGTAATGGTAGATTAATGCAATAGGTTTTGTTGCGATGCTCGGCATTTTCTCGAGTTTATTCAGTTTAAATAAAGTTTGACATTGCTGACGGAAATATGTAGGTATATACATGTATATATATGATTCATTTCGAAAAAATAAATTTGTGTTCTTTATTTGTTATAGTGAATGTTTCTTGTGTTTAATTGTTTTCAATTTCTATTTACTAACCATATTTGAGTGTTAAGCTTAAAATTATAAGCAAGATACTGAGATTTGCTCACAATTCTAAGTTTGTACACAGATCTTAAAACCTAAAGATTAAAAAAGTAAAAAATTTGTCAATATTTATTAAGAAAATTTTCAAAGTCTGTTCGTTCAGAAACCAACTTTAACATCTTATTGTATTGTAAACTTAACATTTTTCGTCATTATTACTCCTACTGTACATGTGATCCTTCACTGTGTTTGTGTACATTTGTATACACTGATTTTGAACCTCAAGTACCAGTGAACTGGTCTTGAGTTAATAAAAGAATATAAAATCTTAGGCCATTCTTTTTTTCCATTTTAAATGCTGAATAGGAAATACCAAGTTAAAAATCATAAGCTGAATGTAATAAACTCATGTGAACAAAATATGAATCAAACCTAGGCAAACTGTGAGCTCTGTATCTTGCTTATAATTCTACAATTGACGCTGAAATTTTGGTTGAACATTAGAAAATCTCTATGAATTAGAGCATGTTAAATACTTGTACAAACAAAATAAAAGAATGATACTCAGTATTCTGTATATATCTACTCTCTGGGGCCCTCTCTATATACAATAAATAATGTGAAATCTACATCAATTTTGATAGTTTTTCAGACATGAGTAAATAAAAACGACATCTTTAAAACAGTTTCCATATTTCTGACACATTTCTGTTGCGGAGATAAAGTAATTATCGCTATTCCTAAGAATACTACAGCGGAAAATTATCCTGGTTTGTACGCGAAGTAAATAACAGTCATTTAATTATAATGGAGAAGACAAATAAAATTTTTGAATGTTTTTAATTTGAGGAATTGAGCACATTGAGGTACAATTTTCTTCTTCACATCTATACATGTGGGGTTTTTAAAATAAAAAACAATAACTACTATTTTTTTTAATACAATAACTAGTAAGTACTGAGTAGTTGATGAAAAAAATGTACCTATATGCTCTCATATATTTTGATCGCTTTACAAAGGGGAGGGGGGGGGGGCAGAACGAAAATATAGGGATTTGGAAGTTAACAACTTAACAGTATACCTCTACCAAATGTTTAGTTTTATATCTTGCGTAGAATTTTCTTATTCTGGTAAAAAATAATATTCCATGAAGGTACAATGTCAAAGATTACATGTATACAAAAATAAGTGTAAAATTCGAATACTTTACAATATTTATTTTTTGTTTTTCTACCGAGGGACCATATGGCACAATATCTTTTGAACGCCCATTGTTGCTCAGGTGAGCGATGTGGCCCCATAGGCCTCTTGTTTTTATGCAGAATCAATATGTTTGGTTGTCATCTAAATGGTAACTAGAAAATATATATGTGGATACATTATTTTGAAATAATAGATGACGAATTAATCTACTTTAAATTAAAACAATATTTTTACAAAAATTCATGTATCATTATGAGTTGTCATTGCTCGGGTCTCGTAATCAAGAGTAAAAATTGTTTTATAAGTATATAATAATGCAATAGAAATATAAAATGATGATAGCTGTATAAACTCTTAGTTTTTGAATAAAAATGCAGAATGTTTTACTAGGCGTTTAAAATAATTTGTTATTAATATAACCGGTAACGATTGCTTTGATTAGCTAATTTGTATTTTCATAAAAAACATGTGTATTTACATTAAATGCATTGTTATTTTTGTGTTATATTACTTTGCAAGAATTTGCTTCATGAAATGGAATTGCGATAAGCAACCCTCACAGACTTTTAAAATCTTTTCTTATCACCTGCTATTTTTCTGGCTGTTGTTCACGTTTTTTTACTTATTCTCAAGAACCACTGGCCAAATTTAACTAAACGATACAAACATCCTTATGGACAGGGGGATATAAATTGTTAAAATAAAGGGCGAATCTCTTGAAAAAGGGGAGATAATTACGGAACAGTAAAAAAGGCGTGCGACATAAAAACTTCCTTTCAGGAAACACTGAACCAGAAATGCAAATATTTACTCTAAAGCTTCTATATATAGTAAAGAGTCTAAATCTCCTTATGAATTACATGTAACAAATTATAAAATTACCATGCAAACATCCTCAAATAGTATAGAACACTGTGCCGGATAATCATGCCAATGCCAAGGTGGCATTTTTGCATCCGCTTAAGATGCAGTTTTGGAAAAATCCATGTAAACCAAATGATAGACCATTGTCTAGAGAGTATATAACCACTTTTGTATTTAGTGTGTTTCGCCTGACAGGTGAGATATTTACCTTTAAAAATTAATATCCCATCGGAAAATGATAATTCCCATTGGATAATTGATTCTCCTACAGGAAATATTGACAATCCTATAGCAATTTCTAAAGTCCTAAAGGAATTATATTTCCTATAGGAGAATGGTATTTCCTGTAGGAATTTTATTCAGATATGTAGTTTTCCTATAGGATATTAAGTTTTCCAATTGGATTTCATTAAATCCTATCGGATTTGAAATTCCTATAGGAAGTTCTTGTATTCTGATAGGAAATTTCAAATTGGCTATAGGAATATTGTTTTTCCTATAGGAATTTATTTTTGGAAGGTAAATATCTCACCTGACAGGTGAGATCCAATGATAAAAAAGGTGGTTGTTAACTCTTTAAGCAATGGTCTATCATCTGGCATATTTGAATTTTTCGATATATGCAGCTTTAGCGGGTGCAAAAATGCCACCTTGGCACTGACATAATTATCCGGCACAGTGTTATAGATTCTTAAAAGTTTAAAACACGATACCCGGAGCAGAATTAGGGCCCCAAGAGTAATTCATAGTTCAACATAGAAATATATGGGAAACATTTTTTAAAATCTTCTAAAGGTTTTAAATGCTGTAGTTTGTGGAATTACTAAGCAAGCATTCTCAAATAGTGTAGATTCTGAATTGTTAAAAACGGTAATCCCTGGGCCAATATTGAGGCCTAAAAAGGGTCCCAAGTTCTAAAAAGAGATAAATGGAAAACAGATTAAACATCGACTTCTCAAGAACTTCAACACCCCTGCGAATGTTATTGTCATTTAAATCTAGACCACGTGGTTTTATTAGACCCTTTCAGTTTCGCAGTAAAAATCGTGCCTCGTATTTACAGTCTATTTCCTAGAATCTTTTGGTACTTGTAGTCAAAAAGTCTGCTATTGCAACAATTAACATGCTTAGTAGCGATCCCCTTTTTAGGATTAATATTTGATCCGAGCCTGACCTAGTTATAGCATCAATAGTGAAACAAACTTTAACATTTTTTTAACATTTTGTGCAGAATGTTCCTTTACAATAGCTCGATTTACTAAGTTTTCAGACACCCATTCTTCTTAAAAAAAAAAGTCATGGTATTGCATGCCAAAAGTTTCAAGCATGGCTATGATTTTGTTGAGCAACCCATGTTTATATTGTTAATCACGTGTAGAGTGGTTGAACACGAACGATAACTCTGTTTTAAATATCATCGTTTAGTTTATATAATAGCTACATGTAGCTGATGAAATAAGACCTGTATTTAATAGATTTTTATGTTAATCTTAAAATCAAAGTAGGATATGTTATAAAAAATGACCAGTACTTGCGTATTTTGAGAATAATATCCGAACACTAATACGTCCGCTCGAAATTTCACAGGAACTGAACAAATCTCCACTCGATGAAATCTTGTGAACTTTCATTCGAGCGCCTCTGGATTTATAATGTACAAAGCAACGATAAAGAAAACATTCCGAACACATTCGCAGGGGTGTTTAATGCTTCAGGTTTTTTTTATAATGAAAAAAAAAGTTCAGGTGAGTGAAGTAGACCATGGGCCTCTTGTTTATTTATCTTTCACTTAATAACCATAGAAAACTATAATTATGATGAGATACCGGCATTTGCTATTTGATATTCTCGCGATATGTAGCAAAACGGCGAAATCGTTGTGTTAACAAGGAATCTACAGCAAACAAAATCTATAAAATGCAGTCCCTAAATCTAAATAATTAAAAAAATTTAAACAAGAGGCCCAGGGGCCACATCGCTCACCTGAGCAACAATTGCTTTAATTCTGTTCAAATTAGCATAACAGTGTCAAAATATCTTGACAACTAAGTACAGTAGATCTTGCTTAAAAAAAATTGAAAATCTGCCAATTTTTATTTACCTCTATTTTTTTGGTAAGCCCCTTTTGTTGTTGTACCTGTAAGAAGATTTTTCTCTATTCTTATATACCCCCCCCCCCCCCCCCATTTGTTGGCCCCACTTTTCTCTAGGGAATCATGGTTTCATCAAACATAATCTTGTGCTTTCACACTAAGTACTGAGTTTTTGACCAAAAACTTTGCCAGAATATTTTTAAAGATTTTCTCTATATATTCCTATGTAAAAATTCCAACCGTCATCACGGCCCCGCCTTACCACTAGGGACTGTGATTTTGCAAACTTGAATTTACACTACCCGAGGATACCTCTACACAAGTTTAGGCTTTTCTGGCCAAAATAGTCTTTAAAAAGAAGATTTTTAAAGATTTTCTCTATATATTCCTATGTAAAAATTCATTCCCCATTGTGGCCTCACCCCACCCCTAGACTATTATTTAAACAAACTTGAATCTATACGATCTGGGGATGCTTCCATTTAAATTTGGGCTTTCCTGGCCTAATAGTTTTGAGAAGAATTTTAAAAATTTATCCCCCATTGTGGCCCCGCCCTACCCCCAGGGACCATGATTTGAACACACTTGAATCTACATTATCTGAGGATGGTTACACGCCAATTTTAATTTGAGCTTTTCTGGCCTGATAGTTTTTGAGAAGAAGATTTTTAAAGAGTTTCTCAATATATTCCTATGTAAAACTTGATCCCCCTCTTGTGGCCCCTCCCTACCCCCGGGGACCATGATTTGAACAAACTTGAATCTACACTACCTGAGGATGCCTCCATTTTAATTTGAGCTTTTCTGGCCTGATAGTTTTTGAGAAGAAGATTTTTAAAGAGTTTCTCTATATATTCCTATGTAAAAATCCATTCCCCAATTGTGGCCCCACCATACCACCAAGGGCCTGTGATTTGAACAAACTTGAATCTACACTACCTGAGGATGCTTCCACTTTAATTTGAGCTTTTCTGGCCTAATAGTTTTTGAGAAGAAGATTTTTAAAGAGTTTCTCTATATATTCCTATGTAAAATTTGATCCCCCAATTGTGGCCCCACCCTACCCCCGGGGACCATGATTTGAACAAACTTGAATCTACACTATCTGAGGATACTCCTTTTTTAATTTGTGCTTTTCTGGCCTCATAGTTTTTGAGAAGAAGATTTTTAAAGATTTTCTCTATATATTCCTATGTAAAACTTGATCCCCCTCTTGTGGCCCCTCCCTACCCCAGGGGACCATGATTTGAACAAATTTGAATCTACACTACCTACCTGAGGATGCCTCCATACAAGTTTAAGTTTTTCAGGCCGAATAGTTTTTGAGAAGAAGATTTTTGAAAAATACCAACAAATTTTCAATAATACTCAATTATTTCCCCTTTAAAGAGGGCGTGGCCCTACATTTGAACAAACTTGAATCCCCTTTCTCTAGTGGTGCTTTGTGCCAAATTTGGTTGAAATCTGTCCAGTGGTTCTTTAGAAGAAGATGAAAATGTGAAAAGTTTACAACAACGACGACGACAACGACAGTCAACGGACAAATTGTGATCAGAAAAGCTCACTTGAGCCTTTGGCTCAGGTGAGCTAAAAAGTATTATTTTGTTGTTTATATATCAACATTTTTAAATAATTTTATATTAATGAATAATGTGTTATTATGTTGCTTTCGTTTATTTCCGAGTCAGTTTTTCTTTCCATTTTTTAGGAGTAAAATTTCTTGAAAAAGTACATTTAAACTTGAAAGAATGTGTTAAATGTGTGTTGCCGATTGTCTAAAAGACCACGGAACAAGAGTTTGAGTATTTATAGTTTAAAATGATAAAAGATTAACTTTGCAACACCATAACTTGGAACCTCTGCATATCATATGGAACACTATATAACTTGAAAAACAAAGTTATTTTCCATTTGTGGATGCTTTTCTGTATCTCCAAACATGGGGGCTGTTCATATAATGAAAAGATGCGGAAGAAAGGGAAATGTTTCAAACTTTAAACAGACGACAAACAAGGAAAAAAACAAATAACCTAAATTAAGAATATACACGGAAGTCAATACATCAATAAATGATTTTACAATTGACATTATAAATACAATGCTGTTAGCTATGAAATATAAAATCAACATGCCAATTGAATTTGTAAATACAACTATACCATTTACATTAATGTTATTTTTGGTAACGAGAGAGAGATCGTCAATTACTTTTATTTTTTTATTGTTTATTTTAATTCAAACAATTAATAATTTCCGCAAATTATCAACTTCCCTGCAGTTGGGTTAAGTGGATTCTGAGAACACTACAGAACTGGATGAAGGAGGAAGTCATATGTTTTATTTTGACATCTGCCGTTATCGTTTCTTGATTTTGAACAAGCAATTGGCAAGAAATGCGCTGAAACAGGTAAATGTTGCTATATATGATAAGAAAATAATAAGGTTTTGAATCTGTCCATTTTTATTTCCCTTTATAATTTACAACAAATATAGGTGCCTACATGCAGTTGCATTTTGGTCAACGCCAACTGGATTCGATTTGGATGTTAGCTTTTAAAAACTTATTCTATTTCTTTGGTTTACTTTGTAGGTATTAAAAAGGCTTTTTTCTTATTCGTCTGGAAACTTTCTATCGGGAATGATTATTTTATTCTAAGTATTAAAACTAAATTATTGTATAAAATGTTTTAAATTTACTAGTTGTTTGATTAATGGAATACCTTTAAATTAATGATTACATAACGAGACTCTCCCACAGAAAATATCTTTAAATTAATATATTTTTAAATTTGCAAATAAGTTTTCAAATACGAACTTATAGAATAGCGAAAACGTCCAATTCTGTGTAAACTTTTTCATTTTTGATCGCGTACGCGCTTACCGCTTGTTCTATCCTAAACACAAAATCTCGGTAATTTTAACAGTTCTGAACAATTTGCCAATCTGAAACGTAAATATAAGTAATAATAGGCAATGTTAAAAAGTTCAGCTGGGTTTGAACTCGGTACGTGATCTAATCTTTACCTTCGGACTTCACATGGTTTGATCACGTGACGAACCAAGTTTATATCCCAGTGAACTTTTTAAGTTGCTGTTTATTTCTTAAGAAATATTCCTCATGTGACAGTACTATATTACCCGAACGTAAAAACATTTTCCATATTGATTAGAAACACTCAACATAATATTTAAGGCAAGATTGTGATTTCAAAAAAGTTTTCGTTCCCCTAAATGAAGTGATATTATCATTGTCAGTTTACCTTTTCAGGCTGCCAACGAGGCCACACTAGGGTTATTTGAACCATGTCTTGCCCGTCTGGCTATTACGGAGACAACTGCGGGAAGACTTGTGAATGTTCTGCAGACATCTGCAATGCTACTTTTGGGTGTCATGACAGATATGGTATGTGGTATTTCCATTATTGTTTATTTCGTACACTTACTTATTTTTGATACAATTAAATACACTTATTGTATATTGCCAGAGATGAACAATCCAGACTCCTAATAAATATAATTCGATATAAAAGATTTATAATTATAGTAACAAAGAGGATGGAGTAGAGTCGTTGTTAACAAAGATTCATTAAAGGAATGTTATGTTCAGTGTGCTTTACTGTAGATACACGGTAAAATATGAACCCTGTTTGGGCGTAATGAATAAATAATATCAATAATATATTGTTTAACATGTACATCGGTCTGATCTTCCACTAGAAATATAATTATACTTCACAAAATGTGTAGTTACATGTCTACCATGTATGTACATATATAAATGTAACATGTATGAATATAGGCTTGACAAACTAGAATGGAATCACAATAAGTTGGGTCCACTAACTAAATATAAATTTATTTTGTTTTTCAATTATTTGTTTATATAAGATATTAGGATTGGGTAGAAATGTTTACAAACGTTTTAGTTATAACGACTTTAAATGAACAATAAAATAGAGACAAATTCATATGTATATTGTTTCCTGTGCGAAACAAAAGAAATCTACTGAAAAAACAGAAATACAGTCATTAAATCAAAATATTACAAGCGAAATTTGATTTTTGCTCGTTTATTTATTTATTTATTTACTTTTTAAAACTGTAACATAAAAACTACCGTATAAATATAGTCGAACTTTTATCATCCTTAATTGTAAAGTTATAACAATAATAAAGAAGAATTTGCTGTGCCGAAGAAGATACAATGTTCCTTGTAATAATATTTGATAATTGTTTTATATTAATTAATTTTTTTCAGATCTGAATTACTTGAATCCAACAACACTTTCTATTGTCATTCCTACCACCCTTGGACTCATCTGTTTATTTATTCTAATCGCCACCCTCATGTATGTATGATCACAATTCTGTACAGTGCTGTAATCTATAAAAGCCAACTGAAGAAATAATTCGAAATTTGATTATTTTCTTAAACAGGGTACTTAAAATGAGACAGAATGCTCAAAGACCCCAACCCGAATCAATGCAGAATAGCATCAAAACGTATGACGTCACCTCCGGTTCCATTGATACCAGAACTTACAATGATCTTGATTCTCAGGACGATTTTCCACCGCCTCCATATGATGATGAATTCATTGACTGTACAGTGGAAAATAAAGTGTATGAAACATGTACATAATACAGAATAATAACAGTTGATAATGTGTATGCACAACCTGGTGTGTAATTTGACCGACGATGTTAAAAAAATCATCATCCAATGCATATGTTTCTATTTATTGTGATGTTTATTTGTATGAAACAGTTTTGTATCGTCGCTTTAAAGCCACTGTATTCGTTCTTTGTCCTAGGGCTGTATAATAGATGGAACAGCCATAAAACATTTTAATTAGTGCGCTTCTGTGGCTTAACACATAGTGCCAGACAATTTGCCAGGGGAACTCTTTTTTGAAATAGGATAGATATGATTTAACGATTATTTATACATTTCATAAGTTCATATCAAACTGTTAAGAAATTGTTAAGGTAAATTTGAACAATATTAAACCTAACGATAATTTATTCGATTCAACGCGCGTGATGGGGTTTACTTGTGCTCATGTGCCGGATCAGGTTTGGTGTGTGTTACTGAATATTGAATGTCGTAGATTCTCAATGTAAACATTAGGGGAAATTAACATTCAGTGTAAATATTTTGCTGTATATCCGTATAATGATTAAGTACTACGGATAACGAATTTGTAATATACAATGTACATGTTTAATTGTCCCAAAGAATTAAGTTTGCATATTGAAGTATATACATGTAACACTCGATCTGTTAATTTGTTAAAATAGCATAAACAGACCCGTAATGATTTACATCAAACATATAAGAATTTTTTGAGTTTTACTTATCTATAAATGTGATAATTATTGTTATACTGCTTTATTAATGTTATTACTATGTAAATATAATTTTTATCAAGATCTTTAAAATGGTTTTCTCCTTGCATTTTTTGAAATTTAAATTTCAAAGTCGATGACTAGGAAAAGAGAACCTATTTAAGACAATGTTTATTGTTTCAATGAATTTCAAAATTCAATGATTTTTCATAAACTCAATTGCCTGATTAATGCATCCTAAATTTAGTTTAAAAAATAACAATTTGTCTAGTTTAATTAAAACTAAAATCGCCGTTAGAAAAGAGCACTGTACCATTACTTAACTATAAATCAAAGCCTTTAATGGCTTTTAATACAAATACATGTAATACCATGCAGTTGACTTTTCAAAGAATATTGGTGCCTTTCAAAGCTTTCGGAAAATATGTCAGGGTTAAAATGCACAAGTGTTTAAGATTTTTTTAAAATCATAAACAAATACAGTAGCGAATTCAAAAGAGGGAGTCAAAACCCACCGTATTACCTTGCATACAAGTTATTAATAAAACTTAACATTCTCCTTACCCCTAAAAGTTCGTACCAAGTATTTTTGAGTAGGAGAAGGTGAAATCAAAGTACTGAAAGCCAGGCTCTTTTGATGTGTCTTTATGCATATTGTGTAGTAAAGACTGAAAATTTCTCTCTCTCTCTCTCTCTCTCTCTCTCTCTCTCTCTCTCTCTCTCTCTCTCTCTCTCTCTCTCTCTCTCTCATGCTTTTGATGTCGGCAAAGCGTCAGAAAGCGGCCAAATTATGTAAGCGGCTATAAACAAAAATATGTCTGTACAGTGGAAAAAAATTCAACAGTTGCTGCCGTGAATTAATAAGAACACTAAGAAAATAGACAATTCTCTCGGAATTAAAAATAAGACAAGCAAAAAAACCAACACTCTTGACAAAACGTGGCTCTTTGTGTAACTATTTGGTATAGCGGAAGCTTTTACTTTGACGCTGTTCGGTTTTTTGTTTACTTTTGAAGTAGTGCTATTTATAGTAACATTGGCGATTTGCCTGCCTACAGCCAGGACTCTGCTTTCAGCAGAGCCCGGCTAATTAGAGATGACATTTAAGTATGTATGGAGAAATGATTTGTGTCATATCTATACATGCATTGAAATGAATAACTACAAAAAAAAAAACAAAAAAAAACATGTAAAAATATCGACTTCAAAATCTCATGGGAACTTCTGTAACAGCACATTTTTGTTTAAAAATCCAACAACTCATATCTACATTGGAATATTTTCAAGATACATACTGTAAATTGTATGCTTTTTTCAGTTCATTACACGTTAATGCCTTTTTTTAATTTTTATTTATCGATATGTGTATTTGAATTTAATGATAAGGAAGAATGTTTCTGTTGTTTCTAATATCACTCTTCCTGGTTCAGTCAAGAAAGTGAAACGTACAAAGGATAACTTCCTTAAGCTAGTATCACAATAACAGTACTCATGTTCACTTTTGTTGTTTTTAATTAGAAACCAATAGGGAAACGATAACACTATGGGAAGAACCGTCACTAACAGTTAAACAATAGTGAGTTTCTAACATATTTCCTTCCTATTTGAATAAATATTTGAAATTGTTTCAGGCCATGAAATAACTGCCGCAAGAATAGTGTATGTTCGTGACGATGTCAAATTTAAAATCATATTTACAAAATAAACTAGTTGAATTTCAAATCTTTAACCAAAGAACTATCATTAAAAAAAAAATAACTTGTAGTTTACACGTCCATATTTACGATATTTGTCTTTGATTTAAGTGAAACATCAAAAATACTTTTGAACTCTTGGATTAAAATTTATATATTTTCTTTTTACTTTATCCGAATATTTTGTAAATATCTTGTAATATGAAAACAATTTAGATACAAGTTATATCAATCGTGGAGGTTTTAATTTTAATTCTTTAAAGTTCAAGGGGCTAATCTGGATCATTTAGGCTCTTTACTCAGTAAATGGTTGGATGACTAAGAATATAATACTCACAGACGCACTCGTTCAAACGCTTGATAACCTCGTTAATCTTTATTAGATGTAGTATTGTAAAATATCATCATCAATATTTTAAGCAAATTAAAAAAAGAACAATATCATTTATAACTTCTTAAAAACAGGAAATGGAACAGGCGTCACAAGAGCCAAATCGTACATATTACTTGTCTATTAGTTAATGCTTATCAACCTCGTTAAATGTAATTAGATGTAGGTATATCATCATTGGTTCCTAACATAATACATGTACAAACTGTTTTTGTAACTAAATAGTATCTTAAACAGGAAATGAAAGTCAATAATTTAATACTAAGTTACTGTCTGTTCAAATGCTTAAAGCAATATGAGCTGGTTTTTTTTTTAAGAATTGTATTTTGCTGCAAAAACCTGCTAGTATGATAAGTCTGCCTGTAACTTAATCTTTTATGATAAATAAGATTTGAAAAAAATCATTAATTTTGGTTAGGAGAAAGATTTTACTTATAAAGAATATATAGCAGATCAATTTTTGTACAGGGCGACAATAATTCAATTTCGCTCAAATTAAGGCTCCTTAATGGCTTTTCCAACAAAAACAGAGCTAACAAAAATTTAAAAACCATGATATTGTTTGTCATTTTAGTAGAAAATAACATTTTCTTTTAAAAAAAAAAATCAACATGAAATTTGCAGCTCATATTGCTTTAATCTCTAATTTAATAATGTATAACAATTCAAACCAAGGTACGATAATACAAACTGTATTGTAACTAATTAGTATTTTAAAAAGGAAATGAAAGTCAATAATTTAATACTAAGTTACTGTCTGTTCAAATGCTTAATCTCTAATTTAATTAAGTGTGACAATTCAAACCAAGGTAAGTTACACGTATCATTACATTGTAGTTCCAAGCACATCACGATATGTTAATGTTATCTATAACGTCTTTCAAAACAGAAAGAGAAGCATTCAACAAAATGCAGAAATTGAAAACTATCACATTTCAATTTTTGAAAAAGAAAACATAAATAAAACAACGAATCTAGGAAACATGCGTTTCCTCCCCCTTTTTTGGCTTTTGTTTTTTTGTTTGTTTGTTTTGGTTTTTCTTTTGGTTTTAATTTTATTTCTGTTTCTTTAAAATAAAAATATAACCACTGAGGGTCGCGTATTGCAAGGAATCTAATGAAAAACGATCATCAATATCGGAGAGATTTCACTTGTAATTTTGAGCTCTATTTGTCTATATTTGTATTTTTACAAACAAATCGTTAGAATATAAGAGACTCCATCTGTTATACGCATATTACAATCAATTAGTATTATTTATAAATTAATTCCACATATTTCCGAGATGAAATTGAAGCACGTGTACATTACTTTTGTCCACTTGTCCATATTTTTATCTGTTTAAGTTTAAAATTAATCGTAATTTTTTAATGATAGTACATTTTCCCCCTGTTAAAATAGACTGAAGTAGATACTTCAACTTGTAGTAATTCAGCATGTAATAACCATGTGATGTAATATTATCAAAATTCATAAAAAAAAATGCATGGGCTAAATTGCACGTAAGTCATCACTATAGCCGTCAACTGCTGTTACTCGTGATGCCAATGTTTTTTTTTTCAATAAACATTCTCTTTTCGCTAAGCTTCCTTCTCTTCCATAGCCATTTACTGCAGACTTTTCTCACTGCAATAGATGAAATCCTTTCCTTGATTCCGATGGGTTTCTTCTCCTTTACAGTTTTTTTTCCAGTTTTTATGGTATACGAGGCCTCTCATCATACTGTTCGACTGGCCATATGTTTTTGATAATGAAGCAAGAAAAAAAAATTCAAAAAACCATTAGGTTTTTAATACAATAATTTTAATAATATTAATAATTCTGGAAATTTAGAGGCATTAAAAACTGAATATTTTTGTCTAAGAAACTCAGAAATATAATCCAAGTCTACTTGAAAGTGATTGCTAAGAAAGGTATAAAATAGCGAGAGTATTGCGTGATAAATGGGTAAATCGAGTGAAAGGCTGGGATATCCTAAAAATGTTGATCGGTAATTTCTTTTTTATCATATTTATCTAGTTTATATATCTGCGTGTACTAATTCTTAGACAAAAACTGAGTAAGATTTTCATTGCTTCGTACAATTCTTTTTATTCCAGTACCAAGCTGTAAAAGTAATGGACGCATATAGCCGATCTATAAAAGCTGGACTCAAAAAGCTACAAACCTAACCATCAGAAGATCCCGGAAAACTTTATTAGGACAAGCACTCAAATTATTATTAATAATTTTGTGTATATGATGCATTAAACTACTAGAACCTCGGAAGATAAAAGACGGGTATAAACCCGCCTATATTAGTATTAACTAAACGCTACAAAAGTACTGATCAGAAGTACTTCAGGGATTACAATAAAACCCGTGCGCATTATTTCTTCTGAATAAGTAACAATATTCATAATAGAACCTAGAAATAAAACCAACCTATTCAAGAAAACAAATTCCAAGAGCTCAATCAGTTAGCAATCCTTTTTAGATTATTTTTTTATGTTAATCGAAACATTAAACACACCACTATAATCAGGAATAAAATCAATGCGTATCAGGATAAAGCAATATCAGACAGTTAAATTCCCAAAGGAAATGGTACCAAAAAACGGCAATTAATGACGAAATCGGATACTTATCTTTTTATAATCTCTGTCTATATGGGACTCACTTTCCGATTAGAGCATTAGATGGAAATAACCAATTTGACATTTGCGACTCATTTAAGACCTTAATAAAACCTACTAAAGACTAACGACTCAGGAGTAATCAGGTAAGCGATGCCGATCGTCTCTGATTATTGAATTAAAGACCAATTTTATAGATTATACATACTTGAATCTAGAGAATAAATGTCGACAAAACGACCCCTTCTTAAAACGTTTCAGATGATAAAAAAAAAATGTACGATTTCGAATGAAGAAAATTACTCCGTATTTCGTCTTTGTCTTCTATTCCCCTGTGTAATTTTGTATACGGGGTTAATGTTGCTCCAATGTTTTTAATCTTTAGCTTTCTCCCTTCTGCACTTGCGAACGATTTTGCATAGTTTGCACAGTCACAGTTATACAAAATTGTGTGTTTTAATTTCGCCAGTTTTAAATTTGCCCGGTGAAAACGAGGGCAAAAGTAAAAAAAAAAAGGGCTTATGTTTCCCCGTGAACAGTAGTTATATTTTTGATTCCAAAGATCTTGTCGAGTAGAATGTTGTGTCAATAAACAGCAAATACTGTATAAATTCATAAAAGTTATATCCTTTTAAATTATTTTTTACACCACAGGATTCTTTTCACAATAAGATAAAAACATTTAAGGGCGACAATTCTCCATATATCTATTTTATGTTATTTGTTTAACATATAGAATATTATATAGAATTTTACATTTGTACACAAAAGCTTCGAAAAAAAGCGTATTTCTAGGAATTTTGTACAAACATATATATAATGCATACAGAGAAATCTTCACTCCCGTTTTACCCCCCCCCCCCCTTTAGCCCTCGTTGTTAGCGTCCGAATTTAATACTGGGCGAACTCCACTGCCTCAAAGAATCACTCCTTAAACTCACAGGTATCTTTGCGAAATCAAGACGAGGCGAAACTGTTAGCAATCGTAAACGGGCGAAATTTACAAGGGCGAAACTGACCCTGTATACAGTATATATATAAGGAATAAGGAATCATTCTTTGAGTATAATGAGGTGATAATTTTGATAGGGCGTCGTCAAATCCAATAAAACCCGAAGGGCTTTATGATCATGATGGATTTGACCACGCTCCGACCGAAAGTATCACCTCATTATATATAAAGAATGATTCCCTATTACTTATATTTATATTATTTTTAATTTCTACACTTGAAAACAACATTTTAAAACTACAATGTACTATATTTTTCTTGTAGCACATGCTATGTATAACTACGCGGCGCAGCCAATACCTTTTTTCGGTTATGCTATAAGACACGCCCATTTAGTGTCACTCATCTTTTATGAAATATTTTATGAAATAATTGGGCTATAGGCTTCAAAATTTATTCGTAATGTTATCACAGACAAAGACAGTTAAAAATGTAAATACAATTATTTATTTCGGAATGAAGTGTTGTAGGCTCCGGTTCCGGCATCCGGTTTTCATTTGATTAAGCAAACATGTGGATAATTGAAAAACTACGTAAAGTAACATTAGTAAAAAACATGAAATAATTCCAAAATTCAAGCAAACAATTATCAAAAACAATATGAACCGTTTTCCCTCAAAAGGGACCTAAACTCACATGCATTTTAGTGTCCAACAAACAATTCAACTACTGAAAGTTGAAAAATGACGAATTCTAACGCTAGTTTTATTTCCCCCTTGAACAGTAGATATTAGACATGCTTTTTAAAAAAAAATAAAATTGAAATACTGTAAATGAAATAAATCTTAATTAAACAATCATGCAGCAACAATACTCTAATTTTTTGGTAGCAGATTAACATTGGAAAATAGTCAAAATAAATCCAGACGAATTAAATTTCCCCCAAAGACCCCGACAAATCCAATATAAGATGGCAAAATCGGACAGCTACACTGCACATGTATCAATTTGGCAATCTCTATCGATTCGGTCGGGATTCCGTATTCGATTAGAGCTTAAAGAGAGGAGCCATAGCGTGAATGCACGACTCCTTGAAGACCAAATTAAAATCGTTGTAAGACTAACGACTTCGGAGTAATCAGGTAAGCAGTACCGGCAGTTTCTGAATATTGAATTATATATCCATTACGAGGAAACTATAGAGACTTGAATTTAAAAATAATAAATAAACGTTGACACGGCATTCCCTAATTAAGAATCAGAAAGGGCAAATGAATGCATAGTAACGAAAGATAAGGTTTTTGTATATTTTAACTTACAAATTATTCACGCACTGGAAATGCTAAGAGAATTCGGGAGGTTTACTGTCTTAATGAATTTGCGATTGCCTCCTCTGTAAGTCGCAAGGGATAACTATTTCATATCAGTTCTTCTTTGGGGGTTCCAAAGATTCTGTTGGGGAAAATACATAGCCTCAAAAGCATACTTATTCGAATGAATAAGTACTGATATGAATAAACCGACGCGCTGTAAAATGGTTTCCTGTCCTTTCCATTCTATTGCAATTTAAATTTTGACTTTAAAAAACGTAAATACAAATATATATTCATCTGCAGTCCTTTTTAACGCAGTATACGAATTTTTAAAATTCGTTTTAAAATATTTCAAATGTGATCGCTGTTGAAATTTGAAATGCAGTTTTTAATTTTCAATTCTTATCTAAACTTGAATCATTATTTATCTAGATTGAATACTAGTATTATAGTAGTATACTATGATCAAAATTAATCAGATCAAATGTCCCATTGTAAATTATACTCTAAAACAATAACCGGTTAGGTACAATGCAATTTCGAAGACATTTGTCGTCTGGCAAAGAAAATATCTTTGTCGCGAAATAAAGCTTGGTAATGTCTTTTAGAAAACAATTATTTAGATTCTTTATTTTTAAATCTGTGTAAGAAATTTCAGAACATCGAAAACGATCGGAGACAACATCAAAATAGGGAGGAGCGGAAACGCGGTAGCAGGTACCGCAGAAGACACCTTATCACCCCGAGGACGGGACTGCTTCACGTATTCGGGGCGGCCTGCGATTTTGATGTTTTGTATCAAATCTCAACAGAATATAAAATCGCGATCAGCAATTGTTCTGTCATAAATTATATTTAGTTTAAAACTGTCTGAAAAAAAGAGGAAGTTTTTTTAAAATTCGCTAGGGTTGCCTCTCGCGATTTCACGCGAAAACTATTTCCTCGCGTTTAATTAGAAATCTACATTAACAACATGGCTTCATTGAACATGCATGCTACACAATGTACATAAATCCCTATCAAAGATATATCAGTATTACAAAAATCGATAATAAATCAATTATTATCAATATAAAGGTCAGAACTATTCAGGACATCAGCTAACGTTACATGTAGAAATTTTTCCCCCCAAAAGACTATAGTCTGTGTGCTGCCTGTTTTCCGACAGTCCCGTTTTTTATCTACATGTACATTGTGTTAGGAAATGTCAGTAGTAAAATATAATTTTTTTTAATAATCAAAATTAAAAATTTGTAGTTGACAACGAGAATGAGTTTCGCAAGGTGAGAGTTCAATCATAAACCCCGAGAGCTGATGAATTTTGAATACCAAAATACGTATACTTGTATGCAATTTTAGTAAGAAGTTACTATTCGTGCTGCAAACCTATTGCATCAATACTTAATAAAACACACGGCTATTGCCAACATCTATGAAGATAGCTTCCTAAATCATCAGCAACTAGTCACAGCCAAATCGTCTTCATTATATGGTCCAGACGAATTCACACCTCAACAAACGAGGTGAATATTGGGAATCGCTAGGTCGTTAGCTATCGAGGGATGCAGGCATTATTTAATGGCCAGAGCAAAAATATGGTAGTCCATATCTTGAGATGTGAAGGTTCATCTAGTTTTTGGTTCAAATACACTCCAACAAATGATTTAAGAAGAAAGCTGGATGATCAACAAATTAAGCCTCAGATCTGCATAAATTTTCAAGATATGATTTTTTTTATCTATAAACTATTCTTTAGTAAAGATAGAATCAATATATGTTACCGTTTGAATGAGGGTATTTCCGATATTTTCATATAGAGTTCTTCTTATAAAGGAGATCAAAACAGTCTAAAAATGGCCACGGCCATCGAGCCCGCTTTATGTCTAAACGTCTCCATAAAAAAATCAGCGTTTTGTAGAGCAATATTGTACACCCTATCTTTGGCGAGTCATAATTAATAATTGATATTTACATAATTATGTATGATGATACTGATGCCTTGTTTAAACATTTAACTAGTTCTCAAAATTTGCTATACTGGATATTCTTTAACTTGGCAACACCTTCAGAAACATGCTTCAGTTGTACTATAACAACCTTTGGTTTTAGATATTTGCAGTTTCTGGAATAGAGCAGTTATTGCAGTTTGATTATAACTGGAATTAACCGCCTTGATAGTGTGTGGAACTTGCTGAGAGTGAAGCGGTCCTTTTCTGTTCTAGTCAGTCCTTACAGTTTCATACACCCTGGATGTTGTAATCAAAGAGATCAAAATATTGCAAAAAAGGTAATCAGCGCTGTCATCTTTCATCTCTGCACACGCCAGGTGATCAGACGACAATTTTTTATTTTCATTAATATGCATTTTTTGCATGGGGTGCATTCGTGTCGGAAAATAAAACTAATGTAAAAACGTACCTTTGGTACCAATGTTTGAATTTTTATTTAATATTTTTTCCGAGAGGGGGTAGAAGTTTGCAAAAGTAGAGGAAATATCCGGAAAAGTCAAAACCGATATAGGTTTCGGCAGTTAGCATTATCAAGTCCACTTCTTGTTTTACCAAAATAGCCCACACCAGAAAACACACAAAACTCGGGAAATTGCTAGGCCATTTGTAGTACTTTCTGACCCTAGTTCTTTAATAAATATATAATATGTTGCTTTATTAAATGTCGTTTCATACAGTTTGGCCGAATCATGTGACGCAAGTGTTATTTAACTCCGCGAATCCCTGCACAGATATTCGCAGCTTATTAACATTTTAAGTAGTTGTTAAGTAGATTTGCGAACAAATAATAAAGAGAATCTTATTAGCTGCATGGTCACATGATATCAAACTCAATACACTCTCATCCGATAGGAAAAGGTTATTATTTTTGCAATAGATCTCCTTATTTACTTCAGGGTCTGAAACTGATGCAGGCATAAGTTGTTCAGTGCTAGTAATGCCTGTGGTAATCTTCATACGCGACGGAATCGGGGGGGGGGGGGGGGGGCTTAGCCCCGCTCATTTTTTTTTGCAAAGTTATAATTTTTTTGATTTTTTTTAAGCTTGTCAAGATTTTTTATGTCTGCCCCCCCCAACCACTTTCAATTTGCTCCCGACGCCACCGATCTTTATCTTGCACTGAGAGAGGTACTCTAGTGTTTAACTCAATTGCACTGTACATACCACTGAATAATTTAATACCCAAACGTCTCCATAATTATAATGATCGGCGTTTTGGAGGGTCATCATTCATTGTTGATATTTATAGATGTAGTATGATGATACTGATGTCTAGTAGAGGCATGTAATTATTTCTCAATAATTCTTTTACTAAATATTCTTCAGCATGCCAACACCTTCAGACACATAACATAACTACCTTTAGTTGTAGATGGTTGTACTGGAATAGGGCAGTTACTGCAACTTTTTACGAGTTTTAGTCTCTCTTGAAACTGGAACTAACCGCCTTGATAGTTAGTTTGCGGAAATTGCTGAAATAAAGGGATTCTTTTTTTCCAATCAGTCTTTACATTTTAATTTTGTAATTGAAATATATAATATGTTGGTTTAATAAATACCATCTTCTACAATTTGGCCGGATCATGTGACACATTTGTTATTTAGATCCACGAATCCCTGCACAAGTTCATGTATTTAACTGGAGCTAATTAAACATTCTGATTCGTTGTTAAACTTCAGATTTCCGAACAAATGATATAGAGTTTCTTTTTAGCTCTATGGTCATATGACATCAAGCTCAAAAACACTCTCAGCCCGGCGATGGGAAAAGGATATTATAGTTGCAATATTGATCGTACATGTACATGTATATGTTGACTTCGAAACAGCTGACGAATGTATTTATATAAGTATTCAATCGATGAAAAAAATGACAATAACAAACCCTGAACCATCTCAAAAATCCATAAAACAAAATACAAATTCAAAGCAGAGCAACACGGACCTCCAAACAGATAGAGGTAGGATCAGGTGCCTAGGAGGAGTGAGCATCCTCTGCTGACCGGTCGCACCCGCCGTGTGCTCCTTGTCACAATTAGGCATGTCATGATCGATGTAAATGTCAATATCGGGAAAAATGTCATGAAAAAACGAAACGTTGATGATTTTGTTGGTTTGTGATGGTCAAAATACAAACCTTGAGCAAACACGGACCTTCATTACATTGGAGGTAGGATGAATGAGCATCCTCTGCTGACCGGTCACACCCACCGTGTGCCCTTTGTCGTAATCGGGAAAACCCCCGGAAAAGTCCGTAGACAATTAGGTGATTAATTATGGTCTAACAATTAGTATGAAAAATCGATATTTCCCACCCTGATTGAAACTTTGAATTGATGGTTTCGTGTTCTGGTAAAAATTAATTATCAACTCTAAGATAATAGGATGGCAATCACTAGATCATCAGGAAATATTTCATATTGAAGAAAATGAATTATTTTCGATTCAACTAAAAGAAAGTGAAGAAATATATATTTTATAGGAATTTATCTTTTTTATTTTCTTTGTTAACGACACTTTCATGTACCTCATCGAGAAAAGTCACCCACATTTTTATAAATATCAAGACACTCGGTGAAGCTTATATCTCCTTGTTATCGAAAAAATGTGTTTTATATATAAAATTAAAGCGCGGCAATCTAAAAGCAGCAATGGATAATTAAACTGGGTCTCGATATCTAAGCTGCCGATATGATGATATGGTATGGATACATGTGTATGGTTACATGAAGAGCTTTACTATTTTTCTGTTAAGGTCCTGAAGGCTTCATCTTCAAAAATGAAAATTATTTAATATTTATTGATACCTCCTTACTAAATCTGACTTTAAGGTCAATAACCTTCCATCATTCGGTAAACATCAGCTGATTCCATCGGTCACATAATGGTCACCATCTACATGTAGTATAACTTGGGTATTTACATGACGATAACGAATAAGTCAAATTGGACAATGACCACATTATAAGCAGGCAAATTTTAGATGATACAGTATATCTGATCATTTTCGCGATGATCTAATTTTCGCTTTGTTCGCGATCTCTTTAGAATGCCAATAATTAATTCGTAGAAATTGTATCCTGTAGCATTTTCTATAAAAAAAAGTTTTGAATCGCAAAATATGACAATCGCATATCAAAAATGTTAAAGATTTTCCCCATTTTCGCATATTTTGTGACACGCGAAAAAACCCCGGATAATCGGTATAATGAATGGAATCAATGAATGAAAGTAGAAACATTTTAACAAGAGCTTGGACTTTGGGTAGTTATGTCAAACAGCAATGTGACGTAGGCCTGTCAATTTCATTGCTGGCCACTTAGCCAAGACTCTGTGAAATCAACAAGATTTGTCTGGCTTTTGAGCTAAGACTACGCAATCTGTGTATATTCTACTTGAAACAAGCGTCATTTAAACTCGTTTTGATGCAAGAAATAGATTGTTAGGTCCTATCGAAAGTCCAAGGTCTTTTTAAAATGGTTCTAGGAATAAAAATTAAGAATAACCCAAAAGATAACGTCCCTCATGCATTCGAATTGACGATCGGTGTTCGAAAGCAGATCTTTAAAGAGAAATAAAAAGCAATTTGAAGAGGGTGTAACCAAGAAAGAGACGTAAGATTACACAGCACTTTACGCCACAACGTCTATTTGTAAGTCTTGCGATATCAGTCTTTATAGCACGAGTCTCGGTTTTCTTTGGACGTGACATCTAATTACGTGTGAAAATAGTATACAATATTTAAAAATAACGTATGAATGACGTCAAGTGCTGAATTTTTATTTACAAAACATTTTGCTTTGCATTCCAGAGAGTTCATTTCTTTGACACCCCCGCCCCCACCAAGAATTTTTTTTAAAAAGTTTGTTATTTAAATTTTACTTTGAAACTAAAAAGTTGATAATTTCTATTTATTTCTTTTTTAATCATTTTTATACGAAATTTTGAAACTACAAAGATGTGATGTGAAATAGTTGAAATGACTATACAAAATCTACAATCAGTACTAACAAAACGAATTACATTTGTTATGTGAAATAATGCAAACATATATTTTGAACATCAAACATAGATTTTGAACACCGACAGTCTTGCCAATGAATGTAGTACTTTATGTACTGGTAAATTCATGTCCTTTCGTCAATCAAACTGCGTTTTATCGTGGTTGGCTTTAATGACAATCAAACAATTTGATAAGCGTCTTGATAAATACAAAAAAAAAGAAAAAAAAACCCCCACAGAACTGTGAAATTTTTAAACGCGGAATTTCAATGGAAGAATAATTAGAAGTAATGTAAACGTTATATTAATTTCACTTGGATATCTAAGAAGTCTACACAAAAAGATACACTGCCGCCTAATTAACTCTCTCTCTCTCTCTCTCTCTCTCTCTCTCTCTCTCTCTCTCTCTCTCTCTCTCTCTCTCTCTCTCTCTCTCTCTCTCTCTCTCTCTCTCTCTCTCTCTCTCTCATAGGCATATACTGTAATCGTAGTACATTTAGCTGTATATCTTAAAGCTAATTTGTTTTGAATATCAATTTCCGCTTTCGCACAATAAATAAAATACGTTAACATCATAATATCGTTCTTGAAGCCCTGCCTATAAACTTCATTAGTTGTAACAGTGCGGTTATGAAGGAGATCAGTATCGCGGTGTTATATTAGACTGACACTTAGCTTACTCATGCGCAGATTTTTATTCCGGGGGTGAGTGGGGGCAGGAGACCAACGGTTATTGGTAATTTGAGTTCGCTAGGGGGGGGGGGGGGGTCCAAGGCATACTTTTTTTTTTATATAATGCAATTGAAAACAATTTGAATTTTGCAGGGGGGGGGGGGTCTGGACCCCCTGATCCACCCCCCTGTAGATCCGCACATGGCTTACTCGTATCGGACAGATAAAGGTAACGCTTCGACATATCAGGATCAGGGGGATGGGGTCTCACCAGTGTTTCACCAGACATATTTTTTATCTAAAAATTAATTTGATAAACAAATTAAACATTAATCGAATGCAAAAGTGCTTTTTATGATAATATGTGACTGAGCTAAAATAATTTTGTAAACAATATAGATACAGTTTAAGGTGGAGTGTGACATTACCCAGAACCAAACCTTAACAAGAGTTCTAAGTTTAAACTGAGCTACGTTGTTCGGAACGGGTACGCGCCTGTTATCCCGTCTATCAAGTCCTTTGTAGTGGACAAATCGCAAATATGGATGACTGGGTAGTCTGTCTAGTCTACCGAGCAATCGCATCTTCTCGGGCCTTTCCGGCAGGCTCGGAAAAATACCTCGAATGTATTACCTAGGCGTCCATGACAACCCCCCTTTTTTTTATAGAACTTGATATAAATACAACACATTTCATGATCTGTTGAGATGTGAGCTATACTTCATTAAAGTAAACGATATACACTAAAATATAACACAGAAGCGACATACAAGACTGTCTAGCCGATACTTATTTTAATGGGAAGCGACTCCATTTTGTATAAAATTCTAACATCCGGTGATATTAATACATTCGTGGTGTTTTTCCGAGCCTGCCGGAAAGGCCCGGGGCCGAGAAGTTGCGATTGGTCTACCGAGAACTTGAAACGGTCTCTTGGTTCCAAATGCCACGACCTATATACATCTGTGTAGTAACAGTTGACGGAATTAGTTCAAATGTACTTGTGTTGAGGAAAGGAAGGGAAAAAAGGCGCTGTCACCGCTGACCTTTTACAATGGTATTAAAATCGCTACATGTGGCAAACGGCTAATTATCACTCGGTATGGTAGGCGCATCCTAGAAAGAATAATCTTACTGTGACCAGGCTACGCTCAGGTCACAGTAAGAATTCGTCCCACTTGTAATGTAGCAGCCGCGAAGCGGATCAGCTTCGCGTCGATTTTAAGTCTGTTAAAAATAACCTGCATGGGAAAAACACATTTTTATACATAGCAAACCTTTATGAACATGCATATGTAGTTTAATCCACAAAATATCCATTTAATGAGTCGTACCAAGGCATTTTGTTAAAATACACGTTTGAATTTGCCTGCCATTTTGTCGGAAATCGCACTCGGAATGTCTCGGATTTTATCATTAACATGGCGACCATAAACAGCGAATTTTCAAACGTGATTTTAAAAGTCGCTGTCACCGCTGACCTTTTACAATGGTATTAAAATCGCTACATGTGGCAAACGGCTAATTATCACTCGGTATGGTAGGCGCATCCTAGAAAGAATAATCTTACTGTGACCAGGCTACGCTCAGGTCACAGTAAGAATTCGTCCCACTTGTAATGTAGCAGCCGCGAAGCGGATCAGCTTCGCGTCGATTTTAAGTCTGTTAAAAATAACCTGCATGGGAAAAACACATTTTTATACATAGCAAACCTTTATGAACATGCATATGTAGTTTAATCCACAAAATATCCATTTAATGAGTCGTACCAAGGCATTTTGTTAAAATACACGTTTGAATTTGCCTGCCATTTTGTCGGAAATCGCACTCGGAATGTCTCGGATTTTATCATTAACATGGCGACCATAAACAGCGAATTTTCAAACGTGATTTTAAAAGTGGCAGTGATTTTGTTGCAAAACTGTTAATGTGGTAATATGGGATTATAAAAGAGCAACATTGTAGGTATATGAGACCAATCATGAAAATTTAGGCGAGATACAGTGCGATATAAAAAAAATTTTTTTTGCTACGAAGCGAGTATATAGGACGAATTCTATCGTTTAACCGGGTCCGTAGGACATCTGTCATTATAACGATAGAACACTCTGTCTAGGCGCATCCAAAAGCTGTGAACAAGAGCAAAAGAAAAATTATCTGCGATCAACAAAGACACTTGTCTCTTAGTTTCAGTGAAGAATATAATTTAAGCACAGTGAAGTTTTGATAAACTTCATTCATGCCAATCAAAAGACAATTAAAACTATTCTGAATTCAATTTCAAAACCAATGACCCAGGTGTTCAGTAACCCTACTATTCTTTTTTTATGATATAATCTTGAAGTAAGTTCCTGCCCGGTTGCCTCATATTACCGCCAGATGTACGCCCTTATCAACTGATGCTTTGAAGGTGTGCTTTATTTTTAGAATATTACACGATAAATGATTATATGGGGGAGAACAACAACAATGATGTGGATTTGGAAATGTTCATATGCCGACGAGGAAATCTTTTAATCGCATACACATAAAACGAATTAAGCCGGCGTGGAGAAATACATTTCATCTTCTGTTGATGACGGCCCGAAATGACGAGAATACTTCAACATTTAGATTCCCAGATGTTGACAAGTATACCAGTTTTCTCCCTATAAACAAGATTAGTAAGGAATATTATGCAATTTGCATGTAAAGTTGTATGATGAAAAGAGTACTGGGCGCCCTATTATGGTTTTTTTTTGCTGTGAATTTGATACGCACATTGCAAGTACTGATTGAAATAATATTAATACTGTAAGTCTATAAACAGTGGGCGAGAGGTTCTATTAGATTATGAAAACTGTTTTGGAAAAAAAATATCTCTTATTTTCTTGTTTATTTAACAAGATGGAGACAAGAAGGAGACAAATTGTATTTGAAACTTCAATGAACTCATGTAATGACATGTCTAGTCTTTGCCTTTTTTTTCTCTTACGAAAAACAGTGTTTTTTGCCTAGCTCTGTCGGAAATTCCCAGTGATGTTGCAATAGCTATGAGACAATATGGCGCAAACTTTTTATTTCGTTTCATTTATGTTAGCACCACAATTTATTAATTTTTATTTTAATTTCTGTATTAAATAAGGTGGCTCAATACACCTTGAAACATTTTCTCAAATTAGCAGAGAAATACTTGAATATGATAAATAGAATGATGCATCAGAAATATATATAAACGTCAAAGAGGCGAAAAATATGCAATTTTGATTAAAACAAAATTATGATCTTAAATAAGTAAATTTTAACAAAAGCCCCAGGGTGATTCGAGTTCATACAATTCCCAAGGTTAACAGGTACATCTTATTCAGCATATTTACAAAAAAGAACCGTCATTATTGGGAATCGAATCTCCGTTTCCCCCCTAGACATTTATTGGTTGCAATTCAAGATCAAAAGCACTCTGCGTATTTCTACATATAAGCATAAAATCATATAAAGTTATAGATTCTGCGGGAGTGTACTTTCTCACCTCTCACTTTCTGCTGAATACGGACATTTACAACCACGCCATCACGGGGACGTGGTTTTTATTGACTGATTTATCTATATCATCGTTAACTCTAACCGCCAATCACCCCCCCCCCCCACCCCCACCCCACTCCATCCCCCGAAATCGTTTTATGGTCAATCATAATGTGTTGATTATTTTAAACGAATTTCCAATGAAATACAACAAACATATGTACGTAAAAGCAGAAGTATTATTAGAGTTTCACCTCCGCCTCGGTCGGGGTTTGAACTCTCATATAGACATGCAAAACCTGCTTTCCTAGCATTGAGCGGCCAGTGCGTAAACAATTCAGCCATATAGACAACCCAAAAACATGCTTTCGACGACAAACGGAACCTAGCAACGCATATTGCATACATGTATGTACATATTATAAGCACACATATTACAATAACTCTCAAATGGGCATATACCTGCTCATATTGAAGAAATAAGATATATACATTTGTGGAGAAATTACCCTCATTGGAGTTCCACCACTACATGTACACCACTAGCCCAACACATTGATGGATCTTATGAGGGTTTCCATATAATCATGTGGTCCCGTTTTACTATCATTAAGTACATTCTTTTTCTGCACCGTATTTTCTATTTGGCTTGGAGCAGTTGATAACATTCGGGCATGAATTTTTTTTCTCTTCTCTCTGACGGAAATTAAAACAATTTCTTTTTATTTGCTAATCCCAGTCCTTATACCTTGTGCAATATCTAATAATTAGCCTTTGGAAAGCAAGAAAGTCCAAAACAGGATATAGTTATTGACAAGTCATCTTTACTTTTCCCCCTTGCATGGCTAACTGATAAGAACTTAATGATACAAATGATGCAGATTTGAACAAACAAAATCAATATATGACAACTCATAGATTCTATCGCATCAAAATTGAAGTCGATTTCGCTTCAGTTCACGTCTTCGTTGATTGCTGCAGATAATTATTGATATATACACGCTGTGTCACGAACTGTCTGCTTTATATACACAACATAGTGGCAGATCATCAATCTTCAATCTTAGGAAGGGAAAAAAAAATCATTAATAAGTGTTTCTGGTTGGATCATTAATAATGTTCGGGTTTCTTCTTCATAGCAAAAGAATAAACAGTTCAATTTTCTCTATTTTATCATCAACTTTCTGCTGACGATTATTATAGTAACCAAATCTTTAAAGGTGTTAATTTCGCGTTTTTATGTTGTAATTATTCATTTATTTATTTATTTTTGCTACTGCGTATTCCATGTAATTGTTATTAATATGTTTCACATTATCTATTATTGATTGACATCTAAACAACCATACTGATTTCTTTCTTCTGAATAGTTTTCAGCATGAAATACAGTAGCGTAGAAACTACTGCTGGCGTTTATAAGACGAACTCGGCAGGCAAGCGAGCGATTTGCTGTTCGCGGCTTGGCTCACCAATTACTGTACAACAGGCACGTGAGCCGATACATCACTGGATGCCGTTTTATTAACATCAAACTAATAAAAAGGAGGCGGCGACTGTTATTCCTGATATCAGGGCTCTCCTCTTCTTTATCCTTCACTTCTGCTTTGACTCTGCATGGAAACTTGACAGAGATTGTATCAGTTTCAAGGTAAGACATGTTCCATATATATATTTCGTATATTTTCTTATTAATATTATATTCTTTTTTTACTTAATAATATAGAGAAATTGTTAGATATACTACTACTAGTAATATATAAAATAAACATTTTTTTGTCATAATAATAATTTCTCTGTAGAAGTGATAATAAATTTGAGGCTTGTGATTATATGAGGGAGTACAATGGAAATAAGACCAAGAAAAAGGGGGGGGGTCTTTTTTTTTTAAAACTAATTTTTACATGTATCCATTGACTGTATAGAAGCCACTTTAATAAAATGTTAGTTATAATTGAATTGATTACTATCATTATTAATGATTTTCATACCAGATATTTTCATTCGATATTATTTGCAAACGATATTTAGCTGCAGTCTAATGCGTGTTACATACAGCAAAACTTCATTAGCGTTAAGCCAAGCATGTAGTTGTTCTTAATGAAATATAAATTAAGTCTTTTCGTGTTTAGAAATATTTCTAGAATTAGATGATATTTTTTACTCTGGCATAACTTGAGGGAACACTTGCTTTAAAAACTTAAACGAGCAGCCATTTAAAAAAAGCAAAACTAAGAGCTTCGCATTCGTTATATATGTATTTCGTGTGAAATTTTAAGTGTGAGTGTGTGTATCGGTATGTTAGGGGGGAGAGGTGGGGGGAGGGGGGCTATCGAGGTCCGATATACATGTATATACCTCACGGCAAGGGCAAAAGTCACGAGATTCGATCATTACAGTCTAAAAATGAATATAACGACACTTGAATTTTGTGTAATCACTATTATTATAGGGGAACAACCTTTTATTACATTTCGTGTCTATTTGTGTTTCCAATGAAAAAAAAATATACCGATTAGGCTGAGTGGTCAAACAAATAAACCGTCACCGTCAGATCTGCCTTAAAATTTTACGAATTATACTTTTGGCCATACAGCACAAACATACCATTAACATTTTAGGATTAAAATTGAATATGTTTCTTTATCTATATCTATATATAGGGCTCTTCTTTTTTTTTTTAAAGAGATTTGATGTAACCTCAAAAATAGTCTCGACCATCCGTTCCTCTCAAGTTGCTTCATGACCTTGAGTCCAAATGCTCCAATTTAGTTAACACGATAAATATCTGTGTAATATAAAGGCACAGCAAGCAGAACAGAGACCGAAATTAGTCGCTATTCTTCGGCTCTATAAAAAATATTGGCGATGTAATTACGATTCAATAAGGTTATTGGGATTTTTTCAATGAAATTACCACGTATTATTAAAAATATATAACGGTGATTTCTAACGCGGTGCACTGTTCAAACGCTATGAAATCCTTATACAATACAATAGCAAGAACTAAAATAGCAACTCTTTATCGGCACTGAAAATACATGTATAATGACGAGGCTGATGAGTTTATCCGGGTTACTTTTTTTTCAATAGATATGACGAGATATTTTTATTTTGATCGCCAGACTCTGTTCGAGCCGGGGCATTTCCCTCAATATGAACCATTAACGATTCTCAGAGTATGGCACGAATATGGTGCACGCACATTAATGGAATATTTTTCACACATTTGTAAGAGTATAGTTATATAATCAGCATTTCAATACATCTGGGTCGTTTCAAATGAAATTTCCTCTAATGTTTAGAAAGGGTAATCTTTTGAGAACGTGTTTAACATGCCATGGATAACTGCTACTTTCTATATGTATTTTTTTTACTAGAACGTTGTCTTTAAATCAGAGTTTATATCACGGAAATAAATTATCAACAAGTGTCCCTTTGCCTGCGCTCAATTGTTAGTCCCAAGCAAAGATGCCTCATTTCTCAAACATTCATTTTTAGCCGGACTCTGGCTGTAGGTAGGCAGATCGCCAATGTTACTAAAGATAGTACAACTTCAAAGGTAAACAAAAAACCAAACAGCGTCAAAGTAAAAGCTTCCGCTATACCAAATAATTACACAAAGAGCCACGTTTTTTAATTTCTTTTTTAGTTTTCTTATCAATAACGTGTTTTAAAAACAAGACTATGCATTTTGGACACATACAAAGCGCATGAATTTCCATGAACTACTTCGCTTCGCGATGAACAAATGGGGATTGAATATATTACGCTTGTTGCAAAATTCAAGGCAGCAACTGTTGAACTTTTTTCTACTAGACAGACATATTTTTGTTTATAGCACTTTACAAAATCTGGTCGCTCTCTGACGCTTTGGCGATATTAAAAGCATGAGAGAGAGAGAGAGAGAGAGAGAGAGAGAGAGAGAGAGAGAGAGAGAGAGAGAGATTTCAGTCTTTACTACACAATATGCATAAAGACACACCAAAAGAGCCCGGCTTTCAGTACTTCAATACTTTGATTTTTTACTAGTAATTTTTATCTCCGTTTTGTTTTAATTTCATTAGTATTAACTTTTTAATATAATACCACGAGTCCGTTAATTAAAGTACTTAATACAAAAAAATATCAACCGTAATGTAATTTGAGTCAATGACGCCATTAGGTATAGTTTAATTGAAATTTGAAATAAAGTTAGAGATATATAAGTGTATAAGACATGTGACTAAATGTCAACAGTCTAGCAGACGCGTGCCAATCTTTATTGATGGAGATAATCGTCCTCTAGGTATTACCCTGCAATTTTCACTTATATGATTATGGCTGACCTTGTACACATGTTCCTTTAGTCACGTGCACCAATATCTTGTTTTATATGTAGCCATAAAAACCAAAATACAAAACCAAAAAAAGTATGTGCATGTTTTATATCTCTCAAACAATATCATTGGTACATGAAAGAAACAAGAAAATTCACACAAAGACATGAGGCAGGATATTTATAATTATCTAAAAAAAATTTTTTTTTGGGGGGGGGGGTGGGGGTTGGGGGTGGGGGTGGATTAAAATTATTTTATAGTTTCAGTGCGAGCGTCATAATTAGCTAATTTATGCAGTATCAATTTAGATTAATATTATTTATCTATATACGTATTTGCATTACACATGTATTATTTACTATATGGAGGTTGCTAGAAATCGTAGGAAAAATGTTTTAATTTCAAAATTCTAATTGAATACTGAAATAAAAAAATTCTAAAAATAGAACGCTAATTCTAATTTCAAAATTCTTTCATAAAATTTATACTAAATATACTAAATGGATCATTCAATATTGCAGTTTTTTCTTTGCTGTTGAATGGCTGCCCCCCCCCCCCCCCCTTCACCCGGCTCGACTTTTTTTTTTAATCGAAAAACCAATACCTTTGTTTGGTTTACAGCCTGTATTTAGGACCAAGATCCCTCTACAATTCGAATATGCACACTGTGTACATATATATCGTTTGTATTTTATAGTTTATCTAAGGTTCAATAACAAATTACTAGTATGCATGTATAATGAATGAAATCACATATCAAACTGATGTCTTTTCACGCTTCAAAACAATTTATAATCTGATGAACAATGATTTCCTTGAGAACACTCCTTCCCGACCCTGTTTTTCCTCTATTTTTATAAACAACTAATAAAAAATACAATGTACTAGCCGTTTAAATTATTGATCGCCTCTGTATACATGTAATTAACCTTATATATAACTTACTAAAACATATTATCATTATTTTCTACGCCATTTTTTTGTTCAATATTCGAGATAAGACAGTTAATTGCATGAATTCCGGTATGTACAAGTTCAGACATACTCTCCTGAGAATGTCTCTCGAGCTCCTCTTAGATGCGCCCCAAACCCGTGTATGTGTTGATACATTTAGCCTCATTTCTCAATATTATAACACATACATCAAAGAACATTACAACATTCCGCCTGATTAGAGGCATACTTGGCTCGATAGTGGTTCCAATTAGATTTCCAGGATGCCACCACAAACTCCCCATTGTTCGTCAGCCATCGCTACAATCGCTTGACATCCAAGTTTCTGTTATTTTCAGTCTAGCTTGTGCCCTATCTCCGTCTAGCGTAGAATAAATGGATCCTATTAAGAGGAGCAAAACATTTCTCTTAGGCTTATGAAATCACTGGTACTTTTTCTGTGATAAAGTTTACCTCATGGAATCGTAGTTTTTATACTATTAGGTGAAGGGTTATTACAGAAACAAGCGCCTGTGCTTATAATATACTATCAAACGATGTGTATACTTAGTATATACTAGATGAAACTTTTTTTTACAATTTGATGCTGGTCTGAAGTTTAAGGAGAAAGACCCCGAATTTTCCCATAGGGCTATTGACCTACAACTTATTCGCAATATGCCGGAGATTACAACTGAAACCCAAGACATAAAAAAAGAAGAATATACGCAATTGTCAAATCCGCCTGCCAGAAGAAAATGGTTCGTGTGTAATTGAATTTGGAAAATTAATTTAATATTGGAGGATTGATTCTTTGGATAAACTTACCACCCCTTCTTTCCAAATTAAAACAAACGTTATCTATATTGCAACGAAGACACTTTAGGAGAGTATATTAAAACTTATTCCATATGCGATCTATACGTCGCTGTAATTCTATACTATTGCAAGTTCGAACGATGTAACATGATGAAACCAAGTTGAGCCGGTAGCTACCAGTTGGCGTGATGATAAAACAATTGTGATTTAATTAAAAAAGGTAAAATTCAATATCCATTTTGTTGAAAATAATGTGTAATATCATCACTCTAATACAACAAGATGAAACAATTTAGTTTAGCAGGTTTAGCAGTTTTCGTTTCTGCGAAATACAGAGATTATAATTGTCTGATTAAAAAAAAAAGATTTTGGAGGATAATAAATCTTCATATTTCCCTAGCCTTACCATCATGCAATAAATATTTACTGTTATTTAAGTACTTTTATATATACATATATACAATATAAAAATTAGATGATTTGTTTGTATATTCAAACCAAAAAAACCTTTTGCGAGTATTTAATGATTGCATTTACAAGAATTTAAAAAAAATAATAAAACCAACCATTTCTTTAAAAAATAAGCCATTACAACCGTTGCAAAGAATAATGCGACTTTTCCATTCTGAAATATTTCGTTATTGAAATGCTAAACTGCGTATAATTGTAGTAGAACTATCACTAGTGGTTTACCTACATAATTTTTGGACCCAATAGCATATTAATGATTTTATACATTAAAATTTTGAAATTTGATAGAATTAAAAACTATCTATAATAAAAGATCATTTTGAATTCTACTTTAAACTTTAAACAAACACTTTAATAACAGTTAAACCGAATTAAAAATTGCCATTAACTATAAAATTTAGAGAATCAAACACTTGTTTTCGATTTTTTCATTAAAAGCAATTTTTCTTTTAATTTTGAATTATCTTAGAGTACTAGTATTTGAATAATCTTGTTTTTGAAATTTTGAAACGTCACGTAATTAAAATTATTGAAAGTATAAATCAGTTTGTACATCCTCATTGCATGTATTTGTCTCTTCAAAAGGATATAGCTAATTGATTAGAAGAGGTTCATATTGAGTTTATGTCTAGATTAACGTGACATCTTCCACACCTTTGCGTTGGCATGTAATTAAAAATAAACCACGAATGCGACTTATAAAGTGAGATAAATAAATTTTCATTAAAAATCGTGATATTATGTTTTTCTTTCGTAAACTTTCTTCGCGTACATCAGCGATACAACACCTACAAAACACACACAACCACACAAAAAAAGAAAATCAGTTTGTACATCAAATACATGTATTTGTCTCTTCAAAAGGATGTAGCTAATTGATTAGAAGAGGTTCATATTGAGTTTATGTCTAGATTAACGTGACTTCTTCCACACCTTTGCGTCGGCGTGTAATTGAAAATAAACCACGAATGCGACTTATAAAGTGAGATAAATAAATTTTCATTAAAAATCGTGATATTATGTTTTTCTTTCGTAAACTTTCTTCGCGTACATCAGCGATACAACACCTACAAAACACACACAACCACACAAAAAAAGAAAATACGTTTATTTACATTCCATTATCTTTTGACGTATGAATGAAATTTGCATAAATGATATGTTAATGAGAAATACGAATTTATACCTGTGTTTGTCTCAAAGTTAGCTATGTGTTAGGAATGTGCATAAAATTATATAAATAGCGGAGTGCTGATATGAAACTTTGTCTTTCAAAACAAACTGCAGGAGAGCGATGCATTGAACTACCGGAGTTCGACGTGGGCTTATATTAAAGGTATCAATTTTGTATTTGCCATTTACACTGAAAGACATTGCAAAATGACAATGTAAAGAAAATTTTGTAAACCTGATTCTTGTCTGTCTAAACCACATATCTAACGGTGGATTGTGATTTTTTTCCCGAGAGAGAGAGAGAGAGAGAGAGAGAGAGAGAGAACGAGAACATCGTAAATCTTCTGTTTTTTTCTTGCACCGATCATTTCTAGAATGCCTACTTTGAGACAGTGGCATATTCAATAAGATTAATATTTGTTCAACTACACTGTGTTTTATAATGATCTAAATGTAAATACATTGATCGATTTGTTGATTGTAAAAATGATTTAACATCGTACGTAATGCAGTTGTTTTCTTTGTTGTAGATATGATTTAAATTTTATTTATTTTAAGAAAAATTCCATTAAAATATTTAATTCATAACACATTTTTTCTACATAATTCCACAAAGGACAGTGATAATTTAATAAAACAACGATACAAAATGTTCATAAAAGGGCATGGTCACGATTTTAATTAAAAAAATCCATTATTATTCTTTTCTTGTTTTCTTATTCTTATCCATTGCTTTTTAAATGAATTTCAAATGAAAAAAACCATCATCTGAGTGTTTGTCGTATATTTATTTAAGCAAGATACAGAGCTCATAATTCTTTGCTTCATGAAGGATGCTCGTGCCATTGCAATACTGAAGCAGTGTAATTATTAAAACGGAAAACTAAATTTTGATAAAAATCGTGACCATGCCTCTTTAATGCGTCTTTCATAGCCCCAATTGTTTTAGAATTTTTAAAGGTAATTTCAAGAGTTAATTGTCACAAGAAAGATTTAGTCAAAAGATCAAAAACGACAGTCATCCCTTTTCAATTGCAACCTCTGGGACACAGCATACTTTAACATAACATCCTGCAATGTCTCACTACTTAACAATGTGTGGTCGTAAATGTCCAGATTAAAATGTCAACCTTTTTTTAAAAAAATATCCTTTCATTTTGCAGATGAACAACAACTCCCTCTATGAACACAACAGTATTTACATGTATGACTATGCTGCCAATTCTAACTGGACTTCGTTTATACTGGAAATAGGAAAAGCACATGAGGTGCATTCCCAACCTATTGCTGTATATGCCATCATTCTGACTTGTCTTTCAACAATTGTGAACTCCGTCCTATGTTATGTGACACTTGTGACCCGAGAATTACGACGCCAACCCCTGTACGCATGCGTGTTCAACTTTTGCTTTATGAACTTACTCATGGGACTGTTCGTGACATCTTTGGTTGTGTATCATGAACTGAGTCCCACGTGGAAGCTGGGACTGTTTGTTTGTAGGGCCTGGGTCATTCTGGATGTCTTTCTTCCTTTCACGTCTTTCATGACACTGATGCTTATGTCCATTGACCGTTTCTTTTACGCCCGTTTCCATTCCTTCTACCAATCGGCGAAATTCCGATTTCAGAGAGAAATCTACCTTCTTATTCCTTGGATCATCGGAATGGTGGTGGTGATTCCACTGTGGGTCGGCGGATTTCAACAGTCGCCGATAGAAATGACAGACATGTGTGTCTTTGGCTTGGTGGACGAAGCTTCGGTAGCATCGCCTATACTGGTCTTCTTTCTACCAGCCTTTTTCCTGATCTTAGTGATGATCGTTACCCATTTCTTCTCTTTCCGCAAAATCACACGAGCTAGCGCTAGATCAATAAGCAGTCGCTCAGCCGGGACGCCCAGAGACCAATATGGGTATTATGCGTACGAAAACAACTTTTCAGCTGTGACTCTGTATCTTATAAATGTGACGTTTCTGATCATGTGGTCGCCCTATCACATGATGAGCCTCCTTCTGGCTATGTGTTTGCATTGCATGCCGCCTTACTCGCTCATCGTGGGGTTCACGTACATGGGGACTACCGCCAGCTCCATCATCTCGTTCCTGTGGCTAACTGACTACCATGTTCGATATTCCTTGAAACACGTGATATGTGATCGGTTTAAGAAAGTAAAACATACTCCTTCGAACAACGTTTCGCTTACGCTGTTGGAAGCATGAAAAAAAAAACTGTGACTTGAACAGTGAACTATACAAGAGACCTCTTGAGTACTACAACAGAAACATTTTTGTTTGGTGATTATACAAACATGTTGCACTTCAAATGTATCACTTTAAGAATGCACCTACACATGTTTAAACACTTATATAGCTCATTGCTTGACGAGGTAAATAAATAACTTTTAACAATGTTGGAGTATTGTTTGCATGTAAAGTGTTTACATCAAAATGAATTCGTAAAATTTTTATAGAGAATGTTACTTCAAAATAACAAGATTACCTAAAGAAAATATTCATTAATTTATATAGAGGTAAACTTACAATATTTGCTCTTCAAACTAGTTTCTCTTTGAAATTAACTCTTTAAAAAATTCTTCACAAACAAAATCTCTCTCTCTCTCATAGATAGAAAGAAAGAGAGAGAGAGAGAGAGAGAGAGAGAGATAGGACTGAGAGAATGACGGGTCCGTTTTCTTCGTTGGTGAATTCTACAGAAGAACAAAAAATGTACTGAACATAAATCATTTAGTAAGATATTTAAAAACAAAAATAAATATGAATAATAAATAAGATCGGTTGAATATGTATGTTAATGCAATACTTTCAGATGCATGCCTGTTATGATATATATATCCTTAATGTTTTAGCTGTATACGCTGCTTTGCAGGAGAGCCAGTTGTAGACAATTTCACTAAGCAAATTAATCTAAAGATAACTATTTATACGTATATATACCACAGTCTCCGGTTTTTAATAGGATATTTATGTGTGTACAGCACTGCATGGGGTAACGTGCTCGGATTTCAGAACTAACGAATCAAAACAACTGAATTAATTCACAAATAAATTTTTCACATAGCACACGTGTATCAGAATAATAGACAACTCGCCCAAGGCATAGTGTTTGAAATAAATACTTATTCTAGTTAAAACTAACTATTCTTTTATTTGAAAATTGAAAAGAATTCGCAATGTCTTTAAATCGCCGACTACCAAAAAGAGCGAAAGGAGCAAAATAAAACGGGGACGAATATTTCCCATTGTTTTCTCCCAGGCCGAAATGTCAAACCTTCATTGGTTAAAACAAGACATTGTCATATCAGAAATATTCCCATTTCCGGCTGTTGGATTTAAATATATATTATGACCGCCTAGTATTTGAAGTAGTTGCCTTTAAAATTAGTTTTAAATTACAGTAGCGGCCCTTTGAAACGTCACTTGTGGCTAAGGAAACCCCCCCCCCCCCCAAAAAAAAATAAATAATGGGAGCGTCAAAATTAGCTCAAAACTCTGCGAAGGAAAGAGAGAAGGCTTCTAAAATTAGATAGCAACAAAATAAGAGTGCAGCTTGAGGATTCTCAACAAGGAATTGAAAAGTGAGAACGGTAAATTTGAAGAGATCTGGGGCCCGTTTCACTAAAAGGCGTACGCCTGACTTAACTCTACGCCCGGCGTAAGTCCGGACTTACGTCTAACATTTGGACTAAGGTCCGTTTCACTAAAGGGCGTAACTTTGCGCCAGCCTTAAATTAAGACAAAAATCTACGGCTGGTCTAAGGCAGGCTTAACTATAGACGTAAACATTGGATAATGGCGACTTTCTGGCTGCTTCGCAGAAGAAGAAGGGAAACACCTCGGAGAGAACGCGTTTTTCGGGACAGAACCAACCCTCTCGAGTATCTTGATGATATAGATCTCGTAAGTAGGTATAGGTTCCCGGGAAGAGTCATTCGAAAACTGATAAATCATGTTGACCCTATTGTGAGGCGACCTACATACAAAAGTCATGCCATTCCCACCCACATTCAGGTACATGTATATGTGAATGCTTACTGTAGCATTGTATGCTTCTTAAATGTCCACACATATATAAACAAATACTGACGCATGGATTCACATGATATGACAAATATCATGGGTTTTACAATGCACCTATTAATATAATTAAACTACATTTGCATACTTATTTATACATGTATATATAAAGATACACATAAACATCTTGCAGGTACTTATCACCTTAAGATATCTGTCAAAGGCGGACTTCTTTTCGGAAGTAGGCGACCTTCATGGCGTTTCCAGATCATCCGTATCCCGAGTAGTACATACAGGTTGTATACTTCATTATTTTAACTTTAAAATGATGTTAACTCTATTTTTATTAAAAATTATTGCAGGCACATAGCATCGTTGATGTGGAGATTTGACCCCTTGAATGTTTTAACATTTTGTCCCCTGCATTCACAAATGATAATAAAAGAAAAAGTGAGCAAGTCAACACATCCCACGCCCCTCCCCTCTTAATATTTGACAATGTCATGCAAAATAAATGGCATGTTACACATTAAATACACACAAGTAATTCAAAATGAGGCATAATTCCAAAGTAATCGTTACATGTATTAAAACTCCGTGCAATTATTGAGTCTTTATTTTGTACAGATAAAATTAATATAATAAAACGTACCGAAATTCCCAGAAAAAAAGGAATCGGAATTTCTTTGTAATATGCGCCTACACAATGTGTTCTCAATAACTGCAAAGTTTTACGAAATTAGGTTTAGCAGTTTCAGAAAAGTGACAATTGCAAGTACTATGGGGTATACTGATAATACTAATTATAATAATAATATGTACATGTTTGTATACACTATCCTTCATGTTTCTACATGCCTGTAATACATTTAATCAGTTGTACATTGCCTTTTCAAATATTCTTTATATATCATTAAGGGTTTTAACGCAGATTCGTCATATTGTTATACAGTGTGCAGTGCAATAAATACAACAGTAGACAACATAAAGTTTCCAGTTACTGCCAATGAATTACGCCATGTAAAATCTGAGTTCTATGACATTGCCAAATTTCCAAATTGCGTTGGTGCAATCGATGGTACTCTAATACCAATTAAGGGCATGAGTGGACCACAGGAGCCTGCTTTTGTATGCAGAAAAAACTTTCATGCCTTAAATATTCAGGCAGTAACAGATTCCAATATGAGGTATAAACGGTATTGATCGAAACATAAATACTAGCACATCATTTTTATGTAATAGAAATACCCTTTTATACGCCAAAACTTCAACAGGAGAAAATTATAATATTTGATATATCGTCAAAAGGGTTATTAATAAATGAAATAACAACCTTTGAAAATGTAAATGTTGTCAATTTTGAAATAACTTTATTGCACCAAATATAACCAAACAAATATAACAAATATAAGAATGCTAATTGTTTGCTTACATATGTATAAAGGATGAAAAATTGGTTGATATTATTTCAGATTTCTTCAAATCAATACCTGTTTTCCCGGGGCAACTCACGACTCTTTCGTTTTGAGCAACTCGGGATTGTCAGGTGTTATGGAACATCTCGAAGGGGGTGGGTGGTTACTTGGGGATTCTGGATACCCTCTCAAGGAATGGCTCTTAACGCCATTCTTATCCCCAGCCAATCAACACGAAGTGAATTACAACGAGGCCCATGGAAAGACTCGTGTTGTCATAGAAAAATCGTTTGGGGTATTAAAATCCAGATTTAGGTAATTTAAACGCAATTTTTCGTTATATATCTTTATATGTCATATTTGCAAGCAAGTGTTTTATTTCAAACGTTCATTACGATAAAACGCGACCTTAAAGTTTTTTTTATTTGAGAAAAAAATGTATATCTATTGCAATCATAAATAAACCTTGTTACGATTTTATTGTGAATTCATTTAAAATTCTGTGGGCCAATTTTCTTAGATTGTGGGTTTTTTGGTTATTCGTGGAGATGTAATTTCGTGTATGGGTCGGTTTTCAGTTTCAGTAACAAAGATATCTATTTCTAAATTTCCTTTCTATGAAGATGTAAATTCGTGGTGGTGGTGGTGGTGGTGGGGGGGGGATACCACCGAATATCTCGAAAATTGAGCCACCACGAATTCTAATGATTCCACAGTATTTACATTCAAGTAAATCTTTGCAGGTGTTTACATCGAACTGGAGGAGTGCTCCCCTTTTCACCAAGTAGATGTTCTCAAATTATTCAATGCTGTATCCGGCTTCATAATTTAGCTGTTTCAGAGAAAGTTCCCTTACTTGAGGGTGTGGTTGTACAGAATATCAATGACAATGCCGTGTTTAACGCAAACGCACCAAGGAGAGCACAGGATGTGCGCATTCAAGTTGCAAATTTATTTTAACAATTCATCTATTCATTAAATCACACACTTACATTGTAATAAAGAACATGATTACTTTATCATTTTGTGTTCAAATTTATTAAATGCCAAATTTTTTTTCAAATGCCGCCGCTATCCTCTCTAGGGCATCTGCCTTTCTCTCCTCCGCGATGGCTCTTCTCTCCTTCACTTCAATCAGATTCAGCATAAATGCGGCGTCGGGGTCGCTGGCCGTGTCTTGATTTTTAATGAAAGTTTTATAATCAGAACAATGTCAATTGAAACAGAAGAAAATAAAATAAAATCATATGTGTAATATGAATAGTTAAAAGCGCATGAATGAAGTTTAAACAGTTCACTAGGGGTTTTTTCTTAACAAAAAACGCGAAAATTAAAAATGAAGGAATGTTAAATACATTTTTAATTCATTTTCATAGCGTTGACATTGTTTATTTTTTACCTTTACGTTTAGATCCATACAGAGTTGAAGCTAAGAATGTGTCGGTGGAAGGCCCGGACACATGTACACTTGGAGCTTCTTCCGGAACATCAACTTCTTCTACTATATACAAACATACATTTTTTAATTTGAAAAAAAAAATCAATATTTCAAATCTACCACTTATTTGTTCCGCGTGTGAAGAACATGCATATCAAAATTTGACAATCTATAATAAAAATGTTTTTATTTTTAATGATTTTAAATTTTTAAGTATATTATATAATATGTATATATAATTATACAAACCAATGAAGGATGGCATTCCAGCGGAAATTTCCGATGGGACTGCAGTGCATGATAAGGCTAAGTTATCTGTTACAAAGCAATGCTAGTATTTAGATATTATATATTTTAATTTTTTTATACTACAACTACTATATACTACAATAATACTAAATATACAAAGCATGGAAAATCAAATAGTATATATGAAGCAAAAGTCGGGAAGGCAACATTATGAGGTTATAAAAATACATGTAGTGAACGTATGTTTACAATGTACATGCATGTACCATGTATTTATACATACTTGTTTCAGAATTACTGGCAAAGGCAGTATCAACCCCTCCGTCAATCCCAGAGATAAGTTCATCCGGTATAATTGACAAAATCTAGCAATAAAAACAAGAAAATAGTGGTTGCCTTTTTCAATTTATTAATCTAAACGGTGCGAAACATTAATGAAAAAATAATTATGTCAGTATCGGAAACTCATCTTAGCAACGATCGAAATGGTTTTTTTTCGGATACGTAATACATATAATTATATAAATTTTGGTAAATATTAGAAAACACATACGTCAAGTTCCCATGCCTTGAATACAGATTCCGGGGGAGGCCCTCCGCCCGTTCTCTTCGTCTGGTATTTTCTACTGGCTTCTTTCTTCTTTACAATGGATCTTGCATCTTTCCATTTCTTTTTTATTTCTTCTGTTTCCCTCTTGCACAAGGCAGAGGAAGAATTTATTCTGCAGTAAAATTTTAACACTAAATATATTTTTGAATCCCCAGTCTACCTTCATTTGTATATTTTTTGTTAGAAATTAAAAAAATATATAAAAATACACAAAACCTAAATAACATTCCTATTTTTACCAATTTAGTTAGGTTTTTGACCATAAATATACATTATATGTAACACGAAGACATGAACAAATTGTAATCAAATCAAAGATGTTATTATATTTGTTGATCGTTATTTTAAAAACCTAAATGCTTACTGCTTTGTGATGTCTTCCCATAGAGCTTTCTTTTTCTCGTTTGTCACGGATGCCGACAGTTTTGCAAATAATACCTCTTTGTTTTCAATTACACAAGATGTTAGAATTTTCATTTCATCATCAGTCCAGTTTGGCTTACGTTTTTTACTCTCCGAAGACATTTTGATTGTGCAGAATCAATAGCGAATATTGCAGACGACAATATCGATATTTACATGTTTGTTTGTTACGAAATTCACATTATTAAAGAAAACGCTATGGAAATCAACATGACAGATCAGAGAGAGAGAGAGAGAGAGAGAGAGAGAGAGAGAGAGAGAGAGAGAGAGAGGGGGGGGGTTTCTTAAACCTTTATTTCACTACAAAACACAGTTGCGAATGTATTCCTTTCAACATAATTCAATCTACGATTTATTTTCAATCTAAATATGTTTTAACGCTTTTAAGTTTTTATTATAGACTTCAAAACAAATATTGCAATAAATAATAAAGAAGAGTATGTGATCTTTTCCATATATCTTTTCAATGAACATCAAACAAATTTCTCTCTCTCTCTCTCTCTCTCTCTCTCTCTCTCTCTCTCTCTCTCTCTCTCTCTCTCTCTCTCTCTCTCTCTCTCTCCGTTTATGATATGTATGCGCATGAGCATAAGCTCGTTGTCAAGGACGTAAGTCTGGCCTTAACTTAGTCCGATACTAGTATTTACGGCCAGGCGTACGCCTCTTAGTGAAACGCAACTTACGCCGGACTAAATTTTGGCGTACGCCTCGAGGCCTAACTTAAGTTTGGTCGTATCTTACGCCTTTTAGTGAAACGGGCCCCTGCTGTGTAAAATTGGACGAGATGTAAGGCCATTTTAACATGAACTTGCGTAGATCATCGCTTTTTGTAAATTAATTCCTTATCTAATAGTCCTCGAGAAAACGAAACACTTCGTTTGGTTTGATTCCTACTGCCTTGGAAAATATATCGGGTTGATCAATCTCATAGACGGCTCGGCTAGCTTTGTTTCACCGTCTATGAGATTGATCAACCCGATATATTTCAGCAGTCAGTCAGTAACAAACCTAATTAAGTAATAGTACACGGTATATTTTCTTGCTTCAGGAATAGGATACATTCAACAAGAATGTCATACAATCATCATCAGATCAGAAGTATTATGGTTTTATCATTGGAGTTTCCGAGACATTAAAGGGACATGGTCACGATTTTATTCTATTATTCTGTTTTCATTATTCACAATGCTTTAGGAAAGCATTAATTTTCTAATGATCAAATGAAATTTGAGAGTCAGTCGTAAAGTTATAAGCAAGACACAGGGCTTAAAATTCTTTGTCTTGTAAACAAGGCTCGTGTCCTGTTTTTGTTTTTGTTTATATAGGTTCACTATACCAGTAAACAATCTTTTTTAAGCTGATTTGTCTATCTTCTTATTCATTTAAAGCATAAATAAACAGTTCCTAACGTTTGACACATTCATATTATGTCTAAAATTGGAATTTTCACTTAAACATTCAAAATGTAAACAAAAGCTTACAAAAACAAAAACAAATTGCAAGCTAAGTTATAAGCAAGACACAGGGCTTAAAATTCTTTGTCTTGTAAACAAGGCTCGTGTCCTGTTTTTGTTTTTGTTTATATAGGTTCACTATACCAGTAAACAATCTTTTTTAAGCTGATTTGTCTATCTTCTTATTCATTTAAAGCATAAATAAACAGTTCCTAACGTTTGACACATTCATATTATGTCTAAAATTGGAATTTTCACTTAAACATTCAAAATGTAAACAAAAGCTTACAAAAACAAAAACAAATTGCAAGCTCTGTTACTTGCTTATAACTCAACGAATGACACTCAAATTTTGGTTGCCTATTAAAAATGCCTTTCTAAATAACTGTAAACATTAAAATCGGAAAAATAATTTTTGACCAAAATCGTGACCATGCCCCTTTAAAAGAAACTTCAGAGTGATGGTTCCGTGTTTTGCACAAACTTTATATACTAGTACAGCATTATTGCCCAAAATTATGAAGGGTCTTCAGCTTAAGTCAAAATTTCATTCATTTATTAAATACTTTTAATTTGATCAATGCTCAAAATGTATATATAGAATATAACAAAACATGTAAAGCTATCCTTAATTGCATTTTGAATTTTATTGGAAAGGCTTAAAAACAATTAAATTATTTGTACAAAGTACAAAACTTTTTACGTTTTTGACTGCTTTCGAGAAAATAGAGAATGATGTTTGTTGGTTTTTTTTTTTTAAATATTTACATTTCGGCATTAATTTCCTTTCGCCTTGACATATTCAACAAAAGGACAGTTATATCTTATTTTTGTTTCTATGTATTCAATTGCTTCTTGTGCATTAGTATTGCCCAGGCGCTCTTAGACCGCCAGTCCTGTAGACATTTATATACCTGTAAAAATTTAAGGCCATTCCAAGTTTTTTCTATGTTTAGCGTCCGCGGACGGATTGGTTTTGAGATGTAAAAATAAAAAAACAAAAAACAAAAAAAAAACCACAATGGTTGTTCAAAAATTTAGATTGCTTTTCCATATGTCGGGCTAAGGATCGCATTTTTAAATCCGGATCAGAAATCAAATATAACAACATTCAAAATGGAAATCATATAGTAGGTATTTGTTATTTTTGTTACAAAATGAAGAAAATACTTCAAAACATATAACAAATTTTATTTTGTTGAACCTTTAAAGGGGCATGGTCACGATTTTGGTCAAAAATTATTTTTTCGATTTTAATGTTTAAAATGCTTCAGTGATGCATTTTTAATTGGCAACCAAAATTTGAGTGTCATTTGAAGAGTTATAAGCGAGCCACAGAGCTTACAATTCTTCGCTATGTAAACAAAGACTTTGTTTACATTTTGAATGTTGATGTGAAAATTCCAGTTTTAGACCTAAAATGAATGTGTTAATCGTTAGGAACTGTTTATTTATGCTTAAAATGAATAATAAGATCAACAAACCTGCTTGAAATTTTTTTTTACTGGTATATTGATCCCATGTAAACAAAAACAGGGCACGGGCCTTGTTTACATGACGAAGAATTGTGAGCCCTGTATCTTGCTTAAAACTCAACGACTGGCACCCAAATTTCAATTGGTCATTAGAAATGCATCCCTAAAGCATTGCAAATAATAAAAACAGAAAAATGAAATTTGACCAAAATCGTGACCATGCCCCTTTAAAAAAATTTTTCTAAGGTTTGTGGGTTTTTTCCTGATAGAAAGATAGGTTTTTAAGTTTTGGGTGGACGCTAAACAAAGAAAAAACTTGCAATGGCCTAACGCTTGACACACCTAAAGTCTACCATTGGTTGGTCTTGTTCTTCAAAATGTGGATTGTATGTTATGTCAATATTTTTCTCTTACTGTTCTTTTTTATTCACATTTATCTGCTGACATTTTGCTAGAAATCCCAGTTTGAAGATCAATGATCAAGATATAATTATATGTTTTCGAACAAGTTATTTTCTTTCTTTCGATGATAATTACTTGTAACTAAAAGAGAAAATTGCGGAAGTAGAATGCTGAAAATCTAGCAGATGCAATTCAGTTGTGTTCTGGAAAGATCAGCATCATTATTGATTTTCCTACTATTATTTCAACATGATTTCTGTGTTGTTGTTTTTTTCGGGTTTTGTTTTTGTTTGTTTTATTCATTTTTTTTGTTTATGACGAAAACAGCTTAACAAGTGCACAGGTTCCTCCCGAATTTAGACTACGCATTACGTTTTGTTGATTGATTGCTCAAAACGTATTTGTCTGGTTTTATCATGAAGATTAATGAGCGATTACTGACATGAAAACATTTATTTCATCGAACTATTTTCAATTTACTCCTTATTCGGGATGAACAGTATTGTTTGGTGCAATGTGTAACAAATTGTACTATTGATTCCTTGTGTATTAAACAGATAACCCTGATCCTATGAATGTATTGGTTATACAGAATAACGTTGTTGTTGCTGCATTTTTATTGTAAGTACGTGCAATATCAAACGATAGGTGGATGTTTTTAAGTATTTTCTGATACGATAAAAATATTTTCTTTCAAATCAAGTTACATATAAACATGCCGTGTGTTCTTGAATGTATTTCTAAAAAAATTCTGGCTGAACAGACTAATTTAATTTTTACCAATAAGATTGTCTGATAAGCGATTGGTCTCGACTAATACCGGAAAAGAGTAATGTTATTATGTACAAGCAATTATTAACGTCTTTGGAATGAATTACTGAAATTTTATTTATATATATGTATATATTAGTGACAGTAATGTACAAAGAAGAGAAAAAGAAAAACATTTCATCCGTATTTTTAAACCCAAACTGAACTGTTTGTAATAATAATGTATTGAATTGTATGTTATCTACTATGTTGCAAATTATATTTTTTTCCGCTAAATCCAGGTTTGACGTCATAATAGACATTGCCGTTCAACGTTCAAGTTTTTTGACGTCACGTTACTATGTTACCATTATATAGCTTCTGAAGATTTTAAAATGAAAGCGCTTAAGCTATATTGAACGTTTTTCGTGTTTTCTTATTTAATTTTCATCTATGTATGTATATATATATTAAATGACATTAAAGGTGATATCTCTGTTGCTCTGTTATGTAGTTTTGTAACTCTAATGTATGCCGTTTGATCTTAGAACTTGTGATTCGTACTCTCTGATGACTTATGATTTTATAAACACTATTTCAACTCGTGGGTCCCGTACAAATACGATATAGTAGACTGGGGGCACACGTGTCATCATCTGAACCAGTGTATAAAAAGGATTTCAACCCCAATCTCAATTTATATGAGCAACAAGATCTGCAACAACTCGCCGCCATTTTATGCTCTTGATTTCGACCGGAGGAGGCTAAAGTTTCAGACTACTCTTGTTTCAAACAATATACTATAGTAGTTATTTCACGATCAATAACTAGTTTACATTCTTAAACTAGCAGTAATGATGTCTAGAAATATGTTAAGATGAATAACATAATTTTTTTAACCATTCTGGCCAAAATGAAATATACTGCGTCATAAAGTAAAAACTTATTTTATTCATAAATTAAGATAGAGAGCGCCTATGGTGATGCGTTTAAAAAATGGCCAAATTTCTCTATAAGTTGGAGCATTTTATTAGTGTCTGTATCTTTTTATTTGAAAATGTCACTACTTTCTCGAAAGTGGCGATAACCTGATATTGTTAAATCACACTATGACATGATGGACAAACTACTGTATTAATGCATGGGATTGCAAGTTCCAAAACATGATATCGCTGTTTTATTTATCGCTAGTGTAGTTATAAAAGTTTCGCCCCTTTTAGATTATATCTGTACATATATAAGTAGTTCATTCAATATTGAAAGTGAAAATTAATAATCTATATATATATACATGAAAACTGAATCTGAAAAACATTAATTTTATTAAAATTTTATTTTAATATTAGTGTAAGAAAACATCAATTCGAATTATTAAACCATTCGTAATATCAGAAAGGAATAACTATTTTGGCGTTATTCAGTTGATTTTATTTATGTAGAAATATGATTTTAAACATAGTACATTTATATTAAATCAGTACATTAAGACTATAAAATGAAAAAAAAGAGGAAAAAATGTTTAATAACTCATTGACAAACTTCAGGCAGAAGAGGAAGTAAAAGAAGCAGAGGTTTTATATCAAATCGATTTTTGTTCTATTTTGAAGCAAAGATTACAGATAAAAAAAAATTAACATCATATCTGATTTTCTTAAGTGTTAGCACTTGCTATTACAGCCATGAATTTTGTTGAATTGTACGTAGAAGTTGACGACTGGTGAGATTAAAGGCAGATAGTTCATGCTTCTATGGCTCTCATTTTGCTGATAAACATTGAAATGGTGTTACAATCTGCAGCAGAACTGAACATTAGAGCTCGAGAGAAAACCGTTTCTTCAATTAATTCACATAGTTACAACTGATTGACCTTGTCCTCATTACTTAAAAAATAAAATAAAAAAAGACACGCCAAGCAAATGAAAAAATCATTATTGTTCAGCACACCTTAATTGACCAACAGATTGCAGATCTTCGAGCCCAATTACCGAAGAAGAGTCAAGCAAGAAACTTAAGGCAATATCACTATATCAGGGACTTCATATCAGTCTATTAGGGTGTAAGACAACAACATGCATTCAAGCGAACACGATCCTCTATATTGTGTTAAACAACACCCACGAGACCGACCATATTATGCAACCCTGTCTGAGCGTTTGCATGACATCCGTAAAATACAGATAAACAGCCCCAATTTTGATTCTGTTTTTCCTTTGTGATGTGATTTCCTGTATTATGGCAAAATACTTGGCTTAACTAAATTCCGCAAACGGCTCTGGTAAACTGTTCTGGTAATCCCTAATGATTGTCTTAATGAACATGAAGTCTTTTTTTTTTCAAATAGACAGCTGCGTAACGTCGAATTTGAACAGACTACACAGCATATTCTAAAAGATAAAGGGCAAAAGATATAAACCGGTTTATCAATAAAACATAAAAATATGAAAATATAGAAATATAGTCAAACTACATGTAGTGTATAAGATATAAAACATTAAAGATAATTTCTTCTTAAATGCGGACAAGGATCGATAGTCAACCGATTTACTGAATCGTGATCTTTATATCACTTTACATAATGCTTTGTTCGTATTATATGATTATATTATAACTAAAAATGTAAGACGAACTAGAGGATTTAAACATTGTTTATAGTTACAGGATACTTCAAACTGTTTTTAATAATGTTCTGTATCGGGAAATCAAGCGCATTTCCGATGAAATATAAAACCTGACATTAATTATAATAATTTTTAATGCCGACTCTTTGTTTCTCAATTTTGCAGCTTTGAATGTATTAGAATTCCATTACTTGTAAGCATGGTCACAAGAGGAGAACACGAAGCTTGCATTTTATTGGTTTTTACCTTTTTATACATCATATGAACTTTTTAAACTTGGACAAAATGTGGGCAGTCAAGCATCCTTCCGTCAAGATACTGTCTGCACCATTCATTACCGTCTCCCAATTGACCAAATATTCAGAGTTTCATAAGAGCCAAGCCATTTAGTTAGCGCAAAATGGCTTTCACGTAGCAAGTATTAAGTGTATCCTAACAGATTACACTGTTTTAGTATTTCATTGAGATCAGAATAATTCTATCGTTCGGTTTCAATAGATTCCAGAGTGTTGTAAGCAACAAGTCTTTAGAAGGCATTTGAAGTAGTATTCGGTTTCAGTAGAAATAACACTTGCAGAGCTTATTAACCGATCTAATTTTCTATCTCTTAGTATCTTAGAAAAAAAAAATTTTCATTCTTCCAATTGATAAAACCCTATAGTTGTGTTAAGTTGCTATACATTAACTCATGTATTCTTGGACAATAACATAAACGAGAAAATTTAATTAAACTTTATCGAAAATATTAGAGCTTTTAATATACTCAGTCCGAAAAGTTTCATTTCTATAAACTTAAATTGTTTTGTACGATTGCCATTCTGCAAAACTATAGATAAATGTAAAAATATTGTTGACAGTCCGTCATTATAAATATATAGGCAAGATATCTGCAAAATATGACACAAAGTGTGTGCGGAATGCTTTACTCCAGAAATAATAAGTTCTGAATGAATATTTTCAATGTCTTAAGTTTTCTCATTTTTCGTTTTTGAAACTCAATATATACTTGATTGATTTATTTGCCTTAACTCTATGAAATAATTTAATAAACTTGTATAATTAAACGATTGCTAATGTGCATATATATTTTAACAATGTTTGACAGTCATCAAAGTAGGAAGGTAGGTAGAAAATGGCATGTGGTGATAAAATTGAACAAAAATGAAAATCGAAATGAAAAATACAAAACAGAGAAGGAGCAAACATGGACCTCTAAAGAAAACAAGAGTTAGGATAAGGTGTCATGGAGGAGTGAGCAACTTCTATCTGCTGATCAGTCACACCCGCCGTGTGCTCTTTGACGTAATCGGAAAAACGGGAAAATCCGTCCATAAACAATTGGGTGATTGATTATAGTCTAACAGACTAATAGACTGTTGATAATCTTGTTTGTCACAAGCTTGGTCGCCTTAGAAACTGTTCATACATGGAGCATGCCCTTGCGTATCGAATTAACTGAGAGACAAAAACTCCATATACCGGTGATGAAGGTACATCTGTATAATATTGCTTCATATTTGTAAATAAGGATGGTTGACTATAGAAAAATTGAAGTCATCACATTTATCATAAAGTTTTGTAGTTAGGTCAATGTCCTTTCCTCGTAAAATATTCAAATGTGAATCAGATGATGCAGACTCCGTGGTATTTTTTATTTCAAGTTCATTATGATATACCGGTATCGAGTCGATAATCATAATAAATTTCCCTAATTTGAGCATACATGTACCATCTGAAGCCTCAGTATCATATACAGAATACCTGTAAGCTTTCACAGACCAAAAGATATAAATGGGATATGGACTATTTCCTTTTGGGTAATCGAGATATCGTATTAAAGGGTGATTTTAGGGTGTTATAAATAAATCCGATTTCAGAAGAATTTCATATCTAAATGTAAAACATGATCAAGATTAAAGCTTTATTACTCTATATACGAAAAACAGATTCAATCTTTTTTTTTACTTTGCTAACATATCTTTTTAAATTCACTTTTGATTTTTTTATTTAAAAGGAACAAGTACACTAGTACTCAAGTGCTCTAAAGAAGACACATGACAGAATTTAAATAAAAACACAAAATTGAATTATGATTTTTAAATGGAATCCTTTGCATAAACATGTCTCTTAAAATCAGACAAAGTTTGAATGATTTGAGAACGATTGTTTGAGTATTTTGATAAAAGACTATTGTTGTCGTCTATCTATTAATTAATATTTTGTAGCGGTTTGACATTCATAATAGATTTAAGTGATTTAAGTACTACAGCCGCTAGATGTATATATATATATATATATATATATACGAGAAAGCTGTTTTGTTTAGGACGAGTGCTTCAACGAAGGTTCAATACGGTGGGTTTAATTATAAAGATGTCTCGGTTTCATTAAGACTTGACTAACAGTTTTCGCTTAAATGCAGCAGACTTGTTTTAATTTCCCACGCAATAGATTAGAACTACGTGTCTTGAAGTTGAACGTCCAATAAAATCGCCATTGTGGGTTTTTTTCCACTCTGGATAAAGAATGATTAGATAAAACATATTTATTAATTCCAATTGACGCTCCTTTAGAAACATAAACTGTTAGTCAGACTACCATTTGTACATTAAAACGGACGTGATTTTCGATTATGTTTTGAAACATGCACGTAAGCAATGGCAATTCTAGAACTTGATTTTTAATTTTCATAATTGTAATGACGATTTTTTTGTCGTACTTTGATTTACCCCCCCCCCCCAACACATACACACACACACACAAAAAAAAACCACACACAAACAAAAAAACCTGGCCAGATGATAATTTTTTATTTTTTTTTACCTTAGAAAAACCTTAAAGTAATATTAGATTTAAAAGGACTACATAATTGTGGTCTTATGCAATTCTTGTCCCCAAAATTAAAACAATAATGAATTTTTGTTAAAATTCGTTAAAAATCATGAAAAATGAGCCCTCAACATTGCAAAGACACATCTTTGCTGAATCACATAACATATATATATATATATAAAGCTGAGAGAAATTCACCTTTTTGGAGCTCCACCTCCGCCCCGGCCGGGGCTTGAACTCACGACCTCTGGAACCCATTCTCCTTGCAGTAAGCGGCCACCGCGCTAACCACTGGGTCATCTAGGCAAGACAAAAATCTTGCTTTCGATGACGAGGGGAAACTAGTGCGCTGGTCACTCACTACACGGTCGTTTGAGATACAATTGGAATGCAGTTAAACGACAATTTGAGAGGATCGGGACGATACACATTGCATAGATATATTCATGTACATATAATAAGCACAAACATTGCAATAACTCTCAAATTGACATATACCTGCCCATAGTGAATGATAAAGATATTCATAAAGCACAGAGAAAGGTGAATTTTATGTTTGTGCTTATACACAAACACACACACACACACACAGATATATATATAGATAGATAGATAGATAGATAGATAGATAGATAGATAGATAGATAGATAGATAGATAGATAGATACATAGATATATATATATATATATATATATATATATATATATATATATATATATATATATATATATATATATATATATCATTTGTGCTTTTCAAGAGAATTTAGTCCTTACACTGCTACTGTATTAAGTTTATATCCATTTAGCACTTAAATGAATTGTTCAGTTTACTGTATAACAGAAATTAATATGAATGTTGTCTTAATGTTGTCTTAAGGATGGAGTCTTTTCTGGTTTTCGACTTGTCAAATGTAAATTTAATTGTTTATTAAATCAAGATGAAAGGAAATTAAAATAAAAATAAAAAGTGATCAATGTTTAGAATCTGACAAGGACTATATATTTTTGGCGTAATTTTGGCGTAGGAAAATATCACATGTTTCGCGATTCAGAATTAGTCTGTTCTTGCATTTTAAAAACAATAACGCTAATGTTGGATTTTTTTGCTAATGTGAACTAATGATACGATACTTGGGTTTCAGAATATGTTTTTAAAATATGATTTGCCTGTCAAATTACATTTTTTGAAACTTTTTAAAGCGCCTATTCTATACATTAATATTGTGAAAAAATCACTAAAATCAGTTTTTCTCTTATTAAATGGTCAATATATTAGGTTTTCTGTCAATTTTTATCTTTATATAAAGTCTTCATTATACATAAAAATCAGAAATATTTTATAATTGGAAGCATAAAAAAATAATCAAAATTTCTTCCAAATTTAAGAAAATTAGAGGAAATGCTGGCTAGGCACTATCAATTTTAGTATAAATATTTATTCCAATTTAGTAGTATAAGCTGATAGACATTCTGATATTCTATCATTTCATTGAAGAATACAATCTTCAAATCCTAAACAAATGTCTACAGAACTACAAATAGCTACACTTATTTTTATCATCCTTTACGTTGAGGAAAAAGGTAGGGACCTTGACCTGACATTTATGCGAAAACAAAAAGGTCAAATTTTATTAAACTGATAAAATCATTTGGAAATATGATCCGTTTGACTGTGTCAAAATTTCTTGAATTTCTTATCATAAGAAGTATGTTTGATAACGAGAAGACTCCTTCCTTAATTGTTGTTTGTATACACATACGCAGAGTCTATTTCAAACCGGGGACTCCCTAATTGAGTTAGAGGACTTTTCAGCTTATCAATTTACTTGGGAGCCAAAGGCACATATCCCTCGTCTTATTGTAGAAGAATATGAACTTGGTGTTGTCTCCCTGTCTTCTGATGCCATCGGAAACATCAGTGACCAGTTTCTGTTGGCTTCACAACAACGGGTATCGGAAAGAACAGTAGGGCATTTCTATTTTTAAACATCCCTTCCCGCAAACCACCAACTCTTTGTTATGTAGCTGACAAATTATCTTTGCAAAAAGAGATTGCCATAGATTTCTTTTTTCATCCAACTTTTGGGATAAGTTCGTCAAATACAAAACATAATGAGGGGAGGCGCATTCACTTAAGAAATGAATTCAATATTTATTTGTTTTATTCGATATAAAATGGTTTGGGGCAGTTTACGTCATGCGCATTGATATGTTTTGACGTTAGTCTTACTATGACGTAGGCAACATTCTTTATACGATATAAAATAATTTTTTAGCCAATCTGAAAGCGCGTTTCAACCTGAATTTAAATATTTTTCGATATTTATTAAACCTAAATTAAAATAGAGCAAACCATATATTAACGAAATCAACAATGAACTATTAAATGCTTGAAGAAGACTGCAAGAAAGACTTGTAATAAAAATTGATTGAAAACCAAAATTGTCCTCTTTTTTTAATGTAGACGGAGCTTCACTCCCCAAAAATCGATGTAACTACAGAATGTGTTGTCCAGAAGGGAATGCAACTTCAATACAAATAAATGGATATTTATTCCTTCTGAAGAGAACGTTTGTCAAGCAAATAGAAGAAACAATAGAAAGGCAAAATAGTTCATACGCATGTGTAATAAATACAAAATTGAAACTTAATATATTTCATGTTTGAGAAAATATTCCAGATTTTGAGAAAAGATATAAAAAATTAAGTTTTCAAAACATAAAATACAAGACCAAACGAGCGAAGGGGCAAAGAAAATAATTGACCAACTTTTAAGAAAATAATTGACCAATTTTTTTAGATTTAGATAAAATGTGTTCAGGAAATGAGCTAAGACGCAAGGAAGAAAAAAACCTACACAATCACTCTAGCTGAGCTTTCCAATCAGCTCTTAAAGGCTGAAGCAAAATTGAACCGAGCGTAAGAATAAATTGAACAACAAGTATCAAAAGCAATTGTAATTAAAAAGTATTTAATAATCATGGAAAATCTCATGATCAAATGGATAAGCCCATATCTGTGTCAAAGTCTTATGAGTACTAGTGTTGTTTGCATGAAACTGAAAAAGGTGAAAAATCTGCTACATATTTAAGATTCATTTGGCATATAGGACGAGACTTACCATTAAATTGCAACTCAAAATGGGTCTTGTAAGATCATACCTAGTAAAACAGAATAAACAAACCATAAATAGCATGTAAAGAATATGTAAACAACAGGCAAATCATCCGATCCGGATCATAACTGAATTTTAGGAAAACCTCAGAGCAAATATTAGAAAAACTCCCCTCTTCTAAACGTCTGTCATCAAACTGTTCAATTAGGATTGAAGCTGATGGTGCAAAAATAACTAGAATGTCAAACTTTCTTGTTTTATGTCTAGCTGTTTTAAACAACGCCGAGAAGCTTTCATTTCTTAAACCTTCAACATTACAAATAGAAATTACGCATTGGATTTTTTTTCGGGGGGGGGGGGTGCATAAAAATTTTATCAATACAAATATGAAAATCAAGTTTGCAGCCTTCATTCCCAGAACTGTTCGTAAAATTTAAAAATAAGGACTGTTCTATATTGACAAAAAATGGAGATTTTGTTTTAGACAGGGAAAACGGAAAAGTCGATAACAGATATGAAAAAAATACTCAAGGAAAAGAAATTTATTAATGACTCTCTTTACCCTCCCCACCTCTTTACTTCACATTGATTTTGATCATATTGTAATTGATGAGTTTCATCAAGGATAGTGGATTTGTCTGAAATCTTATTGAAAATTCGGTATATTCAGATCAGCAGTAAAATATCGGAAACTCACTTTTTCCATGTTGATTTAATTTTAAATTAATATACGCAATGTTATATATAGCATGCTATTGCTTGATCTTCCTTATTTATTCCTATTTAAATATTCCTATTTAAACTCTAACGTAAATCATGGGTTTAAATACAAATTGATACGATTAAATTGTGCAAGATTGACTACCTTAAGACAATCTTTTTTTTTTAAAGTAAGCCTTAGGTACCTTAAAGAAGGAATACATTATCTGTTAAACCTATGTTTGATTTACGAGGAAGACATTGCAAGTTCTCTCATCTATTCAGCATTAATTTTTATTGAAACATGATATCTGTATATGGTTTAAAAAGTGAAGAAACAGTACATCTTCAATAGGTTTTCTTGTTTTCATATGTTGGAAACTTTTTAGAAAACTGTGACATAAACATTGAACATCTTGACTAACACGACTGAAACACTTCTGTCTGGTGATAATGAATGTAGAACCTCAAATGCCATTATTCAAGAATGTTGTTAAGGTAATAATTCACCAGGTCTTCGCAAAAAGAAGTAAATAAATCAATTTTAACAATGTTTGTTTTATAATTGCATTTTTGAAAAAAAGGAACTATAGACATAAGCGAACAATATCGTCTAAAAGGAGAAAAGCTTTATTGTAGTGAGATTGAGAGAGAAAGTGAGATCATGTTTATAAACACGCCATACCCGTGCACAGATGAGTGACATTTTGTTGTACTTGTTTTGAGACAATGATTTTAATAATTATCAACATATTGATCATTTTTACAATGTGTGTTACGATAGAATATATTGACCTTTTACAATGTACTTTCTATAAAGTACATTGACCTATAATCTGATCGGGATGTGAAAGTGTAACTTTTCCGAGACTTTTTCCGAAGTAGTTAACAACCTGTTGATTGGATTAAGGACAGTGTAAACAAAACCAGGATGTTTATCTACTCAGTATTTAGGGGACAATAATTGAACATTGCTAAAATTTATGGTAACATTATATTAACTTTTAAATAAGACTATGACGTTAGATTAAGGACTACACAAATTTATATTATATTAAAAATTATTTTGTGAGTTTCCAGGATTTTATCATGATTTATTACAGAACTTATTAGTACAATTTATTATGGAATTTGTTTACTTGAATATTAATGTGTTTGTTTTGTACCTAAATTAGTGTTATATACATGTATGTTATCATATAAAAGATACTCGACGGCACTCTTTAAGGAGAGCCACTATACAATCCTCCTTACGATCTGTACCTGTACCAAATAAACATTTGGGAAATACCTTTTGTTTTTCTTATTGGCTGACAAGATCAGTCTAACAGAGTGTCGGTAACTTTTGATTCTTTTATGCACGAAATGACGTGTTTCGAATATAATTTTTCGCTGCTGACGATGAGTAACAATGATTGATTTGGCAATCATTATCAGTAGTGTATTTTGTTCTGTTTTTTTATTTTTTTTTGTCGATAATGCAAATTATAATTAAACTGATGCACGGCAGCATTTTTAACAAAAAAAATTCTTAAAATATTGTACATTTCAATGATTGCATGTTCTTACCATGTATGCCTGGTTTCATCACATAGACCAATTAATCTTATTAATCCTTTGTTGTTTTCCATTTATTTCTTTATCTGGAAGCTGACAGCTGCTTTGTAAACCATTTGCAGCTATTTCATTTTGTATTATTATTATTGTTTAATATGGTTAACATCATGATGTCAATTAGCCATTCTGTTGAACGGAATAGAAAATCAACAAAATAGAAAATTTCCATTAATTCGTCATTCCCAAAGAAGCTAGGTGGAAAATCATGTAAAAGGTATTCAATTTTAAATTGCTAAGTATATGTTTGATGTATATATAGCTAAGGAAGAAATTTTTGTTTGATTATTGACTTTTCCAAATATCAATGCGAACGGCTATTCCTTTAAATGTTCTTTAAATACAAATGTAAGGAAATTAAAGGATCATTTGTTTTTTGCAACGATTTAAACTACCATCATCTCTTATAAAATACGGACTTCATTGAAACATAACACTATTGCATCACATATAGTTAAAATGATCGCATTTTTTCACATCAGAATATCTATCCAACACAGACCTTGACCGATGTTCATAATTGTTTCTATTTCAAACTCATGTGCAAGGGTTATGGCTGTCAACTCTGAAACTCTATTTTAAAATTCATGGAAATACAATTTTTATTTGAACTTTCATACGACGGAGAACAATTTAGTTTTGAGAATTTTTGGTTTGACAAATGAATTATGTATTTAGGGATCTTACTGTCCTATTTATAAATTAAAATGTAGAAATTAATTTTGATTCTCAATAATTTTGTTAAGAATACTGTTTAGTTAACTTTCTTCATGTAAAACGTTTTGCTCGGTAGCGCTTCGCAACTAAAATTATCGGGTGAACTAAAGACAATGTTGTTGACATACGTCTCTGGAATTCAGATGACATATCTTTCTGATAAAAATTCAATAGTTGTTTTGATTGTAACCATTATCTAAATAATGTTTTTCTTAACAAAATAAGGATTAAAAAAATCTGGATAATGTAATATTTTCATCACATTCATTTTAATTATTCAAATTAAAGTAATTAACACTTATTACTTTTAATTCACCAAAAAATTGATTTCCTACTTAGTGAAATTTTGCAAATATTTAAGCATTCATGCTCTTGTACTTTTGCAAAAACGCTTCGTCGTGTAGTCGACGAATTGATTCCTGCGCTTATTCTTCGTGTCTGAAGATATGCATTACCATCATTGAGCAAGAATACAGTTTCCATTGGGAGCGATTTAGAAAAATCATTCACTGAAATATTTTCTTGAGATTTTGCCAACTGTGTTCTTCATTGCTCTTGTCCGGGCGAAAAACTTGATAATCATCACTTTCTTACACGCAGACAGTTACAAAACGTTGAATGGTTGACGAATCAAATATTTTCATTTTGCATGCTATATAGAGTATAGTAATTGCTCTTAAAACGGTATACATTTTCACGCTGAACAAAAATGTTTAGACATATAATGCTAAAACATAAATTTTAAAATTCATCAAAACAAATAAAAATCCATGCGTTTTAACATTATATGAGTATATTGAGTTCTATTTAACAGAGCAATTAAATTCATTTGGTCAAAACACAATTTGATGCTAGATACTTTTTTAAATTGAGTGTTGAAATACTGATGAGAAAAGTCAAGCAATAACAAAATATTCAAATGACCAACTGACTTATATGCCGGTTTTTGCATGTAAAAACGACATAAACGAACTCTTTGTCAATAATACTTACAGGCAGACGATTTAATATTTCAATATTATAAAAAAAAAAACCCACCTCAAACCTATGGTTCAACTTGTATTGTACTCAAACTGCTTAGTTCTCTGTAAAATCTGAACCTTTTATATTCGGACTAATATATAAACACAAGGTCAAACTTTATAAGAGTACACAATGAAAGCGACAATTGCAACTAGTACAATTAAATGCAAAAAAAAAAATAACGATTAAGGATCTATCTTCTCATAAATTGTGGAATAATCATAAAATACGTTTGGAACATCGGTTAATTCTAATGGTAAGTTAGTATTTTTTTCATGCTAATTTTGTGTTCGTCAATTAATTTAAAATACAATAATTATACATTGCTATTAGATGTCAAAAAGAACTCCCTAACTCCACCTGTCCCCAAATACACAAAACATTTTCAGGTAAGACAAAGTACAATCAAATGTTCCAAAAAAAAATTAATTATTCAAAAGAGTTGAGTGTGAACGAATTATGAAAGTGTCCGGAAACTGGTGCACGTAGGATGTCACAAAGGATTGACTAAGAACTACAATAAGCTAGATCTAACGAGCTTACGTTTCTGTGCTTGTACTTTACTAGGAAAGATAGTGACATTTCAATCCCTTACGTTTGTTAAAATAACGATATGCAATTGTTCCCTTGAGATGAACATTAAATGTTTTATATCATTTGAAGCACGTTCCCTTTTCCCAGGATCTGCGTTTGAGATTACACTAAATTCTTCGTTTCTTCTTTAAAAAAGAGCATTGTTGTTGTATGATAATAATATTTTTTGATTATTCTCACTACGAAGACGTGCCGAAAGTGTTTTACAACATAGGTTGGTTTAAATCAGTATTCCTTGAAATTACTTCAAAATATATCGAATTATACAAGCAGTGAAGGTACAGTATTATTTTAATTACATTTATAGCTGCATAAAAACTGCTGCAAATAAATCAGAATTGAATTTCTTTGCAATAATCTTCCAAAACTGAAGAAAGAGGTATAGCACCTTTTCCCATTATTTCGCCTACACCTGTGTTTGGATGGAAAGTACCTGTTACTAAATATAGCTTCATGTACCTAGCTGTCGCAATATAATTTTCGAAACCTAGATACAATGTACTGATTTTATAATGGTGTCTGTAACAACTGATTTGTCATAAATTCGGGAAACTCTGTGTTTAACAGTAGTTGATATTCTGAACTGTGATCATAACTGAGTTCAAGCAAAGTGCAATGGATCTAAGCGTAACTAGAGTACATGTACAGTGTTAATGAAGAGATCTGTATATATTGGGTGTGCTCATACTCAGACTGAATTAAACAAGATAATTTTTAAAAAAAAAAAAAAGAAGAAGATTACATACGTGTAACTTAATCTCTCTATTCTGTTTAGGTTTCAATTTAAGTAAAAAAATTACTTCTAAGTGGAAACGATCCAGCGACCACAAAATCAAAAAGATCTCCGCGTTACCACTAGGCCACGCATCTAACATTTTCAACAGATGCATTTTCAATATATATGTTTATTGTAGAAAAGACACTAATTGAAATATTTTTCTAATTTTCAGTACGAAGACCACGTTAAACCAAAACTAATTCAATGTAAACGTGTACTACAATACCTGTAGACCATAAATTTAATCGGATGTCTTTGGTTTAGAGTGGTTCAGAAAGTCAAATATCCAATTTTTTATCATATACTAACTACTTTCTTATATATCCCTAACAAAACCTGAATATTCTAATGATGTCGTGAAAGTTAATGAAGACTACTAGAGCATGGTGATTGTGTAATTTGCGTTTCTTTGAATATATTTAAACTAAATATTGTATAATATTGAAAATGTTAGATGTTTGCAAAAGGCTATATTTGAGGCCAAATCGTATATTAAGTGCGCTAAACCTCTTTCATTAAACAATTTAAAGTGAGTGCGCTGCGTTCTCCAATTTTGTAAAAAGTAATAAGACGGGTTTTTTAGGTGGCAGGAGACATCTTTTTATTTACACAATTCACTGTAGGCAGGGGAGGGTTTTTTCGGAACTCTGTAACTAGAATTCCTCAGTTTCCATTAATTATTATTATTATAAAGCCAGTCACTAATTTTTGAAGAAAATTCTAGTCAGAATGTGCAAATTTTTTAACATTTTTTTTTTTTTTGATATTTCGACCATTTGTAAAATATTTCGCCCATCTGTCATGATTTTTCGGCTTTTTAGAACTTCCACAATTCCCTGAAAAGGGCGACCTTCCATGCCGTGTGCTTGTGTGCAGGTGTATAGTTTACTATATCCAATCCACCTTCTGTAACTTGCAATATCACAGTGTAAAGTCAACACAAACGTCATAGCCTCGTTTTGCATTTTACTTCTAATCTTATGTATTTAACATAAGGGCCTGCGTAAATTTGCATATCGATTTCAACAAAAGACATCCCTCTAACAAATGATTAACATTAAAAAATCATTTAATGAAATTTAGCAATACTCCATCCTTCAAATACAGCAACTCTCAATTTTACAAAAATATTGACGGTTACTCTATACGAAACTGTCCCTTGCTACCTTAAGATCTCTGAAATCCCATAAATGCGTTTTTATCATACGGATCATGTTGTGCCTTTATAAAAACTGCATGATACCTCATTGTTTTTCGGACACTTGTCATAAATATAGTTTAACTAGATTTTTAAACAGGTGTATGTTACATATACATTGCAATTGACATTGATTTATAATTGAAAGGGGGGCTATTTTTGCAAATTCGTGCTATTTTCAAGCAAGATTTTTTACATTCGGGGCGTTACATAAAAGGAACAAAACCTTGCGGATGAATTCATAGTTGGTTCACATTGTCCGTCATTGACATATGGCCTATATTAAGGAAGAGTTCAGCTGTCTCATCTTACTTGACTTCATTGTTAGCTATATACCGAGAAGCGATGTTTACTCAACTGTTGTTGTAACGACAAAACATTCACATGGAGTCTCTAGATTTGAAGCGGTAAGGTTTATCATAAACTTGTATACACATGTAGTATACTAAACCATAAGTTATGAAAACTACGATCACTTGTGTGACATTGATCAAAATGGTCAAAAATTACGTCAGTTTATGGGGCGTTATTTTTGAAAAAGAAAGTTGCATTAGCAGATTTAGGCAAGAATGAACTGGTCGTACCCCATTTAGCTTTAAATTTGGTAAAATAGTAGGAGACAGGCAATCCTAAAATCAATGATGGTTAAAATGCAGCCAATATGTTGTTGAGCTCATAACTGTTTGGCAAACGGAGGGTCAAATATAAGTAACCTTTATCAAAATCTTCTACTTGTATTCATGATATATTCTTGTTCAATGATGCATTGTTTTATCTAGCTTAGTCGGTTTAAATTCATCCCATCACTGCCAATTAAAATGGATCTCTTTCGAGGTTTTTAGAAAAAATGTTCATTGCAGTCTGTGTAGCAAAACATTTGAGAGATATTAAATACTGGTGAAATGCTGTCGAGTACATCATCCAAATTACATGTAATATATAATTGCAAATTTTAAAAATGTCTTTAAAAATATTATTCTTAAGCTTGTAGTTTTGTTGATTAATTTTAATCTTGTATCTTAGTTACAACAGAGTTAATCATGTTTTTTGTTTTAAAATTTTAAACCCCCTCCTCCACCAATTCCAAAAATGTAAATTTAGCTTTTAATACCTATTATTGACAAAAACCTTAAAATATGAGCTATGCAAAGCTAAATATTTATTAATAAATAATTCTAGCCAAAAAATTCCTCGTCGTCAATAAATTCTTGCGGGTAAATAGTCAACGTCAATTTTGAACATGTACCTCAAATCTAATTGTATTCCCCCGAAAAGATTCGAGTTGAGAACCAAGTTGACTGATACTGGTGACGGCAGAGCCCGTTTTTGTTTGTTTGGTTTTTTTTGTTGCTGGTTTTTTTTTCTTGTTTTTTGTTTTTGTGTTGTTTATTTTTCTTCTCGCATTACTGATATTATCTAGATATTGACTGGTGAACTAAATGATTGAATTACAGTTAAACAGTTTATAAAATAGTATTTGATTTTGAAAATTGCAAAATTTAATTTGATGGGTTTTTTTTTAATTTCGTATTGCTCATTGCATTACTTGAAAGATTAAGCATAGAAATATGAATACCTTTTCATTCATTCATAAATTATCTCTATCATATTGGCCGAACCTTTTCTCCTAAATGAAAGATTTTTCTATCATTCAATCATGTGCAGCAAAATTAAAGTTAAAAAAATTCAAATAAATAGTGTGATGTGTAAGGCGAAATGGGAATTTCTTGACTGTAAAAACAGATCTTGTAAATTGGTGAGATATTTTGATAATTATTAGTTAATAACACAGAGAAAAATAATGAGATTGGAAAAATGAAGAAAAATCAATGTAATATGAACATTAATAACATAAATAACGAAAAATAAAAATAAAAAACACAAGAAAGTACAAGTCATGTAAAAGATTCATTTTAAAATAATAAGCCAAAAACAGGACTCGCATGCAGTAAAATTGAATTTACTTCATGAATACAACGTTTTAAATGCTAAAAACTATTTTTGAAAAGTATCTCTTAATTTTTATGATAACTGTATGTCTTTTATCTTCCTCAATTTTATCCGAAATTCTTAGTCAATTTGTATAAATCATTCTTATTGTGGAGCTAAATCACTTATTCATTTATTCATTCAATCTTTATTTCCCTCCCAAGAGGTTATGAAGTAATATACATGGTCAAAAGTTCACAGAAATGGTGTAATGTACAAGTCAAAGTAAACAATGAAGAGGATATAGAGAGTATACGCACATAAAAGGATGTTTAAAAGGATGTGAGCAGAATTCAAATTATCCTATAATTGCCTATATTTGTCAGCTTGCTTATACTAAAATATCAAAATGTTTATACCATTGTTGATTAATTTTAGCAAATCATGTGAATGATAAATACCGGTATTTTGAATAATAAAACTTTTCACATATTAAATCAGTGCTTTCTGCAGTACAATTTTACAAACTTATTTAAACTTTATTAAGAAAAAACAATTTTAGATAACAATTAAAATTTACACAATTAGATGTTTATACAACTTCCCACTTCGCCTTAATTTGCCTTATATCCTACTAAGGCGAAATGAGAATACCAACTTTTACAGTTAAGGCGAAATGGGAATAAACCATCGTATTTAGTGTTTTGTGTAGATATTTATTTTCCACATGTGTGTACAATAGGGGCCTTGATTACATTTAGCACCACATATATTACTATGTAACATGTCTATATATGCCCCCTCTTAGATATCTTTTCGTCATTTACAAGAAAAATGACATTTTTCATTCTTATACATGTGTTCTGTTTTTCGCTTGCTTGGGCAAAAAACAAGCTCAGTTTTCTTGGCAAAGTTTTAATAGCAAAGGAACATAAATCAAGGACAATCGTAAAATTCCTTTTTAGGTACATATATTCAGTACAGTAAAGCATTAAAAGTTTCACTAAAAAAGAAATACTTATGATAGATAATAATGTTTACGTTAGTTGTTCTGTGAAGCAGTCGTGAAAATAAATTGCATTGCCAAGTTTAATCAGTTATTTAACAATACAGATTTAGTAAATTGCTATGTGTTTAAAATGGTCTATATCTAATTTTAAACTTACATTATCTTCTAGTAGATTATTGTAATTTTTCTCAATTTTATATCACTTTAGCCAAAATGCGATCAAAGTACTGTGGTTTCATCATTATTCGTTGAATACCAATTTTCGTTGATTTCGTTGTTAAGTTTATCCTTGAAATTAAATATTCATTGAACTGCAATTTCTACTAATATTTTGTATTAATAGGTTCATTGGCCACGAATTTACGTATCCTTGAAACTGTGATTTTCACTTTATACACGAAAATTGATACCCTTGAATATTAATGAAACCACAGTATGCTCCCAACCGTTGTTGACTTTATTATTGATATTTCTTTTCACAAATCCATGTTCAAAGTATTACTTTTTGGATGCCGGGTTTGAGAATATGTTATCATTTCGAATGATTTTTATTTATTTTCATGACTCATAAATAGTCAACAATAGTTATTTATAAAAAAAACCAAACAATCAATTAAAAATCAATTTTTAAGCTTATAAGCCTGAGACGGATTGATTTGAAAAAAAAATCGTTAATAAAACTATATTAAGTGTAATATTAGTCTGACATACTAGTAGATTTTACCAAAAGCAGACGGCCATTTTTTGGTAAATTTTTAGACCAATAAAAAAGAATGGCGTAACAGATGTGTTTCAAACACAGAACCGTGCTTTATAAACGTACACTATGATAAACACTTAAAACGATTATCTGCAATTGCGAACCATGGTTTAACGAATAAATATCGCTTGACGATTTCTGAAACTATTATAAACAATTTTAAGCTATAGTTAACGAATGTAAATTGTAATTTACGATGTGAATCTTTATATATAATTCATTGACAAAATCTATTGTTTACGGTAGGTTATCTATAGTAAATACTGGATAAACCTAGTTTATCAACTGTAAAAAATTTTTTTTTTTTAGCTTTTTTTGAGAATTTGGCGTGCCATGCGCCATGTACAACAACATACTAGATTATTTACACGTGATTATTGTAGCTATAAACTATTATAAAGTACAGCGAAACTCCATGTATAATGTGCTTGCTTTAGAATTTCAGCAGTGTTTTATATCAAGTGTGAATTGTCAACGAACATCTAGTTCCTTTAATTATATATTTTTTACCGTGAAATTACACTAAATGTTTTGATTAAATTACGCTAGCACTGATAATATTGTCCTTTCTAAGACTATTTCATATGTAATAGTACAGTACAAGTACGTTCATGTATTTGGTACAGTCGATAAACCTACATTTTAGACCGTGAAGCTATATTTAACTCATTCGCAAACGATTGTTTGAGTGATAAGGAAGATAGAAGGTCAACAGATTACACATTATATATATCTTATTTTTTTTAATATAATTTGTTAAGCTTCAAACTGTTTTTTAGAGCAGACAAATTCATTACATTTTTCTTTTAAAATTGAGTATTCCCAATACCTTTTACAAAGCTCTTCTTCTAAAGAAGATCAATACAGTCTAAAAATGGTCACAAGCATCAATTCCTCGAAATAAAGGTTTACACTTGTGAACATAGATTATCGCGTTAACATGATGTCAAATATAATACTGAAGCTGTAGTTTACAGTCCTTATTCCACTGTTTACAACCGATAAACCTAGTTTCTTGGCCATGAAACTATGTTAAGCACAATTTTGTGAAAACAATTTGACGCGCCATGTTTGGGAGTTATTCATCATTAAAAAGCTAAGCGATATAAATGTTGGCCTAGATTTCATTTTGTATTAGGGTTACTCAAAGGTGATTGATAAGTCTTAAAAATACGATATAAATATTAAACATTTATAATTAGAATTTTTTTCACTTTTTAGTGATCGGTTTGCTAGAGGACGATGTGCAGGCTTGATTCGCAGCGCTTTGGTGGTGATATTGGCAATTGTTATTTTCTTGTTTATTTACATCATTTTCCCAAATAAAGAAACATTTGCCCCGATAAAAGGATCATACGACTACGTGATAGGTAATTCTTTAATATTGTACATTAAACCTATTTAGTGTTCCGTTATTTTAAAAGTTTTTTGTTAGGATAAAATTTCTGCTGAAATAAAGACAGATCGCATACTGTAGACCACATATTATTCGCGCGCGAGAAATTTTTGCGAGGTTTGTGAGAGCCTCGTCGTCGCGGATATTGTTGTATGATTGTTATAACAACACTGATATGAAGAAGGCTTGGTCGCGAAAAAAAATCGACACGAACTGATTTATCGGCAGCTAATCGCGAAATTAAGTCTCCGTGAATAAAAGTTGGTTTACAGTATCTCATGTAGCAAAACAGTTCTTAACTGAAGCAATAAGTGGCAGGAAAAATGAATTAGTTCGTTATATATTTTAATATTCATACATATTTTATATAGCATATAGTTTTTTGGTGCTAACAAGAAAATAGTTATACTACATTTTATTAGTTATTTGGATTTTTCTTTAAATTTCGTAGTTGGGGCAGGGACAGCTGGATGCGTCCTCGCCAACAGACTTTCAGAAGACCCTCAGTCATCCATACTTATCGTCGAAGCAGGAAATTCTGCTAATGATGATAAACTGATGCAAATACCACTAGCAGTTATGTTCGCGAATACAAGCAAATATGACTGGAAATTCATCACTGTTCCCCAGAAGAATTCTTTCTTAGGATCAAGAGACAAAGTACGAGTTTTAATTAATATCAAGATCTCTTACATTGAAATGTATCAACCTAGATAATCCGTCACTTGGAATGAACAAAGATCTACTGTGGATACATTTGGTTAATGGAGATTTTAACTGATGCAAATAATGATACATGCTACATATACATCTATTTCATTAAAACAACTCTTGACATGACATTAATTTTTATTCAATTCATTCTATAGCTAATCCTATAATTCATTCAAAAGAAACATGATATTGATCTTTTTTAAAACAGTATATCTGTAACGCTTTATAGGGTAGAAATCAGTAATTATATGATTATATGAAAATACGTTGCTTGCACATTTCTGCGTTGAGTAAAAAAGTAAGTATAAGATTTTAATACAAAGATGTATGTAGATGAAACAACGATATACATTGTAGATCGGTCAACGAGTTTATGTAATTGCGCTTCTAAATCCAAATTAAAACTCCTAAACACCGTTTATTAACCTTTTTTTAGATATCAATACTACATTGATGTGTTGAGCGCTAATTTTATCATAAGGCATTACACAATCCTATTCTAATCACCCTACCTTGAGAACGTATTTGATATTTTAATCATATACATTGAACAAAACTTTATAGTGTTCACCCAGTATAATGTATTTCAAATATGAAATAAGCACATGTATTTGTCTTGCCGTCGGGGTGACCGATTTCCACTAAGGAAGGAGTCTTCTCGTTATCAAACATACTTCCTATAATAAGAAACTAATGATATTTTGAAACAGTGAAACATATCATATAACCAAATGATTCTATCAGTTAAATCAAATTTGACCTCCTGGTTTTTGCAATAGGGTAAGGTCAAGGTCATTACCTTTTTCCTTAACTTAACCGACGATCAAATTAAATGTAGTTCTTTGCAGTTATGTAGTATTATCTGTTTAAGATATGAAGATTCTATTCTTCAATGAAATCATAGAATATCAGAATGTCTATCAGCTTATACTACTAAATTGGAATAAATATTCAAATTAAATTTGATGTTGCTTAGCCCGACTTTCCTATATTTTTTTAAATTTTGAAGAAATTTTGATTATTTTTTTTTGCTTTCAATATTAAAATATTTCTGATTTTGCGTATATTAAAGACATTATATAAAGATATAATTTGACAGAAAAACTAATATATTGACCATTTTATAAGAGACAAAAATCTGAATTTAATGATTTTTTCACACAAATCAATGTATACATGTAGAATGGGCGCTTTAAAAAGTTTATAAAAATGTAATTTGATAGGCAAATTATATTTTAAAAACATATTCTAAAACCCAAGTATCATATCATTAATTCACATTGGTTAACAAAATCCAACATTGATGTTTTTGTTTTTAAAATGCTAAAACAGACTCTATATCTACAGCAATTTTGAATTGCGAAACATGTGATATTTTCCTACGCAAATATTCCGCAAAAAATATAGTCCTTGTTAGATTCTATTAGCACTGAATACTTTTTCTATGCAAAGTTGTATGATAGTAAAAAAGAAAGAAAAAAATATACTATTTTGATTTCCTTTCATCTAGATTTAATGAACAATTAATCATATTTACGTTTGACAAGTCGAAAACCAGAAAAGACTTCTTCCTTAAATAATATCATAAAAATCTTCCAAATGTGTTAAAGACACAATGAAATAATGATCAATTACTTGTTGGTATTATCACAGAGGGGTACTTTGTCCAGTGGTCGAGTGTTAGGGGGCTCAGGTTCTATAAACTACATGCATCACATACGGGGTAATAATTTAATAATAAGTTAGGGGAAATCCTGGCCAACGTCGCTACATCTCATTCTAACGACAATCGAACCACTCAGCGCTCGAATTCAGCACCGCGAATGTCCAAAGAGAGCTCCCAGCGGGCTATCTCCAGTATGCTCAGCGAGCTCAGAGCCCCGAGAAAACGCGATTGCTCCGGTACACGGAAAATTTCACCAAAGTCACACAAACAAGCTAACAGTGATGGCTAACATTTCATGTGAACTTTTACAAATAGTGTCAATCCGACTATCTGATCACTTGAGAAAAATGACCTTACAAGAGGATACCTGTGTTGACTGTTGCATAGGTATACATATTTACTACTTTTTGTTATCTTAAACAACAAATATGGCTAGTATGCTTAAGTTTATTTCAATAAATACACGAGGTTTAAACTCTAAAGAGAAAAGAGATAAATTTTACAGTTGGATAATTGATACAAATATCGATGTTATTTTGATTCAAGAAACGCATTTTGTAGAAAAAAACACTTTTCAATACGACTCTGCTTGGAATGGAAAATCTATACACTGCTTTTCTGACTCACCTTTTAGTAGAGGCGTATCTATTTTGTTTAAAAAGGGGTTAGATATTGATATAAAAAATATACATAAGACCAGTGATGGTAGAAAAATACTGGTCAATTTTAATATTGGAGATATTTCCTATAGTTTAGTTAATATTTATGCACCGAACAAAGAAACCTGCAGAATTGATTTTTTGAAAGGAATGAAAAGATTTATCATTAAGAATTCTATAAACACAGAAAATGTTATCTTATGTGGAGATTTTAACTGTCATCTTGATGGGGAAAATACTGATAAAAGTTCAAAAATATTGAGCGACATTATTGACAGTTTACATTTAAATGACTTATGGAAAGATAAGTATGTGAATAGCAGTGGTTACACCTGGTGCGATGCAAACAATATACCAAAAAGCCGTATAGATTATATCTTTATAAGTACATCTTTGTTGATAAAAACAAAACAAATAAGTATTCGTAGAATTCCCGGTACTCATAACAACGGGACCAGAATGTCTGACCATAGAGCAATAAAATTTCATCTATCTGTATATGATAATGAACGGGGAAAGGGGTATTGGAAACTAAATACGTCACTTTTAGGAAGTAATGAATATAAATATCAAGTCAACAAAATAATCACAGATATAAGTAATAAAGAAGGTTCTTCTATTGAGAAATGGGAGTCTCTAAAAATATCAATTAAAGATTTTTCTATAGCTTTTTCCATCAAACGCCAAAAAACATATAAACAATTAGTATTCCAAATTGAACAAGAAATTTCCGAAATTGAAAATTCTAACCATAAAGCAATGGATATGAACAGAAAACGTGAATTAGAAAATCAGCTAAACAATCTATATGATAAAAAAGCACAAGGGGCACAAATTCGTTCGAGAGCAAAATGGGTTAGTGATGGTGAAAAAAATACAAAATATTTTCTTAGTTTAGAAAAGAAGCACCAAACACAAAATGTTATCCACGAAGTTTTAAGTGAAAATAGTCTTCTCACCGAAGATGACGATATTCTAGGTGCAATGTGTGACTACTATGAAAACCTGTATAGTTCAAAACTAATATCAAACGAAGACATCGACTTATATTTAAAAAATTGTAAAGTAAATACACTATCTGAAACTGATAAAAACATGTGTGATACATTTCCGTCAATGAATGAGTGTAAAGAAACCGTTATGAATTTAAAATCAAATAAATCTCCGGGCCTCGATGGTATACCCAATGAATTTTATCAATGTTTCTGGCACCAACTATCCTCCTTATTTTATAACATGTTAAAAGAAATCTTTTTGAACGGAAAAATGACATTCTCTCAAAGACTTGCAGTTATCTCCCTTATACATAAAAAAGGAAGAAAAAATGATTTAAAAAATTACCGGCCGATTAGTCTTACTAATACAGATTACAAAATCATAGCATTTATTTTTGCACGTAGATTACAAACCTTTATTTCAAAGCAAATTGGTAATGAGCAAACAGCTTATATAAAAGGCCGATATATAGGTATTAATGCCCGTTTCATTTTAGATATTTTTGAATATTGTGAAAATTTTAACAAAGAGGGGATCTTGCTATTTTTAGACTTTGAAAAAGCTTTTGATTCAGTAGAATGGAATTTTTTATTTAAAATACTAGAAAAATTCGACTTCGGGGAAAACTTTCTAAATTGGATAAAAATTTTACATCAAAGCCCAATATTCAGATTAAAGAATAACGGATGGATTTCAAAAACATGCGAGATGAAAAGGGGAATAAGACAAGGCTGTCCAATATCAGCCATTCTATATCTTTTTGTTGCCGAAATTTTATCTGAAAAAATAAGGAATAATGAAAATATACAAGGCTTTAAAGCTAACTTTATGGAAAAAGAAGTAAAAAATATACAACATGCCGACGACATGACATTAACTCTACAGAATATTGAATCACTTAAGCATGCTTTAGAAACAATAAACAAGTTCTGTATTCATGCGGGATCTAAGGTTAACATTAGTAAAACTGAATGTATTGTGCTTGGTCCTTTTAAAAACATGTTTACCGAAATCGATGGTATATCAGTCACGAACAAAGCAGTAAAATGTTTAGGTATTCATGTAGGTCATGATAAAATTGAATGTTATAATAAAAATTGGATGAAAATTTATCATGATATAGACACTTTATTCGAATCTTGGAAAAGAAGAAAATTAACATTATTTGGGAAATGCACCGTAATAAACTCTTTAGCATTATCAAAACTCATATATGTTGCAAGTATTTTGGAAATTCCCGATGAAGACTATATCAAAAGTATTAATAAGTTGATATATAATTTCATTTGGAATAAAACTGATAGGATCAAAAGAAATACGTTAATTGGTCACGTAAAAGAAGGCGGACTAGGTATTACTGACGTCGAATCAAAGATTAATGCATTAAAAGCCGCATGGGTCCCCAGATTAAAAGAAACAAAACATTGTATTAAAAGTTATGTAAATAGTTATTGCACTCCAATCAACATAGACATAAACTATTTAATTAATACAACTGAAAATAAAATTGAAAATTATGAAATATTAAAAACTATGCCGCTATTCTATAAACAAGCTTTTGCATGTTTTAACACATGCAAAGACTTACAAAACAAACCAAGCCCTGAAACATTTTTGAAGCAACCGATATGGTCAAACCTGATGTTTTTATACAAAGGGAAAACAATATTTTTCAAAACTTGGCTTAAAAGTAATATTTTGTTTGTTAAAGACTTATACTCTGAGGCGGGAACTTTAAAATCGCCCGAGGAAATAGCAGACATATTGATAAACAAAAATAACTGGTTGTGCGAATATAAGATAATTAAAACAATATTCAAGAATTATGAAAACAAATTGGATCTTAGAGTTTGCCAGTATATGAATCAAGTACAATTATATACCCCTTCGTACAATCAATACTCAACTAAAGATTTCTATAATCATTTTATAAAGAAGAAATTTCAAAAACCAACCATGCAATCAAAATACAATAAAGAATTTGAATAAAATCGTTTTGTTACAAGACAAAAAGATTTCGGAATTTAATTATAAATTGTTAAATAATTTACTTTCAAATAATTATTTTGTGAGTAAGATAAATAAAAATTGTGATTATATGTGTAAAATATGTACAGAAAAAATTGAAAATTCACACCACCTTATTTTTGAGTGTGTGAATGTACAACATACATGGAAGTTAGTAAGCAATATTTTTGGTTTTGATGTTAAATGGAAACACATAGTTATTGGTTTTTACTCTGTAAGAAATGAAACCACTGCCATGTATAATTTACTTCTATCTTTTGTTGCATTAAAAATTTACAAATATAAGATGTTTTGTAGACTAGAAAATATTGTAGAAACATCAGAAGGAATCGTATGTAATTTGAAATTATGCATTCAGAAATACTTAGAAATTCTACATTGTATCGGAAATACTAGATATTATTCATTCTTCAAAACGCTCTTGGATAAATTGTAGATAATTTTATGTTTCCATGGGTGACCTGGCCCATGGTTTTTCACATAAATAGGGAGGTAAAAAGAGACTGTGGTGACGATGGATCTACCTCCCTACAAAACGCTTTTCTTATTACAACCCATCAACTTCAATATTTCTGTACACTTCTCTTTATTCAGATCAATCAATAATAACATTATCTTTGTAAAAAAAATAACAGTGATTTGTATAAAATATTATTGTAACTTTATATATATATATATATACATATGGTACTTAGTCAGATATAATAGCTGTTATTACTACTACTATTGCTCTTATTATATGTATTATTATTATTATTATTATTATTATTATTATTATTGTCACTAATATATTAATTATTATATATTTGTTACTACAAATACATTTGAATATTGTAACATGTACTTTTGTAAATAAATAATAATAAAAAAAAAAAAAAAAAAAAAAAAAAAAAAAAAAACTTAACCGACGATCAAATTAAATGTAGTTCTTTGCAGTTATGTAGTATTATCTGTTTAAGATATGAAGATTCTATTCTTCAATGAAATCATAGAATATCAGAATGTCTATCAGCTTATACTACTAAATTGGAATAAATATTCAAATTAAATTTGATGTTGCTTAGCCCGACTTTCCTATATTTTTTTAAATTTTGAAGAAATTTTGATTATTTTTTTTTGCTTTCAATATTAAAATATTTCTGATTTTGCGTATATTAAAGACATTATATAAAGATATAATTTGACAGAAAAACTAATATATTGACCATTTTATAAGAGACAAAAATCTGAATTTAATGATTTTTTCACACAAATCAATGTATACATGTAGAATGGGCGCTTTAAAAAGTTTATAAAAATGTAATTTGATAGGCAAATTATATTTTTAAAACATATTCTAAAACCCAAGTATCATATCATTAATTCACATTGGTTAACAAAATCCAACATTGATGTTTTTGTTTTTAAAATGCTAAAACAGACTCTATATCTACAGCAATTTTGAATTGCGAAACATGTGATATTTTCCTACGCAAATATTCCGCAAAAAATATAGTCCTTGTTAGATTCTATTAGCACTGAATACTTTTTCTATGCAAAGTTGTATGATAGTAAAAAAGAAAGAAAAAAATATACTATTTTGATTTCCTTTCATCTAGATTTAATGAACAATTAATCATATTTACGTTTGACAAGTCGAAAACCAGAAAAGACTTCTTCCTTAAATAATATCATAAAAATCTTCCAAATGTGTTAAAGACACAATGAAATAATGATCAATTACTTGTTGGTATTATCACAGAGGGGTACTTTGTCCAGTGGTCGAGTGTTAGGGGGCTCAGGTTCTATAAACTACATGCATCACATACGGGGTAGCCGCCATGACTTCGATGCCTGGGAAAAGGAAGGTGCAACAGGATGGAGTTATAAGGATGTATTGCCGTATTTCATCAAATCTGAGGATGTTCAAATACCAGAATTGAAAGACTCACGTAAGAAATATTTTTTTTTTCATGAAACCAAAAACTTGCTTTCCTGCACTTATTAATAATGCTATCTATATTATCAGCTTTTATGAATCAATTGGTGCAGTTGTATTGTTGGGTTTGTTTTAAATATTAACAGACTTTGAAATGAAAAAGAAAGATGGTTAATTTTTGTTTGTGTTCAAGCACCTGAAAAATTTGACATCAATTTGTATCTGATAGCGTAGATCATGAACAGTTTGCTAGACAAGCAAACAAAAGAAAAACTTTTTAAATAATAACCAAACTAATACCCTTACTATCTAGTATTCAAAAAACCTAAATTTGATAGCTAATTCATGGAATACTGTCAGGCTGACATGCACTTAGATACCTAAAATAAAACCGGTTCAATTTTTGATGCATTGGTATTTTGTATTGAATAAGAAATGAAAATATATATATATATATATATATATATATATATATATATATATATATATATATATATATATATATATATATATATATATATATATATATATATATATATATATATATAAAAACTCTTACAGCCTACCGCGGTGTAGGCGGGCTCTTGACTGTCAGTTCGGGGACTGCAACAGTAATGGCTGACGTTTATCGACGAGGATATGAGGAGTTGGGATATTCCAAGGTGGACTGTAATGGAGAATCACAAATAGGTAAACCAAATGAATGTAGAATCATTTGTTCACAATATACCTCAGGATCTCAACTGGGTGTTGCAAATGTAAAAAAAGGCACACAATAATACATACTTTCAACTTCTTATTATATTTAAAATTGAATTTAGAAACAGGTTTAACAAGGGCACCGCAAAGCGGAGCATCTCTTCGCAAAAAGAAAATATTGTGCGGGGAAATGCATGATTTAGAATAAACATGTAATTGAAGAGACCAAATATTTAACTTGTTAAAAACCACTATGAATTAAAATATTTCGTTTATTCATAGCCCTATGCACGCTCTGGGGTGTATCTTTGGGAGTTTCCAATTACTAGCGAAAGCACACCACAAACGTGTTAAACTTGAGTAATATAGTTTTATAAATTCTCTTTATCAAGTGACATACATTACGCATCTAGACAATTAGTGTAAGCAAATTTAAGTTTCATATTGAAAATGAAAGGTAGCTAAGATCTGGCGATTTATAGTCTGCTCTATGAGAAAATTCGAGTAAACATGTCGTAGTTTAAACCCCAATGTTTTAAAAAGAGTAACGTAACTTCAGCGATTTACATGAAATGAATTCCCGGTTAATCATGTTCTTCTCTAAGTAATTTGTTAAATATACTAGTAGCCCGAAATTCGGCTCAGACGGCTGCTTGTTTTGATTTATAAGACGTGTGCTTCTTAACTGTACAGGGATTACAAAAACATCCAACAAAATATCAAGTTGTTGATCTGAAATGTTTACTTTCACAAACCGGAAGTCGTTAATAGAATTTCTAAGTATTTTCATTTTAACGATATTTTAAGCAATATATAACAGAATTCGTTGAAAATAAATACGGTTTGTCCTTTAAAATGGTTATGAAGTGTACAAACTTTGATAAACATACATGCGAGGGTTTTCTTTGAATCTTGCTTTAAGATGTGAAAAACACACACACAGCAGCAGCAGCAGCAGCAGCGATGCTATATCCCCTTCGCAACAAGTTGCGCGAGGGGATAAAAAGGTATATACAATTATGTAAAAATACATGAACATTTACATCATATTTCAGAAAGTGTTCGTTGACAATGAGTATCTTGCACGAAACTAAATTTTGAATATGAAATATTTTAACTAATAGAGACGATTGTGGGTAATTTATTGATATTTTAACCTACAGGATTCTGCCATGGACAAGAAACGACCAGAAATGGGGAGAGATGGAGCACTGCCAAAGCGTTCTTAGAGCCTGTAGCGGACCGCCCAAACCTTCACGTGTCAAATAATACATATATCACCAAGGTAACCTTTTGTGAAAAGAGAAGAAATGAGCTTAAGTCAATGTGAGTTCGATGCATAAATCAAACCTCTATTTACCCAAACAGCAGAAACTTTAGATTTTGGTAGATAAAAACAAGGCTGTTGGAGTTGAAGTTATACGAGATCAAACAACATACCGGATGATGGCACGAAAGGAAGTTATTCTGTCTGCCGGAGGTATCAAAAGTCCTCAAATTCTAATGATGTCTGGCATCGGACCACAAGCGCATCTGCAATCAAAAGGAGTGAGGAGAAAACATTTTATTAAACGAAAATATAAAAATAAAGGCAAACATCATTCGATACCAATCTGTATTTTAAAATGTGAGAACAAATTATTATTTTAATAAGTGCATAATACTGGTAATTCTTTTTAAGCCCTTTTTTAAATAGAAAAAGAACCATGTAACTTCTATTCTTTATAGATAAATGTTGTGAAAGATTTGCCTGTAGGACAAAACTTGGAAAACCATGTTATGGTACCGATTTCTTTCAAAGATAACAGCTCGTCGGCGTATAACTGCTCTGAATTTGATGATCATCTAAAGCAATACATTGCTAATAAATCAGGTAGAAAATATTTTATACAAAAATTGAATCAATAATTAGATTACAGACATTTTCTTGATGATAAAATGTATTTGAGCTATCAAGACAAACATACTTTTATTGCAATGTCTATAGTACCTAACTAAACAAAAATTAACATGCTATTGATTGTCAGTTACTTAAAATGAATTCTAATTACTTTACAGGGCCTTTCAGCAAAACTCATTTGGAGGCAGGTGCATTTCTAGCAGACAAGGATAACCTACCCCCGTTCACTCAAATAATATTTCATAGTCTCAATTCTTTTCCTTTCTTTCTGAAAGCCTTTCCAACAATTTTTGAAGAGAATCAAGAGGTATGTTTGAAATATTAAAATATATGTATTTTAATTCATACGTTTTTCATCATACGAGTACGCAAATCCAAGAAGACAAATCATTACTCTACTTTTTGGTGTGTTCTAAACATCAGTTCGAATCATGGGGAAAAGGAAAGATGCTTGTATATTAACATTTTACTCTAAACATCACCTACATTTGATACATATTGTGTATATATTTAGATGTTTCTTTTTTAAATATTTACTTATCATTAAAAACATTGTCAAACTGGTCGACCGTTTAAGAATTACATTTGTGTCATTGTGGAGGGCAATTCATGCATCCAATATCCGAATTTACTCGTCAACAAAATTCATCATTTTCTGCAAGTTGGTCAATTTAAAAGTAATTATCAGACGCATGTCGTTTAAGACAAAGGACACAATGAAGCAATCTTGCAGTGAAGCGATGAACAACACTGGGAATTCTTTTATGTCATTCGTTGTGCTTCTACATCCAAAGAGTCGGGGAACAATTCAACTGCAGAGTAGTGATCCCTTAGATCCGCCTCTCATAGACCCTAACTACTTGAATCACCCTGATGACCTTAAGGCGCTATTGAAAGGTAATAAAACAGTGTGAGAACAATGGAGACAGTGAAAATCCAAATTCATTATACTGAAACGGTCATGATGGCGATATCGAATATATATGATGAAAAATATTTGTAATAGTTATATATTACTAGTATATAATTTTCCAGATCAATATCAGTAATAATAATTAACAAAGTTTACAAAGACTAAGGCTTTATTGTGGGTTTTATAGGAATAAACCACGTTCTTAAACTGGCAGAGACAAAAGCATTCCAAACTATTGGTGCCTCGCCATTAGACCCTAATCAGGAGCATCTTCCTGCCTGTCAAGAACTGCCTTATCCCTCAGAGGAGTACTGGGTCTGTAGAATTAAGAATTATACGCAAACAATGTTTCATCCAACATCCACTTGCAAAATGGGGGCGCCAGACGATCCCAAGGCAGTTGTTGATCCACAGCTTAGGTCTGTAATATATGTAAATCTAAAAATTATTATTATTAATTCAGATTGTTAATTGATTTGATAGTGAAAGAAAATTAAAATTTTATTATATGATTTGATATAAAGACAAAATCATTTTTATCTTTAAAAGTATAACTCTTAGATAAATACGAATTCAAATATTTTCTTCTGTCTTTTACGTATTTTTAGAGTAAAGGGGATAGAGAATTTAAGAGTGGTTGACGCTTCCGTCATGCGTTCTGCTCCTTCCGGAACAACAAACGCTCCAACGGTCATGATCGCTGAGAAAGCAGCAGACATGATTCGAGGAAAGGATACTGTTAAACATATTCGAAAAGTGACAGATAAACTCTTTGTTTAAAAAATAAAAGTTTAATTGTTTACTAAAAAAAATTAAATTTATTGCAATTTTCATAATGAAACTTTTATTTAAGATCAATTGCAAGATGTCAATTATGTTATGAAAAAAAAGAAAATAGCGAACGCTATGAAACTTGATATTGCATTTTATTGTGATTACTTATACAATATCATTATTGAGATCTTTGATGTAAATGGCTTTATTTTGATTTTAAGATTTGTAATTCTTATCAAAAGTGGTGATAAACAATAACTTACCAAACTGTGAAAATGTATTGAACAAGTTAAAAATTGACAGTGAATAAAACTGCAAAAATTGCTGTGAAACTTTAGACAAGAAAAACGAAAGTGAAATATTGTTTTAAATAATGGTTTATGGCCTCATTGTATCGTAACCATCTATTTTTATCACAGAATCAATTTTTAGAATCTGGTTTTTAACCTGAAGGTCCATTATATTTATTTTTAGAGTATTTGTGCTTGTATCTAGTTATCAACCAATGAAATTGCAGGACTGTAATTACGTGAAAGTCACTTTTGTTATTACCCTGGACGTGTGTATGTAAACAGAGAGATTATTAACTCAACTCTCAATTTTACAAAAATATTGACGGTTACTTTATTCGAAACTGTCCCTTGCTACCTTAAGATCTCTGAAATCCCATAAATGCGTTTTTATCATACGGATCATGTTGTGCCTTTATAAAAACTGCATGCTACCTCATTGTTTTTCAGACACTTGTCATCAATATAGTTAAACTAGATTTTTAAACAGAATTATGTTACATGTACAGTGCAGTTGACAATGATTTATAATTGAAAGGGAGGATTATAATTATTGCAAATTCGTGCTATTTTCTAGCAAGATGTTACATGCGGGGCGTTACATAATAAGGACGAAACTTTAGCTGGTTCATATCGTCCGTCATTGTTAAATGGCCTATATTAGAAACGAGTTCAGCTGTCTTATTTAACTTGACTTCATTACTAGCTATATACCGAGAAGCGGTGTTTACTCAACTGTGGTAGAAACGACAAAAACATTCACATGGAGTTTCTAGATTCGTTGCGGTAAGGTTTATCATAAATTTATATACACATGTAGTATACTAATCCATAAGTTATGAAAACTACAATCACTTGTGGGACATTGATCAAAATGGTCAAAAATTACAACGTCAGTTTATCGGGCGTTTCTATTGAAAAAGAAAGTTGCATTGGCAGATTTAGGCAGGAGAGAATTGGTCGTACCCCATTTTACTTAAAATTTGGTGAAATAGTAGTACACAGGCAATCCTAGAATCCATTATGGTTAAAATGCAGCCTATATGTCGTTGAGCTTATAACTGTTTGGCAGACAGAGGGTCAAATATAAGCAGACTTCATCAAAATCAGCTACTAGTATTCATGATACATTCTTGTTCAATGATTATTTAAATTAATCCCATCACTCCCAGTTAATATGGATCTCTTTCGAAGTTTTAAAAAAAATGTTCATTGCAGTCTGTGTATATGTTGTTAAACATTTGATAGATATTAAATACTGGTGAAATGCTGTCGAGTATATCATTCAAATTACATGTAATAAATAATGTAATCTAATTTTAAAAATGTCTTCACAAATACTATTATTCTAAAGCTGGTATTTTTTTTGAAAAGGAACAATTTACATGCATTAACTATAGCTAAAAGTTATTAATCATAGTTTCAGAAGTCGTGAAGCTATATTTTTCCGATAATCCATGGTTTGCAATTCCAAACTAGATGCTGTCATTAGACAGTAATACCCGCACCAAGCGTTTGCCCCTAAATAACACTGTTTTGTACCAGTTTAATTAAAAATGAAGTCCACATGCAAGCTCCGGTAATACATTTAAAAATTATGCTTTTTTTTTACAGAAGGATGAGATCCCTTCCCATTTTATAATACACATGAGCAGCACTTTATGTGCAATTTTGGGTTGAACTGTTTGCAGTGAATTTTCAATTAATCAATAATCTTAACATATCATGTCATAGAAAGTATAATGGTCTATATAATTATTACAAACAAAATTAAAAATTAAATTTTGCCCCCTCCCCGTGGCGGTTGCCGGTTTTAGATTTGATTCTGTGTGCCTATATGTACATCATCGTGTGCACAGATTTAGAGAAGGGGTGGGAGTGAGGGGACCAGACCCCCCCATGAAAATTCATTTATATCAATCCAAAAATACACCTTGGACCCCAATGCTCTTACAGACATGTAAACGCTCTAACCCATTGCGCTTCAATGTTAGGTAAAATTATTTCGGGGGTAAATATTTAATTGATATTTTATATACTTTATTGTTTATCTCAATAGGAAGTATACGGTGTCCTGCACCACCTTAAAGCTTTTATTTACCTAATAAAATAGTGCAAGTGGATTTAAAGAATAGGTCATAAAAAAAACATGCATGTTACAAATAACTGATCTTTGTCTGAAGTTACGTACACAACACAGGTCTGCAGGTCTCATTAGCGGGTACTAGTTTTACCCAGCTCTTCGATTAGTTGGGTTCACGTTATGTGTTTTCCATATGCAGAAAATGATTAGATAAGATCAGCTAAAGGAATTCATTATTGTGTTTTAATTGGATTAGCATTATGATGTTGATATAGGTAAGCATATTACATGTAGTAGCAGTAGCACAATATAATGACATGCCAGCATACATAAGTTCTACTTTCTCTTTCTAAATGTGATCTCCCTTTGACAGCATACTGTATCATCATCTTTTAATATTTAAATAAGCTTATCATCGTTACCTATCCTATCGCATTTGTAAAGTTTCTGTCATTTCAATTGCAAAAGTTACTTTTTTTCATTTGTCAGACTTGCACTATTGAGTTGACCCTATATTGACCCTGTATAAACAATTTTGTATCAAATTTGTGTATTACATGTAAGTAAGTGTAGATACTTATTATTTTATATCAGTTATAATAGGAAGGAAGGAGTATTTCTTTCTTAATGTATTATAATGCATCAAATACAATGTAGGTCATGACCTTATAGGACTGTTCTGACCCCACGAAACAGGAAAATACAAAATATCTTCTAATGTCATTATGATGCATCAAATGGTGTAAAGTACATTAATGACCCCCCGCTGTTGTCTTTAACCCCCCCCCCCCCCCGCCTTTATGAAATAGGAAATGATACACTATATTTTTTTTAACATCTGAGATCTGAGATCTGAGATCCTCATCCCTAAACCATATAATTAATTCTTGCTCTTTGTGACATTGTGCGTAAAATTGTATATAGGTTATGCCCCCTTGGAGACACTCTGACATTCTTGAACTAGAAATAACAAAGTATTTTATCTTATTCATATGTAGTGTTTGATCCATGTGGGTAATTCCTAGCCTAATGATGACACTGCTTTACAATTGCCCCAAATAGGCAAATACACATGCATATAACATTTTGTTTATATATCTTAAAAAATGAATTAAGCAATTTCCAAAATGTTAATGTGCATCAGGAGAGAAAAAGCAATCAAGAAATGATTTAAAATTTGCTACTGTACACATGTAAGAATGTATTAAGAAGACTGAATCATTAGAACCCGGTTAGATTGGGGGGGGGGGGGGTGGGGTGAATGTGGAGTATAAACACTTATAATTTGAATCATTTATTGTTATTAATTTCGACTTGTCAATTAATACTAGTTATTGATCCCAAGGTAGATATATGACCTCTGATCATATCTCAATAGACCATCTGTCAATTATACAAGGTGTAATTTAATTTTTTTTTAAGAATAACATTTTTTACCAGTTTATAAAAATTTTAGACACCCAAATTATATTTTGATTTTAATAGATCATTCGACAATTAAGGGGGGGGGGAACAGTTTATATTTGAGTTTGTTTGGGGGTGGCAGTTCCAAGTCATATATTTGACAATTTTTTTAATGTAATTTAAAATGAGACTAAGCCATACTACAGTCATGAACATGAATAGTATAGAACTAAACACAAACTTATACATGTATATATATACATAGGAAGTATTACAAAACATAAATGATTGATCTATACATGTATCTGGGTTCTTAAATTGAATCATATATCATGTACATATTATATTGTTGTTTCTTTGTTCAAGGTATTACAGATGGTATGTAGGTCATGATCCCAAGTGCTCTTCCTGAAATTATCAAATATCATAAAAACCATTGAGATCCCCACCTTAATCCAAAGATATTATTCCTCCTTAGGTCATGGCGCATCAGATCATTATGGCATGTTAGTCATGACCCTAAGGGGTCATCATGACCCCCTTAGAATCAGAAATTGTCAATTATCTTTAAATCATTGATGTTTGATGATCCTATCTCTATTTAATCTTTATTATTAAGTCTCCCGAATGAAATTTGGAGACTTATTGTATTTGTACGGTTCTTAATACATGTATTATTATTCTTCGTCTTCTTCTTTCCCGCTCTGAACTTGTTTCTCAGAGATGGCTGAACAGAATTGTACAAAACTCTAGGATATGAGAGGCCTGCATATCTAGTTGTGCACCCTGGTTTGATTTTTCTCATTTTGGGTTAGACAATCACTTTTCGGGGGGGGGGGTCAAAATGGTGTGGGGTCTAACATTGAACCTTGTAGGAAGAATCGTAGACTCTATTGTAAATGGTAACTTGAAAAAGGACAAAGATAATAATATAGGGTTTTCATAATCATATATTGACTGTTACTGGCAATATATAGGGCTTATTAGATCTGACCCCTGGGGTCATCCCCACCCCCCCCCCCTCCCCCGGAATTTGAAATTACCATACATCTCAGAAACTGTTATAAACATGACCCCTAAACCATATATATTCATGTTTCTGATGTCAAGGGGCATCAAATGTTATGTAGGTCATGGGCCCTGTGGGTAGTCCTGACCCCCTCAAACAGCAATTCCCTTAATATCTTCAAAACAGTTGAGATCCCCACCCTTAAACCATATATATTCTTGTTCTTTGTGTCCAGGGGCATCAAACGGTATGTAGGTCATGGGCTCCGGGGGTGGTCATGACCCCCCTCGAACAGGAAGTGCATGAATATCTCGAAAACGGTTGAGATCCCCACCCCTTAACCATATATATTCTTGATCCTTAAAGGGCATCAAAAGATACGCAGGTAATGGGCCTCGGGGTTAAATTTAATTTTTCAAAACCGTAATGCACATCTATAGAACAGTTCCTATCATATCCCAACATATGATGCGTCTATCCATTAAATCATAAAAGGAGTTCTAGGATCTATGTTTTTTTGAAGTGATAAACGTCTATTTTCTGCTACTTTTTGACTCCCTGGATGAAATTTAAATTTTTAAAACCTTACTGCAGGTAATGGGCCTCGGGGTTAAATTTAATTTTTCAAAACCGTAATGCACATCTATAGAACAGTTCCTATCATATCCCAAGATATGATGCGTCTATCCATTAAATCATAAAAGGAGTTCTAGGATCTATGTTTTTTTGAAGTGATAAACGTCTATTTTCTGCTACTTTTTGACTCCCTGGATGAAATTTAAATTTTTAAAACCTTACTGCACATCTATAGAACAGTCCCTATCATATCGCAAGATATGATGTGTCTATCCATTAAATCATAAGAGGAGCTCTTGGATCTATGGGGGTTTTTTTTATTGATAAAAGTCTATTTTCTGCTACTTTTTTACTCCCTCGATGTAATTTAAATTTATAAAACCTTATTGCTCATCTATAGGACAGCCCCAATTATACCCCAAGAGATGACGTAGCTACTCCAAAAGTTGTAAGAGGAGTTCTTGGAACCACACTTTTTTGCAAAAAACGTCAATTTTTGTTGCCCACTGATCTCCTTAATAAAAAAAAAATTCTGGAACCTGATCACACTTCAATATGACACCCCAATCATATTCTAGAAGATCATTTGGCTAGTGCCAAAAAATGACGTTTTTGAAACCAGTTTTTTGTTTTAAAAAAATCGTCATTTTTCAGCCATTAAATGACCCCCAGGACAAAATTGAAAATTCCGAAACCTATTGCGCATCTATAGGGTACCCTAAAACATATTCCAAGAGATGATTTGTCTACTGTTGAAAATGTAGGAGTTCGAGGAAGAAGGTTTTTTTGTGAAAAAACGTCATTTTTTACCAATTATTTGACCCCCAGGACTAACAGGAGAGTTTTTGAAACCTTTTTGCAAAACAACATGATACCCAAAATCAAACTCCAAGAGTTCAGTTTGCTGGTTTATAAGATGTAAGAGCAGTTTGAGAAAGTAAAACGTGACAGACGGACGGACTGAGGGACGGAACAGGGTAACAACAATATACCCGAACTTTCTTTAGAAAGTGCGGGTATAATAATCGTTTTAAGTGTTTATCACAGTGCACATTTGTAAATCTTAGATTATTACGTTATCAACGGTTTACAGATAAGAAATATACATGTACAAAAGCGTTGTTAATTATAGTTAACAGTCAATAAACCTACATTTTAGACCGTGAAGCTATATCTAGCTTATTTACAAATTATTTTGTTAGTGATAAGGAAGATAGGTGGTCAACAGGATACCCATTATATATCTTTCATTTGTCAAATATAATGATTTGTTAAGGGTCCTCCACACACCTGGGAAAAGTTCTGCCTAAGTTCTGTCTTCTAAATAACTTATGGATAGGGAATTATAGCATGCGTTCGACTTGAAAATGACCCAAAAAATCTCACTTTTTGGGGAAAATATCAACTTTTTAAATTTTACCGCTGTTCATGAAAATAAAAACCCCTGCAGTATTCGAACGTATGAAACATTGATTATGATAAGCACAATTTTGTGAAATCAATTTGGCGTGCCATGATTGGAAGTTATTCATCATTAAAAAGGTAAGCGTTATAAATGTTGACCTATATTTTATTTTGTAATACGTTTAATCAAAGGTTATTGAGGAGTTTTAATAATACAAAATAAATATTAAACATTTATGATTAGAATTTTTTCACTTTTAGTGATCGGTTTGCTAGAGGGCGATGTGGAGGCTTGATTTGCAGCACTTTGGTGGTGATATTGGCATTCGTTGTTTACTTGTGCATTTACATCATTTTCCCAAATAAAGAAACATTTGCCCCGATAAAAGGTTCATACGACTACGTGATAGGTAATTCTTTAAGCTTGTACATTAAACTTATTTAGTTTTCCGTTATTTTAAAAGTTTCTTGATAGGATAACATTTCTGCTGAAATAAAGACTGAATACTAGAATCACATTAGCAACATATTTCTTAACTGAAGCAATAAGTGGCAGGAAAAATGAATTTGTTTGTAATAAATCTTAATAATCATACATATTTCCAAATATTTTTGTTGCTAAGAAGAAAATAATTATACTAATTTTTTTAATTATTTGGATGTGTTTTTAATTTCGTAGTCGGAGCAGGAACAGCTGGGTGCGTCCTCGCCAACAGACTTTCAAAAGACCCCCTGTCATCCATACTTCTCATCGAAGCAGGAGATTCCGTTCATGATGATAAACTAATGCAAATACCACTAGCAGTTGTATTTGCGAATTCAAGCAAATACGACTGGAAATTCATCACTGTTCCCCAGAAGAATTCTTTCTTAGGATCAAGAGACAAAGTATGAGTTTTAATTAATATCAAGATCTCTTGCATATTAAAAGTATCAACCGCGATAGTCCGCCATTTTGAAATATTCTGAACAAGATCTACATCTTGTTAGTGGAGATTTCAACTGGTGCAAATAATGCTACATCTGGGGTTTTTAATATAAATTTTGACTTGATACATAATTTTATTCAATTCAATAATGTTTAAGTCATTCTAATCCTAGAACTAATTCGATCAAATATACTGAGCAATCGTCCTTTTTAACAGGATATTTGTTACGCTTAACAAGGGTAGTAATTAGTAATTATATGATTTACTTTGGAATTTTATAATAACGCAGCTTTTCAATAAAATAAGTCACTAGCGCATTTCTGCATTGAATTGAAGAAGTATGGAATTAAATTAAAAGGTATATGTAGATGAATCAATTATATATCTCGGTAAACAGGTTTCTGCAATTTCGCTTCTAAATCTAATTAACTCCCAACGACCGTTTATTAGCTTTTTTTCTTGAAGTCAACACTACATTGATGTGTTGAGTGCTAATGTCATCATAAGACATTACACGATCCATTTGTAATCACTCTACCTTGAGAACATGTTTGAAGTTTTAATCATATATTCTCCGCATTCAATAATAAAACTTGAATTCAAAACGCATTAATTACTGCATAGAATCGTGCCATAAAAATGTAATGAAAATGGCAGTCAAGCCTCAACTTAACTCATTGTATCTTAAGCACAAAATATTGTTAGTATTGATTTTTTGAAAAAACAATTCAAATATTATATATATCTTTTGACAGAAAACCCCAAATAAATGCAAGTTGTTTCATATTCAAGTAATACTAGATATTTGGGATAATTTGGGATTATATATATCCATTATTCCATACAGCAATGGCAACGTCATTGATTACAGCGGAATTTGGCATGCTTTCATTAAATGAGCAGCAAATTCCCTACTAATCGAATTCCACGAACCCTATTTTAGGTCCTTAGCAAAGATGCCATTCTTTATTGGTGTATTATGCAATTTGTGTGGTTTGGATAAACTAACACAACGTGATTATCCCCCTTACTTTTCAGGCTCAGTAATTTTATATCACTGGACAAATGTAACGGAAATTTACCCACAAACTAAATGTTGGACATATTCATGTTAAAATAATATCTTCAAAACAATTACAGTGTTTTGATAATATAATAGAAATTTTCCAAATGTGGATCAATGACCTGTTGATACATGTATTTTCACAGAGGGGTACTTTGTCCAGTGGTCGAGTGCTAGGGGGCTCAGGTTCTATAAACTACATGCATCACATACGGGGTAGCCGCCATGACTTCGACGCCTGGGAAAAGGAAGGTGCAACAGGATGGAGTTATAAGGATGTATTGCCGTATTTCATTAAATCTGAGGATGTTCAAATACCAGAATTGAAAGACTCACGTAAGAAGAAAATTGTTTCATGAAACGAAAAACTTGCTTTCCTGTGCTTATTTATAATGTTATCTAAATTATCAGCTTTTATGAATCAATTGGTGCAGTTGTATTGTTGGGTTTGTTTTAAATATTGACAGACCTTGAAATGAGAAAGAAGGATGGTTGATTTTTGTTTGTGTTTAAGCACCTGAATAATTTGACATTAATTTGTATCTGATATGTAGATCATGAACAGTTTGCCAGACAAGCAAACAAAAGAAAAACTATTTTAAAAATAACTAAACTAATACCCTTACTATCTAGCATTCAAAAAACCAAAATTTGATAGAAAATACATGAAATAGTGTCTGGCTGATATGCACTTAGATACCTTAAATAAAACTGGTTCAATTTTTGCTACATTTATATTTAGTATTGAATAAAAAGTGAAAAAATATAAATAACTTTTACAGCCTACCGCAGTGTAGGCGGGCTCTTGACTGTCAGTTCGGGGACTGCAACAACAATGACTGACGTTTACCAACGAGGATATGAGGAGTTGGGATATTCCAAGGTGGACTGTAATGGAGAAACACAAATAGGTAAACCAAATGAATGAAGAATCACTTGTTCACAATATACCTCAGGATCTCAACTGGGTGGTGCAAATGTAAAAAAAAAGCATACAATAATAAATACTTGCAACTTCTAATAATATTCAAAATTGAATTCACAAACAGGTTTAACAAGGGCACTGCAAAGCGTAGCATCCCCTCGCAAAAAGAAAATAATGTGCGGGGAAATGCATGATTTAGAATAAACATGCAATTGAAAGGACCAAATATTATTCTAGCGAAAACACACCACAAACGTGTTAAACTTTAGTAATATAGTTTTATAAATTCTCTTTATCTAGTGACATACATTACGCATCTAGACAATCAGTGTAAGCAAAATTTAAGTTTCATTTTGAAAATGAAACGTAGCTAAGATCTGGCGATTTATAGTCTGCTCTATGAGAAAATTCGAGTAAACATGGGATAGTTTAAACCCCAATATTTTAAAAAGGGGACGTATCTTCAGCAATTCACATAAAATAAATTCCAGGTTAATCGTTTTCTTCTCTAAGTAATTTGTTTAATATACTAGTAGCCCGAAATTCTGCTCAGACGGCTGCTTGTTTTACAAAATATCAAGTTGTTGATCTCAAATGTTTATTTTCACAAACCGGAAGTCGTACATTAAATTTCTTAGCGTTTAAATTTAAATGATATTTTAAGCAATATATTACATAATTCATTGAAAATAAATACGGTTTGTCCTTCAAAATGTTTATGAAGTGTACGAAGTTTGATAAACATGCATGCGAAGGTTTTTTATAATCTTGCTAAAAGGGCTGAAATGGGCACACACACGCACAGCAGCGATGCTATATCCCCTTCACAACAAGTTGCGCGTGGGGATAAAAGGTATAAACATTTATGTAAAAATACATTAACATTTACATTATATTTCAAAAAGTGTTCGTTGACAATGAGTATCTTGCATGAAACTAATTTTTTTGAGTATGAAATACTTTACGTTAACTAAAAGAGACGATTGGGGGTAATTTATTGATACTGTAACCTACAGGATTCTACCATGGACAAGAAACGACCAGAAATGGAGAGAGATGGAGCACCGCCAAAGCGTTCTTAGATCCTGCAGCGGACCGCCCAAACCTTCACGTGTCAACAAATACATACGTCACCAAGGTAATTTTTAATGAATAGAGAAGAAATGAGCTTTAGTCAATTGGAATTCGATGCATATATCAAACCTCTATTTACCCAAACAGCAGAAACTTTAGATTTTGGTAGATAAAAACAAGGCTGTTGGAGTTGAAGTTATACGAGATCAAACAACATACCGGATGATGGCACGAAAGGAAGTTATTCTGTCTGCCGGAGGTATCAAAAGTCCTCAAATTCTAATGATGTCTGGCATTGGACCACAAGCGCATCTGCAATCAAAAGGAGTAAGGAGAAAACATTTTATAACATGAAAATATAAAAATAAAGGCAAACATCATTCGATACCAATCTGTATTTTAAAATGTGAGAACAACGTATTATTTGAATAATTATAATACAGGTAATTCTTTTTAAGCCTTTTTAAGCCTTTTTTTATAGAAAAAGAATAATGTTACTTCTACTCTTTATAGATAAATGTTGTGAAAGATTTGCCTGTAGGACAAAACTTGGAAAACCATGTAATGGTACCGATTTCTTTCAAAGATAACAGCTCGTCGGCGTATAACTGCTCTGAATTTGATGATCATCTAAAGCAATACATTGCTAATAAATCAGGTAGAAAATATTTTATACAAAATTGATCAACTAGACACGATCTCGTTGCGAGCAACGAGGAGATCTTCCGTTCGATTATTAGAAGGACATATGACATCAATGACTTTGATTTTCGACAACAAAACATGATATGGAAAAAGGAGTGAAGTACTAATGCTTTTTTGTATTGCTTTTTATAAGTTCTCTTACATTGTTTTTTTAAATACTTGCATTTCTTCCAATTAAGATAGAAAAGATTAAACTTGTTTACCTCTGGTCTATAACATTTCACCAAATATCCCTCAGTAAACGGCTACAGAGTTTAGGGCCATTTGGTCCCCTTATTTGAGAAACAAACCCCTTTTTCTTGATATCAAATGAAAGGTCTTGTAAATATAAACTTTTTTTACATTACATGTGTTAACAAAATATTTTTCAAAAAGAGATAAACAAAGAAAACCATGAAAAATTACGATGTTTTTTCAGTCTCAATTTTCGGGACTAGGCGAGCTTTATTGCCTTTTGAGCATGACAAATATAAATGCCAAATAGCACATCTACAATCTCTTGTTAACAATCCCTGAAATTTTGAACTCAATATCTTTTACCGTTAAGGAGGAGATCCCTGGACAAGCCGACCCTCTGAAAATTTCTAAAACGTCATTATCTCAAGAACAGAAATGACGTCATCAAAATGAAAAAAATGTATATTAAGTTTGTATAAATATCTATTAGATCTGAAAGTTTCATGAAAATCGGCCATTTTTGAGAAATCGCCTGCACACATTTTGTAAGAAAAAAAATAATAATTGGGGAAAAGAAACCGAACGAAAACAATAAGGTCTTCCGTTGGAAAACAGAAGACCTTAATAATAATAGGGAAAAAGAAACCGTACGAAAACAATTAGGTCTTCCGTTGGAAACGGAAGACCTTTTTAATTAGATTACAAACATTTTCTTGATGACTAAATATATTTGAGCTATCAAGACTAGCATACTTTTATCGCAATGTCTATAGTACCTAAATAAAAACAAAAAATAACATGTCATTGATTTTCAGTTACCTGAAATGAATTTTAATTACTCTACAGGGCCTTTCAGTAAAACTCATTTGGAGGCAGGTGCATTTCTAGCAGAAGAGGATAACCTACCCCCGTTCACTCAAATAACATTTCATAGTCTCAATTCTTTTCCTTTCTTTCTGATAGCCTTTCCAAACATTTTTGAAAAGAATCAAGAGGTACGTTTAAAATTGTAAAATATATGTATTTTAATTCATACGTTTTACATCATACGAGTACGCAAATCCAAAAAGACAAATCATTACCCTAATTTTTGGTGTGTTCTGAATATCAGTTCGAGTCATGGGGAAAAGGAAAGGTGCTTGTATATTAACATTTTACTCTAAACATCACCTACATTTGATACATATTGTCTATATATTTAGAGGGTTTTTTTTTAAATATTTACTTATCATCAAAAATATTATCAAATAGGTCGACCTTTTAACAATTACATTTGTGTCATAGTGGAAGGCAATTCATGCATCCAACATCCGAATTTACTCGTCAACAAAATTCATCATTGAACCATAATAAACAAGAATTTTCTGCAAGTTGGTCAATTTACAAGTAATTATCAAATGCATGTTATTTCAGACAAAGGACACAATGAAGCAATCTTGCAGTAAAGCGATGAACAACGCTGGGAATTCCTTTATGTCATTCGTTGTGCTTCTACATCCAAAGAGTCGGGGAACAATTCAACTGCAGAGTAGTGATCCCTTAGATCCGCCTCTCATAGACCCTAACTACTTGGATCACCCTGATGACCTTAAGGCGCTATTGAAAGGTAATAAAACAGTGTGAGAACAATGGAGACAGTGAAAATCCAAGTTGATTATTCTGAAATCAAGTCATTATGGCGATATCGAATATATATGATGAAAAATATTTGTCATAGTAATATACTAGTATATAATTTTCCAGATCAATATCAGGAATAATAATTAACAAAGTTTACAAAGACTAAGGCTTTATTTTGGGTTTTATAGGAATAAACCACGTTCTTAAACTGGCAGAGACAAAAGCATTCCAAACTGTTGGTGCCTCGCCATTAGACCCTTATCAGGAGCATCTTCCTGCCTGTCAAGAACTGCCTTATCCCTCAGAGGAGTACTGGGTCTGTAGAATCAAGTATTACACGCAAACAATGTTTCATCCAACATCCACTTGCAAAATGGGGGCGTCAGACGACCCCAAGGCAGTTGCTGATCCACAGCTTAGGTCTGTAAATCTAAATATTATAATCTTATTTCATAATATGATATAAAGACAAAATCATTTTTATCATTAAAAGTATAACTATTAGATCAAAACGAATGCAAATGTTTTGTTTGTCTTTTTCGTTTTTTAGAGTAAAGGGGATAGAGAATTTAAGAGTGGTTGACGCTTCCGTCATGCGCTCTGCTCCTTCCGGAACAACAAACGCTCCAACGATCATGATCGCTGAGAAGGCAGCAGACATGATTCTAGGAAAGGATACTGTTAAACATATTCGAAAAGTGACAGATAAACTCTTTGTTTAAAAAATAAAAGTTGTTTAATTTTGCTTAAAAAAAAAATAAAGAATTTATTGCAATTTACATTATGGAACTTTAAGATCATCAATTATGTTATGAAAAATAAGAATACCTTTTTGCGAAGAAAATAGCGAAACTTGATATTGCATTCCATTGTGAATACTTATGTAATTTCATCATCGATATATTTGATATAAATAGTTTTATTTTGATTAAAAGATTTGTAATTCTTATCAAAAGTGGTGATAAACAATAACTTACAAAACTGTGAAAATGTATTGAACAACTTAAAAAATTGACAGTGTATAGAACTACAAAAATTATTGCGAAACTTTAGACAAGAAAAATGAAAGTGAAATATTATTGTTAGATAATATGTTTTATGGCCTCATTGTATCGTAACCATCTATTTTTATCACAGAATAAATTTTTAGAATCTGGTTTATATAAGTTGTTTTTAACCTGAGGGTCCATTATATTTATTTTTTAAATACTTGTGCCTGTATCTTGTCAACAACCAATGAAATTGCCGGACTGTAATCACGTGAAAGTCAATTTTGTTATTACCCTGGACGTTTTTATGTAAACAGAGAGATTATTTGTGTGTAAATTAACCCTCCCTCCACCATCCACACTACACCCACCTAAATGTTTTATATATGCGACCTAAAATTTTACATTGTTTTGGTTTTCAAAATGGTACAATGTCTTGTATATGCCAACTTAATTTTTACGTTGTTTTGGTTTTTCATATGACAGGGAGATCCCCCTGCCAATGCTATAGACTAGTTTGTGTATATGTTACCTTGGGATCTCCATTCTTCTGAATGTGTATTCATCAATGATGATTATGCCTTACTTAGTCTTTAGGGGGATCCCGCTGCCTGTCTGGAATTAGGTGCTCAATAAGTATCTTTATGTTTATCTGGGATCTCTGTAGTAGTAAAGGTAGTTTATTTGTAGTTAGTTGATCTTCGTCATTAATAAATGATAATATTCATCAAATCATGACTTGAAGTGTTTTAAATGAGAAAAAATTAACAAAGCTGCACACATTTCGAAAATAAGAAATATAGTGGACATAAAAATACTTCAGTAAAAAACCTACAACCTTAATTAAATTGCGAGTAATCCAAACATATAAAAATTTAAACAATAAACACTAAAATAGTTATTAAAACATATGTCACTAATTAGCAACCATTTACGAACAAAATTAATTTTAAAATAATATTAACTAAGCTGACAAAATATTGCCAAAAGTTGCCCTCTTTATTTCATTATGAAGCACCTTGAAATAAAGTGACATATTTAAACACACAATAAGATAATCTTTTCTGTATGACAAAAGATATTCACTGACCTCAAATTTTGCAGCCACACACACTGCATCGATAGGACAGAATCAAGTAACCTTCCAAAATCTAACTCTGAACAGCCATGCATGAAAAACAATATAAATTGATAATATACGCGCGTGTTACTCAATTTGTTTGCACACACCGCTGCAGTTATGAGACTATCTCTTTCAAAAAATAATGATTTAATGCTTATATTTACATTTTTTTTTAACTCTTGCCTTGTCTGCAAATGTGATTTATAGGTCAAAATTTCTGTTTTATCCTAAGGGTAAGTTCAAATTAATGGAAGAGCCACTGTAACAGCCACAAACTTGAACTTTGATTCTTACTTGTGACGTTGCATTTTACAGAGTTCAACGTTTGTGATGTCATAATAAAACTAGTCATTCTAACCTTTTAAGTACCCTGTGTGTGTTACGGTCTTATAACTGCAGTATCTTTTCACACACTTTACATGCAAAAAGTATTTGGAATGTAAATATATTGATTATATACATCACGTATGCATGACACATCACATCAAATTTGAAACTCTACAGTGAGTTACTGGCAACCAAAACAGATTTTCCACCTTTTCGTTAACAATACAAAAAAAAAAGAATCGTATAAAAAAAAATTAAGAGCATATATCCTTCTTTGAACAACGCAATCTTGCTTCAGAAATGATACTCTAACGATCTATAAAATAAAATTTTGGTGTAGCATTACACCTTAAATCATCGAAGTTACGAACAATAAGTTAAACACATAGTTACATGTACGTATGCTTAAATATATTAAACTGTATGGGAAAAAACATATTAGATACTGTGGAACCATTATAATTCGTGAATGCTCAATATTCGTGGTATTCGTAGATAACCAACCCCCAGATATTTACAACCTCGACAAAAACAAATTTCGAAATAGTTGGTTTATTACTGAAACTGAAAACCGACACATTTATAAAATGATATCCCAACAAATTTTTAAAAAACACTGTCCCCGAAAATTGCCTCCCACCCCGAATTCAAATCAGTCCACAGTACTTCCGTATTGTGACGTACACCAGATAAACCAAAAAATTACTTTATTTTAATGCATTAAAATTGTCGCTTGTTTTTGCACGTATCATTGTCTCTAATCGTTTGGTCTTATTGCATCAACACATTAACACATCTGTTGAAACTCAAAAGTCACGACATTGATGGGTGTAAATTTTGAGTAAGTGTGTTTCCCTTTTGTTATATAAAATGAACAACACGCTGTGAAAATATCTAGTAGAGTATAAAGGTTTGCACAATAGTTCAATAGTACTTGTCTAAACTCTTATATTGGTAAGTAGTTTTGTAAAGTATGTTACAGTGTGCATGCAAACTACTCGCAAGCAAGATGTTACAGCCAAACGACTCAAACAAATATATAACACGTCTCAATCGTCTTAAACTAATTGCTACTTGACTGATAAGTAACAGTATATAATTTGGTACTCCAATACCGAACTTACACAAACATTTTTATGCTACGGACAATGAAGGCTTTTATTTTTTTGTTTGTTGGCCTTTTATACAAGAGCGGAGGTAAAATTGTTGAATAACAAAAACTATCACATTTTTCAAACGTTTTGTTATTAATGTATATCTCTTTTGAAATTATTTTCTGTCATCGAAATTACATGTATCATTAACGACCGCCTTTCCATTTGCAGATTCTTACAAGACTTTACAGTGTGTAGAGAAAAACAAGGGGCCACCAAATATTGCTTTTTATGTTTATATGTCACGCACATTTAAGGCTCTTTCGATAGGGCAACCGTTCCTTTTCGATGCTGTGGAAACTAACATTGGAAATGGATACGACAGAAAAACTGGAATTTTTACCGCCCCATCCAAAGGTGTGTATGCATTTTCGTGGACCATACACGCCGCGGGCTCGCACCATGCCGGATCCAGAGGTCAGTATGGAGAGATGGCGGCAGTACTGACACAAAATGGCGTTGTAAAAGGGTCTATTTATGCTGATACTGAAAAAGCATCTGACGACGCCTCGGCTACTGGATTTGTAATATTGGCTTCAGAGAAGGGAGAGAAGTTCCAAATTATTTGTCCCATGGCAGGCCAAGGCGCGTTTTATAGCACCCGACTCAATGGGAAAACATCTTTTACGGGATATCGTATTGCATAACTTTTATAGGATATGTGAGAATATTACCTAAAAAGACTGTTTCTGATGTTATAACAAAAAAAATATTATATACAGTAGTAACCGTTTAGTGTTTTGATAACAAATCTTTTAGTTACAACGCAATTAAGGTAGAAAAGAATATTCAGAACAACATTTTTGTCGCGTTGACAGACTACAATATGTACCGTACAAGCAAAAGAAAACTTAGCAAAGGTTGCTTATTTTCATTACTTAAAGGGGTATGGCCACGATTTTAGTCAAAATGTATATTTTATATTTTATTGTTATGCATTTCTAAAACATTGTGGGTAATAAGAATCGAGAAATAGGGTTTGATCAAAATCGTGTGCCCCTTTAATTTCCCAACATCTCTTAAATAATCTCAGATACCCTCATCATCATCGGAAAAATGGGTATTACTACTATACCTATGTCATGTGGTCATGAACATGTATAGGTGTAAACAACAACTCGCTTCACCTTACTGTAATAGTATGTATATTTTATTGATAATATGTATTATGTATATAGATTTTACAGTACAACCAACCAGATCTGACATACATGTACATTTTAAATACAACCCACACATGTAGATTCATCATTTACCTTTACACACCTGTTCATGTATATACCCCCCCCCCACCCTACACACACACACACACCTCCAGGGGCAGTGACTAGGTAAACAACTGTACGTGTGCATGAGCTGTATTGGACAGATCTCTGTTAAGCTTGTTTTGATTTGGTTATTTTAGTTAGGATATTTTACCGCCAAGTTTGGTCAATCATTGATTGGTTATCTAGAGGCTAGCATGAGTATGACATGACCTACACAAAATACAGTTTATGAGCAGACTATTTTTCTTTTTAATATAGTTGTATATAATATAATAGCAGATCTCTTCCCATAATATTTATATAACAATAGAAAGTACGCAATGGCCAGTACGTAACTTTCTCAGTGTCCGCAATAATTTTAATGATTAAATCCTCTATTTCTATTTAACACCTAAGTAAAACCTGTTACAAATTGGCGTCCACGTTGGAACACAGTGATAAAAGGGAGCTAGAGACAACGCCAGCTGAAGCAGATTTGTAAATTTCCGCGGAGACGGCCTGTTAGATGTTGGATCCGCCCCGATCAGTGATGAATTCGATTTTTGTGTTCTGTGAGTATGCCATTAACTAAGGCTCGCACTCGATTCGCGTATCGATACGACAATACCAGTGATTCAAGTCAATGAAATCAAAATGAAATACAAAATACCCTCGCGTGAATCAGCTGACTTGTACAATACTTACAGTTTTGGTGAGTTGATGAGCCACTAAAGGCTTGATTGCATATTGATTTACTTGTAACTTGCAGTTTAGATAAGTTGGGAAGCTTTGAATGTTAAATTTGTTGTCTGAGGTATATTGCATGCGCAAATTTTTATTTTATTATTTACTTACGAACCATGTTCACTTTTTTATTTTCGACATGGTTTACATGTATTTTTTTTTTTTTTTTTTTTTTTTTTTTTTTTTTACATTTTTTATTGTTTGATAATTTTTATAACGATGAGAATGTTATGTGTTAGAACTTACTACTAACGCAATTCTACATATCTTTTTATCCTTATAAGGTACTAATTATCTAAGAATACCTATTGACGTTTGATCGTTACTGACATGACTTAGTTTTGTGTAAAATCAGGTTTTACCTTGTGTCGTCAGAGATTTTTCATACTACTTAGTATTACCTTATTTCACAGTTGTCAGTGAATTAGATGGTATTTGTATTTGTTTTTGTTGTATGTTTGTTTACTCTCAGTAGTACAGTAATTTCACTAGTCATACATCACACAAAAAACCCCAGTTTCATACATATTTATTAGCCAACATAAGCGTCCCACTCTAAATACTACAGCAAAGTTAAGTCTCGTTTTCTTATTTTCATATTCAGCTTTTCTATAGATTTTGTTTAGTATTAGAACCATTTTAACAAGGCCTTGGACTTTCAGTAAGATGTAACTCATGATTTTGGGAACTTTTCATTTGTTTTTTCTTGCTGGTCAAGAATTTTTGAATGAGTCTGCTCCCCCCAATTTCAAAAACGGTGTATACATGCCTGTACATCAGTACAACTACTAGTAAATGAAATGCTTTATTGTTTGCATGGATATCAAATACATGTTTAGCTACGATTGCGTGATAAAAGGTGTAACAACGTATCATTTACCATTTAAACATCAGGTACAGGTGTGCCTTTCTCGCATGTTCATTCCGTAATTGTTTTGACTGTTTTAATGTGCAAATTGTATATCAAATTAAAAATTACGGCGCAGAATGTAACTAAACTCTCTCTCTCTCTCTCTCTCTCTCTCTCTCTCTCTCTCTCTCTCTCTCTCTCTCTCTCGTGAGGTAAGGATTGCCGCCGCATACCAGTGACGTAATCCAAATCCCAAACCAGCTGTATTTCTTCAGAAGGAACATGGTCCAAATACTTCATTTACAGTGTTATAATTTTTTTCATTGAATCAATCAAAGGCTAGTTTTTACAAACATGAAACGTCATGCATTATTAAATGAAAATTTCTTTTAGAAAACAACACAGCCAATACTTCTCAAATATAAATTTTATGCCCCCCCCCCCCCCCCGGTGTTTTAAAAGCAGGGCCAAAATGCAAAAAAAAACGTATTTTAATAAATTTTTGTCCTGCCTCTAGTGTCCATTGGATTCATGAAAGAAGGTGCTGCAGAAAGGCGGGATTTTCCCCTAAACGTGGGAAGGACATTTAAAATACATGTATACATGTACACTCGGCTACGAAGACGACTATATTAACATTCCGGGTATGCCCTGCATGAAAACAAAATACACAACAATTTTTGCGCATTTTTTATTGAGCAAGTCAATTGCCAATCAATCTCTAATGGATTACTATATTTTTTGTATTTTGATATCAGCATAAACTATTTTAATTCTAATTGTCAGTATGCATACAATTTTATATCATTCTTTGGAGCTACATGAATAAATTAAATCTGATTCTGCCTATTCATAAACATTAGTTTTCTCTTGATTGTGGTTTTCAATATTATCAAGATAAAAACTTAGACTTCATGTAGATTAACACGTATAATAAACTTATCCGTACAAATTAAATTGCTTGATGTTTTGTATTACTACCTGTAAAATATTGTATCTTTATATATGTTATAAGGCATGTTTTAGATAACAACATATAGCAATTTTATTGATTGATGCATTCATAGTTTACTAATCCTCTGACTTTAATTGTTTCTTTCTAATCTGCAACAACTTTAGGGAAATATGCATAAGAACTTGCAACACCAAAAGAAAAATTGAAACTATAATTATAAAGTTCAGGGAATTCTCTACCAAGTTGTAAATTCTATGTCCCTCGGTGTAGGATTTTTGACTTTGGGGCCAAAATGATCATAAAGTGTTAATGTTTAACATGTTTAAAAATCTTCGTTTGCTTTTATGGATTCTAAATTGAAACTGACCGCCTATTTAGAAAGGACTCAAAGCCCTTTACCAAAATTTCACGATCCCCAGGGTAGGTGTTTTGACTCTAGGGCTGAGCCAAAATGGTCATATAGTGTAAATGTATATTATGTCTAAAAAAAATCTTCTCTACTTCTGCTAACGCTGATAAATCTTGTTATTTTGTTCTTTGTTGAGTAAACTCTTTAAAAAATATTAATATTTACATATGAATGAATTCAAATTAAGTAAGATAATATCCACTCTTTTCACAAGTTTTCACAAACATTACAGATTTCATAGTCCTTGTTGCAAGATTTTAGGTAGGAGAGGGGATAGGCCATAACCCTTTTTTAGAATATACTCCAGAAAGAAGCGCTAGCTTAAATAAATGCATATGAAATTCCTTTCGAGTCTGTGTATGAGCAACGATACTCTGGTGACCTTAAGGTTTGATGGCCTCTTGTTATTTTTTTTCTTTTGCTTTTTGATAATGACGTAGCATGCAAAAAAACTTTTCACGACCGGCGACATTTGACTGAATATGATTAGCGATAATCGCTGTTTCACATTGAATAACTCATGAACATATGAGAACAACATATTTTTATCAGAAATCTGCAGATCTGTATATAAACTACATATATATTTTATATACATTAATTTAATATCTAATTTAATTATATAACACTGATGGGATTTTAAACGCGTATTTGCATGGAAATCTTTTAAAAAGTATATGTACTGTGAAAAAAAATATAAATGATTTTAAGTCGCAATTCTCTTGTTTGCAATTTACAAAAAAACATGTTCAAATAAGAATTGCTATTATTTACTGGTACATATGTACGTTTATTCAAAAATCGTAAAATGATTCAATCACAAAAAATAGTGTTTATCACCTATTCTGCATTTAAAACTGAAATAAAAATATTTGGTCAAACCTGCTGGTTCAAATTCGATTGAAATAATTTGCTGACGCAAAACGTTTTATGATAATTACACCCAGCACGCGACGGCGACCTTGTGTATAGAGTGTCCTTACCTATAGTATATATATATTCCATATGCATTCAATACGAAAATGTGTAGCTTGTAATCACTAGTTTAAGAGAATGAAGAGTATCATTATTTTTGCTGTTTTTGTCCTGCTCTGTCAAAGCTCAGGTAAGATCATTTTTTGAAGGCAATTCATTTTATATTTTATCCCTCTACCAAGTTGGTAATTTGGGGTTTTTTTTAATTTTCTCTTTGTTAACATGCCAATAATATTTATTTTTATATCAATTGATAATGTTTGATTTCTAATACATTTAATCACTTTATATGTGTAACTTCTATTTGCAAGAGGACTATTTGGTCGTTACCATTATAAAGTATGTTCAATCTTCGAACAATCGAGAATAACTCAATGTCATATGAAATAAGATCAATAATTTAAAAAAATGCAAATACTTTTTACTTTTTCGGGATGTCTTTTGTTATAAGAAAGAATAAATTAAGTGGCTTTGCAAATACCAACAAACGTGTACCAATAGCACTAGCAACGGCAATACGAAGCCTATACTTGCTATGATAAATTTGTTATAGCTGTACATCAGCATTCGAGCCGTCCTTTCCCTTTCATTTGGTCATTGATTTTATTAATTTTGGTAATATATAAATTGGTTTAATTAGGCATTTTTACGAGAACTTGGCTCTTTGTCATTGACTCTTTACTCAACAACCAAAATGTACATTTCATCTGGTTACAGATAATTGTCACTTCATTGGCATATTTGCTCTTTATTGAATGTAAAGCAGTAGAATATATTTATCGAAGGACACATTTTAACAAAAAAAATGAACACCAGAGTTAGAAATGAAGCCTGTCACAAATATAACATAGAAACGAGAGAATGCTATAAATTATTCAGTTCTAAAGTGTTTAATTAATGTATTAACTCCTTTAAAGTATTTTAAAAATATGTTATTTGTTATTTTATGCTTCTAAATTCCTTATTCTGTCAAACTACAGATTCCTACAAGACCTTCGAATGTGTACAAAAAGGCAAGGCGCCATCCGTTTTTCCAGTCGCCTTTTACGCGCACGTTTCAAACACGTTTAAAGCCCTTTCGAGCAATAAACCTTTTATATTCGATGCTGTGGATACAAATTTTGGAAATGGATATGACAGAAAAACTGGCATTTTCACCGCCCCATCAAATGGATTGTATGCATTTTCGTGGACCATTCACGCCGCGGGTACACATCACGCTGGTTCCAGTGGACAGTATGGGGAAATGGCGGCAGTACTGACACAAAACGGGGTCGTAAAAGGGTCGGTGTATGCAGATACAGAAAAAAGATGGGATGACGCTTCTGCCACAGGGTTCGTGATTCTGGCTGCTTGGAAGGGGGATAAATTTCAAATAATATGTCCAGCGACAGGCCAGGGTGCTTTTTACAGCTCCAATAACAATGGGAGGACATCTTTTTCGGGATATCGCATTGCGGATATGTAATGGCAACATCTATTTGATATGTAAATGCGACAAATTATGTCGCATATTGAATAAAAGATACAACAAGAGTCGAATCTCTTACTAATTTATTTATTTCTTTATTTGCAAATGAAAATATATATCGAAAGGAATAGAGTAAGTTCTCGCATGCTGATTTCCAAGCAAGAGTCCAATTGGACACATCTTTCACACAAGAAAATTTTTCTCTTATTTATATCTGATTCAAGTAGCTGCAAAATGAAATACAAGCCAATACGATCTGGTACTTATTTATTTGAACAAATATTTTTTTTTTCAAATTGATTTAAAAAAACACTGCTTTTTATTAGGAGGGGGTATGAAAAATGTTACATCTATGTAGAACATGATTTTACGGAAATGTGAGACCTTTACTCAGTACATGATTAAGATATAAAAAAAAAACATGGAGAAAATATAAATGCCTTTATTACGTGTAGAAGTCTGAAAAATTTACGATCTCACTTTTAACAAATGAGATGAATGCAGTGAGAGAAGACATAGAATCATAATTTTTTTCATGATTGTAGATAGATAATAGTTTACGACAGTGGATCTAGATAGATATCTAAACAAGTTGAGAAAGAAACTGGAAAACATTGGACACTTGCTTATTCTAAACATTATACTGCAGTATATAAAATATGTGTATCCTAAGATGTAGGAAGTATTCATTTTTTTTTAAATTCGAGTTTTTTCTTCCCTGAATATAGTTTATGGCTAAAACACAAAACCTTTAATTTTACGATATAATTGATGGGTTGACTCAGAATACTTCATTCTTGGGAATATAAACTTAAGTATCTGGATGATGACGATTATACAATGTGTGTACTATGATTCCTTGATTCAATTATTTTTTGTAAAAGATAAGGTGTTATCATGAGCATATCTTTCGTTTGAGGACTAAATCTACTCACGTTGATGTGTTCTTAAAGTACATGTTAGTTTTGGAGTTTTTGGACTGCAGAGTGATTTCTGTTACTGTACATTATAACAAGTTGATTTTTTCTCGAAATTTCGAAAATCACAATAGTCAAATCAATCAATCAGATTTGTGAAATAGCGTAACACACTTATGTGTGTTACATTGCATATCGGAAATTTACGAAATAGGTACATCGACACACCTTATTATCGATATTTACATAATAAAGCTATAAGTCTACACTAATGCTATTAATTTCACTACACTTTCCTTAGTTTGAATAATCTAACTGAGTCTCACCACAGTTAGAATGCCTCCCTTATACCCGTAATGTAGCAGACAATTGCTGAATTGCTCCGGAACGATTTTGGAGAAAGTTAATGAAGTTGCCTTGAAAATAACAGTCAAATTCATTACAACAAACCTTTTTGAGACTGCAAATACCTTTCAAGTAAAAATTTTAATCCATAGAGTGGAAGAATTCAACACCTTTTCACCAACGTACACGTATTTTCTTTGTAAAACTGGGTCCGTAGGACATTATTCATTTTTACGATAAAACATATTCTATCTTCACTCTCCTAACAAATATAATGTAACTTTTTTTGCATGTAATCAAATATTTTTTGTCATCACGAAGACAAAAGTAAGTACTTTGTTGAAATGTATATTTGTTATTCTATACTTTCTCTCATAAGAAATCATTAATATATATGAACAGAATATATAGCAAAAATCCAATGAAAATTTACCCGTGTTTGTATTATTATTTCTGAGTTTATTCATGCAGATGTGATATTGTGGAAACATAAACTAAAGATCCCGTTAGCGTTAATGTATTGCACAAGCGCAAGATTGTAAAATCCAAAAAATACAGGTAATTTCCGGGATTTTTCGAGGAATTTTCGTTGATTATTAATAAGCGAAGCTTAACTGACAATAAATAAAACAAGTTGGTATCTTCAAATCTTCAATTACCAATGATGTTTAAAATATATAAAACAAAAGACAGTATTCTTCCGATTTCTCGGTATTAAAGACCAAATATTCGAATCTATTCTTTTAATATAGTAGTATAGATTTCTTGGATTAAATTTCGTAAATTGTAAATATTTTGTATTTTTTGGAGATATGGGATTAAGCTACATGTAAAATTATGTCTGACTAAATACATTTACTGCGTTTTAATCATTCGTTAGGGATTTATTTAATGGGAGGACAGGAAATAAATCAACAAAAATTGAACTATCTGATAGTTTAACAATTCCGACGAATTATGCGATATAATGTAAATGTAAAGTACAGTTTTTTTTTAAAAATCTTTAGAAAATGTTTCTTTGTTGGGAAGGTGCATTTAATTGCATTTTATACAAAAACGTATAAAAGACATAATGAAGATCTCTATTACAAAGATTGCACTGTATCGCATTTTATTTTTCTACTTCCAAATAATCTAGTAATTCCTCAAAGAAATAGACGACCTTGCAATACAGTTATATACAGTAGGACATATTTTTTAGTAAAAAGAAAGGTAAATAAAATCCAGTTGCAACGGTTGGTTTTATTGCTATCTTTAAAGGGGGGGGGGGGTTATTAACGTTTAAAAAAATTACGCTTGTCAAAAAATACTGCGAACTAAGTTATTCTTTATGTCCTCCCTTCGTGCCCATGACTGTTTGATATGTATGGCTGCTTTCAGTCCCCCGGGTCTTCTCTTGATTCACATAAGACTGCGTTTTGGTTGTTATATTATGATGTCCCAATTTCTGGTTTTCTTGCTGAGCCTTTGGAAATCGAGCTTGTTCTCTAGAAACTTGTACTATGGGACCCTTGGTTATTTCATTCTTTTTTCTGGGGTGGAGAAGGGAATCTACTCGTCAGCAATGTTCTCTTTGAATATATACACTGTTTCATAAGAAACAATGTAATTTTTCGCAACTTCTCTTGAATCTATCCGATTGTATTGAGTCCTGGTTCAGCGATTTTGCTTCGTTGTCGGTTTCCATCACTGTCTTTGGTGTATAAGAACATAATGATATCTGACTATACACTGTGAGAGATTATGACGCATAGACGCATGATAATACGAAGCATTGTAATTATTTTCGTACGTATCCGGAGTAAATTCTTCAGAAATCTTGAAGGCAAAATTCAGACACTAGTATACTAAGATCATTTAACAGAAAACATGATCCAAGCACATATTGATAGCGATTGTGTGAATCTGAACAATTTTAAATTCAGAAATAAGATACTTGAAAAGAAGTAAACAATAAATTTGCATATACATTATAACGTTAAACATGTAGGATTTGAAGGGCGCAATTGAATGACATTCTTCTAAATAAATTCTTTAAAGTAATGTGTGTTAGTTAAGTTGCAAGATGTACTTAAGTAGTAAAAATCTGCATCCGTTTTTCAGACTCATTAATATGCAGCAATTCTGAATTACGGAACACGTGAATTTTTCCTACGCCAATATTCCGCCAAAAATATAGTCCTTGTTAGATTCTAAACATTGATTACCTTTTCTATGCTTGTTGTTTGATAGTAAAAAAGAAAGAAAAATATACTATTTTAATTTCCTTTCATCTTGATTTAATGAACAATTAATCAAATTAATTTTACGTGTGAAAAGTCGAAAACCAGAAAAGACCCCTTCCTTAAGCAAATGACCTTACATGTGCATTGACAGAGCAGGACAAAATCAGCAAGAATTATGCTTCTCTTCATGATCTTAAACTAATGATTACATGCTACACGTTCATTGTAACATATATATATATATTTCGAATACTTATTCATGTATTCTAGAGGTACAGACACACAATACAAAATGTCACTTTCGCGTGCTGGATATAATTATTATGAGAAGTTTGCATCAACAAATTTTTTTTCATTCGTATTTAAACCTATGTTTAATCAACTATTTTGATATAAATTTTGAGTGTGAAATATGTAATAAATATCATATTTAAGCGATATGATTTTTTTTTTAAATAGTAAACATGTCCAATAAAGTAAATAGTGACTGTTTTTATCTGAACATATGCTTTTGTTCAATTCAAAATAGCTCTTCTGTCAATTTATATCTTTATTTCAAGTCTTCATTATACAAAAAAATCAGAAATATTTTTTCATTGGAAGCATAAACAAATAATCAAAATTTCTTCAAAATTTAAGAAAATTAGAGGAAATGCGGGCTAGCAATATCAATTTTAGTGTAAATATTTATTCCAATTAAGTAGTATATGCTGATAGATATTCTGATATTCTATCATTTCATTGAAGAATAGAATCTTCAAATCTTAAACAGATGTCTACCTAACGCAAAGAGCTACATTTATTTTTATCATCCTTTAAGTTGTGGAAAATGATAGTGACCTTGACCTGACCTTTATGCGAAAACAAAAAGATCAAATATGATTAAACCGATAGAATCATTTGGTAATATGATATGTTTGACTGTGTCAAAATTTCATGAATTTTTTATTATAAAAAGTATGTTTGATAACGAGAAGACTCCTTCCTTAAGGCAATTTCTTTATCTCCTTATTTCGTAAATATTTGTAATTCCTTTTGTTTGTAATTTTGGGGGTTATTTTCATTTTTTCTTTTTGTATACATATAAACTATACATCTTCATATTGATGAATGATGTTTGATTTTTTATTTTGATACACCTGTATTTACTTTATAATACATTATATTTATTACTTCGACGAGGACAGTTTGGTAGTTGTCATTAAAGTAAGTTGAATTTTGAGAGAATTGAGAGTAAGGTAAATTTGAACTTAAAGGGAAAGGTCAAGCAAAAGTAAAGAAGAGTTGAAATTTTTATATTTACCATAAAAATAATGTCAACCACTAAATTCTTCTTAACATGATCATAATTCAGCAACAATCACTGATTGAATATCAAAGTTTGACAAAGTCATGTGAGCTGCCATTTTGATGCTCTCCACTGTTTAGAGTTAAATATGTTCTGGCTTGTCATCGGGTTTTATCGCAGCATCCCGATAACTTCCAAATGTTCTGTGATGTCAGCATACCCCATTCACAGTTCTTAACAGTTCACATGTGTGGTCAGTGTCTAGAGAAGTTATACATCCTTGTTGTTTCTTAAACATCATAAATTGAATAACAGTAATGGAAAGAACATCTGGATTAAGAATTAGAAGATCAAATTGGTCATGGTCAGTTATACAACCTATCTCTCTGATATTTTCTATTGTATAATCGCAGTGTTTACAACACATGCATTCCTCGGCAGTGGGCATGACCTCAAACTGTCAACAGGAACACCATTCCTCTAATGTTGGAATAATTGGACTTAATGATTTATTATCAGCAGGGAGATTTTCAACTTCTTTAGAATATTCAGGTTTAAATGCATCAGGTACTATCCCAAATATATTTTCTTGCGCGATTCTTGCAGAGTTATGTTATACAATAAGTGGGTCAGTTTATCGAAGTGTAATGCTGACGTCACAGAGATGCTATCATGGCAGCCTCTATGCGCTTGCAGGAGATTTATTAATGACCAAATAATTAAACCAAGTTTTATGGCTTAAGATGAGATCATGAGATAAAGTATATGGTGGATGTTTTAAACAAACTATTGTTTATCTATTTCACTAGAGATGTGTTATACCTGACCTTTCCCTTTAGTGTAATATGAATTGAAATCAATAATGTTAGAAAATGCAAATATTTCTTACTGTGTCAGGATGTCCTTTGAGTTAAAGGAAGTACATGTAAATTGAGTGACTTTGCAAATGATGGCATATGACAACAGATGTTCAATGTGAATGATTGTTTTATTAAATTACTTTCTTTTTCTCTATTTTTTTTTTTTTTATTTTTTTTTTTGGATATATAGTAGTTTCTTTACATGACTTAGTGAAATATTTTATTCACTCCCCGTGATAAGCATATCGTCGGCAAACAAAATGTACACTTTGTCTGTTTGCAGATATTTTCTATTTTGATCTTATCTACACTTTTTAAATCTTGTAAAATTCTATGTGAATATGTAAAGCAATTTACCATGTTCATCAAATGACAAATTTGACCAAGAAATAAAGCATCGAAGTAATAAATTAATAAATAAATGAAGATGAAATGACCATGCTATTATAATATCAATTGCGTTAAAAGTGTTTAATTAATTCATTGCACTAATTTTACAGAGGTATTTTTATAATTCTATCTGTGATATGTAATTAAATGCTTCCTAATTCCATATTATATATTACAGATTCCTACTAGATCTTCGAATGTGTACAAAAAGACGAGGTGCGATTCGTTGTACCAGTAGCGTTTTTACGCACACGTTTAAAGCACTTTCTGCACGTAAACATTTTATATTCGATGCCAGTGTTGAAACAAATTTTCCTAATGGATACAACAGAAAAACTGGCATTGTCACCGCCCATCAAAAAGTGTGTATTTATTTTTTTTGGACCATTCACGCCGCGGGAGTTCCTATCACGCTGGTTCCAGTGGTGCATACAAATAAACGGCAGCAGTGCTGACACAAAATGGGGCTGCAAAAGGGTCAATATATGCAGATACAGAAATCTAAAATGATGAAGATTCTGCCACGAGTTTTGTGATTTTGGCTGCTTCAAAGATATATAAATTTGAAATCATTTGTCCAGTGACAGGCCAAATTCCCACGCCTCTTGGAAAACATCTCTTCTGGGTATCGGAATGCTAAGCTGATTTTTGAAAGCATATGCTACACTTTATGTCGAAAATTAAATAAACGATTTAACAAATTTATTTTACTTAAATTAATCATTTATTTACTATGACTATATAAAAGTGCAAAAGGGCCAGAGTCAACGCTACGCTCGCAAGCCTATTTACAACTTAGTCGTCCATCGGCCTCATCGTTCGCATGACTGAATGAGTCTGGAACAAGTATTTGCAAAAAGAAATACATATAATATGATAAGCACGGGTAGATAGATAAAGACTCTTACTGGTCAAAAAAGAACTACATGTGGTAAAAATGCAATAGTAACTTCATAATTTTTTGACTTTTCATATTAATATTGATGAGATATACTATTGAAAGCCATCATAAATGTGTTTTGTATATATAAATGTGGTTATGTCCTTTTACCTTTCAAATAAAGTTTTTATACATATTCCTTATAAAAACTGTTTTTTTGGTAACCGTTGCAATTTCCGTCTAAACAAATGAGAATGATAACATCTCGAAAAGAATTAACGTTTCAGGTCTTCTGATTATATATAATTAGAAATTTTATAGATACATAAAAACAGGGAATAAACCATATCACTTGGGACCTACCTCTTACTTAACTTTAATGGTATGCTACAGAACCTATACATACACACAAATGTATCTTTGCGTTTCCGTGATCGTGTAACAGAAATGTCAGTGTTTAAAGTACATGCAATTTCCTTGTATTTAACTGAGGTGATCTCGTGTTCCTCGTATAAGCAAGATCCTTAACTTAGTTGTACATCATTATTGAAAACAAATGTAAAATGTACTAGCACAAATATGTTTAGTTAGGTTGTTTTTCTCCAAAAATTAAGGTATATGCTATCTATTTAAAAAAAAAATGCCCTGACAATGGAAAAAGTTTTTTTTTTTTTTTTAAAGACATTTTAAAAGAAAAAACTTTTTTTAACTTGACGAAAATAACTAAATATGGTACACACTGATATTTATTACTTAACCCTAATATATAAGGTTTTATGTTACCTAGAAAAGATGATTATATTAGGTTTCTATAACCTTTGAAACTACATTTGACATTTATTCTTATTAAGAGTCGCTGCGTTGGTATTTTTCAGCTTAAATGCTGGGGCAACATTAAAAGCATGTTAATAAAAATAAATCATTGAACGACTAGCTAGCCTAACAAACTTATTACTTAATATTAACGCAAACCAACATATCATTAAAATCCCATTTAGCAGCACACCAGATTTTGAATAAATATCAAGATATTGTATTTGACATTAAAAACCGACGTTGGTAACACTCTTATGCCTCCGGTCTGCCGCCCACAGCATCTAATTAGGTCAGTAAAGGTGTATTTTATAACCAATAAAACACAATATGGTTAATATGAATTTTCCAACACTGAATTAAAAAAAATTAAACCCTAAAAAAAGTTATTACTATTCAAATTATTGTCGGCATTGTATTATTGTCATACCACCGTACAATACTGCTGAAACGCAACGCTATGACAAATCATTTTAAGCAGCAATGTACTAATTGTATTGGTGATGGGACTAAAAGAGATGACTTTTGAAGCTTCTAAAACACTCTTTTACAATTGTATATAATTTTAATTACTGTGGGGTCAATAATATTGTCATTGGGTGTAGTATTGAAATAATGAAATCCAGTGGCGTAGCTAGATCTAGAACGAAGCATAGGCCTGCACCAAATTAGGCGAGGGATCTGGGTCCAGGGCAGCGCCCAAGTAGGGGGTTCAGAGGGCGAAGCGAAAACACATTGTTTTTTACATTAATTACAATTACAAAAGCAGGCTTTGACTTTTCGGCGAGAAAAGTTTTAATTTGCACGTGTCGCTCTGCGTGGCCACGAGGAGATACTGAATAATATCAACATGTAAATACAAAAAGATTAACACGTGAAAAAATGGGGCGCAAATAGTACAAATGTACTTTTAGCTTAAATGATTTGATGGGATAGAAAAACAACACGGATTTGTTTTGGCTGTTCCGTCTATATAACCTTCTGACATGTAGTTCTATCATTTTAACAAGATCTTGGACTTTGGGTAGTTGTGTCAAACAGCAATGTGACCTAGGCCTGTCTATTTCATTGCTGAGCAATAAGCCATGGCTCTTTGAAATCAACAAGACTTGTCTGGTTTTTGAGCTAAGACTACGCAATCGATGCATATTTCGCTTGGAACCGCGTCATTTTAACTTGTTTTGACGCAAGAAATAGATGGTAATGTCCTACCGGAAGTGCAAGGTCTGGTTAAAATGGTTCTATAGTCCAATCCACACTTTGTAAAAGTTGTTCCCCTTTGCGGGGTCAACCAAAAGGTCAAAGGGGAAAAACACAACTTTTCCTTTCTGAATGCAACCAAATATTTGGGCGCCCTGTGAAGAAATCTCGGAATTTAATTTATTCCTTCGATGTGCCCCAACTTGGGGCAATCAAAATATCTATAACGCCGTTTTAATGATTTTCGAAATGGCAAGGCATGAATGAACTTTACACTTAGTAGGCGAATCATACTTCCTGCTAACATTTTTACGCATATGTGCAAAAAACGTGATTTGAATCATTATGTATGTAACCCTATAAATGTTTTATTTTCAGGGTAAAATGATAAGAGTAACGTTTATAGTAATCTACGTCTAATTATAGATTTAAATAAGGTTGTTATTGTATAGTAAATAAAATAGTGCAAGGCGCAATGCGTGCGCAAATAGTTAAATTTGCCGGATGCCTAATATGGACACAACTGTGAACGGCCGAAGCCGATCACAAAAATGAACAAGCATTCTGAGAGTATTGCATAAGCAATACACGTCCCCTACTGGTTTGTATTATTCTATGAAAGCTTCCAAGCACACAACTATTTCAGAGCTTTTGTAAACGAGATGTCATGCTTTAATCAGAGATAAAGAACAGAGGAAATTAAAACTATATAGCTGATATAGAAATTATATACAAAAAAGGTAAAATAATACTCTTTATTTCATCTCCTGTAATTTCGCCAAGTCTATTCTGTATTCGCTGGTAAAAATTTGTGAAAACAATTCACTGTTATGCACAATATCATTTCTTACCGTCTTCTGTACCCCGAATCAAACCAAACAGTTAAACAGCCCAACCCGAAAACGAACCCGATTGTAATAATACAAAAAAAAACCCCTGTCGATTAAATTTACAACACAATGTTTGACACTATTTTACAGAATTTATTTGTTTGTTAGAAATGATAAAAGGAATGGTACAAGTAACGCACGATATTATTACTGACTACATACTGGCCTCGTTTATTCAGTACACACCGAACCCGATAACGAACCCGAACATTAAAAATTGGAATATGAAAAATTTATTTTCTCGAAAATATGTCAATCAGACGCTACAAAAGTGTAAACTTGATCTGTAGTTTGACATTTTGAAGCTGTTCAGCAAGTTTCATATTATTCCTCAGATGCATTAAGAAAAAAAGTGTGGAAAACTGAAGTGAGACAGACAGACGGACGGACGGACAGACGGACGGACGGACGGACGGACGGACGGACTGACGGACGCAGAGGAAAGCTATAGTCCCCTCCGGTGAAACCGGTAGGGGACTAATAAGCAAGATGTTTTGTAGACACTACGCGGTTCGGTTTTACAGATTCGGACGACCGACGACCTCATACCCCCAGCATCCTCTACATGTGGGGGATAATTCAGTTTTGGCAAACTGGAAGATCTGCACTGCTGTGTGAAATTGACGCTGTTTCAGCGAAATATACATCCCTGTGTGAAGTCGGGCGAGTGTCATTGCGTTCAATATATTCATATCTATTAGCCATTAGTATGGCTCCGGTCAGTTTGTCGCTATATTTTCAATACTCATCTATTTTCGCATAGTATATAAAGGATTTATAGAGCGTAAGCATATTATGCCGAAAAAAAGCACGGCCAATGTTTTCAACGAAAATCTTACAAGCGCCGACAGTGGGTTTCGAACTCGCGACGCTAAAATCATGCCAGCTTGAAGCCCAACACGTCACCGGTACGCTATATTAGCCAATAATGAAACTGACGGCATTTATATATATATAAAACGTAGATATATACGACTGACTTCAAGCAATCAAAATTATTAATCTTTCAAAAAACACTTCATTATTGACGGTAATTTTAAAGTTAAAGTTTCTGATAAACTTTTGAACAAATTGATTGAACATTTTTCAAAGAAATTCTTATGAGAATCATAAAAACCCTTTTTTTTAATTGACACTTAAAGCAGTGGCGTAGCTAGAGCTAGAATGAGGCATAGGACTGCACCAAATAAGGCGAGGGGTCTGGGGCCGCTCAAGACCCCCAGCGGGTCTAGGGCAACGCCCTAGTAGGGGGTCAGGGGGCGAAGCGAAAAAACATTGTTTTTTACATTAATTACAATTACAAAAGCAGGCTTTGACTTTTCGGCGAGAAAAGTTTTAATTTGCACGTGTCGTTCTGCGTGGCCACGAGGAGATACTGAATAATATCAACATGTAAATACATAACACGTGAAAAAAAGGTGTGCAAATAGTACAAATGTACTTTTAGCTTAAATGATTTGATGGGATAGAAAAACAACACGGATTTGTTTTGGCTGTTCCGTCTATATAACCTTCTGACATGTAGTTCTATCATTTTAACAAGAGCTTGGACTTTGGGTAGTTGCGTCAAACAATGTGACCTACGCCTGTCTATTTCATTGCTGACCAATAAGCCATGGCTCTTTGAAATCAACAAGACTTGTCTGGCTTTTGAGCTAAGACTACGCAATCGGTGCATATTTCGCTTAGAACCGCGTCATTTTTAACTTGTTTTGACGCAAGAAATAGATGTAAACGTCCTACCGGAAGTACAAGGTCTGGTTTAAATTGTTCTATAGTCCAATCCACACTTTGCAAAAGTTGTTCCCCTTTGCGGGGTCAACCAAAAGGTCAAAGGGGAAAAACACATCTTTTCCCTTCTTTATGCAACCAAATATTTGGGCGCCCTGTGAAGAAATCTCGGAATTTAATTTATTCCTTCGATGTGCCCCAACTTGGGGCAATCAAAATATCTATAACGCCGTTTAAATGACTTTCGAAATGGCAAGGCATGAATGAACTTTACACTTAGTAGGCGAATCATTCTTCCGGCTAATATTCTTACGCATACGTGAAAAAAAACCCCGTGATTTGAATCATTATATATGTAACCCTATAAATGTTTTATTTTCAGGGTAAAATGATAAGAGTAACGTTTATAGTAATCTACGTCTAATTATAGATTGAAATAAGGTTGTCATTGTATAGTAAATAAAATAGTGCAAGGCGCAATGCGTGCACAAATAGTTAAATTCGCCGGATGCCTTATATGGACACAACTGTGATCGGCCGAAGCCGATCACATAAATGAATAAGCAAGATGTTTTGTAGACACTACGCTGTTCGGTTTTACAGATTCGGGCGACCGACGAACTCATACCCCCAGCATCCTCTACATGTGGGGGATAATTCAGTTTTGGCGCAAAATGTCCGTGTACATGTTCACTTTGAAGTTCAGATGGATTATGAGACAAAATTAAAGCTATTAACTTTTATTTGTACAATGGCGAGCGATGGACACAGAGTCCGCTGAGTGATTCGACAGACGAATTTTTACACAGATCTGAGTCCCACTATGTCACGCAGGTCATGTACGTCAAAAGAAGTCGGAACATTTTACAAGCTCGTTTCCGATTAATCATAAGAATTTTTTAAGCACGGAAGTGTGCCTACCCTAGGACAAGTTTTAAGAATTTGATTTGATGTTTAATTGTGAGCACAACTTGTCTTGGCTCTGTTAAATCAGAGTCATGCCCTGACAATGGAATAAGTTTTATTTTTTTAAAAGACATTTTAAAAGAAAAAAACTGTTTTTTTAACGACGAAAATAACTTAATATGGTACACACTGATATTTATTACTTAACCCTAATATATAAGGTTTTATGTTACCTAGAAAAGATGATTATATTAGGTTTCTATAACCTTTGAAACTACATTTGACTTTTATTCTTGTTAAGAGTCGCTACGTTGGTATTTTTCAGCTTAAATGCTGGGGCAACATTAAAAGCATGTATGATTATAAATAAATCCTTGAACGACTAGCTAGCCTAACAAACTTATTACTTAATATTAACGCAAACCAAGATGTCATTAAAATCTCATTTAGCAGCACACCAGATTTTGAATAAATATAAAGATATTGTATTTGACATTAAAAACTGATGTTGGTAACACTCTTATGCCTCCGTAATATTATGAAATATTATGAGTGAAAAGGAATAATTGTTCAATGAAGATATCTTGGATATATTCCCTTTCATCGATTTCAATTGTATTTTTTTCATAGGTATGTGTATTTTTATTAAAAATCATCAAAAATTGATGGAAGCAATAACTTGGGACAGACTATAGTATATAAATGAAATCTTTAATTCAAGTATATCATGTAAAGCATGCGAAGCCAACAAAACGAAGCCAACAAAACAAAGCGTGCAAAACAATTTTAAAAGTGCAAAAAGCTGCACGGATACAGATTATTGTTTGCCAAGATCTGCACTACTGTGTGAAATTGACGCTGTTTCAGCGAAATATACATCCATGTGTGAAGTAGGGGGAGTGTCATTGCGTTCAATATATTCATATCTAATTGCCATTATTATGGCTCTTGTCAGTTTGTCGCTATATATTCAATACTCATCTATTTTCGCATAGTATATAAAGGATTTATAGAGCGTAAGCATACTATGCCAAATAGAGCACGGCCAATGTTTTCAACGAAAATCTTACAAGTGCCAACAGTGGGTTTAAAATTCGCGACGCTAAAATCACCCCAGCTTGAATCCCAACGCGTCACCGCTACCCTATATTAGCCAATAATGAAACTGACGGTATTTATATATATAAAAAGAAGATATATATACCACTGACATAAAGCAATTAAATTATTAATCTTTCCAAAAACACTTCATTATTGACGGTAATTTTAAAGTTAAAGTTTCTAATAAAATTTTGAACAAATTGATTGAACATTTTTCAAAAAAATTCTATATGAAAATCATAAAAACGCTTTTTTTTAAATGACACTTAAAGCAGTGGCGTAGCTAGAGCTAGAATGAAGCATAGGCCTGCACAAATTAAGGCGAGGGGTCTGGGGGCCGCTCAAGGCCCCCAGCGGGTCCAGGGCAGCGCCCTAGTAGGGGGTTCAGGGGGCGAAGCGAAAAAACATTGTTTTTTACATTAATTACTATTACAAAAGCAGGCTTTGACTTTTCGGTGAGAAAAGTTTTAATTTGCACGTGTCGCTCTGCGTGGTCACGAGGAGATACAGACTGTTATATCAACATGTAGATAAGTAACACATGAAAAAATGATGCGCAAATAGTACAAATGTACTTTTAGCTTAAATGATTTGATGGGATAGAAAAACAACACGGATTTGTTTTGGCTGTTCCGTCTATATAACCTTCTGACATGTAGTTCTATCATTTTAACAAGAGCTTGGACTTTGGGTAGTTGCGTCAAACAATGTGACCTACGCCTGTCTATTTCATTGCTGACCAATAAGCCATGGCTCTTTGAAATCAACAAGACTTGTCTGGCTTTTGAGCTAAGACTACGCAATCGGTGCATATTTCGCTTAGAACCGCGTCATTTTTAACTTGTTTTGACGCAAGAAATAGATGTAAACGTCCTACCGGAAGTACAAGGTCTGGTTTAAATTGTTCTATAGTCCAATCCACACTTTGCAAAAGTTGTTCCCCTTTGCGGGGTCAACCAAAAGGTCAAAGGGGAAAAACACATCTTTTCCCTTCTTTATGCAACCAAATATTTGGGCGCCCTGTGAAGAAATCTCTCGGAATTTAATTTATTCCTTCGATGTGTGGGTTGCCCCAACTTGGGGCAATCAAAATATCTATCACACCGTTTTAATGATTTTCGAAATGGCAAGGCATGAATGAACTTTACACTTAGTAGGCGAATCATACTTCCAGCTAATATTCTTACGCATACGTGAAAAAAAACCCCGTGATTTGAATCATTATATATGTAACCCTATAAATGTTTTATTTTCAGGGTAAAATGATAAGAGTAACGTTTATAGTAATCTACGTCTAATTATAGATTGAAATAAGGTTGTCATTGTATAGTAAATAAAATAGTGCAAGGCGCAATGCGTGCACAAATAGTTAAATTCGCCGGATGCCTTATATGGACACAACTGTGATCGGCCGAAGCCGATCACATAAATGAATAAGCAAGATGTTTTGTAGACACTACGCTGTTCGGTTTTACAGATTCGGGCGACCGACGAACTCATACCCCCAGCATCCTCTACATGTGGGGGATAATTCAGTTTTGGCGCAAAATGTCCGTGTACATGTTCACTTTGAAGTTCAGATGGATTATGAGACAAAATTAAAGCTATTAACTTTTATTTGTACAATGGCGAGCGATGGACACAGAGTCCGCTGAGTGATTCGACAGACGAATTTTTACACAGATCTGAGTCCCACTATGTCACGCAGGTCATGTACGTCAAAAGAAGTCGGAACATTTTACAAGCTCGTTTCCGATTAATCATAAGAATTTTTTAAGCACGGAAGTGTGCCTACCCTAGGACAAGTTTTAAGAATTTGATTTGATGTTTAATTGTGAGCACAACTTGTCTTGGCTCTGTTAAATCAGAGTCATGCCCTGACAATGGAATAAGTTTTATTTTTTTAAAAGACATTTTAAAAGAAAAAAACTGTTTTTTTAACGACGAAAATAACTTAATATGGTACACACTGATATTTATTACTTAACCCTAATATATAAGGTTTTATGTTACCTAGAAAAGATGATTATATTAGGTTTCTATAACCTTTGAAACTACATTTGACTTTTATTCTTGTTAAGAGTCGCTACGTTGGTATTTTTCAGCTTAAATACTGGGGCAACATTAAAAGCATGTATGATTATAAATAAATCCTTGAACGACTAGCTAGCCTAACAAACTTATTACTTAATATTAACGCAAACCAAGATGTCATTAAAATCTCATTTAGCAGCACACCAGATTTTGAATAAATATAAAGATATTGTATTTGACATTAAAAACTGATGTTGGTAACACTCTTATGCCTCCGGTCTGCCGCCCTCCGCTAAAGGCCACAGCATCTAATTAGGTCAGTAAAGGTGTATTTTATAACCAATAAAACACAATATGGTTAATATGAATTTTCCAACACTGAATTTAAAAAAAGGAAACCCTAAAAGAGTTATTACTATTCAAATTGAATTATTGTCATACCACCATACAATACTGCTGAAACGCAACGCTATGACAAATCATTTTATGCAGCAATGTACTAATTGTATTGGCGATTGGACTAAGAGATGACTTTTGAAGCTTCTAAAACACTCTTTTACAATTGTATATAATTTTAATTACCGAGTGGTTAATAATATTGTCATTGAGTGTAGTGTTGAAATAAGGAAATCAATATGCTAGGTATTGTAGATAAAACCGGTTCTGTGTCAAAAACATTATAATAGCATTGCAGAACCAAGATTTTTAATGTGTAGCAATGAAGACCGATAAACTCACAGTCCACTTGAAGAACTTGAAGTTAACGAACTTAAGCTTTTGAAGTGGGCTATCCTAGGGGAAAATCAACAATAATAAAATTTGTCAGTATCAGTTTAATAAATTAAATTAATTATTAAATAAATGAATTATAGTGTAACATGGCTTACAGCTCAATACTTTCAAAGTCAAGTATCAAAATAATGGCCAGTTACCCGTTGCGCTACGAATAATCATGTGATGTACGTATGTTTTTGGTCCAACTTTTATTTACATCATCCCTTTGACTTAAAGGTTTTCCTCTGACATTTGAAACGGAAACACGCCTGCTAGTCTACATACACACCGTGTCCGATGAAATATAAATATGAAATCCACTATAAAACCGCAATGTATGTTATATAAACAAGGGTGTATATCTTTTAAACTTTTTTGTAACATTCAAAATGGAAGAAATGTTTTTATTTTAAAAAAAAAAGTGTTACGCAAAAAGACATTTAAAGAGAGAAGAACTAAGTGTTTAAATTTCTGAAAGTATATCAATGTTAATTTTTAAAAAATAGTTCCTTAGTACCAAAAGAACTTAAATTAAGGCTTAGAAAAAAAGAAAGTCAGGGGAAAAATGGGGAAAATACAACTGTGAAACAGTCATTCGTTATTTATTTAAATTGACGGCAAGAAATAATGCAACTCTTTTTCTAGGACAAGAAACAAAACCAACTTATCAAACAAATCCGACTCGACTTATTTGTTGATTGTTTTACACGAATTAAGATTTTACCATCTTATATATTGAATCTAAAACTTCATTTTTGTTAGTGGTCGAAATCATTCAAAGCAATGAACGCATTTTATTTAACAATCGAGGCTTCTCAATGCAGCACCACAGGGGCCAAGCCCGTTTTGACATTCATTTCAATGTAACTATTTATGGTTACATTGAAATTAATGTCAAAACGGGCTTAGTCCCTGTGTGCAGCACTTCCCTCTAGGTGATCTGACACCATCCAAACTATCTATGTTTGGAGATAAACTCTGAACTTCTGCAGCTTCTTTCAAATTAACGGTAAAACTCATAATACAGTTATGCATATATTTAATAAAAATAAAAAAAAACCTTTTATCATATATCTTCCTCATACACACCGAGTTTTGATTTGAATTACATGCAGATGCATGTATTAATGCCATGCAGGCATGGTCAAATCTTTTACAAAACCACCTGCTACATGTCTGTCTTGTACTGTAGTCCGTAACATATAGAGGGGAAAAAATCTTGCGTGGTGTTCTCAACAACACAGCGTTCTTTTTTGCGCAATTACGCCATTTCGATTAATTTTTTTTCTACATGACATGTTGAAACTTTCAAAAATATATGTTGCTTTAAAGCACATTTATTTGTAGATTCAAACAAGATGAGTGATAGGTGTTTTCTGATGTCGGCTTAATTACCCATTAAATATAACCTTAATTGCAACTATATCATTACATTAACACTGTTAATAATTATTCATTCGTACAATGGCGAACGACGAACACCGAGTGGTTTGACAGACGATTATTTATACACACCCGAGAGCCACTACGTATGTCAACGTAGGAACGTCTTGCAAGCCTCGTTTCTCATTTTAACAAAAGATTTTGTTTGTCAAAATGAGCTTACACTAGGAAAAGTTAATAGGGTTTAATTTTGCATTATAGTGACAAAAATATTCAAGGCATGATACAATCATTTACCGAACTATCTGCTCCTTTTGTTGTCTGTACTGAGGGGAAGAAACATACGCAGCATACAAAACCACAAAATGCATTCTCATATGCCACAATGCCATTATGAGGATCCCATGTTTTCTACATGACTTTTTAAAACATGTATAGGCTACAAAGTCTACTATCTTGAAGTGTTAGAATACATACTAACTATGTTATATTAGTTTTGTTTTCGGCAACAATGCCCTAAGAATATACCTTTGCAACACTTATACTCTGTTGCAAAAAACTGTAACACTCATTAAAAAGACATACTTCAAATAACTAACTAAATGGAATAAATATAATATATATTTCAATGCGCTAGTGTTTAAAATCTAATTCAAATATATATTCAAATTAAATGCAAAATTAACGTAAATGGATGCAATTAATAACAATTAAAATAATCTATAACTATTTTGTAACCTAATGAAATACTATTCTACAATAACGAACTAAATATAAATCTAACTACATATAGAATACTAACTAAATACAAAATATAAATGAAATCTTTAATTTATCATGTAAAATATGCGAAGCCAACAAAACGAAGCCAACAAAACAAAGCGTGCAAAACAATTTTAAAAGTGCACGGATATAGATAATTGTTAAACCATTATTTTCATAGAAGTGAATACATAATCTGAAAAATAAATAAATAAGATGTTTTGTAGACACTACGCAGTTCGGTTTTCAAGATTCGGACGACCGACGGACTCCTACCCCAGGCAATTTCTACATATAAGGGATACTAGTAATTCAGTCTTGGCGCAAAATGTCTGTATATGTTCACTTTGAATAAACTTTGATTTGTACAATGGCGAGCGATGGACATTGAGTCCGCTGAGTGATTCGACAGACGAATTTTTACACAGATCTGAGCCCCACAATGTCACGCAGGTCATGTAAGTCAAAAGAAGTCGGAACATTTTACAAGCCTCGTTTCCGATTAATCATAAGAAATTTTTAAGCACGGAAGTGTGTCCACACTAGGAAAAGTTTTAAGAATTTGTCAATGATTTGATGTTAAATTGTAAGCACAACTTGTCTTGGCTCTATTAATTCAAATGGAGTACTACTTACATGTACTACATATATGTACCTTTTGTAGTCTGCAACGAAGAAATCAAACATACATAGGCGTCGTTCTAAAAAAAAATATTCTTTTTCTGATATGCACGACACCTTAAGTATCTCCTTTATTCTGACTTGTCAAAGCATTTCAAAATACAGATAACTTTCAATACTAGCTTACGAACTAGCTGAAATACGGTTTTTCTGTTGTCGGCATATTTACCCCTGATTATAAAATATACCTTTGCAACAATATCCTTACATCGACTCTGTTGCAAAATAATGTAACATTCATCAGAACGATGTACCTAAAAATGAATAGCTAAACGGAATTTAAAGTTAGTACAATGTGATTCATATCACAAATTTAAACGGTTTTAGAATCGTATTCAAATATATATTCAAACTTAATGCAAAAATAACGTAAATGGTTGCAAATAATAACAATAAAATATTCTATATCTATTTTGTAACCTAATGAATTCTACTCTACAATAACGAACTAAATACATGTATAGACCTAACTACATATGAAATACTAACTAAATACAATATACGACTAAAATCTCTTAAAATATCGTGTAAATCATGCGAAGCAAACAAAAAAAAACAAAGCGTGCAAAACAATATTTAAAAAGCAAAAAACTACACGGATACAGATGAAGTGAATACATGGTCTGAAATTGAATAAGGCGGATGTTTTATAGACACCACGCGGTTCGGTTTTCAAGATTCGGACGACCGATGGACTCCTACCCCAGGCAATTTCTTCATGTGAGGGATAATTCAGTCTTGATGCATAATTCCCGTGTACGTTCACTTTGAAGTACAGAGAGATTATGAGACAACACTAGTCTTGAGACTATAAACTTTGATTTGTACAATGGCGAGCGCTGAGTGATTCGATAGACAACTATTTAACAGATCTGAGCTCCACTGTGTCACGCATGTCATGTACGTCAAAAGAAGTGAGAACATTTTAAGAATTAGATTTGAATCGTAATTAGTGTAACCATAGCTTTTCTGAGCTCTATTAAATCAAATACAGTACTATACGTACTATTTATATGTACCTTTTTTTGTCTGCAACGTAGAAACAAAACTTACATAGGCGACGTTCTAAATATGAATTATTTTCTTATACGCCATAATGACTTCTTAGTATCTCCTATATTCCGACTTGTCAAAACATTTCAAAAAACAGATAACTTTCAATACTGGCTTACAAACTAGCGAAATACAGTTTTTCTGTTGTCGGTATATTTCAAAAAACAGATAAATTTCAATACTAGCTTACAAACTAGCGAAATACGGTTTTTCTGTTGTCGGCATATTTAAAAAACCCCAGATAACTTTCAATGTTGTCGGCATATTTACCCCTGATTATAAAATATACCTTTGCAACAATATCCTTACATCGACTCTGTTGCAAAATAATGTAACATTCATCAGAACGATGTACCTTAAAATGAATAGCTAAACGGAATTTAAAGTTAGTACAATGTGATTCATGACACAAATTTAAACGGTTCTAGAATCTTATTCAAATCTACATTCAAATTAAATGCAAAATAAACGTAAATAGTTGCTAATTTGTAACTTAATACACTACCTTTCTACGGTAACGAACTAAATACAAACCTTACGATACGTTATAATACCGATGACATCTTTGAGATATCATGTAAAACATGCAAAGTAAAAACAAAACAAAGTGTGCAAAAATATTTTTAAAAAGCAAAAAGCTGCACGAATACAGAGAACTGTCAAACCATCATATTCATAGAAGTGAATACATGATCTGAAAAACGAATAGAACGGACGTTAGTAGACACTATGCGGTTCGGTTTTACAGATTCGGACGACCGACGGACCCCCGGCATATTCTACATATAAGGGATAATTCAGTCTTGGCGCATAATTCCCGTGTGCGTTCTCTTTGAAGTACAGAGGGATTATGAGACAAAACTATAGCTATAAACTTTGATTTGTACAATGGCGAGCGATGGACACAGAGTCCGCTGAGTAAGTCGACAGACAACTATTTATGCTGATCTGAGTGACTGTCCTCATTTCTTACGCAGTAATTCAGTCTTGGCGCATAATTCCCGTGCACTTTGAAGTACAGGGGGATTATGGGACAAAACTAGAGACTATAACTTTTCGATCATACAATGGCGAGCGATGGACACATGGTCCGCCGAGTGATTCGACAGACGGCTATTTATACAGATATGGGAGCTACATGTACGTACGTCACACCGCGTGCGCCAAAGAAACATTTACAAGCTTTGCTTCCGGTTTAAACAAAAGAACATTATTTTTAAAAAGCAAAATCTTGCTTGCAATAAGAAATAATTTACTTAAATAGTTTGTAAATATTGGCGAATTATCTTCCCTTTTTTCTCAATCGTGCTCGCAATAAGAAGTAATTTATGTAATTGGCGAATTATCTTGCCTTTTTAAACAAACAGTATGCTATGACAGTTATCAAAATCTTTCAAACTTATTCATACTGAGTATTCACAGTATATGCAATAGCAAGATAGCATAAAGATAATTTTAAAAATGATATCAGCCCATTGAAGATTGTTTTATGGTTTCAAGTACAATATTAACCCCCTCTATAAGAGTTGATCGAACGATGATTACAAGCTGAACCAATATCAAATGGGCATAATTGTTTATTATGAATAATCTTTTCAACTTTTACATTTTAATATAATACTTTAAAACTTGGTTATGTCCTATGTGTATAATGTTTAAAATTTTCTTAAAAGCCTTAACTTGTTGTATGTTATTACAGCCTACATGCATTTTCAGTATCATACATTACTAAGAGTAGCTAGCATATATTTACAACTACCAAGAATTATTCCCTCTATTTCTTACGAAAACTTATAGTTCATTCATAGCGCAATAGAAACGGCCAGATTGAAATCTACACGCCCCGTGCATCGATTGGTCGAAATCTACAGCGGCTGAAAGTGAGAAGAAATTAATTGACATGTCTGAAATTGACACGCCCTGTTTATCGATTGGTCAAAACCTACAGCGACCTAGGAAAAATCACGGACTGCACGAAATAATCATGGCGATGTCAAACTCAAAGTCTCACAGGAGACGATTTGGCTGTTTCTTTTAGCTAACGTACCATCCTTTCTGATATCTTTCATTTTATCAAATAAAATATACATGACTACTTAATAAAATATACAACATGACTAAGTGGTCATGTTGTATATTTTATTTGATAAAATGAAAGATATCAGAAAGGATAGTACTTATGTACATTAACAGTAATTTAGTGAATTTTACTTACTTTTTATAATCAGTTTATTAATTAGTTAAAAGAAATATGTTTATATAAACAATAAAGGCTTTCTTTGATGATTCATCTGGGTTATGAAGGCAGCGATCAGTGTAGAAAAAATTTACATAACCCATTAACGCGGGTTCATATAATCGTCTTCATATCCCAAATGAATCACCAAAGAAAGCATTTTATTGTTTAAATGACTTTGGTTAAGTTATATGATGAGAGAGAGAGAGAGAGAGAGAGAGAGAGAGAGAGAGAGAGAGAGAGAGGGGGGGGTTTAATAGTTTTGTGCATGTACTTATACATTGGAGCTAGATTTCTCGAGACTGATAACATCCTAAGGTCCATAGTGAAAGAAACAGAGCTATATATTAAGTATGTCATTGTGCCAGATAATTATGCCAGTGCCAATGCGGCATTGTTTGCAAATGTTCAATGTGCATTTTCGGAAAATGTCAAATATGCCATATAAAAAAACCATCACCTAAGTTGTTTTATAACCACTTTTGTTATTCGTGTAAATTATCTGTCGGGTGAAGCAATAAAATCCTACGGGAAAATAATACACTGAAAATGTAATTCAGTATGTATATTGATTTTAGCGGTTAAGGATTTTGGGTTTTAAGGGTTTTACCTTTAAGGTTTTAAGGTAAATTGTTGTTGAGTAGTGTTTTATAGAGTAAATATTTCTACATGACATAATTAATTTCGCACTGCTATATCTTACATTGTTTATACGTGTACATGTGGGGAAACTTGATTTTACAGTTACAGATCAACAGATTTTTTTTTTCATTTTTTTTCCTGTAAATGACAACTTTTCACTCATTCTTTGTCTGATACTATATGCAGAAAAACATGACAGGCGGAAAATGTTTTTTAAGACAAAAGAGATAAAGATTTTTGACATATCCGACATGTTTCTAATTTTGCACATAACGACTTTCCTATATTTGGCTAGAGACATTATCCGACGATGACGTAGTTCTGTAACATTTCCATAAAAGACGGCTCGTTTAGATACCTAGCGGACATCGTGTCATGCCGTTCTAGGAGCCATCACGATACACTATGGTTGGGTGTCGAGTACTCCCGCAACGTTGCTGAAGATAGAAAAATTCTTCTCTAAAGGTACCGATGGGTTGGTTGTTAACAAATTTTCTTTGAATCAATAAAGAAAATGTACATTTAGAGTAACGTGTCAATAATTACTTTATAATATAAACCGTGCTAATTTATTAGTCCCCTACCGGTTTTCACCGGAGGGGACTAAAGCTTTCCTCTGCGTCCGTCAGTCCGTCTGTTCGTCCATCAGTCCGTCCGTCTGTCTGTCCCACTTCAGTTTTCCACACTTTTTTTCTTTATGCGTTTGAGGAATAATATGAAATTTGCTGAACAGCTTCAAAATGTCAATCTACAGATCAAGTTTACACTTTTGTAGCGTCTGGTTGACATATTTTCGAGAAAAATATTTTTTTATATTCCAATTTTTTAATGTTCGGGTTTGATATTTTGCATAACAGTGCATTGTTTTCACAATTTCCACAAACCGGTAGGGGACGTGTATTGCTTATGCAATACTCTCAGAATGCTTGTTTATGGTAGAGTTAGATCAATTTGAAATGCAGATCTCTACAATGTAGCTTTTCGGGAAAAATCGGGTTACAGACCAATTTTCCTGTAGAGCTACAGGTATGCATCAATATATACCTAACTAAGGTTTAATTTGGTTTGACTTGCTGAATAAATTATCATGTTGTAAATTTTGAATTTACCGGGTGACAGTAAATACAAACTTTACAACATGTATTGGATTCGAATCTAACAACTAAAACAAAACAAAATTAAAGTGTTGAGCAAACCCTTATTAAAAACCGTTTAACCGAGAGTATGTTTGTATAATGTTGACATGCGTTATTCTAATTTTGAAGCGTTGTGTACCTGAAATTTCGGCTTAATTATGGTTTTCTTGTCAAAAGTAAAATCCGAACCGATGCAGTATGCAATGCAAATGATAAAACTCGCGTATTTATATATGCAACATCTATTCTAATAAATCGTTTCAATGACTTGTTGGTAAAACAGCTACTAAATTGTTAGATGAAGACAACTTGGAGAAAATAATCGTAACATGAATATTGCATTCATTTAAAGGGCAATTATTGAGTTGATACTTTAATTGTGTTAAACTAAATATGGGCGGCGGAAAGAGTCAAAAAGACGTTAATGCAAAAGGAACAACTAATTTTTAAAATCGTACTGAAATTCGAAACAGACCAGCTTAAAACAAAATCCACATACATAAATCAGCAGACACCGATGCAAAATCAACGGTCATTCACTGAATTAACGCTAGATGGAGTGCAAATGGTACCAGGTAAAATAGTGCCCTGTAGAAAACGTGCCTTTGACTGAGGGGAGGTTTTCATGCGCGGATCCAGAATTTTTCCAGGGGGGGGGGGGGTGGGGCGGGGGTCCAAAGGATATTTAGGTTTGCTAGTGGTGGGGATGGGGTAGGGGTTGCCGAGTGTGCAGGCGGTGTGTTCCCTTTTTGCATATATTCGATAATAAAGTACAGAACAATCGATGTGAATAATGTTTACAAGTTAGATAATAATTATACATGTAGTCTGTTTTTCACCAGAGATTTCATCGCATTTTTCAAATGCATTTAATAATCATGCAAAAGTACGTAAAAGTTATGACGACCTCACTTGAGTATCATATGCCAGGGGTGTTATGTACATGTGTCTTAATTGGACATATTTTATCATCTGAAATATCTATCATAATTCTTTCATCTGAAATTTTTGAAATTCATTTTGATGATACAATAATATTGTTATATTCAACCACTACATACTTTATATGAATTTTATTAAGAATGTTACAATTCATGAGAAAAAACGGCAAGATTCACCAAAATCATTATCAAATTATTAAGCTATACAACCTCACGAAGTTGTGTATAGGAATTATAACAAAAAGACATTCAAAGTGATAGATCATACGCTATTGAGAGGTCCTGAAATATGTGTAGATTTCATGATATTTGTTCCCATTTTTGACCCTTGTTCTATTTTTAGTAACATGCCTTTTACTTTGTAACTTTACTTTGACTACTCATTTCCTATTTTTCATACCAATTTTTTACTAACTTCCAAAAACGTGGGGGGGCCAACTCCATTATAATTCATTTTTTTATATGTAAATTTTAAAAAAATTGCTGCTGCGAGAAAAAGTGGGGGGGCCAGGCCCCCCCTGGCCCCCCCCCTGATGCTACATGCCTGTACATCAACCATGCTTGTGGACTGTTTTGCATGACTTTCTCTAAATACTGTTGCATTCGTTTTGATGAACACATGTGAAATTTGGGAGGCAGTTATCACTGAGTGCATTCTATTTCATATATTCTTAATCTTTTAAGTTATTTGAAGCATTAGAACATTTTTATATTTATTTCAATTCTTAATGATTTAATCTTTTATGATTTACGTTTACGCCACGTAGGCCTGTCTATTTAATTAATTGCTAGTCATTCAGGCATAGCTCTCTGATATCAATTAACAAGATTTATTTAATCTGGCTTTTGAGCTAAGACCACGCAATCTGTGTATACATGTATTTCGCTTGGACTAGTGTCATTTTTAACATTTTTTTTTTTTACAAGAAATAGATAGTTACGTCCTATGGAAAGTCCAAAGCCTTTTTAAAATGGTTCTATTTACAATTAAGATATTTTCTAAGCACCCCTTTTAATGCTAAACATGTTTTGTGGGTTTTTTTTCAAGGGGGAAAGATTAAGATGTTAAATTTTCAAAAAAAAAAAAATTCTTATAGCGAACTACATAAAAGATTTTACTAGGCGATAACTCCAAAAAAGTTTCAACGTAATGTTTTGACTGACCTTTGTCCAATCAAATGTGAATCGTAGTAAGGCGGAGTTAAGACAGGAGAGAACATTAATGGAAGTCTTTATATTACATGAATATCCTATATTAGTTATATTAATTATATTTCAAAAAAATTTGTAAGTATTTTTCGAACTTCATCACACTCTTTAAATATTGAAAAAAGTTGACACAACAAGGTGCCAAGAAATGAAAGATTTTGCAATCATTGTAATAAAAAAGATTTAGAAGATGAGTTCCACTTTATACTCATATGCCCTTTTTACGCTGAATTACGAAAGAAATATATAAAAGAGTTGTTATTACAAAAAACCAAGTGTTTTAAGCTAGCTAAACTTTTAAGTGTTAACAATACAAAGGAATTTTTTACTCAATAATCTAGGAAAATATTTGCCTAGTGCTTTTAAAATGAGAGCGCAGCATTAATAATAATACTATAGTTTAAGCTACTTATCATACATTTATGTCCGTTCATATTTTAAGATATGTACATGATTAAATTGTCTTAATATGTCTACTCACTTACTGAACATTGCACATTTGTATATAATTTTATATGTATTTAATTTGTATTCCGTATTTTGTATATTAAAAAAATATTGACCGGTTAATATTTTTCGGACGAGCTTATATTACAATTATTAACTATTTGTCTACATAGAGTGATATAGGGAGAATATACTACTGAATATAACAATGTAAACTATTCAATTCCCTAGAACAATTTTATAATTCGAACTCGTGAATACTGTGTTCGTTGTTGTTGGTGGTGTTCTTGTTGTCTTTGTTGTGGTAATTGTAATTGTTGTTGTTGTCGTCGTCATCGTTGTTGTAATTGTTGTTGTTATTGTCGTCGTTGTTGTTGTTGTGGTCGTCGTTGTTGTAATTGTTATTGTTGTTGTGGTCGTAGTTGTCGTAATAGTTGTGGTCATTGTTGTTGTTGTGGTCGTCGTTGTTGTAATTGTTGTCGTTGTTGTTGTGATCTTCGTTGTTGTAATTGTTGTTGTTGTGGTCGTTGTTGTTGTTGTGGTCGTCGTTGTTGTAATTGTTGTCGTCGTTTGTCGTCGTCGTTGTTGTAATTGTTGTCGTCGTTGTTGTTGTTGTGATAGTCGTTGTTGTAATTGTTGTCGTTGTTGTTGTGATCTTCGTTGTTGTAATTGTTGTCGTCGTTGTTGTTGTTGTGATCGTCGTTGTTGTAATTGTTGTCGTTGTTGTTGTGATCTTCGTTGTTGTAATTGTCGTTGTTGTGGTCGTCGTTGTTGTTGTTGTTGTGGTTGTTGTTGGTGGTAATGGTGGTCTTAACTAATTTTGTCTTGTTTACAAAAAAATCACCCTATCTTTGGATGTACGATACTTCATTTTAGATAATATAATAATAATTTTAGGTATCATATATATATCATAATAGGTACTATTATATCAGATAAAACACGGTTCTTCGAGATTTAATTGCCTGGAAATGCGGCGTTGATGAACTGATAGCTGCAATGCGCAATCAAAGAATATACCGGTATTTTATGCAACTAGCTCTCATATTAGGGATGTTAACGAAGACTCGAGTACTCGACTGGGTAACAACAATCATCGACTAAAATTCTATTAGTCGATTACTCGTTATAAAGTGAAGAGAATTTTAAATATCTTATTTATTCATTAAGATGTTTGTTTTCATAATCATTAATATTTTTTAAACTGTTCGTAAGGAACGAGGCAATGCCTTATCATGGATCAAGATACCTTTGAGTTGCATTTGATAACTTTGATGATACAATCAGGTAGGTAGCTCAGCTATATTCTATGTATCGGCGTCACAAGAAAAACGAAATGACAGCCGAGGACATTCGCAATATAAAAGAAGGAAACGTGCAGATAGATTATGTGTACTTTTTAATGCAAAGGGGCATAACCTGTTCTATTTTTAGTGTCTTATATGTCTTTTGAGGCCGTGTGCCAATATCTTATGCATTGTATCTATGTGAAAATTTACCTGTAATATTGGCATGTTATACTTAGTTACTTACTTACTTTCTTACTTATTTACTTACTTATTCACTATCGGAAATAGATCTTAAATAATTTTTAATTCATTTTAAATTCAAATTCATTTATTACATTTAACAATAAGTTTTAGATTTTTTTTTTAAATTTAAAAACACGTGACGTATGTGTGACAGTAGCACTATTTGATTCTGAAAAGGACGCACAGAATCCACCAGTACAGCAAAACTCGTTATTGTGAAGTCAAGGGGACCAATAAATTGTCTTTGTTATATTCGTTATTCGTTATATCCATAAAACGAATTCGACAATCCCTCGATTGAAGCTCCCGATCAATCGACTAGTCCCTCCGAGTAAATTTGACATCCTTATCTCACATACATGTATCGGCAGGTTTAAAGTTTGCTGATTTTAGTAGTATAATACATGCATAAGGAAACTTGTTGTGTGTATAGTGCCACATTTCCGTAACCCTTCTTTAACAACGCATTTATACGCACCCAAGAAAAAAAAATCCCACAAAAAGCAAGTGCTATTGCAATTTACATTTAATTAACATTTTTAAATATGTTGTTAAGGACAAAGTCGACAAAATAAGATAATCAATAGTTCAAAATGTTTAAATAAAAACATGCATGCCAAGAGGAATGTTTATTATCTCATGCAGTAATCAAAGATAGAACAGTGCGTATATTATGATTTGAGAGTCGTGGTTTTTAATTCTCAACCAATGGTCAGATTACATTTATGAATATCTTGATAAACAGAACCATACAGTTGGTAAATATCAATACAAAATAGGGCAAAATTTAGAATACAAAGGTAACATGTTGTAGGATATGTAATATAGGAGACAGAATTTGAAGAACATTTTGGTTTAGTCTGGGTTATCCTGAAACGTAAGAAAAGATCTTTGTATAAGCTAAATTTGTCTGCATCGATATATGCGTATCAAAGTTTTTCTAAATATCAAGCAGCGTGATTTAATGTTTTGTTGTGGTTGTAAGTTACGTCAGCTTTGAATACTGTAGATTCCTTATTAAACGCGAAGAATTAATATCCGCGTAAAATCGTGAAAAGCAGTCCTCGCGGATTTTGAAATCTCGCTTTTATTTTTTTTTCCAGACAGTTTTAAACTATAGAGAACTATAACAAAATATTGGTGCTCGCTATTTTGAAATCTTGCGATTTGATTCTACACAGCGGAATCACGGAATTAAGTATTATCCGCGTAAAATAAGGAATTTACAGTATATTAACATGAGGTTACAGATGTTGGACCGTTTCATTGTTCAGATTGAACTATAAGAGCTAAGTTAACGTACTTTATAGAGGCGGACCGTGTGGGTGCAGTGTTGACTGTCAGTGGTCAGATGAAGAGCTGTAGAGAGAGACAATATTTTAATAAATGTGTACAATATAAAAAATAAAAAAAATCTATTTAAAAAAAAATGATACAGTCAAAATAAAATACCCCTTTTCCATTTTATACTTTTTTTTACCTGTATTGTCTGCGCATCTCAGGATCAAACACATATTCCCCGGAATGTCTGCATTTAAATGAGATTAGGGTGTTAATTTTTAAAATCATCGGTATTAAATGACGAAGATAAATATCTTTAACGAGTAATAAGAACAAGAAGTAAGACTTGAAGGTGTGTTCCATTACTACTTATGGTTAAGATCTAGTAAATGAAAGGTAGCTAAATGTTAATAAAAATCAAGACATAAATTCTGTTAATGATGCTTCTTAATAATAACTTTGTTTGATATGTTGTATCAGGGCTTAAGTTTTGGGGAAACAAAAATGAAAAATCATGTTTTCCACTGTCTTTTTCAGTGGAATATAAGAGATTCTGAAATAAGAAACAAATCTTTTCTTTTCTATTCTATTTTGATTAACGAAATATATTTAAAATGCCTACAATTTCCTCAAAAACGGTATTAAACAAGCTCTTGGCTTCCACGTTAACTTGGTGTCAAATTGAATACTAGTATAGGTATCGGGATTACTTTTCCCATGATTTAATATAGAATGTCTAGAATTTGTTTCATTTTCTGCATAATTCCTTAAAAGCCGTAAAATACGGGGAAATGATTAATCAAATAATGATGTCATAATGGTTCTAGCACCAAAAAGACACACACTCTGGAATTATTTACTAGATCTTATCCTCAATACTTGGAATGGCTAATTTTGTTGATTTTACCCATGAGATTTAGATCTAGATGGGTCATTTTGTTGATGCTGGTGCTGTTGTTGCTGCTGCGGTGGCTGTGCTTGATGCTGTTGCTGCTGGTGTTGTTGTTGCTGATGCTGCTGGTGTTGATGCTGCTGGGCATGTGGTTGCTGCTGGGCATGTGGTTGATGCTGTTGCTGCTGGTGTTGTTGTTGCTGATGCTGCTGGTGTTGATGTTGCTGGTGATGTTGCTGTTGCTGGTGTTGTTGTGGTTGTTGTTGCTGTTGCTGCTGGTGCTGTTGCTGTTGGTGTTGTTGTTGTTGTGGCTGGTGGTGTTGTTGTTGCTGGTGGTGTTGTTGTTGCTGGTGGTGTTGTTGCGGCTGGTGGTGTTGCTGTTGCTGGTGATGTTGCTGTTGCTGGTGATGTTGTTGTTGCTGGTGATGTTGCTGTTGCTGGTGATGTTGTTGCGGCTGGTGATGTTGTTGCGGCTGATGGTGTTGTTGCGGCTGGTGTTGTTGCTGTTGCTGATGATGTTGCTGTTGCTGTTGATGTTGCGGTTGTTCCTGCTCAGAGGCGCTATCACTTTCTACACTTGCCTTTCTACCTTTACCTTTACCTTTGAAAAAACTAGATAAAAAAATCATATTTACTAAACGGCATGATAAACATCATCGTGATAGAAAAAAAATGATATTTAAAGTTAGAAAAAGAGAGAAATTTACGCCATATTGAGGCTCAGTTGATATCGTGTTTGATATATACCTGTTTGGTTTTTGAATATATTTGGCTTTTATTTTAAGTAAGACAATAAACATCCTGTCACATGACAAGTTGTTTGTACAAGAATTATCTATAAATAGAGAGAATCTTTTATTTGTATCCTGATAAATGACCAACGAACGGTATTTCAGAGGACGCCAGAAAAATATGGTGGAAAGCCAATGAATTTTCCTTGAAAATACGAGACCACTGCTGTAACTCGTTTAAAAATTAAGAATTATTGACGGCATTTTGACTGTTACTATATGTCAAAACCGACGTAAAAAAAATTCTGAAATCAAATACAATCATTTTTTTACTTTCTTAAAGAAATTAATAATAAGATTTATGATTGAGGATTTTTGAAGAAAAATTCTAGCTTGATTTTTTTTAATGTTTGAAAAAAAAATAATTATATCAAATTGCACGACTAAAGTACATCATCATTTAAAGCAAAAATACATTTTTTGCGTTTTGAAAAAAAACCCCGTTATTTCCGATTCCTCTAAAAAGAGTTATTTTTTCCAAGAATTATATTTGCTACGGTAAGTGATTTAAATGGTAAGAAATGATAACAAAAACTCTAGAACAGTGAAAATTACAAATAGATTAGTAGATGCATGCACAATTTGAAATCACAGCCATTTTAATTTATCTCAATTACAAGGTGCTAGAATTTATATAAAAGCTTTGTTTTTATTGCACGAGTGAAAATCGTTAATATACTTACATAGTTTCTCTGGGGGTTTCTTTTAATTTTGATTGTATTGCGTTTTCTACAATCTCTTCCATATGAGGATATTGACGAGTAATGTTTGTAAAGTATAGGGCCAGTTTTATTTTTTCATATTATTATGTTTTCCTTACATGTAAATTTTTGAAATCTTTCAAGCTTTTAAATTAATATAACCATATGTTACAAACAAATTTAAAACACCCGAAGTAATTATGTCGATTTTTTGTTCGTAGTGTACAGAATTTAAATTTAGCAAGGCCATAAATTATGCTCAGTAAATTATCCTTTAGTATATTGTAAATTCCTTATATTACGCGAGTACTTAATTCCGCGCGTTTAATTACGAATACACATTAGTATAATCGTTGCCGATTCTTAATTACAAATTTGCATCTAGATATATCTGAAAAAAAATATATAAACTTTATGTGCATATTCGAGCTTTCGTCTTCTGACATCTGCATGAAACATTAATAACTTTCTGGAGATTCGTTGAAGGATAAAGCGGGGGAAGGCGTCAGTCCATAAATAAAGCCGAGCTAGCCGAATCTCAGGTGAACACGTCAAAAAAAAATAATCTCCTACGTTTTAATTACTTGTTTCAAAACATTGAATTTTATTGCTTATATTAACAAACAATTTTTTTTTAAATTCCTAATCATTGAACGTTTTATTTTTCTTTCAACTTTAATGGCATATTTATTGTGTATTAAAAACGCGAATACACCATAACAAACAAAAGTCAGTTCTGGATTGTAGAAAAAGTGAGTTGAAATCTCTCTCTCTCTCTCTCTCTCTCTCTCTCTCTCTCTCTCTCTCTCTCTCTCTCTCTCTCTCTCTCGGTGTCTTTGTTAATATAATGCAGCGGTGAACATCTTTATTTCTTATTACAAATTTTAATATGTATGCGCAAAATGGGCACTTTTTTCCAGTCTTCACATAAGGTATACCTTTCTGGCTCAAAAGTCCTTAGTTCCAGCTTGTATCTATAAAATATGTTAATTTTTAATATCATAACTTTTGGTAAAAATACATTTAGAACCAATTTAACAAGACTTTCGGTAGGACGTAGCTTTCTCTGTCTTTCGTCAAAACAAGTTTAAAATGACGCTGGATTCAAGCGAAATATGCACCGATTGCGTAGTCTTAGCTCAAAGCCAGACAAATCGTGTTGATTTCGAAGAGCCATGGCTGAGTGGCCAACAATGAAATAGACAGGCCTACGTCACAATGCTGCTTGATACAACTATCTAAAGTCCAAGCTCTTGTTAAAATGATTCTTTCCCTGTGTTCAGAAATTGCAATCGAGACAGTATGAACATAACATTTTCCTGGCTCTTCGTCTTTTCAAAATTGTATAGTCAACAATATATATACCGGAATTTAACCTTCTGTATAAGGCACATATTGCTAGTTCCAGTAAGCAGCTATAGACGTTGGACAGGAGAAGGAAGATTCCGCTAATGAATGTCTGTTGGTATTATAGCAAGGCGTCTCAGCAATAGTCCTCATCTTTATCAAGCGCATGTACATTTAGAGTTAAGAAAAACGTTTACTTTATTAAAGTTACATGAGCTGCAATTTTAAAGCCCATTATTTTATGGTAAAAATAGAGTTTCATTAATTTGTGACTACATTTAGAGCAATGAAAGCTTCGATTTTTATGCCGATATATTTTTTAATGTGAAGTTATTAACATTTGATAAGTTTATTGAATTGTTTTTAAACGTCCTTTAGTCCAATTTTGTGGGAAAGGCTATCTAGAGTCCCTGGATGAAGCAAAATTACATTCAATTACATTTATTTAATTCATTGTTTTAAAACAGTGTCCTTTTTTTTTCTTTGACTAAGTTTCCGTCCTAATATACTTACTAAAATTCGGATTTATTAAAAACTGCTACCATTGAATTTCGTTAGATTTACGGTAGGAATTACGTATACTCGGTAACAAAAAATTTATAAAAATTAGTCTATAGTAAAAAAAAAAAAACAACCCCCAAACCAGTGACGAATTAAACGCACATGAACAATGTAGACTGAATCACCAAGACCCCACCCCGCCCCCCGCCCCCCCCCCCCCCAAAAAAAACAACAACAACAAAAACAACCTTCCATGTTTTAATTACTTTTTTCAAAACAGTTTATTAAATACTTATACCAAACAAATTAAATTCTTAAACATTGAACGCCTTTCTTTTTTTTTCTTTCTTTTTTTTTTGGGGGGGGGGGGGCAATCTTTAATGGCAAACTTACACACTATTACAGCATGCGTATATATAACTGTCACACAATTCAATTCAATTTATTGTCCTTAACCTTTACAACTCATCAGAATGCAAAGTATAATACATATAAAATTACAAACATTGTATACAGATTTGCAATGTTCAGTAGGGGAGTGGACATAAGAAAAAATAATGCACCCAACATAAAATATAAATTGAGATATAGCTTAGACCGGAGTATCATTACAATCATGAATGCTGCGCTCTCATTCTTGGCCATTATAATATGTGCAGCTTTCGGTCATCTTTCGGTCATATGCTACCAACTCCTCTACTTGTACTAATATACAGGTTCGTGTAAGCTGTCAGTTTGGAGAAAAATTATCAGGCATCTTTTCTCTCTTTAGATTGAACATTTTTTAGATTATACTTATTATCTCAATACAGGCACGTGTATAGGAAATATTAAAAGCTCTCCATAAGGAGCAAATTATTACTTTTCATTAAACATTCTCAGTCACTTTTATCTTATTAAAGTATATATAAATGAATACCTTGTTACAAGTATTAACAAATAGTATTGTTAATTTTTTTTCAGAATTGATATTTAGATTTACATTGTTTTGACATTAATTACAATTACAAAAGCAGGCTTTGACTTTTCGGTGATTAAAATTTTAATTTGCACGTGTCGCTCTGTGTGGCCACAAGGAGATACAGACTGTATTATATCAACATGTGAATACATAACACGTGGAAAAAGGGTGCGCAAATAGTACAAATGTACTTTTAGCTTAAATGATTTGATGGGATAGAAAAACAACGCGGATTTGTTTTGGCTGTTCCGTCTATATAACCTTCTCTTTCATTCCTGGCCACTCAACCATGGCTCTTTGAAGTCAACAACATTTGTCTGACTTTTGAGCTACTTTTTTTAAGACTACGCAATATTGCGCTTGAAACCGCGTCATTTTTAACTTGTTTCAAAATGACGCAAGAAATAGAAAGCTACGTCCAACCGAAAGTCCAAGGTCTTGTTAAAATGGTTCTAATTATTTAGTACTTTTAAAAAATTGCATGAAAATTGTAAGGTAACAAACATTTTTATAATGTTCTCTCTTTAGTGGTTTATAAAGGAAGCGATTGTTGCAAAAAAGGACCAAAAACATATGATGGGATAATGTATTTCTTTTCTTTACTGAAACAAATGTCGGAATCGAGATCATTTATCCCATTCTGTTTACTGGAGCTGAGTAATAAGCGCTTCCGGTTTATCACTCCCTTTCGATCCTCGTTGATCACGTGGGTTGTGATAGTATATAAGCGGCTACAACGGAGGTTGTAAGGCAGTTGCAGTCCGCAGCTGAAGGTGTTCACTTCGTAATAGGTGAGGACAAACCCTTGGTATTAGGATAAGTCTTATGTGCCTGAATAAGGCTTTTGAGACTTGAGTTGTTATTATATTAGCTTGTGATAGCTGTTAGGGTTAATAGAAAGCGCGCGCGCTCCATAATAGAGTGGGATATTGTAAATATTATTGATTAAAATATTTGATTGAGAAATTTATAGTTTCTTTACATATTTCTTAAATTGCTCAGGCAGAGCAGCCGAATACCTGAACCCAGAAACGTTACATAAATTTGGTGGCCGCGTCGGGAATCGGCAAGAGATATAATTTATATTAATAATTTTAAATCAATAATTACAATGGAGGAAATAGTAGATGAAGAAATCTCATTTTTGGAGAGTAGTTGCGAGCGATTGCGCAAGGAGATAGAGAGATACTCAAGACCGTTAGATAGACGAGCGCAAGCGCGCGATTCGGGCATAGCGACTTTGGTTGGTGCGATCGGGGACCAGAGTCATGCAACTGATGATACAGTGGTACTGCAGGGAAATGAGCAGAGTGGAAACATTGTTGAAGGAGTATCCAATGAACATGTTACATTGCGACCAGCGAGAGCGCAAAACAGAAATGGCAGAAGTGAAACAGAACTTGCGGATGCCTTGTATAATTACAGCTTAAGGAATGATGAACATCCAGTTATGGTGAGCGCACAGCGGAGAGCGCGAGCGCCGTCGATTGTGAATGCTTCTACTTTATTAGCGAATGCGCCAAATGATAGACAAAGAGATTTTCATAACAGCGTACAGACGCATAGCCTGGGAGCTGGAACCAGAAATTTGATAAATGAAAATCGACTACGAGAGGAATTTGACCACGGTAATAAAGGTTCAAGGTGTAACATCAAACCAGCGACATTTGATGGAAGTAATTCTTGGCTTGACTACAAGTCCCATTTTGATGCATGCGCTACTATAAACAATTGGTCGGAAAAAGAGAAAGGCCTGTATTTAGCTGTATCACTAAGAGGGACGGCTCAGGGCGTACTGGGAAATGTTTCGAAAGAAACAGGGCAGCATTATGACTTGTTGGTAAAAGCTCTTGAAGAACGATTTGCGCCACCCAATCAGACCGAACTTTACCGGGCGCAGTTAAAGGAGAGAAAACAAAGAGCGTTTGAGACCCTGTCCGAACTAGGACAGGCCATCCGTAGATTAACGTGCCTTGCTTATCCTACGGCGACAGCGGAATTAAGGGAGACGCTTGGTAAGGACGCATTCATTGATGCACTAGTAAATTCGGATATGCGCTTGCGCATTAAACAGATAGGCCTGAAAACTTAAATGATGCGATCCGACTCGCTGTAGAACTAGATGCATACTATAGAACAGAAAGGCGAGGTGATTTGCGGATGATTGAGGGTAAGGAACGTGAGGGGACGAACCTTTCAGTTGCCAGTCAGAAACACAGATAATGGGGTGACTTGCTATTATTGCAAGGAAAAGGGACACATTCGTAAATATTGTCCGAAACTTAAAGATAATGAAACAAATAGAAACAGTAATGCATCAGCGAAGAAAGGTGGCAATGCGCTGCGGATTCGTTCTGAGCGCAGGAGGAAGCAGCGCAGTGCGTATGGACATGTTGGTGGAAGCACCATGATTAACGAATCTGGTATTTTTGTAGAAGCTGATATAAATGGAATACGGTCAAAAATGTTGATTGATACAGGTGCATCATTGACGTTGATCTCAAAAAGGGTGCATGATATAATTTCAGCAGAAAAACGCCCAGCACTAGAGGAGAGTGGACAGAAAGTTTTGAACGCAAGTGGAAACCCACTTTTTCTGTATGAAAAAGCAGAATATCATATCAAAATTGGGAAGACTGAAGCATATATCCCAGCAATGGTTACAGATGTTACGGTCGATGGAATCCTTGGTCTAGATTTTCTGAAGTAAGGCAAGGGTATTATAGATCTCAACTCTAATACAATACGACTTAACAATGAGGAATATCGCATTTCTTGTGAGGGGACCCTGGGTTGTTTTCGTGTTGTTGCGGCCGACGATATTTGTATCCCTCCTAGGAGTGAAATGATTGTAGAGGCTAAAATCCCAGGACAGAATACATTTGGAGCCTCAGATTATATTGTCGAGCCAGAAGAGAGATTTCTTGAGAAGGGGCGTGCTTTCGTAGGAAGGACATTGGTTAAAGGCAGTGAAACGGTGCCCGAGTGGGAAAAGCATGTAGTGGAATGTGGAAGAAAGCGCAGGCAGAAGAAATTTGAATGCGCCGATTGTGACTATGCCACGAACAAGAAAAGTGACATGGGGAGACATCGCCGCACTCGACATAATGAAACTGTTTCAGTTACGGCTGATAGCGGCACGGATGATTGGGAGCAACTGGACCCAGGGAATATGTCGGATGTAGTTGGGAGTACACCACAGCAGCCCCTGGTTGAAGAAGTTGTCCAAAAAAGCCGACAAGACCGACTCCTGTTTGCGCGCCAACAACAAAGTCGAAGGTTTCTAAGGATCTTCTGACGCCACGCGCTACTTCCCCGTTTCGACACCCGATGACCACTCCAATAAAACGCTCATCCATTGATGCAGATTTATCTCCAGTGCCTGTATTGTCGTCTCGTGATGCAAATACACAGACACAGCGTCAACTTCTCGATGCCAGTACTAAGACCGATGGGCAGTTCGAAGATGTGGGTACCCAGACTGAAGGACACAAACGGCGGAAACTGGATCGAGTGCAGGAGACGTATCAAAGAGACGGAAAAACAGTTGTTGAAATTCACGAGGACGAGAATTGGTTTTAAAGAAAGCGTTTTGGCAATTGTTGACTGAAATCTTTTGAAATCATAACAATTTTTTTTGTGATCATAAAACAGCGGCGCTTGCGCCATTCATAAATCATCGGCTGATTTGTATTATGATGGATTCTTTTTACGACAATGACTCTTTTTGCTGATTTTATTTGTTCATACTCTATTAATCATTTGTTGATTTATCAGAATAATTGAAAGTCGTAAATTTAGTCTTTTGTTGTTGTCATTACTATTGTTTTCATGTCCCTAGCGTGAAAGTTAGACCAGGTTAATGATTTAAATGCGAGACGCATTTCCTGGAGGCGTGGGTAATGAAACAAATGTCGGAATCGAGATCATTTATCCCATTCTGTTTACTGGAGCTGAGTAATAAGCGCTTCCGGTTTATCACTCCCTTTCGATCCTCGTTGATCACGTGGGTTGTGATAGTATATAAGCGGCTACAACGGAGGTTGTAAGGCAGTTGCGGTCCGAAGCTGAAGGTGTTCACTTCGTAATAGGTGAGGACAAACCCTTGGTATTAGGATAAGTCTTATGTGCCTGAATAAGGCTTTCGAGACTTGAGTTGTTATTATATTAGCTTGTGATAGCTGTTAGGGTTAATAGAAAGCGCGCGCGCTCCATAATAGAGTGGGATATTGTAAATATTATTGATTAAAATACAAATTTGCAATGTTCAGTAGGGGAGTGGACATAAGAAAAAATAATGCACCCAACATAAAATATAAATTGAGATATAGCTTAGACCGGAGTATCATTACAATCATGAATGCTGCGCTCTCATTCTTGGCCATTATAATATGTGCAGCTTTCGGTCATCTTTCGGTCATATGCTACCAACTCCTCTACTTGTACTAATATACAGGTTCGTGTAAGCTGTCAGTTTGGAGAAAAATTATCAGGCATCTTTTCTCTCTTTAGATTGAACATTTTTTAGATTATACTTATTATCTCAATACAGGCACGTGTATAGGAAATATTAAAAGCTCTCCATAAGGAGCAAATTATTACTTTTCATTAAACATTCTCAGTCACTTTTATCTTATTAAAGTATATATAAATGAATACCTTGTTACAAGTATTAACAAATAGTATTGTTAATTTTTTTTCAGAATTGATATTTAGATTTACATTGTTTTGACATTAATTACAATTGTAAAAGCAGGCTTTGACTTTTCGGTGATTAAAATTTTAATTTGCACGTGTCGCTCTGTGTGGCCACAAGGAGATACAGACTGTATTATATCAACATGTGAATACATAACACGTGGAAAAAGGGTGCGCAAATAGTACAAATGTACTTTTAGCTTAAATGATTTGATCGGATAGAAAAACAACGCGGATTTGTTTTGGCTGTTCCGTCTATATAACCTTCTCTTTCATTCCTGGCCACTCAACCATGGCTCTTTGAAGTCAACAACATTTGTCTGACTTTTGAGCTACTTTTTTTAAGACTACGCAATATTGCGCTTGAAACCGCGTCATTTTTAACTTGTTTCAAAATGACGCAAGAAATAGAAAGCTACGTCCAACCGAAAGTCCAAGGTCTTGTTAAAATGGTTCTAATTATTTAGTACTTTTAAAAAAATTGCATGAAAATTGTAAGGTAACAAAATTTTTTATAATGCTCTCTCTTTAGTGGTTTATAAAGGAAGCGATTGTTGCAAAAAAGGACCAAAAACATATGATGGGATAATGTATTTCTTTTCTTTACTGAAACAAATGTCGGAATCGAGATCATTTTTCCCATTCTGTTTACTGGAGCTGAGTAATAAGCGCTTCCGGTTTATCACTCCCTTTCGATCCTCGTTGATCACGTGGGTTGTGATAGTATATAAGCGGCTACAACGGAGGTTGTAAGGCAGTTGCAGTCCGAAGCTGAAGGTGTTCACTTCGTAATAGGTGAGGACAAACCCTTGGTATTAGGATAAGTCTTATGTGCCTGAATAAGGCTTTCGAGACTTGAGTTGTTATTATATTAGCTTGTGATAGCTGTTAGGGTTAATAGAAAGCGCGCGCGCTCCATAATAGAGTGGGATATTGTAAATATTATTGATTTTAAAAAATATTTGATTGAGAAATTTATAGTTTCTTTACATATTTCTTAAATTGCTCAGGCAGAGCAGCCGAATACCTGAACCCAGAAACGTTACATTTACTATTCAATAGGGAAAGTTTTTTTCTTAATAATTACATGTAGAATATTTCGAATTTTTGTCGTTATCTGACAGGGTTTAACTTTAAATATGTTTTTCAGAAGTCGGCGTTTTATTTTTATATTTTTTTTTCTTAAGTTGATTTTCTTTTTTTTAGTTACTTATTTTATTTTTTATTTATTTATAATTCTTTTAAGGATTGTCTTCATGTGCATGTTATGTACACATAATGTCACATAAAAATAGCGCTAGCACGGATTTGAAATCATGTCAGTATGTTTAGAAAATAAACTAATAAACAAAGAAGATAACTATATACCGGGTAATTCTAATTAAGTATAAAATGAATATATATTTGTCGATGTGTCGGAGAATGAAGTTCTATATCATAGCGTTACATGTACTGGTGCATACTTTCAAATGAATAAAGTTTGTCAAACGTTGGACGCTCTAGCCCCCTTTTTTTGTTTTTATTTTTAAGGGAAATCGATGTGTAGTCCACTGTACAATCCGTTTAAATCCGGTCAAAGCAATTTGAAGCCGGAAGTAGCTACATGAAAACAAAGTTGTTTCAATATGGCGACGACGGGTCAACCACAGCGCCAAAACAAAGGTAAAATTCGGATATCTTAATGATTATCAATTAATATAAGATTTTTTCTCTATAATTATGAAAGAAATAATGTAAATTTAAATATTCAAACTTGTTTATTAAGGAAATATAGTTGATATAACGTAAATTTACTGGCATTGCTTCACTTTCATGTAAAAACTTGAATGCAGGTAAAAACATTACACCCTGTAACTGATTTCAGTATGAAATTTGAATTCTTTATTTGTTTTTATTATTCATGTTGATTTATTTTTCAGGCAGAGTACAAGTTGTGGTATCCTTTTTAGTTTATCTGTGCATACCGTGCTTCTAGTGAAGAAAACACCACTGCTGAAAGTAGTGGGGGGGGGGGGGGGGGGGGGGCTAATTATTAAAAAAAAAAACAAACAAAGAAAAAACATAAAGAGAGCATGAATTTGAAGACTCATTGTTTAAAAATTATTTTAACTGACATTTTATACATCATTGTAAGTGATGCAACTGTTATGACGATCACAGCATTTAAGTTTAGTATCAAGACAGCACTGTTTTGATTTTTCATGTTTTATAAACCATGTTAACTACCGGTAAGAACTGATTATTTCATTCATCATGGGTAGTCAATAAAGTGATGACCTCCAGGCATGCAATAAACGAAAAAAAAAAAATTACTGTTGAGAAGTGCAACAAGTCAGCAACGCATTTAATTTATATAAATATGTTAAGACCATAAGTCAGGCACATGTGTTTTTATTAATACAGTGCTATTATTTACTATTAACAATAACGAACTGTTGATAATACATTAAACTGAGTAACATTGCCAGTCATTATTAAGGTCTGGAAATTTTCCACTTGTCAAAATCTTTATTTTAATTTTTTTTTTTTTTTTTTTTTTGAGTTTCAATACTGATTCATGTATTGTCATGATTTTATGATGCAAGTTCAAAGGGAATCAGTTTACTTTTTAACAAAAGATATTTCCTTAATTAAATGATAGAGATCCTCTTTGCCATATCAAGTCCTCCTCTACCTTAATGGGTGGTACTTTGCATTCTTTTTCTTGTGTGAAATTCTCATCTATGTGTACAAAAGTGAGTATGTCTTCTAATTTTACATTCCTATATTGTTACAAGTAAATCCCGAAAAGTTAAGATTTTTTTTTTTAATTTTTGAGTGAAAAAAAATTCAGTGGAAAATAATTTTTTTAAGTAGTACATGTATATGTTGTGGAAGTAATGTAATAAATGACAATTAACAATAAATAAAAGAAAATGTGTATTAATCATGAGCTTTGAATAAATGTGAAATAAAAAATGAATTACAAATTCAGTAAAATAGAATAATTTCCCCAAGTCTGGTGTTACTTCTAAATTTATTGATGAACTTGTAGATGAAACCCTTCCCTATGCTGACAACGTTCTCCCAGCAGAAGTCATACTGGTGTTCATTTTAGCAGGCATAGAAGCTTTACGATTATTTTTCGGTAAGTACATTAAAGGTAGAAATGCAGAAAAGGTTGGTTTGTTTGAAATGTATCTTAAAAAATGTTAAATGCACTTGAAAAATGTATGAGAATTCATAAAGTTTTATATTTACATTCAGTGTATATTTCCCCTTATGCTTGCATTGTAAATCTGCGACATTCAACTTTCTATGAATACACTTTACTAATTCATGCGCCATGAGTACAAATATAAACGTCTCCACATGTTTTGAGTATATTTATTTTTGTAAGATTAAATGAAACTTTGAATCTTACATAACCAATTTGATATGTACTTTTGAAAAACAATCATTAATTTATATCTACTCCTTAATAAAAAAGATTTTTCTCCACAAAGTTTCTGGCACTTTATTTGTCGGGGAAGCTATCTAAATAACATTTTAAAATGGCTGTTCCATGTATATTTCATATCCCTGACTAAGAGCGGAAATAATTGGCTTTATAGGGGCGATACATAATATTTCATACAAGCAGACATCAGTATGAAAATATAAATACATGTATAAGCATTGAATGCTTATTTTTGGACGTCGCTGGTCCAATGACACACCAAGCGGTGCAGACAAATTATCATACCGCGCATTAGCATGGTATTCAATTTGTCCGCACCGCTTGGTGTGTCATAGGACTGACGACACCAATAAATAATCATTCAATGCTTAAATAAACTGGTCTTTTTTTTTTTAGGCAGTTCTTATACCCTCTTAATAAATATACCATATTTACGTAGAATAAAAAAATGGAAAATCTTGAAAATAAATATTATATAATATAATCTATCATATACGTACACATCATGATTACTGTAAGTCTAATTTAGTAAAACGAAAAGATCTGAATTCGTGAGAGGTAGCAGTGGGTTCAGATATTGAACATCTCATTTCAGTTAGATTTCATGTATTAAAAATCATCTTCTTACATAACTGTATGCTTTCTTTTTCAGCACAAAAGGGGAACCTGACGGAGCGGATAGTGGGGGTAGTGATATCGATATTGCTGAGTATTCCTGCGGTCCTAGGGGCCCTTTATCTCATCTTGTGGCAGACCTATGTGTTACGAGTGGATGTCATTCTTGCTGCCATACAGGCAGCTTTCATAGGACTGGAACTTGTTTTTGGAATTGTCAGCATGATCAATTTTGCAAGGTAAAAACCTTTTATTTGGTATATACCAAGTGTTATTTGTTCCTTAATATATCATTATGTTGCTGTATTAAAAAAAATTACTTAAGAGATTAATTGGAGTTTAATCTTACTAATTTTAAGGGATGAACTAACTTAGAAACATTAAAGATTGAAGGTTGAAAAGTCAAATATTGTCTATTTTGTGTAAAATATATTTAAAATAAATAAATTTAAAAAAATTTCTGTGGATTCATATTTTCTTTAATTATTTAAATATCAATGTTTGTTTTCTTTTTTAAAGAAAAGGCTGTATATGATGTATAACTACTTTTATTATTAAGCTATGTATGAATTTATTTTTAATTTTTTTTTTTTCAGAGCCACGCCATACTAATTGATATCAGTGCTGTCTTAGAAAGTGGGTCTTTCCTCTTCAGGGTTTCTAGCTAAAAGAATGACAAGACATTCTAACAAATTTATTTGAAGTTAACTTGTACCTTATCTGCTTTTTGTGATAGCCAATTAAAATGGCAAATTTTTAAAATTACTGATATACATGTATTTAAGTAAACTGTACTGCCAACAATGCATGGCTTAGTGTGGCAAAACCTGTCTTTTTACCTGTATCTTTACTTGTTTAGTGGTATTGATTGTGGTTTACTACCCATGGGGTCGCACATGCATGCAATTTTAGTTAAAAAAGCCAATTTACCCTCTTTGTAGTTGTGTAAAGTATACTGTAAAATATCATTTAAAATCAGTTGGGCCAACTTTTCCTGGATTTTCAATTTTTCATAAGAGGTTTTCTGGTGTCTGATGTAAATTCATAGATCCACTTGTGTATATCATAAACAAAGACTGTTTTGTCTTTACATGGGGGACATTAATACTTGGGTAATGGGTACCACTTAATCCATGAAATTTGAGCCCCCACAAATAGGGAATGATTCCACAGTAGTGTGAATGTGCATGCTTTCATGCAAAAAGTGCCAGTGGTTGTGAATTATTTCCATTAAGATATTCGTAATGAGAAATATTTTGTATAATTTTACAGATTAAAAGAGAGAGAATAGATTTTTTAGTTCTTAATTTATTATTTACCTTAGAATGAATTTCAACAATAAAACAAAACAAAAGAAGTTCAACTTCCAAATGATTTATTTTTACGATTGTATGATTTTTTTTTTCAACTATAAGTTCGAACATGGTGATCTTTCTTCTTAAGTGATCTTAAGAAATATGAAAAACTAAATAAATTGTAAAGACTCGACAACCTTTACTTTCAATCTCTGTTATTAGCAAATGCCCTCTACAGTAAAAAATCAAAGGTGACACAACTCTTGCAAAAAAAATGTCTGAAAACAACAAAAAGTACCAACAACAAGAGTGGTCTTTTTTGAGTTTTACAGATGGCCACTGGAGATCTTTATTTTGGCTAGGAGAGGAGTTGTACACAATCAATAAACTGCCACAGAACACAGGGACATCAGGTATGTATCTAATCGAGGTAGATGCACATCAGGTGGATTCCAACCCAGCACCGTTCCCATTGCAGACCAGTGAAATGTTGGCGATCTTCTTCTTAACAGTCTCCTTGTCTATACAGTCTGTTTCCATCTGAACCGTCACACAGTCTTCACAAGTTTGTTCACTTTTTGATACACAGTGATTTTTCACTTTCGAGTCCCAACCACAGGTGAAGAGATTATCGTTTCCTTGCCAACTTAGACTGCTAACAAAGTCTGTATGGGAAGTGTCTTTGAAGCTGAAAAATAAAGATTTTAAAAAAATTAAAACATACTTTCATAAAGTTATTCATTGGTCAGCAAACTGAAAATAAGGAGATTGATGAACTATATTTATAATTCTTTAAATTTTAAATTAGGGAATTATATCAATTTGGAATTCTTAAAAAAATAATTTTTTTTACAATAGACTCAGAAGACTATTTAACGACTAAATATTCCAGGTAAATTAAACTATGAGCCAAAATAATTTCTAACATCTGAAGCACCTGATTAAACATTAAAATAAACTCAAAATGCCTCAGCACTACCAAAAAAATGATACCTTACCATCATTGCCCTACTATTGAGTGAAGTCCATCTCATGATATACCGGTACATATAAGTTTGTGAAAAACACAAATTACCCAACTTTACTCTCGGAGTACATGTGTACTTACATCTGGCGGCCTGCCTCCTTGTCCACAGACACGACAACAGCTGTACCGTCCTCGGACGCAGAGGCCAACAGGCAGGGACTACAACAGAAAGACAAAGAACCTAGATAAAAAATGGAAGACAGAGCAAGTGGTTAATTCCACATATTTTCATCATAATTTCTAAAAGTGCACAACTGAATAATTATTAGGAGATTTTAAAATTTACTAGGTACGCTTCTAACTAAACAATTTTACAAAGATATCAATTCCTCAGTCCTCATGTTTAATAATGACCTACAATTCTCTTTTCAATCATGAATGTACATACATTTTAAATAAATCAACATTTGTCTCAGAGGGAAAGAAGAAAAGTTAAGTTTGTTAAATGGATTAGTTCCCCTCCATAGCCTTATATCTTTCTTACTTTTCTTGACAAAATGATAACTTTGTGACTGCCCGGGAATGGCAGCTGAAAGACAATGTAGCTCCTACAGCCTTCCTGGTATCCTTGACGACGACCTGTCCACACTCTCCTCCGACAGCAAAATTGTGTGTTCCTGGTTGCCACACAACTTGTTTTGGGGAATGTAGAAGAGGGGATGTGTCTGAAAAATGAAATTACAAGTATAGACTTGGACATGTATATACAGAAGTATAAACATTAAGCAAAGGGACTGCAAATCAGTACAGTGTAAAGTCATGATTTTTGTCCAAAAACTGAGTTAGTTGTTGAAAAAAAATGTAATATATTAACAAACCATGAATAGAAAGTTTGCATAAAAGACAACATAAGATTTCAAAAAATGTTGGGTAGTGTACAAAAACAAAATACCTGGTTAATAAAACAAGTGCTAACTTAAGAATTAAAAAAAAAAATGCTGCGGCTTTCAAAAACCATTTTGAATCAAAATCGAGTCACGTTTTCAAAAATAGTGTAAAAAATCCAACAAAATGTGCTTGCTAGTGGATTAAGGCTTGCAGTCAAATCCTTTAACACTAGTTCCTACCCACCTACTGTGACTATGGGGACAATGGGGGGAGGAAACCCACCTAGAACGGTCACCGGACGAGACTTCCGTGTGTCCCACAGGAAAACTCTACCATCCTGTTAAACAATAATTCATGCGCCATATAAAGTAGTTCTTAATCAGAGAATATCAAGCAAGTTTACATGAAATTAAAAATTTAGGCAGATACTGTATCATCAACTGTTATTAAATACCTGAGCATAATTTGAGTCAGAGAAATCAACATTTTCTTTTTATTTGTAACAGGTAATTGTGCTTCTTTTTTTTTCAAATTATTTTGAAATATTATAAATACACTTAAAAAACTTCTACTAACTGCTGAACAAGACAAAAATAAGGCTGGCTCTGTTGGATGACAGCTGATACACTCCACGACATCGTGATGGGCTGAAACACAATCCAAAGCAAACCGGGGATATAGAAATTTATAAAACTTCAATAGTTAACCAAGGATGTTAAATTTCATTAGAAATCATTGAAAGGACTAAACAATGATGATGTATTTCTTCATCTTTATTCCATTTTATATCAAGAAAGTGTTACATTTCTTACCTCTATATGTATTTGTTGAATGCATATTTTCCAAATCCCACACTTTGACACTGAAATATTTTCAATATATACTTAGGAAAAATTGTTTTGAATACTCAAAAACAATGAAAAGTTCTTTTAAAATTTTATGGTACTTATTTAGTTTATTTTCTTTTTCCGCATTTCTTGCCACCCCCCCCCCCCCTTTTTTTTGGGTTGCATTTCTTGGCCCTAATTTTATCTTATTTATTTTTTTTCATTTCTTGACCCCTAATTTAGATGTTTTTCCAAGCCTTGGGCTCTCACTTACCAGCGGTCGGCTCCACACGAGACAGCTGACTTTCCTCCACTGACCACGCCCACTGATGTCACAAGGTCATCATGCTCCACGACCCCACTCACATGGACAAAGGTGTGGAAATTATCCACCAAGTCCCATAACGCTATGCCACCTATTAAAACATGAATATTCATCAACAATTAAAAATAATCATTTTCTTAAATTTTTTTTTGGGGGGGGGGGGGGGGAGGGGCAGGCAATATGGCTCATAAACCTGTGCAATTTCTACTCAGTGACTTACTCGAAATTTCTGATATGCACCTGTACAATTTTATGATAAGTTTTAGAAGAAAAACAAAAACCTGAAGAAGAAGAAAAAAGAGCATGTGCGAGATGCTGCTAGTGTTTGTTATGTCTAATGAATTACACTGAGCAGAGATTGGGATCAGCCAAGAGATAAAGTGACATCCAGGAATAACACACAGATCAAACTCTCTCTTTGTTTTGTCTGACAACATTCCTCTATTTAATAAGCTGTGCTTTTATGTGCAAGGTTTCGTAATGTTAGGGCTCGGTGCCATTTCCTTCTTGTCGCATTGAATGCACAGTTTATGTACCGGTAATCTTCTTCCCAAGTTCAAAATTTTATTTTGAAATATTTTTTGATTAAGCAGAGAGACAGTCTCCTCAAATTGAATTCAACTTCCTGATACGCATACTGTGTTGCATTTCAGCTTCAATTTTTTTTGGTTTTTGTGAATGATTGTCTGAAGTTAAATAAAATAACTATTCTTTACTTGTTTATATGTATGTCATATTAATAATTCAGAACTTCACTCAGTAAGAAATACATTTTAATTGTTGATATACTATGCAAATTATACAATGTAGGTTAAATTCATTACACATGCATTAATTATCAATTAATTGATTTAGATGGGAATGCACATTACTATAGCTGCAAATATTAATTTTTCTAGGTCAATGAAGAGAGGAAAATGTAACTCTTCCTTTTCTTTGCATAATATTAACTAGCATAATGGCCCAAAACATTACCTTTGACCCAAACATCAAAGGTAAAATTTGAGATCTGCATAATGTCCCCTTAAGATTATGTGGTTCAACTTCCTCCCTCTAAATTTCACTTGGATAATTATATCATACAAGAATATATTAACTACCGGTACTGTCTGTTTATTAAAATAAAAATTTTAAAGGTCTTGGGCTTTTTTCACAGTGTCTTGAGAGTTGAGATATATCACAGCACAGGACAAAATTACACCCCTGGGAATATAGGACACAATCAGATGTGAGAAATCCTTGATCCTCAGATTAAAGGTACCTCCAGTCTACCTTTATAGCCAGAATCATCTGTCTGAATCTAATCTAGAGCTTATAAATTTACTGGCATATATCTCTCTGGCTGGAATACATCAAAAATAGCAAGGATCCAGCTATGTCCAACAGCTATAATTAATAATGCCTACTATTAAAACAGGGACACCTGGCCACATGCATTTTCCTTCCCTCTCCCTCACTTTCTCTGTTTCTCTCAGTGTGCCGGCCCATTCATTAAGGCCACTGGCACCCACCCAGAACTGTCACTGTACTAAACAACTGTAACCTGTTTCACACCTATTATACCTGCAGCCCCATACAAATACACTAAATCTAGGTATTTTGGTTGCTCTCAATACAACTCCTCCCTTTCAATTTTAAATGGACCTAATCTGATTTTTTCCCCCTAAACTTGCTTTTGTAATTGTGTTTGTGCTTGGGTTTTTTTTCGCAACATTTAAAAAAAAGAAAGAAAGAAAAAAAACTCTTTTTGTACAATCTACCTCAGGATCTCAGTAGAGGGGCCTTAGAACTATATACATATACTTTACAGGGGACAATTCACTGTCTGAACAGAGTCACTCAGCAGTATTTGCAGTGGTCTAACTTACTCCTGACAATAAACAAGACAAAATCATTAAACAAACATGTACATGATTTTAACTCCCTTTGGTTGCCCAGAGAGTATTAGATTAAAGGTCTGTGGACCCTTTTTAAATCCATATATTCTGTACATGTACCAAATGCTGAGGAAAGCAATTAGGAGTAGAAACTAAAAACAGGGGATATTATTAAATTTGGTAAACAGATGTAAAGGGATTAAAACACAATTGTACAGATACAAGTACTATCTATAGGGTATCTCATGGTAAACTGTGATATGTCAGAAGTCAGAACTTCTTCTGCGGCTAAGTGTCCAGATAACAGATTTGGCAATGGTGGAAATCTAAAATGTTAAGTGGTCCTCTTGAAGAATATCATAGCCCTACTTACAGCACATTCCTTCCGTAAGAAACTCTCATAAGATATACTTAAAATACACACATACCTTACACAAACAACACCTTTGCCAATAATTTTATACAGTAACAATTAAAAAGTTACAGCTACTGACAGGCAAAAGTATTACATAGTGCTTTAAATTGACCACACATTACCTCAAACAACACTGATAAGCTTATAAAGACATGGGTATTGGTGGCAATGTCTACTATACTTAAAGTCTGACAATCAAATGTAAAGTTTTTATTACAATGAAAACACAGAGAGTAGTACTTTATGGCCTTGAGAGAGATCCGGATTACAGAGATATATATCTGTATCGGTTTGGAGCATTACCAGACATATTTCCGTATCGGTTCGGAGCATTACCTGTGTCTAATCCCACCAGGACCTTTGTGTCGTCAAGCCACACTGCCTCCTGAAATCCAGCCTCCAGCTGTACTCCAGCCGTACACTTTTCTACATCTGGAGCAGCATCCGGATTGGCATAGTACCACAAGGATCCCAGCCAGTATCTCCCAGTCAGTCCGGAGGCTCCAAGTAGAATCCCACCATCTACAAGAAACAGTTAAATCAAAGGTCAAATGTCTGATTAAAAAAAACAAAAACAAATTTCCATCTAACGTCACCAAACTGTAAACATTACTGTATACAGGGAAATATTCGCCTCTGTTTTATTTTTGCTCCTTTCGCCCTCGTTGTCAGAGGGCAAATTTAAGACTGAGCAAATTCCAAGGTCTTAAATTATCTCCCAAACCTATGTCTGGGCGAATTCAACAAGGGGCGAAACCACTTGCAAGTGAAGAAGGGCGAAAATAACCCTGGATACAGTATAAGGTTGACATGGTTAAAGCTTTATTAAAAAATATACTTCTTGTACTACATGTACAGTCAGTAACAATGTTTGATTTTATTTTTTTAAGTTAATTATCAAAATTAGCACAATCACATCTTGTACATCATGAATGAGCATTACTGTAACAAAATTTTATTCTTCAAGTTTATACCAGGCTTTTGACATGATAACAGCATCAAGGGCTCGATCACCATAGTCAAAAACAAAAAAAACTCTATGTTCTGCTCAGTCCTTTTGCCTTGTTTTGTTTTCATGTACAGTACCACAGTAAAATTGAAGTCCTTTACTGTTGCTGTTTGAGTTACTCGGATCTTTTTTCACTTATTGAAATACCTTTGATTTCTTTAAACTTCATAGTAAAAGAGATAGTTTTTTGTGTGTAAGAACCTTTAATATTGTACAACTATGATAAAATTCTTATTTAAACCTTTTTTTTTTAATTGACAAGGAGAGCACAGTGTGTCTCCATTTGAAATCTGTAGCCATTCAATCACTACATATGAAATAGCTAGACTATGAAATACACACATACAGCCCTCAGGCTTCCTTTCTAGTACGATCTAAACAGCCAAATTGAGGTCCGCAAGGAATTTCACATCAATAATAACTAAAGGAATGTGAATTTTAAAGATATTTTTAAAAAAGACACATGCGGGCGTGCAATATGAAACAAATGAACAAAGGTTATAACCAACTTAATCTTCCTGCATCATATCAAGACCGACTTCAAAATCACCCTGTTTTGTTTTTTTTTAAGTACTGGTGAATAAACAGATAAAGCACACATTGGAAATAAAAATTAATAACAAATTATAAATAGAAGATAATTTTGAAAAATGTTAAGTCTCTCTTTTTATTTTATTTTTCCATAAAAAATATGCACTAGCCTCTGTACAAAGAAATTGAAAATTGGGGCTCTGGAACTCGTAAATGCTAAAGACATAGTGTAAATAGCTCAAAAATTGGTGTCTTACAGGAGCTAGCAATATGGCTGGCTATCATAGTTTTAAAGTATTCAAACTACACATAAATTTGCAGATGAGGCAACCTTCAAAAAATTATCTCCCCTCTTCAGACCACCTGAGAAGCCCTTTGGGCTTCACAGGATTTGATCATATATATGACCAACCAAGTTTATATCCTCTTGGAACTTTTTAACACTGCAGTTCATATCTTAAACGAAGCACTGAATTTGCAATGAAATGAAAGCCTTCTATGCAGTCTGAATGAATGAGACAATTTTCTCTGAGAGCAAAACCTCCTCCAACTGTGTTTACACATTGTTTCCCTGCACACATTATATTTTTTTTTTTTAGGATATGCTTTTTTTACTGCAAAATTGCAAACAGATTCCAAAGAAATTGAGAGGGAAGTACTGGAAAGAAAAAAACCAGACAGTAGTCTGATTGATGCATCCTGTGACTTTCTGTAGCAGACTGATGCTCACAGTTAGAGAGAATGAAATTTAAAAAAATTAACACACCCCCTTTCCTCAATAAAACCCTTATTTCATAACAACCTGATTGGAATTAATTGATAATTAGGGCTTGCAAATCAGTTATCAAACGTATGCCTCCAAATTAATATTTGCGACTCAGTCGATTGCATTATAATGATAAAAGGACATGAATTATGCATGTAATTTGGAATTAATTTACATGTACATGTACCTGGCCATCCAAAAAAAGATTTGAATACAATTTTTCTGAACATGATATAAAAAACCAACATTGTTGCCGGTAAAAGAAGATTCTAAGAATACGAATTCTAAGAATATAATCCATTATCTTAAACTATCACATCTGTGAAGACAAAAGCAAGTGTACAAAGTATATATTTAGCATTCAATTCCGATCTAATGAGACTTCTCTGAGAGTATTTTTAATCAGAAAACAAATTAAGACTGTACTGTTTCAATTTACCATTGCTGTGAATTCTGATTAATCTCTAGAAGAAAGTGAGCATGTTTGAATAGCAGTGATAAGAAAGCCCCTCTCTCCCTCTTAATGGACGGCTGATAACACATGAAAGTGATGGACTAAATCCAGCCACAAAGCTAATCACTTATTGACACAAACAGTGGGCAGATACAAAGCCTGTCCTCTGGTGCCAAAAGAGGTAGACATTCTCCAAAATGGCCATGTTGAGAATCTGTTGGACCATCCCCCCCCCCCACCCCCCAACCTTCCATCAAAATCTCAAACTTTTACCGTTTCCTCTCCTCTTTACAGGTGGTGTAAATTTTCTTTAGTGATTTCATGATTATTTTCCCCCTTTTGAATATGAATATAATTGAATTTCATTGATGCTATGATTAGTCATGTGACTTAAAATTTACCATACATATGAATCACACATTTAATACTATTAAACCCACATACCCATCTACCTATAGACAGCCATATAAATATTTTCAGTGGGCAATAAATATTGATCTGATTTTAATGAAATATTGAAAAATGTCATTTCCCGGATAATGTTATAAAGAAATGGTTGATTGCAATTCATGCACAAGTTGTCAGTATAATGAAACTTACAACATTCTGCAAACATTTATTGTATATAACCAGAGTCATTTGCTCAATTTCAATGTATGTCCGTTTTGCACCCCAGAATCACTTGAGCAAAGCACACAATTTTTTTTCCACAAAGGTTAAGTAAACCATGTACATGTAGCTTGAACAACAACACTGGTACATTGTTGGGCCTCTAATCCTCTGTGTGGTCATAAATTCCATAGGCGTATATTCTTATACTGCACTTAATTGTTCCGCAAACTGATACATCGGTTGATCGAGTTGTTGAACTCAGAACGTTTTAATTGTAAATTGTTGCTCGCTACCGATCTAGAAAAATCAAAGGCATGCCAAACACGACCCATATTGAAAGACTAAACTTCACATTGTTAGGAGAGGTTATTTAAAAAGATGAAGGGATTCGAGGTGCTTTTTTTCTCATGAGTGATAAAAATCTTGTCTTTTAAAGATGTTTGCGCTATTTAAATTCTATCTGGGTCAAACAATTCAAAAGATGAATTTAATAAACATCTAAAACATTTTTTTTATGTTCTGTGGAAGGATCATTATTGACACATACCACAGAAGATATATTACCCTGCATATGTCATTATTTGCCATTCTTGCATTATAAAATGTACGCATACATATTACATAAGACTTCATATATACGCAGCCCCTCCTTTCTTATTCTTTCACAGCTCTTCTCTGAATATATATATAAATTAACTTTTCTTGCAAGGTACATTTTTCATCAATCTTGCCATCGGCCTAGGTAATAAACTCATTTTTCAAACAACTTCAAGTTTTGTTCTTTGAGTAAATTTTTAAAAATCAAGTATTTTGCCATTAATCCTCCAAATATATTTTGAAACAATCCTTGCCTAATGCATTGGGACTTAGCCTTCACAGATCGCATGTTAATATTAAAGACTAGTTCAATTTCTATAAAACCAACACAGGACAGCAAATGTATCTGTATATCTTATAATTCAGTTCACCAAACCACAATATCAAATACAGAATCCTGACCTGTTTGTGCAACAATTTTCTTTATCATCCTTTACATATATCTTATCTATAGGTCTATTAACTACATTATACAAAAGGGTTTGTATATAGTAAATAATGATATCTCAACTCCTACAGTAACTCAAGCTGTTGAGCATGTTGAGTGCAATTTCTCTTCGATAAATAGTTCAGAAACACTAAGAATATCGTAATCCTCAACACTTTTCTAGCCCTGGTCCTGACTTTTAGGAGTATAGAAATATGGCATTTGCTTTTAATTTTTTTCCAATTTTTCCTAATTTTTAATGAAGATATTTTGATTATGTTTACAGCAATTCATCAGAGTCCTAAAACCAATTAGCAACATGATGATGAACTGCAAATAAAATTAGAGAATTTATCCTCATACCTTAAAAGTTCCAATCATATAGATACATAAATATGTTATTTGTTACACCACTCTTTTTTATTTAAGATCCACCACAAAAATGACCCCACAAGAAAATGGTCTTCATTACTCAAATACTCTAACAAACAAATCAAGGGCACATCATGTCTCTTAAAACCACGTGGGTAAATTTTAATAAACAACAAATTAAAACCCGCAATTAAAATCCAGTTTTCACATTGGCATTTAATCGATGACAATCACGAATGATCGACTGGGCGACAGAGTAAATTCAGTTTGATTTTTATTTTACGAAAAATGTGCAAGATTCTGTTGGTTTCATACAAAAACAAGAAGAGTTTACCTTTATGACACTGAATCACGTCCAAGTGCCGATCCATGGCGGCCGGGATTTGATCCATCACTGCTCAACCGAAACCAGTGTGTACTTAGCAAAGAAACTTGGCTGTCAACCATGTGCAAGACTTACCGGAAATGCGCGCGAAGACAAAGAAATAAAAAGCAAAATCGGGCTGTAATTTTCAATCAATATGATTATTGTTTTTGTAAAAACACGAAAAATAAAACTGTTTGTTATATCTTTATATTCTTAAACGGTGAAATATTAAGCTTTATAGTTGTATTAGGAAAGATAAACTTGTTTTACGACTTGCCGAATGTTGTAGGTTATCGGAGTTACCCCCCTTTTCACATCTCTCTCTCTCTCTCTCTCTCTCTCTCTCTCTCTCTCTCTCTCTCTCTCTCTCTCTCTCTCTCTCTCTCTGTACTCTTTAACACAGTTGACAAAATAATGTTTGAAAATTGTACAATTTTGTTCTAAATTTCTCTTATCAGGTGATATAATTATTTTCCTACATAAACAAATTAGCTTATTTTCGTAGGCCACAAAAAAAAAGCAAAACAAAACAAAACCAATAGACCAATCCACACTTTACAAAAGTTATGTCCCTTGGCCGCCATCTTTAGGGAAAAACCCATATATTTCTCACAGTAGCCTTTGTAGTTTAGAGGGTTGTAACTTCGTCATTTGACATTTAAAATCGGTTTCCTCTGTGAATTTTGATTGCCCTAAGTTGGGGCAACCCACACATCGAAGGAATAAATTAAATTCCAAAAGATTATTTCACAGGACGCCCACATATTTGGTTGCATAAAGAAGGGAAAAGTTGTTTTTTCCCTTTTGACCTTTGTGTTGACCCTGCAAAGGGGAACAACTTTTGCAAAGTGTGGATTGGACTATAAACATATAAATTTCGCGAATAAGCGCACGACTGTCGCTTTTAAATGCAAAACTTTTGCGATATAACAGCAAACTTTTTAAATTTTGAATATTGATATTGTCAGTTGTGACAAAAACCATTATAATGAACTATGAAAACGAAAAATAATACAATACACTGTATGTCTACTGAATTATTTTCCGTAAAATTATATAGGCCTATTTGGATAATGAATCAAAATGATATATAATCTATTTAATGTATATAAATTAAAATATGATAAAACTTCATAAAAAATTACATTCAAATTAAATTCTAGGACACCTCTCTCGTTATTTTTTCGCCAAATCTTGTGATCGCAAAGGAATTCGTCAATTATCTATTTTCATATCGTTTATGTATTTTTTTTTCTAGAATAAATACAAATTGGAAAATCTTAAAAACCTTGGTACCGATTGTAAAATTAGACGTGTACAAAATTCCGTTCAAACAACCCTCCCCCCCTCCCACGGAAAATTCGAATTTATTAATTCAGTCACACATCCCTCGGAACCCCCCCCCCCCCCGGAGAAAAAATTCTGGGCGCGGCCGGATGTCACATGTGTATTGTAATATCCTCCTCAACATATGTTATCCTTTCAATACGCATCTTCACAACGTCAAGGTTTTGTGTGTGGAGTTCCGTAATCACAAAACCTTGACGTTGTGAAGATATATGTTCAATACGATGCTACATGAAATTGATAAAATTGTACTTTAAACGCGAAAAATTATTATTATTATTATTATTATTTAGCTACAATTAAGCTCCCATTCATTCCTCTCCAGGTTTCATTTGCACATTATGGATAAAAAATATTTCTTTCTAAAAAGGAAAAGCACATTCTAAAAATACTATATAGAAAAAAGTGTTTGTGGTTTTAAAGTATATATAACGTTAAAACACTGCTGTGATATCATTCCTATGTTCCTGCAATCTAAGTCAAACTCTCCTGTATGAAAAAAAAAACGGGCCTCGAATCTCTATATATAATAATTTTCATAAAGAACCATATATCCAATACATGTAAGATTTTAGAAAATTATTGAAAATTGCTTCCTTGTATTAAACAAGTTTACTCTTATATATGAAAAGATAGCTAGGCATTTGCAAAAACTTGTATATTAGCGGACTGTAATTATTTTAACATTGCCCGCGGTAATGGTCATCGCTATCTTTTTAACCACAGAAAATATGTTAATAATTTTTCTCTTTATTCATTTATAGCAAATGAAAATATACATATTTTGGAATACTGAACTAAAAACGGAGTAACAAATTTAACCAGAAAGTGACGTATTCCGTAAAAAAAGTGAATGTTTTTGAAAAATCCATTACTTCGGATAGATTCGGATTTGCTAGGATTTTAATTGATTTGAACTTTTGCCTTAATTATTCAAATGCTCGTGACAGTGGCAGATTATTTGAATCAAGGACAATAAAAAAAACAACCCCTCCAAAAAAAATCCATTTTGTGTAGACAAGTTAATTTCTCTTGGGGAAAATTTTCAAAGAAACGGGTAAGTGCATCTCTCTCTCTCTCATTTAAATTCAAAATATCACACTGATAATTTAAAAAAAAATAATATTTTAAAATCATTCAAAACGATGTTAATTTAACATAACCATGATAACGTCGAATTGTAACCTTTGAATATGTTTGAAATACATTTAAACTAGCGTATGCGTATCGAAACCTCCAAATTGTATCATATTTTAGAACTTCAATTCCATTTCATATAAATATAGAATGGGCCTTACGTGCTCTATATTTTTTGCCATAGTCTAAATTAGGTCTGATGGAAAACAAAACAATTTCAATCAACAAAAACGTGGAGATATGACCCACATACAATACATTAGAAATATCATTTTGTATCCCAACAATTGAACTTTTTATAAAAATAATACAAGTCCGTTAATTCGTGGCCAAAGAAAAAGTCGTATGTCTAATTTTATAAGAGTTCTTGATGTCTGTGGTTTGAACACCGTCGGTGACCCACGTGTGATTCACATCGATTCTCTCCATTGAGGAAACTGTGGACTCAAAACCGTGGTGCGACGATGTGGTTTTAAGGGCCTGCCAAAACTATCAGTACTTCGATTTACAAATAGCCCCCTTAATCCATATTTATAGAATTGTGACGTCACATCACTTTGGGAAACACCTTTTGTGACGCAAATGTACGTTTCATTCGCAAAAGATCACAACTTCTATGAGTGTATCGCATGAGGATTTATAATCATCAGTGGTGATATTTTTACTCAGATTTGTTTAATGTTTCCACTGCTTACGTAAGGGAGGCGTGAACTAACCCTTTCATCGGTTAAATTAATTCAAACATGGCGGATGTCGATGATGCAGAAGATATCAACGCAGTTCTCAATGATGACAATTTGTCATCGCCTTCTCATGATAATGAGCCGGGGACGGACGCACGTGAAAATATGTACTTTCATGATTTACCGGATGCATTGATTGTCACTAATATAGATGAATGTATATTCGACGATGTGAAGTGTAAGGTAAGACACGTGGTTTTGTTTTGCAACATGCTCACAAACGTCAGAAAACAATGTCTTTCAAATAACGTTAGTGCGAAGTTAATCGGGTTTATCCTTGTCGTTGTTAGTGCCGCGGACATCACAACAGGACGTGTTTGCTGTTTACAAAAACATTGAGGTTAGGTGCAGCTGCTGCTATATAAATATGTTATTTCTGTTTAATTGTAAATATATGGAAATGGTACCTTTTAAAAAAAAATTTGGCTACGACAGATGCAAGCCAAATTCTTACCTGAATGGATTATCAGAAATGATGGCCATGCATACCTGTACATGCAGTTTTCAATTAACATGGACATTGCAATAAGGGATTTGACACAATGTGTGCCCCCAAAAAATTACAGTACATATTGGTGATGACTATGTATACAATTTTTGAGAGATTGAGTTAAAATCAAAGACCCCGATCATTTGATGACTTTGTTAGCAAATTATAGAGTATACTCTTCTAACCAGACAGCTGCATTGCTGGCACATTAAGATAATTAACCTAATGAGGCTGGAAATAAGCATGACGCAATCTTACATCAATGTGCAGCAATGTTGATTGCTGGTATAGTTGTTGTTATAAATAATACCAAATTAATGTGATCACTTTATTTTGATGTGGAACCCATATTGACAGTATGAATTTGACTTTTCAGGTAGAATTTGAGTCGTTATTTAGGAAGTACGACGAGACTGCATCTTTTCTATACCTCAGATCTTTTCGGCGAGCTCGTGTCAATTTTTCCACTCCAGAAATGGCAGCAACAGCGAGAATTCATCTCCATGAACTTGAATTATACGGAAAAAGAGTCAAATGTTATTTTGCACAGGTATGCTACCATAAAGAAATTAAACAATTAAGTTTATATACTATGTGAATTTCTCATATCTGTAATTACTTCCATCAGTTTACTATGTATATATTTTTTAATGTTAAGTGTTTTGATTTTAAAAAAAAATTAATTAATTTTTATTGATCACTAAAAATACACGTATAATACAGTGTAACAATATATTTTTGAGGTGCTGAAAATACATGTTGATTATTGTCAATCTATCTAATTAGCAATGTGAGTCTGATCTGGTCATGCTAAAAGGGCATCTTTGGCAATGTCAAAGATTGAAGTACATGCATGCATGCTTTAATCTAATTCCAAATAAAGCTAATTCCATGAGACTGTTGTATTCTAAGCCAGGCAAGATAGGCCTCGATGTACACAACATTTATTTGCCCATTAAACCACATTGACTGAGTACATGTACACATGTATACAGTATAATTCAGAACTCTCTTTTAGTGGAGAAGACCAAACATTGCTAAACTGCATACTGGTAGCTAGATTTACTAGTCATCAACATTTACATATGCTTCTAATTTATAATTTCGAGTAGTTTAAAAAAAAAAGTGGGTGAAATTGAACTGAATATGAAGAATACTACATTCATAAAGTCATATTGTTACACAAATTGCACCAGGTGTGCATGCAATATTTTGTATACTTTCATTCTTTTCTAGCCCAAGGATGAGGAAAGTGAAAATAAGGACCCACATCTACACCCCCCTCCCCTGGAGAAACAGTTCCTGATCTCTCCTCCGGCCTCACCCCCCGTGGGATGGGAACAGACACACGAGGCAGAACCCATCATCAATTACGATCTTATATCAGCAGTCGCAAATCTTGCACCAGGTGAGGAAGGTTTTAAAAAGAAATGTATTAATTCTAAAAGTTTTCAATTATACGGAAGTGAATTTTTTTCACTGTTTTCAATGTTTTAATAGTTATCCATACATTATTGAATCAGATTTGCTTCTGATGTACATGCAGAGAGTAAGTTCTCTAAGTTAAAAATTTTTTATTTTTCAAAAGTTTTGAGATAGGATATTCTCTCTCTCTCTCTCTCTCTCTCTCTCTCTCTCTCTCTCTCTCTCTCTCTCTCCTCCTCCTGATATGTGACTCATTTCCTTGACTGTGGTTACACTAGAATTATTTTTTCAAAGTACAGTGTATTAAAAAGTTATTTAAAACACAAAAAATGAAAATAAACGATGTTATCTATCAACTGTTACATTATGAAGTTTCTTCACGTCAAGCACGGTGTCCATGTAGATGTAAATGAGAGAGTGGTAATTGTATTATCAGCTCTAGAATCTCGTGATGTATGGCTAGAAAACACACTCAGTACCGGTGTATCTAGTCTCTGTAGCATGTTCTGTCGGTGAAGCGCAGGCACCCACTGTCGTCATAAATGTCCCGAACCAAGGTGAATATAATCAGTGGTGACTTCTGTAACCTTCTGAAAACAATAGCAAGGTAGCCCTATCCTTTACCAGGGCCTTGCTTATATTCCAAGATAATGATCCTAAAGCAATTGACCTCTAGAATAACCCCTGCACTGACAATAGGAACAAGGGTTCATTAATTCATGGTGTTAAAAAGTCTATTCTTGTAGAGGAAAAACAATATGGAGTCAGCTGATGACTGCATGCCTGCTGTCAGGGTTCATACCCTCATTATACTATTTATATAAAACTGGTCAACACTGAGATCTAAGGGAACTTTAGACCCCAAAGACTTCCTCTTTAGTAGAGAGGTCATGTGGGTATTGATCAAGATTTGGTCAGGGTTAAGGGTTATTCTTTGTTGCTCTTTACCTCATGACTTCATGCACGTATAACTATACTAGCAAAAAGTTGCATGTGTGACATTGTGCATGGGGAGGGGAGGGGGGGGGGGGGGGCTGGCACCTTTGCTTCAAATTCTGTATTTGAATGTCAGTTGTCAAATGTATGGTACATGTACCTTAAGGTTTGTCATATCTGCAGGTTTCTGTAAGCTTTCTGTAATGACTGGTACTGTATTTAGTGAAATATTCTCAGTACACTGTAATACATGTATTACATTTAAATAGTTGTTATTAAAGTACATTCATATACCAAGGCAGGAGATGGTACAAGAAAATACCTTAGTCACATCAGTGTATGAGATATGCATGAATACCGGTATATCATTGTGGGTTTATCAGACTTGAATATCATTATACGGATAGTTAAATTGTTCACATGCAAAGGATGAAAATAATCGAAATCTACATGATCGAATTAAATATTCAATAAAATTACCCATGTCTAGCAACCACTAGTTTCCAGAAATCTTTAAGATTATGCAATTCAAGGCCAATGGAAATAATCTTTAAAAAAAAAAAATATACATAGATTACATGCATGCAGACATGTTGTATTTGATAAATTACTTTATAAATCAGAATTTTAATATTTACATAATTTTTTTCCAAACATGCATGCAAAAATCAATAACTTTTTTTTTTTATCAGTGTCAGTAAAAACTTAAATTGCATGTTCAATGTAAGTTTGTGGTGGATATATTCTTCAATAAAAAAGTAAATTTTAGATTTCATTTAAACTTTAAAAAATATCATGACTATATAAAAATTAGATGTATGCAATGAAGGTTACATGTATAATAAATGATAAATTATGTGTAATTTAAGAGAAAAGATCTTTTATCATGTTAAACTTTATATATAATGAATATGATTTTAGATTATATTGATAGATGGTAAAATTGTTTAACTTGCAAAAAAATAGAAGCATTTTAAAAATAAATTGAACTTGATAAAATTTTGATAAGATATTTCAGCTACTAAGTACATTTAATTGTTTATAGTTACAAAGAGGGGGAAAAACTGTTATTTGTAATTGAATGACCAAATAACCTAGTTAAACATGCTTAACTCTGCAAAATATTTTCTACTTGATATATAGTCTTGTAATAGTACATAGGTATTTTATGAACTAAATTTATCTTTTCGCGTACAATGTGTACTTTCAAACACCTTTGATCTGGTCCTAAATAATCTGTCGGCATTTCAGAAATACCTGTTCAAACAAATTCAATTAAATTCTCGTCATCACACATTTGATATCCGTGTTGACATATCCGTATAGATACACTATATACCCAGGGTACATTGTGTGTAGGAGGGCACTATTGGTTGGTCTACAAATTGTTGATGTAATAGATCAAATTACTTATCTTAGACAAACTGTTATAATTTTAGAAATTTTCAATAGAGTCACTAACTATTGGCTTAAATCATGCAGAACTTTAAATGTGGGTGGAATGTGGTTAGATTTTATTGTGAGATTCCTAGAACAATTATTATTAATATCTGTATACTAATATTAGGTTAATTGATTAAAACTGAGCTTGATGATCATCCCAAAAGCTACGGAGAAGTATGTTGTAACATTACTAACCTAGAATATTGTAAATCAACTTTTATTCGCGACAACTTTATTTCGCGATTTTCCGGAGATAAACTGGTTAGCAACGACTATTTCTCGCAACCACGCTCTATCCACACTTGTTTTGATATAACATCTATATATGGCAAAGACTAGTTTGCGGCGAGAAATATATTCGCGATGAAGACGCTTTTGTGAATCTTGCGAATATTTCTCGCACATGAATAAAAGCTGGTTTACATTACTGTATATAGGAATTTTCTCTTTCTGTTAATTTTCTTTGTTAATCTTTGCTTAAATTCCCTTCAAATGTAATAATGGATGTTTAGAAGGATTTTCAGTGTATTTTGCTTTAATTGTTAACTTATATATTGGTTAACAAGTTTTGAAAAGACTGCTTTTGTATCTATACTTTTTTTCCTGTTTTGTACATGACCAGGTGTATTTTTACAGGTGATGCATATTTTATTCCTCCTTTTTTCTAAATAAAAATTTACATCATGTACATGCATGCACTAGTATTGGAAATTGAAAGAGATATATAATTCAGAGTTTCTTGAGCCCTAACTATATTATATACCGGTTAAAAAGAAGCCTTATTCTTGTTAAAATTCTTGGACAGTTGATTGTACACCTAGTTACCTTTGAATATGGAGATATTTATATTCATAAGATAAGTCTGCAGGAGGTAAAATTTTTGTTTCAAAATATACCTGGAATTCATAAACATGATAAATCCTGGTCCAAGTTCTTTGTTTGTGAACTTCTTCTGAAGTTTCCTGATGTAATTTCAGTCTAGCCCATATATTTTTATTTAAAAATTTAGAGAGTTATTTGCTATGCTATATTTTTAGACAAATCAATAGACTTGAGGTGCCATAAATTTATTTAAATGTTTCCCCTCTAAGAGATTATCAATGAAAGAACTGACGTAAAAACATCCCACAAAAAATATTTCTCTTGCTCTGGTCCTCTTATATAACATTCTTATGATGTAGACCGCGATTCATATCAAGGAAATATGTTTAAAAGTTTTTTAAAGTTCACACCCCCCCCCCCTACTTTGATTTGCTTGGAGAACTTTCTCTCTGGTTTTCACCCATTCAATTTCATGGTGCCTTTTGTCATTGTTCGTGTTGGTACATCTGACAATCTCTCAGGCTAGATATCTCCTCTCACACCCGACACACGACATAAATGACGTCAAACCCCCACAGTAGATAATATCAACCTGGGGGGGCTCCCCTCTGGAGGTAATATTAGTGTACACGCACAAACAGCACGAACACTTGTTGATTTCTTTACAATTACAATTCATAAAGAAATTTGAGGTAGAGACTCTCTCTCTCTCTCTCTCTCTCTCTCTCTTTCAGAAATTTCATTTGTGGTTTACATGTAGTGAGTATTGATTAAAGTATTATGCATCAAAATCCGACTTTCATGAATGTCCTGCAGCTATAGGCTCACAAGAATAGGAGATGATATATTGACTTTATAGTCACAATGAAGGAATCTTGCACATCATGGTACCTGCAGTATCCATTCATTTTTTACTCATTAATGCACATGGACTAGTATCAGCTATATGCAATGTATTTCTAAGAGGATTTTATGCCTGAAGATAGCTGCTCTGAAAATTGAGAAATGAAATTACAGCTTGTCTTCCACTTATACTTTAAGTCTATGGAAGGGAGAGATTACAGGGTTTTTTTCTTGCTTATAAATGTACACTGTACTTGCAATATATTTTTACAGGTTTACTATAAATTCTCCCTTAATTTTTACAGGCATACTGTAATTTCTCTTTTTCTCAAAATACCAAAAGATATAATTTACATGCAGTCACAAAACGGAACTTTATTACCAGTATCTTTTTAAAACCATACTGTAACACCTCTATATATATATATATATCTCCCTATATTACCATTATATATTTACATCATTACTGTAAATTTTCCCCGTCATACATCTAGCTTATATTCAGTAATTGTTTTTAAATTAAAAGAATGTTGTTAAAATTTCATGCTTTTGACTCGTGTTTACATCCATGTTGACCATTTACAGGTATGTCACATGAGATCCACCCCCCATCGGATAAACACCCTGCCATTGTTGTTCACATATGTGAGGATCCTCCCCTCAGGTGCAACGGAGAAAAACCCAAAATTATCCAGACGAGGAGACCGGATGTCAGTGAAAGGGGAACGTAATGATTGCGCAATGTCACAGACTGTATCGTCATGCATCATCGCTTTGTCATCTCTATTACTGTGGTTTCATTAATATTCGTTGAATACCAATTTTCATGGATTTCGTTGTTAAGTTGATCCAGTTCATCAAATTGCAGTTTCTATTAGGATTTTGTATTCATTTGATCAGTGGCCACAAATTTACGTATTCTTGAAACGTTGATTTTCACTTTATCCATGAAAATTGATACCCCATGAATATTAATGAAACCACAGTATCTTAAATCATTGTCATTTTATATCCATATTTATCTATATGAATATACACAGTGTATGGTTGGATGTGGTTGTCTCTTTTACATTTTACATCATGTTCAATTTTTGTTCTTTTTTCCTTTTTGTTTTCATTAAACAAATATTCAAGACTGAGTTCTCATTCATTACTCTGTAAGGTCCAGAAATGGAAATGTATATATATTCTGTGATGGAGAATTGATACATCACATAGTCGTAAAAAATAGGAAGGTTGTTTGTTTACACAAAATTAGAAGTCATACAAAGGTTTATTGCTGCCTTATTCCATATGTTACCTGAGCTATCGGCTACAAGACCACTGAAGAATATAATATGATTAAATTGATCATGTTATAAGCTTACTCAGCCCTCGGAGTCATTCCATTACAAATCGAGTTTTATGGCTTTGTGATTTGTTTTCAATCTAGACAAATGTCCTCAAAAGCTATATTACAGTCTCTCAGCGAGTGCTTTTATTGACCAAGATTACATTGACTCTAAAATGAATTCATATTCTGACCATGTATGAACTTCATGAGCCCAAAATGAATTAAGAATTAACATTCATTTTGGGATCATTTGAAGAAAATACTAAGCTATTGAGATAGTTATGCTGCCTTTAGTGCCTTATGCTTTTGGTAAATCAGATTGTAGAGTTACTACTTTGTCGGTAATAATTTTCTGTTGGTATAAACAGAATTTGGTATAACGTATTAAGTAGGACCCATTTTTGGGAGTTGATTTTAATCAACTCTCCTATGCAGTTACTCTGGCAAACTGAAAGTGAAACGGTGTTTGGACCTAAGCACAAATCATCACCGCTGACAAGACTAAGTTCTTGAAAATAATAGAAAAAAATTTGATGTAATGTATGCTGAAGCATTGTTTTTCAAGGAAACTTATCTATAAACACTTTGAAAATAGTCAAATTTTATATACTACGAACAATTTAGATATTTTTGTAGTCTCATGTATTCCTACACCAGAGTTAATATAGTCTTGTTCAACCAGATGCACGGCTGTCTCCGTAAATCTGTGACAAGCAGAGAGGGGGCTCTCTTGCTTGTCGGATATTAACGGAGACAGTCGAGCATCTAGTTAAACAAGAATAGAGTTCGATATCAATATAGTGCTTGGATCCATACAATTTTTGGAATTGTTTCGATAACTAATACATACTAGTAGTTTAAATCTATCTTTAAATATTACACAACATGATTCATATGGGGTTTCTCGAAATTCTTGTTGGAAAAGTCTAAAAATTCATCTTATAAAAAAGTGCGTAATTCAAATACAAACTAGAAACTAATTGCCATGCAAGATAAATTGATTTTAAAATAAATGATAATCGATAAAATCAACTCCCATCAGTACTTCAGTTCTTTGATTCTATTTTATTAGTTATTTTTCATGATGGACCAACCCAAATTTTCAAGAAATTGGAAAAAAATATATAAACATAGGTAAAAAGTTTTGTGTGGAGTCAGGTAAACAAATTAACTCAAACCATCTTGATCACTTGAGAAATCAATTTCAACTAATTTGAAATGAGATTTGAACAAGTTTTAAAAGAGGGAAATTTACTATGTTTTCAATCTTTTTGGGTTTTGGATAGAAAAGGGTGATAGATTATATTAGTACTATACATTTATAAATTTGTGTAAAAATGTCTTCATTTCGACTTATGGAACTAATTTTTAAGGGGAAAATCTGGAGAAACAACTCATAAACAAGAAAATAAGCTGTCAATGTGACAGCAAACTGGATTTTCTTATGAATGAACAGTATCCATAATCCATTTGTCAACTTAGCTGAATTAATAAACACTATCTATCCAGAGGAATGGGGTATGTGGGAAAAAGCTTCCAACAATTCAAGAAAAGACTCAAGGTAAAACAAAATTTATCTTAAAGGTTGTGTGAGAGTATCCCAAACTGAAAGTGTCAAAACTGCAACATAAAAATATATGAAATCTCGAAAGGTCGATAACTCAAGAAAGAGAATTTCAGATATCTTTTTTTTTCAATTTATTCAATCATGGTTTTTATCATTATAATGGTATAAATTAATTACATGTATAACTTGCACACCCAATGTATCACAGTTGAAAAAAAAAGAAAACCCAACAAGCTACACGTACTTCACATCAGCAGAATGTTGGCATATTCACATAATGTCAAGCACATCAACATGAAATATAGCTCACATAACAATTTGTGTAGTAATGTGTCTTGCACACATGTACATGTTTTAGAAATTTTATACAGATTTATGTATCTGCACACACATCAACAATGCAAGCTTAGGTACATAATCTTTTGTGTATTTGCACATTTACACACAACTGACAAATCTGAATGCATGTATATATAAACATTAGCACAAAAAGCACTCAAATCGTTCCCTGTTATAGCAGTAAAAATATATTTCAATCCAAAAATGTTTCTAACCTGCATGCACCATCATACAATGTACATTCTGACTGAGGTTTGCACCAAATTCTTATCAAAAAAAAATATTTAAAAAATATTAAATATAAGGTGGGTGTGGAAATTTTTTGTCACTTCTTATGTGTACACAATGTATTTTCAACTATGGTAAATCAAAAAAATCATCACTCTAACACAAAAGCCATTTTTAGACATTTCACGTACCGTAGTTCTTTCATGATTCTACCATGAAAAAAAAAAAATCAAGTTCACAGAATGCGGATGCATACTACATGTAGTATAAATAAATGTACCATGTTTAAAGAAAGTAGAATTATCTAACAATGTATGTGTTTTGCGTCAACTTCTTGTTTGTGAGTTGTGTCATAGATTTTGTTCATCTAGTTTAATCAATGAGTAAAAGAATTCATGTGCTCTGATAATACTGGTTTTCTTCTATCTTCTTCCCATAATTTATTTTTGAAAGAATGAGCAAATATATACCTCTGTTATCCAATACACTAAAGAAAACATTAATCAAAAGCAGAACAAGGAGTGAACTTGAATAGCCAATCTGAAAACATACTACTGAAATGAAAAATATAACTTACGAGGTTCTACCTGAACGCACCAAAAAAATTAATAGATAAAGCCATCAGTACCAATATTAGAATGTTGGTTTAAGAATATATCAAGGAATAAGAGTATCAAGTTTTTATCAATCCTGAAAATGTCAGTAGACAGACATATCAGAAACAAAGCACATTGTCATAGATTAATAAGATAAAATGTGAACAAACCACTGATACAACAAAAGGTAAATGAAATTGTCTGCACTATCAAAGAGAAAGAGCACTACCAACTTTTATTTAAACATACATTTTCCATTGTTTACCAAAAAAAAAAAAAATCAGCATGAAATAAAATTGCATACATTTCACAAGAAAATGGTGTAAATTGACCACAGGTACAGGCGACACATGATAAAAAACAAATCTATACATTATTACACGCAAAAATACAACATTCTGTCCCCCCCAAAACAATATCATTGGTCCAAATACAAGTCCACATACATGTATGCAATCACTCCTTGTAGCCACAGTCAGCAATTGTTCAAGCACGTTCTCGCAAAAATCACTATTCAATTTCAACATGGTTGAACTTACATGTATTAATATCTATTACTAAACTTGGTCAACATATTCACCAATATAAATAGGACCTAACAGAGGAGTCTAACCTAAGTTCAAACAAATATAAAACAATGGAAATAATCAAATTAACATCTCTGTAAACAGTTTTCCTTTTATTTTTACTAAAGGGAGTTAACTCTTTTAATTAGTGGAATTTTTTTTTCATGTTTCTGTGATTTCTGTCTGTCTAATTTAACATATATCAAATTTAATTTACACCCAGAGAGCTTCATAGAAGAATTTTACTCCTTTCCTTACTTGCTGTACATGTACATTATTACCAATCAAGCATCAAACTCCTTCACTCAAGATCAAGTCTTTCAATACAACTGCAATATCATCTACTCTCTATTCCAACTTGCTATCTACTTTCAGATCAAGCTCAAATTAAAATAAAACAACAAAAACTACCAGTAATCAAGATAATGGATTCATTAAATATGGATACGATGGTTCATTTTGTAATGAAACGCACTTTGACTAAAAGAAACTTCCTGTATAACGCCATCCAAAAAAAAAAAAAAATGAAAAATAAAAGGTTTTGCACAAACTTGGTCAAACCACGCCTCCATCTCAAGTCCAATACAATGGAAGATCCACTTAGTAAAGATTTAACACACATTGAAAAATAGAATTTTTTTCCGGTATTCTAAGAGCTGTGTGGTATCTTTACCGAGTTGCATGGCGTCTGTATAATCAAAACCAGCACTCTTGATAAAACGGAATCAGTTGAAGAAGTTGTTGACCCCTACTTCTCCGTTCTCCGCCAGAATTTCTATACTGCTGTCGTCGGGCGTATTGCCGGTGGTTCCCGACCCAGAATTTGGAGTGTGAAGTCCGTTCTCTTTCAGATTTAGATCTAAATGCGGCGACCTCTCTCGGGACGCCACGAAACCAGAATCACTAGGAGAAACCACATCTAGTCCGATTATTTCTGCTACCGGAGCAGGTAATTTTTTACTGTCTTTCAGTTGTATATAAATGCCTTCCGCCTTTTTGAGTGTGTCTTCTAGATGGATCGCACCACTCATATCATTGATGTGCTGGGAAAAAAGAACAAAATTAAAGAATCCAGTGTTATAATTTTTTTTTTTTATTATGCAGACAGGAACAAAAAATTTTGCTGGTCTTTACAATACAAAAATTTGAATATAATCCATGACATACATATAATTTATAGCTCATTAGATAAAGAAACGTTTTTTTTATTCATTAATAAATCTGCACTAAAAATTGCAGAACAAAATCAATCACCATTTTTCAATGAAAATCTTACTTTTAGTATTTCTGTAAAGCCAAATTTGTTTTCCATGAGTGTGGATTTCTCCGTGTCTAGTACAGCTAAACAGATCAACAGGTGGAAATTCTTACACGGCCTGTCCGTCCACAACACCTATAGTTAACACAGAAATCAACATAATGTTATACAGAAGTTGGTCAAATAAATGATTGATTTTATAGCTATACATATACAAATATAGATGTATTGTCATTGGATGAACACATCTTATTAACAACAGAGTCTCAATATACCTGCACACTGGTGATAGAGAGTATTTCTATGATTTTTACTTATAATTTTATGGTTATATTATTATTAGATTAGTATACATGTTGAATGTTATACATGTAAATGTACATGTATAGGCAGTTATTACAAAATTAACTTTGTACTTTTATAGACAGTAAATATGTAATGAGGAACCATGTACATGTATCCCTACTAGCTAGGTTCATGTAATTGAATACCACCATACAATATTATCTATGCCTTTTTTTTCATCATGGATAAAGTATGCATCACAGTATTACTATCCTCTTACCTCCCAAAACCTCATCACATCATTAAAGGAGAATTCTCGCTTGAATAAAATCAACAGCCATCGGAAGCAGAAATAGAAATTTCCAGAATCATGACTCTCTGAAAGGATATTTAACAAACGCTAAGTAAGATATCATATATTGTTTTCATAGTACACTGTCATAAATGCATTTAAATGACGATTTACACTTACTATGAAGTCTTAACAAAACCTACCTAAATAGCTACACAACTCCGGGTCCACAAACTGCATCAGTTTATGGATCTGAGACAACTGGGTTTTCATCCCGGCCTGATCCATTTCAAAGTTATCACACTGCGTAAAAAAAAATAATTTCATCTTGAAACAATGTCATGTTTACAAAAAAAATTGCTTCTACATATGTACATGAGAACTAGAGGTACTGTGAGCAAGCTCACAATTGATACCCCCCGCTAAGATAAAAATCATAATGCGTGTATTTTTCCAATTATAGAAAATATTGGATGAATCTATTTCACCGTCTATTTCTCTAAATAACAACTGCTCTATTTTTTTAAAACTGTTGGTCATAAGAATATTTGTGTGAAGTAAGAACATTCAATGCTTCTCCATAAGAAAGATAATGACCAGACACAAATTTTGCACTTTTTCTGCCAGTGACCTTGACCTTGCCCAAATGACCTTGGGCAAGGTCATGACAAACCCTTTGGTCCTAAGCAATATTTGTGTTAAGTTAGAACATTCAATGCTTCTCCATAAGAAAGATAATGACCGGACATGAATTTTGCACTATTTTTCCCAACGACCTTGACCTTACCCAAATGACCTTGGATCAAGGTCATGACACATCCTAAGGTCATAAGCAATATTTGTGTGAATTATGAACTTCCAATGTTTCTCCATACGAAAGATATGGGCTGGACAAAAATTTGGCACTTTTTCTGCCAGTGACCTTGACCTTGCCCGAGTGACCTTGGGTCAAGATCATGATACACCCTTAGGTCATAGGCAATCTTTGCGTGAAGTAAGAACTTCCAATGTTTCTCCATATGAAAAATATGGACCGGACACGAATTTTTGTATTTTTTCTGCCAGTGACCTTGACCTTGCCCGAATGACCTTGGGTCAAGGTCATGACACACCCTTAGGTGATAAGCAATCGTTGTATGAAGTAAGAACTTCCAATGTTTCTCAATAAGAAAGATATGGGCCGGACACGAATTTTGTATTTTTTCTGCCAGTGACCTTGACCTTGCCCGAATGACCTTGGGTCAAGATCATGACACACCCTTGGGTCATAAGCAATCTTTGTGTGAAGTAAGAACTTCCAATGTTTCTTCATACGAAAGATATGGACTGGACACGAATTTTTGTATTTTTCTGCCAGTGACCTTGACCTTGCCCAAATGACCTTGGACCAAGGTCATGACACACCCTTAGGTCATAAGCAATCTTTGTGTGAAGTAAGAACTTCCAATGTTTCTCCATAAGAAAGATATGTACCGGACACGATTGCACAGACAGACGGACGGACAGACGGACGGACAGACGGACGGACAGACGGACAGGGTGATTCCTATATACCCCCCCAAACTTTGTTTGCGGGGGGTATAACAATACAACATTTTAATTTCAATCATGTCTTATGAAGGCTTTACTGAACAACAAGAAATTGTGCATAATCTTACTGTTACCAATTATTTATATAAAAGTTTTGTCACTTTACAAGAAATTGGAGTGAAAAAACATTTTTACAAAATAAATTTCTTTGCTTTTGCATAGAGAATACTTCACTTATTACAAAAATAATTTCTGTCTTCAAAAATACCACCAGTGCAAGAGAGGCACATTCTCCTTCTCACAGCCTATGGGTAACCTGTAAATGCTAATTACTGTGGTTTCACCAATTTTCGTTGAATACCAAATGTCGTGGATTTCGTTTTTAAGTTGATCCATGAAATTAACTGTTCATTGAAAAATGCAATTTCTATTACCATTTTGTTTTGATGGGGTCATTGGCCATGAATTTACATATCCTTGAAACTGTGATTTTCACTTTATCCACAAAAATCTATACCCTTGAATATATTAATGAAACCACAGTAATTTTTTTCCAGTAGGCTAAACTCTCTACTTGAGGAAAAAAAAGTTCCCATGATGGAACTCCCCTCATTGAAATTTCAGTGTTTGATTAATTAATTCCTCCTGGCCAGTATTTAAAAATCAGCTACTAAACACTACTTTATACTCACAACTCTCTCCATCAGCCCGGCGAAGCACCAGAAGGCGTCCACCTCGTTCTCCATAACCACCAGTACTGGAGACAGCAGGTCACTCATTCCCTGGACGTAACCTACACAGGTACAAAACAAGGCCAAGATTAACTTATGTTTACTTTCAAAAGCACCACTGCATAAGGTTGAGTATTGATTCATTTTGTTGCCATATCACATTGAAAAGGGGAATAACTCAATTTTTACATGCAATTTTTCAAGAAAATTTATGGTAATTCCATTAATTTGTACATCTCAAGTTTTAATATCTTGGTTCATTTTCAACATATAGGGTACATGTCAATATTTTCTCAAGAGAAGTAATCAAAGACATCAAATTTCAGATAAACAGAAATCTTTCTTGCTTAGCAGATGGGGGAAAACAAGCCTATATGAAATCACCAGTAATTTGCAATCCTACATTGAGAACTGGGCTTACCCAAATCAAAGTTATACATGCAGTAGGTCATCAGACAGTCGTTTAACACCTGGAGGTTTGGATTACACTCCCCCTCAAAGAACTTGTGGGTTCTGTCTGTCCGTGTCACATCCTTCTCTACAAATAAAAGGATTTTTTCAAATACATGTATATATATAAAACGTTTATTAAAATAGAAATCTTTGTCTGAGCTACACTGTTGAATCATTAAAAAATGTGACAGCTCAATTTCCAAGAATTTCATTTGACTATATCCTTCATCAATACTGTAAAATCAATGAAAGTTGTCCCCAAATGAATATTATGCTCTCTCTCTCTCATATTTTTTTTTAACTTTAAGTATTTAAAATACCTTTAAAAAGCCTTCCAAACAAATGTGTTTCCTTGTATATTAGCATCATAAGTATATAGAAAAGCATGTACCGATACATATCATATGTAGAGCATCATGTTGTTGTACATATCATATATAGAGCATCATGTTGTTGTACATATCATATATAGAGCATCATGTTGTTGTACATGTCATATGTAGAGCATCATGTTGTTGTACATGTCATATGTAGAGCATCATGTTGTTGTACATATCATATGTAGAGCATCATGTTGTTGTACATATCTTATGTAGAGCATCATGTTGTTGTACATATCATATGTAGAGCATCATGTTGTTGTACATATCTTATGTACAGCATCATGTTGTTACTACAGGTATCAAACCATGAATTCGTGTGATACACAATTCAGGTACAATGGCAGCAATTACAATTCAGACATGGACTAACCAATCAGACATTTTCTTTCTTTCAGCAGAGAAAACCTCCTCTCCTGGGCCTCACTAATGGTCTTCCACTGTAGCTTCATTCTGAAGTAGTCATCCCTAGAAACAGGAAAAAATAAGTTGTATCATGACATGGATGATGACAATCTAGTAATTAAGGTTCAGGTACTTTGAATTTAATTCATATGAAATTTAGTACTGTAGTTGTGCAATCATAATAGAATCAAATAATTGCAAACATTAATCAAATCACGTACACTTTCCGCTTTCTCTCGTCAGTCCTGGTTTTGTAGGTTGACTGCCAATCATGGTATCCAAGGAGAAACTTCCACACCTCTATCCGGATACTGGGCTCAATACCCTATAACAATGTCAGTCCATTATATCAATGATTCAATACCCTTAATGAATGAATTTCAATTAAAAAAAAAAAAAAGAATAAAATATATTGTAATCAACATCTAAACACTAGGAAATTAATGGCAACTTTGGAATTACATTACCATATTGTCAGTACATACCCCTCTGAACATGACGTCTTTGAGGTGTTCCACATTCTTGATCCTCCCGTCAGCGTCCATGTGTTTGGACCACTGCTGGGCCGTCAGGGGGGCACTCCTCTTCACCTCCGGCCGCGAGGGAAGCTTGGTCTGTAAAGGTCAAGGTCACTTTATATTGCAAATAATGGTGCAGTAATTTTATCAAAGCTATGCAAAATAAAAATTATACTATTCATGTAAAACAGTTATGCCATGCACTAAAGCAAATATGGACATTATAAACAATAGAATGTGAAAAATTATGAACATGATGAAGAAAAAGTATCTGATTCCTCTTCAACTTTTACATCCCCTTCTTGAATAATTTCAGAGCAAACAAAACTATTGCAAGCAAAATCAAAATTGTTACAAGATTCCTAAAATTCTTTTCATATTTGTTGAAGATTATCTACATACGCTAACTTGCAAAAAAAAGTTGCCACAGACCAGTTACAACCTGGTTAATCGCAATGTAAAGCTGCAGGGAACAAAAGTCGCTTTTACAGCACAAGACTGGGGTTTTTACAAGTACATTACATCGGTTACCTTGGTGACAAACTCGAACCCAGCCTCCTGTTGGCTGATCTCCATGCCCGGGATTTCCTCGGCCTGCAGGATTTCTGCCACCTCCTTTGGGCGGTGTGTGACCGGCTCCTGGGTGAACATGGTGTCCCTTAGAAAGTTGGTCACCTTGGAGAAGCCGCCCAGGGTGGTGGTGTAGGGGTCCTTGATGAATTTCTAAAATTCAAAAATACTTGATGTGTACATAACCTGAAATGAATGTGTTCTATAACTGTTACAACAGTTAAAAGTAATTTTGCATTATGTTTGTTTCCATGAATTTTTTTTTAAAAGAATCACTTTAAGTCTTTGCTTTCTATCAGCAAAACCCCTTACCCCCCCCCCCCCCCCAACCCCACATAAAAATTTAAATATCATAAAGAAAAAGATGTCAACATCAAAGCCATTGACACTTTCTTGCTTTACTTGTTGTTAGTAGTACTTTGTAAATCTTTAAATGTCATTAATTGGAAGGATAAACACCCTGTATATTTACTGGAACTTGCAAACACAATCTAATCGCAAGCTGTAGAAACAAACTTAGGTAAAACAATACATTTTCCATTATCAACAACATTTATCTTGCATTTTGTAAATGTATGATATCATGGCATGAATGTATTACATTAAATTCACAAGCAACATATTAATCATAATTTCATTGTAAATGTAGCAGTATATCATAATTGGGATTAGATCATACTATTTTAACAATATTACTGCTTTCTAGACGAGACAAGTTTAACTTCTGCAATCCAAATTTTTTTTCCTAATGTGGGCACTTTGTCACATATACAAAAAAAAATATTGAACTTAATTTTCGCATAACTTTGACAAAACACAATATCGATCGTTGCATTTCTCATGTTTCTAATCACATATTCATTATGGCATCTTCTAAGGAACACCCAAAAAACTACTGATTTCACACAGGTTGTTCATATATCAAGCTAAACCTAATGAATTCAGTAAACATACAATATTACATTAAAACATGTTACATTCATAAATGGAAATAAAATATGGTAAATATTACAAAGTATCACATTAATCACTGAAATATCGAGATAAAATTGTTACTAACCCTTTTATGCCTCATCACTTACTTAAACACCATGGGCCGATATATTTAAAACCAGAAAATTTGAAAGATTTTTCCAAACTACTGACGTTTTCTTAACCCAAGTTATCGACTCTGAAGGGTATACAATGGGAGCAGAGGGGTTTTATTTATCAATGTAATTCAAACACAATAGCTCTGACTAAGGACATCATTAATTTGTGAATAAACATATTCCACATGCTCCTTGGGGGAAAAGTATGCTGATGCACTTAAGGTAGCTTATACACTTCAGGATATATTTCCCGGATATACTTCAACAAAGGATATTTTCTACTTTTGTTGTTTTGACGGCTGGGTTGTGACTGGACTGTTGGATACAGCGGTTATATTGTGCTGGGAAAGTTTATTTCAAGACTTAATACAAGTAGTGTGCCATTCACTTTATGGTACAAGTCAATGGGAATTTCAAGCTGCACTTTATAATAAAAATATGATTATACTATAGCAGTTTAATTACTTTGGTGTTACAGTTTTCTTTGTTTGTTTGGATAAATGCTGGTCTGAATTGAATGTGTGAGTAAATCAGTTTTTACAAGATTGGTACAGGAGTCAGTGTAGAAAATTCACCCAAATGTTTGAATTACAGAATCTTTCAGAAAAGCTTTGGACAAGAAATTTATCTTATGAAACTTCCAAATGATTTAAGATTCATATTTTCAAAATTTAGAACCTGTAATCATAAATTACCTATTGAAACTGGAAGATGGAATAACATAGAAAGATGTCATAGAATTATGTAATAAAAACACTTTGGGTGACGAATACCACTATGTTATGGAATGCCAGGCATTTTCTTTATTCCGCAACAAATTAATTGAAGAAAAATATTCAACAAATGTTAATACTTATAAATTTGGGAACCTTATGAATACCAATGACATTGATTCATTAAAAAAATTGTCCATATTTGTTAAAAAAAATATTAGCTCGATTTATTTAACTCTGTACTCTTCCTAACTTGACCCTGCATTTGTACATTTGTAAATATTTTTGTTTTTTGTACCTCATGTACCATTGATATGGTTTGAGAGAAATAAACATTCATAATATTAGTTAGTAGCTGGTAAGAGAGATTTTATTTTGATCTTGTATCCTAAACTCTTGTAGAGTCTGTAAAACAAAATCCTTAATCTAACTTTAGCAATTATTGTAGATTTTAAAAAATCCTACAAGATAAACATCTAGCGGCAAAATTTTAGCGCTACAAGAAAATTTGAGTTGAAAGACCATATAAGTGCCACAATTCTATATAAACAGAAAGAAAAAAAACATGCCTTTTTTTTTTTTTTTAGATAAATGTGTGTACGATTAGTTCTTAATTCATTTTTTTTCCTTACATACCCGATTGAAACCAATGTTTCCGAAAAAAATTTTTATTTCCTTTTAATCACGCTCACCAACCCAGTATTATATACAAGGCAGTGAGTGGGTCTGAGTTTACAGGTATGAATAAATGGAGGAACAATCGACAATCTCTTGCTTTAGCACACTTTAGTTTCTATTTCATACTTGACTTTGATTTAAAAAAAATCATAAATATGATCGATGTTTACCCATCAACATAAAAATTGCTTTTATCAAAAGGGAATTTTAAGAATTCCAGATTTGTTACATGTAACTGCAAATTTTAAATCAAAAGAGAAAAGTTAACCATGTGAATCAATGCAAATCATATCATTTACTCTATTAAGAAATGATTTTTTTTTCTTTGCTTAAATTTTTTTTAAATTTTAATATTTTCTGTATTAAATTGTTCATCAAATCTTTAGGCATTTGTGCAATCAAGTTCCTAATATGATATACATGCAGTCTGATAAAAAAAAAATATGTACACAGTCAAATGTTTTTAAAAACACTGAATTTTTGAATTGTATACATGGTATGTGCAGGGTCAATACTCAATAATGTACAGGTTGGAGACACTTCATGTTAATTGCAATAGCAAAAATTGTTAATATATTAAACTCTGGTTTTCATTACAATGTTTATAAAGCATGCATATACCGGTAAAATCATTGAACAGGTGCTTTGTGTGGTCCATTGCAAGTATCAATACCCAACAGTGTGTACATCTCTCTCTCTCTCTCTCTCTCTCTCTCTCTCTCCCCCCTGTAGTTTTTACCTGTTAGATTTTTATGAATATAATCAAAAGACTAAAAACCATGATGGAAAATTGATATCATTTCATCATTGAATTTGAATACTGCATTTCAATACCAAAGTACTGGTATATTTTATCTCTATACACAAGATACAGACAAACAAAAAGAAATCTCCAATATGCAACAATTTGATAGTGGCACGAAAGCAGTGGATGCTGTCAGTTAAAGGTCTTACCTGTGTCATTGACTAAAAAAACACAAGCATGCACATTACATCATACAGGTGAGAGGTTTCCCCATATTAATAATTTAAATCATGATGCAATACATGTACTCAATCTGTGACAGTGCATTGTTTACATATATAAATAAAACACCACTCTAAAAACTTATATTAAAAAGAATGCAAGCACATAGTGAAATAAAAGAAATGCTCTAATAGTGTGTAGTATGATTATTAAAGAATTGAATACAATGTAATAATGTTCACCCTCTGGTATGCAAACTATGAGTATAAGTGACTATTTGTTAAATAGAAAAAATTAAGAAACACCACTGAAAAATACGAAGAAAAAATCTGATTAAATTGTATATGATGAAATACTTACAGATACAAGGTCGCCCGAAGAATCAGCAAATAAATGGAGCTCATCGAAAGACTTGGACAACATGTCTGGATCGTGTTCTTGGACGATGAATAAACGGTTGTCGTTTGGAGATCTGTAGTAAAAATGGTAGGGGTAATTTATCTTGACGAGCCCTAATACCTATGTGGTATGTGTACTTTTTACACACTCAGTATACTTATGAATACTAGTACCTTTTAATGTGAATGTATTTCCCAAACTGTTGCAGTAAAGCTTTGCTCCCTCCATTATGGAAGTGCAGTGCTGGGAAGGTGGTTCCATCCTTTAGAATAAATATGATGTAAGCCCAGCCATGATTTGGGGCGCTCCGTTTAAAACTCTTCAAATCCAAGATGTCAAAGCAGATATTATATTTCTTCCGTAATTCTGCTTTCATATTTACTGTTAAATAAACAGAAATTCCAAACTGAATGAACATATTGTATAACATTTTGTTATTTCATATCCTGAATATTATGTGGATTAAAACAATATTTAAGACTTCTTCCTCATAGGTCACTTAATTGCCAGTCTTTTTGATTATCTCCATGCATTTTCTCATTTCAATTGAATTCAAAACCTGGATCTCAATACATGAATCAAAGTTTCTAAACCTTTTTATCGTTGCAATGGCAAAATACATTAAATGGAGAACTTAGAAAAATTTAATCATAGAAGCTCACAAGCATCTGAGTCCCTGTCCGGTTTGTAGCCGACCGACAGGGAGGATCCAATAACGGCCCACTCCTGATCAGCATTATTCTGTCCGTCCAACATCAACACTTCTTCAGCCCTCCACTCAATATATATCCCATCAGGCTGTTGACAAATAGATATAGATGAACAAGAAGTTTCTTTCATTCCATAAAAAATAAAATTACAGAAATTGACAAATATGCCTTAAAATCAAAAGAAACTGAATAGTCCATGAAGTCGCATTGCATTTGAAATGAGATATCTACAGAATTCCTCATTTGTGTCTTGCTTTGTTGAAATCATTGGTTTTATCAAGGGGACAAAATTTTCTATAATTGTTTTTAAATGATGTGTGACAGCTGGACCGGATTGATCAGTTAACTTAGTAGAGTACCTGACTAGAGATTCAAGGGGGGGGGGGGGGACTTTGAATCCTAATTTGGTATATCATGATTTCTCCTATCCTGTTACAGATGCCATGTTTTGACCTCCAAAGTAACAATTTCAGAGAGGCATGTGAATGAATTTACTAATTTGATTATATACCTTTTTCATGAGGTAAACTTTGCCTGGAATGTGAGCATCTTTATCTGTAGTATTGGAGTTCACATTCACCTGAATATAAACTCCATCCTTTTCAAATAGCACCTAAAAACAAACGCAAATATTTTCTCATAAAAATCTTGATGACATTTCATACAACCTTTTGTAAAACAATCTCTATGTCTAATATACAAATGTTTCAGTGTTAACAAAACGTATATAATTTAAAAACATGGATAGGAACTTCTGGAAGGTGGTATTTAAATTGTAATGGCCGAACACCATATTTTCATATATTAACAAATTGTTTATTAGGAAACGACACTGGAAGACATGTAAAGTAAGGTCTAATAAAACATCATATAGTTGCGTGGGAAAATTTTCTTACCTGTGATCGCAGTGCCATGTTTTTACAGATTAGTTAAATGTTGTCATTTAGAAATGACGTCAAGTTAACTTGCATGCCCCTTACATCTGCAACAAAATCAATTTTGTTTTAGGAAAATTGACGATTATTTTTCGAAGAATTTCTCACAGAGATAGGATATTTTATTATTTAGAATAATATTATTTTTAGATAGCAAAACTGTATTTCCAAACGATTTTCACATTTGTTTATATTTTTCATTGATGTTGCGGCCTCAAAGCGGAAGAAACCCGTGACCATCTCTTCATGACGTAAACAAAAAGAAACGCCATGTTGTTAAAGTGAAGTGCAGAAGTAACCTACAGATGATGATTACATGTTTAATTTTAGCATCGTAACAGTACATCACAAGATCTTTGAACATATTTTGTCGGAATTAAGCGATGGCGGATTCTGGCGGTCGGAACTTCTCGTTCAAGTGCGTTCTTCTTGGAGAAGGTTGTGTGGGAAAAACTTCACTGGTTCTGCGATATGTCGAAAATAAATTTAACGATAAACATATAACAACATTACAGGTAATTTAATGGAGTTTTAGCCATACATGTTTGTATTACGTCCTCCTGTTGTTAATTGGTAAATGACAGCAGGGAGCACGAGTGGTTTTAAAACACATGTAAAAGGGGTTTAGATAAAGATTCACTTTTATGATAATAATATTTATGATATTGTTTAACATGTATAACACATGAGCTTTTTAACATGAAGCTGTGACACTTAAACAGTGCTCCTAGCCGTCTGTGGTGGTACTGTGCACTAACCACTGCATGAGCTACTGATCGAGACCCATACTGGAGTGCGACCAGTTCTCGCCGAGTACCATTTCTTGCCAGTAAATTGTGACATCATTTTTCGTAATTTTATGTGTTGATAAAATGACCTCACAATGTACTGGCAAGAAATGGTACTTGGCGAAAACTCAGTTCGCACGCCAGTATTGTTACTAAAAGTCAAACACGGCTGCTGACATATACATTTACTGAAATTCACCATTTTAAAACAACTGAAAACACTGTGAAAAAGAACTTCTTTTCAACACAATGACAAAATTCATATTTAATTAAAAAAACCTTATTCCGCCCTCTGAAAATTGATAAGAAAATTCATCCCTGCATTAGATTTTTACAGAAATATACCTTACTCTGAATGTCTCTGTGCTCTTGTTTTGACTGTCAAGGCTAACAATTGTAATGACCTAAAAAATGTACACCGATGGAACACGTGGTTCAGTGGTCATGGGCGTTAGACCAGTAACCGAAAGGTTGATGGTTCAAACCTCATTTTGGTCACTTGATGTGTGAAATGCACTTGGATGGGGCACTTTACCTAGTACATTGTCTCAGTACACCCAGCTGAAATTTGAAATTGGGTAATGACTTATACTGGGTGTTAACCTGGGATGAACTGGTGTCCCACCCAGGGGGAGTCAATGACTCTCATCCACTTACCACCACAGAAACCAGAGATAAGCACTGGCCGTACATGTATGTGCCCAATGGCACGGAGACGGATTTAACTTTGAGAATGTTCATAGAAAGTCTGATGTACATGAAAATTTTAAAACATCCAGAATTGCTTACAAGTTAAATAATTGTAAATTGTGAATTTCAATTTTGAAAATTATGAATATTTATTTTGTATCATTTATAGGCCTCTTTCCTAACCAAGAAACTAAACATTGGAGGAAAAAGAGTCAATTTGTCAATATGGGTAAGAATATTTGAAAGTCTTATGAGTTGCATGCATGCTTGTCAGTGAAAAAGGATTGATTTGTTCCTATTAGTATTAGTACCAGTGTATGACTAATATGATTGAATCTGAACTTTACCTATCATAAAATTTGAGAGTAAAAAAATTGCACGGTAAACTGGAAAACATGGAATAAGACACAATGTTGAAAAACAATTTGCGTAAAGCATTTATTTACATAATATAAAATGAAATTAATGTGTAAAAAGAATATTGTGATGATATTTTGGCTAGTTTCCCATGAGACTGTTTAACTGGTTCCCTTTTGTAGGACACGGCGGGTCAGGAGCGCTTCCATGCCCTGGGTCCCATCTACTACCGCGACAGTAATGGTGCAATACTGGTGTATGACATCACTGACGAAGACTCCTTCCAGAAGGTATGTGTCCAGTATACATATATACTGAAAGTCGTTTAAATTCCACTTTGTTAACATTTCACGATTTCTATTTAAGTACCAATTGCGATGGTTTTAATTTCACGCTGCTTAAAAATCAATTGAATGATCAGAATATAAGCATTGAAACATTTTTGAAAACTAATGATAGTATTCACGATGGGTTTAATTTTGCGGGAAAATGTTAAATCGCAAACATAGTGTAATTAAAACCGTCTTGATCATTTGCCAATCTACAGTATGTATATATTGATATGTTTATGGGCTATTAAAGAAATCAAGTCAATGCAAACATGTAGCTTAGCATGGATGAACTCGCTAAACTTCCCTCTGCTTCATGATTATTGGCATGTCAAATGACAATATTCTGTACAATTCAATTTTTATATTGACCATATTAAGGGCCCTTAAGGGGCAACAGGATGATTTTGCAATAAACACTCATAATGCACAATAAACTCATACACAAGTGGGAAAAAGTTTTATAATTAAAAGGAGACAGACATAAACATTTGCATACATGTTTATTTATAAACTTGATGTGTATATTTATATACAACACCCATATATGTGGAATTTCTATCAAATGGAGAGTCAAGTGTTTCTTGCTGACCACTTTAAACAAAGTTCAATTTATCTCATAATTATGACAGTACAAAAGCAAAAGAAAACATCTCAAAAGTCTATTTGATTTATTTCAATTTCAAATAATTTCTTTTACAGGTGAAAAACTGGGTGAAGGAGCTGAGGAAGATGTTGGGCAATGACATCTGTCTGTGTATAGCGGGAAACAAGATAGACTTAGAAAAGGAACGCCATGTTTCCGTGGCAGACGCAGAAGCGTATGTAATCAGTTTTTCTCTTGTTTTCAGAAATTGATATAAATCCTCTTCTGTGGTGGTGTAGTGTGTAAACAACCTTAGTTATTTTGCAATCATTTCCATATTTTGTAATGGTTACAGGATATTCCCTGAGTCAGGGCTCTCTGATACTCTTCTTTCCTCTCCTCCTTTTGACAGGTTTAGTTAGATTAAATTGTGTTGGAAGTGAACAGTATTAGATGCATGACTGTAGATTGGGCACTAGTTAGATGTAATTTGTAATGGTAGATTGGTAGTGCTAAAATCAGTCTTAACTTTTTCTAGATATTAAAATCTGTTGAGAGTTTTTTTAGGAGAAGAGTAGATCAGGTACCCTTGACTTGAGGAGATTATAGTGCATGTACTATGATGAAGTTGTCAGGAATTGAAAAGAAATAAAGAGGCTTTCTGTATTGTGCTAGTTAAGATTTGGACCATAAGCTCTCATGTTCATTTTAGTCCAAATGTGGATAATTTTGTGCATATGAAAGTATTGATGAGAATTCAGTTTGATCTGGATATTATACGAGAATTCATTTTTTGGAGGATATCAATTTCTTGGTACGTGCTAGATTTCTATCCTGTTTGTTTGACAGAAAGTAGAATTGAGAGCATCTACCACATATATATCTGAAAAATCATTGCACAAGTTTCTAAGTTCTATTAATGTATTTTCCAGAAGCATCTTGCAAGCTTAGTTCATTCCCTTAGAAAATTATGAAAAAAATTAAATGATACAGATATTCTTAAAACATGGAATGTAATGTTTGAAGTGAAATGAAAAATTCACATCTGTATTTTAACAAGTTAAAACTTGTGATTTGAAGATGAATGATGTTGAATCATTTTTAACCAGTTTTTATAAGAAATTTTGTTGTTTAATCGTAAATTCTGACACATTTATTTGATTTTGTAGTTATGCTGCATCTGTGGGGGCTAAACATTTTCACACATCTGCAAAACTGAACAAAGGTATAGAAGAAATGTTCCTAGATTTAAGTAAAGGTGAGTCACAAATGTTGATGTCAAATTAACTGTTCACTGTAACATTCATTAGTCATAATATATCTAAACTGTGAATGTAAAAAGAAGATATAAAATGGTAGAGTTTAGGGTTTATTTTTGGGTTTGTTTATTCCTTCTCCTAGAACTTTATCAAAGTCTAAAATAATCTATTCATTATCTGGGGTATCATTGCATCCTTAAAAGCCTTAATTCTTATGAATTGTTGTATGAACTATTTAAAAATGAATAAACTGCATGTATTAATTGTTTGAAAATGAAGTTAAACCTGTTAGTTTTTTTCAAAGTCTATGATAGAAGTGTACATGTATTTCATTGTTTCTTTCAACATTCATTGCACTTCAAATAAATTGTGGATATTCATTTACAAGTATAAATTGAACATATTGAATTATGAATATTCAAATTCTGTATATTTGTTATCTTTTATTGCAGTTTGTTGCATATTTACTGTTTAGATTTTGTTTTTTACAGGTATGATAGAGAAAGCAGGACAGGATAACAACCGGAATCAAAAAGACAGTACGAACCGTAAAAGTGTTGTTGTCGTCGACGACGATACTCCAGCACAACAAAAGTCGGGTTGTTGTTGACACTGTTGCCATAGTGATGCCAGTTTTTTTTCTCCCAAAAGAAAGAACAAGCAAGCTTCTTCAAATCTTGATGGAAGGTTCAAATAGGTTATTTTAGTGTTTAAATTAAGTTTCAGGAAGTGCATTAATATTTAAGCTATGAGTCGCATCATGGCTGCAATTATGTTTTGGGGTTTGATATTGTAAGGTTCCTCGGAATTCCCAAATATTTGTGTGTATGTTTTTTTTTTTAAGTATCACATTTGAAATGTGATGTTGGCATTATTGCATGATGAAATGAAATGCATAATACATGTTCATGTAAAAGTAGAACATGTCATTTGGAAATGCGTTTTATGAAGGACTTTAGGTTCTCTATTCATCCAGAGAATTTACAGTACACATGTAATTGCACATGTAAAAAGTTTTACTGGGAATTTATGATGTTAAACACCTCTCTTAGTAGTGCTGGATCCCATTGATCATTCTTTTGCAAATCTGATAAAAAGCTTGATTTTTTTTATTTCAGTTAATTTACATTTACATGTACGTACAATAATGTTTTGCATTGATTTATAACAGAAGTTTGCCTGTTTCAAAGAAAAATTGAAATAATAGACATATACTGTTATTTTTTTCATTGATATCTAGTCTTTGTTAATTGCAACCCTTTTGAGGTAGGCATTCTGCAGCTCTTTTTTTTCAAAATGTACAAGATTTTTAGTTCTTTTTTTCAAACATTTTCCAAAGCATTGAGTGTATGAAAGCATTTTTAATAGGAAAAATCCAGAAGAATTGAGGAGGTTGCTCTTAAATGTTTTAAGTGGGATATTTATCCCCTTTTTACATGTGTAATTTATTGGAATGTACATGTTTTACATGTACATGTATATGAATTTATATTTAATAATGTAAAGTATAAGAATAGTTATAAACAATGATATTAATTGAGAGATCCTAATTATGTAGAATATATAAGTTTACTTTCAGCAGCTTTTAAAGTGTTGTATTTAAATAATTTGGATGCAGTCGAACACATGATTTGTTAAGATAGCTGAATGCATTCCTTAAATTGTTTAGTGTTTGATATACTGTTATCTTTTGATTTCATTTTTATTGCAAAAGGGGCTCTTGTTTTCAATTGAAAAAAAACCCCACTGGATTTCATAACTTTAATTGTGTTTTCCTTATGTCAATTCAATGTTTAATGCTCTAAAGCATACATGTTGAAGTATTCTTTTCAGGTCTTTTATCCAAAGATAATTTCTGATCAGATCGAATTCAAATCATGTAGAATTCTTGTTCAGTTAAGCTTTAAATTTTGACAGATTTTTATAACAGGAAGTCTTTGCTTTGAATGAAAATAATTTGTAGTAATTGTTCAGAAGAGGAAATGAAGTTTTTTCATCATTCATTTATATGTATGTTGCATGCATGTAAAATATACATGAATGCTTGCATGCCGTTTCTTGATACCATTTTCATGGCTCTTTTTTCCTGTGGATATTTTGTGTGTAAATTTGACCATTCACATATTTGCAATTTTGATGCCTTTAATGAATACATGTATGTCCCAATTATCTTTTTAATAATCATGCATTAGAAAGAAAAAAATGAACATGCATGTAATGTCATTTAAAATAGAATGAATAATTTTATGTACCAGAAGGATTGATATTTTTTTTGCTAAATTAGTTAAAATGACAAATGCTGTTGTATTGATTAATCTTATACCATGTTGAAATGGGGAATAAACTGTTTAAGTAAAGAAAAAGGAAAAAAAGAATGAAATTTAAGTTATGTCCCCTTGCAAATCCGACTTAATTTTTTGCTGAAAAAGAAAAGACAAAAAAAACCAAGTAATTAAGGGAGCCACATACTAATATTTTATCCCAGATTTCCCATTTGATCATGGAGCCTCTTTTCCTCCATTTCTGTGGCAGTTTTCTTGTAATCCAGAAATATAACCAATTGTCTTTGCTCCTCCAAAATTTGTCCTAGATATGAATGACTGCATGAAATTATTAGATGCATGTGTACATTAGGGGTGTTGAGTGATATGTAAGCAGAGCTTTAGTGACCAATATGAATGTTGTGTGGGACTGCTATTTTTGTACTACCGGTATGTTGTTTCTGTGTAATTTTTTCCAGACCTGCAATTCTCTCATAGCAGGATGAAGTATCATCATAGATAACTTCAATTTAATGTAGTGTACATGTAGTTGTATTGAGTTTCACAAAACAAGATAGAGGATGAGCATTAGGCAAGTGTCAATTTGTTTTCTAATTTACTAGTAATGTCCAGATACTCTTTTTTTGTTTGATAATAATATACCAACTTTTGGCCAATATTGACCATATTATCCATTAACAATTTTTTTTCAATGGATTGTATTTGTCCACTGGAAATATACTAACAAATGATACGATCTATTTTATATATTACTGTAAATACAATTTTGCCAACACATGCATCATTCTTTAGTGTAGAGGGGTTTGAATTTGTCCATAAGAAATACCCAGTAACATTTGTACATCATTCTTAAAGGTCCATGTACAATTATTGTTAAGTTTCAGCAAGTTGTTGTGTAGTTTTTAGTGATTGCAGACTGCCATTGTCTATGATTGGTTTGATATGAAAGGAATGCAGCCCATTTTTATCTCATTGATACAAGAATGCAGCGAGATGGAAATTGTTTGATTTTGATCGCTTTTCATGGATGATTGAGTGAATTCTGTGATAAGTTGTTATTTCATGTGAAAATATTGAATTAAAAAAATATAATCACTGAATTTAGTCTTCTGTTATTTCTTTCAGCGTTCTTTTAAAATTTTATGTATTATGTATTATCTCTACCAAAAATACTACAGGCATGTACTTTTAATGGTTGATTATCAAAGCAGACAGCTATGGCTATCTGCTATTTGATAATTAAAAGATTTTTATGAAACAATAAAGAGCAGTTTTGTTGGATGCATCATCAGAAAACCAAGTCCAGCCTAGCATACGCCTACTGACCATGGTCCAACTCATTGAAATTTCATAGTTTTTACAAATTCAATATTAATCATTCTCGGTTCACCAAGGATGCAGGAAAACTCTAATTTTTGGAGGCATGAAAACGGCGATCATGTAATGAAAGTGTGCATTTTTTCACTAGGACATGTACCGGACATCTTTTTCACAAAAGTGTGAATAGGGCATGAAAACTGGACTGAAAAGTTAATACAACCAGAGACATAAATATGTTATTTATGTATCTGATACAACTTGTGATTTTAAAATAAACGAATATGTACTGGTAAACAGACCCCAAGATTTTGCTTTCAAACAGCAAAAATATGTTTCAGTTCTAAGAGACCAAGTTTTGTTTTTTTAACATCATTACCCACCCCCCCCCCCCCCCCTTCTCCGAAAGGGTCCGAACATACAGAGGAACGAAAGATAAAGACACCCATTATAGGGAATTTACCTCTAAACGTAGAAAACTTCCTCATCACTACGAAAATGTATGTTACTATGTATTGACTATTCATTTGGATATTGTTATTGATTATGAAAATAATTTGATCTGTATGCGAATAATAATACAGTTCAACTGCTTTAACAAACATTACAGATTTTGAGAAACTTGAATTACATTATTTTTAGAGGAATAGTGGCATAACGTTACTTATTTAGTTATTGGCAACTTTATTTGTAAATGAATAACGTTATAGCGTTATATCACTTGTAATACTATGTATTATTGAACAAAGTCAATCGATAACATGCTGACTGCCTGCATTATACAGTATAAATATTACGACTCGCCATGATATTCATAGCTGACACATTTTAATAGAATGACTGAATCTTTGTATAGACTTAAAAAACTTCCATCAGCTGTGTTGCTAATCCGAGATTCCTCTGACTCTTAACCCCCGCTTTTATATTGGGACGTGCGGGGGATATAAAAGCGGGGGTTAGAGTCAGAGGAATCTCGGATTACTGTGTTGCATGTTCTCGGTTTTTCAACGTAATCATCCATTTTATTTATTCTTTTGCTTTTTAACTTGTTACACAAGAACATGACACTGGTAGCTATATGCAATTTACATGGAATTATGAGTACAATTCTGATGACAGAAAATTCAGTACGTCAAAGGAAGTATTGTAGTTCAAATTTTCTCTTCGCTGAGGCATTGTCATTAGAGCTTGCGGCGTTTGCCAGTGCTATGTGCTGGTGAGCTGCGCTTGCTATTATTATACTTGATATTTGGACTGACCCTCATCAATTCATGTCTGAAAGCTTTGCCCCAAAGTTTGTAACATGTTGTGGTTAACATGATTAAAATAAGGATATTAGTGCTTAATTTCCAACTTCAACTAAATTGTTTAGGACTGTCACAAGATTTGCTTAAGGCATCAGTCCAAATATCAAGTCAAGCTAAATTAAATCTTTATCAAGATGACCCATTTCTCTGGCATACTAGAAATGCCAGAGTGTTTTCTGATTAATTTCCTTGTGTAACATGTATCAATATTTTTCCAGGTAATCGCCATTTGAAGAGAAAATAACTGCAGATTTATGGTCTATTTTATATTGTTATTTGGATCAATTTGGACAAGGTCATGCTCCATTTTCAAGAAGATGCCAAAGTTCAATTCTTCAGTTGTGACCCCTTGCTCCATCATGCATGGATTCTGCAAACCCAGCTTCTGTATGGAAAAGACAAGACTACTTATATCCTGAGTTAACATGGAGATTTTAGATCTTCCAGAGGAGGTACTCTTGTTGATTTTCTCATATGTACCACTGTACAACCTTTTCTTCTCTGTCCAGCAAACATGTCTTGCATGGAGGGATCTGTGCTTCCACCACAGCTTGTGGGGTACGGTTCACTATAGCCAACAGATTGATGAAAAGCTGACCGAAGAGGAACTGCTTTCAGTCCTGAAATCAGTGTCCAGAGGCCTACAGCATCTTGTTTTTGAGAAAGCTTTCCAGCACCGGGAGACTGATTTTTCATTCCTAAAAATTCTTAAGTGTATTTTACATCAAGACGTGGATGTGAGTAATATCTCATCACTTAAGATACCGTCGATCCCAAACGGGTATTTAGAGCCCCTCGTGGATAAATGTTCAGGATTGTCTTCGATTGAAGTCAGTTATTATTACGCATACTGCAGCAATGGAGAATTTTTCGTAACCATGAAAAAACTTCCACATTTGAAAGTGTTCAAAATAACGGAGAGCTCCAAGTGTATTGAAACATTTGCTGAACCTGCCTTCCATCAGAACAGGTTCAATGAAATGCTTGCAGACATGTTCAGCGGTCTGTTGGAATTGGAAGTTGTTCACATTGCCAGTGTGAACAAGTTATATGACTCTACTTTGTGTGCTCTGCTAGATGCTTGTAAAAACATGAAGGAACTTGCTCTGTATGGATGTGATGGTATATCCAATGCTGGCTTCCAATCTTTACCAGAAAAATCAGCAATTACCTCCCTTCATTTGAATTCCACCAGCGTGAATGACAAAGGAATGGAACACATTTGTAGGTCCTGTCCTGGTCTACGCAATGTCTCATTTGCTGGCTGTATGTATGTTACAGACATTTCAATCAAACATTTATGCACCCACTGCCCCAACCTTGAATCTCTGTGCGTGTCGGATCCGGAAATCTTCTACCACAAATCCAACATAACGGACGGAGGACTGGATTATCTATCCCAGAATTCCCATGCACTGCGCTCGCTCACCATGTGTAACAGTGCTCAGATCTCGGACCTGGGCTTGGACCAGCTGGCTAGGAGCTGTTGTAACCTGATGCAGCTAGATGTGTCCGGATGTCTGTCAGTCTCGGATAACACACTACAAGTGCTGGCGCAGCACTGTAACCATCTACAGACCGTGAACTTCAGCGAATGTGTTCATCTGACCGGCAAAGGCATCAATCCATTGGTGACGTCCTGTAAATGGCTGAAAACACTGAATGTGGCCAACTGTCCATTTGTACAGAATCTGAATTTCGAAGCGTTTGATCAGATAGAGACTCCCTATGATAGGTAACTACAGAAAACATATAGGACTTAAGTGTCAGTTCTCATAATTTTAGACTAAGTCTTATTTTTAAAGTTTCATATTACTTATTCCTTTCGTGTAAACGATAACTTTGGATGTGAAAATTCAGTGTATTTAGGCTAAAGTAAAATTTTGCTTTCTAAGCTGTTTCAATTGTACATGAATAACAAAAGTCTTGGAAGAGATCCTCATATACTTTATTAAACTGTGTTTATATTCATAAGTTGAGGAGTACATGCATTTTACATGTAAATCCAAGAAAGTAACAAATGGTATGAGTAACACTTGCTGGAGTAAAGAATTCATAGAATGAATTTTGTTTTCGAAATTGTTCACATGTTGATAAATTCTACAAAACTTTGATTACTTAAAAAATTAGCACATAATTGGAATCCACTTTTTATACAGGATATACCAGTATTTACTTTACATTTTTATAATTTAGATTATTCATACTTTTGTAACCATTTGCTCTGCATATACTGATAGTTGTGATACAATTTTATTTCCAGATATTTAAAAGAAAAAGAAATATTGTCAAATCTCCCTGACATATTAAATGGTATTGTATACATATTTAAATTATCAATTCATTTCTGATACTAGCAGTGTTATTAAGAGTGTAAATGTATTTGAATTAATTTTTTCATTAAAAACTATATTCTAATCTTTATTCAAAAGACTTGAAGAAATCTTCTTGGTTTTTTTTCTTGAAAAAAAAACCTGTTACCTGGTTACCTAAGCAAATAATTTGGTTTTTGACGAAGTAAGTCTTCATCTCTAATTGCATCATCTATTCATCTTAATATACAACTGAACAGTATCAGACTTTTTTTATACATTTTACAAAGCTTCTATTTGTAAGCATTCCCGTGTAATTGTTAATTTACGTGTATGCTTATAATGTTTATGATTCATCTGTTTCTCCAGATGATAACGGCAGAGTATCTTTGGCAGCAGACCCCGAGTTGGTGGAAGAGAATAATCCAGAAAACAGCACGCAAACATGTTACATTACAAACCATAAAACCGATGAGAAATCAGAACTGGACAGAACTAGAGCTAGAGCAAACTTTCTGAATGCCCTGACCTGTTCATCGATTCCTTCACCCAAAGTCCATTCGGAACTACGCTTCCTGAACTTGGGCCTGTGTTCCAAGGTCACCGACCACTGTCTACGCCAGATCGCAATGTATTGCCCGGATTTACGCGAGCTAGACATTAAGGGCTGCTTCAACACGACGGATCTGGGAATATCGTACATCGCCCGGGGGTGTCAGGGACTGAAGCTCCTCAACATCTCCAGCGGATCCATGATACAGAAGATGTGCCTGACTGACCAGTCTCTGGTATCCATAGCAACGCACTGTAAGGGCCTGCGACAGCTCTTCATAGAGAAGAACCCTCTGATGTCATTGGACGGTTATAAGAATCTCTTCGATCACTGCTCTCTGCCTTGCACCGTTTCGCTGACGACCAAATCGCCAGAGATTCTTAAGACGGACATTCTATCGATGGATAGCGGCTTGAATTCATGTAAGAGAGTGAATGTTTTCTGTAGGGGCTGCTATAAAGGGAACATCTACCACCTGGATGTGCTGTTGTACAACTCTGACGGACACATCCTGGAGTAATTAATTACCTTTAATTAGGTGTTACCTTTAATTAAGTGTTTTTGGGGGCAATATACGTAGATACTGTAAACCAATTATTATAGGTAATAATTTTTATTCCTGAGTGGCATTTTACAAGTAAAAAAAAACTGATCCTAGACAATTATAAGAAATTTCTGTGTGTAAGGATTAGTTGATTTATTTCATACAGAGACAAAAACCGTTCCTTGACAAAATAATCTACAAGCAGAGATTACTTTCGAGTGTCAAGGAAATTTATCATACATAAAATACTTGGTTTACAGTTGCTGTCAATTGTGAAACTTTTTAACCAGTTAAACCATATAACCAGTTCATCCTTCTTTTACCTAATATACAAATGTTCAAAATTACTTCACAATGTTTCTGCTAAAACAGTGTCATTTTGATAATATATCAATATAATGTTATTGCTCTTACCTTAAAACATGTAGCCCTCTCCTGTTTTTTGTTTGTTTATTTGTTTGTTTTTTTATTGGGGGGGGGAGGGGGGGGCACGAGAGAAGACTTCACAAGAGATTTAAAAAAACAAAGGAGAGGACTACATTATCGCTGTCATTTCACACTCTGACAAATCGACTTCTGCATTTCTGCAGCTTGAAAGTGTTGTAACTTTTTCTACAAGTACTTGTTTGCCTAATCTTTACTTATGTTCGAGGAATTTATTTGAAAATATTTTGTGCCATTAAATTTTGCATAATGCTACTTCTACAAAGAAACATGTACCTATATGCCACATAAACTGATTAGCTTAAATTATATTTTCCGTCCCATTTTATTTATTAGTATTTTCTTATTTTTTTTGTGTTTTTGTAATTTGTGTATTTTATATTTCAATAGTTATTAAAGTTGAATTTCTATTGTTAAAAATTAAAACCATTTACTATTAAAACCATTGAATAAATTCAACCACCTTACTCAGAGTTATCGTTCTTTGCAAGAGAGAGAGAGAGAGAGAGAGAGAGAGAGAGAGAGAGAGAGAGAGAGAGAGAGAGATTATGTAAATTGCACACTATATAAGTAATGCTGTGTTTTCCTGGGAAGCTATTAATTAAACTACAAGTTTGTTATATCCAATTATCCATGCATTAATAATAGTTGAGGCAAAGAAAATGGGCGCATAAGATGTAGATTCGGTACGAATCTGGGCGCACAGTGAGAGTGAAAATTTCATCGAATAATTACATTTTTCGAATAACCGTTGATTTCTTTTGGACACGGTATGAGTAGAATGCTTGAAATGCAAAAGATTTTTATCACAATATGGGTCTAAATATAGCAACACGACGCAACTGATGCAAAATCCTACATATATAAAGCTGTTTTTAAACTAATTTGTTGTCTGTGGGTCGTCTCTTCACAAATTTGACAAGTGTAAAGACGACATATTTCATCATAAAAAATGTTGCCTTTTTTAAGATGGAGTGATGACACAGAGGTGACGAATTTTGTACTATTTCAATATATTTTTTGGAGGATAAAGTCCAGAGATTTGACAAAGGTTCTTCCATGTACTTTATACCGTACATAGTAAAGTCTTGCATGGCTCTCCAAAATCGGATCGCTTTATCAGGTTATATACCGTGAAACTGTAGGAGGATTTGTTTGAATTAGCAGGAGCCTAAAATAAAACTTCGACTGATGCATCCGTGTTCTTATTAAACGAATTTTGTTAAAAGAAAGAACATGAACAAATCAAAGTACTGAAGTACTGACGGGAGTTGATTTTATCGATTATGATTTATTTTAAAATCAATTTATCTTGCATGGCAATTAGTTTCTAGTTTGTATTTGAATTACGTACTTTTATATGATATGAATTTTTAGACTTTTCCGACAAGAATTTCGAGAAACCCCATATGAATCACGTTGTGTAATATCCAGTGGCGGATCCAGCGCCGGCGCGCCGGGCGCGCGCCCCCCCCCCCCCCCCCCCCGTTTGATTTTTTTTTTTTTGGTGGATGATTTTTTTCTGATCATATAAAGTCATGCTTTACTTTAATATTAAATTCAATTTGTAAAATGAAAAATACAAAGATTTATAATTTGTAGGCATATTCATGTAGAAGTGTTATTTCATTCGATATAGTTTAGTAATTTAAAAAAAAATAGGAACGGCTCAACTTGTGTACGAGTGGACTTCTTGTGTAAGACTCGGTTTATGTAGTACTAATATTCACAGAATAAAAACTCTTCTATTACTTATTCCTGTGTCGAGTGCTACTGTTGAACGAGGAAACTCAGCAATAAAACGTATTAAATCGTCCCAGAGAAGTACTATGGGACAGGACCGGTTAAACGCCCTTACTCTTCTCCAAATTCATAGAGATATTCCCCTAGACTACAAGAAAATTGTCGACATCTTCATTAACAAAAACCCAAGAAGAATGGTGTCTAACAATCCATTTAAATAAAACAGCTATAATTGTGTACGATATTTTGAAGTATTTCTTGTTTTTATTTATTTTAATCATTTACGACCGACAAACTCATTGGTGCAAATTTTCTCCTGGACAATTATGACAAATAACAATATTATTGAGTAAAATTGCAAAAGCCTACAAAATGAACAAAATTTAGTTAAAAGCCTTATCCCAGATACAATGAAATAAATATACTTCTTATTTGTAAGAGCTCAATTGAAACTTTCTGCAGCTTCTGTTACTTCAAAATTAAATGTCTCATAACATTTTGGTAACATTTCTAGTGACTAAAATGACGGGAAAATAAGTAAAAATTGGCCCTCCAGACAACATGATTTTGCCTTTCAAAATATCTACATTTCAGGAGCTTCCGGGGGCTTCACCCCCTGGACCCCCACCAGGGCTACGCCCTGGACCCTGATATCTAAAGATAGATTTCAACTACTAGTATGTTTTAGTTATCGAAACAATTCTAAAAATTGTATGGATCCAAGCACTATTGATATCGAACTCTAGTCTCGTTAAACTAGACGCTCGACTGCCTCCGTTAATATCCGACAAGCAAGAGAGCCCCCTCTCTGCTGGAGACAGCCAAGCGTCTGGTTGAACGAGACTATATTAACTCTGGCGTAGGAATACATGAGACTACAAAAATATCTAAATTGTTCGTAGTATATAAAATTTGACTATTTTCAAAGTGTTTATAGGTAAATTCCCTTGAAAAACAATGCTTCAGCATACATCACATCGAATTTTAGTCTATTATTTTTAAGAACTTAGTCTTGTCAGCGGTGATGATTTGTGCTTAGGTCCAAACACTGTTTCACTTTCGGTTTGCCATAGTAACTGCATAGGAGAGTTGATTAAAATCAACTCCCAAAAAGGTATCACTCGTATAAACTATGCATTTACAATTCATATGTTTGTTTCTATACAGTTACCGTCATCCAACATGTTGAAGACATGCAGAGGAAAGCATGTATTTTTCAGATTACAGCTTACCTTATGTGTATATTATTTGAGGTTTCCTACCTTTAACAGTTTGATAACTGAAATCCGTAAAAAAAAAATAGTTAAAGTGATTACAGGATATGAATGAATATATATGAGCATCTTGTCAATCAATCAAAGACAATGCTGTTTTTTTTAAAGTTTCCTACTCAGTTTTTTTCCCCTGGGATAAAATAACAACAAACCCTTACCCAATCATGGATTTAAGGAGAATTTGATAGGATTTCATCTATGGAAATAAACATAATATAGAATTCTACAAACAAGTTGAATATAGACATACATAATTGAAACAAAACCATTAATAGTTTTCAGTAGAATGGCTGTTCAGAATATATTCGAGTCAACAAATGCACGAACTAAAACCCCAGATCCCAAAAACTTTTTCAAATTTAAACAAAGTTGTATTATGCATCACATTATCGGGGGCGGATAGCAGGCATTGCCTATACAAATCCTCTCCGACATACAAGGTCAAAGTCAAATAGACAAAATTTTGTGTCGTACAATATTGACATTAGTATTATAATATATAATTATTATTTTGATAAATATATGCATATATGTATATTTGTGGTATTTGACCAGAAATTACAATAAGTACATGTATAATAAGTTATATTTAGAGTGCGAGTTTCCTATTTTATCAGAGATACAGAGCGACAGCTCGAGCCGGGCCCGCACTGTTTCTCTGATAAAATCGGAAACGAGTATTCTAAATGACTTGTGACTCGACCCCAAATATAAGAAAAAAAGGTTATAACACTCTGATAAAATGACCAATCATAAATTATCATTCCACAGATCACGCAATCAAATGACCAATCAGATATGTTTTATTTAGCTGATCATGCTATCAGACTTTAATTTTGACATAATGCGCCGAAACCTCGAAGAGGATGGACGGAGAATTTGATCTTAAGTTTGATTTTGATTTGCTCGCCGAACTGGCGCCAATTGACGAATTTCTGGTCAACAAAATAGGTGACATTACCCTATCGCAAGTATGCGAGACGTTAGAATGTGAAAACGCCGCATTTGAGGGACTGTTGGACCTATCTTTAACTCCCGACTCGGCAGGATGTTGATGGTATAAAAACCGGATCAATGGAGGTAGATTGTAAGGACAGCGCATCTACATCAAGCGACAGTCGTTTTGGTCAACCTGTAAGTGATGATGAAATCTTTAAACTTATCAAAGATCAAGAAAACGTGAATACGAAAAACAACACGAAGTGGTCCATGAATCTCTTTGAAAAATGGCGGGCCAATCGGCGGGAAAATATTCCCGATTTTAAGCTGATGACCACTGAGCAGATGAGTTTTTGGCTTGGACGGTTCGTAGTGGAGGCGCGGAAGCGCGATGGAACAGAATATCCGCCAAGATCTATCTACCTCATACTGTGAAGACTTTTGCAATTAGGTTGTCTATGATAAGAATTTCCTTGACGAAATAACGGAGAATTTACCGATTTCCGGAAATTGGTTGATGCAAGAATGAAATCGTTAATTGACAAAGGATTCGGGTGTAGTTTAAAACAAGCGGACCCTATTCTGCCTAAAGACGAAGAGACTTTGTGGCAAAAGCACGTGTGCCGAACAGTTGCAACACACCGTTTTCTTTTACGCATGCAAAGTCTTTGGACTAAGAGGATACGACGAACATCACGACTTGCAGTGTGAGCAGTTCAAGATCGGAGAGAACAGCGCTGGGCGATTTATTCAGTTCACGGGAAGGGCCACAAAGACTTACAAAGGCGGCCTAGGGCATCTAAATGTGCAGTCAAAGAACCCGAGACATCATTCATCGCCAGGTAAGCCAATAAATGCACTTTTGAAAGGTGATAAAATACTGACATATTTAGAGCATGCGCGAATCTAGAGGAGGAGTCTGAAGGGTCCAGAAACCCTCCCCCTTGCAAAATTCAAATTTCTCTAAATTTTCGATATTTACTCTATATATTCCTATGTAAAACTTCGACCCCCAATTGTGGCCCCACCCTACCCCCAAGGATCATGATTTTCACAACTTTGAATCTACACTACGTGAGGATGCTTCCACACAAGTTTCAGCTTTCCTGGCTGCTTACTTTCTGAGAAGAAGATTTTTAAAGATTTACTCTATGTAAAACTTCGACCCCCCCCCCCCCACCCCCCCCCCACTGTGGCCCCACCCTACCCCTGGGGGTCATGGATTTCACAACTTTGAATCTACACTAGCTGAGGATGCTTCCACACAAGTTTCAACTTTCCTGGCTGATTAGTTTCTGACAAGAAGATTTTTAAAGATTTATTCTATATATAAATTCCTATGTAAAACTTCGACCCCCCAATGTGGCCTCACCCTATCCCCAGGGATCATGATTTTCACAACTTTGAACAACACTACCTGAGAATGCTTCCACACAAGTTTAAGCTTTCCTGGCTGATTAGTTTCTGAGAAGAAGATTTTTAAAGATTTACTCTATATATTCCTATGTAAAACTTCGACCCCCCAATTGTGGCCCCACCCTATTCCTAGGGATCATGATTTTCACAACTTTGAATCTACACTACCTGAAGATGCTTCCACACAAGTTTCAGCTTTCCTGGCTGATTAGTTTCTGAGAAGAAGATTTTTAAAGATTTATTCTATATATTCCTATGTAAAACTTCGACCCCCAATTGTGGCCCCACCCTACCCCCGAGGATCATGATTTTCACAACTTTGAATCTACACTACCTGAGGATGCTTCCACACAAGATTCAGCTTTCCAGGCTGATTAGTTTCTGAGAAATTTTTTTTAAAGATTTACTCTTTATATTCCTATGTTAAACTTCGACCCCCCATTGTGGCCCCACCCTACCCCGGGGGTCATGAATTTCACAACTTTGAATCTACACTACCTGAGGATGCTTCAACACAAGTTTCAGCTTTCCTGGCTTTCTGGTTCTTGAGAAGAAGATTTTTGAAAATTTTCGAAATTTTTCATTAATTTCTAATTATCTCCTCTTGAAAACGAGTGTGGCCACAACTTTGAATCCCCTTTGCCTAAGGATAATTTGTGCTAAGTTTGGTTGAAATTGGCCAAGTAGTTCTTGAGAAGATGTTGAAAATGTGAAAAGATTACGGACAGACAGACAGACGGACGACAGACAAAATGTGATCAGAATAGCTCATTTGAGCTTTCAGCTCAGGTGAACTTAAAACACTACAACCACAATATCGTCTGCCTTTGGAAAAGGAAGACCTTAATAAACACAAGGAAGACCTTAATAAAAGCAAACAAATTACTATAAGGTCTTCCGTTGGAAACAGAAGATCTTAATAAAAACCTTACAATCACCGTAAAGTATTCCGTTAAAAAAAAGATTTTTAAACACCAGTCAGTAGTTTCTGATACATGAATATATACATTTTAGAATAGATGTATTAGAAAATTATACCTTATTGAAACAGGCTCCAAATAAACATGACACGACATATCTCCATATTAAATCTTTCGAAACAAAATATGGACATGCATTATGCGCTATGGATTTATATCATGTTACACTTTTTAGGTGTTTTGAACAATCTGGAGTTAGAATATAGAATCATTTTGTAACTAAATATGAGCGTGATTTTTTTCAAAATCAACCTCGTTGCACACATGGTGCTCTTTAGCATGTAATTTTTTGAGAAATGTGGAATTAGATATAGAATCATTTTGTAACTAAATCTTTGCGTGTTTTATAATACAATAAACCAAGTTGCACATATGGTGCTCTGCATGTTAATTGTTTTGGAATGAAGAATTCAAATTTGGAATTAATTTTTAACTAAATCATTGTGCGATTTTATACCGAAATCAACCATTTTGCACATATGTTGCTCTTTTGCATGTACATTTTCTCATCAATAGTTCATTTATGTAGCAATATAAACCGGTCTTTTCGCTCATTGGTCTCATTACTTTTCACCAGAGTAACGTTCTACGTAAACATGGCTATTTCACGCTATGTGATTTTAAAGGTAAGAAATAATCAATTCGTTGACTATCTACCTATATAAACATTTTTTTTAATAATGTAACAGTAATTGTTTATAAAATAGCAAAAATAGACATATATTTCGACTTATAGAAACATGTCTTGGGGTAACTCTTTATCCCTTACCAACTGTATTTTGGGTAAATTCTGAGCAAAACCCAGAAAATGAATGGTCACGTATGCAAGTCTCGTACTTATTTTGCCAATGAAAACATTTCTCTATGCTTTGAAAAAAAATGATTCGTGGAAAATATAGGAAACTTGTTTAATTGTGTTGATCATAAAATTGCAAATAATAGAAAAGTACATAGATAGATAAAAAATTTCAACAATATATCAATGCTAAATTCCACCTTTTTATGTCGACATGCAACTTATTTATGTAAACATTCAGGATCAATTTGCTGACATCAAACTTATTTATGTCGACATGGAACTTATGTATGTCGACATGCAATTTATTTATGTCAACATGCAACTTACTTATGTTGACATGCGAGATGAATATGTTGACATGCAACTTAGTTATGTTTACATGCGAGATAAATATGTTGACATGCAACTTATAAGGTGTATATCAACATAACTAAGTTGCATGTCGACATCAATATGTTGCATGTCAACATATTCACCTCGCATGTCAACATAGCTAAGTTTCATGTCGACATAAAGAAGTTGCATGTCAACATAAAGAAGGTGCATGTTAACATAAATAAGTTGCATGTTGACATCAATAGGTAACGTATCTAGTATCTTAGATGTCACATGTTGGCGATATTTGTGATTTTTTATAATTTATTTTATATTTCAATTTTCTTGAATGTCAACATAGTTATGTTGTATGTTGACATAACTATCTTGCATGTCAACATATTTATCTTGCATGTCGACACATTTGATAGAAAAATGACTTGCACACAAGGGGCAGAGATATGTCACCATACATAACAATTGTGAACTCTGTGTCTCGCTCGAACTCTACAACTGACATTAAATTTGTATTGAACATTATAAATTATGAATAAGATTGAAACAGAAAATTAAAGAAAAATTAAAAGGTAAATTGAGCTGAAACCATGTCTCTTTGAATAATATATAAATCTTTGATTTTAAAAAAGCCCAAATTTTACATGATGGCATTATCACTAAATGATGAACTTTTGAAGACTTACTCTCTGTCAAAAACAATATCCATACAGATCTAAACATTTAAAAAGTTTGCTGATTTCTGAAAATGAGTTTTGAAGAATATGACCTTAGCAGCTTGTTTTCTGAAAACTACACATTCAACAAATGGTTTATGGTTTATGGTGCAAGCTCTTAAATTATGGTATTAATGGTAAATGTTTTAAATATATTACAAATATGTATAAAGGTATTAAATCACTCATCAAGATGAATGGCACGGTATCCGACTTTTTTTGTTGTAATATTGGAGTCCGCCAAGGCGAAAATTTGTCACCATTTTTGTTTTCATTATACATAAATGATTTAGAAAATTATCTTGTTGAAAAAAATATTGCTGGTCTGCAAAGTTTTACCACATCAGTAGAAAATGAATTATGTATATATATAAAACTGCTTGTACTTCTTTATGCAGACGATACTGTTATCTTGGCGGAATCTGGCGATGATTTGCAGAACGCACTGAATGAGTTTGAATGTTATTGTAAAGAGTGGAAATTAAATGTTAATATAGATAAAACAAAAGTATTAATTTTTTCCAAAGGACGAATGTGTAAAAGAGTTTTTTATTTTAACGATAGAGTTTTAGAAATTGTTAAAGAATTTAAGTACCTTGGCATTATATTCTCAAGAACTGGCTCTTTTTTAAAAGCCAAAAAACATTTATGTGACCAAGCCCAAAAGGCAATGTATGGTGTCATTAGAAAAATTAGACAATTTAATCTACCAGTTGCATGTCAGTTAGAACTCTTTGATAAAATGGTTGTACCTGTATTGCTGTATGGTTGCGAAGTATGGGGTTTTGAAAAACTTGATAGTATTGAACGTGTTCACCTAAAGTTTTTAAAGCACATTTTATGTTTAAAAAGTAGTACTCCAAACTATATGGTTTACGGAGAAACAGGTCGTTTTCCTTTATCTGTAATTGTATTTACTAGAATGGTATCATACTGGTGTAAATTATTTTCTAGGACGAATTCTAGCATTACAAATATATTATACCGGCACTTGTTGAATCAGACTGAAAATACAACCAGTACTAACCCTTGGATTGATTGTATTCGTCATGTTTTTAATTCATGTGGTTTATCAAATATTTGGCAAAGTCAGTTTTTAAATATTGTTAACCAAAAATGGGTTTCAACGGCAGTTAAACAGAGATTACAAGATCAATTTATTCAAAAGTGGCATGCTGATATAAATAATTCATCAAAAGGAGTAATATATAAAATTTTTAAAACAAATTTTGGATATGAAATATATTTAGATATTTTACCCCTGAAATTCAGAAAAATTCTTGGTAAATTTCGTACTTCAAATCACCATCTACCAGTTGAACTGGGAAGATGGGAGGGTATCCCATTAAATGAAAGATTTTGTCCTCTCTGTAATACAAAACGTGTAGCCGATGAATTTCATTATATTTTAGAATGTGATGCAATATCACAAGTCCGGAACAAGTTTATAGACAAAAAATTTTCAGCTAGACCTAATGTGTTAAAATTTTCGTATCTTATGACAACATTTAACATGAAATTGCTGAGAAAATTGTGCATTTTTATAACAAAGATATACGAGGTAGTCTGTCCTCCATGAGTTTCACTTTGTATAACTTTTCCTAACTCTATAACCTTTATATTAATATATGTTTACCTCTGACCAATTTATATGTATATTTTAATGTTATTTTTGTCCTCATGTACCATATGTTTGAAATGGTTTTGAGCGAATAAATAAATGAAATGAAAAAATGAAACACTAATGCAACCAGAGATATTGGTATTCATTTTTACGGAAGACTGACCGCCTATTCCACCTATTCAGAATAAAAAAAAATATGTTGGGCTCTGCAGACTTTGAATTGTGTAGGATACATGCTTTCAAAAAAGGTCTTATTGTCAATGCATAGAGTTATCAAACAACAATTTGTTATAACTTCCAGTTTTTAAGAGGTCAATACACATAGATACACATACATGCTTGTTGGGTGTTTTCAGTCACACCAGGTAAAAAATTAAAAAGCGAGTCTTGTTTTCAGAAAATTAGGGATTTAAAAAAACCCAAGGGGAATGGATTGCATGTAACACATGCATATATATGACATTGATTATTAAAGGAATTCATTTACGTTTAAGTTTTATATCTTCATCATTTTACCACACCTGTAGCTAAAGTGCTGATATTTTTCATTTCTTATAATTACCTAAACATCAATATTATCACTTTTTCTCTTTTAACGAGGCATTGTGAGAAAACGAAAGAGAAATGAATAGTACCAAAATCGATTTCAACTGCGTTACGATTACCAATTTACATTGTAAACTACTGACATATTGATACATACCTTATATCGAGGAAGTGTTTTTTCCTGTAAATACAGGTAAACCCGACGTTTCGGATGAATGCACTTCGTTCCTATGCACTTCGGAACCCAACCATACGTATATTACAAATTGTACTCCGTTTTGGGTTTCTGTCCATACAACATTTTGGGATTGCAAAGTGACCTGGCTGACACAAATTCATCACTATTATCATGGTTGTTAAGCAAAATTATACACATGCATGACTGTCTAGCAAATTTTATTGATTTGATTATGTTGTGTATATTAATAAACATATTCTTAATATTGTATGATCGATATGTTCGTATAGGGAGAGGGTGGTAACTTGGGTCCAATCCCAATAATATTTATTATTTTGTAAAATAAAAATTGTTCAAATCAAATCAAATTAATTATCTTATTTGTGTAAAAAAGAGGTTATTTGTCAAATTTGTCAATTTAATTTGTCAAATTATTTGTCTTTTTGAATGTTTTCTGTATTTTTATTAGCGTGAATTTTGCCCCACAAAAACTATTGCATCTGTGCTCTTTTAATCTTAAAGTTACCTTACAGGCACAATTTCACGCGAGAAGAAGGTTCATGGCGTCTCTCAATAAATGTTTTTTGATCGGAATACAAGAAGGACATCTTTAAAGCACAATTTGACCCAATTTGAAAAAAAAAATCACCACGTCATTGCAATATACATAAGAAAACCCGACTTCTAATCGGAGAATAGAATATCCTGAACATTTTCGCAAAAGGGGCTCTATGTATTCACCAGGAATGGATTATGTTTCTAGCAAAGAAAGGAATGTGCTTCATGTCGACGTCATTGAATTAACTTTGGGAAATCGTTCTCTGTGCAAGCAGAAGCTATATCAAGACAATGTATGTCTCTAGACACTTGTCTGGGAACGGAAAGTAGTTTCCTTTTAGTTAATCTTTCGTCAAACTCCTTGCTGTATTGAACTTCTTTCCACAAGATATGGTGAGAGTACAGATATCTCCGTGCAAGATGTTTTCCCTAAACTGAGATGAAAATGTTATATAGAGGAACGTATGAAAATATCGACAGAGGAATTTCCTGTGGAAGATCTAAAATCCCCATTCTTGTTTCTCTAAGTCTTGTTTTTCATACAAAAACGAAGCTTTTGTTTTTCTTATGCATTGAAGAACTTTAACCCACCGAAAAGATGATAACATTATTAATTTTTCCCTCGTCAAATTATTATTCGATCGAAAATTTGATATCATTTTGTTTTTCCGAGAGCTGCATTGCCAAGCACAACGATGGAGATAAAAAAAATCTAAGAGGACATGGAAATCTACATTTATTCTCAACTTGTATTAATTGGTCATCGTACATTCACCATATCTACATTCGAAGACTCCAAGAGAATTTAATTTCTTCCAATAGGACCATTACAGCCCACTCTCTTACATCAGAACCTCATATCTTGGAGCCATGTTTTACAATTGTAGTCTTAATGATCATAAGCATGTACATTGTTCTTTTCTCTTATATTTTTACAGAATAGAGAAAAGAGTGAATATTTTTTCCACCGAATGCATCGAATTTCAAAGTCTGTACCCTAGTTTTTCCCCCGTGCGGTTAGGTTTACGAAGGTTATAATTTATTGCCCCCTTCCTCTTCGTAGATGCTTTATACAATATTTTTTTATCAAAGTAATTGCAGAGATGAAGCTGAAAATGTTAATACAAGACCCACGATGGCCAAAAAAAACCCCACCACAATAACACAAATAACGAATAGTCAACTATAGCTGTCTGCCCCGGGTGAGCTAAAAATCAAAATGTCTACTTTATATATTTATATGCTGAATCATTTTTACAAACCAAATGCCAGCTTTTGTAAGGGTACAACTTATGTAATAAAATACATATTGTATATAGCTGGGATTTTTTTTTCGAAAGAGCGTTTAAAGAGTGGATCTAATTCCGTGCAATGAACCAGTGAATTTTAAGTCACTTGGTTTTTCTTATAGACTAAATATATACATTGTCAACGTTGTCTTTTCTCTGTGATACGCGATAACGAGATTTTCCTACAATAAAATTCACTTCATTATATTACATGCATTATATTTTTTAATACTAAAACTATTGCGATATCATATAACATACGTAATTTCGCCATGAAATCAAGCTACACGTGTTTAAACTTAAAACTGTTTTCGGTTTTTTTTCACGTTATCGTATGATTTCAATTTTGATGGGGTTCTTTTTACGATATCAATTGATTAATCATTCGCTAAGTTTATCAACATTCTTTAAATTCGAATCATCTCAATTTTGTGGAAAGGTGTCCATCATAAGAAAGCCTATCGCATTTTGGACTACGCAACACCTTATTAAAGTAATATGAGTTGCAGTTTTCATGCTGAATTTTTTTTAACGAAAATGTTATTTTCTACTAAAAGGAGAAAAATATCATGGTTTTTTAAATTTCTGTTAGCCTTATTTTTGTGGGAAAAGCCGATACAAAACCTTAATTGAAGCATAATTAAATTATTGTCGTCCTATACAAAAATTGAATTGGTATATATTCATTATAATGATTTTTTCAATTCTTTTTTATCGTGAAAGTTTAAGTTACATGCAGACTTAGCATACTAGCATTCTTTGCATTTAAATAAAATTCTAAAAAACACAGCTCATGCTTTAAATATGGAGCTTAACAGGTCGACATTGGTTGCCCTATTTTTCAAGCAATAATCCCATCCGACGCATGACTTTTAAAAATGTTTAAGAGAAACCTTCGTCAAAATTTGAAAGCATATCAGGGTACCTCTACATAAAAATATCACTTGGCCATCCAAAACACCCACAACTCCAAGCGCAACCTGTTCATGTATACATGACCGTTTTAATATCGAGTCAATCGAATATGACCTCACATGCGTCATCTTTTCAGCTTCATGTACAACAGATATATTGTGTGTATCTTGTAAATTTATTGTGTTTGAAACTCAGGAAACGCTACATATCGCATTCAAAAGGATAATAGTACTTTTAGAGAGGATTTTTAGTTTACATAGTTTTTGAAGTCGCAAAGTATGGTTGTATACTTTCAAAAAAATATGTGCCCTTATGCTTTTATCATATGTGCATTCATTATGACATGTATATTTCAAATTCATACACGTATATATACTATTTGGACAGAACCTCTGTGATAAATACACATTTTAACATTCAGCACAACTTTTAATGCCTTTTTTCAATGGCATATTCACTTATCTATATGAACTGACCACCTAAAATCGCAAGAAAGTAAAAGCTGTTTTAATTCGATATTTGATATTCTTTAGAAGAAATTTTAAAAAGTAGAATTGTTCAGTGTAAATGAGATTTTACTTAGTTTTAACTTTTATTAAATTAGACTATAAAAGCTATTGCTTATGATTATTTTTTTAATGTAAGAAAATACTACGTTTATTCGATGTCAGCATTGTTTAAAATTGTCATCTGCAAAATTTCACACAAAATCGACAATCATTTTCTTAAACACAAATGCACCCACATAAATTAAGAACCATCCTCTGCATTTTTTCAGCTTTTTAAAAAAGATTATCAAAATTGAATTTTTAAAAAATCCCTTTAAATTGATAAGGGGTTTCCATCACTCTGAGTGTTGAAAGAGTCAATCCTCCTGCATGGGGCGTAAATCGGGTAAAGGAGGGTGGGGGGGGGGGGTTACTGTCCACAGTCACCCGTGGAAATGTTAAGAAAAACTTTTAAATCTTCCGTTCTCTCCGTTACAGGGACATCTGACCAGGACAGGAATGTCCCTTCTATCAGTTCGAAGGTCGGTGTGATAAGTCGAGAGTTCAGATTGGTAACATGCTAAACAAGGTCAGTGTTATTTAGTGCACAAAGCTGTACTTTTCTTCCGGAGAGTAGTGAAACAGTGACACAGATACATTTAAACCAGACAAGAGTTCTGTGTCAGCCCCCACACTTTTAAAATTGCTGATTAAAGCGAAATTTTTTTTACATTCACCAAGTATGACTCCGTCTATTTCTTACGAAAATAGATTGTAAAATAGCTCCATATTTACATTTTCCAGTGTCTTTGCTTGTGATAACACTACGTATCGATTTTGTATTATATAGCCCATAACTTCAAATGACGACAAATTGAGGCACCAGCGGGGTTTTCTTATCTATATTTTATTATTTAATCATACGATGACTTAAAATTATATTAATATTTTAATAAGGAATCATTCTTTGAGTATTATAAGGTGATAATTTCGGTCGGGGAGTAAACAAATCTATCATAAAGCCCTTCGGACTTTATTGGATTTAATCACGCCCCGACCAAAATTATCACCTTGTAATACTCAAAGAACGATTCCTTAATCCTTATTTAGAAACTGACAATCTACACGCCCGAGTTACAGAGATCTTTATAAGAAAAATCACGGACTGCAAAAAATAATCTTGATGAATCATGCCAGACTTAAATTGCCTTAGAAGACGATTTGGCTGTTTCTTTTAACTAACGTACTGATGAATATTTACAATAATTTAGATTTATTTACTCCCTTTTCACAATCAATTTATTAATTTGTTAAAAGAAAAAAATGTAAATATAAAGTAAAACTATAAAATGCTTTCTATGAGGATTCATGCGGGATATGGAGGTAACGATCATCGCTGAAAAAAAATACATAATTCGCTGTCTCGAGTTGTGTATTTTATTTTGCAATGTTGCCACCTATACATGTAAATACACCGCATTAATAACCAAAGAAAAAGCGTTTTATTGTTTAATTGATTACATGTTGCATCAAAATTTTTTTTTTAGGGGGATATCATGAGTGTGAACTTACAAACATAGGGAATGATATATTCAAACCCGAATACTAGTATGTTGACGCGATTTGTTTCCAACGCAAATCGACAACTTTATCTATCTATCTATCTATCTATCTTTTTTCTTTCTCTCTATTAGAAGTATCTGAACTATTAACTATATTTGAAATATGTTATTATCACGAATACATTTAAAAGAGAACGAATTATTTTAAATTAAATTCAATTATATTATAATGCAGGTCCATTTAACATGCAACCAATGGGTAATATACATTTACATATACATAGGAATTAATGAAACATTCCATAATTTTAACCATTGAATAATTTAGATGCAAATAAAGGTGCAGCACTGTCCGATGTCCGTGACGTCACACAATAAACAAGAAAAAATTCAACCTAATTAATTACAAGCATCAATTCTTTAAGAAATAATCCTATATTGTACAGATTAAAATTATTAAAATGTAAAAAAAAACCATGTACCATATTAGGATAATTTTTAGAACTAAAGTAAATTATAAAAAGATGTTTTCTTTCTAAGTACATGTAATTCGTTTCCTATAACTTTTATGATCACATTTCAACACACTATTTAAATCAGCGTTAGAGGTGGAAATTCATTCTCTCTCTCTCTCTCTCTCTCTCTCTCTCTCTCTCTCTCTCATTTAACATACACAATACATTTAGATCTATACGGTTAATACTTTAAGTGATAAAGATTATTATAAACACCGATTGTTTAAATAGCTAGTTAATCCATCTTCCCAAGTCAAGGGTTTCTGATCCGCTCTGGTTTATGTAGAGCAGAGCGGATCAGAAACCCTTGACTTGGGAAGATGTAGTTAATCCTTTATTTCATGAATGTCTTGTAATATCTTTTTGTAGAATTTTCAAATCTAAAGACGTAATGAATAATCCTTTTATCCATTACCTCAGAAGTCATCACCTGTTCACCATTTTCTAACATGTCCCAGAAGAAGATCTTTTTTATAATTCACTTTTAATTCCATTTTTTTTTTCATGTATAGAGTCTTTTTGCAGCATAATACTGATTATTAATACAGATTATTAATTGGAACACATGTACCTATGGGAAAAGAACCTGGGAGGGAGATTGGTGGAAGTGGGGTGGGGATAGGAATAGCACTGCTCGCGGGCATGTTTGATTATCTATTCATAACTTCTTCGTCTGAACTTATATGCACACATTTTGGCATTTTCGTTTGTGTCACTATTCAATTTCCTTTGTGTGTGTGTGTGTGTGGAGAGAGAGAGACGGACGGACAGACAGACAGACAGACAGACGACTCTTCCATCACAAACATTTTACATTTTCTTGAAAAAATATTTTCCTCGCTGAGGAAGCGGAGATACAGTACCGAGATAGGAAAATTTCTGTTTGCAAGTTAAATGTCGCACATCCCAGTTAACAGGTATTTACCTGTGTGTCCGTTTATCGGTGTATATACATATACTGGTCATTCTGATGACAGGGCGCCTTGTTCCCAGGTTTGAGATTTTTTTCACATGACAGAAGACCGTGTCAGGCCCGGCTGACCTTGAAAACTATGACATGTATATGTAGACTACGCTTATACGGGAAAAAAAAATTGGTAATTTTCCGTAAAGTTTGAATGGGCATTTAAAAAGAAAAATTCTTGTCCAGTGGCCTTAAATCTTTACTGTCCGGCATAGTGTCCATTTGTGATAGGACTGATAATTTTATTGCAATCTCAATTTTTTTTCAAAGTTCTAAAATCTTCAAGGTAAGATTTGAAATAGGATCTTTCTGTGTTTGTTTGAGTCAGAAAATTAAGGATAGCATTAGATAAAAATTTGCAGGTTATTTTATTTCGAAATGAATCATTTCAAAAGTAATTCGTACGATTTTCAACTTTCACAAATGATTCATTTCTTCTTGTTTATGCATTTAAATATTGCCACCTATTTTGAAAATCTGTATAGCTTTAATAAAAGTCGTTTGGCACCAAAAACTACTTCTTTGAAAAAAAACACAGTTTTAATTTTTTAATAAAATTGTATGCTTAGAAAATAATAACAAAATGTGTAATTTTCATTTGTTGAATTTTCAGATGACTTCAGTAGCAGAAAAGAAATACTCTCTACCAAGTGAGGACAAAAAGGCGCAGTATTTACTGGGGAAGATTCTCGCCGACGGACTCTCACAGAATGAACTGAACGCGGCCTACGATGACGTCAGCAAAGACTACGATCAGGTACAGGAAAGAAATGTTTTCTTCCGAGACGAAATCGATTTTAGATAAAAACAAAAATTGAAATCAATTAAAAAACAGTTCTTTCAAAATATTAAAAAAATCATTTTACTGGACAATAAACAAATTATATCTCGGAAATGATTCCATTCAAAATTAGCTTGAAAAATGTCAGGCCGGAACGTTATTTTAACATATCAATAGACGGCGGAAAAAAGCTGAAAATGTATACGGGTGGTGCACACATTCATGCACGGTGTTTGACCATATTTGGACAATCTTTTCAGGGCAGGCACAGGTGAACTTTTAATGGTTAATCTTCTTAGCGTTATAACACTGAGCGGAAAATAACGCTCTCTGTCTGCAGGACTTGTCTAGTTGAACGTTAATATATACATGTATCAATACAACAATGTGGGTACATTGAATTGTGATTGATATGTCATATAGATTAGGTAATTGAAGTAAGTTTTCTCAATGAGATTGCAATTTTCAACATTTTTTCATGTTCCTTGGGGGGGGGGGGGGGCGTTCAAGGTACATAGAACCACACAGAATCGTGACACTCTATTGTTTCTGCTTTGATATCATGACTGAGAGTATTTTGAAATACGCATTTTTGGAATTAAAAAGAAAATCTAAACATATTCACATTTTTGCAGTTATACATGTAGTTTGCAGATGAACATAAGCTATCGTCATCAACCAAAACGCGTTCGTTCTTCACTCCTTGCTAGATTTTATTTATTCATATTTGAAATGTGTAGGTAGTTTTAGACAACGGGTACAAGGCTCCTAATAGCTGTGCCGAGGCGGTGACCAAACTGTTCCCCGAGAAAGACCGAGCCAGTCTGGTGACCCTTGACATCGGCGCCGGGACTGGGCTCCTAGCAGAGGAGGTAAGCGTGACGTCAACGTACACTTCGGGTACTTCCGTGACCGAAAATATTGCCGTTACGGAAATAGACGGTCTTATTATTTACGTCTTTTTTTATATTTTAACACAATGGAAAAGTGTTATTTTAAATCTTTTAAAAAGTAAAGAATTTAGGATTTTTTCGGCCCCATAATTTTCTTTCATGTCCAAAAAGATCAATATATTTCTTTTCGTTTTCTCTGCAGATGTTAAAGAAAGGATTCAAAACATTAGACGCCTTAGATCCATCCCAGGGAATGTTGGATATTGCCCAAGAAAAGGGCATCTACAGAAACTACATATGTGATGCGATAGGCAAAGAACCCCTCAAAATCCCCGCAGGTAAAAACCCCAATGAAACGGGTGCTTTTTTTTCTATATTGTTCATTCAATATAGGAATGCAAATTTGACGGCATGGTTTGATAAGCTTAATCAGAGATTGATTATGATGTTTTTAAATTCATTTTAGGCAAATGCAGAATGAATTGAATGACTGTGGGTTTTTTTTTTCCTTTCAGACTCATACGATATCGTCACAGTTGTTGGAAGTCATATAGCGAATCACATCGAAAGCGAAGCTCTGATAGAAATCATCCGATTGGTCAAATCAGGTGAGTCGAATAATTGACATGAAGCACTTACAGAAAAAAATTATGAATATTCATATTCCTTCTCCCTATCAAGATATGGTATATGAACAAAAAATTCCATTACCGAAAAATAAAAAAGAGGAAATTTGACTCAAAGCAGGGAAATTTTCTACATGCAACAAACACGTGTTTTACCCCTTTGGTAACCATCTTTTTTTTAAATTTGTTCTAGGTGGCATCGTCTGCATAGTTGCCCGGATGGAGAGTTTATCCAACTTAGACAAATACAAAGACTCTTTTTTCCCGTTGTGCGATGACCTTGAAAAAGCCGGAAAATGGACAAAAATCGAGTGTTCGCCGTGTCCGTACTGGAACAGAATCCAAGGTGTTCAGCTCGTGTACAGAGTGTGCTGAATTGTGTTCTGACTTGTGTTATAATATTGACAAATTTTGACAAAAATGTTGACATTTTTTATGTACAAATTATTTTATTTTATGAATATACATTTTAAAAATGTGTGAATAAATGTTATGAAAATATGAACGGATTGTTTGACTTTTTACTGGTGATAATTTACATTTTTCGAACATCAAATTAAAATTCTATGGAATATTAAACTCTATCATATTGATTGAGGTATCTGTATTGCCGTTATAATAAAAAAAAATCTATGAAAGAGAGAGAAGAGAGAGAGAGAGAGAGAATCCAAAAAACAATTTGGATTTAAATTAATGGTTCATTTTCTTATTTAATATTATCCAGAGAAAAAAATATAAATCTATTGAAATACTTTTTTTTAACCCTTTAAAGGACCACAAATGCATGCTATTCTGTAAAATAGAATGAGGGATAACTGCAATGGAATTTTATCCGATAAGGATTTGATGCAAATATTCAATATTAGACCATAGAATTTTATGCTTGATTACAATTTACTGAAAAGTAGAGCATAACTTTAAAATAAACCATGTTTAATATCAAATATCTGTTGAATCACAACATTATTATTTTATTGTTTGTAGAAATTTAAATTATCCGTTGTTGAATTATTCTCAAAGTGTACCTATCTATTTATCATTTATTACTGAAAAAAATAAGATACCAGTGATTGAAATAACTTGGTCTATGATATAAAGTTTTGACAAAACATGTTTTTGGATCGAAGTTTTTAAAAATGTTAACAATGGTCTGTACATTTGCTTCCTTATTTTCTTATTCTAAGGGAATACTTAGAAATTCGTACTTATATGTCAATAATTACTTCAAGAACAAACATAAATCATACGCACCACAGAAAATCTAATGAATAAAAATAAATGTACAACAAAACCATTTCCGTTGTCCCGTATACGTAAATACCAAATTCAAATTTGAATTGAAATCATAAAAAAAAATATAGTTGGCAGATAAATCTAGGATCGGTCATGCGTACATGTAAGTAGAAAAACATGTAGCCTCTATTTAACTGATGTGTAAACTCCAAAATATATATTTTTTTTATTAAGATATTAATGTTAACCTTACACAGTCGAACTAGATCTCAAAATCTTTATCACGGCGTGTCACCTAGATATCATGATCTCTCGCTGTAAAACATCGCTTAGTTTGAAGTGTACTACTCAAGGTCGCGTTCAGATCATATTCTTCAAATGCCTAACATGGCGTGATTTTTTTCCTCTTTATCATGCATACCATGCAACATCACACCATTTTATTGTCTGAATGACTCTTGGGGAATGGGGGGGGGGGGCAGCTATGAAACATATGTAAAGTAAAATAAAGGGGTTAAAAAGTTCCAGTCGATGAATTATTAGCTAGATCATTGATTATGTACTAAAAATATAAATGTAAATCCGTGTAAGTCCTTGCTCCTCCATTGCACATCTGACAGCGTCCGAACTCTCTCTGTCTCTCTCACAAACTCTCTCTGTCTCTCTCTGTCTCTCTCTCTCTTTCTCTCTCTCTCTCTCTCTCCCTAAAAGTACTTGTATATCGGACAAGATCACTTTAATCTGACCTTAATCGTAAAGGACCAATACAAATATGAATAAGGCAAGACTGGTTGTCCTTATTCAACTGGCCGCTTCTCTCTCTCTCTCTCTCTCTCTCTCTCTCTCTCTCTCTCTCTCTCTCTCTCTCTCTCTCTCTCTCTGTGAAATATCTAAAAGTACATGTATATCGGATAAGATCACTTTGATCCTTAATCAAAAACATGTAGGTCCAATACAAATATAAATAAGACAAGATTGGTTGCCCTTATTCAACTGGCCACTTTTTTTTCTCGGCCAGACGACATATTTCGTCAAGGTTAACCCCCCCCCCCCCAATATATATCCAGTGTAGTGTCCGCTGAATATTATCATAAAAATTTCCCTTGACCACTTGGTCTAGCCAACTATATAGAGCCGTAACTCTTCAGTTATTTAAATGCCAAGGTCATTGTCAAACACCGAGTAAAGTCGTGGAGACCTCTGAATGCATAGCAGAAGCGGAAATTTACCAGGCAGGTAAGAGACTGTCAGTATTCAAACACCATCTCTCATTAATGGTCCTATATTTCGCTCAATTAAAATTGACAGCTTTTTTTTTTAATAAATTGTGCTCAGCATTATATTCTAGGTGGTCAATTTCATTGAAGAACGCGAGATGCTCATGTTTATTATGGGCCACTTAATTAAGGGCTAGTTTGTATTGAATTCACCCAGCGGAAATTTACATTACGTAATGTAAACACGGCACGGACAAGGAATGGGATGACCACAATGGGGCTATCATGTGCCCGAAACTGTAGTGCATTTACAACATTTATAATAATCTTTGTTTTGAAAAATGTGCACTTTTTTAAAAAGCGTAACCTGCTGCTCGAATTAAGCAAAATATATTACAATGTTGTTTTCTTATGATGAGAATTATCTGTGTTGAAATTTATACATTTTCAAATTCATTGTTGCTTTTTATTTTCTACAACTTAGATTGATTTTGTTTATTGTGACACTATAAGTTATCTCTTTTAAAAATTACGAGAGAGAGAGAGAGAGAGAGAGAGAGAGAGAGAGAGAGAGAGAGAGAGAGAGAGAGAGAGAGAGAGAGATGGTAAATATAAAAATCCCACAAGTACATGTATGATAATATATTTACAAATATTGAAATTAGAAATAGATTATAACATTTTTTTAATCTCATGTTCTCGTGACAATATACAACAAAACTAGTTTTTTGAAATCGGAAAAAGGAAAACGAAATGTCATGTTCAGAAAATGATCTCATGTCATGTTCAGAGCAATAATAAATTAAACCACGTTTTAACGAAGGTCGCATTTTGCTTAAATTGACAGTGATTATAATCTATGCTCAGAATTATTCTCTCCGTGACCAATTTCTTTGTAGTACCTTAAAGCTTTACCTCAAAAATACTTTAATATCCTTAGAAAAGACAAATGACGACGTTTAGACATACCATTCCAGTTGAGGATCAGGATGCGGCAAAACTTGTGGGCAAAGTCCTGGCGGAAGGCCTGTCCCAGAAAGAACTGAACGCAGCTTACGACGATGTCTGCAAGGATTACGACAAGGTATCAACTCCTCACCTATACATCTTTTCAATGACGACTTATTAATTTTACTGACAGAATTGTGCAAGCCATTTTTCACCATACATCTTGTTATGAGCTGTCGGCCTAATAATAATCTCATTTCTTTTATAATGGTCCAGTCCACACCCCCCCCCCCCCCCGGCCCGGGTCTGTTTATATTGCTAAAATTCCAAATTAGTTATATTTGAAGTGCGTAATTATTGAAAGTGTTGTATTGTAATGTATATCTATTGTTTCTGCTGTTTATGTAATAGTTTTGAATCAAATTAAGTATAATTTTGTCCACTGTTGCCTCCCTTACTGAATTGAACATATTTCTAAATTGTAAATATGAATAAACATTAAAAATTCAGTTTTGCTTTTAAATTATTCTCACATTTTATATGATTGGAACGCACATTGAGTCTGAGACATTAAAAAAAAACCGATTTAGATTATTATCATTAATTTGAAATTTGTCAAAAGAATCACATGAAATACTGAAACAGTATGTATCTAAATTATCTCATCATGATAGCTTACAAGGTACGTTCTTAACTTTTTTGCAGGTTGTGTTAAGTAATGGTTACATGGCCCCAAACAGTGCGGCCCTGGCCGTTGCAAAAATCTACCCCGAGGCGGAGCGAGCCCAGAAGATAACCCTTGACATCGGTGCTGGGACGGGGCTGCTAGCGGAAGAGGTACTCGCCTCACGTCCCCTCCCCCTTTCCCCAAGAAGTCTCTAAAGAAAGTCGGTAGGAGCGAAATATATCAGTGGTGAAATCTGTAGGTTGCTTGGCTGTGCACGGAACAACCAATGTTCTTTAGTTAATGAGCCTGTGCTGGCTAGATATATTTAACTTTTTTGCTTTTAATTTTGCTCCACCCAGACACCCATTTTGTCCCCCCCCCCACCTTGTCTACATTATGAGTTAGAAAATTTAAAGCGCTACGTTAATTTCACTTAAAATTTTTGGGTTTTTTATTGGGGGGGGGGGGGGCGAAATTGGAGCAGGGAATTTTTTCAGACACATGTGAATGGACGGGAAAAAAGTAGCGAAAATGACCTGTCACTCGTTTGTAATGAAGTGCATTAAATTGATTTCTCTTTTTTTTCTTGACAAGTTTCCTCATTTGAATATAAAAACTACTGGCTATAATGTTTGGAGAGAAAATTACTGCAAATATAGATAAGCGTTTTGTTCATAAAATTATAGTCTTTATCAACTTGAAAACGATTGTATTGTAGATGCATAAAGTAGGATTTAAAATCTTTGATGCGTTAGAGCCGTCCCAAGGAATGTTAGATGTAGCCAAAGAGAAAGGCTTATACAGAAACTACATCTGTGAAGCCATTGGCAAGGAACAATTGAACCTTCCAGCAGGTATATTTGGCAGAGCAATGATTTGCATAGTTACATAATTATACAGAACATGATTAGAATAAGTGTATGTTTCTATTAAAAGTAGAAATAACATGATAAATTTGGCCCGATTACCTTTTATGTCAGACAAAAAAATTGAAATGGGTGTTATTATTATAATAATAAAGCACTATCTAATTAAAAATTAATCACAACATTTAAAACATAGAAACACGCCATCTTATAATGAACCAAACAATATAAGGCAGCAGCCTTCCATTTCTATTATTTAAGTTGAGCCTTAGAATACGCTTTTGTCATTTACATATTACACATGTAGAAGACCATATAAGCTATTTTTAAGTCTCCCAAACGAAGTTTGGAGACTTATTGTTTTTGTACAGTTCTTCTTTTTCTTCTTTCCCGCTCTGAACTTGTCCGTAGCCTTTCTCAGGGATGGCTTAACAGAATTGTACAAAACTCTATGATACGATAAGCCTGCATATCTAGATGTGCACGCTGGTTTAATTTTTCTCATTTGGGGTTGGCCAACCACTTTTCTGAGGGGTCAAATGGTCATGGGGTCTAACAGTGAACCTTATGGGAAAAATCGTAGACTCTATTGTAAATGGTTATAACTTGAAAACGGACAAAGATAATAATATAGGGTTTTCAGAATCATATATGAACTGTTACAAGCAATATATATGGTTTATTAGATCTGACCCCTGGGGTCATCCCCACCCCCAAGGAATTGGAAACCATATATCTCAGAAACTGTTAGAATCCTGACCCCTAAACCTATATATTCTTGTTCCATGTGTTAAGGGGCATCAAATGGTATGTAGGTCATGGGCCCTGGGGGTGGTCTTGACCCCCCTCAAACAGGAAGTGCCCAAATATCTTAAAAACAGTCCTGACCCCACCTCTATGCTATATATATTCTTGTTCCTTGTGTCAAGGGGCACCAAATGGTATGTAGGTCATGGGCCCTGGGGGTGATCCTGACCCCCCTCAAACAGGAAGTGCCCGAATATCTTGAAAACAGTTAAGATCCCCAACCCTTAACCATATATATTCTTGTTTCTTGGGTCATGTTGGTTCACCTGATAAATAGTAAAGGACCCCTGGGGAACATCATGAGACTTCAGAAATAAAAATAATCAAGTTCTTAATCTTTTTGTCTGTTAAGTTTGACCCATGTGGGTCACCCCTTCTCCCAAGGATGGCCTCGTTCGTTTGGGAGACTGTATAATCGCCCAGATTATAATTTCATCCGGTTAAAATGTAAATCCTTTAGGTACGATCGTGTTCTAAATGTATTTATTTCAATCTTGCTTTACAGCATCATACGACATCATCACAGTGGTCGGAAGTCACGGGGTAAACCACATCGAAAGCGAGGCTTTATATGAAATAATACGATTAACCAAGCCAGGTTCGTGTAATAAATGATTGTTTAATACATTGACAAACTTAAATGCAAAGGGCCTAGTGCGACATTATTTGTACAGCCTTATATGGTTATGGCTGTTCTATCATTTAGTATTTGGTTAAGGAATTTGGTTATTGGGTTTACGTCACAGATGTTAGTTTTACGTGTCACTGGTTACAAATAGACAGCGCTGCTAGACATTACACTGCAAAATCAGATGATGCAAATATGCATGCAAATTTTAAAAAAAATTTCTGGTAGATTAGCAAATAAGGTTACACACTTTTCTTTAAGTAAGGGAGTAATTTTTCTACTGTATACAGGGTTATTTTCGCCCCGGGATATTTTCGCCCCTCTAAACTTGCAAAAGGTTTAACACTCTCTCGATTTTGCCAAAATGCAGTTGTGTTAAAATGAATATTATATATACATGGAATTCATCCAGTCTTAAATTTGCCCACTGACAACGAGGGCGAAAGGGGCGAAAATAAAACGGGGCGAATATTTTCCTGTATACAGAATAAAAAACGAAAAATTGAGATTTTTAACATTCAGAACCTTATTATTTATTTCTTTATCACAACAGGTGGAATTGTATGCATCGTGGCACGAATGGAAAGTTTAACGAATCTAGAGGAATACAAAGATACGTTTTTCCCATTGTGTGATCAGCTTGAAAAAGAAGGTAGATGGCAGAAAATAGAATCCTCGTCGTGTCCGTACTGGCAGAAAGTGGAGGGGGCTCAAGTGTTGTATAAAGTGTGCTAGTTCTGTTAAATAAATCACAATGTTTCACGTTACCAAGAACAATGAATAAACATTCACTACATCACTGTGATAAAAACATGTTAAATACCCATTATCCGATTGGCCATGCGTTCGAATTGGCTATGCGTTCGAATGGGATATTCGTTCGAATTGGCTTTGCGTTCGAATGGATATTCGTTCGAATTGGCTTTGCGTTCGAATGGATATTCGTTCGAATTGGCTATGCGCTCGAATTGGCTATGCATTTGAATATTAAACATTTTCTTCAATGCAATATTGAAGACTACGATAGCTTATAAAGCATAAAAGACTTGTTTAAGTTTTTTTAGGATGGAAGTCGTAACCATACGCACATAGAAATCCTATCTGTTCAGAATGTTAAGTTTGAACAACAGAGTAATAAGGACTTTTATAACATGAACACATCGAAAACAAACAATCGAGAATTTTGAGGTTTTTTCCCCAGCCCTATGGCGCCTTAACTACCTGTACATATGCCAAAAACTTTTGTTTCACTTTTTGAAAATTTTGATTAAAATGAATTTACATATTGCGTTTGTCTACATTATTGTGAAATCAATTGGACCGCACATGCAGAGAGAGGGAGAAGGCTACAAAATCATATACGCCTCGACGTTTGGAACGAATCTTAAATGGGCGTGCCAAGAAATATATACAATGTAAATTCTAATTAATCTGTGTCAATGGAAATATTAATTATTTAAATTCTAGGCTTACTCCATATGCTATTTATTTAGAACAAGAAATGTTTTCTTTGGTGAGTCATGCGGGATATGAAGATTGCAACTTTGCAGAAAAAAATACATAACCCGTGTTAGCATGTTATATAATTTTTTTCTGCAATAATCGATACTTTCATAGCCCAAATAATTCATCAAAGAAAGCATTTTATTGTTTATAGTTACATTTTTTGAACAGGTTAATAAATTGATTGTTAATGTCAGTTAAATTAATTTAATTACTGTTAATGTAAGTATACACCCTCTGCATGGGAACTTGAGTCTGATATCATCATGATTATCTCTTGCAGTCCGTGAATTTTCTTAGATTGCAGAAGGTCGAATGGTCGAAACGACCATTCGATATATGGGGCGTGTAGATTTCAGTCCTGTACTTTTCTACATAGCTATGAATTGCAATCAATTTCCGTTAGAAATAGTTGAGATCATACTTGTATATAATCGGTGTGTGTAGCACACAAAATAAGCATTTGAAAAAAAAAATGGTTTCATAATCACCATGCAGCTGTAAGATGTATGTACCTTTCAAGATGAATGAAAAACAAATCTTTAGCAGTAAACAATTATTAAAGATTTAATTGTCATTGTCTGTGTAATGTAAATTAAGAAGTGCAAAGTGTTATGAAATGCCGGATGCCTCGCCTTTTTATAAAATGTTTCAGACAATTACACAACACAGCAACCGCGGCATGGATATACCTAGTCTAGTTTTAGACAACTTTGTCCATAGTTTAAATTAAAATAGGTCAAATTTCACATCAACAGGTAAGAGAAGTATTCATACAGCTACTCGATTTTTTAAGCAGTGCTTGTTAAAAAGATCAGTATGAAATTACAATTAGAGTTAATTTAATCAATATTGTGCTACATGTGTGTCATGTTCATTTTTTCGATAAGATAATTTTATGTGACGAAGTATTCAATTTGGCATAATATTTGATCACATGTTATTAGTATTCGACTGGTCATTTTTAAAGTATTATATATTCATTTCTTGATACAGTTCTGGTTTTGAAAATTAAATACACGTGTACCAAAGCTTTCAAGTCAATGACATGGTTACACAAAAAATATAATATACTTATTTATCTTTTTAAAAATTTAAAAATGATAATTAAAAAATTAATGCAAAGAATGTTTTTGATTGATTATTAAACAGATGGCAACCGAGAGTGAGTACACCCTTCCCTCGGCGGAGGCGGAAGTGACGACTCTGTTAGAGAAAGTTTTACACGAAGGTCTCAACACGACGGAACTTGCCGCTGTTTATGATGACCTCAGCCAGGAGTACGACAAGGTCATGAACAACTCTTGCAACAAATAGCGTCTGTGAATCAGAGTGTCGATAATTAAAGTTTATTTTTTTTAATTGAAAAACCACATTTATACCGTAAAACAACCACCCCCAAAATTTTACTGAAAAATCGGTTTTTACTAAAACTGTTTATTATTTTTTTCTGGTAAAAATATCGTCAATTACATTTTGAAGGTTTGTAAAACGAACAATGTCTTCAAATTGGCTCTCACAGGTTTTAACTGAGAGTAAATATTACGGTCCAAATACAGCCACGGACGCCGTGTCAAAGATAATCAAACCGGAGGAACGGCCTCAGAAAATAATCCTGGACATTGGCGCCGGAACGGGATTAGTTGCGGAAGAGGTTATTTGCATGTATTGTTTGGTGTGATGTTTTTGACGTCGTGCGAATATGATTCTAGTGTACCGTTTACATGTACCTCAGAAAATTATGTTTTTGGAGATTTTTATATACATAAAGTTATATATATACATATAAATTGCTGATTAAAGGTTGATTCAATAAATCAAAGTCTCTTCCGGACGTAAGCTCTCCTTTCAAAAGAAACTTAAATAATGTTTTACGGTGCAACCGTTGGGGCGAGCGCAGCAGGTGATCAAAAATGAATTATGATAAATCAATAAAAATAAAAGTAGTGACGTAAAGTAAATGAATTTGAATGCAAAATAAAATAAATATACCTAATTTTCCAGTAAATTTTCATTATGCATGTCATAATTCATAAGTCTTTTATTTATTTATATACCAATCTGATTAAAATCAGATCTTTGTAACGCTCCGAAATTCTGATAGTTGCTGAACAAAGTGTAGCGACATCAGAAGTTGTCGGAGCGGATCAAAGATCTGATTTTAATCAGATTGTTAAGGTCTTCCGTTTCCAACGGAAGACCTTATAGTTTTCGTACTGTTTCTTATTATTTTTTTTTTCCAAATTTTGTGCACGAGATTTCTCGAAAACTGTTCAACTGATTTCAACCATTTTTTCACAGAAGATGGGACTTGATGTAAACTTCATACATTTTTGAGATTTTTCCTGTCGTCACTTCCGGTACCGATTTATCGGCCGTTTTGTACATTTTTACGACCTATTTTGTGCAGAGCTGATCTCAGAAACTATCAGAGATATGACTATGAAATTTTCAGGATAGGTAGTCTATAGTTTGAAGTTGTGCACTATTATGTTGTTTTACGCCAGTGGCGCCATTTCTTGGAGCTCGCCTGGGCACGAAAATTGGGTACGAATTTCTATTCAAAATTTTCATACGTTTTGATCTGTATCTTTTTATCAGTTGATATTTTGTTTAGACATATATAACAAAAGTGGTAGAGATTCAAACGTTCTTTCCAACAAAATCAAGAAAAAGGGGCTGGCCCCTTTATTTAGGGGCCAAGACATTCGTAAACTCTATTACAAATAACATAAAAACAATAAAAATGTTGTGATGCATTATAGAAGCAAAGTTGTTGATCGTTACAATATCTATCAGAAAAAATTATTGCCACACCCATTTATTACGTAATTAGGGATTTTTAGGGGCCAAAGTACTTAAACTTGGACGCAATATATCTAGAGAAGTAGACATATTTTGTTAGACATCATAGAAGAGAAAATGTTTGAATTTATGATTTAAATCGATTCCACTTATCAAAACACGAATTTTGTCCCCATTAAGGATCTTAAGGGCTGGCCCCTAAAATATTAAATCATTTGTATCTCAAAAATGATCAACAATTTTAGATTGGTATAAGAACAAAATATGTTAGTATTCTTAAGACCTTTTCAAAGATATCAAGAAAAAGGGGCTTGCCCCTTTTTTTTTTGGGGGGGGGGGTAAGAGACTCGTAAAGTCTATTACAAATTACATAAAAACGATTAAGATTTCGTAATGCATTATAGAAGCAAAGTTGTTGATTGTAGCAATATCTATCTGAAAAACTCATTGCCACACCCATTTGTGTGTGTGTGGGAGATAATTCTGAAATTGTATCGATTATTCATGGTATGATTTAAAACAGAAATCGCAAGGAAGACCTACTCGTTACTCGTAACGAGATCGTATCTAGTTTATATACTGGTCGCACGCCAGTATAGAATTTAACTCAGATAAAATGTTGTTGAATAATTAAGATTTTAACATAATGTGCATTGCAGTTTATTTCATCTTTTCTTGCAGCAGACATTTTTCTTAAACTTACAAATAAAAATTGACTTATCAGAGACCCCCCCCCCCCACGTTTAAAAAAAAAATCAAATTTACGTATAAAAAAAATTTGTTGATCACATAAGGAAAATGGATCCCCCGGAAGCATGTAATACCGTAAATAGTAGTGAAAATAAAGACACTTTTGAGCAGCTAAAGAGCTAAAGGCGTACCACGCACTCCCCATTCCTCACCCCGATTAGAATTTTCCTGATTTTGAGAATTTTATTTTTCTTTTTGCTTGTGAAGATTTTTTGAATGAATTTGCCACGCCCCATTTAAAAAACGTTCCTGGAAATTACCGTAAATATAGTGAATAAAATAAATGTGAGCATTCATCCAAATGAGAGCGAGTAACAGCTGTTTCCTGTCTCTGAAGAAATGTCCCCATTCGTTAGCTCTGCAAGATTTTTAGAAAATTTTGGTATTCATATTTCAGCAGATTTACAATAACTACTTAGAGTAGTTCCCCCTTATTGTGACGTCAACGTTCACGTCGGTCAAGTGTAGTCTGTCTCTTTGAAAACACACTAGAAAAAACTACGCGAAAAATACTGTTTTGTTTACTTAAAAAGCATGATGTTCTGGAAATTACACAATTTATCTGTTTCTCAGAAGTTTTACTTTGATTCTCGCGAGATGGTATCCAGTCTAGTTAGATCGGCCGACATTGAGGATTTGCATTGTGGGTCGAAATTTACTGACGCCGAAAAATTCTGTCAGATCAATGTGTAAGAAATCCATTGTGACGTCACTCGGAAGGACGATAACTCCGTTAGTCTTAAAAGTAATGGAAATTGGCGTTGTGTTATTTACAATGCATGCATGTACATAGTTTTTTATCTTGTTCTCGCGAGAGTGTGAAATGGGAAACCATAATTACAGGGAACTACTGGGACGATTAAAACAAGGCATTACTGGTCCGATTTACTGACGCCAAAAAAATCCGTTGAATGAATGTGCAAATAGTCCGAATTTTCTATTCACACACGCCTTGCCGGTAGAGCTCGCTTCGCGCCGGCGCTGCGCGCCTGCGAGCTGCGCTCGCTATCAAATGTGAAAAATTTGTGAATTTTTAAAGAGTGAAATATAACTGTAAAGTAAACATGCAGCTCTTTACACGATGCCCCAAAGAATAAAAAAAGTATTTGAGAAATTGAGCAATGAACCAAAAAAAAACAACAAAAAACGGGACATTGAATTCCATAATTAATGAGTGAATTTAATAAGCAACAACATGGTTTACCAATTCTCATGTGAGTACATTAAATGATTTAACTTCAAGTTCAAGTTAAGGCGATGTGAAAATACAACCATGACATCTTTTGGTTCTTTCATTTAAAACACACAGACACCCAGATATGTTTTGCATCTGTCAGAATTGTAATGTTGCAGTTGACAAAGAAGGGATTTAAAGTCTTTGATGCCTTGGACCCATCATCTGGAATGCTAGAGAAGGCTCGAGAGAAGGGGTTGTACAGGAACTACATCTATGAAGTGATTGGCTCAAAACCCTTGAACATTCCCTCAGGTACATGTAACAAATTAAGCCTCTAAATCAAAATTCAAAACTCTCGAAAACTGATCGAAAGTGTTCAAAACACTAATGATACATTTCAAGGGTTGGCATATCAATACTGATATAAAAAAGGAAGTAACACAGGTATGGTTTGAATAGTTTATAGTTAAGATCTACACAAAACTTTGTCCAGTATTTGTGATAGACTTTTTTTTCTTCCAAATATACATAGGATCGTATGATGTTATAACTGTTGTCGGTAGTCACACAAAAAATCACATCAAAGGCGAAGCTTTGCAAGAAATGATACGACTGTTGAAGTCTGGTAAGTGACGACCTTTCATTTACTATAAAAAAACAACAACAACTGACACAATGTTGAATGATTCATATTGAACAAACTCTAATTCATAGTATTCTAGAGAACAACTTTAAAAAAATCCGAATAATTTATTTAAAAAAAAATAAAACAATGTTAGCTTCAGTTTTAGCAGGAAAACATTGCAAAAAAATATATAGGACGATATTGACGTAATTTTGCTACATACTTGTATTAATATTATTCAGAATCTGTGTATACGTGTGATTTTTCCACAAAAACACGAATAATAGAAGTAAAGATGGCCATATTTTTTCTGTCATTGAATTAATAAATGAAAACTTTACATCATAATTTGAAAACTGCAGAGTTTATATATTTTTTATAAGAAAATGTCACATTTTTTCCTCAGGCGGTATCATCTGTATAGTAGCACGTATGGAAGGGTTTTACAAATTCGAGGAATATAAAGATTCATTCTTCCCGCTCTGTGACAAACTAGAAAAAGACGGAAAATGGCAGAAAATCGAGTGTTCCGAATGCCCATACTGGAATACCCTTAAAGGAATAACATTTTTGTACAAGGTGTGCTGACGGAACAATATAGCAGGTGCCTGTTCGCTCTATATTTCCTATCCGCTATTTTACATTTGATAAATAAAAATAAATTGTTCCAATGGGACCGAATTTCGCAGAACGACTTTGTTTTCATGTGTAACCAAAATTGCTCTGCTTTGACGTATATGATAAGTCAACCAATTGTTTAATCTGCGATGAACTGCAATCGTTAATAAAATCAAAGGTGACCTATTCATTGGTCAAAATGGGTTGTTGTCTTATATTTATGTACAACTGATTGTTTAAAATGTGTATTGTACGGCACAATTGTACATAATTATATGCACATGTCACTTTAATAGCTAATTAATTTACTTGTAATAATCAAGAGAGATATCATTGTTGTGACCTACTGTATGTAACTTAAGTCAATCGATTTATTGGGATGAACAATGATATGTCCTATTTTAAAAATTAATAATTGTTTGCTGGTAAAAAAGAACTTTTGCTACTCTGTCCCAAGATATCCTCGATTGAGAGTCTGAAGGAACATCATATGATGAATAATTAATTCATGTTTACTTAGTAAAACACCACATAGTTAGAGTCAATGACCCAGAGTAAGACGGAACCCTTTGCGGATGCTACTCTTTCATATAAATGGCAATAAGTTAAGGACTTGTTGACCTAAATTGCAGATACTTGATATAGTTTACATGTACTTGTCTATTTAACATACTTAACGTTAACACGAAATGTCAATTGTTTAATGATTGTAGTCGATTGTTTTCTTTGTTGTATATTAATCATATAAACCCAAGATGAGAGAGAGAGAGACAGAGAGAGAGAGAGAGAGAGAGAGAGACAGAGAGCTGTCGTGAAATTAAAAAGTTTATAAATTATTTTTTTAAAATGTCTCATCTTGCATTGTTCGCAATATATAGGGAAAAAGCCTATCATGCAGGTGAAAATGGGCATTTAATTATTTCAAGCAATTATTACGGGATATGAGTATGACGTCCTGAATGTCGGCTCAATACAGACTGACTTTGTGAAGTTGGTTGATAACAAATTTCCGGAGAGCTATTATAATACAGCTTTACAGCTACTTGTGAACATTTACTCTTTACCATAAAGCAGCTACTTAATTTTTTAAAATTATCGTCAATACAGTATATATTTTAAAATATTTATAATTAAAACTCTACCAGTTCAAATTCGATCAAATTCAGCTGACCCATCCCGTTCCTTACTTTCAGAAATCCTATTTCCGAAGAAAAAACATAATTACAAAAACATAAACATACTAGTATACCCGTACTATTTCTTCAAAACCTTTCAATTTTTAACAAAACTTGGTGCTTATAAAACTTCTTTTTATTTATAACAGTTTTAGATTGTTTTATTATTTATCTTTCACTTGCAAAACAAAATCATTTTGATATTTAAAAAAAGTTTAAATAGGTAAATACATTTCATTATAGTTACATACATTTTTCTGCGAAAAATTCCCAAATCTTTGCAGGTCGTTTATTCAAACTAATTCAGAAAAATAGCAAGAGAAAAGCTGTCAATGTGACAGCAAACCGGGTTTTTTGTGTGTGAACAGTATTCATAATCCATTTGTCAATCCTGAATTGATAAATACTACCTATCCAAAGAAATGGGATACTCTATAGCAATGTATTTTCCAAAAAAATGACCAAGTTCAACAGCTGATATTTTTCCAATTTGCATATCTATGATCTATGTATAATTGATTTTCAAAAGAACTGTACGAGGAGTTATCGGTACAATAAGGGTACCTTTTTGGCAGCCACTCGCCCGCCCGCCATTTTCATCACTATTTCAATAATCGGAAAACCCGGTTAAAATTTCTCTTTTAAAATTCTTAGAATTCAGAAGCAATGGAGCTACAGACTGTACTTGGGACCTCACGGCGGTCTCCGAACCCCATGCCGCTCAAAATATATTTACCCCCTTAGGAAATTTCTTGATCCGTCTCATTTCTAGAAAAGAGTACGCATTAACTTATATTCCAGTTTAAATTACATCTCAAATTATTTTAGAGAAATAAGACATCAGGCATTTCTTTTTAACCGTTATCGTATAATACCATGATAATTATACTACAGAAGTTTGCGCATTCGTCACATCGGCATCGATTCTTATATAGATGAACCTCTTCCTGTTTGGTCCAGTTTCAATCATACCCCGAACACCTTTCTAAAAATAATACCGGTATTTTCGATAGAAAAAGAGTCGTTCATTAAAAGCTTATTGCAACAGTTTAGCGGAATATCATGTTTATTTTCCGTCCATTCCGGCAATTACGACATGCCATTTCTTGCAGCAAGGCAGTTGCCATATAAGGTCATGTCAAAATTCGACAAACTTGTAGACTTTACATTTGTCAATTTGTATCATGTCAGACGTGCTATTGCCGAGCCTGAAGATACAAATGCAGAAACTACGCATTGAAAGTGTGCAGAGTTGAAGGTTTAATTAACTAATGAAAACATAAAGCTGCAAAATATGCATCATGCGAAGGAACTGAGTCAAATCGTACATGTGTTTATGCCCGAGTTTTATAGGGTACACGATCAGAATTACACATATTCATACTCAGGCTCACACACCAACACGATTGCATATTCGGATGTCTGGATTTTTGAACACGATTACCCTCCATATAACAGCACTATCAGTTGTGTCAAGATTTATACACATGTCTTGAAAGGATTTACGTTTTAAAAATCCGGATGCACAATTAAATAGGTCACACACAAACATTTACAGGTAAGCGACGTTTTTTAAATAAAATATCTGGTTACCTTGAGCACATATGTACATGTCAAAATAACATGGCAGCAAATCATAATGACACTTTGCAATATTTTGACAAACAGATTTTCTACGCAGTTTACGTATCGAAAGATCTACACGAAAGGAATACGTTGCAAAAGTGATCAGAAAAGTTTATATTTTTTTCATTTTCATTAAAGCAGATGGACACCAACAAGTACAGTGTCCCCTCGGCAGAGACAGGGGTGACAACTCTGCTGGGAAAAGTTTTCAAAGATGGACTTAATCAGTCAGAACTTGCCGCCGCTTATGATGACGTCAGCAAGGATTACGATAAGGTGCTTTCTAGAGTATACACTGTAGGCGAGTTCTTCTGTTGTCCATATGTTTATTATCCTCATGCAATATTTACTAAGGAGACGCATTTTCGCCACAATGACACTTACTTTAATCATTTTCTCACACGTAATCTAATATTTAACTTTTACCCATTAATCTGTACATTTAAAGCTGTCATTACTAGTAATCTGTAAAACTCTCAACTTAAAATGTTTACTAATTAGTCTGCAAATTTTTATTTTTATAAGTATCATTTTTGGGCGATTCCATCTTAATATTGCGATGGACCATCATCGTAGAGCAAACCGCCATCCCCGGAATGGTAACACCCTGCAAACAGCTACAAATATAACTCGTCTGTTAGAATCAGATTGCAAACAATAAGAAATCCTGGCCAATGGGAATTGGTCGTGTAATCAAATTGTATCTATATTCCAGTTATCGTAAAAAATGATGCCTCAGTGCTTATTTTTGATCTTTTAAATCAATTTAAGGCATATGTTGAGATTAACATCAACATTATTATCAAACATTGTGGCTTTCGTTGTTCTCAAGCCTAGTGAATGAAATCAAAATGGTTACAAAATATTTGAGCTTAAATATTGTTGTTCCCAAGTCTACTGTATTTATATGATATGACTTAATATTTTTGAGCTCATATGTATATTGAGCTATAAAATCACTGATACACATAGAATACATTTTCTGTGATTATGTATGGCCCTTTGGTGTCTTGCAGGTTTTAACTAAAAGTGAGTACGTTGCTCATAAAACAGCGACAGAATCCCTCGCAAAGTTAATCAAACCAGATGAACGACCCCAGAAAACAATCCTGGACATCGGCGCCGGAACGGGATTGGTTGCAGAAGAGGTAGTCATTGTCTAATCTTATGTTACAGATGTTACAATGTATAGTATTGTTTGCTGTGAAAAATATTTAGATTTAAATCTCAAACGATGCTTTTACATCGACAAGTTTTGAGAGTTCAAGTAATGTCTTGTTCATCATCATCACCATCTTCTTCTTCTTCTTCTTCAAGCGAGCTACACTGTGGTTTATCTCATTAGAGTAATCACGTAAGATACTATGTAAGAAATCTTGCGCTCTTACAAAATTCTTACCTTAAGTTTAACACCGTGAAGATGGAGTGTAAATTCCTATATCAATGACACTTTAAAAGGACCTTAAATGATGTTATATTTTGTCCCACAAGGAAATGAAAAATTATCTTTTTTCCCTTTGAAGAAGAGCACAGAACAAAAGTGTCAATGTAATAGAATGTTAAAGTTTTTAAAGAAATGGTCATTAAATTTTTACTTTGCAAAAAAAGGCCCAACTATAAGGGTTGGTTACAGATGCAAATTGATTAAAAGAGGACTTGAAAATTCTCGAAATGAACATGTCAAATTAAAATGAGTTTCGTAAGAGTTGACCTAAATGTATTAGACTTGTTCGTATTACAGTTGACCAAGATTGGCTTTAAAATTATTGATGCCTTGGAGCCGTCGTCTGGTATGCTGGAGAAGGCACGAGAGAAAGGATTGTACCGGAAGTACATCTGTGAGGCTATTGGAACAGAACCTTTAAATATTCCATCAGGTAGCAAATAGGTCCTAATATATCAGTAATGATATTTGGTTTTTTTTTATTAATTTCACCTTGAGCAAATTTATGTGACTATTTTCAAAAGCTATTATAATGAGGTTTAGATGAATAACTATTAACTAAGGCACATAATAACTATCAACAAAGGGACATAATAACTATTAACTAAGGGACAACTATTAACTAAGGGACATAATAACTATTAACTAAGGGACATAATAACTATTAACTAAGGGACATAAGAACTATTAACTAAGGGACATAATAACTATTAACCAAGGGACATAAGAACTATTAACTAAGGGACATAATAACTATTAACTAAGGGACATAATAACTATTAACTAAGGGACAACTATTAACTAAGGGACATAATAACTATTAACTAAGGGACATAATAACTATTAACCAAGGGACATAAGAACTATTAACTAAGGGACATAAGAATTGAAATCAGGAGGCTGGATGATCAACAAATTAACCACCAGATCTACTAAAAAATTTTAGACATGATTTCTTTGCCTAAAACCATTGCATAGTAATTAAAGAAAAGAGTCCAATATTTTTGATTTAAAATTCAAACATTTTCTCTACAGGGGTGTTCTTGTAAAGAAGATTTATATAATCTTAATATGGCCATGCCCATCAAAAACCCTCTTCAGTAAATACTTGTATGTACAATACGTATCCTTGACCTCATAACGCACTCTTTTTTTCTAAATAGGATCTTATGATATTGTAACTGTTGTCGGAGGCCATACGAAAAATCACATTCAAAGTGAAGCTCTGGAGGAAATGATAAGACTGGTGAATGCGGGTAAGTGACAACTTCTGCAAAAACTACACCGCTAGAAAATAAAACTTTTGACCTTTAAAGATTTGACACTCATTGTGGAAAATGTATTTCCATCTTCCATCGATATATTGCTATTTCTAAGATTTTCCGATAAATCAAAGTACAGGAAGTATCGCTTTGAGAAAACATTCTGAAAAAACTGAAAGAATTCTTTTTCAGCATTGCTTATCTTTTCAGATGGAACCATCTGCATCGTATCCCGTATGGAAGGGTTTTACCAATTTGAGGAATATAAAGATTCATTCTTCCCGCTCTGTGATAAACTAGAAAAAGACGGCAAATGGCAGAAAATCGAGTGCTCCGAATGTCCATTCTGGAAAACTGTTCCAGGATTGAAGTTTTTGTACAGGGTGTGCTAAAAATGAAGGAGCTTGATAAAAAAATATTAATATATAACTTCCTTAAGAAGCATAGGAATAAAGTTTACCTATTTTGACAATACACCTATCCTATAAGTGTTTTACTTTTTGATGCTTTTTATTGAAAATGTTGATATTAAATCTGAAAAATATTCTAAGCTTACGCATAGAACTCATTTAGATTGAATTTACCCTGCTAATGTATCTATGCAATTACATCACCTATTTGTTTAATATTGCGAAGAGATATATATCTGATGATTAATTGTTATTAATACATATATATCAAGATTTAAATGTGTAATGCAGCGGATAAAAGGGTAAATTTTGTAGCCGAGTAGTAAGTTCAAAATTAGTCGATTGAAATGTATTAAGATCTTTTGTATAATTAACAAGAATTCTGAGAGTATTGCATCAGCAGTACACGTCCCCTACCGGTTTGTGGAAATTGTGAAAACAATGCACTGTTATGCAGAATATCGAACCCGAACATTAAAAAATTGGAATATAAAAAATTAATTAATGGAAATAAAAAATTAATTAATGGAAAACTGAAGTGGGACAGACAGACGGACGGACAGACTGACTGACGGACGCAGAGGAAAGCTATAGTCCCCTCCGGTGAAAACCGGTAGGGGACTAAAAAAAGAACACCCAGGTCAATAGGAAACAGCGATGATAGTATTCTTTTTCACATTTATTTTTAAAATCATCCAGATAAAACCAAAAAGTAAAAACGAACAAATTTCTGATGACAAATTCTTCTATATTTTTTTTTTGTATAAATCAATTCTCATATAAATCAGGAACTTTTGTGATTAAAGTTTAAATTATATACATTGAAACTTAAAAAATATGAAACAATATTTTTGAAAAAAAAAACAAACAAAAAGAACATGTCTTTATCGCACTTTCCATCCTTTGAAACTGGACCACTGATTTCCTTGCAGTAAAATGGCATCCACTTTTCGAATATTCACCAAATCTCCCTTTTTAAGAACCAAGGGAACTGTATTAGAACAACTTTCATATCCTTGTCTATCAAGTTCAGTACTGCATTTTGCCAGATCTTTTCTCTCCCCATTCACAAGAATCTCCGAATCGAACATTGGCATTTCGGCTACGAGGTTCGTCCAGGAAAATACAAGAAGTCCACTAGATGGCGCTGTGAAGAATCCCGTGATCGTGTTGTAAACGCCATTTGTGTTCAGCCAGGTCTTATCGTACACAACGTTTTCTGCAGTGAGTTTGCTTAAATCATGCTTTTGACTCATATAGGCACTGAATGCAACAACTGACTCATTGTCTGTGGAAAAAAAATTGGTTTATCTAAAATTAGGATGATTTTGACATAAACAAAAATAATTAAATATAAGGTTTAGTTTCTTTACCAATATTTAGGGTTACAAGTTACATTAATGCATCTTAATAATAATAAGTCATTAATATGCTGTCCTAAAACGTCGTGTTTCGTAAAATTCAAAATTTGTATATCAAGATTGTTGAATAATTGCATAAACATTGAATTTCGCAAGTTTATTAAAAAAAAATACTAGCATTCGGAACATTGTTTGCTCATTTTTAAATGAGTATCGGCAATTTTCTGACGTGCACATCTATTATCGAGTTTTCTGTCTTGTTTGAAAAAAAAAACCCCTGTAAAATGTGACACAAATAGTTTCATTGTAAATTAAAGTAGCACTCTTTTTATTAGTTATAAATTGATTTTAAATTTCTTATTGCTCTTTTTCACAATTTAGATATTTTTACACAAAAGATCAATACACAACTCTTTTGAAACTCAAGTGTTTTAATGATGTAATTTGAGCTTCAGGAAAAGTTTGATAACTTACCCTGAGAACGTGTAGAAGCAACATTGGGCAAACCATACCCTGTTGCAGCGTCAGTTGCATTGCTCAAAAGGATAGAAATTTGCTCCTGAGTATCACGCATACGCCGGTTTTCGTTTTCAAGCGCAACTATTTTCTTCTCCATTGCTTCCAGTTTGTCTTCAAACTGTCGACCTTCCACTGCGATGGCCATCATTCGTTGTTTCACGGTAAGCATGTCGCTGCTCAACGTGTACAGTTGGTTGACCAGAGACAGCCTGATCAAAGACTCCTGATTCAGTTGTTGTTGCAAGGACCGAAGGTCGACGGCATCACTCGATTGCTCGACGACTCGACTACTCGAATCGAAACCTTGGTCAGAAGTAAGATTTGAGATAGCCGCAACAACGTGGATTATTGTCCACAAGATTATGAGTTGATGTGAACTGGGATACATTTTGCAGAATACCATACATTACAATGAACACTATGATATCTTTCGAAAGAGAATACCTACCAAGGAAGTTAGGGTTAGTATCACAGGCTAAGTGGAGTACATCCGCCACTTAGAATATATACGCATTAACTTTAATGAAAATCATATAGTGTACACCAAGTGCAAAATAATTACTTGATGAAACACACTTTGAAGGATATTAATAAAAATATTTGTTCATTACAGCGGAATACTTATTCATTCTCAATCAAACCACACTTCACTTTTATTATAGGGTTAATGGTTTATATGTGTAAAAAATACCTTCAATATGATGGGCCATCCTTTAAAAAATGACATGATACAAAATATATAAAAAGCTATTTTGCCAAACATAGATAACGCATATATATACGGGGTCGTCGTGTAAATAACAATTTCATAGCATAGCATTATTTTTCATTATAAATCTCATCCAAAATTAGTCTCGAACTGTACAATATACATTATTATTTCCTTATTTTCCAAGGTCGTTTTATCACTTTGACCAGCTCTGACAGTGACGCTGCTGCTGCTGTTGTGTTATGGGGTGGGGGAAGGGGCAAGGATCTATTGATTTATATCTAAGTTGCCCTCAAATAGCTACCAGGCCAATGCTGAACAATTCTGGGAATTGGAAAATCTGTAAATTTCATGTGAAAGTCTTAATGAGTTCTTTTTTAATAACGATACAGATTTTGGAAAATGTGTGAAATACGTGTCGAAAACTCAGATTAAAAGCGAAGCTCTGGAGGAAATAATAAGATTGCTTAAGGCTGGTTAGTGACAGCCTCTTCTGAACAAATAAGGGCAGGAAATTAAATTTCAAGTATTCATTAACCTAGTATTCATTGTAAAAAATGCATAAAATGTAAATTTACAATTGTGCAATTGTGCAATGCCTTTTCAATTCCAAACATTCCCGAAAACTCAAAGTACTGAATGTAATGTGAACGACAAGATAATGCTTTATACACATGATGCACAATTTAAAGAATCGTAAATTGACAGATTGTTATATTTCTAGGTAAAATCATCTGCAAAGTTGATCGTAAATAATGTTTTTATCAAATCAAACAAATCTAAAAATTGTCACTCTGTGACAAACTAGAAAAAGACAGAAAAGGGCAGAAAATCGAGTGTTCCGGTTGCTCATTCTGGAATATCGTTGAAGGATTGAAGATTTTGTACACGGAGAGCTGAAAAATAAATGAAGGTGCTTGCTTAATACTTTTTAAGCTTCCTTATGAAGTTTTAATCTATACTTACAGCTCAGAATAAAAGATAAGGAGAATGAGGGGTGATGTTGGGTAGAGAGGATTTATTAAGTTGTAATTTTCTCTAAATTACAAATCTTCCCCAATCCGAACCTTCATTTTTCTTAAATTTAAGATAGATGATTATGAGAAATTATACGTATACATTAATCATTCAAAGATAGTGAAACAAAAAGTCTTTCCATTTTAATGCAAATTTAATAGCTCTCATACAATTTTAAATTCGAAATTCAAACATGCAAAATACAAAGAGTTTCTAAAAAAAACTCAAAAACAAGTGTTCTTATTGGACTTTCCATCCTTTGAAACTGGACCATTGAATTCCAAGAAGAGAAAGAGAATCCACAGTTCGGATATTCACCAGATCCCCTGTCTTCAGAATAACAGGTACTGTATTGGAACAACTTTCAAAACCTTGTTGACCCAGCTCATGATCACACTTTGCCAGTCCTTTTCTCTCTCCGTTCACAAGCAGCTCTGCATTGAACTTTGACATTTCTGCTACCAGACTCGTCCAGGAAAACACGTATAATCCACCAGACGGCGCTGTGAAGAAGCCATTTTTCGTATTGTACACGTCATGGGTGTTAAGAGAAGTTTTATCGTAAACCACATTCACCGTAGTGTCCGTTTTGAAATTAAGCTTCTTGCTAGTAAAGGCGTGAAATGCGACCACCGAGTCTTCATCTGTGAAATCAAAATTGTCGTGAAGTTATTGTTTTTATCTAAATTTATCTAAATAAGAGATTTACGTTGACAAAATCAATAATAATTATATATGGCTTAGTTGAATCAAATATTTTGGAATTGCCAAAGTTCTTTTACAAACATCTTCAATTAAAAATACTCTCCTAAACATTGCTGATGTAAAGTGAATTGAAGTGAAAAGATTAAATTTAAAGAGTTTTCCAGAAGCTTTCAGTAACATAATCGTCGACTTTAACGAAATAAACACGATCATTGACCAAAATAAACAATTTCAATGACTTTAATGAAATAAAAAAATAGTTGACTTGAATGAAATATGCAATAATTTTTGTCGACTTAAATGAATTAAACACGATCATTGAGTTAAGGTGGTATGGGACATTTGTCGATATTAATGTGGATTAAAGTACATTATAATTAAAATAATTTCACCGATTTAGAATTTTCAAATTTTTACAATATTTAACCTAAAATACGTTATATATTGTTTTTGAAATATTTCTCAGCGGAATTCGAACTCATGACTTACAGATTCGTAGTAAACCCTCTAACCTACTAGTACTTCGCTACGCTTTTATGTGACACTTTTAGGAAAGGAAAAAATAATATTACACTTGATTTTATTGTTTAGTTCGATAAATAATACGTTGCAACACGCGTACGGAAGTGTCCCATACCACCCTAAATGAAATAAACACAAGCTAAGACTCTTAATGCATCCGGTTTCAAATGTACTAACGAACAGAAACATTCGTAACAACCATATTTGCACACTTTAAGCTGATATCTGCAAAATTAATATATTTCTGATAAGAACAGTGCACATATATTATCGACTTTGTTGTCTGGTTTGAGTTCACCAAAACAAGACACTTCTGAGGAGGTAAAAAGCGAAATGAATTCAGAAATACAATCAGTATCTGTGTGGGATTGAAAACATTCCCGTTTACGAAATGATTTCGACGTTTTATTGCTCTTTAAATAGATAATATACGATGACACGAAGGATCAATACATAAATCTCCTAAAATTCAATTGGTTAAAAAATATATAAATGTTTTGATTTCAACTTCAGAAAAAAGATTGATAACATACTCTGAGATCCTGAAGAAGCATGACTAGTTCCAGCATCAGTTGCATTGCTCACTTTGACCGAAATCTGCTCCTGGGTATCACGCATGCGCCGGTTTTCGTTTTTAAGTGCGATGAATTTCTTCTTCATCGCTTTCAGTTTGTCATCAAACTGTCGACCTTCCACTGCAATAGCCATCATTCGTTGTTTTACGGTAAGCATGTCGCTACTCAGTGTGTACAGTTGGTTGACCAGAGACAGCCTGATCAAAGACTCCTGATTCAGTTGTTGTTGCAAGGATCGAAGGTCGACGGCACCACTCGATTGATTGATGACTCGACTACTCGAATCGACATCTAGGTGAGCAGTCAGATTTGAGTTTGACGAGACCGCATAGATCATCGTCCATAACATTATAAGCTGACGTGAATTGAGATACATAACGTAGTTTGCTCTAAATAAATTGAATGCTTGGTCTTCTTAAGGAAGATCGAGAAGATGTGTTACGGAAGTCAATGTTAATAAAGGCACAGTGGCGTATATCCGATGCTTTACGATTTTCATCATGACCTATTGTAAACCTCGTGCAAAATATCGGTAATAAGATAAAACATAAAAACAATGCATTGTATTGAAATATCAAATCGTCCATTACATCCTAACGGAACAATGAGGCAAAGAAGCGAGATACATGAGAGACCAATAGCCCTAAGTTGTAAGCCTCTTTGTTTATTAAGAAAAGCTAAATCTTCATTTCATTTTATTTATTTGTCATTATGTTTTGATTCTAAGTAATAAAAATCATAATTGTTTTTTCTTAAGAATTAATGTATTTTTGTTTACATTATGGTTTCTTTTACGTTAGTTTCAATTAAATTCATACAGCGACGGCATAATATTTGATATCTAGGAAAGAAATGTTGATTGTCAAAAAAATGTTAAACTTATAAATATAATGTTCCTTTGTTCCGTATTTTTTACAATATGGCGAAGAAAAATTAAAAATAAAAAAAAAATTGAAGATTGTTTTTCCTCATAAATCTTTTTATTGTATTAAAGGGCGAAAGAGATATTTGTTAAAATCTAAATCGACGGAGGAGCTCTGTAAACGACATGATTAAAAAAAAACCCCTTACTTCAAAGATAGTGGTACTTAAATATTGATTCTCCCTACCGTTGTTTTTCACGACTCTTTTTTATCAAAGGGGGGAAAGAATACTTGTAAAAAAATTAAACCGAAGGATTAACTCTGAAAACGACATGGCTAGAAAGCTTTGCCTTTGAAGATAGTGGTAGCTTTTGTATTGAACCTTCCTGCTATTGTTCTTCGCGACTCCGGTCGCTAATAATCCACGATACAATTTAAAAAAAAATCTTCATCATTTTGAGCACCGGGCTTTATCATGTATTTCAAAAGAACATATTGATAACTGGTGTTAATCTCCGGCTAGAGAAGTTAATATATACAGCATAAAAGGATATCGATTGTGGAAAGTAACAAAGAAATTAAAGGGTACTTGAAAATTATCGGTCAATATTGCGAAAGATAAAACGAATTTTTTCGGAACACTTGGTTGTGAGTTCGGCCCTCTTGTATCAGCTTAAATCAATAGTCGCTTCTCTTTCTCGAAGCATGGTCTACAAATATATGTAATCACACAAGCTAGGGCCTAATGTTTAACTCTCCAATAATCGCAAACATATCCTCTACAAATATCCCAAGCACGTCACTTTTAAGGCCCACGTTGGGTAAAAAAAAAGTAAACTCTCCTTTTAAACTTCAAAACTTATCACCAATTTGATGAAAGAATTTAAATATCTCTTGAAAGTTTAACAACTGTTTTAAAAAAAATGCTATGTTTTGTCAATACGTTAATTAAAATTTAAGAAGCCAGGTATTTGCTGATACTTGAATAAACCCTTTCGGAGCCTCTACGTAGATATCGGGGACGTAATATTGATTTAAAGAACGTACAGTAGGTCCATTTTCAACATTCGCGATATTAGCTCTCTTATAATGACAAGTACACAAAGAAGTGCGAGGTATTCCCTGTGTCTTTCCCCTCTCCTGCGAGTTTCTCTGTCGTTACTGGCAGTTCCGCCATGACCTCTGTATTACCGATGGAAAAACCAACCGCTGTCGCTACAGCGCATAATCTTCAGGCTCCGACCCTTAAGGTACCTCATACAACTGCGAATACCAATGGAGCCGGGAAATTCAACTCCCAACAATCTCCGAGTGGTTCGCCTTCCGTGAGGAAAAAAGGAACGAATGTTTCCGGGAACAATATGTCCGTCAAACCGATTCCTGTGTTATCAGTGTCCTCGTTTTATGAGCTGTCGGCGTACCTTCCCAGTGGGAAAATGGACCATTTTGAGAAATATCACGGGAAAGTGATTCTTGTGGTCAACATGGCTTCTTGTGACAAGAACACGAAGCAGGAACTTACTCAGGTACGCATATTTAATTAGGTTTTTTTAGTATACCTGATAAACTTATTTAAATAATTCTAGAATATACTCTATATCTACAGTAACATCAACGAGGATCCCGTATTTTCCGCGCGTCCCCCGCGGTCCAAATTGCAACGCGGTTTAAGACAGGTGTCTCAGGTAAAACTGCGTACCCCTTGAATACTTCTAGAATATACTCTATATCTACATGTTTTCAATTTTCATGGGGGGCCATTGCCGGAGATTTTAACCAAAGAGTCAATTGGAATTGTAAATTAGATCTAAAATTTGAAACCACAATCTACATAACATCATGATATAGAAAATATTATTTCGCATCCTTTGACTTGGAAATTATAATAACGGTGCTATATTTCGGCATAACAAACTTCAATTTGATAAGAGAGTTATTGATTTCTATGTGTAAAACAATTCCATTATTGTAAAATAAACTTGCGATAAAGCGTCAGTAGGGTTGAATGTCCGTTTAAGCTAAAATTCAATAATACATTTTTAAAAATATACAAAAATCTATTTTGCAAAGTAAAGATTCCCGATATACACACTAGAGTGTAAATATCAAATTCATTATCATTATGTATAGTATTGGAAAATAAAACTTTTTCAAGACTGGCAACTGGCAATTAAAGGATGGAAACAATGTATTTTATTACATTACTTAAACACTAGAATATCAATTTCATAATAATAAACTCAAATACATGTACGACTAGCAATAAAAGGGAAATACACTGTAATCTCCTAATTTCCTTTAAACGAATATTTGACATACCCCATATTTACGGTTTCTCTATAAACTAGTTTTATCCATATCCGATTATTCTACACATATCAAAACAAAGCATATTAGACTTTTCACAATTGAAGATAAAACATATATAACATTTTCTCAATACTTAAAACAAAATGGCTGTTGTTTTCTTGTTATTGAGAAAAAATGTAATATACTTCTTAAAATGAATGATAAAATATATTTTGTAGCTTATAAAGTAATGTCGGTAATATTTTAGGGAAAAAGCAATGAGGCTCTGTATCGAAGAAAGAAATTAAACACTTTTGCCATCATGTTGAATAATTACTTCGTACTATATAAAGTTCATATTACAGATTCTGCGTGATAAACCTTTTTGATCTGTGTTTAAGTAATCAAGTTAATCATTATTGTGTAGAATTTTCACAAAAGAACATGCTTGCAGAAAAACCAATTTTAATTTTTTTTTTAAATACAGCTCATCTTGCTTAACGGTATTCAGGTTTTCATCTCAAAATATTGTCATCATCTATATATGTGTTAATTATAGTGTTATTTTAAAATCAGCAGAAGTTTTACTACACTTTTTGACAAAGTTAAAGCTTTTCAGCAAGTTAAGATATCAACAAATAAAAAAAATAAACGATGAGAGTACATTTATGTAAAATCCGTTTTTATACCTGAGGGGTCGAAAACACATCTTATACTGTTGTTTTCTGTGATAACAAGGATCAAAACTGATTGAAAATAGATTTCCAATAGTTATTTAAAAGATGGACATTTTGTAAATGTACATTTTCTAACGTTAAATCAAATTTTTAATATTATACAATATAAAGTTAGGATATCTAAGAGTTACCAAACATTGCTGAGTTCCGCAATATAAATATAAAGCCATTGAAAAATTAAAAAGAAAATGGCACACTTAATTTTATTTCGGAAGGATCTTTGAAGTTCATATGTTTTAAGACTTTTTTAATAAATTAAAAATTTATGATGCATATATGAATGTTACAGATATGAATTTATATGATATTCTTTTTTCCCCAAATAGTTGAATGAATTTGTGACGTCATATGGACACAAAGGACTCGTTGTTATGGCTTTTCCCTGCAACCAATTTGGCAAATTGGAACCCTTAAGTAACGCCGAAATTCCTTTATTTTTACAAAACGTGAGACCAGGGGTGAAATTTGAACCAAAATTCTCCATATATAACAAAATCGATATAAATGGCAGTCAAACCCACCCCGTGTATGAATACCTCAAAGTAAAACAACCAGTACCTCAAGATGACGACGGGCAAATCGCGCGAGACTTTGGCGAGATTGGCTGGCATCCGGTTTGTAGAAGTGACGTCAGCTGGAATTATGAGAAATTTCTAGTGTCGCACGACGGACAACCTATTAAAAGATACAGCCACAGGACATTGGGGGAAACAATAAAAAAGGACATCGAATCGTCGTTAAGGAGAATTCCCAAAGCAACGAGAGAGGCTCATCAGTTGCACCATTGAAAAAACTATTTGGTTAAACTTCTCTCAACTTTTTAACTTAAATTATCAAAAAACGAAAGCACAAATTATGACAATCTAGACTTTGTGTATTAATCTTAATAATAAAGTTAATGCGTGTGGCAGTCTATTTGTCTGTAGACATGTGGTTTTCTATAGAGTTGTTGTTTGGAAAGAAACGAAACAAGAGCATAGATTCATGCTCTCTTCATTGATGACAAAAAGATGAATCCTGTTATTTCATGATGAATCGACAATGAACTATGTATGATATCGGTCATATTTGGCCCCCATAATTCGCCATTTTTTAAAGTGTTTCAGGTAAATTAAATTGTTATGTAATATTTTAGAAGAGTTGATAGACGATGTATTTTTTTTACCTATGTATTCAAATTGTTTGCACTTACTGGCACTTTATGACGTCAGAATTCGAAGTTACGCAATTTTTATAATTTAATAAAAATTATTAAAAAAATTATATTTTTCTTCTCTTTTTTTCGAATGGGAAATATAAAGCGGTAATGTTTAAAAGACAAGATAATCCCACAAAATCTAGCATAGATTTAACGATATCCGATCCTCAGCAATGTTCGATTATTCTGAATTATCCAGACCTTTTGGTTTGTACCATAATGCTGCCTTTTATATAGAAAAAATTAATTAGTCATAGTAACTAATCGTTTAATGATAAGTGTTTTTAAAGGATAATACTACTTTTTTCATCTGATTCAAAACACTTATTCAATCTCACGATTATGAATATAACAGTCATAATAACACGCTAAATCGCCCATATGAATCCTTAACACCCCCGCACATGCGCAGTGGAAAAACTACACTAAAGGCACTGCTTAATTGATACATGTATTATGTTACATGTGTATGCGCATGCGTGAAAGTGGAGAGATGGTCAACAAAACAAGAGAGAAAAAACGCCTTATATGTTAAATTCGGATCTAAGAACAGAGGAAAAAAGGTACTCCTAAGTGTAGAATCGGTAGTAGAACAGTTGTTTTGCAGTTGTTTTTAAAGGTAATACAATTAAAGCAAAATATTAACATCTCAAAGTTGTGGGTGTTCGAAAGGCTCGGATAAACCGGTTCTACAGGTGTGTCTTCAGGTGTAGCTATTTTTAGTCTAAGCAAGTGATAAACGTAAACAAACATAAACACATACGAATTATACTATAGTGGAAAAAATGTCATCCGAAACACAAACTGTGAGTTTACTAGGCGAAAGTAGAACTGTTTTATATGGGGGCGAAGAAGAACAAGAAAGAGAAAGTGAGATAAACATGGAAAAGTTGTATGAACTGATGAAAAATATGGGGAAAACTATCAATGAACGTCTCAATGAAATGAGTGCAACAATTGATGCCAAAAATAAAACAATTGATAATGCGCTACAAAAAGTCGACAAATTATGTGAACAAATGGTAAGCATCACAAACAGAGTAAACACCATTGAAAATGAGATGAGCGCGGTCAATAAAACATGTGGAGAATTCCATGAGCATTTAAATGGCATGAGTAATGTGTTTGATGGCGTAAAAGAGCAGGTGGCGGACATGGAAGAAAAAACTCAAGATCTCAGAAATAAACTCGGTGATATTGAATCCAAATTCGAGCGATGCACATCCCTTAGAGAGACTGAAATTAAAAAGCTAATAGAGGAAAATGAAGAGCTCTCAGACCAGATCACTGATTTAAGGTGTAGATCTATGAAATACAACCTGATTTTCTCAGGTATCTATGAGAATGATCATGAAAACACCGAGGAAGTTCTCCGTGACTTCATGGCCAGAAACCTTGATATTGATCACCAAGTTGAATTTACCAGCGTGCATAGATTTGGAAAGAAAAACAAGAAAAGAGCTCGACCAATCGTTGCGAAATTTATATATCAGTGCGATTTGGATCAAGTGCTCAAAAGCGCCAAAAAACTGAAAGGAAAGCCATTCCAAATAAACCAACAATTCCCAGAAGAGATAGAACAAGCAAGGAAAAGCCTCTATCCGATCATGAAAGAACATAAGCAGAAAGGAGATCATGTGAAGTTAGTTAGAGATATTCTCTACATTAATGGTCAACCCTACAACCCGGAAACTGAGGAGGAGTACAGTAACCCACCCAGGCGTGACAGACCAACACCAAACCGACATCGGAGCGTGTCTAACAAAAGGCGTCGAATCAGCTCGTCACAGGAAACGCGATAGGGACTCGTTGGGGAGTGTTCTAAAAATACAAAACCAATCAATGAACCTCAGTGCGTGCGTACTTATTGTGACCTTAAAATTCTGTCATTAAATTGTTGCGGCGTAAAGAAAAAACTGAATTACTCAGAATTCCAAGAACTTGTCAAAGAGCAAGATATCGTATGTTTACAAGAGACAAAAACTGACGATTTAGATGTTATAGAAATTGATGGGTACGAAATAAAAATGAAAAACAGAGTCAAATATGGTAGAGTAAATTCTGGAGGTATTATACTAGCATATAAGCAAGAATTGAGCGAATTTATTAACATACATGAAACGGAATCGAAAGCTGTATTATGGTTTGAAATTTCGAAACAACTTACTAATAATGAAAAGAATTTATTAATAGGCATTGTATATTTACCTCCAGAAAATTCAAAATACAGTAATAGAGATTCATTGAATATGATAGAATTAGAAATGCAAGAATTGTGCTTTGATGATAAACATGTAATATTAACAGGTGATTTCAATGCTCGAACTGGAACAAGTTCAGAATTTTTTGATATTGAAAATGCAAAAAATGACCAATTTAATGAAATTTTTGATAACATGGAAGATGACCTGACATTTTTAAGCAATAAAACTGAAAGAAACAACGAAGACAAACACCAAAATGCATATGGTAAAATGCTACTAGAAATGTGTAAAGCAAACAAGATGCTAATTGTAAATGGGCGCATTGGTGATAATTTATCAGGGAAGCTAACATGTAAAGGTTCGAGCACTGTTGATTACTTCCTCTGTGATTATTCTACTTATAAATATGTGTCGAATATGAGAGTTCTTGAACAAAGCAAACTTTTTTCTGATTGTCATACACCAATTTTATTGTATTTAAATCTACAGCGAAATACAAATGCAGCTGTGTCTCAATTGAAGGTTGATTGTTTAGAAAAAATCAAACCATGGGATCCTACTAAAGAAAACTTATATGTACAATCTATTGATACCGAACATCTTAACAAACTTTTATTATTGTTAGATAACAGTTGTGTTGAAAATACCACGGATGTTGTTATTAATGATATTGTCGAAATCCTTAATAATATATATATAGATGCTGCTAAAATTGCCATAGGCTCAGGTGTTATTGGTGGAAAAAATCAAAACTCAAAAACACATACCAATTCAAAACCTTGGTTTACAAAAGCATGCCAAAAAGCTCGTACAAAATATCGTAATAGCAAAGTTTATTATTATAGAAAACGTACAGTAAATGCGCATAAAAAATATAAAGAACATGAAAAAAACTACAAAAAAATTATTGATAAAGAGCAGCTGAAGTACAGAAACAAAATTAGTAAACATTTGAAAGATATCAAAAACAAAAATCCTAAAGAATATTGGAAAGTAATAAATAAGAATAACAAAAATAAAAATTGCCAAAATCAATCGGCAATCGGTATTGATGATCTTTATCAGTATTTCAGAGACTTAAACAGGTCTCCCGAAATAAGCGATGAAAATAATCACATGGTTGATAATGAAATTGCTAATTTACAGTATGAAGATTATAATCACGATCTAAATAATTACATTACCCAAGATGAAATAAAAAAAGCAATTAAGAATCTAAAAAATAATAAAGCCAGTGGGGAAGATGGGATAAGAAACGAATATATTAAAGCAACACAGCAGTTAATGTTGCCAGTTTATGAAAAGTTGTTCAATTTAGTTTTTTCGTCTGGTAAGATTCCCTCTATTTGGTTGGAGGGAAATATTATACCAATATACAAAAACAAGGGAGTTAAAACCAACCCACAAAACTACAGACCAATCACTATACTAAGCTGTATTGGAAAACTTTTTACCTCCATTCTTAACGAACGACTGAATACATTTTCAGATGAATTTAACGTATTACATGAAAACCAAACCGGTTTTAGAAAAGAATATTCAACCATTGATAATATTTTTACATTGCATATTCTACTCGAACTTTTGAGAATGAAGAAGAAAAAACTTTATTGTATGTTTGTAGATTTCGAAAAAGCGTTTGATAACGTATGGCGAAAAGCATTGTGGTTTAAACTATTATCCCATAATATTTGTGGCAAAATGTTTAATATTATTTTCAATATGTACAGTCATATTAAGTCAAGAATTGTTTACAATAATGAAACCTCTACTTTTTTTCATTGTGAAAACGGAGTGAGGCAAGGTGAAAATATGTCAGCCTTCTTATTCTCTATGTACCTTAATGATTTGCATGACTTTTTAAATGAGTCTAATGTACAAGGTTTACCAACTATTACTGACATGTTAGAAAATAAGTTAGATATATTTTTCAAATTATTTGCTATATTATATGCAGACGACACTGTACTGTTAGCTGAATCTCCCGAGGAATTGCAAAGAGAGATAGATTGCTTTCATACTTATTGCATAAAATGGAACCTGAAAATGAATATCGATAAATCTAAAATAATAATATTTAGCAAAGGTAGGCAGAAAGAAAACGTGCAGATAAAATATAACGATAAATTTATTGAAGTTGTTACTGATTTTAACTACTTGGGAATAGTATTTAGCAGAGCAGGATCTTTTAAAATTGCAATACAGAAATTAGCCGAAAAAGCTACAAAAGCATTATATGAAGTGTTAAAAAAGGGGAGATTTCATAATCTATCAGTACAGTGTCAACTAGATTTATTTGACAAAATTGTCCAACCTATACTGTTATATGGATGTGAAGTCTGGGGCTTTTCAAATATTGCAATTATAGAAAGAATTCATCTCAAATTTTGTAAACTTCTACTCCATTTAAAACAATCAACTCCAGATTTCATGATATATGGTGAACTTGGTCGATACCCACTTGAAATTCAAATTAAAACACGCATTATTTCTTATTGGTCAAGAATACTTACCGGAAAAGATACAAAAATTGCAAAGTTAATATATGATCTAGGAATTTGTATGAATCACGAAATTGGGGGGAAAATCCCTTGGTATGAAAATATCAAACATATTCTAAATAATTGCGGTTTATCTAATATATGGATTAATCAAACTATACATAACTCACAATGGCTAAAGGCAAAAATAAAACTCACGTTGGTAGACCAATTCAAACAAAATTGGCAATCTATTCTACAATCATCCCCAAAAGCTCTAAATTATAGAATTTATAAGGAAGAGTTAAAATTTGAACATTATTTTGATACATTATCAAAAAAAGATGCAATTACATTTTGTAGATTTCGAACATGTAATCACCATCTACCCATTGAAAGTGGACGTTGGGCAAATATTCCCAGACATGAAAGATTCTGTGCTCATTGTAATAAGTGTGAAATAGGAGATGAATTTCACTACATACTTAGTTGTAACTCGTTGCAGCAAGAACGCAAGCAATGCTTATCAAATATAAATATAAAAATAAAAAATGCTATTAGTTTCAAATTTATAATGGCAAGTACAAAACACTGTTCTTTGAGGAAATTATGTGCTTTTATTAGAAAAATAAATAAAAAATGCTCCCCAGGTTAGAACCCCCATACTTCACATTTGTATTAACGAGTCAGAGTTTATATGTTTTTGTTTTTTTTTTCTCTCTCTCTCTCTCGCTTACGCATGCATTGTTAATTATTAAGAAATACCACATATTGTATTATTATAATCTCTGTGTACCATTGTGCAATGGTGTTGAGATTGAAATAAATGAATGAATGTTAAAAAATTTATTCGAAGTGCGTTGCCAAAATGCTATAGCGTCATAAAATGTGTCACTGGGTTAAATACATGTAAATATGATAATTTATTAATTTCACAATATAAAACATTTGGCTATTTTGTATTATGTAATATCTCAGTAAAGACTTAAAGCTATACACGCTATAATTTGCGTCAATTTTGAATAACGGTGAAAATGCATGTGTTTGATTACTTTAAAAAAGTTACCTTTATGCTGTTAATTACAATGCTCAATTCGATCACGTAACAAAAACATCAAATATTAAACAATAAAAAAGTATTTATTTTTCTGCAAGGAAAGTAATGCCTCCTAATGAATACCAATATACCACGTGATGTCGACAGCTAAATTTAGTCTATCATGCAAAACTTTGTGTAAGGTCAACATCTTCATAATTGTAATCATTTTACAAAGGAAAGGATATTTTCAGTAAAGCATAAATTTGTCCAAAATACAAGTACAAAAAAATACGATTCCATGAGTATATATGAATGCTTCCTTAAAAAATAATGACGTAGACCTGTATGTGTTTCCCCATATGTTCTATTTTTAGAACATGTAAGTGTTAGTGCAAAAATAAGGGTATCGTGAGTGACAAACGTATTTTATTTATTATACATGTATGTATTTCAAATTAACAACTGTTAAGCATATTAAAAATCAAGTCGGATATCTAATTAGACAAACAATAACGACAACCTGATTTCCGGCGGACATGCGCAATGAGGTCGGCTTCGCTCTTTCTTCATCAATATTCATGAAAAGGTAATACTTTCTTGGCAGGAAAATTAACAATTAAAAGTCTATACCTTTGTACACGAGATGGAGTTCACCACTGTAATTGACAGAATAAAGGTAATTTTTATAAGTAGACAAACATATGCGTTTTCACTGTCATTCAAAATCAACGCCAATTATAACGTGTATAGCTTTCATTCAGAAATCTAACCCTGCAGTACGTTAGTAGGTAGAGTTAACGTCTTTTTGATGTAAATGAAATTTAATAAAAGCTAGTTAATAATAAACCGTTGTGTGAACATTAATATTATAAGAACTAATTCTTAGACCAAATTTAAATTATTTTAAATTTTGTCATCGTATAGCTGAACCCAAATAGATTAAGGTTCCATCCTAATCCTAATGCATTCCATTCAAGAAATATTCATTAATGTCATGGTCTGGAAACTAAAATAGAATAAACATAAAGTGTTAAGAGAATTAATTTTTGCAAACATTGTGCACTCATGTAATACTATATATTCAATGCTGTTATTTCAAGAATGTGCTATAAAATGATACTGACAATGTTATCTTTTCTAATATTGTACATACATGTTTTTCATCATTTTGTCACTAATTTTAAACCCAGCTGACTGTTTCTTTGTCTTTTTATTATTTATACAATGTCAATGGATAGTTGCATAATGTGCATGTACTTTCAGTAATTTTAATGGCCATAAAAACATTTCAGTCATCAAATGTCGGCTTTTATTGAGTGCATGCTGATCATGAATTGTATAAAACAATAAGAAATGATTCATTTTTGTCTTATGATTTTTTTAACGTTAAATATAATCTTACGTCTTTTTCTTTTCTGGAAGGTTACCTAAAGGGCCTAAAGATTGACACAAGTTTTATCTACGAAAGAATGCAGATAGAAAATATTTAAAATTTCCATCTTTGTCATAGATGTCATTTTTCTTGCGATTAAAAGGTTCTAGATCTTATTAAGTTGTATTATTTAATAATTAAAATGAATCATTTATTTACTGTACATGTATTTTTCTTCAGAAGACGAAATCAAAATCGGGCTTATTCAAAGGCGGTCGAATTTAAAACGGGAAAACTGTTTTTACCTATAAATATTCTTTTTTGTGACTATATAAAGAAGTGTTCGGCCGATGGATTGTTGTATTTATGCATCCTTGGAACATAGTACTGTAGATTCCTAATTAAACGCGAGGAATTAATTTTCGCGTAATATCGCGAGAAGCAACCCTCGCGGAATTTTAAATCTCTATTTTAAATCTTTATTTTTTTTGACAGTTTTGAACTATAGGAAATGTTAACAAAAAATTGGTGATTACGATTTTATATTCTCGCGATTTGACACAAAACAGTGGAATCACGAAATTAAGTATTCGCATAAAATAAGGAATTTACAGTACTGTGTGTCTGGGTCGTAGTTGGTGTTAGGCTTCTTCATTGTTATTGTTTAAGTTTCATTTATATGATATTTGTTTGATATTTTCCAAACGCTCACTTGCATTTTGATTAACATGTATGATGTATAAATCTACACAATGCTAGATCACAATTTTAGCAGTTTTCAAAGGGTTGCACTAGATTTTTGGATAAAGTCTTGTTTTGTGTGGCGAAATATGTGGCAAATAAACTTTAGAAGTAAATTATTGTGTAATGTTTTAAGATTTATCCAAAGTTTAATTTTATAACACCGATAGGAAATCATACGCGATTGGAGTACTGTATAAAATTAATGCCTAGAAAACTATGATAGCATTATCCAAAGACAATGGCGGGCAAACTGCAGGATAATAAGATGAGATTTGTAAGCAAATGGGAGACGAAAGTGACGTCTTTTGCAATTTTTAATAATTTCCCGTATCAAACGATGCATAACCCATCAAAACAGGTGAAACATTTTGCAGAAACGATAAAAAGCCATTAAAGCATTAGGTCGGCATTATATGAAACGTGAATATTGCAGAAAAAAAAATTAAAAAAAAATAGTTTTTGGGTTTTACAGTCAACAGCGTGAAATAATAGCGAGACTTTGCATGCCCTTGACCTTCACATATTGATGTGACAGAATGATTCTCCACGTGCGAATGACACACATTTATTCATTTTGCTTGACACGGAAACTCAAAGCTGCTTATAATCATTTTCTCGTTCTTTGTTATAAACAAGGAACGTTTTGTTAATTTGTCACTGAAATGAATTATACCGGGAGTGCTGAATCACATGCTGAGAGAGAGAGAGAGAGAGAGAGAGAGAGAGAGAGAGAGAGAGAGAGAGAGAGAATGGGAGGTTTAAAGTAACATATATATAAAATGTTTAGGGTTTTGTAACTAGTACTCAGTTCATTACACATTTAATGCTTGTCCGTTTCCAATTATTTAACTTTCTTTTAGTTTTCATCAAGATTAACATTTAAAAAGACATATGTAGCTACGCTTACTTACATCTAGAAAACACTTAATATTAAAGGGCTTCATTTTCTCAATGTCTGCACTTGTGTTATTTATCATAATCAAAGCATTTATCTAATATTATAGCAATTTTTTTAAATAAATTAAAGTTTAAAATTATTGATGAGTCTTTTATATAAAATTCTCATATCGATTTTTTAAAACTTATTTCAAAGTGATCTATAACCATGCCGTTCCAATCAAATGTTGTTCATTAAAATTTTGAATTATAACAAAATACCATTTTATCACTTGTAACCATGAAAGATTAATCGAAACTTTTATAAGTTTCAACTGACATATCAAATCTTAATTAAAACGGAAAATGTATCAAACTATTATTGTGCGTGGTCAATTATTTTTGAACAAAGAAATTAAATACATTTATTCTGCATGACAATGTGACAAAAATGTAAGTTATTTAAAAAAAAAACAACTTATTCCCTGTGTTTTGCAACGTTTTGATAACTAATCAGTTTTGACTAGTAGTTTTTCTTCATGTAAAATAAGTATTTCTGATTTTTAGCAATAAGAGATTTAAACTCTAATTTAGATAATATCCATAAAACGACTTGATAAAAAAAATTTCTAATAGAATATGCTTAAAATATTTTATTTTTTTACAGCTGAAATATTAATATTTAACCGTCTCCTTTATGAAATATTTTCATTTTCTTAAAGTTTCTTTAATTTGTACATGATTTGGTTTGTGTATTGATATGAATTGACACTAGAAGTGGTTAAACTATTTCTGTTGTTATTTGAGGAGGTATGCACGGAATAAAGGGATAATAAAGATTAACTTCCAAGACCAGGAGGAAGTGTTCATAAGCCTCTTGTTGCACACATAAAGACGGCAGCCATATGCTTTAACCATTGACAGTAAGGGTACATGTAATTGTCAAGGAAACTTGAAATTCCCTTGACCATCTTTGAAATAACCGTACATTGATTTTATACATGTAATACAACAATATGAATGATATCATGATTCAAATTTAGCAAGAATTTTGACACAGGTTTAAGAAAGAAATGATGTTGACTACGTTGACGTCTATTTCTTTGTTACAGCAGTTCAGAAGCAAATCGTCACAATACTAAAAGTTAAAACCTAATCGTTTCTACTGTGTCTTATTGAAGTCTCTAGACGTCTTATCTCGTGCAAATAATAGTGCAAGAAACAAATAAAATAACATATTAAATCATGAAATCTAGTGACAAGTCAACATTACGCATAAATGATATTTCTAGCCCTTTGTCCAGAAAATAAATTACTTAAAAAAATCAATAATTAACATTATGGAATATAGATCCCATTTAAATTAGATTTATTTTTACTCTTGCAGAATGCTCTGGTTGCATAAAGTGTTCTTAATTAGACTGATTGCTGAAAATTATGGCAGATGGATCAAGTACATGTTTGTATAACGTCAGAGAATAACTCATTACGGTTAAAAAGCGTTTCGCTAATTACTTCTAGAACAATTAAAGGTATTCTCGTTAATAAATCAAAACATGAAACATCTAAATGTAAATATCCACTATGTGCTTATTTCATATGTTGGATTATCTAAATTTATATCAGAACTTTATGATTTAAATTGATGAATTAGCAATGCCGCAAATAGCCTTCAAAAGATTAGAGTTATTGCAATTACATTACAACTTTTTAATATTTCAACGTGTCTATGGTAAAATGTTTGATTGTTTGCTATTTAAGGACATAATTGGTTAATTGTTATCTAAATACGGGTATTTTACAATGCTAATTTCATTTTTAAAAATGCAGCTTTATTTTGTAATGATAAGAAATTAGTCATTGTGTTACTAATAATACAAGCACGCTCCCTTTCAGTTGCTCAAAGCAATTTGTTTCAATAATTTGTTAGAGGGCTTACATTTCCGTGCGTTACAAATAAACTAGAATCGTGCCAGATTTTCTAAGTATGATTGAAAGTAATATATCCGGTAAAATTTGTTCATATTGATGGGGGTTCCTTCATTGCATGCATATGTTTTAATAAGAATTACCAAACAATTGATTCTGAACAAACTTTACTATGTATTCATTTGCCATGGTGATCATTTCAGTGTTAAACAACATAAGTTTCGTTAATCATTTCATAAAGACTTTTATATCGGTGGTATATCGGTGGTAACCATTTTAGATAACAATACTCTGCTTTAGTTAATAATTTTTAAAGCTAGCATATTTTGGATTTTTTAAAATTAATTCATCGTTTAAGACCAAAAACTCATATCTGATATTTTCACGCAAATTTTTATTTCGTTGCCCTGAAAATACATTAACTATTTCAATTTGTTTTCATATGTATAACTTGTGTCCTCTACAGATCATTTGATATGGGTGAATAAAAATGTGCACAATAATATGCATAAGAACAGTGTCGATTTAATAAGCTTCATTTCTCTTCACTTCGCTTACATTACATAACACTAATATTACACTACACCTAAATACATACACCAACATTACTCTACACTTAAATTACACTACACTAACATTACTCCACACTTATATTACACTAAACTAACATTACACAATCGGGTAGGTTTCAATAACATTATTTTGCATATATTATACTACACGTATGCAAGTACATAAAACTTCTTTGAACATTTACACTACTACACTATATCCCCAGTTAACTGCACTAAACTACACTAAACTATATACGCCTTTGTGATGTTACTAAATGATTTTTTCGAGATAGTGCACCTAATGGATTGAGTTTGTAACTAAATTGTTAATTTTCGGTTACACAATTCTTTTAATAACGGGGTTTTAAAATTTATATTTTGTATGAAATTTATACATATACCTTTTTTTTGACAGTTATCGTATTGCCTCTGAGAATTAAAGGGGCATGGTCACGATTTTGGTCAAATTTTTTCTCTCGATTTTATTGTTTACAATGCTTCAGTAAGGTATTTTTAATAGGCAACCAAAATTTGAGTGTCATTTGATGAGCCATAAGCGAGTCACAGAGCTTACAATTCTTCGCCATGTAAACAAAGCGGTTTGTTTACATTTTGAATGTTGAAGTGAAAATTCCAGTTTTAGACCTAAAATGAATGTGTTAATCGTTAGGAACTGTTTATTTATGCTTAAAATGAATAATAAGATAGACAAACCAGCTTTAAAAAGATTTTTTAATGGTATATTGAACCTATGTAAACAAAAACAGGGCACGAGCCTTGTTTACATGAGGAAGAATTGTAAGCCCTGTATCTTGCTTAAAACTCAACGACTGGCACCCAAGTTTTATTTGATCATTAGAAATGCATTCCTAAAGCATTGTAAATAATAAAAACAGAAAAATAAAATTTGACCAAAATCGTGACCATGCCCCTTTAAGGAGAAAATGTTTCCGTTTGCGATGAAAACAACAATGCTAAAAACGAACATGAATTAAATTCGTATGGGAATGAAAAAATATTTTGTGAAAATTAAGGAGATAAAAGAGAAAAACCCAATTATTTCTAAACAACCAGTGTCCAAAATAATCCCTTTTTTAAATTAAAAAAAAAGCCTTACATCGAAAGTACAAATTTTGGATTAGTTTTACTTCATCGTGTGCCTGAGACATAAAACATCTATTATTAGGTATATATAAATTTTTTTTACAAATTTTGAACTGTTAATGTGTTTGAGGTTTTTTCATTAGAACGACAGATAATTTGTTGACAGTTAAGTTATTGTCTTTATCAAGCCATAAAACTATATTGTCTGAATCATTTTTGCTAATCATGCGCATGTCAAAGGTCAAAACGAGAAAGAATTCAAGAGAAATTGAGTTCGTCATTGTCTGTATCATCTGCTTATACCATACATCACAATTATTAATAGCTCACCATATGAGATACGTGATGTTTAGAAAAGGAAATGTTTTGCTAAAAAATGTCTTGTCGGTTAAAAAATATTTCGTCAAGATACAAATTCACCTGGAAGAAGCCCATTACAGTTTAACAAGATATAATACATTCCTCAACATCAAAGTTATTTAAAAAGTTATGTTTGCAGCCGAATCCTGCGTAGTTAGTAATTATATTAATCATGAGACAATTAGCCTTTAAACGGACCCCTCACATGTTGTGGTCTCAGTCTGTTCCCGTGGCTCCACCATTAAGCATATGATTATAGAGGTTAACGCTGTTATGTTAATTCAGAGTTTAATACACCATTGCAGTCTTAATATTTCATTGAACTGATTTGAAAATTATTCAGGTAAGTTATAAATCTAATGACAATTATAATTTGCGTAATCGTTAGGAAAAAAATTATGCTCAACTTTTTGGATACATGTTAATACATGTATGCTTTATAGGCTAGATGCTCAACAAATTACCAATTATCCTTTAGAATATTTGGTATTTAACTATTTGTTTGTAACTAAAACTCCGAATATTTAGATTTAAATGTTGTATTTTATTTATATCTATATACAGTGTATAAAAATTTCTTCATCAAAAAATGATTCATAAAGTTCAAAAATGGCAAAGACCATTCAAAACACTATATACATAATTCGTTTGCACACTGCAATAAATCGAGCAGTTTATCTTTAAAATTTAATAATAGTGTTGGGAAAGGTAAAAGTGCACATTTTCGTCACGTGTTAAACCATGTCAGAAAGTCAATTTAAAAGTCATAGAAATAGAAATAATGATTGTTTAAAAAAAAAATCCAATTGCTTTTTACAAAAGTGCAAAACTATAAAAATTAAACGTTGAGAATAGAAATACATGTACATTTTTGTAACATAATGTTTTAGTACTTTTAAAATAGAAAAGTATTCATTATATGGGTTTAGGATGAGTAAAGGCCATTTGGTCAACCTGTATTATGTCTCATTAGAGCCGTCCTCAAAACTTTTTAGACTTCTTCAAAAGAGAAAAATTCTATTTCTAGAATGGTAATCAAGTACATTTTCATACACATTTTACAGTTGGTATTTCTTGATTTATAAGCTGTTAAATACACCTACGCAAGAAGACAGATCATGTATCATCCAAAATCAATCTTTTTTTGTAGTATACACATGTATTTATGTTGTTATTATAAACTTTTAAACATAGAATTACGAAGAATTATAAATTGTTTTTAATAAATAATCCCATGTTTATGTTCTTATGTATTTTACATTTTACTTTATTATTACACCCATTAAGTTTGTTATGTTTTGTACAGTTCTAATCATCAGAAGTATATTTTTTTTCAAATTTTAAAGGAATTAATGGTTACGATAGAAATGTGTTACAAACTGAACAGAATTACAAACAAATTTTAGCTTTTGAATCAGAACATGTTAATTACTGCCACAAAATTAAGAGTCATGATTACACTTTCTGCCGTAAAGGACGGCAAAGAGATAATTAATGAGCGTTGGTTTGAACCTTAAACTTAACGTTGTAAGAAACAGCCAAAAGCATGTGATAACAGTGTAAATATAGCAGATAAATCAAACATAATTAGATCCATAGTTTTAAAGTGGTATATTATGTCTCCATTTATGATTAAACCTCAAATTATGCAAATGTTTCAGTTAGTATAAAAATCCAAACAAATTAATGTTAAATCAGTATTGGTTGCAAAAGGGAAGGATTTTGGGTAAGAAGATTAAGTGTGGTAACTGAACAGTCTCTCTGTGTTGCAGGTGCTCTTTTAGATCACAATGCAGCTCATCTCGCCAACAAGCGTCTTTGTAACCACCATTCTCTGTATAGTGTCGTCAGCGCCAAGCAAAAAACCTGCATCCAAGGGAGACATTTGTTTGAACAAGTGTGATTCTACGAACTTCCAGTGTTCAAATGACTGCAAATTCCCTATATCCAAGAACAGAAAGCTGTTATTTGACTGTGTTCGCGACTGCAAGATGATCAAGCAAGCCTGTGTATTAGAATGTGCTGACGAAGGAGGTACGGAAGTAAAATCAACTAAACAAAATGGTGGCGGTGCTGGTAAAAAAGAGGCTAAGCGCCGAAACAAAACTAGACCTACTAAAAAGCAAAAGCTCTCACGCAAAAAGAAAACTAAGACCGAAGAAAAAGAAGCGGGTGTAGAGGAGCCAGAATATAAGATAGAGCTAAACCAGTCAGAACCTTGGTGGACGGGAGAGCACGGAGGGTGGGGCTGGCTTCTAGAGCTGATGGAATTGTGATGCATGTGATGGGTACATGTCTTTGTCCTTTTATTAACAATTTTTCTCTTACTTAACTGTAACGTTTCTGTTTTTCACTATTAGTATTTAGCATTTGCACAATGCACAGTATTATAACCAAATCAAAGGTTATATATGTCTGTCGTAAGAAGTTCTTACTTAGTATGCATCTAAATATAAATTGTTGATCATTGTTAATGGTACTAATATCATAATAGCACTATGCATACTTATACAATGTATTTTGCACATATTTACCCATTCACGTCTTTTAACAAGTACACATAGCCGTTTTTCTTAAGCAGCCATTTTCAATTCACAACACTTTAATTTAAATCTTGATTTTTCATTTCTTATTTTCCAGTTCATCTTTTTTCACACCTTTCTGTGTAATTTTTTGTTCATTTAAAGAAATAAGTAATTTAGATAATACTAAATAGAAAGCGTGGGATTATACGCAACAAACACATCGATAGAAGTTTTTTTTTATGAATCACTAGAAATATATATAGCCACTTGAAGGCAAAAACTGGTCAAGCAGCAGAGGTTAATTTTATTAATGAGGCAATCTTTTTATCTGTCATGTCAATTACAAGCCCCATAACTTCAAACGATTCACGATGACACGGAAAACATTTGTTTTTGTTTAACAAACATTTAACGTCATCATAAAAAACACAATACTTTTTCGAAAAAGCAACCTACGTTTGGTCTTTCAAAAAATCTTAGAATCTTAGAATCGAAAAAAAGTACATTGTAGTATTGATAAAAGTTAAGAATATGAAATATAAACATTAAACATTGACATTTGTTTAAAACACAATTGCATAAGAAGACAAAAATACATAATAAACGAGAAAATGAAATTAAAAGCAGCGAAAATTTTCAAGAACCTTGTGAATCCATGAAAAGCGCAGAAATATGTGAAGTAAAATTGATCCATTTATTTACAGCTTTTGAAGAGCCTTTACTACAACAACACGATTTCCAATTCCCAATCCATTACCTCCAACTCGCGGGCGAGGTGGACCTAGAAGCCATGTTTCCTTTTCTTTGATGCTGTTTAGATTGACTTTTCATTGTACCTATTGTATAAATCCAAAATCCATTGACGATTGTGTACTTAATATTTTACTAAATTACAGAGATGAATGTTTTTTAGAAGCACATTTTTCAGGGAATTATGTATTATGCATTTATCATATGGTTATATTCTTGCTGATTTTCAATTGGAACAATAAAATGGGAGAGAAAAAATGAAAAAAGTACTTTGTTTTTATTCAATTGATAGTATTTCCATAGAAAATATGCTTCCTTATCCTCATTTAAAGTTCTGGATACAATCCAAACTCATCAAATTTTAACCATTCAGTCTGAAGCAAGTTTGAAACTACCTATATATACAAGGTACATGTATTAATGAAAGTCATGCGACTAAGTTAATGTAAATTCAACACCATTACCTATGGCTTTTTTCATACTTCTTTTATTGTACAATTTTAAAGACCATTTGTAGAGTATAGTAATGTTGTCTTAGATGATTATACATATATAATGTATAAAGGAAGGAAAGCAACAAGGTTGTTCATATCAGTGAATGCCACAGCCTTAAACGGAAAAAATATACAAAACTAGTTGGTTTATTATTAAGTTAAAGAAAACTTCATGAATAATCAAAGATCAATAAAACATTTTGAAAATTTTAACATAAAAAATATGTTTAAAGACAAATCTAAAACTGTGTTTCTTATCATTGGTAGGTTCAGAATTACATGTATTTTTACTAGTACTGTGGAAAACCAAAAAAAAATCCATATTTAGTGACACATCAAATTCGATTGGGAATTTCGAGGATTAAAGAAGACATTATAAAGATGACCAACATTTTCCCAGTCCCTAAGAATTAAGTGACATGTTCTCTTCTAGATTTGTCAGTAAGTCAGACATAATCATTTCAAAATCAAATTTTAGTATTTTTTTAAAAATTCATAACACAGTCATTCTAAGTAAAGAAGGACAATTTGTTTTTGGAATGTTTTGTTTGGTTATCTTACTCAACCGAAGTTGAATTTAGCATATGTTATTGATTAAATCAAATTGATAAAACACAAGTTCTAAATACAAGTAACTTAGGTAGTCTTCTTACAATAAAATTTATAAATATTGCCAATGATATATATAAATACATAGAAATATACATGAATAAACAGTATACATGTACTTCATATATAATATGATATCATGAATTTAAACTTCTTCTTTTTTTTGAGAAGTGACCACATTCACTACAGTCTTGAAAATATCAGTGATTTGTGTATTCGTCAAAGAATCATCCCCCATAAAAGTAATTGTACATCTATCATGTGTATATAATGTAATGCTAAGAGCTCGATCATCTATCAAAGAAGTTTTACAGACAAAGAACAAATGATACGCATCTTCTAGAAAGCCACATGAACAATTTGGACTCGATATTAAATTACATCAGAATGTCAGAATTAAAAATACAGTTGTGTCTCAATCCTATCTGAGTTATTTTTGAAAATCTTTTTTCAGATTGAAAGATATTTCTGAAGTTTTACCATACCATTGTATAAACAGTTTTAAAAATGTTTTTATAGAGGTTACCTCTCTTCTGTCAAGACTAAGGGCATTTCATCTTCTGACAGTATCAGGAATATAGTTCTATTCTTAATTTTGGAACAGAATAATCAAGAGCATTGTTAAGTTAACCCAGTTTTGTAAGCTTTTTTAACAATGTTATCAATATGTTGTGACCAACTTAGAATTGAAGAAAACTGTATACCAAACAACAATTATGTTAATAATTGTATTTATGTGTTGAATGCTATAATTTTATTTGCTGATTTATTGTATTTTTCATGTTTATGTTTGATTAGATAAGTTGCATTTCTTTCCCAGGCCTTGTAGAGGTCGTTGGCCATATTATGTAATTTCCCTGCAGTGGTCACTGTCCATGTCTATTTTTAGCCCAAATTCCTAGTCTAAAAACCTCCCAGTGACCTATTATGTAATTGCTAAAAATTCCATGGTGTAATTCTCCCCAAATTTAATTTAATAGCCAATCAAATTAAGCGATACGGTCACGTGGTTTGATGCGGTCAGTATCTGACCAGTGAGAGTAGGGTCATTCTGTCTTCATCTATGAGAGTGTTAGCACGAGTAATGTTTTGATACACCCACCACCATCCCCGCTTCTCCACTCCAATATTCGAAAGTTGCATACATGTACAAAATATTGTTATTTTGCATATGGCATATTTTATTTTTGAGGTGCCATCTTTTCTTGGTTTGTATATATTGTTTATAATTTTGAACAAAATATTGTTTTTCTGTATTTTAAGGGGATCAGCATATTGATAAGTTATTTAACATTTTGTGTGAACAGTTTTGGGTCTGATCCCCTACTATGTTGTTTATATTTTTCTTTACTTTCGTCATTTTTAGTAAATGACATATTTCATCATTCACAAGTGTTGAGTTCATTTATCAGACAGCAAAAACGGAGCTGCGGTGAGGTTGTGCAGCATGAGAAAACATAAACATGTTTGTGTTCAGTAACATATTCTAATTGACAATTTTCGAAAAATAAATTAGGAAAATGATGTAGATTTTTCAAATGAAAAAAAACAGCCCTGGTTTTTTGTGGATTATTTTTTGACAACCCTTTTTTTACCACTCATCTAATATTTTGATATTATGATTGAGATTTTGTTTAATAAGATTAATATTATCTGAACATTGTTGTAAGGAGTTGATATCAGCATATAACCTACATACAGATATCATATTTTCAGCCATAGTGAAAGTACTCATTTTTAAACTGTTTTGACCTCTTATTATGACCAATTAGAGAATGCGTTATAAACAGAAACACTATAGCAATATGGCTGCTCCCATGAACAATATCCAATTTGTAAAAAAAAGATGGATTCACTTGGACTAAAAACCGATAGCAGTGAGTCAAACACTTACTAGTCCGTCTCAAATTTATTTGACAACGGTTAAACATTGATCAATGCACAATTAACGTCATTATTGAAACAACGTTTTTCTTACTGGATCATGCAAACCTGTATGACACCAACCAGCGTGCGAGGTTTCTAACCCCGTCAAACTCTGCCTATTCGGTCAAGAGTTTATGTAGAGCGGGGCGGATCAGAAACCTTTGACTTGTGAAGATGCAACAGCATATGCCTACAATGTATGAGCCAGCCGAAAGTGTGCGCTGGACGTTGTATTTATTGCATTTTACTTTCAACACAATTTATGATAACATTATATTTCCATTTTCAACTGTCTTTGTCTGTGATAACATTTTGAATCAATTTTGAAGCCTATAGCTCAATGATTTTATTAACGATGAGTGGCAAAAAATGGGCATGTCTTACAGCATAACTGAAAACGGAATATACTAGTAATACATAGCATGTTATATGTGAAATATAGTGGTTTTAAAATGTTTTTTAAACTGTACAAATTGGAAATAATATAAATATAAGTAACAGGGAATCATTCTTTGAATATTATGAAGTGATAATTTTTGAGCGTGTTGAAATCTATCATAAAGCCCTTAGCTATAGGTTTATTATTTTTAAAAACTCTAGAAAATCTGTATTCATAGAGAAGTGCCGCTGGATAACAAAATCGTATGACGGACCTCATTACTTACAAACAACCATAATAAATGACACACATTTATAATGATATTAATATATTTATACTTTGATATCCTCAATGAAAATTTGAGTTTTAGTTTGAAAAAATCGCGGATCGTGCCCTGATCTGTGGCGCAAAGCGGTCAAAATAGAAGAAACCATCCCATAAACGCACACAAAACACTACATGTATTATAAAGCATATGAAAAGAATATCCGGAGATTGGGTTGGGGTGTGAAGACAATCCACCCCAGGGGAGGCCGCTCTCTTCCATGTTCTTCGCCCATAAACCTTTCATGGAAAAATCCTTCGGAGAGAAAGGGTGATAGAAAAGGCAAGGTTGTGGCGAAACTTTTTTTTTTATCTTCGTTGTCTGTTCATCTTACTTCATCGCAACCTATGCAGAATGAACTGGAAAAGTTATTAATCTTTTCAAACATTAATGTTGTCTTTTTTTCTACATAATTTAGGAAGACGTTCATGAACTCTATGCAAATGTATATCTACATTAATTTAGCTGTTTAAACGTAGAAAAAAAAACCCACTTACTTGACGTGTTCAGTGTAAGTGTCTTTGTTTTGCACTATCAATCGATTAAACTATTCTTTGTACGGAGATAGGAACATTATAAAATGGCTAATCGCGTATCCTCTCTTATTCAAAATGTCTATTATAAACGATTTTTCGTTTTTATAATTTTGATAATTTTTTCTAGAAACAAAAAAAAAAATTGATGAATTTTGCGGTAACTGTTGTCGATTTTAATTACAAAAGCAAACTCATTAAGTTTTATTGTAATTATACATATATGCTCGCATATTGACCATTCCATAATTTTAATTTGAAAAGGCACTCTTTTAAGACAAAGCCACAATAATGGATAAAAAGAATTTTAAACTATTGAGACTGCGAAAACCCATCGAAAACATTGATAAATCATTTTGAATTTATTTCTGTTTTACTTAAACGAGCTTCACTGATCTAATTCTGCAAGCATTTGCATCCATCATACAATATATGTTCTAGAGGTCTTGACACCAAATGCACATTTCGTGCGTTTTGCTAATACTTCATATTTCATTTTTGAAAACCATATTAAGGTTACGAATTATTCATAGAGTATTTCAGACCTGTTCCTTTTAAAAACCAGGTGCTTTATGAGTAATCTGACCAAGCAAGAAGTAAACTCTTGTGCTGATGAACTTATTTTTTATATAATAAAGTCTACTTTGCTTAAAATATAATTTTAAACTGAAAACCCGAGAAGGCATGATTTTTTTTTTAAACTGTTGACGTCGAGTTCTGTGAATTAACAGTCAACGGCTGGAGTTTGCACTGTGTATTAATTAGCGTATACTTGTCATGGTTTTCTTTCTGCGGTTAACCATTAGCAGTAGACAAAGTACACACCTTTATTGTTAATTCGTTGTAATTTGTAACAAAAAACTGCAGGAAGCTTGTCTCTACGTCTATCAACCCAAAAATAAGACACAAAAAAGATATAAAATTCAGTTTTCTAAAGTTTGTATTTCAAAAAAAAAACAAAACAAGTCCACATGACCAACACTACAAATATAACAGAATATTTGTCCGCAAGAACAAAAATTAAATACATTTTTGCCCTATGTTCCATCAGAGAGATCATATTTTACAAGGTCTTGAACTGCACGTGAAGCTGGTTGTTGGCTTTGTTGGTGCTACACGCTGGATCGGAAGATCCGGTCATGCAAGACGCCCTCTCTTGTTCGCATTCTTTGGTACAGGTTCTGAGTTGACGGCGATTGCTGCCCCAGTCCACCCTGCATTCGTACTCACAAGGGAACCACTCGGCCAGACAGTCCATCACACACAAGGGCATGGGTTGTCGTTGTTGGCGCCCGCCCCGCGGCTGTTGTTGTTGTTTCTGTTGTTGGTATCCTCCTCGCGATTGTTGTTGTTGTTGTCGCCCCTGATATTGTAGTTGTTGTTGTTGGCGTCCCTGCTGTTGTTTTGGTCGCCCGGCGAAAATGTACCCTGATGTGTACACCAAACATAGACACATGGAGACAACGAAGATGGAAAATCGGACGCTCTTCCCCTGGAAAAAAAATATAATGCAAGATTTGGTTTATTTAAAGTCTACATAAGAAATTATTCAGCTTCTATGAGCATCATTAGAAGCATGGACGATAGAGGATAATCTTTTCATATTTTAAAAAAAGAAACGTGCCGTTTTTACAACAACAATTAGACAACATTACTCTTTAACCTCCTGAATACCATTGGTGTTGTTAAATAGATTACTATTTTATTGAACGTTGTTGGCATAAGGTTTAAATAGTTGTTTTGTATTTCAGTTTCGTACAGTATAAGACTTAAAATGTGTAAATTTTTCACTACATATACATGTAACTGATATTATTGAGTGAAGAGCTTGAATTTAAAAAAAAAACAATTTATGGATTACAAACACTAAAATCTTGTCTGTTTATGAATTTTAGCCATATAATGTTTCTTTTTCTTCAACGGTTAGATTTTTTTCAAAGCAATCATGATGCTTACTTTTTGAAGAGTCAACTTTGGTCTTAGAAATATTTAAAGCATTGTGTTTATAGGAAAAAATAATTTAAGCTTTAGCTTATTCTGGCATAACTCCAACACAACGAAGATTTGGTAGAATAACGCTGGAGAAAAAATTCCAACACTTACCATTTTGTCTGATGTTCGCTTGTAAACTTACACAATTTTGCCGCAGTCTTTCCAGTTTTATACGAAAAATCTGAAATTTACATACGGGATGTACGAAGTTATTGTAATTAATTTTTTTAACATCAACTCGCCACGCACTTTTGACACAACTGTCAGGTAATACCAGGGAGCCATTACCAATGAAAACAATTAAGACAAGACTTTAATTCAATTAATGTACGGGCACCATCAGCCTCTTTGTATACAAATTGCATTAACTTATGTCTATTTTGCAGAATTAATCTTTCTAGGAACGAAAAAGATTTCATTGAAATTGAAATTCATTAGCCAATAGATAGCTTTCATTTTTTTCGAAAAGGAAACTGTCTTAGTATGGGTGAAAGTTTGATTGAATAGAAAGCTTTATCTGATGCCTTGTCTTATCCTAAAATGCATTAAATGAAAAAGTTGCATATAAATATCAGAATACAAAAGATAAGTAATGAACTTTTTAATAAGATTACTTACTAAATTTAATGAAGGATTGTTGGCATTCATCTTAATAGAAATATATTAAAATTTTCTTTTGTCACATTTTCAGCAATTCTTTATCACAAAAACTAATGCTTCATTTCGAAGGATTCATTGAAGACAATATGAAATCACTGATTATTTATGCAGTTTTATTGATAAAAACAATAACTCATACAAAATAAATTTTAAAGATTTTTAAGTATATTTTAATCTAAACATTTTTTGGAAGTCGTTGTATGATGAAAATAACTAACTTATTAGAAGGTCAATCTTAATTCAATATAAATTACTCGGTACTTTTAGACCGTCCATGCTGGCAAATACATGTATGGACAGCCCCCCCCCCTCCTCCCAAAGCGACCAATTTCTTAACTAATTTATTTATTTTTTATTTGTAGAAAATAATTTTTCACATATAGATTAACTTTTACGAGACGGGGCACATTTGTAACTGTGCAAAATAATATTTCTTTAAATAAAGCACATGTTGTATTTAAATTTAATGTTATAAATCATAAAACATTTAAACATTGTCTTTTCATTTCATCTTTGAAAATAATTATAACTTATAATTATTTTTAAAGAAGAAAAAATGAAAAGACAATGTTTAAATTTAAAAAATTAGAATAAAAACTAAAAATGCATTCTTATTTGTTATTTATGGATGGTTATGTAATATTTTGCGGTTTATCCTGTCAACATTTATTTTCGTATTTAAAATATTTAAAACCACTTTCTGTGGTTGTTAAACCACCTATTGAGGTGTCATTTTACAATGTAGATGAGTTAAGCAATGTTAAAAATATTATTTTTCTTTTTAAAAAATTGTTTGAGCATTTTTATAATATACTGTACCAACACTTTAGTAAATGAATATGAAAAATATGGTTGTAAAAATATCTAAGGAACATGAGTGGATACCTTATCTTATTTAACGAATTTTCTTTAAAAATTTATTTAGGAAATTGTCGAGATGTGAGGAATGGAAAAATGGATATCCTATCTTTATTACCAAAATTATTAACCAGTCTCATTGTACTCTATAAAGTGAGGGGAACTGACATTTTCATGGTTGTAGATGAATTTTCCACTCGAAACAATTTCAATGAACAAGATTAATTAATCCCGTTCAATGAACTGAACTTTATTTATTTTTACAACGATTGATGAATAAGTTCTACAACTTATATTAATATCTCTCGTTGGCACGGATGTTAGCGCGAGGGGGTCATTGATGTGGGAGGAGGCCGTAGTATCCGGAGAGAACCCACGTGTCCAAGCGGGCGACCACCAAATCCTATCACATACAACCACTGTACACGATAAATTTAAGTTAAGTGAATAAAAGTTAAGCATTTATTTTGGCAGTAAGTCACACATGTCAATCTTGTCAATCGGGTTGAATTAAATATACCACTATACGTGGTCGTACACTTACATGTAATTTAACTTGATAAAATAAAATTCAGTAAACGACACACGTTTATTTGTAAATCGCATCTAAACTCACTTCAGGCCTCGGAAAAACAAAATTTAAAGCATGCAATACCAGTTACTGAAGAGGTATGTACTATACACTGAACAGTTACAGTACATATATGTACATGTACTATAATATTAGCGACATCGATTGAGATACATGTACATGTATACCTATTACGGCTTTGAGCCGAAAAAAATATTTAACAAACGGAATTTCTATTTTCTGTTTGGTGTAAAAGGTCTTGTTTATAATTTACTAAGGTTTGGTGGGTTTTGGTTTTTTTTTTACATTGAATTGCGTCGTTCAGAAAGTAAGGTCACAAGCGTCCTAATAGCAGACTGTATAATGACAGTGGTTGAATCGGTGTTGCTTGTGACAAAGATAAGTCTTGAAAGATTTTTCAGTGTTTTTTTTTTTAACTTTAATAAGCAAAACATGTTTTTTTGTATCGTAATTCCTACATAATTTAGTGTAAGATGTGCATATCTAGCTGCAGAAAAAAAGTCCATTCACAATTAAGGAAATGAATTTAATATAAATATTTTCTAATAGTGAAGTTGTACGTACTGATGACAAAATATAAATTTTTACCATTTTTAACTTGAGATACATCAATGAATGTATTTTCAAAGATTATATAAATTCATGTAACGTTATGGTTGTGAAAAACAGATGGAAACATAACTTACTAGATTTACAAACTTTAGATTTAATTCTGTAAGAAAATATATGGTTGCAAAATACTTTTTTTTTTAAATTTTGGTATATAATTGTTTATGTAATATGTATGTAGAGAAACATGGACGTCGATGCAAAATACTTTAAATGTATATATATACTGACATTTTGTTTTAATTTAACTCTGCAACAAAACATTATAAGTAAATAAGTAAAAAAGTAATTTATTTATTTATAGTGACATGTGTATACATTTCCAAGTGTAATATTAACAAAAGTCAGCATAGTTTTAACACCCGGCCCGTCGGGCCTATATGCCACTTTGAACACATAATACATGAAAAAAGAAAAGAAAATAACACAGCATCAAGCGGTAAACAAGGATATGATTGAAAATATACATGTATGAGTATAAAATTTTCTTCAGAGACTTGAGTTTGCATAGTTTATATAATACAGTGTATGTTTATTTTCAGAACAATAAAGATTGTCTACGTGTAAAAGAATGATACATGTATAAGTATTTGGCAACCTGCCGAGGATAATTTGAAATAAGAACAATTAGTGCATCTGTATCTGAAAAATCTAGTAATTGATTAAACCAAGTATTTTCGAAAAGGATTCTTCTATAGTCGTTATATAAAGGACAATGTAATAAAAAGTGAATTTCGTTTTCTATACTATTTTTACAACAAAAAGTACAAATTCGCTCTTCAACGGGTTCACCGTGGTATCTACCCGTCTCAATTCTCAATGGTAATAAAATCCCACATCTAAACTGAGCCAAAATTGATCGCAAATGTTCAGGCATATCTAAAACTACATAATTTTCTCTACCAAAAACTGTTTTAAAAAGTGCGTAAGTATGTAGTTTTGGAATATTGCTAATCTAACAATGAGCAAAGACCCGAAAACCGTAAAAAAAACCCCACCAAAACAAACGAACAATGTCATAATTCATTGATGTAGCAAGCACGAACTGGTAATAAGAACCTGTCATTTAATGCACGCAAACTGATGGAATTACATCATATAATATTGTACGCGTATTACTGCAAAACAGGTCTTGAAATGAAACGTCCTCGAATTATGCGATTTACACTTAACGGGTTAATGCACACTTGAGAAATACATAAATTAAATGGAAAATAAATTTTAAATTAAAATTCTACACAACGTCTTAAAAATGAAATCATCACAACAACTTCAGCGATGTAAGTGATCTTTCGTACATAAATTAATTAAAATAGCAAGTGTATTTTAATAAAATGCATGACGGATAAGTAAGTTACATAATAACATGAAACGACCCCATCTGAAGTGTCATCATAAATATGTCGCTACCCTCATGGGGTTGGTGATACATGTGGGCGATATCTGACATTTCTAAATCGACATAAAAGGTCCACTATACATGTATGTGTTATGAATCAAATTGAGCAAAAGAAGATTCATAAGTTTTGAAGAAGTGGGATTTTTTACGGTTCATTAGTATCCGGTAAAACCCAAATTACAAGACCATAAACTATCAATACATTAATTGCATGTTCAAAATATTCATATCTTACAATTAGGGGAAAAAGATATAATACAAATTATGAAAAAAAAATTCCCATAAGGCAACACACGTTCAATGGCTTTTAAACTGAACTTCACGTGTTTTATAACGACTGAAAACATGTTCTGCATATCATATCTCTCGTTGGTACGAATGTTAGTACGAAGGGGTTTATTGATGTGGGAGGAAGCCGGAGTACCCGGAGAGAACCCGTAGCCTTTCACAATCAAACACTATCGAACAGGGTGATCGAACTCGGCTCGCAGCTAGTAATGAGCGTCAAAAGTGTATGGCGTACAGATATGCAAAAAGTGGGGGGGGGGGGGGGGCAACTCCATGGTAGTTTAATTTGTAATTTGTAATTAATTTTAAAACATGGTAGTTTTAATTTGATATGTAAATCTTAGAAAAATGTGTGTCATGAGAAGAAAATGTGTGTGTGTGTGTGTGGGGGGGGGGGGGGACGGGAGGGGGGCATCATGCTACGTGCCTGACAAAGCTTGCACAAGTGCAATAACTGACCGATGTTCCTAAAAATAAAAGGAATCAATTCAGGTTCATTATAAACTTCAATTTCAGTGACAGCTCGTGTAACATAAAAGGCCTATTTTAGATTTAGAGAATTTTACTTTATCTTAAACTACAGGTTTAAAGAAAAGCCGACTCCTAATTGCACTTCTTTTCCGTCATTTATATTAGAGCTGCAGCATACAATGAATTATTCCATGAGCAATTATTATGGAAAAGACAGATCACGTCAAGTTAAAAATATTGTTTAACATAAGTTTTATGAAACTTCATATCTAAATTAAGAAAAGGCTAAATGTGTTGAATGTATACAATGCATATATTATTTCTCAAATTGTTTCAGACGTGTCTGCCAGTACTGTACGAACTCTAATTAATTTATTTTGGATACACGATAATAATTCCAGTTTTAATTATTTTAAAAAACAAATCAAATTGTTAAAAACTTTAATAATTATCAAATCCAGACCCCCCCCCCCCCAACCTCCAGAGATTGGTACACCTTTGTTAATGCATCTAATTCATAGTTTTAGGGTAATTACACGAGATTAATATTCTAAAAAGTAAAATATTATGTAGTCCGTTATTAATACAATTATAAAATGTATACTGTATCATTACAGGCTGCTGAGGAGGTTGCTACTTTCTTGTTCATAGATTAACTATTATATAACAATTCAAATTGGAATTTCGGATCGTTCTATTTAGTTTAAGCGAGCCATGACGATAACAGTTTTTAGAGGGGTTTTTTTTTTTTGTTAACCTCCCTGACTGCTGTCACGTGTATTGTGTCTCCCTCTTTTCATCTTACGAATGGATTAAGGAATAAGGAATCATTCTTTTAGTATTATGAGGAAGTTATTTTGGTCCTGGCGTAGTCAATCCAACAAACCCCAAAGGACTTTTATGATAGATTTGACCAGGCTCCTAATTACATTACTTACAGTTGCTAAAAATTTATATAAATATACATATACGATTGAATATTAGAAAACTGACATACTAGTATTTAATTTTGCAAAAGCTGCTTGTGATCATTAAAATTTATTTGACTGTAAATACATTGTCAAAATCGATTCGTAGTATTATCACAGACAAATACACGGAAAATGCAAATATTATGTAATCAATTACCTGCCTGCTGCCGATATTAGGTTCATGTCATTACTAACATGAATATATTATGTACATATAATATTCATAATCCTTATAACGATCAGTGCAGTCATGAATGGGATTCAAATCTATTAAATTCACGAAGTAATATTAATAAATACAATACAATCCACCCCTACCCCCGGGAAATATGATTATCACTTAGAACCCCTCACCCCCTCTTTATTAAAAAATTCTGGATTTGTGCATGCTATCTTATGAAATATATATATTTTTTAGAATAGGTCTTAATATTAATAACTTCAGCTATTATAATCATTCTAAAACCTATTTTGATATGAGGTTGTGGTTCTTACACTGTTATGTAAAGTATTAGATTGGTAAATATATATATACTGTAGTTGTGTTTAATATTTACATTTTACAGTAAGTAGAATTACGTTACAGGTTCATTTTATTTTCAGGTGATTACATATTTAGATATAAACAACACCCACAACAGCTTGTGCTGCAATTATAGCGATGTATAATTCCACAACAACCTTAAGTGCTACCAGAGCAACTCATCAACAACTGGTGCTGTAACAACAACTCAACAAGAGCAAGTGCTGAAACAACATTGGATACCATAACAGCTTGTGGTGCCACAACGACAGCAGGTTCAGAAACCAACAATATGTGCACCACGCATCAACAACAGGTACAGAAACCAACAATATGTGCTACCACGCAACAACAACGGGTTCTGGAACTAACAATATGTGCAACCATACAACAACAAGTTCGGAAACCAACAATATGTGCTACCATGCAACAACAACAGGTTCGGACACCAACAACATATGCTACCACGCAGCAACAACAGGTTTGGAAACCAACAATATATGCTACCACGCAACAACAACAGGTTCTGGAACTAACAATATGTGCAACCATACAACAACAAGTTCGGAAACAAACAATATGTGCTACCATGCAACAACAACAGGTTCGGACACCAACAACATATGCTACCACGCAACAACAACAGGTTTGGAAACCAACAATATGTGCTACCACGCATCAACAACAGGTTCAGAAACCAACGATATGTACAACCACGCAACAACAACAGTTTTCTGAAACTAACAATATATGCTACCAAACAACAACAACAGATTGAAAACCAACAATATGTGCTACCACGCAACAACAACAGGTTCAGAAACCAACAATATGTACAACCACGCAACAACAACAGTTTTCTGAAACTAACAATATGTGCTACCAAACAACAACAACAGATTTGGAAACCAACAATATATGCTACCACGCAACAACAACAGGTTTGGAAACCAACAATATGTGCTAACACGCAACAACAACAGATTCGGAAACCAACAATATGTGCTAACACGCAACAACAACAGGTTTGGAAACCAACAATATATGCTAACACGCAACAACCACAGGTTTGGAAACCAACTATATGTGCTAACACGAAACAACAACAGGTTCGGAAACCAACAATATGTGCTACCACACAACAACAACAGGTTCGAAAACCAACAATATGTGCTACCACACAACAACAACAGATTCGGAAACCAACAATATGTGCTAACACGCAACAACAACAGGTTTGGAAACCAACAATATGTGCTACCACGCAACAACAACAGGTTTGGAAACCAACAATATGTGCTAACACGCAACAACAACAGGTTTGGAAACCAACAATATGTTCTACCATGCAACAACTACAGGTTCGGAAACCAACAATATGTGCTACCACGCAACAACAACAACTTCAGAAACCAACGATATGCGTAACTACACAACAGCAGGTTCGGAAACCAATAATATGTGCTACCACGCAACAACAACAGGTTTGGAAACCAACAATATGTGCTACCAAAACTTCATGTGCCGTCAGAACAACAGAAAATCGGACATCAGCATGTGTTACCGAAATATCAAGGGAAGTCACGATATCAACAGTTACGATACTACAAGAAGTGCCATATCCACATCACATTATTCCGATAACGACGAAAATCCAGCTCTGGATGTTTGCTATTTTATTAATTGTATCCTATGTTTTGAAATTATTCAGCAAAAAGTTATTTATAACTCGTATTCACTCGTGATTATTTTAGTTTGCATGTTATATAATCAAATCACAATGCTTTATTATGCGTATTTTAGTATATCTAACCAATGAAATATTTTGTTTGGTGTTTCTTGTATGTATAGAGGTAGCAATATTGCAAAAATATACATAATCCGTGTAAGTTTTTTTTGTTGCAATTATCGCTACCTTCAAATTGTAAGTTTGTCATGTGTGACTGAAGAGTAAGTATGATTAGTGAGAAAGGCAGGGAAAAAAGTTTGTGAAGATGTGTAAGGAGAGTGTGTGGAGAGAAAGAGAGAGGAGAGAGAGTGGGGAGAAATAGAGATAGAGAGAATGTAGTGAGAGAGAAGGGGGAAAGGGGGTGAGTGTGGGGAAAAAGAGAGAGGGGATGAGTGTGGGGAGAGATAGTAAGTGAGTGTGGGGGAGAGAAAGGGGGATGGGTGTGAGGCGAGAAAAGGGTGGGGGGGTTGAGTGTAAGGCGAGAGAAAGTGGGGTGAGTGTGGGGCGAGAGAGAGAATGAGGGGGTGGGTGAAGAGAGAGGCGGTGAGTGTGTGGTGAGAGAGGGAGGTGAGTGTGGCGAGAGAAAGAGAGGGGGTGAGTGTGAGGCGAGAGAAGGAGGTGAGTGTGGCGAGAGAAAGAGAGGAGGTGAGTGTGAGGCGAGAGAGAGAGAAAGGGAGGTGATTGTTGGGCGAGAGAGACGGGGTGAGTGTGGGGCGAGAGAGAGGGGGTGAGTGTGGGGCGAGAGAGAGAATGAGGGGTGAGTGAAGAGAGAGGGGGTGAGTGTGTGTGGGGCGAGAGAGAGAGAGAGGGGGTGAGTGTGGGGCGAGAGAGAGGGGGTGAGTGTGGGAAGAGAGAGTGGGGGTGAGTGTGGGAAGAGAGAGGGAGAGAGAGGGTATGTGTGGGGCGAGACAAGGGGGTGAGTGTTGGGCGAGACAGAGAGAGAATGAAGGGGTGAGTGTGGGTGAGAAAGAGAGAGAGAGGTTAGTGTGGGGCGAGAGAAAGCGAGGTGAGTGTGGGGCGAGAACGAGAGAGGGGTGAGTATGGGAGGAGAGATAGAGGAGGTGAGTATGGGACGAGAGATAGAGGAGGTGAGTGTGGGGTGAGAAAGAGAGAGAGGGGTGAGTGTGAGGCGAGAGAGAGAGGGGGGGTGAGTTTCGGGCAAGAGAGAGAGAGAGGGGGGGTGAGTGTGGGGCGAGAGAGGGGTGAGTGTGGGAGAGAGAGAGGGGTAAGTGTAAGGCGAGAGAGAGAGAATGTGGTGCGAAAGAGAGAGAGAAAGGGAGGTGAGTGTGGGGCGAGAGAGAGAGAGAGAGAGAGGGAGGTGAGTGTGGGGCGAAAGAGAGAGAGAGAGGGGTCGAGTGTGGGAAGAGAGAGAGAGAGGGTATGTGTGGGGCGAGACAGGGAGGTGAGTGTTGGGCGAGAGAGAGAGAAAGAGAATGAGGGGGTGAGTGTGGGTGAGAGAGAGAGAGAGAGGTGAGTGAGTGTGGGGCGAGAGAGAGAGAGAGAGGGGGTGAGTGTGGGACGAGAGATAGAGGAGGTGAGTGTGGGGCAAGAGAGAGAGGGGGTGAATGTGGGGCGAGAGAGAGAGGGGTGAGTGTGGGGAGAGAGAGAGAGAATGAAGGGGTGAGTGTGGGGCGAAAAGGGGGGTCAGTGTGGGACGAGAGATAGAGGAAGTGAGTGTGGGGCGAGAGAGGGGGGTGAATGTTGGGCGAGAGAGAGAGAATGTGGTGCGAAAGAGAGAGAGAAAGGGAGGTGAGTGTGGGGCGAGAGAGAGAGAGAGAGAGAGGGAGGTGAGTGTGGGGCGAAAGAGAGAGAGAGGGGTCGAGTGTGGGAAGAGAGAGAGAGAGGGTATGTGTGGGGCGAGACAGGGAGGTGAGTGTTGGGCGAGAGAGAGAGAAAGAGAATGAGGGGGTGAGTGTGGGTGAGAGAGAGAGAGAGAGGTGAGTGAGTGTGGGGCGAGAGAGAGAGAGAGAGGGGGTGAGTGTGGGACGAGAGATAGAGGAGGTGAGTGTGGGGCAAGAGAGAGAGGGGGTGAATGTGGGGCGAGAGAGAGAGGGGTGAGTGTGGGGAGAGAGAGAGAGAGAATGAAGGGGTGAGTGTGGGGCGAAAAGGGGGGTCAGTGTGGGACGAGAGATAGAGGAAGTGAGTGTGGGGCGAGAGAGGGGGGTGAATGTTGGGCGAGAGAGTGAGAGAGAGGGGGTGAGTGTGGGGTGAGAAAGAGAGAGAGGGGTGAGTGTGAGGCGAGAGAGAGAGGGGGTGAGTTTGGGGCAAGAGAGAGAGAGAGAGAGGGGGTGAGTGTGGGGCGAGAGAGGGGTGAGTGTGGGAGAGAGAGAGGGGTAAGTGTAAGGCGAGAGAGAGAGAATGTGGTGCGAAAGAGAGAGAGAGAGGGAGGTGAGTGTGGGGCGAGAGAGAGAGAGGGAGGGAGGTGAGTGTGGGACGAGAGATAGAGGAGGTGAGTGTGGGGCGAGAGAGAGAGGGGGTGAATGTGGGGCGAGAGAGAGAGAAAGAGAGAGGGGTGAGTGTGGGGAGAGAGAGAGAGAGAGAGAGGGGGTGAGTGTGGGGCGAGAGAGAGAATGAGGGGTGAGTGAAGAGAGAGGGGGTGAGTGTGTGTGGGGCGAGAGAGAGAGAGAGGGGGTGAGTGTGGGGCGAGAGAGAGGGGGTGAGTGTGGGAAGAGAGAGTGGGGGTGAGTGTGGGAAGAGAGAGGGAGAGAGAGGGTATGTGTGGGGCGAGACAAGGGGGTGAGTGTTGGGCGAGACAGAGAGAGAATGAAGGGGTGAGTGTGGGTGAGAAAGAGAGAGAGAGAGGTGAGTGTGGGGCGAGAGAGAGAGCGAGGTGAGTGTGGGGCGAGAACGAGAGAGGGGTGAGTATGGGACGAGAGATAGAGGAGGTGAGTATGGGACGAGAGATAGAGGAGGTGAGTGTGGGGTGAGAAAGAGAGAGAGGGTGAGTGTGAGGCGAGAAAGAGAGGGGGGTGAGTTTGGGGCAAGAGAGAGAGGGGGGGTGAGTGTGGGGCGAGAGAGGGGTGAGTGTGGGAGAGAGAGAGGGGTAAGTGTAAGGCGAGAGAGAGAGAATGTGGTGCGAAAGAGAGAGAGAGAGGGAGGTGAGTGTGGGGCGAGAGAGAGAGAGAGAGAGAGGGAGGTGAGTGTGGGGCGAAAGAGAGAGAGAGGGGTCGAGTGTGGGAAGAGAGAGAGAGGGGGTATGTGTGGGGCGAGACAGGGAGGTGAGTGTTGGGCGAGAGAGAGAGAAAGAGAATGAGGGGGTGAGTGTGGGTGAGAGAGAGAGAGAGAGGTGAGTGAGTGTGGGGCGAGAGAGAGAGAGAGAGGGGCTGAGTGTGGGACGAGAGAGAGGGGTGAATGTTGGGCGAGAGAGTGAGAGAGAGGGGGGTGAGTGTGGGGTGAGAAAGAGAGAGAGGGGTGAGTGTGAGGCGAGAGAGAGAGGGGGGTGAGTTTGGGGCAAGAGAGAGAGAGAGGGGGGGTGAGTGTGGGGCGAGAGAGGGGTGAGTGTGGGAGAGAGAGAGGGGTAAGTGTAAGGCGAGAGAGAGAGAATGTGGTGCGAAAGAGAGAGAGAGAGGGAGGTGAGTGTGGGGCGAGAGAGAGAGAGAGAGAGAGGGAGGTGAGTGTGGGGCGAAAGAGAGAGAGAGGGGTCGAGTGTGGGAAGAGAGAGAGAATGGGTATGTGTGGGGCGAGACAGGGAGGTGAGTGTTGGGCGAGAGAGAGAGAAAGAGAATGAGGGGGTGAGTGTGGGTGAGAGAGAGAGAGAGGTGAGTGAGTGTGGGGCGAGAGAGAGAGAGAGGGGCTGAGTGTGGGACGAGAGATAGAGGAGGTGAGTGTGGGGCGAGAGAGAGAGGGGGTGAATGTGGGGCGTGAGAGAGAGAAAGAGAGAGGGGTGAGTGTGGGGAGAGAGAGAGAGAGGGGTGAGTGTGGGGCGAAAAGGGGGGTCAGTGTGGGACGAGAGATAGAGGAAGTGAGTGTGGGGCGAGAGAGAGGGGTGAATGTTGGGCGAGAGAGTGAGAGAGAGGGGGTGAGTGTGAGGCGAGAGAGAGAGAGGGGGTGAGTGTGGGGCGAGAGAGGGGGTGAGTGTGGGAGAGAGAGAGGGGTAAGTGTAAGGCGAGAGAGAGAGGGGAGGGGGTGAATGGGGCGAGAGAGAGGGGGCGAGTGCGGGGAGAGAGAAAAAGGGGTGATTGTTGGGCGAGAGAGAGAGGGGCAAAAAAAAGATAGGGTGACTTTGGGGCGAGAAAGAGAGAGGGTGCCAGTGTAGGGCAAGAAAGAGAGGGCTATTGTTGGGAGAAAGAGAGAGAGAGACAGAGAGAGAGAGAGAGAGAGAAAGAGAGAGAGAGAGGCGAGTGTGAGGTGAGGTGGGGAGAGAGGGTGAGAAAATTTGGAGAGAGAGAAAGAGGGGGGGGGTTGGCGAGAGTGTGTTGGGGAGAGGGGGTGAGAGTGTGTGGAGGAGAGAGAGAGAAGATGAGCATGGGGAGAGTGTTTGGGGAGTGATAGAGTGTAGGGAGGGATGAGATTGTTGGGAGAGCGGATGAGAGTGTGGGGAGAGAGAAAGAGAGGTTAAATTTGTTGGGATAGATGGTGATAGTGTTGATTGTGTTGGGAGAGAGAGATGGTGCGAAGGGAGGGTGTGCTTGGAGAGAAAGTGTGATGATAGAGTGTGAATGTGGGGAGAGAGAGAGAGAGTGTGAGGAGTGATAGTTAGAGTTGGAAGCGAGAGAGCAATGAGTGGGAAAGAATGAGCATTTTGGAGAGTGAGCAGGATGGCAGAAAATAAGGGTAAGCATGTTAGGAGAGAAAGTGTGTGTGGAGAAAAAGAGAGATTGTGGATGTGTCATGAGAGTGAGTGTGTGGGGAGAGTGTGAATGTATTGGTAGTGAGTGTGTGTGGAGTGAGCACGAGTATGGGTGGAGTGAGTGTGTTGGGATTCAGCATGAATGTGTGGGGGAAACGAATGTATGGGGAGTGAGGATTAGTTGTTGGAGTAAGTGTTTGGGGAGATACTTTCCTTATTAAACGCGATTAATTAATGTCCGCGTAAAATCGCGAGAAGCACATCTCGCAGATTTTAAAATCACGCTTTAAATTTTCGGAGAGATGTAAACTATTAAAAAATATGATAGAAAAAAAAATTGGTGTCCGCAATTTTATATTCTCGCGATTTGATGCATAACGATAGAATCGCGAAATTAAGTACTCATGTAAAATTAGGAATCTACAGTAGTGTGATGTGGGGAAAAAGAGAGTGTAAGGGGTATGAGAGAATAAGAATGTCGGGGGTGAGAGTGTATGTGTGTGAGGAAATTAAGGATGTGAGTGTGGCCTGTGAGTTTAAGGAGTGGCTGTGTGGGGAGAGAGTGAGTGTGTGTGGAGAGAGTGTGAGTAGGGAGAGTGGTAGAAGTATGTAAAGAGAGTGGGAAGAGAGAGTATGGGAAGTGTGTGTTGGAATAAAAGATATGGAAAGTTACTAGTAGTGTGTGGGGAAATAAATAGTTGGGAGTAGGTATATGGGGAGTGATAGAATATGGGAAGTGAGTGAGTTTGTGGGGAGAGTTTGGGGAATAAGAGTGCGGGAAGATAAAGAGTTGAGAGTACACTAGTGTGTGGGAAGAGATTGTGGGGAGTTAAGAGTCATAAAGTAACAATTGAATTTTTTTAGAAATACGGAAATCAGAAACTAGTAATTTTGAAACGAGGGTCACTGAGGCCTAGCTGTGAAAGTAGAGGGCGGGACATTACAGACGACCAGGGTCGCTTTGTTCTTTGATTCGTGGCCTCGTTTTAATATTTCGGCAATAAATTTTTGAAACTGTTGTGCTGAAATTTTTAAGCTGCTTATCTTAGCAATTTGGTTTCCTCGTGTAAACAATTTGTCTTAGCTGATCTCATTTTTATGTAAAGAGTAATTAAGCGACCTTTAATTGACCGCAGTGTAGACGGTATAATTAACATAACGTGGGTTCATTAAGCTTTCTATTTCTATGTAAAAAAGGAAGTAAAGTACAATTCTCTTACGATTCACATTTTCATATTTTAGTTTCTTCAATACTAGTTTTTGTAGCTAATACATTGACCGTAGACATTAAAATGAAATTCGATGCATTTTCTATGAAAATTTAAAATTCTTTTGATTTTTTTAACAACACAGGAGATTGGGGCTCTTTTTAATGGCTGTGTACTGCATATATAGACCTCGAAAAAATTTGCATGCCAGGGACGCAGAAATGTCAAAAAACGTTTATAGCACTTTTTCACGTGTTGGTTCCACACCCCGTCATAAAACCGTGTCAATGTCGAAGCAAAAAACAAAAACCATTAATGCTTCTTTTTACATATAAGCAAACAGAAGTTATATATGTTCGTCCTTCTGGTAATTGAATACGAGAAAATTGATTATTCCTTGTTTATGTTTTATCATGAATTTAAATGTAATAAAATGAAGATTTTAAAAATCAAAATAGTCTGTTAATTTTCTGCTGTTGTAGGAATGAACATTTAGGAAAAATCATTTTACCCTTTCATCAATTTTTACATATCTGAATATATGTATCATATGCTTGTTTTCTAGCCGCAGTCTTGTAGTGTTTGTAACGCGCCGTCAGAGCGGGGTGTTGTTGTTTTTTTGTTTTGTTTTTTTGCCATAATACACGTGTTACTCTTTAAAATATGTATGTATATAATTTTATACAGCCCTACTTCAGTAACGCGTTTCTATGGTGTATATTGATTTCATTCATTAGAAGTAAACATCAAGGTAGTAAGACCCATTTGGTTAGGGTATCATTATGTAGTTCACTATCATAGGTGGCGCTTGACCGGAAAACTTTATAAGGATTCAATTCCGACAAAGTTGTTTTTCTTGCTGTTGGAGCGGCCCAAGAAGTTGCGATTTGATCCGAGAAAGTCAATTAGAAATTATATTTAATTAATAATAGCGCTACGAACTTGTAATGATTTACCATATTACCACCATGTATTTATTATTATACACTATCGTAACAGTTACATGTAATCCCATGGTTTCCCATTCCTACGAAAAAACATTTTTAACCCTTTAGGTTAAATGTTTTGAATGATGTGGCGGCAATTTTTTTTTTAAAGGAAAATACTTTCTCATATCGTTTTAAAACAGATACTGTGTGTCACTTTAAAAATCTATCTAGGTAATAGAGCGATACTTGCCTAGAAAGGGTAGAATTTAATTTATTGATTGAATTAGATTGGCTTAATTGTTTAATTTAAAACAATTTTCATGCATTTTTTACTGAAAATGTTATTTTCTACTAAAATGACTTTAAAATTATCATGAATTTTTAATCTCTGTTAGTCTTAGTTTTGTTGGAAAAGCCGTTAAGAAGCCTTAATTGAAGCAAAATTGAATTATTGTCGTCCTGTACAAAAATTGAACTACTATATATTCCTCAAGACAGAAATCTTTCTTCTGACAAAAATCAATGATTCTTTCAAATCTTATTTATCAAAAAAGTTAAGTCACATGCAGACTTAGCATACTTGCAGGTTTTTCCAGCAAAATAAAATTCTTAAAAACCCAGCTCATATTGCTTCAACTAGAAATAGTTATAAGCTACATTTTTCATTTGACCGACTAGACCACGCCCTTCTGTGTGATATCATGGTGCAGGTGGCAATGTCAATTATCAACAGGATATTATGTTAATTTCAGTGTCAAAAATGTCAGATTTGCTGTAAGTTTTCCCGGTTTACCAACGTACATGCATGTAATTGTCAATACGTTTACGATTATAAAGAAAACGTTACATATATATAAGGAATAAGGAATCATTCTTTGAGTATTATGAGGTGATAATTTCGGTCGGGACGTGATCAAATCCAATAAAGCCCGAAGGGCTTTATGATTGATTTGATCACGCCCCGACCGAAATTATCACCTCATAATATTCAAAGAATGATTCCTTATTACTTATATTTATATAATTTTAAGCCATCGTACGATTAAATATAAAAATGTAAATAAACAAACCCTGCTGGCGCCTCAATTTGGCGTCATTTGTATTATATATGGGTTTTATAGTACAAAATCGATGCGTAGTGTTATCACAGGCAAAGACACTGGAAAATGTAAATATTTAACTATAGCTTTTTATTTGTCATACTTGATCAAAGAAAATAAAAAATGTATAAGCCAGGCTCCAACCTTAATATCTCTTTGCGAAAATTTAATTTATTTACACTATTTGAAATGATAAATTTAAATAAAAAGAATACATACGTTTTCCTGGCCTTTTTAACAATTTTTGATATTGTACTTGCAAGGAAAATTGTGAAAATACATGTAATTGTGTTTTCTTGACAAGTAAATTATCAAAATCATTAAAAAAAAAGCCAGGAAAACGTCAGATATGTCGGACAATAACCCTTGCGTATGCAGATTCTAATCTACCATGTCTACTAACCCATACAATTAATGGTGTCAGTAGAATTTGATAAGTCAATCACTATTTAAACTCTTGCTAATGGTAAGATCGATTAGACGAGGAAAAATCATCAATATTAAAACTGCTCTTTTTTTTCTTTTTTCTTTTTTGATCATTTTTACAAGTCAAGGGAAATAACCCTCGCGAATGTCACCTGATTTTTATCCTATAAAAAATAGTTAGTTGTCATTTGTGTTCAAACCCACTGTATATTATATTATATAATTTATATTATACAATAAAATATGTTCATATCAAACCTGCCTTTCATTTGGATGTACATGTACATTACAATTGTAGTATGTATAGTCCTACATGCAAATTGGGTTTGCTTCCTATAATTATTTACATCGTTGATAGAAAAATGAATTTTTAAAAGAGTTTGATAAGACAAAAAAAAAACCTAACCCAGAAACAAATGACCGACGATCAGGAAGAAAATGAGGCCACTGCACGTGTGAGTTGCATGGTTTGATCATGTGATATTTTAACATTCGACCATAGTCAACCCAGGCCATATCTATACAGTGTGTATTGCCCATATACCACAATGATAAGTAAAATCATGTTCCAAGAGAAACAACTCTAGTATTCTACGCGTGCGTCCGTGTGTGTATGGTGGGGGGGGGGGGTGTAATTTAATTGCATTAAAGGAATTCCATTAAAGAAACTAGCATGATTTAATTTAAATGGAAGGATGGACCATAAAAAAAAACAACTTAGTACGATTAAAACTGTTGTGTAATTTTCAAGTTGATATATATATTTTTGCGTAAAAAAGAAATAATTATTAATGAAAAATAAATATATTTTTGTTTATTAAAGAAAACTCGTAATTTGCCAATTCCAAGCTAAAGGACATATTGTATGATACGAAATCTTTGATATAAATATATACTATATTTGTATAGAGAATTACATAAAATGAATGTATACGATAGCAATACATGTATAAGGACAATTATGAAGTTCTGACATTGTAAACATGTTAATTTATTCAAATATCCTTATCAGCGAGCATTACATAGTAAAAAAAATAATGCACGGAGCAGACAGACCATGGAGAGAGAACGAGAGTAGAGAAATTAAGACGGTGAAGATACACAGAGAAAAATCAAAGTAATCTTACGTACACTAGAAATATTTGGCAATACACGAATATAGAAAATGATTCATTATCTAAAATTTGAAAGGTATCAATTTTTTCTCCAATAAATCGATAACCATAACTTTTCTCCGTCAATATATACGGTTTGAGAACCATAATTGGAATAGTGATAATGGATAGAAGAGGTTTGAGAAATGTAACTATCTGATGTCTTTTATTTGTCTCTTGAGTGTTGATCCATTTTACCAAAATTACAATTTAAACGGATTCCCAAGGGAAATTCAAGACGATATTTCAAATGTAAGAATTCGTCTTTTATTATTTCTGATAAACTGTACTTGGATTGCCAAGGGTCATTATGGTTAGTATGATGATTACCCCCCCCCCCCCTCCCGTTTAATGTTAATATCATTTTAGACTAAGAAATTAACAGATCACTGATTGATTAAACATGATATCATTTAATATAATGTCTACTTTCACAAATTGCATTTAACACAGTCATTTCGTTTATCTTAACGTATCTGTTCACGTAAACGTAGACATTTATGATCAACGAACCAAGAATCTATTGACAAATATAGGGAATCCTTATCTCGATTTTACGGTTACCCGTATTATTTTTGTTCATTAATTACTAGTATCACTTAATATCAAATATTATTGAGCGTAAAAACTAGTTTGAGATATGGATTATCAAAAGACGCAAAAAGAACTTATGGAAAGGTCGGGGTCTATAGAATCAATGGTAGAATTAATCTTTTTATAAAATATGAGAATGATGTATTAATGTGATATTTTTTTTATAAATGCATGATATTTAACCTAAAATTGTCAATTATTTGTCATCAGAACAATTTACTAACTGTACATGTCGTTTTATTGATTGTATTCGAGATTCGTATAATGTCATTTATTTGACCTGATATACAAACATAAATTACATATCAATAATGAAAAAGACATGTCATTCGATCCTTCCTGCGTGGTTGCACAGAAAATTCAAATGTTAAAATATCGAGTTTTAACTGCTTATCTGACTATTACAGTGTTTTCGCAGATTCTCGCAGATTCTTGCAGACGCAATAGAGTTGAGTGTTCCAGGCATCCTAACAAAACGTTTCATTGTCATTTTCTTGGGGCTCCTTTCTATTTAACTTGAACCTACATTGTGCCTACGGTACCCTCAAAGCCGAGGAAGCAAGCGCTGTTGCATAGCGCTAAATATGAGAATGTGTATAAGGAATAAGGAATCATTCTCAGAGTATTATGAGGTGATAATTTCGGTCGGGGCGTGATCAAATCCAATAAAGCATTTTTTTAATGATAGATTTGATCACGCCCGACCGAAATTATCACCTCATAATATTCAAAGAATTATTCCTTATTACTTACATTTATATAAGTTTAAGCCATCGTACGATTAAATATTTAAATACAAATAAGCAAACCCCGCTGGCGCCTCAATTTGGCGTCTTTGAAGTTATGGGTTATATAGTACAAAATCGATACGTAGTGCTATCACAGGCAAAGACGCTGGAAAATGTAAATATATATAAATAATGAATATGAGCAAGTGCGAGGAAGCAAGCTCTGTTGCATAGCGCTAAATATGAGCATGTATATATAAATTGAGCGTCAATGTTGTTTGACCTCTTTATTGAAGAAAGGCGACCCGTTGTCATAATTTGACGCGAGTAACTGTCATTGAGAAGATTCTACAACTTACAGTGTGTTGAATAAAAGTGAGTTACAAATTACAGTGTCCATCAATTTCGATTTTATAAACGGGATATAATTTGGCATTGAAACGAAATTCGGACGTCTTTTGGATCATGTTCATCCAAATAATCGAAGATATCAGAATTTTAAAACTGAATCTATACAATAATATGTTACAATCACAAATTCAGGCAAGTAAAGACCCCATTATTATTTTTATAGACTTGTTTGGACTTTAATTTTCAATTTCCCACGTATCCGATATCATACATTAACACGTATTGTCTTTAAAATAGTTTTGTATTAATTTTTGTATTCATTAATGTATGTTTTGTCGTTTCTATCGTAACATGAGTTAATAATTGAAATGTAACACCATTCTTTAATTGTTCATTTCTAAAGGAAGGCAATGCACTTGTGTCATTTAAAAGAACGTTGTTTTTTTTTTCTAAAGTAACGATTTATTATTGTTTTAATAAAATGTAGAAAACCATTACATATTAATCAATAATTTAAAACTATAATGAAAAAAGGGGGGTCAACATCACTGTGCCGTAAAAAGGTTCGATGAAGCTGAATTATTCATATAAAAACGAAGAAGACAATGTCCCTGAAATCGATGTTAATTCAATGATAATGACACTTGATGATGAGTAAATTGTATACATTAATAAATTCTGAAGTTTTGTTTGCTTTTATCTCTTATTATCGGTAAATGTCCTTAACTTTTATTTATAATCGGTTAAGCGTAATCTTCATGATGTCACGAGGGAAACGGAGGGGGGGGGGGGGGGGGGGCTTCCGCTCGTTTAGTTTTTAATTCTATACAGTGATGAAAATAAAAAATTAACTATGCTTATATAAATTCAAATTTGCAGCCAACTTTTTTATGTTGGACGACCAAAAAAGTTGTTTACAACAGAGCAATGGTGCAAGAATGTTGATGTCTAGAACAATGCAAGAAATATTCAAGAACAAAAAAAAAATGAAAACCTATAAATTTCAAACATTTTAAGTAATTTTAATATATTACGTGTCTATGTTTCTTTACTTGACTTGCTGAGTACTTATTAACTTAAAATTTAAATAGAATATAGCTGTCTCAAGTGTCTACATATATATATATATGCATCTGACCAATCTGTCAACCTTGATGCTTTAAAACAGACTTATGAATCGTATTTCTGGACGTCTTTGCAATAGATATTAATCTTTGTCACATTGCCCCCATGGTAAAAAATGCTAAAAGGAGTTATTTAAAATATTATAAGCGAATTTGAAATGTGACTGTCTGAAAAAAATGGCGTGTGTGCATATCATGAATCCAGTATGCTGGTCTGTCTTTTTTTCTTTTTTTTTTGCTTAATTATCCTCTAGCACAACTTATTGCTGAGGTGATGTAACATTGCTATGTGTTTGCTGGAATGTAAAAAAAGCTTGTACGGAAGATTAAGAGAAAATATTTTGATATTCTGAATAGCCAGACTTTTCATGTACATCTTTTAATAGCATTGCACGCAATATGACAAATCATATTCAGTACCAAAGTTTCAAGCACATGTATCTATGAATTATTTCTCCCGAAATCCCATATCACTTCGAAGATATAACTCAAAGTTTGAGTGAGAGTTACCAATACAACAAAAGAAACAAGCAAATAAGTTAGCTTTAAATGAGTTATTGACTTGATAGCAAGTTACATTAAAATGAAAAATAAAAGAGCCAACATACAACTCTTGTTGCAATTTCAAGAACGCTCTGCTCAGCGTTGCTAGGTCAAACAAATGGCCGTAGTAACTTGGTTTTCTTTTTCAAACTCTGTGGAATACATTGTACATGTACATAAGTCTTTCATGAACTATTTGGGGGCAGTCTTTCCTCGCAGTTAATCTTAAACAATCACATAAATTATAGAGATTTTTTGTTGTACAATACGTATATCTGTACATAACAATAAAATGCCTATAACATAATTCCAGCGTACACCATATTAATTTCATAATTAACGAGAGAATGATTATATTGTTTTATTGTTTATAAGCAATTGCTGTCATCCCATGAAGATTAATAAAGACATTCAACTCAGCGGAGTATTCGTGGTTAAGATAAAGGTCTAAGGTCAAGGTCAAATTGTTCAATTGGTTGTTTAAGGTCAGACGACACGTTCCTCAATTTTAGATAACTTTTTCCAGGAATTTGTTAATGGTTTACTACTACTTTGACAAGCTTTCTTGCAAAAAATTAGGGTACCTTACCAGGCATTTCTACAAAATACTAGAGTATGCAATTTTCGACATAATCTTCTTGAAAATACACTTGATTTGCTGATATAAAAATAAATACATCTACAGCATAGCGAAATTTATTATATTAGAACTATATCTCCGCCGGGCCGGGGCTTTGAACTCACGACCTCTAGAACCTATACGATTCTGGCAGTGAGCGGCCACGGTTCTAACCACTCGACCATCTAGACATATACCAATTCCAAGTAAATTTTGATCACTTTTAAAGTAATCATAAAATTAATGTTTTTTATTGGAACTCTTTATTACGAGGAGATACAAAAAAGATTCTCGAGGAACGTGTCGTCTGACCTTAAAGAACGAAGGTAGACGGGAAATTCTTTAAAATAGAACCTAAATAATTGCAACAAAAATGGTTCATGGCATAAAAGACATAAACTCTTTTTGAATTTTAAACTAGAAGTAATTCTGCATCCTCAAAACTGCAAATCTCAATTGTTGAATTGCGAATGTAACTGGGATATTACATTAGTTTTTCCTTTCCCCGAAGTAACTATATTTTGAATCATGATAAAATGTTAATTAAAATTATTTTAAAAAATACAAGTATTTCAATCACCAAATGTGCAATAATTAGTTTCAAACACTTCTGGTCTATTTTCAATACAAATTTACATAAAAGAGGAGGGGGCATACATCTACATGTATCACCGCATGCCCGGATCTAGAGGGGGTGTGGGGTCCAAACCCTCCCCCCTCTCCCGGAAAAATTTTCTGAAACCGCGCATGACTGCATAACATAACTAACTGTCGTGTTAAAAATGCAAATTTTAAAACACCAATCAAAGTCTTATATTTTAAAGAACCGTTTTTCTTCTCCTTACATAAGTGTAGGCAAAGAACCAATGTCGGAGCCTGTTTATATACGACAATAAAACTTATTCTAATGGCATAATAGATGTTAAAAGTTTATCATTACATTGTCACACAATAGCTTTTTTTCAGACCTAATAAAAGATTTATGTCCCTCATTACAGCAAAAAAAAAAGGTACTGTCTTCTTTAGCATTTCAAATGTTGCGGTTACAATGGAGGACACAGAGAGGAAATTAATTAGAAAGCCGCATCATTATAAACTTCAAACTTTTAAAATTAAATATTTTCGCTTCACTTCAGGTATATTCCAGAAAGCAAAGCATTCAACTGTTTACAAAGATCATAAGATATTTTATTTAATATGTGGCTTTGTAAACACGATTTAATCTTAAGAGTTGGCAACATTTGTTGTAATAGCATATCGTTAATTTTGATTTTAGTGCAATGTAATTCATAATTCAATGAATGCACTCTTGCATGGCTTAACATAAATCGAGCAGGGTACATTTAATTAAGTGCACTTTCCCATGTGCGGTTTTTTCCTCTAAAGGTACAAAATTGTCAAGGACATATTAACTGCTTATTAATCAGATTAACTGCTGAATATGTAGTTAATTTACGTTGAGGCGGTTATACATCAACCACAACAATCGTAAATTTACGATTAAACCTTCAAAACATAAACTTCTAGATGAAATTTGGATTTTTTTTTACTTTTAGTATAATTTTAAGCAGACTGTCGAGTTCTAATATCAAACACCAAATTTTTAATAAAGTTTCTGTTTATAGGTAATACTCTGGCCTATAATCGCGCCTCAAGAAAAGCTAGCAATTTATTAATTTTACACATAACGCCCAAACAACGTTTATCTGTTGATTGATATACCTGCTAAGGCAGTTAAAATCAATGCAATACTGTTCATTTTGTACCGAGATTGTACTTTAATGCGAGATATAGTTTTCCTTTTAAATGTCAAAACTGATCATTGAGGGCAGGTAATATTTTATCGTCAATGGATATAATTCGTGTCAACAAAAGACTACCGTATAAAATTGATACACCCTTCTCTCAAGTGCTTCCTAGCAGACAGACACCAAATCGATGTGTTTCGACACTCAGGAAAAATATTTTGTTGATTTATTTTAAAAAACATTAATAATAAACACATATCGTTACGAAACCGAGCACACAGTTGATTGAACTGTGTTTGCTTGAGAGTTGTTATCTGTCCGTAGTAGTTCTAGAATATCCTTATGTCCATACTTAAGGGCCGCGCCGTACAAAGATAGGGGGCTATAGGGCTCAAAATAGCTGTCCCTGTGTGAACAATCCGTTATGTCCATGTCGATTTTGTAATGATCCAGAAGGTATTTCATTCGGAACTTGTCGCCTGCCATCGTAGCATGGGCGAATTCAATGGAAGCCTCGTTATTGGTCAGCTGTTTGACAATTTTATCGCAGGCGAAAGATTTTTTGGCACACTCGATCAAAGTAATTCCGTTTTGGGAAACGTTTATTCGGCACCACGATTTGACCAGTACATTGACCCGGAACGCCTTGTCCTCTTTCACGGCGTTCCAATAACCGGGACTGAAGAATTTATACTTGTTGATTAATTCATAAACACACGGACCTCGTAACCCGGAAAAAAGCGTGTCCTCCGGATCAACAATATATTCGGTACCACATTTGATTAAAGCTTCCATGATCTCTAACAGATTATGTTTGATTGCTAGTTGGAGCGGACTCGTTCCTGAGTTGTCCGCCACGTTTAACTCAATATCCGCATTGGAAAACAAGTAAATAATTGGCACGTATTTTGTTTCGGAAATTGGGTTCGCACATTTTATCACAACGTGCAGATAAGTCATTCCTGACTTCTTGCACCTGTTGTTGACATTATCACCTTTCTTTATGTAGGCCAACACGTGCCGGTGGTTTTTCTCTTTGATTGCCACAAAAAGACGCGAGTTCACAAACTCTGCATCGAAATCTCGCACATCCAGCGACATTTCCCCCGTGCACCATGTCCCAATATCTTCTCTACTTCACAACTTTCTTGTTTCATATATCCTAATCTTCATTCATAATTAATGCCGAAACTGCCGTAATAAATATCAAATTCCTTGCTTTCCACGTGGAGCCCGATTCTTCTCTTCTTCTTCGAATCAATATTCAACTCAGTGTACAGTGTATGAACTTTTATCGTGTAAAGTTATTTAAACTCCCGAAAACTCCTTGATAAAGATAATTTTTCCACAAGTATCCATGTTGCGAGGCAGGTAAACATTTCAAACAATTCTCGGCCAAAATCGATGTTCCTATTACTTATGTATACCGTACGAAGCCCCAAAATGAACAGAAGCTGTAATATCTACCTGAAGATCATATTTTCCTTCATAACACGGGATCCGACGATCAACCAAAACAGCCCTGATAATCAATAGAACGCTACGCTGAGAGTCCCGAAATCATCGACTCTCTCGGTTCAAGTTTGCTTTCTCATACTGTCAAAATCTAATGCGAACGTAAACTTGGCAGGGTTCAATTCTTTTAAGGATAAACTTGTTCCATGGCACAGTGAATGAAAATAACGTATTTAAATGTCTTGTTTTGGACATACAAGGGATATTTAAATATTTACTGGTATTTAAATACATGCAGCTAGGCTAGAAAACATGCTCCCACATGCAATATATGGAGTAAAATCATATTAAAACCTTTTTGAATGGATTAGGTTTGATTTTTAAAGGGTAGCGTAAAAGTATCGGGTGATTACGAAACATTGTTACGGATCCTTCTGAAATTTTCAAGCTTAAGGTCTGACGCGACCTATCTTCCTTTTTTTATATTTTTTTCTATCTCCACAATGTGAAGATTTCCACTTCGTAATTTCATAATGATATCTTTATGTAATATGATTTATTTTTTATTTAGATATAAAGTGTTCAATTGAAAATGTATACTATGACTTTACTTATAGGCATTCAAATGCATTTTGCATGCTATTTTAAGGAAAATTCAAACTATTCTAGCTCCGAAACGAGCCTGGTAATATACCCTGAATTTTTGGGAATTAACAGGTTTAAATGTTAATAAATAAGGAATAAAATATCAAGGAAAATTATGCAAAATTGAGGAACGTCTCGTCTCTCCTTAAGGTACAATGTCGTTTTAATAGGAAAGATAACTCTTTCAGCATAAAGATTTTAAATTGTCCGATCACAGCAGCATCAGTACGTATGATCATCCTCTGTCTGCAGAACTTACTTATCGTTTCATCTTAAAATATTTCTATCAACCGAATCGACAGACTTGCGACAGAGGGTCTTCTGAAAACGTCTGTTGTTGACCAAGCGTCTGAGTCCTGTGTACGCTTTAATTCATTGGCGTGTGCAAGTATGCTCGTACATTATCAATCTCGGCATCAAAACAATGACAAACACTGTCCTCTTCAATCTACAGCTCGAACGTTGTAAATGTGTACGCAGATCCTTCGACTCTGATTCCGGCACTGCACCAATATATATTATGCAAAAATGGGTTCTTTATTTTCTTCCTTTAGAAAAGTCAGGAGATGTAACGTTATATTCAAAATATTCTAAATATAATATATTTCAGCATTTTCCTTTTTTTTTTAGATATCTGGAGAGAGAGAGAGAGAGAGAGAGAGAGAGAGAGAGAGAGAGAGAGAGAGAGAGAGAGAGAGAGAGAGAGAGAGACTACTTGATTTTTTCCATATCAAAATACATGTACAGTAATTATAATATCAGATCTTTCAATGACCATTTCAGAATTTTAAATTCAAAAGTAATTTTTAGACTAAGTTCTCTTAGCTGGGAATGAAGTTTTATTATACAATTGAATAAATATTTCTGTCTGTTGTCTACCATTTCGCGACACATCGTAATGAACACTTAAAGTGTATTCGTGACTAAATTGATAACATCATTTTTATGCTTATACAAGTCCTTAAACCATGCCGAATGACATTTCAAATTAAAGATATGTTCAAAAATAGTCTCACAAAAAAAAAACAGTCTAGAAGTTCTTGTCAACTGAGTAATCCAATGAAATGAAACGTCCATAATTCACTCCGAAGTTTTTTTTCTCCGGTATTTTTTTTTTATGTTAATTACTTTAAATTAATATGACCTGAATTATCATGCACGTGATTGTTATTTTAAATAAAATAATGTGCTTATCTTCTATGAAAATAAAGAGTAGCAATAAAGCTAAACACAGATTTTTTTGCAGAGAAAGATATCTGTTTTATGCAATTGGAGTATTATAATTTGTGTAAATATGTTCGAAGTGAACAAATGCAGATCATATTTTTTAATTCTTTGTTTAACAACGAAGAAATCACTTCAAAGGAGTAATTAGTCTGTGGGTTCATGATGTATGTACAGCTAGTATATACATAGGAAAATAACTGAATATACTAAGTAACATTATATGATCAAAGACAGTGAGTTCAGTTACTGACTAAGAATTTTTGAAGGCTACATACCGGTATTTCGTACAAACATACGTTTCCTCAATATGTGCATTTTAAGACATCATTTTAAGGGGACAGGCGGTCAGGAATTATATTTTATCCTTGAAACTTATTCATTTGAATATTTTCTATAATTTTATATCATACAAAAAAAATTTTCGTCAATTTTTGGGTCATATTTAAAATTATTATATTGTAAATGTAGATCTAAACTAGTGAGATTAAACTTAACATTAGGATATTTCCAGTATAGTTTTAAATTGTTTAAAAGGAGCAACTCACTATTCATCCAACTTTTATGCTTATATCTGGTAGGTGGTCAACATATTTTTCGATAAATTCGATAACTAAGCCTTCTTAATTTCATTTTGATTTTTTTAACCATAATTATAGACATGTTGTCGCTGATTTATTTCCAAATCATAAGTTTTAAATAAAATTAACACATGTCTTCATTATAACTAATCCTACTCTTTGAAACTTAATTAAAAGATTAGTTTGTTTTGAATAGTGCAAGTATGTGATGATTGAGAAAACACACCGGTAGTAATCTATTTTAAAGAAATATAATTCATATAGAAGTTTGGTAATGAATGCTTGATCAGTTCAACCCATCAGTGGCATTTGTCAAACAAAAAAGACACGAATTTAGAGTGTTTTACGTCCATATTATTAACATTTCATTAATAAATGACAGTAACAGAACAGAAGAAAAAAAACATAAATCAAAGAAACATGAGTATATATTCAATTCAAAACGTGCAAGTAATAAATTAGTGACTTGATTGTTAAAGTCATGCTCATGCGTGACAGCCATGGCATTATCTGCTCGACTACAACCTCAGAGTTAAAAAAAAAAGCGATATCTTCCAATACCACAGACAAAAAGAATAAATGCACATTGATGATGCATTAAAGTTCAAATTGTGTTGTTTCTTTTCTATCACCAGCAAAAAAGCCACAGGTGATATAAAAGTAGTCCTTGATGGTTGCCATCAAAGCGACAAAAGAGTTACTGTATCAGTACTGTATTATCACTGTTGTATTTTTTTTTTTTGCTGTATCCTTTTTTATCTATTTTCCTCCTTGGTTGTTTAAATTATAAGTAAGTTTATGGACTTTCAAAAATCTGTGTCCAAACCGTTGTTTTGGTGGTTCATTAAGTTTAGCCTGTTGCACCGTGGCTGGCATTGCAGCATTTCCACTTGAAGACGGCGCGCTGACAGCGGGCATTGGTGGTCCCTGCACACGGTTTTGATTTTTGTTGCTTGACCGCCTTGGATAAGAAATCTGATTTGGAGATCCTGAAAAGATGTTCTGAGCTCTCTTGTTCTGAACTTGTGGGCTTGGCCCTCTCTGGCTGGGACCTTGAATGACAACTGGTTGTGGATTACTGGCCACTTGCTTGATTTGGGGGGACTTAATAACCTTTGGATATGGTCCAACTACTGGACCAACAACTGGCGCCTTTGGCGCAGAAGCTGCTACAGCAGCAACTGGAGCATTTGGCACAGAAGCTGCCACAGCAGCAACTGGTGCCTTTGGCACAGAAGCTGCTACAGCAGCAACAGGCGCAGGAGTTGGCGCGGGTGTTGGTGCGGGCGTTGGCGCAGGTGTTGGGGCAGGTGTGGTAGTGGGAGCAGCAGTAGTCGTAGGGGTCAGGTCCACCTGGAAAGGCAGGTGGGCTACGTTGTTTAGAGTGTTGTTATTACAAGCAGGATCAGGTGATCCAATCATGCACATCATTCTCTCCTCCTCACATGGCATGGCACAGCCTTGGAAGTCGATGGGATTTGTAGCCACGGGGAATTCTATTCTACATTCGTATTCACATGAAATCCATTCCGACATGCATTCCATCAGACACAGGGGTGGGTGTTGGGGGCCGGCTGCGGGGTTCTGGGACAAAACTATTCCCAAGCATGATACCAATACGGAGAAAAATGTTGTCGATTCCTACAAACAATGAAGTAAAATATGTTATTTTTATTCCGATGATAAAATCAATAATGAAAAAAATGAATTGTTGAAATCGTCTTTATAATTCTTCATTGAAAATTTTTTCAAATATTTATTTTCTATTCAGAGTCGAATTTTTTTTACAGTTTTCATATATACAAAAGTAAATTTTAAAAGAAATCATAAATATATCAAAGTTTAAGTATATGAAAAGAAAAATGTTATTTTTATGTCAAGACTTACCATGGTTCTTTCCTAATGAAGTGAGAAACAAATTCTGATCTGTTGAACAGTATGTACGATATTAATATAACACCTTTTCACGAACTGTCAAAAATATTCCTACGCCACACAATGTTACACCTTTGGACTTGCGTAAGAATTTTATATAAAAAAACCTGTTCAGATTTAAATAAGGGTCTCTATTATCTATTTACAATTCATAGGGCCTCATTTCCGATCAGCATCGAGTCACGATTTCCATAATGACATGATGAATAGGAGTCGCTAAGAATGAATTATTACTTTTGGGGTTTTGATTAACATTGCATATGAACTTTTCCTCAAATTATTATATAACATTCCACAAATTGTGTTTGTTTTCTTCTGTCTAAATTGGTGCATTTATTCTTTGACATATTCAGCAGTAAAAGTAGCATGTGCTTTCTTGAAATCATGATTACGTAAATTGGAGTTTTGACGAAACCATTCACGTTTTGCCATAATTAAATGAATGTTTATTAACAGAAATCGTGTGCATTATGCAGATGAAACAATGGTTGTATTGTAACCGAAAAGCTTTCTTCATTTTAAGCCCTTCTTTTTAAGCAAAATTTAATATACTTTCAATATATCAAAGAACCTAAGGCAACTTCGTTTTACTAGTATTCAATATTCTTGCAAATCAATTTTCAAAGACTAAGTATTGTTACTGTTTTAAAAATACGTTTATTTGTTGGCAATGAATCTAAAATTTAAAATGTGTTACTAGATATTGCCATTCAAGAAACATATAATATCGTGGAACAAACCAACGACGAAATCCACAAAAACTTGGTATTAAATGTTGATAAAATCACAATGTGAAGATGGTAAATTACATTTGTTTTCTGCATGAATGAAACGGTTCCCCCCTCTCTTCTAAATTTTTTTCGGGTCCATTTGCTGTTTCATTTGACATAATTTGTTTCAATTGTATTTTTAAAAAAAAAACATAAACAAAACAGTACTAATTACTTCAAAATCAGGAAACAATCTCATACCTCTGAAACAATTCACACTTTATATCATAATGCATGTGCTGAATTTTAAATCTTATATTCTTATAATTTCAGTTTTTGCTTTTTCTTTGATTTTTAATAAAAAAAAATTCTTTTGCTGTATTTTTCATATGACTTTTTCTTTCATCTTTACTGCGAGGGATTAAGTGAAGACTTTGTTTTCAAAAATTGCCCGCTTTTGACTGATACTTTTCTAATTTGGGAACAGAACTGTCACGACCAGCAGTAAAACAGGTAATAATTGTCTTTGACAGAAATACATGACGAGTTCTACTTTACTGATTACCTTTAAATGAGTTTAACTACTAACCCCTTACCTCCTACAAGTGCTTAATCAACATTTTACAAAATCAAACATAATAATAGTAAGTTGAAAAAAGTAATTAATCTGATATTTATAATTGCTCAAATAAGACTTTTGGATAACAACTGCATGATGAGTTCATCTGGTCTGTCTCTTTTCGATATAATTTATGGGTCGCTCGTCGTCAGTTAAAATAAAGATTTTGAACTTTTTCTCTTAAACAACAACCATTTGAAGAAAAAATGGAGCCGGTCTGGTAGATTGTGAAGGTTCATTTTAAAGTAAACTAAAATTCATGATGCCATTTTTGATTTGCAGAGGAGTGAGTACTGAAAATGCAATTTCACTGTATCGTCAAAATAATTTTTATGTTTCCTTTCTTTTTGATTCTGTTTGAGGTTAATTCGATCGAAGAAAGAACATTTATTTCTACAGATATGCGGTAGATTATCTACCACAGTTTATTTCTGTTCCAATTACGTACCGTCTGTCCGTGTATATATTCAATTGTTCGAAAGCGTTTTGAATTTCTCAGATTTTCTTTCCATGCCTTTTTTTTAACAACATACCAAACTTATGGCACTTTGGCCACCAAAAAAAAATTAATTACCGGCCCATGTTTAACTCATATAAGTTAATTGACCCTTTAATCTGTTTCATTAGTAAAAGTGCTAAAATGCGTATGCCAAACATGTATTGAGTATTAAGATAGACTATAGACACACATTAAAAATTTGTATTATTGGTTGGTTTTTTCTTTCTAAATATAGGATAATTTATTTTTATCAAAACGCTTAAGGTGACAAACGAGCTACGAAACATGCTCAAATTAGATCCTGGTATAGATTTAAGAAATGTTCTCTGGTCTTTCTTAGCATTAATACATTAATTTTCTTTATATATGTTTATATAATAAACCTACCTGTGACTTGATTAAATCTAAAGCACATGTTACAGCACGCTGTCACGATTGAATTATAAAATTCAAAGATAAGAAATATATTCTTTTTTTTAACATTTTTTAATACAGGTATTAACATTGGTGTGTACTCTTTCAAGGTAAAGACGTTTTAGGAGAACAAATTTAAATGTATTTACCAAAGTAAGAGAAAACCCAGACATCAATGGTAACTGAATCTTAAATGTTTACTGTTTATTTATATCACATTTCATATGAGATTTTGTTATAGTTACGCAGTGAAGACTTTTTATTACTTATGTTAAGAAAGAGTACACATTTTAGTTATTCTTGTAATTAAAGTTAAACCAGATAACTATCAATGCTTATTATATATCTTACTGAATTTTTATCATATGTTGAATAATACATAATGACACGCCTTCAGTTGGATTGTATAAAGATTTAGAAGACCTTCAGTAGTCACAATCTAAATTGGCCAAGATATTACTTAATAACCATATTTTTATTAATATGCTAATCGAACCAAAGAATATTTTGTGATGTATATGAAATTCAACAAATATTTGTCATTTAAAGCTAAACTTTTGAAAAATTACAATAAAAGGCATATTAATATGTAATAAAATTGAACAATCGTGTCAATTTGGTTCAGATTTATTCAATATCCGTGACACTAATCAAAAACTAAAATGTTTAAACGAGCAGACTGGTATCTATTTTTATTATCATAAAGAGTAAATGTTTTAAATTCTTTTTAATGTCAAATCACCTGTTTAAATGTAGAAATTCACCTCAAATATTTACACGTGAACATACGTATATCAATTATTGTGTAACGCTAGACGAAGAAACTGTGTCAATTTTTTTCCGCAAAAATATGATCAGTGTAATGGGAAAATAATTGATAGATTTCAAAATAAAAACCAACTAAAAATCTCTGAAATGAAAAAAATTAGATGTAGAAGAAGAAACACTGGTATATGTATATGTTTTCTGGAGATATATATATATATATATATATATATATATATATATATATATATATATATATATATATATATATATATATATATATTCAGAATGAAAAACGGAATCTTTTAAATGAATAATGACCACGAGTTTAATGAAATTCTCTATGAAAGTATAACGTTACATTCAGGATGTATAGAGAGCGAAATATTGAGACACAAGTTCTTTCAACTCAAACCTATGGTGCCATATTTACAACATCCAAATAATATTTGTAAACATGGTATATCTTGTCAAGTTAAATAACTTTCTGGCTTGTCGTCAAACACATGTACATACTCTTTATAATCCAGTCAGGATAAGCTATCGTATCTTAGTATAATGTATTCTCTTTTAAAATGATGTTCCGTGAATTAAGTCTGCCACCTTTGGCCTGTTGTGATGTCTAGGAACCCACGTTGACTTAATTTAATGTTTATAATTACCAAATGGTTATCATTATCAAAAGGTTAATTACCTTGATAATCATTGGTAACCACAAGACTACTAAAATCATATCTGCTGAAAAAGCAGCAAATAGTATACGGCCAGTAAAGTTCACAATTTCCATTTAAAATTCCATATGATATACTTATCAGTGGGAGAAAATCAGTTCCTGTACCACGCATGTTTTTTAATATTATTGTGTGTTGGTCTAAGTGCTTCAAACTAAATTTGCGTCTCTTCCACTGAACCCAATTTAGTTTCATTGTAAACATTGCATGATAGAATAAACAACATACTAAAGCCAATTAGTTTAACATTATAATTAATTAATTTAAATTTCTCCGAAAGAACCAACAATGTATTATAAATCATCGATGAAAATACTCCAGTCTGTATTGTATCGGGATGTATTTAAGATGTTCTATTATAAAGATATATCTGAAAATTATATAATATAAAGCTTTATTTGATATAAAATTAACAAGATTATTAAAATATTTGTCTTGGATACTAGTAGTGGTAGTTTTATTTTCCTACGTAACATTCCTCTCATCCGATTGCATTACTGTAACAATGTTTGCGCGTTCTTTCCTTTGTTATGAATTTCCGATTTCATAGGTTGTTTTTAGTGTAATTATTAGACGGGTTTTTTTTTTACATTTTGTTGGTTATGTTGGTGATATTCTTTGATCAGAGTCAATGAAACAAAAAAATTCAGGGATTAGGGGATTTTCTTTTGTTGTATATACATGTATCATGCAAAAACGCTGTTTCGTTATTGTACATGAGAGTTGTACAATTTTTTAATGTATTGTGAATTAGTGAATTTGATTTAATATCATAATACTGATTATTATAATGTTATAATTATAAGTACAAATAATATATATTTGCTATAGATCTACAATTGTACAGAGTTAAAGGGGCATGGTCACGATTTTGGTCAAATTTTACTTTTCTGTTTTTATTATTTACAGTGGTTTAGGAATGCATTTCTTAAGATCAAATGAAATTTGGGTGCCAGCCGATGAGTTTTAAGCAAGATATATATAGGGCTCGCAATTCTTCGTCATGTAAAGAAGGCTCGTGCCTGTTTTTGTTTACATGTACATAGGATCAATATACTAGTAAAAAAATCTTTTTCAAGCTGATTTGTATATCTTCTTATTAATTTTAAGCATAAATAAACAGTTTCTAACGATTAACACATTCATTTGAGGTCTAAAACTGGAATTTTCACTTCAACATTCGAAATGTAAACAAAAGCTTTGTTTACATAACTCAACAAATGCAGTCAAATGTTGATTGCCTATTTAAAATGCCTTACTGAAGAATTGTAAACATTAAAATCGAAAAAATAATTTTTGGCCAAAATCGTGGCCACGCCCCTTTAACTTTGTCTATATATATAAACGGTAGATTGGTGGTACGAATAAAAAATATCCGGATAATTTAGAGTTATTGAACATGGCTAGATTGGAGACAATCCTATTGATAAACTGTCTGTAGATATGATTATAATATGGCCTTTTTAATATAATAAGTTAATCATTACATGTTCCTCTTCAATTGTCTTTATCTTATTTTTTTTTACTTATAAGCCTACTCGATTACACAAGATTGAAAAATGACAAAAAATTTAAAATTTTTTAATAGATAACAAATGTTTTCTTTGAAAGAATACGTGATATTCATATACAGTATTCAAAACAAGAGCAATTAGCAAAGTCGTGCTTTGACTTAAAATCAAATAACAGATTCAGGATTCGTCTGAGAATTGGTTATTAAATCATTCAAATTTGTTTTTTAAACAATCATATGAGAGGTTATCCTTAAGTGGAACTCTCGTTTCTATGATTATAAAATGTATTGCGAACATGCATGCATCATCAAGTATTTGAATGTTGAAGGCTTATTAATTGATACTGGACTTGTGAGTCTGAATTAAAACTTTTGAATTGAGAATAAATGGGATTAAATTTGGATAAAATTCACATGAACCATCCCAACATCATAACCTATATAGCCGCAGCAACAATATCTGCAAAGGTTAGTATTACGGAATTAACGACCTTACTTGCAAAGGGTTAAAAATTCGAAAGTAATGCATCAGTTTAAAAGGGAATCAGGGTTTTATTTTGAGTGTTAGCATCTTTGGTTACCCGGCACAGTGATATTCGATGGCACTTACTCATCAATGTGTGTTTTGCGATCGTGTTATTGTATGTGATCCATTTTCAACTGAACAATTAAAATTAAATAAAACAGTAGTTTTATCATTGCTAACCTGAAAATCTTCTTGACAATGCCAGATAATTATGCCAGTGCCAATGTGCACCCGTCTAAGCTGCATATTTCGAAAAAAAATCAAATACGCCATCTGTTAGACCATTGCTTATAGAGTTTATAACCACCTTTGTTATCATTGTATCCCACCTGTCAGGTGAAATATTTACCTTTAAAAAATAAATTCCTATGGGAAAATAGTTTTTCCCATAGGAAAAACAATATTCCTACAGGAAATTTGAATTTTTCTATCGGAATACAAGACCTTATTATATGAATTTGAATTCCAATTGGATTTGATAAAATTCGATAGGAAATTTCAATTTCCTAAAAGAAAACTACATCAATATTCCTATAAGAGTTTTAGAAAATCCTATGGGATTGTCAATATTTCTTGTGGGAGAATCTTTAATCCTGTAGGAATTATCATTTTCCTATGGATATTAACTTTTAAAGGTAAATATCTCAGCTGTCAGGTGAAACACACTGAAAACAAAAGTGGTTATATACTTTCGAGACAATGTTCTATCATTTGCATAATTGGTAGATATGGATTTTTCTGAAAGTGCATCTTAAGTGCAAAAATACCACCTTGGCACTGGCAAAATTATCCGACAGAGTGTTTTTTTTTAACATACATTGAAACAAAAATGATTCAACATATTTTAAAATTTTCAAAAGTGTAATAATGAGGGTTTTTTTTCTTGTTTTGTTTTTGTTGTTGTTTTTTTTTTTTTGGGGGGGGGGGTTGTTAATCTTGTATGTATAATCAATGACTAACAATAAATGTCTATTTCTACAAGTGCTGGTGGTTTTTGTCTGAAAATTGACAGTCATCATAATGTCAACATCATATAGATGACTGAAAAAATTAGACTATGGCATCCTTCCAAAAGATTCTCTATATCAGTACAATCAATCAGTTTCTTATAATTCGGAATGAATGTATATTATGAAATGTTTTAATAAACACTGTACATTGATTTTATTTAAAAATAACGTAGATTTATACATACCATTGCCAAAATGGTATTTTATCTACCAGTATTTCATCTCATTTTAGGGCATAATTTAATTTAAATTCAACTTAAGGGAAGATCTAGATCAATTATGCATTATAAAAGTGGCAATGAAATCACAAAATCACAAACACGGTATGTACATTTATAAGCGCGTGTCTTTGTTATTTAAATAATTTCAAAGTATGGTTGCCATAATCAAGATTTTAACATATTTCGAAGGTTACGTGTGATTTTAACTACAGAGGAAAAAGAAAATGAAACAAATACATCGCAATATTTATTGAGACAGAAATAGAACCACGTATTTCAAACAAAAGATCGTTTATGAAAAGATTTTTAAACAAGTGTGTTAATCAAGACTTCACGTTATAACAGTTTTGTACTGTATGAATTAAAGTCAAAACAATCAATCTGCCCAGAGGAATATGGAACAATTTCTATAATAAAACGTTTAGTATCTTTACTCTTATAAAGAGGATAAAATGAATTAAAAGTGAATGCATTTCCACCTTTTTTTGGTCGCAGAATGCTGTAACTAATCCAAGCATTGCTAAAACAAAGCGAGAACTTAATTGTAACAAATATTAGTACTAGTCTTTATATTAAATTAATGCAATTATGTGTTTTTCGTAATGACTTCATTAATGTTAAAACCCTCTTTGTGCTATCGTTGTATAAATATACCTTTTTTAGAAGAAGCTAAAGATACCGTTATGTTTTTATAAAGTCATAAGACTCAATTCAAGCAAAACTGTAATTTGATTTATTTAAAATTAAACATATTATAATGTACATTTCAAAAGTAAAAAATGTTGTATTCATTTGTAATAAGACGCAAATATAAACTCATATATACATATAGAAACAAAAGAAAAGATTAACAATGTTTCATGAATTGTACAAAATTAAGTTCATCTCACTTGCGTTCCGTTTGGAGAAGAAGATACAGTGGCGTTAAAGTTTCCTGTTTTCTGCCTTCGGAACGCTGAATACAGTTTTGTATCCCTAGCAGTAATTGTGCACACTGGATCCAGTGACCTTTGCATACACATGATTCGCTGTTGCTCACAGTTGTTGCTGCAATTGTCCATCACTTGCGGATGAGTGTGCGCGATGAATTGGTATTCCGAACGGCAGTCGTACTCGCAACCCATCCACATCGAGGCGCACTCAACGAGACAGAGGGGTGGGACCTTTGAACCAGATGTGACGTGGCAAAGAAAATTCAGCAGAAGACACAGAAAGATGCATCCCTTGAAAACCAATTTATTTGTTGTAAATTGACATTCTATTTTGCAGTTGTTCAGATTTGTGTCTATGAGAATATACAACGTTTTACACATGTACGTGTAGTTTTGAAAGTGAAATAATAATGATTTTATTTCCATGAATACATTTTCTCCTTTTAATCGACACTGAATCTTGCAGAAATGGAATTTTTATCTCTCATTTGATCTTTGCATACACATGCTTTTGGTTTTGAACAATCATTATAGTGAATTGATTAAATTTCGATGCAATATAAAGGCACATAATTATAGCCACATATTCAATGATTCATATTTCATCAAGCATTAACGGGTATTAAGGGATAAATATATGTATATGTTATTCGGTAGTTAATTCAACTAACTTGAGAGTAATTTTTCAATAGAGCTAGATAAAAAGTAGCACTATTGTATAAGCATCTAAGCTATCCTAGATACTAAGTTAGTATTTTTTGCCTACCTACCTTTTTTCCTACATTCAAGCTCATCTTGTTGTTTCTGTCGAAGTAAAGTCTCGCTGTTTCCGTCTAATTCAAGTGATTTTGTGTAGTTGTTTTGTTCATTGTGGGTATATTTATACATATACTATTGCCAATTACACGTTCTAATTTCATAATATTCTGCATAATGTACCAATTTGGGGATCAAATTTAGAAACAATACGACATTTTTTTCCTCTCTGATTGATTTATTATAGAACATGCAGATTTTGTATGGTTATTTTTGGAAGTATTTAGGCGGGGCATTTTCTGATCATCTTGCTTAAAACACCAGAATGGTTGGTTATTATTTGCCAGAACATGGTATTGTGAATGTGTATTTAAAACAAACGTATAATGTTAATTTCCATGTGCTATACATTTTTCCTGCAAATTACTATTAAAAATAAATTCTTAATATAGAACTTTAATTGTACTTATCCTTTGAGATCAAACATTTATTGCAGCAATTATCTGCATCAAAATGACAGTCAAATGTTTTAAATGGCCATTTGTCATACTCACCCTTGTTTGTCTCAACTTAAAGTCTCATCAATGTCATTTTTGTAATCATACAATTATGAATAATTTAAAATGCAAAGATTAAAGGGGCGGCAAATTTGCAATAAACAAGTTGTGTAATGAGCTAAAAAATTACAATTCCAAGTATAATGTTCAATAAGTCATAATAATGCAATTATTGAGAAAATGATTAAATTTGTGGGAATTTTTTTCATCTTTCACTTCTTAGAACAGTTTTCCCGATTCGCAAATAAAATTTAATATTTATAACCAAAATGTTATTGTTATGACTATTTGCAATAATAAAGCTTGATACAAATATCATTTAAATGAAAAGATGTTGCTGTTTATAAAACCCCCTCCACCACTCAAAAAGTGCCAAATTATTATGCTTATGAATATTTATGATAACAGCTGTAATTGATCGAGTATATTATTTTTAGATTTCCATTAGGTAGTAGACAGACAGACAGACAAGTATAGACCACAATTTTGTCCGTTCATGGAGTTAGTAAAATATAAAATTCAAAATGTTGGACATGATTTTATTTATATAGGTTTGACAAGGTGTTGTTACAAAGCAAGGGATCTTAAAAAAATTGATTTAATGTCATAAGAAAACCATGGTGTGGTTATTGCATGTATATTGAAATATCCACAAAAACTTCCTAAAATGATTAAAGTACTTCTTCATTAAAGTATCATCGTGGTTAAGATTTGAGCTTAACTTTAATTTTTTTTTTCTTTTATGATGGTGATAACTCTTCAATAAGGTATTCCTATGTACCGGTATAACTAATATGTGAATGTCGTCTGTCGAGTTATAAGCAACATACAGGACTCGCAATTCTTTGTTTTGTAAACAAAGATCGTGCCATGTCTTTGTTTACATCAGTTGCATATAGAAGTAAAAACTTCACTTAAATCAGATTTTTCTATTTGTTTGCTAACTTTGCACATAATTAAACAATCAGTCTAAATTGTTTGTCATATCTCATTTGTTTAAATGCGATATTGTCTATCCAGCAAACTAAGTGTAAACAAAAACATGACACGAGCCATGTTTACTTAAAAAAGAATTGAAAGCTCTGTATCTCGGTAAAAACTTGACAACTAGCATTCAAATTTTAGTCGGCCATTTAAAACAGGTTTTTAAAGCATATTCTACATTAAAAAAGACAGAATAAAATTTGGCTCAAATCGTACTCATGTCCCTTTAAGGTTTTAAGGAGACGTTAGATTAGGAATGCCAAAAAAATAAATAAAATTCATAAATGGAAAATATTTTTAGATGACAGTCTCAAGATTGGAAAACACTTTTAAGAAATGGTTTTCAATTATCATTGCATGTACATAAAATAAACGTACAGTGGTTTCATTCCATTTGATCAATTTGTGTTAATTAATTCTGTTCAATCTTTTGGGCTGGTTTCAGTGGTATCTTTGGACCAGGTCTCTGGGCAGACAGCTTCTTTTGCTGGATGATACGTTCTCTTCGAATCTTTGCTTTCTCGTGTTTATCAACAAGAAGCTTGTCCCTTTCATCTAAAAGGTTAAATATGAACATTATTAATTAATTTATCAGTTTCTCTATTTGAAAGTTGAATATATACTCAAGAACGAAAATATACCCAAGAAAAGTAACATGACTAGTTGATATTTTTAAAATATATTGTTAGTCACTAAACACCTACTTTTCCATTTTTCATAATCCTCGCCCTCAGCTTTCACTCGAATTCTCTTAGCATTGATTGGAGGAAGCTTTGGTACAGTTGACTTGTACTCAACATTGAAGGCCACGCCTCCTTTCTTCTGCACGACCTCCGACACTGTACCACTGGGGATCTCATCAGCCTTGGGTTTGATAGTATTTGGCTCTGTACAAAACATCATCCATGGCGATGGCTTGGTCTGGATGTCGTCTCCTTCTAACAGTTCCTTCTTTATCTCCTCTTCCATCTTACTGTAGGCTTCCTCCTCTTCTTTTGACATTACATAAACTTTGTTGTTTCTCTTGCTGATACAATTCTGGATAAGACCCATTTTGTTCTATCTTGCCTGACAACTAGCTTAGCCAATACACAGTGACGTCATGTACTTGTGACGTTGATCATCACAAAGATATGACGTCACAATGCCATAGCATCATTGTTCCATCAGGCTTGCGATCAACATCAAAATGAGTCTTATCCAGAGTTGTATTGGGAAGAAAAGCAACAAAGTTGATGTCATGTCAGAAGAGGAGGCGGAAGCCTACAGTAAGATGGAAGAGGAGATTAAAAAGGGACTGGTGGAAGATTACATCCAAACCAAGTCCCTGTCATGGATGATGTTTTGTACAGAGTCTATTGTCAAACAACCTTACGCCGATGAGGTCACCAATAGTCCGGTTTTAGGGGTGGTACAAAAGAAAGGCGGCGTGGCCTTCGATATCCATTACAAGTCAACTGTACCAAAGCTTCCTCCAATAAAAATTAAGAGGATTCAGGTTCCATCTGAGGACAAGGACTACGAGGAATGGAAGAGTGTGTATCATAAAAAGCAGATACCATAATATTGGAGTTATTTTAATCTTTATAATGAGTTTCACTATCGAAGATAGTATATAGTATCATCTTTCATTCAAACTTATAATATGCCTCATGGTTGGCAGTTACGCAATTTTTGGTGTGGTAATTTTCAGCTGAAAGAGACAAGCTCTTGTTTGATAAGTACGAAAAAGCAACGATTCGAAGAGAACGTATCATTCAACAATTTCTTTTATTATATTTCTCATGAAAAGGGTAAGAAAATATAAATGCAACAATCGAGGAAATTTGTGTGTTCATTAGATTACTAACAATTTTGAAATATTTTATCAAAATTTTAGTGTTGACACGTATGTCAACAACTTAAATGATATTTTGTGTCTCTTTGACTCTTTTGTTATGGGATATTTATCGTTTACAGAGATAATATCATGTTTTCTTTGGCATAGTGCATATACAGGCTATGAAATTAGCGATCATTACAGGTAGAATTATATACATGTAAATCACTGACATGGTTGATATGCATGCAACCTAAATACAAATTAACCACCAAAGAAAGCATTTTAATTGTTGCTTTTCCATAATATATATATATATGTATATCTTTCTGGATTTTTAGAATTATCAATATAAAGTGAGAAAAGTATGCAAATCATCGTTATTTTTTTTATAAATACGATTCATACAATTCTTTGACATAAACTGGATAAGAAGCATAACAGCTACCTAGCTAATACTAGTATTCCGCGTGCTGTCAATGCTTTGGATGTAGCTGAATTAAGTTTAGAAAGAATGTACATGTACTTGCTATATTTTTTGCATGTGCTTTTTAGATAAATTAATCGATTTTTTAAAAATTGTTTGTACGATTGCACGATACTTGATTTATAATTTAGAAAATAGTTCGTATGACTTGATTAAGGATATTGTTTAAATCATTTATATGATTTTCAAAAGACTAAATTTAAAAAGAGTCTGAATTTAGAAGATCGTTTGGATGATAAATAAAGTCGTTTAAACGATTTTTTGTGTTTGTACGAGTTTTTTTTTAATTGTTCTTACATTTAGAATGTCTTTCTTTTTAAATTGGCACATATAGGCCGTCAGGACTCTACATCTGAATAAGGTTTTTAAAATTAATTCCACTGAGTTGATTTATATAAACATGTAAAAGCCTGCATACGTTAAGATAAATCTGTTTGACCTAGAACGCTTTTTGCGAATTATACATTGAGTGTTTAATGAGATCATAAACGCGTCATGAAATATTACTGAAACAGGGGGTCTAGTGTAACTGTAACATTTTTATGGCTCGGGCTCGGTATACTGATATCAAGTTTTAGACGTTTGCAAATTTTCTAACCTTCAAAAAATGTCTGTGGTTTATCGTGCAATCTGTAGAACCGGGGATAGACTTGTTCCTCAGAAATATCAAGCATTCTGGAACCACCCTACAGGTTACTTTTTCCAACCAATTTTTAAGCTGTTGTTGAAGACACTTTAAAAGTTCGAATTTCCTCACTAGTCATGTTAAATGTTTACAAATGAAAGTCCCAATTTTCTTTAATGAAGAAAACATTTTTCGCACAATTTAAACAATCTATTTTATCATTGATCTGATAGAGAGTCTATCCAGATTTTCAGTATAATCAATTTTTAGCTGGGTTAATTATTTTCTATTTTATTTGGCCATCGCCAGTGCTCGTGTCTGTTTTCCTATTTTCGGTTAGGACATTTCACATTAAATATTTTATATAAAAAAGGGGATATGCATGAAAGGAAATAATATGTTTGGTACATTATTCTAAAAGAACTGGCGATATAATCAGTTCATCTCAGGTCAGATTGAGAAAGTTTGTCTACATCATGTACATGCATACATATACAGATCTGATAAAGCACATGACACAACACTTTCATTGCTTTCATCAAATAGTTGAAGATTTAAGTTATTTACAAGTAAATTACAAAGGATACTGATTAAAGAATGGTTGCAAATATATACAAATGTATGTGTTTGATACAGATTACTGTATGCAGGGAAATATTCGCCCCCGTTTTATTTTCGCCCTTGTTCTCGTCGGGTAAATTTAAAACTGGGTGAATTCTGATACCTTCAATTATTTTCTTTTAACACAACTGTGTCTGGGCGAATTCAATATGGGGCGAAACTGTTTGCAAGTGTAGAAGGGCGAAAATTACAAGGGGCGAAATGCCGCGAAAATAGCCCTGTATACAGTACTTAAGTGTAATTTGCACAACGATTGTATTTTTAATTGGCAAATAAGAAGAGAGCAGCAAATGAATCCACAAGGATTTCTCTCTGATCCACTGTTTCTATGGGTTCTGATGATAGGAAATCTGTGCAAAGTAACACAGTGCTTCTGCCTTCAAAAATTACCTAATTATGATCTCAATTCTTGTATTTACAGGACCAAAGTACATTCATTTTTGGGCACCTACTGTAAAATGGGTAAGCTAATGAAAAGACACACCCTTATAATAGTTTAATAAAACAGATAATGAGATTCTGCATCTACACCCCCATCTCTTCCCCCCCCCCCCCCAAAAAAAATATTATGTTTTTTTTTTATATATATGAAAAAAGACCTGAACATGTTCCATGGTGTAAATGACAGCTAAATTTTCCAGAATATCATTGAATTACAAAGCTTTGTCATTTGATGATTTTTTTTTATGGTTGACATTACCTGGTATTTGTTTTACAGTGCCTCTCACTTGCTGGTTTGGGTAACACCTTGCTTCCAGAGGAAAGACTGAGTGTGAATCAGAGTTTATCCCTTGTTGTTACAGGTACATTGTTCTTATAGATATACTGTAACAATAAAATTGCTCATCATATATCTGTTTCCTTGGGGGGGGGGGGGGGGGGGGGGAGACACAAAATTTGCAAAAATTTTGGTTTGGGGTTTTTTGTTTGTTTTTTTTTTGCAATTTAAAATGTTTATAATGGCAATCAATACTGGATATAATATCTGCGTATTGTATTTTTTGCTATCTGAAAGTGATCGCAAAAGAAAGCCAAAATCAGATCTTTGCGAAAATAACTGGATTTAAGATATATCTTTAAAAAATGTAAGCTTTGAATGTGAGTTGTTAATTAAATTTAATGCTTGGAAGATCTTTATAGATACTTTATCTATTACAAGCAGCAGCCTTTTCCTATACCTGTAAGCACCAGTATTTTCCTCATAGTTACAATGAACTTATTTATCATTACAGGGTGTATATGGGCTAGGTACTCGTTGGTGATTATTCCGGTTAACTATAACCTGATGACGGTGAATCTCTTCATGGCCATGATAAACGGCATCAACCTCTTCCGGGCAGTCAGGTATTGCAGTGAACCTTTAGAGGGGCATGGTCATGATTTTGGTCAAAAATTATTTTTCCGATTTTAATATTTACAATGCTTCAGAAAGGCATTTTTGATAAGCAACTGAAATTTGAGTGTCATTTGTTGAGTTATATGCGAGTTACAGAGCTTGAAATAATTCGCTATGTAAACAAGGCGTTTGTTTACATTTTGAACGTTGAAGTAAAAATTTCAGTTTTAAACTTAAAACGAATGTGAAAAACATTAGGAACTGTTTATCTATGCTTAAAATAAATAAAAAGATAGACAAGTAAGCTGGAAAAAGATTTTTTACTGGTATTTTGAACCTATGTAAACAAAAACAGGGCACGAGCCTTGTTTACATTAAAAAGAATTGTTAGCCCCGTATCTTGCTTATAACTCTACAAATGACTCTCAAATTTTATTTGATTATTAGAAATGCATTTCTAAAGTATTGTAAATGATAAAAACATGAAAAAAGAATTTGACCAAAATCGTGACCATGCCCCTTTAATACAGGCCCAAAATAATTAATGGCTGTTGACCTATACAGTAGGAACAATTAATTTCAAATTTGGGATAGTGCATTGTGAATAGCTCTTGTTTTGGGGGCTTTTTTTTTTCTCTTTTTGATAAATTAGACTTTTACTCATTGGAATGAAAAAATTTTCAATTGACCAGTGAAAATTATAATTGGAAACAAAAGTGATTGTAGTAAAGAAAAAAATTTATCTGTGTGCTATTTCCTTGGATATTGAGATAAAACATTAAGCTGTGAGTGTGATTTTGTCCATCAATTCTTTGATCCTATTTGATAAACGGAATATGTTTTAAAAGTTTGTTTTTTTTTGTTTTTTTTCAGATACCAATACAGAATCAAAGAGGCAGAGACAACTCCGCCAAAGAAAGAATAAAAACAATTAATAGTTTTACCAGTTGAAGATATATATATGTGTATGTGTGTGTCTCAGGAGGATATATAGACATTTACTCTGTATTTACTCTCAGACTGACATAAGTATTACCGGTAATATGGAAAAGGAAGCAGAAATGGAAGGAGAACAGGAAAAACTACAAAGGGCATGAATATTGATAATACTCGTTTCAGGGAATTTTTATTAAATATTGAATTCTGCAAAGCTACAGTGATATACCGGACTTGCACAATGCAGACCATTTTAAAATTGCATTTTTACCAGTGCTTAAAGTCTATTGTATTAAGTACATGATTACTAATACATGTATAATTGCATAAATTCCACTTGTTATATCTTGTTAAAAATGGCAATTTGTATATGCATAAAAAAGTGCTCATTTAAATTTTGAACATGCAGCAATCTTATTATTTTTTTGCTCTATCTCGGTGTTTATTTTTCTGCATTTTCTAACTTTGTGCAAAAGACCCTGTACTTCTCATTCATGATTTCGGGTGATAGATTTAATTTGGTACCACCCCCTCCCCTCCATCTTTCCAAGAAAAAAAAACCATCAAAATGTGCTTAGAACTACAGTACTTGTTTATCATGCTTTTGAAAGCAGATTTTAAGACCTTTGTTTCCTTGACTAATTTCTGTTGATGTACCCGGTAGATTAATTTTTTTTTTTTTAATTGCATTTATCCATTCATCTCTCTTTTAGGAAATAAGTTGTTTGGGGCTTGGAAATTTATTTGTTGAAGACATAGTAAATCAATCATAAACAAACACACAAAAAATTAAATCTGAAGCACAGATGTTCACACATTCCATTTTTGGCTAATTTTCATTTAAAGAGATGTACATGTTTTTTCAGTATATATATACATGTTTGTTTCAAAGAAAATAAAATTGATTTTCCTTTCGATCAAGTAACATCAATGATAATATTGAGCCTAACCCAAGATTTATAGATATTTTTAAGTTGCTCACAATGTAACTCTTAAACTTGATATGACATATAATTTTTTATGTACAACTTGTTTTAGATTGACTACTGGAATAATGTCAAACATGTTACCAGTAAATCAGGTCTAGATTTAATAGTTTAAATGAATTGGTACACAATTTGAACATTACAAAATACGAATATGGCATTGCAATGTTTCTTTTACGCAATCACAAAAAATGCTGCATGATCTGTCAGAACCTGGAAATCTGTATGAAAACAAAGATTTTATGTTAGATGAAAATTGAATATTTGTAAGACAGATGCAATTTTATCATAAAGCAAAAAGCAAAGCCAAAATGTGTTTTTCAGTGTAATCTAATTTTTTTGGTACTTATTGTTTATATATATAACTATGCCTGTGATAGTGTTGAAAGACTAAACTAGATATTCAACACCATTAAAAATTTGTCAACAATGATTTGAATTGAAATATGCATATAATTTTTTTTTTTTTAAGTATAAAAATTCAGCATATATGAGTTTGGTTGGATCAATTCTCTTTTGGATTGGTAAACGTACGGAAATTAATATCTGGATATTAAACTTCATTCCTTCCGTTAAATGTTGGTGCATTAAAGTATACCTGCGAGGTTACTTGCGATAGAAAATCAACTCCTATTGATTGTGAAGAATTGTTATTGTGTGAGTTTTTTTCAACAACAAAGTAATTTTTTAATGGAACATTATGCATATCTTGTATATATATCCAGAACATGGTTTTTGGTAGGTTTTTATTATTTTTTTGTTGACAATTATCAGTTATTACTTATTAAAACAATTTTTCTCACATACCTGTTGTTGTGTTTTAGTTGAACCTTTATCCCATACAATTGTTCTAGTATACAAACATGCTATCAATTGACATTAATTTGTTAAACGAAAGATGTAAATATAAACAATGAAGTGCTTTCTTTGATGATTCATGCGGGTTATGAAGGTAGCGAGCAATGCAGAAAAAATAACGCGGGTTATGTATTTTTTCTGCAATGTTGCCACCTTTATATCCCTCATGAATCATCAAAGAAAGCACTTCCCATACCCAAAAAAAAAGCACTAAAAAGTTATACCTATAAAGCCTCAAAAAAGTTACAAAAAAGTCATAACTAAGTTAGCACAATTTGGAACCATCTCCCCAAGTATGGTTCCAAATTAGCATTAAAAAGTTATGACTATTTTGTAACTTTTTCCTTAAGTACAAAAAAGTCATAACTAGAGTGTAACTATGCACAATTTATTTTTTGCATAAAAATAAAACAAGTACAAAAAAGTTATCAAAAACTTACAGAAAAGTTATCATTTAGGTACAGAAAAGTTATACATATAGTTACAGAAAAGTTATAGATGTAGGTACAGAAAAGTTATCATTTAGGTACAGAAAAGTTATACATATAGTTACAGAAAAGTTATAGATGTAGGTACAGAAAAGTTATCATTTAGGTACAGAAAAGTTATACATATAGTTACAGAAAAGTTATAGTTACAGAAAAGATATAGATGTAGTTACAGAAAAGTTATAGATGTAGGTACAGAAAAGTTATAGATGTAGTTACAGAAAAGTTATCTTTTAGTTACAGAAAAGCTATAGATGTAGGTACAGAAAAGTTATAGATGTAGGTACAGAAAAGTTACAAATGTAGGACAGGAAAGATTCAGATGTAGGTTTAGAAGGAACAGAAAAGTTACTGCAGCAAAGGCTAACACATTCATATACATTTAAAAATATGTAACAGGTGTTGGCACAAAAAAAAATGATGGAGGTAAATTAAAAACAGTTACAAATGTTGGCACAAATATTTGTAAAATGGTAAATATAGTTATATAGATAAAAAGTTATCTTTATAGGTATAAAAGCTGCAGTTATTGGCACCAAGAACTTTCTATAATTTTTTTTACACTTGTGCATAAATGAACAAGCATACACTTTATAATCATAATTTATAACAAACGATATTAAAGAGTTACTACATATCAAGATTGATTTGCACCAATATCCTTCATTTGGATTTCATTAGCTACTATTAAATATACATATATACACCTATTTATCACATTACATAATCAACATAATTACTGCATTATCTGCTTAGCAGATAATTTACATTTTTTGATAAATAAATAAACAAATAAATGAGGTGTCAATAAATATACACCATTGCACTAATATCATTTCTTTCAACTTTTGTAGTTACTATTATCTGAAGTACATGTACATATTACTGATGTTCCTTTCTACTCCATATCCAATTCATTAACACATTAATAAATATATTGTTCATAATCAATAATAGTAGTAATACTTTTGAGAACTGCAGAAAAAAAGCAAACAAAAACAACATCAAATACACCAAATGTCCACTAGCTGACATTTTGTCCTTAGTAAGGACATGGAATAACTTGTCACGGAGTTTTGTTACACATGGCCTTTTTTTCGTGGGAGGTGTGGGCACGAACAAGGAAAAAGTTCATGTGGAAGAATGTCACATCTAATTGTCCACGTTGGTCTTCTTACGCTCATGGGAAATGAGGGCACTGATTTTCGTTCTCATATGGAGTACTTTATTGCGCTTTCGGTGTCCTTTCCTTTGATGACAGCAAATGCTGTAAAAAAGATAGTATATTAAAATATTTTCATTTTAATACATGCATCTTAGTTGATGATTAGATACCTTTGTGCAAACATAATATTAATATTTTGTTCTAGATTTAATCTAGATATTTCAAATTGCACGTTAGCTCAACAATTTCATTATTATTTTATACATGTATGTATAGTTTTTATATAGTAGAATTCTGTTGTTTTATCTTCATTTAAGGTCTTATAGGACATCTGTCTATAAAAATGTGAATTAAAGTACATTATAATTAAAATACTTTAAATAGTTTAGCATTTTCAAATTTTAATTTATCAAACCAAAAAATATGCTTTAAAAATTGTTGAAAAGGTAAAAATTCTAAAGTCCCCAGCGGGATTTGAACTCATGACTTACAGGTCCATAGTGAACTCACCAACCCACTGCGCTATGCGATAACAATTTGTCGAAAGAAATTATTGATAAAATTATACTAGATTTTATTGTTTATTTCGGAAAATAATATGTCACAACATGGAGGTGTCCCATACCACCTTAAAGACAAACTTCTCTCAGATTTAGCCAGATGGCTTAAAGAGAGCAAACAGACATATTTCATGAATAAACTTACCAATGATGGTGTTCACAATCTGTCGATTCAGACCGTCCTTTCCATTTGTTCCCATAAGATTACCCCTCAAGACCAATTCTTCATTCGTGTAGAATACAGACATAAGGTAACGAGCCATTGCTGTTTCACTCTCCTTCTTTCCGGATGGTACCCTGATGTCTTTTAGATACACAAAAACGCCACTGTTTGGCATAAGCTCCATCATCTGGTTACAAAAAAATATAGAGATTTATAATTTTTAGCGGTTGTCTTGCAAAGAAAGCTACCTCTATTACTAATATGAACACTGAAAGAACGCATTTTACAGTAAATTCTTGAAACGATCAGTTTTTTAAAGAAATAAAGTGGAATAGAAGGCTCAGTCAGTGTACTAATATAAATGATATAAATGAATATATTTAAATGTGGGTGTCATATGATAATAAATTTATCACTCTTTTTCAATTCAGCATTGAATTTATTTTTGAATTGAAGATGAGTAGAGCAAGAATGTGAAATTAGCCAACAAAACACTTACACCACTCTTTTCAGCCAAATCTTTTGGAATTACACCAGCTCGTGGAAGGCCATTCTTTTGCGTTTTCCATTATCCTTAAAGAGACAAATGTACACTGTTATGGGTATTCAGAAATCTTAAGTGACATAATTTTTGTAACATATCAATGTCTTCTACTGGTGTTTTGAAATCAAGGGTGTGAACCAAGTTTAAACACAAGCATAATTGATATTAAAACATTTTTTAAAATTGTTAATTCATAATTAAATGTAATGAAAATGAAAATTTCACAATATTTCAATATTTTGTATATTATAATTTAATTGTCAAGAGTCAGATTTGATTCCAAGATAAATAAAAAGTCAATGCTTTAGATAAGAATAACAATTTTAAACACTCCTTACCAGGTTGGCTTGTTGCACAGGTACATGAAGTTGACCTCAAAGTTTCTAACTCTTTCTCCATTTCTGCAAGTTTTTTCTGTACAGCATTAAGCTCTTGCTCCTTTCCTTTGAGGGCAGATTTACATTTCTCAATTTCATCTTCCGTGGGTATAGTCTCCATCTGAAAAAGAAGGTTTAGATTTGAAAAAAAATTAAATATTTGTTACTATCGCATCAGTCTGAATGTAATTTTTTCAGGTATGAATATATTACCACACAGTTTTGCAGTAAAGTAACTATTTATAGGATTAGCTTATCCCCAAAAGATAATCTCATTTACCCTGTAATATTTGGGAATATTCACTTATTTTTGGAAGCAAAATGAAGCGTTAGAAAATCATGCAAAACATATAAAAACAAGAGGCCCATGGGCCACATCGCTCACCTGAGCAACAATGGCGAACTACATTGACTTAACACACTTTACGGTCAGACGCGACCTATCTTCCATTATTTTCTATTTTTTCCTATCTCCACAATGTGAAGATTTCCACCAAGTTATTCCATAATTATATTTTCCTGTTATATGATACTTTATTTATTTAGATGTAAAGTGTTCAATTGAAAATATATATTATTACTTTATTTATAAGCATTCAAATGCATGTTGCATGCTATTTTAAGGAAAATTCTAAATATTATAGCTCTAAAAATAGCCTGGTAATAAACCTTGAATTTTTTGGAATTAACAGGTTTAAATGTTAATAAATAAGGAATAATTTATCAAGGAAATTTATATAAAATTGAGGAACGTCTCGTGTGTCCTTAAATAATTATGAACTGTAAAATTTAATATTTAGCAAAGTTAAGTACCATGATAATTTTCTGACCTAAAACTCAATATTTTATAAAGGCGTAGGGGTGTAAAATATATTGTGATATATTAATTATATAACACCTGTATATTATTTCCTACAGTTTTTGCACATATGTGAACAGTATTAGCTCATTTAAGATAAAAAAAATCATACATTTCCTAAGACGTACATCAGTTAAAAAATCAGCACCCATTGTGGGCCTAGCTTATTGTGTGTAATCATAATTTGAACATTTTGAATCTACACAATTAAAGGATGCCAACATTTTATTTCATTAATATGTTGTCTTAGAGGCTATGCAATGCATATTTATTTTATATGATGAAAATACTGGAAAAGGTAGTTACCATTTATCTGCAATATTTCTTGTTTGGTTTATTGATATTTATGAAAAAAAATATCGAACTTAAATTAGTGTAATTTTCATTTTCCACATCTAAGTGAATATATTTTGTGTGTTTATTTAAGATGCCAAGATCTATGAATATACCATGCAGATGAGATACATTTCATTTTCACAGCTGATATCTCATATGTGAAAGTTAACAAAGATTGAGGGACAGAGAATCGCCAGCTAGTCTGGAAAGCAGTACGCAGCGTTTGAACTCTGTGGCAAAAGTTGCTAAGGCTACATTAAAAAACTTAATTGGTCTTCTCTTAAATAATTGTTTACATGATGTAAACTTGTGTGACATTTAATATCCTTACTCACTTGATCGATGAAAACATTTGACTGGAAAATGTTGTCACATGATGTGTTAAAAAGCTATATAATTTAATGTATTGTCAGGCATACAGGTATTAGTTCTGTACTAAGGCCCATTAATTATTTCATATTCCCTCAAAAACAACAAATGGCTACAATTAAACCAAGATGATTTTCTGCTGCAATATTTTCTTTAAAATAATGATAATGCACGGATATCCTCATAATTATAATGTGTCAGAACTGTTAAAAAGAAGTTTTTATTTACTCGTTTGAAAAATACCAAAATTGTTGCAGATGTAAAATAATTTATCAAATGAGAAAGGACCCCAGAAAGTAGTTATAGCACATCATCCTTTTGATTTTTCTGTACACAAGTATATAATGTTTAGCAAGACAATTCCAATGATCAACAAACATTTCAGCGTCAGTCGTAGAATGATAGGCAACTTTTAAAAACTTATCCAATTTGTTAAATTTCATTTTATTTAATGCATTCATACATTATATAGATAAAATGTTTTGTAATTGAGTTAGCCAGGTGACACAAAATCAGTTAATGCACTGTGTATTTTGGAGAAATTAGTCCTACCCTATGACCCAATTACAACAGTTTTTAGTTTTAAAGATAACTGTAAACAAACGGTTTTGCATTAATTTGGCAGAGTTATTAAATAATTACAACTTACCTTCTTATATATTGTAGTATCAACAAGAAATGTAATGATTATCGATTGTAATTTTCAATGCACGGTATATGTGTTTGCATCACCCGTATTTATAACCTCTAAAGATAAGACAGTCGCGGGTGATTAATCACAACAGGGTTTAACTGAGGCTGTGAAAACGTCTTTTCAAATTCATAAACATCTTTTTATTGTCTTTGGATTTAATTTACACGATTATGAACTCGGAATACATGGCTACTTCAAATTCTCTTTCAAAGGAAATTCCGGCGAAGTTACCGATCAAAAATCGATTATTTCAATCAAAGTCGCTCCCTTGTTTGATCCTTGTTGACACAATTAGAAATTAATAAACAATAAAAACAGAGGGAAATGCACTTTAGTACGTTGTTAATGCATCAGATTTTATCATTTTTGCAGAAGGGTCATTCTCAAAAAAGGTGGTATTGGGTTGTTCAAGGGCACTAGAAAGTATAATCCTTGATTTTTGCCAAGTTTCACTTTTGTGCTACCTTTGGATATATATTAGCATACATATTGGCACATAAACAGTTAATTCTAACAAAATCTTAAAAATTTAGAAAGTTTATAAGTTGATTTTTTCACATTATTTGACTGTTCCCACTCAGAGTTTGCGACTTTAAATAGGTTTTGTAAGGTAGTAAGACCATTTTTTATTAAAATAATAGGGTCAAGAGATAAAAGGTAAGTAAAATACCTCTCTCAAACAAAAAAACGAAGAAAATATATGAACAATAATTTTCAGCGAGATCAAGTTTGTCTGTACATGTTTTTATGTCCATGGTGTAACGAAACAAAATATTGGTGTGTAAGAGTTGCTATTCTTAGTAATTTGAAAGATAATTGATGCCTCCTTATTCCCATCGTATAGCTATAAACAATGATAGAAGACAAAATAGCTGAAGATGAAATTTACTCAATTTTTTTAATGATAAGTAAGTAGAAATAATTGTGTAACTTTTTATATTGTCTTTGGGCTAACAGGAAATACTTAGGAAAAAGAAATATTTAGACACTCTGGAAAACAGACAAACTATTGCTATGTGTTGTTGTAGCAGATAATATGCTCTTTTACTCTGAGGGAGCAGTAATTATTTAGCAGAGACAAGTTAATTCATAAATATGTCCTTTGTGTAACAGTCCTTGGTGTAACAAGAACAAAAAGTTACACCATAGACTATCACTGTTATCCCAGAGACTATAATTTACATACTTTATTTTTTTGGGAAAGATATGATGAAATTATTCAATAAATATATCACAATGTATCACATTTGTTAGTTTATGCTTACATATAATGTTGAAGCATCTGTTTGCTGTAGATCTAGATTATTTCTCAATCATGCAATATTTTGTTACTCCAAAGACACATACAATTAACACCAAGGACATATGACCTAAAATATTCATTTTAAAAAAATTCAGCATTGTCAAATCAAATCAAATTTATCAATTCAAGTATAATTGATATTGAATTTGATATTGGACTTACAGCTTAAGCCAAATTTTCCCTAAAAAATATTATTTGACTTGAAACAAAATGTGTTACCAAGGACTTTTAATGTTACACAAAAGAGTATTTCAATTCCCATGCATGTATTTCTGATAGAAAAATTAATAAAACAAGTATTGTATAAATACATTTTATGACAGATTATGCAATGTAGTATAATAAAATACTAAAATTATTCATCAACTAGATAAAATGGTGTCCATGGTGTAACATGTTGTGTCTTTTGTATAACAAACTTAAATTTTACGCCTGAACTTGTAGAGAATAACAGTAACATGTATAATATATCCGCTGAAAAGTGCATTTGGTAATTTTGAATTCATTTAAAATACATTCAAGCTTTCAAAACAAATTGAAATATTAAAACTTTGATTCTTATAACAGACAATGTCCATGGTGTAGCATAAGTGTCCTTGGTGAAACATACTGGAACTAAATTGTGTAAATAATTTGACTTTAGGGGCACTATTATGCACATTGGTAATGATTACTGTTAAATATATGCATTCATAAGTTATAGCTATGAAAACATTCAGTTGTCTCTATTTTGAAATCTGATATTTTTGTGTTTAAATAAAGGTTGTCCTTGGTATAACATTTGGACTAACAATAATTGTCCTTAGTGTAACATCCCTTGTTTTGTTTTTATTTTCAAAGATTTTTCAAGAAATATTGAGGTTTTTTCACTTAAGATTATTTTTCATGTCACTTACAAGTGTCTCCCAAAAAAAAATCAGACATTAAATGGAGAAGAAGTTTTCAGTGTGCAATACAATGTCATGAGATAGATGCATATTTCTCATTCACAAACCAAATATGAAAAATTAAGGAAAATACATTATCAAATTCTTGTTTTATGATTAAGTTCAAGAAAAACTTCAAAAAATTTAACTTTAACACCAAACCAAATGCATGAACAATAAGATTTAATGAAATTTATGAATATTTCTTATGCGTTACACCAAAGACTGTTTCCTTTTCATGTGGTTGTAAATATCATATTTTTATAGATTTTCATTTGATGTACTGTTGGCATATTTTAGCAAACAAACATCATGATATGCCCGATACAAACTATGATAAATTCAATCTGGTTGTAAGTACTTTGTTTTTAAACAAGTGGTACTTGAAAAAATCCACCTTTTTTGAGAATGACCCAGGTAAACAATCAACTGCCTATTTACCGAAGTTTATGTTTCAAATACATGGCGATTGTTTCCCAAGTTAAAAAGCAAAATGAAACGAAAAATTCAAAACAAGCTAAAACCACCCTCACAAGTGAAAATGACAACGCGTTGAAATATTTAACCTCAATTTACTTCACAATAATCGGCACCAATGTTATTTCCATGTTTCATAGATTATATTCGCACGTGAACTGTTGCACAACAAACTGCCAGCTTCAAACAAAGAACCTCGTTTTCGAGATGCAGTAGACTGGCGATGCCTGTCATAAGACCAGTTTATCGCATTGAATTGCCAGTCTACGATATATGGTATAACGAGCCATTCTTTATTAGTATTTTCGCAATTATCTCAAATTTGGAACATAATTCGCGTATAATTTTTGCAATTTATATTTTCCTTTCCCTAAGGATGATTTATGCTAAATTACGTTAAGATTAACTCAGTAGTTCTTGAGAAGAAGATTTTTTAAAATGCACCCCCCTTTTTTACAGTTTCGAGGTTTTCTCCGCTTTGAATACAGATCGGACTTTCATTTTTGCAATTTATATTCACCTTCTTATAAGGATGATTTGTGCCAAATTTGGTTAAATTTGGCCAAGTGGTTTTAGAGAAGAAGATCAAAATGTAAAAAGTTTACAGACGGACAGACAGACGGACAGACAGACGGACAGACAGACGGACAGACGGACGACGGACAACGGGTGATCAGAAAAGCTCACTTGAGCTTTCAGCTCAGGTGAGCTAAAAAACATATTACATAGGTAAATAAATCAAGTTTATGTGCATCATATATATTTTGACCCAAATTACATTTTACTAATTATTAAATATTAAGTTATATGGAGGTGGAAATAGCTTACCAGTCAAATTTGACTAACACGAACGTAGAATGGTTTTAAATGAACTTGATATTATTATTTAATTTATGGAGAAAATATGGCAACATATAGTTTCTCTTTTTTGAAAGGTTGAATTAATATCGAGGTAGAGCTAGTTTGATTTGAATTCATGTATAACCGGCCTTGGAGAACTACTTTCAAAATACATTTGCAAGCCCCTCCTCCATTACCTCATCTGTGTCGTCAGATAGCTCCCGGACTTCTTTCCTTGCAAGGAAGCTGTCAAGAATTTCATCTCCTTTTTCAATTTCTTCTGCCATCACAGGGATCTAAATTGAATTAAAAAGCACCAGGTTTAAATACTGTACAAATTTAACAATGTGGTACCTGAGAAGATTCGAGCATGAACATTCATATAATATTTGAAAACATTGTATAACATCGTAACACTTTATTATACATGTAAATAATAAAAACTCATTCAATATAAAAGTTGCCACCATTCTCTTTTTTTTTAATTGCATTTTAACTACATTGATTACCTTGGAAAAGGAGGAAGCTGTGGAATTCTGCTTGTTAAAATGAATTTACTGTAAGTTTTCGTAAAAAATGGAGGGAATCATACTCGGTATATGTTAATATAAACAAATAAATAACATTATTATAGCGCCTTTTCTGACATAAAAGACAAAAGCGTTTTACAAACATTCTAGAGAGGGATTTATATTTGTTTTAAATTTACATCGTAAAAGTACCCCCAAAAAAATGCCTCGGAACCCCACAGCCCCGGCAAACTTAGATGATATCCCTTAACCCCTCCCACGCTCTCCTCCTCGCTCTCTCTGGAATTTTTTTTTAAGGTATAATTGGGAAGCATCGAGTATATGTAAGCTCGCTCACTTTTCCATTCATTGTAAAAGGAATAACAGGCATTGCATGGGGTGGGTGGTGGAAATATACAAAGTATATACCTAACGAATCTATTCCAATGTTAATTCCTCTATAATTCTTTATATGTGCGCCCGTAAGGCAACTCCTTCAAAACTCAATTCTTGTTATATAAATTTACAAGAATAATCGCTACTTATTGCGAGAAAAAGTGCCCCGCCCTCTTTTGCTACTTGCCTGAGAGAGGAAGATGGCTAAAACAGGCTGTGAATGTCGCCTAATCCCATTCGATATACTATATCACTGGCGTCGGAAGCAAATTGAAAGTGGGGGGGCTAAACTAATCCTCAGAAATGTTGAGAAAAAGTAATTCCCAAAATCATGGAAATCCTAATCCGTCGGGGGGGGGGGGGGGGGGGGGGGGTGAGTATACCTATACTTACAAGCGAAAAAAAAAAATTACTTACCCACAATTTTTTTCCTTCCAAAATCATGAAATTCCTAATCCGTGGGGGGGGGGGGGGGGGGGGGGGGGGGGGCTAGTATGCTTCTGAATCCAACTTCTCTATCTTTCAAGGTAAATTTAGGAACAAAAATCTTTCCTGCCAAAAAAAGTGGGGGGGGGGCTGAACCCTCTATCATGCTATGTTTCTAACGGTTAGGTATAACTTTGCAAAAAAAGTGGGGGGGCTAAGCCCCCCCTAGCCCCCCCCCCCCCGGTTCCGACGCCTATGTATACTGGTGTCTCATAATATCGCGGTACTTATTTTTTTCCTTAAAAAAAGATATACCAACTTATCATTTTCACATGTCATTAGTGCTGTTTAAAAAAGCTTGTATTAGACTAGCTTTTCTGAGGAACATCAATTTCCCATCTTACTTAGTTTATTTTGTGTGTATTCTGAGAAAAATTTTATTTGCCGATATATTTGACAACCTTCTTTGCACTCATCCTGAAGTTGGTACATGAACTCCTTGTGGAAAATCACGGGAAAAAACTGGAATCCTACTTTTTGGAACATACCGCGATACAACGGAACCCGCGATATAATGAGAAGAGAGTATATATTGAATAAATTGTTTAAATATAACTGTCACCTCAAATGACATTTATGGGACAAGAGAGATAACTCGGGATATCTTAGACCATATAATTATTTTACTGTATAATGAGTTTTTGTTAGTGTTTGTTACATGTACGTATTTGTGTTATTATTTCGAGGAAGTTATTGTAAATCTATAATTTCTTAACTTACATTTAAAATCCATATGCATATATTTATAACTTCATATTACTGTTTATAGCGAGCGCAGCTCGCCGGCGCGCAGCGCCGGCTAGCGAAGCGAGCTCTAAGAACCAGTGTGCGCGGGAAAAAGAACGAGCTAAACCTACAGTTCATCAAACAAAATTTTTTGTCTACGTCCCATAATGCTCTCTAATGTTTACACCCGTGGTGCTATGCCAAAAATGGCCGACTTATAACTCGTAATTTACGGTGACTTAAAGTTTGAAGACACGTTTTGAGTACCGCATATGCTTTGGCGAGACTCAAAAGATTTGTTACATGCTTCCATACCTTCGTATTGAGTCGAGAAACGTAAACAAAGACGAACAAAGTTATGGATGACGTCACAGTGCACTCGCGCTATATTTCCCGCGAAAAATGTAGAGGTGGATCAAACATCTGTAATCAGTGTACTGGCTATTTCAGTATAGTCTGCGATACCTGCCTCATTGACATATGATTTGTTTTTAATCTTTTTTTAATATAGAGATTTTATATATATAAAAACTAGCAAGGGCTATACTTTACTGCCATGTTGATCCATTTTTAAAGTAATTGTGCATGCATGTACCGTGCAGTAGGCAGGTAAGTATATGAGTAGGGAGGAAATAAACAATAGGACAATTTGAACTAAATAAAAAGGAATAAAATGAAAAAATAAACAGGTAAAAAAATTATGTAGATATTGCAAAAATCATACCATTAAATAAAAGTGGGAAATTACACACCTACAAACAGGTACCGGGCTCTCTCTCTCTCTCTCTCTCTCTCTCTCTCTCTCTCTCTCTCTCTCTCTCTCTCTCTCTCTCTCTCTCGGTAGGGGGTTACGCTGTATATATCATAACCATTAAAATTAGTACATTTGGCATACTTATTGTAGAGCAATACTCTCTCAAAAATTCTTTGACGTTCGTTGATTTAAGAAATGAAGATAATAATTTTTCTATCAAAGAAAAAATTGACCGGAAAACTTCATCAATGCGCGTAGCGCATTGATGAAAAAGTTTTCCGGTCAATTTTTTCTTTGATACGTCGATCAATAGAAAAATTATTATCTTCATTTCTTATCATTTAATAAAACATTTTCAAATAAAAAAATGTGATGTGTCATTGATAAAAAATGTAAATAATGTAAATGAAGCGGCGCGTATGAATACAAAACAATTAACAACAGCAACAATATTCAAAATGGATTCGCCTTCAGCTGATGCAGAGCTACTGGGCTGAATTTAATGGATTAAACACAAATAGTGAGTTAAAATCTGAACCGACTGAATTGAAAACGAAAGGAAAGTACATGCGATAACTTGTGATATCATTCACTGTGCAGAAAAACTCGTATTAAAACTAGTTTTCATGTGAGAACGCTGGAATATGCAACTGGACATAACCATCCAAGGAAAAGCGATCGTGGACGAAAAAAGCTGATATGTCGACAAAGAATAGCATGTAGAAGCGCTTTTGTAAACGTTGTGGTAACTAGATAGCCAGTGATGTACCTAAATGGTATAAATCTGCCGCTTGGAATTCACCGAAGGAGTTGATGTATATATTACTCATAGCTTTTCTTTACGACGCTTATTTTGATGACCGATCATCTACGTGTGTAAATTTAAAAATTATCGTTACCAAATTTGAACAGCAGTTACCGTGAAAGTTTATATGCCTATATGTTCGTTATAATATTGAAATCCTTAAAAGGAACAGCCAGCCTCGCTGTAAATGTTGATTGATATCAAGCAGACGAAATCGTAAGAAGACGCTTAATTTTCTATTTCGTGAATCAAACAAAGTGTTTTGTTTATTTTTGAAGATTAAACTTTCAAGTTTTTATATTCACAAGTTTGCATTTTGTTTGCTGACAATAAAACAGACACAACTTTACATTTTGTTGACAGTGTTTATCTTGGAAATTCCCGTTCTATAAATAGTGTTAGATCAGAGCAGTTGAGAAAAGTAGATCCGGCGAAAATTTTATTGATGCAGGTATCAAAGAAATTTTTCAACCAATCAGAAGCGCCGATATCTCATCAAACGAATAAATATTAAATGATACCTAAATAAAACTATAAGTTGACAATGATGCAAGGTACAGTATGTGTAATTCTTGCTGCGCTCGCCAGAACGGTAGCACCGTAAAACATATTAGTTTTGATATTTGAATAGTTTGATATGTCTTGACAGAGACATAAATTATGTCTCTGGTCTTGATTATCACAATAGAAATATATCTATTGAACAAAAAAAAATCAATTTACATGTATGTAAAATTCATGCCCCCCCCCCCCCCCCCGGCAAAAAAAACCCACCAATATATATAAACACTTCTTTTTCCACTTCACATCACCTATCGGCCTAAGTTGTTTCAATGTCGATCAAGAATCGGAAACTCAATTCATTATAATCGTGTGGTGTAATTTATTAATTTTAATTTGATAAAATAAAATTCAGTAAACAACTGTGACGTAAAGAGAAACAATCAATGCAAATGAATTTGCAAGTGCATGATTAACTGCTTATTTACTAAATCAACCGATATTTCAAGGTACTCGATGCGGCATTATTTTTGGTCGCGTTGTATAACACAATCTTTATTTGTGATCCTTTATCATCGTTTTATGCAATTGGAAGTTGACCGAATAAAAAAAGGGGGGGGGGCAGGAAGCCGGTTTGAATTTGCATGGTAAAGTATACCCAAAACACCAAAACAAGCTTTGGACACACCCCACCTCCACACACCTTTCTGACATATGCTCCTTATGACGTACTTGATTTTGCGATCACTTCGAATAGTTTCCCGTTCAGTGACGATCGATGCTTTGATTTATATATTTTTTTGGTTCTCGCCTTCTTACACCAAAAAATTGTAAGAAAGAATCTAAAATTCAAACCACACAGAAATGACAAATAAATAAGAAAATTATAATAGCGATGTTGATTTTTTTATTAGGGCCTAGATATAGATGAAAATAGAAATATTTCTTTCTGGAGTCTCTTTACGTGTTACTGGTCATATTTAAATAATTTCTCATGAATCAAGTTAACTCAGATGATTAAAAACTATTAGATTCAGAATATATACATTGCAGAAAATTAAATAATTGTGCTTCCTGATTGAATGAATGTTTATTTCTCTCAAACCATATCAATGGTATATACATGAGATACCAAAAAGTATATACATATTTACAAATGTACAAATGCAAGGTCAAGTAAAGAAGAGTAGAGAATGAAATTTAAATAAATCAAGCTAATACTGTTTTATAACTAATATGGACAATATTTTATAATAAATTAATAGCTATAGTACTCGTAAGACTAACTTTTGAGGAGTGTTTTTCATCAATTAATTTGATGCGGACTAAAGAAAATGCGCGACATCCATAAGTTAACGTTATTCCATAATGAGCAAATTATAGGACATCTTTCTATGTTACTCCATCTTTCAGTTTCAGTTGGTAGTTTATGATCACAGGTTCTATTTTCTTTTAAAGTACGACTTTTTAATCATTTAGAAGTTTCTTAAGATAAGTTTCTGTCCAAAGCATTTTTCTCAGTGGATATTTCCCAGTTTTCCCTATATACTGCTATTTAAAAATACATATCCTTCACTTTCCAATTTAATATGATGATTATTATTTACTAATGATCAAATTATTTTTGATTAAAAATATATCGATTTTCCAAATGCTTTTCATATTTTATTTTTCTGTAGGCAAAATGTAACGATAAGAACGGTTGGTTTTTTTTTTTTTACACTATTTGAGGTCAATTTTTGCAATCTTATGAAAATTACATGTAGATGTTTTGCGGCGCGGATCTAGAGGGAGGGGGGGGGGTCCAGATCCCCCCATTCCCCCGCATTACATAAATACCATAAATTTATATGCCTCAGACCCCCCCCCCCCCCCCCGACACAGACACACTCAAATAACACGGTCGGACCTCCCCTGGAAAAAAAATCTGGATCCGCGCATGTTTCGAATCCATATTATGGCAGATTCGGGACATCTTATTTTAGAATAAGAATTGTAGATAAATTAGAATTAAGGTTACAAAATGCAATTAAAATCGTATAAATATATTATAAGCAAAATCTGTTAATTACATTTTATTTACAAATTAAAAAAAATATATATATAAACCGGCTGGTCAGTAGGTTAATGATAAATTTATATAAAGAAGAAACAAACTCCAATGAAACCAAACTTCATATTATTCTACGTTTAAAAAAAAATAGTGTAATGCCTTCAGACGGCGTAAACTGGTTTTTACTTGGTTTTGTCCTTTCTTTTGATAAATTTTTCTACAGTAAGATATTTTCACCTATATTATTTTTTTTAAATCCAAATCGTTGGTTAACGTTTGAATATTTTGTAACGTAGAGTTTATCCTTTGAAAAGAAAAGGATGGCTTTCCAAAAAGGATTGTTTAGGTAAATAGTTACAACCTAACCGGAAAACTCGATATTTCTTAAATGCGCATGCGCATTGTCCGCCATTAGAACGAATATTTCAGAATAGGAAGTTGGACGTAGCAAAAATACCCGATATTCTGTCATGTTTATGCTCCCCTCTTATGTTGTACGTTAGATCGGAAAGCAACATGTTTTCAATATTTCGGTAGGTAGAGATACTTTTCGATTTATGCATACTTAAAGTGGAAATTGCAATGCGAAGACCGTGGTTTTTTTTTCACTGTCTTAGCATAAAAAACAAAACCCGATGTTAGACAGCTGATGCTAGCACAAATATGATGACATATGTCTAGACACATATTGATATGCCTGATAAAGTTCCTGACATCATGAATGGGGAGATTTTTCTTTCAATGGGTGACAAAACATCGTAATCTTGACCCCAATTTATACAGACGGTAAACACGGAACTTTGGTTTCCTTTTTTGGGAGTTGACATTTACACACCAAAAAAAATATATGTTCTATAACGTAACCGTTGATGACAGCGTGATTAGCCTGCTTGTTTGTATTTATTCTGTTAATTAAGGATCCGAGTATCCCCTCCTCGCGGTTTTCGTGTCTTGAAAGACACGATTATGCAAAAAGGTGTCTGAGTATACTCCTCTGTGTGCTAACACCCACGTATTTGTATATTCCTGGAGTGGTGTTATGCAGTATCATATCATAGGAGTCCTTCTTTCTAATTGTGTTCCTCTGTAACAGGTACTTGATGTTTGTTATCAATGGGCAGCAGTTAAACTGTTACAATTTCCCCTCCTGTAATGTTTATTATTGGGTCGGAGAAGATACCTTTATTATACACCTGAGTTTTACAGTTGTTGTCAAACATAGATATGACTCACTTCGTGTGTATAAGTCAACTTCATTCATAAGCACTGCTATTCAGGTCGCAGAGGAAGCTTTTATTGAATTAAAAATATATTTCACGGAAGTGAGTCACTTTGAATACTAAACACACTTACAGGATTTGTATTATTATCAGGTAGGCTGATGAGTAACTCCAGTACATGTGTGCTTTAAAGAGCACTTACATGTAGTTCATTCAGTAGTATATTGGTCATCCATAATCATTTTAAATCATTTTTTAAAAATAGAATTGAAAAAGAGAAATTTTGATGTTTTTCGTGTTTTTTGAAATTTTTGAATTTTTGTTGAAGTTTCATTGTTTATAAAGCAAAAAAAAAATAAAAAAATTATAAAATATTTGTTGAAATTAAGAAATAATTCTGAATTATGGGATATTATAAAAATAAATGCATATATGAACAATATTCAAGTATATGACAGGTTATGGAATGGCTTTTGGAATTTTTTTGAGGAGTTAAAGATATGTTATACTTAAAGTGTATTTTAATACTAGTTTAAAGCAGTCACAATAGGGTCTAATGTGAACAACAAGTGAAAATGATCTTTTAAAAAGAGGTAACCTTTTAATAGAGTTTCTCTTTTTAAGGAAAACTCCATTCTGATTTTAGTACGTTGAATTGTTCACTACCTATATGGCGCTTGTTAAAATGTTATGCCTGAAATTGAAAAGCGTCAACATTTTGGTGTATAGAAAAACCTTTGTTTAATTCACATGTCTTTAGCCATTTTAAATATTTTTGTGTAAAAAAGGAATCGGATACTTTTATGATGAGAATTTCAGCTTTTTTTTTAAAAGAATCATCAAATCAAGGCCTTTGCAATATTCTCTTATTTCATCTTGTTTGTGTCTTTTCTGTAAATGTTTCTTCGATGCATCATGCAAGTCATTAAGAAATTGGCTTATATTTTTATATTGGCTAAGTGGTCCAGGTTGATTGAATACAGAACTTTGTATTTTGAAATCTCTATTGGTTTAACATGTTGAAGTGCAAATACTCTCAGTGATTTTTTAGGTCATCTGTTCTTGTATCGATTGTCAGTTAAGCCTTAATTACCACCATATCATAATCTAGTAAATATTACCTATTATGGAACTCTTTTCATTTCAATTCCTATTAATTTCCATCAGACTTATAAAAAATACAAAAAGTTGCAAGACACGGACGTGTTAATGAAATGTGAACACCTGCGTTATTCCCATTTGTTCTCTCAGTTCTTTGATTAAGTTTCTTCTCTTTCAGATGCGTGCAATAAAGAATGGCAACCATAGAGCCCAACATAAATGTCACGTTATTTCAAGAACTGAAAAAGAAGTACCCAGATATTCCCGATTATGTCGTCACTAGTAAGATGCAACAGGTAAGGTCTCCAATGAGTTCTTATAGAGTGTAAAGCTTTATAATTTTGGCATTATGGCCTTTTTATGACAATGTCTGCAAGGAATATTTCTTCTCTTTCAAGTTTTCAGTTGTTTTATTCTATAGATATGTATGCTGCAAGAAAAAATTGGAGTACTGTAGATTCCTAAAATTCTTAAGGTTAATTTCCGCGTAAAATCGCCAGTAGCAACTCTTGCAGATTTTAAAATCTCGCTTTTATTTTTCAGACAGTTTTGAACTATAGGAAATTTTAACAAAAAATTGCTGATCGGATTTTATATTCTAGCGATTTGATACAAAACACCAGAATCGCGGAATTAAGTACTCGCATAATATAAGGAATTTACTGTATTCGATTAGTTTGTTATATGTTTTAGAAATCACCGTATTTTCCCCAGCCTACACAGGGCAGCATTGTCGAACAGACTTTTTGATTCTGATATATATTGCTGTGAATTAAAATCACAATCTGTAATATTGTGTCATCCCCAACTTAGTTTGTAACATTTCAGTTAAATCTTCAACCTTTATTGTCTAAAAACATGTAGAACTTGTTCAAGAATAAGAAGAACTACCTGCTACAGAGATTTTTTGAGTAAAAAACTAGTATTGACATTTAAAAACCTTTACATGCGTCAAATATATTAATGCGTTACCTCTAATATTGATTTTTATGGCAAATGTACATTAATGTTCATTAAATGACATTCTTATATAATTGATGATTTCAGCATAAAAATGACAGAGCCAAATGCATAGCAGTCCTGGATGGTGAAAATGACAATTATTTATTTGGACCAGCTCCTCCGCTACACACTTCCTATCAAGAGATTCCCATAAATCCCGCTGAAGGTAGGAAGAGAAGCGACTCGGGATCTAGCGGGATCAGCAGCACCAGCACAAACAGCATGTCTAGCTCCTCGTCCGTGCCGTACACCAATCCCAATGGGGGCAAGAACAACTACCAGGGACATTCAAACGAGGCTCTAGGCCCGCCATCATCGTTGGGTGGTAATAACATAGATCAGTTTATTCCATCTTCAAGGAATATTTCATACAGCCCGAGTGAGCAGTACATGTTTGGGGGACGCGTCCCCTCAGGACATAATTACCCCCACGTGCCATCCTCAAGTCCGTCTGTCCTGAGGCAGGCACATGGTGGCAGCCACTTCACACCCCCTGCCCAGATAAGCCGGCCCACTCCTCACTGCATTGAAATTCAAATTCAACAGCGCGTGCTTCCGCAAGATCAGTACCGCCAGAACATGTCTGGCTATAACCAAAAACAGCAACCTTTTCCAACCTGGTCCAGAACCAGCACTGGGAATGTGAGTAACTGTAATTCAGGGGGAGGGTATAATAGTCTGGATCGCCAAAGCCCCAGGCCTCGACGGCCGGTTCCCCCATTGCCAACTTCCCAAAATGACTCGAGAGTTGGTCCTCTCCAGTTTGGGCCTCCCCAAAAGCAGTTCATTAGCTCCCCTACAACTCCCCAGCAGGAGAAACACTCATCGCAAAAGACTATTTTCTTGCAGCCTGTGCCAGCTACGCCGGAGAGAATTCCCCATAATTCTGGGGAGTATGGTGTACATCCATCTACCAGTGACCCCAACTTGCCCCAAACGTATCCCCCCTTAACCCAGGGGTTACCGGGTAATCCCAATCAACCCAATGCAACTTTCACTCTTCGATCTCCTCTGTATATACATGCGAGCGACACAGAGCCAAATAACCCTGGCGCGCCTGGTTACAATCCCTATTTGCCAACAGATCATATGAATGGCCAATACCATAACTTAAAGTACGGAGAACCCGCGTGTATTCTTAATATAGGGGGTGCTACAAATCCCCCTTCATATCAAGTGTTTCCAGTGACAGGAGGTGCTAGTGATTCAGAGCAAATGTTCGGACACCAATTTCTCCCCAACCCGGGGAACCGGTGTGCGATTTCTGGGCATTCGCCTTATGTGAGGACTCCAAGTTCTGAAAGTGACCGTAGGTCGATTCCCACACCCCCAGGGGAGGACAGACACATGGTGAACCCCCAGGTCTTGTTCCCGCCTGTAAGTATAGGGGCGGTCACTGAACCCACCCCGGTAGACAGGCCGGTCTCATCCTCGGGGGGAGGACAGGAGGAGGCAGACTATACAAGAGGTAAGTCTATTTTATTTACTTGTTTTATAGCTTACTGTGGAAGCATCTTTTTTATTTTGTGGGAGCATAACAATATACATTGATGTTCTTCAGTGTTGGAACAAAAATTACAAGTTTGTGGAGATGTAATATTGAGGCCTTGAGAAAGAAAAAGAAAAACCATATCCAACAGGTTAAACTGTAGAAAATGATCCCCCCCAACCGTGTACAGAAATGCTAATACATTGTGCGAGCTTCCTATTGTTGTTTGTGAATAAATGGAAAAAACTTTGTATCCACAAACATAAAACTTCCACAAATGAAGACAGTTGCACAGTTAACTGTTATGTTCTGTCCTTTTGATTGGCAGTATGTGACATGGGATTTTAATTTAAATGTTGATTTTCTTTGTTAAAATTCTTTGATTTCTTCATCTTTTGACATGTACCATGGTACAGATGTCTTCACAGAGACATTGATTAAAGCTTTTCATGGAATAGGACCAATTCTTCCATCTTTCAAAGTAAAATTAAATGGAGTGTAATTATTAATGTGTTTTTCACTATGAAGTGACTATGTGTATATTTGTAATGTCTGACTGCTAACCCCCATTTTGATGAAAGATTTAATGGTTCGACCTCTTTGCAGCGCTCTTGAAATTTCAAAGAGAGAAAATGGAGAATCTGAAGCAGGACTTGGAGTCAGAGCTGAGGAAGCTGATCAAGACGAGGTCAGAGGTCAAACAGATGGAGAAGAACATGCTGGAGAGGAAGAAAAACAAGAGTTACAACCAGCAACCTGTACATACCCTCCCCTCTCTCTCTCTCTCTCTCTCTCTCTCTCTCTCTCTCTTTTTCTGTAAATTTTAGAATTTTTGAGCAGATTTTAAATTACACAAATTGAACAATTTTTTGCTTGGAAATTATCAGTAAGGGCTTTGAATAATATCTAACTATATTATTTCTCAAGGAAACATTTTTTATATATCTCTAAGAAACACTGAAAGTTTTGTTTTACCAATAAAAAAATCCATGTTTACAGCAACTGTTGTTTTAAAAATAAGTTTATCCTTTTGTGGCTCTTTTATTACGTGACAATATGAAGATTTGTTTGTGTTATTTTGCCTCGAAAATCATTTCTGATACACATACTGGCATTTTCAAGCCTCCATTTCAGTTGGAGGATGTGACTCGACTGCGGGAGATAAATCGACGTCTTCAGGCAGACATACAGGTCATGACCAGGGAGATTGACATGTATAACAATGGGCAAAGTAGGTATCACTGTAACATTGTGCTGGGTTCCAGAAAAAAATGATCTATTAGATGTATAGGTGCTGTATACAGGGGTTATGTTTGTCAGACACTGTATACAAGGGTTATGTTTGTCAGACACTGTATACAAGGGTTATATTTGTCAGACACTGTATACAAGGGTTATGTTTGTCAGACACTGTATACAAGGGTTATGTTTGTCAGACACTGTATACAGGGGTTATGTTTGTCAGATACTTACACAGGGGTTATGTTTGTCAGATACCGTAATAATTTTCAGGTACTGTATACAGGGGTTACGTGTGTCGGATATAGGGGGCTGTTTGTTAGATACTGTAATGTTTGTCAGATACTTTACACAGGGGTTATGTTTGTCAGACACTGTATACAAGGGTTATGTTTGTCAGACACTGTATACAAGGGTTATGTTTGTCAGATACTTTACACAGGGGTTATGTTTATCAGATACTGTTACAGTAATAATTTTCAGGTACTGTATATAGGGGTTATGTGTGTCGGATACTGTATACAGGGGCTATGTTTGTTAGAAACTGTAATGTTTGTCAGATACTTTACACTGGGGTTATGTTTATCAGGCACTGTATACAGGGGTTATGTTTGTCAGATACTGTATACAGGGGCTATGTTTGTCAGATACTGTATACAGGGGTTATGTTTGTCAGATACTGTATACAGGGGCTATGTTTGTCAGATTCTGTAATGATTGTCAGATACTGTATACAGGGGTTACGTGTGTCGGATACTGTATACAGGGGCTATGTTTGTTAGAAACTGTAATGTTTGTCAGATACTATATACAGGGGCTATGTTTGTCAGATACTGTATACAGGGGTTATGTTTATCAGGCACTGTATACAGGGGTTATGTTTGTCAGATACTGTAATGATTGTCAGATACTGTATACAGGGGTTACGTGTGTCGGATACTATATACAGGGGTTTTGTTTGTCAGATATACAAGGGTTCTGTTACTTAGATAAGGAAAGACAGAAAAGGCCACTTTAATCTTGAGGGAGTTATTTAATGTGGGAAACTTGTAGAGTAAAATGACTCAAAATTAAACAAAAAAAGAAAAAGGAAGATGTGCTAACCACAAGAAACTATTCATGTTCCTGACTTTGAATCATCTAGTTATATAGTTATGCTTACTATATACATGTACATGTAAATGTTAAGGGTATAAAAAATTGAAATAATGTGCTGAGGGAAATTTGTAAAATTTTGATATGCATTAAATTTTCTTCTTGGAATAATTGAATTTAATTGTATACAGACTTTTGTATGATTCTTAGTTAAGTGTCACAGTTAGTTATACAATAAATTGTCAGCACAGATAATGTAAAAGTTCTCATTTCCTTCCCCTGTCACAGGTATGATATCTTTGAAGAATGGGTCATTTTTCTATAAATAGAAATGAGTCATCTTCTGAGACATACTCTGTTTATATAAACATAATAATATGAGCTCATATTATATGGTCCCCTTTAATATGCCAATATGATTCAGCGGCAAGCAGAGAAATAGATATGTTGTCATTTGATAACAGTAGACAATCAAGTGTCATAAGTCACTGATGCAGTAATCAATAGCTGAGATGACTTCCTATACAAAAGAGAATTGATTTTTGTATCAATTACATAGAGTGTCAAATATAAAGTAGCAGTACTGTTCATACACATCATTATCATCAGTTAGGGAAATAATGAATTGTAAGCAATTAGTGATGTAAGAGGTCTCGTTCTAAATATAGAAATGATGTCAGCCTATGACATATATTTGAATAAAATGAAACTCCTCACTTGATAGATTTCTGGTTTTTGTAATGAATGATAATATATTAGTGATGTTAGAAGTCTCATTCTATATATAGAAATTATCTCAGGCTAAGAAGTATCTTGTAATGACATTAAACACATTGGATGAAGTGTGATTTTTATGTTTTGTGACTTTCAGCTCCACTTGGTGTGCTTGACCCCTTAGAACAGCAGAACTTTTACAAGAACATGAACACTGGCCCCCAGGGATCCATTTATTCCAGACCTCCCCCTCAGACCCCCTCACGAGAAAGTAAGTCGGTCAATCCAAATTTGGTCACTTTAATTGATTAATAATTACCATTTGTTGCCACTTCTCAAGTTGAAGATATGTAAATTGTGGGCAGCTGATGGATTTTTAATGTTCTATACATGCAATTCTGCTGTGCACATGTTTAAAAACATAACCTCAAATGTTTTGCTGTATTGATTTATTAAAAATGCCCTCGTTTAAAAATAAGTTAAGAGGTGATAATGTAATATATATGGTGATAAAGAATGCATTGAATGGTTTTAACTTTCGGATGTCATTTTCAGCACCGCCCCCAATTCCACCCCGAACGCCAATTACCGGACCGACGACGGCCCTGGTGCCCCCCGCCCCTCCTCCCCAGCCGCTGCAGGACTCGGACGGGGACGGGGAGCCCTGGAATTGCTCAGCCTGCACATTTCTGAACCATCCAGCCCTGAATAAATGCGAGTGTTGTGAAATGCCCAGAATGAACGCCTCTCCCCCCTCCACAGGTAGCGTGCGACACGTTTGTACATCCGAATCCTGCTACTGTCATAATAGATGATGGTGTCTACCTGCTCTATTAAACCCCCAAAATTGTTTTCTCTTTTTTTGGTCCAGTCATTTTGAAAATGAAAAAGTTGAGATGGCGATATTGTCGACCTTATTTTTATTATTCCATTTGACTTTGCTAGTGAAGATAATAAGGGTGAATTTTTGGACAGAATGCCAATACAGATATGCAAGTAGATTTCTTATCTTTTCCTCTGCTAGTTTATCAATATAATTTTCTTTTTATTTGGGAAATTTAATGTTTGGTATATTATATATCGAAGTTTAAGTTTAAATTCAATTTTTAATGTGAACATGATGAAGGAATTATAAATTCCCTGGAAACTCTTTTTCTGTGAGATATCATGACAAAAATAATTAGTTGTATAGAAGTGCTAGGAACATTATGAATTATGTGTAAATTCAAGGGCCTTATAAAGGATAATGCTGTGATCAAACTTCAGTTACATGAAATTTAAGACTGCTGTGTTAGAATTGTAAACAATAGAAAGCACTTATTAAGGATTTTTATTTTTAAATTCTAATTTATCCCACAAAATTTTTTGTTTACTATTGAAAGACTGGAGAACATCGACTTTTTAACAGTGAAAGGAGATTCAGTTGTTTTTGGTTAATTATTGAAGATAAACTCCTGTGATTTTTTGCAGCAAGATTTCGTGAAAGAATTTGTCAAATTACGAAATATTTTTCTACTCATGTGATAGCTGACTGTCGATATTTTATAATGAAAAAGAAACTTTACAATTACCAATTTTGTGTACCTTGCCATCAGTGAAGAATTTCAATTTACATGATTGTACAGTTTTCTTTGTAATGTAAATACTATAATTACGTAGTCTGAATAAAAATCTCATCAAACTGAATACTGTTCTTGTTTACTGCCGAATGATGAACAGGAAATAACTATTTGTATACATAGAAGACAGCTTAGTAAGAAATTTTGGACTTTATAAGAGCTTAGCTTATCTCTTCACATGCTTAATTTTAACATTTATATTTATTTTCCTTTCTCTTCTCATTTTTATAGTTGCATGTTGACATAAAGATTGCTTTATAATTTTTATTTATCTATTTTTTAATTTTTTTTTTTTTTGGCACTCAAGTTTTAAGTAGAATTTAAAACATTTTATAGAGGCTCATTAGAAATTTGCATGCATTTTTTCCTATAATTTGTGAAGTTCCAGAGAAAAAAATGGGTTTAAATTTTTTTAAGAAAGTAAGAGCAGTCTTTTAGAATTAATGCACTGAAATAGAAATTTTTCTTTTAATTTTTGTTTGCATGTTTATCTCTGAATACCAGAAAATTATCGCTATTAAAATTTACATCTTTTTGGCCAATTTGTAAATGGAGATTTTTTTTGTGTAATCTTAACAAATTAACAATTAGAGAATTGTTTTCTGGTATGAAGTTCTTATTGATGTAGTACATGGTTCATTTAGTTTGCATGAATGTTCAATTTTTTTCCTTTGCTTGCTTTTTGCAGGAAGCCCTTCCTGAAAATGAGCATTGAGCATGCTCAACATCACCACCTTTGACCTTTGACCTCTGCCCCCAAGATCCAACATTTCCTTAAGCAGAGGACTTATCTTTGGAGAATGTTTTTTATCTATATATCTTTTTAAATGTTGCACTGGTTTCTTGTTTTACCTTTCGTTTTAGTTTGATTTTTATTTTAAGGTTTCTTTCTGAGCTTGTGGATTCATCATGAATTTGAGTTTTGGGGAAAATCTTTTTTTATTTTAAAATGGCTTTGAAATTGAGTTTCAAATTTTTAAAGAAACTTTTTGATACAAAATATCAAGTTGCTTTACATACAATATAATATATAATGAAGATAAATATTATCACAGCACCTTGTAACAGGGGGTCTGTTTCTGCTGTAAATAAATGGCTTTGTCCTCTCTTTTTTTATATCCCGCAAACAAAGTTTGTCAACAATTTTTTTATTCTGATATTTGCATTTGGCACTTTTTTTGTTTTTTTAAGTCAGCGATTTTTCAGTATATGCTATTTTACATGTCATTAGCTATGCAGAGTTTTTAAAATATACCATGTATGTTAATAAATACACAGCAAGTACAGTGTATGGAATGTGTATGGATTTTATCCTTTTTTGTTCAAAAATCACTTTCCCTTTAATTTATTTTTTATGTGACAATTGTTTTATTTTTTTTTTCTATAACTTGGCTTTTACGCATGACAAAAGTGCAGATTTTTGCACAATCCAAAAACGATACTACATGTACTACTTAGAGTCTGTAAAAATGGAAAACACTAATTCAAAGAAGTTTCGATAACATAAAAGGAATATTAAACCATTTCACATACCGGTACATGTATATAATACTGGTATGGAAGATTGCATTACTAAAGTTTCCCCTCAGATTTTGATTCAAAACATTAGAAGTTTAGTTCTCTGTGAAAACTTGGGCCAGTTTTCTTACAAAGATTATGTAAATTAAATAGATTAAAAACACCATAGAAATGATTTTTGAATAATCTTTTCAATTGACAAGGACTAGCTTCAAAAGGTAGGTTAATATTTTCAGTAGTTGCATAAATAAGAGATCTGAATGTCAAAAAAGTTCCAACAAAATGTAACTGCCGCTGTAGGCACATCATTCCACTAGAACTGTGCCCCCCCCCCCCCCCCCCCATCTCGAACTTTGTTTAAGAAAGTCGGTACAAATGCATGCTGTCCCATTTTCGATTTCATTTCTTTTCTTTTTTTAGTTGGAATGACGTGCTGACTTACTCAAGAGTCCTCTCATTTATTCAATACCTTCTTGGATCTTTAAATGGGCATTAGGTAAATTGGGTAGTTATCACTAAGATTACAGCTGTTCAAACTACTGCCATTGATATTTTGCAGGTAGTACATATATTTAATAGTTTTTTCATGACCCTGAAGAGAAATTGAGGGAGGGGAGGGGGTTGAAAGAATTATAAGTGAGAAATGGATTGATACAATAGGAAGTAAAAGATGTGTAAGAAGATTATTATAACCAGCCATGTGTTTCTTTTTTGACAAATAATGAGAAAATAAATGTATTCTCTCCATTGAATGAGATTTTGCTTTTTCGTTCATTCATTGGAAATGGATATATGTATATATGTAACTTTCAGTCCTTTGTCCATAAGATGTCGCTGTACCAAGTCTAGAGATTTGAAATGTTTTAATTGATTATTTGAAATAATCTGATACAGACAGAAAAATGACAAATTTCTTCAATCTCTTCTTTTTTTTTTACCCTTCATCCCCCCCCCCCACCCCACCCTTTTTTTGTTTCTACATGTGTATACTTTTAGGAATATTTTGGGTGCATGACCTTCAGTTTTTATTTTAATTTTTATTTCCCCATTATTTTGAATGGTTGTGCCTTAAGACAATTGACTGAAAGTAGAATCAGAATCAACTGAATTGTGTTGTATGTGGATATACCATTTTCCAATAATAAGCATGTGATGATCATATGCTTGGTTACTATAGTAACTGATAAATGTTTAATATCCACTAAGCATGACTGTTTCTTTTCTGTGATAGAAAATCAAATGTCAAAATTGCTTTTTAGAATACATCTTTTAAAATAGAAATTAATGAAATTTAATCTCAAGGAGCAAACATGTACATTTTCATTTTTTAGCCAAAGGATCTGAATGGTACATGCATGATTCATTTCTTTGTGTGAAATATTCAAAAGTTTGTCTAGTCAGAATTCTTGTTTTGATTTTTTTTTTTTTAATTTCAATTGGTATTTTCTTTCTTTCTTTTTTTTTTTTAGTTATTTTGATGTCATAACATTTCAACGTCCACAACAAAATTCGTATCATTTGTGCCCTAAACAGAAATATTCAATCTGCCTTCAAAACCAAACCAAAAAATATTGTAAAATTAAAGGAAAAAAAAAAACTATTCAGCTTCAGAAGTTGCATGAAGACAACAAAAATTTTTTTTTTTTTTGTTGTAAGTTGTTGCCCGATACAGTTGTAGAAAAAGTATCATAATACGTTTATGATATAATTAATATGTAATTTTGAAATTGATACATGATGTACATGAAAGTGCAGAAAAATAATTGAAGCTGCACGGCACAGTAATATATTGTTATTCACCTTTCATATATATAATATATATGAAAAATTATGAATAAATGAAAATTGTTACTATTATGATACTTTTGTATTGATTTCCTTTTACCAGGTACATGTAGTAGCATTTACATATACGGTATAGCTAAACCCTTTAGTTTTGGTTTCACAAAAATAACTTTAAAACATTTGAGACATTGAATAAATCTTGTCAGGACTTTAAAAGTAAGGGGAAGGGGGATCTGAAAAAACAGTTTCAAAGTTGAAATTTTTTTTACTGTAAATGAATTTTGTGATTCTAGGAAGTCTGTACTAAATTAAGAAATTCATGACCTAAGGGCCAGGAATTATGTTTATTAGACAGGGACCTATTGATCATATAGTGAATGGACACCAATTCTTTACAAATATTCTCTACCGCTGGGTATTTGTTTCATGCATGGTGATGATTAGCTTGGAGGACTCTACCAAAATTGATTATGAAATTTGTAGCTCCAGGGGTTCCGTGGTGTTAGAGCAGGTCTTTCTTGGTCACATAGTGAATAAACAAATAATTCGATCTGATTGGAGATCCTCTCCTCTACTTCTAAAAATTCAAGTTTCTCTACTTTTTACAGGTATAAGGCATAATATACCATATTGCTTCACATCTGCAGCTCATCCCCTCCTTTCCTTTTTTTTCCATGTCAAATTAAATATATTTCAGATCCAAATTTTTTAATCATTTCATTATAATTTAATTCTGGTTGTAACGCGCTTTCTGATTGGCTAAAAAATTATTTTATATCGTATAAAGAATGTTGCCTACGTCACAGTAAGACTAACGTCAAAAACGTATCCATACGCCTGACGTTACGTTTGAATTTTGTACAATTTTACGTCATTTTAAAGGTCAAATGACTGTTTTTATCTACAATAAAGAGTAAAAATATTAAATTATAAGCAATGAATTCAATATTTATTAGTTTTATCCGATATAAAATGGTTTGAAACAGTTTACGCTTTTTTATAAACCGCTTCGCGGTTTATAAAGCGTAAACTGCCCCAAACCATTTTATATCGTATAAAACAAATAAATATTGAATTCATTCCTTAAATAAGTTATGACCAGTTTGATAATGTACTGAACATTGCCAATACCAATGTTTTTTGAGTTGTACAATATCCGGAATACAGTTAAAGTTCCATGGTTTCTTTTTAATTACACTTTAGTAATGTCTTCTTATCTTGAAATCTTGAAATTTCTTAGTACCAAATAGATATAAAAAGAATTGTGTACAGTTTGTTTAAACTTTATTTTTGCGTACATAATTCTTTCTCAAGACTTGCTATAAAAGAAATCGCATATAAAGGGAAAAGAAAATCAAAAATTAGAGCATAACATTTTTACTAAAAATGGAAATTTTTAAAAAATAACTTAAAATAAGAAGAATATACATATACTTAAATATGTGACATATTTTTGTGTAATCTTTATCCTATGAATTCACTATATGTCAGAAATAAATACAATCATGTAGATTTATATACTTGTATTTTATCAAATTATAGGATAATTTTTATCAGTCTGAGAATTTTCTTAAAGATGTAAGGAAATGCATGTACTCTGAGGAGAGATAATATTAAGGAATTCAAATCAAAATTGATTCAATATATAAAGCGATAAGTTTGGAGTTGGGAATATAAAACTACATGTAAACAGCTTTAAAAATTGGATATTTTTGTGACAATTATTTTCTGAGATATTTAAAGCATTAATTTTATTTAATTTTTGGACAATTTTATATTGTCCAAAAAGGCAACTTTCCAGCTTTTCAAAAAAACTCTACAATTATACAAAAAATGTTAGTATGACAAATATCAGGTCATGGATGAATCATACTTCATATTAATCATAATTCATCATACTTAATAAACATAATGTATTGAATGACATATCCCTTCAATATATCGGTACAACTAAAGTAAAAAAAATTAACTACCGGTACACTAAAATCAAGTACAACCTTTTCTTCTATTAAGTACAGACATACACTGGACATGTTGCATGTACATGACTAAAATAAGTCACAACTGCAAAATTTGACTTGCAGTATTTATTATCACAATGATATGTTAACTAATACATTATAAGTAAAAAGAAATAAAAATACTCTTCAAAATGGTGGAAGGCAACTAAAAACATAGGTTACACATTGTGTAACCCAATTAATGGATTAAAAAAAATTATGACTAGATTTTGTCCTCCATGTTAAAACATATATACAACAAATACATATGTACAGCGACATATATAACATACGTATAGTATATATACGTCCCTGATATGTACCAACAAACAAAACATTTCTGTAAACCACACTAAAAACTAAATCGGGACCTTTTCTACTCGTATCACTTGATTTCCTAAAATTCAACCAAAAAAATCAAAACAGAAAATATACATCATAAACCAAATGCATATCCACTAGAAATCCTCTATATATCATGAGATTTGACAACAACTTACAGTATTAAAAAAACGTTAGATTTGAACACCCTTCCAAGTAAATTTCAAAACATGTAAAATATACTAAATAGTATACATTTATATCTACATGCAATATGCATTTCACATATACATGTACCTGGTAAGTGTATTGGTACATACACACTTTAAAGCATTGGTTAGTACATGTATTATCGAATACACTATACAATATATATCACAGTTGGGAGTTTTATGGACGGTTGTTTGAATAGCCTTTTGCACATAAAACTAGTCATCACTGAAAGTTTACTAGTCTGCACTGACAAATACATGTACACAATGTCATGTACAAGTAATAAAATAATACAGACAAGTATTCAATACCTTACACTTAGAATACGTGTAGTTACTTAAATATTCTCAGATAATGAACCTATCTAATACAATTAATAATCTTATATATGGTACTTGAAATTTAAAAAAAAAATAATAACTTTGGGTTATCGTAATCAAATTTATAGCCCTGCATGTGCTGATTTTTTCCACTATTACTAAATATATGATTCAAAGCTTGGCTCCAAATGGGCTTACCGGGTATGCATGCATGCTCACAATTGGAAGAGAAATGTATTTACACTATGCTTCTAAAACGCACCTAAATTTATCATTCAAGAAACTGTAAAGAAAACAACATATTGCAGGTAAATGCAAAAAATAAAATGAGTAAACCAGAAATGTTAACCCCTATCTACAATCTTATTATTATTTTGATGAGTCTGGTGATTCAACATTACACATTTTAAAAAAAACACTTTGTTGTTTGGCACATCAATTCTGCATGTATTTGTCTATCAATTAAAGGCAATGTTTCTCAAACTACAAAACTGTGTTTCTAAGATAATTAAAGCTACTGGACTAAGTCTGGTCAACACTTGAGCATGTACATTGTACAAATGTACATGCATGTACAAATGGTGTCTATTTGTATGTAGATGCACAATGTATTAAAGACTGAACAAAATGTTAGTAAGAGTCACTCGAGAAAAAAATTACACTGTGAAGTCTTCAACCAATGAAAATTGAAAAAAAGAAGAAGAAAACACTCAAAAATATAGGTCAGGTAGATTACACAGTAATTGATACATTGTATTGTATGTATGATTCCTTTTCACAAACTTTAAAAGTTTTCATCTTTAAATACAGTTTATTTACTGAGAGGAAAAGAAACCCTTGCTGGATGAAATGGATTTTTTGGGGAAAAAATTAAGATTCAGTGGAAATCTTGATGAATACGACAAAATCCTTGAGTACCGTCACTTTTCTTCAACAAAATATACACATTCACTGTGAATTCCTAATAAATAACCTCATCGTCATCATCAACATTGGATCGAAGTCTTCGAGAGGAAACGATGGAGTCGTCGATTTCAGGTAGATCTTCTGCCAATCCCCAGTTGCGAGTGGAAGAAACTATAAAGAGAAAAATTAAAATCAGTGATTTAACAAGGTAATGACTATACATGTATATATCAAAGCTCTCTCTCTTGGTAATGTCAGAATGACATCTTTCTAAATGCGATAAACATCGTTTAAGAAAATGCATAGCAGTAAAACACAAATCATTCATATCTGCTGTTGGTATTAGCACCTAAGGAGAGCTAGAGAGTTATCTCTCTAATAAAAGTGGAAATACAAAGTGCATGTAAGATATACATGTATCGAAAATTTAAAATAATTTATATAAGACTGCATTCTTAAAACTAATAAAAGGCATATGAACAAGGGAGATAACTTAATAACATTGTACTTACTGGACAAGTCAATGTCGCGAGGAGTATTTTTATTTTTCCCCCAGTTGGTATGAGAAGTTTTGACGGGCCCCCCTCTTGGGGAGAAGGGTTTCCCCATTGGGTTCATGGTCCATGAGAAGTCTTTGTCCCGTGGGGTCTCCCCTGAGAGGGACTCATCGTCTGAGGGGTAGGTTTTGTTGCTCCTGATGTAGGTCTTCTTCTTGCGATTGGTTCGTAATTCTGTCCCCTCCTCTGTTGAAAATTTTAAAAGAGTTTTAAAAAATACAAACAAGTAATGCTAGAAAATCATTTTTATGTCACACAAAATGATTAATTTGTAAATATGGATGGTAATGATGATCAAAAAGAAAACTGGCCACGTGATGTACTCAGTACTCCTTAAAAAAACTCCAGACAAATAAAAAAGAGCAATACATTATACATGAATTTGCATAGTCATATGAATACAAAACTTAAAATTCTCATAAGTGTATCTTGGACAAAAATATTTGTACCATCAATCATTAGATATTCAAATCAATTTTTCTTGGATGTGAATCCTAATGATGAAAGACCATGATCCGATAAATATGATTTTCACAGGAATTTCAGTTATACAAAGATGTGCACATTTATGTTAAAAGTTCCCCTGACCTTCCATTGCGTTTGCCCTCTTCAGTCTCTCTCTCCTGGGTGTGAGGTCATCATCTGTCCCTTCCTCGCCGGCCAGCGTCCGAGGGGTAGCCAAGTCGTGTCCGTACCCATTGACCGACTCCTCCTCTCTGAGCTTCTTTTTGCTCCCTTTCTTTTTCTTCTTTCGACTTTTCTTCCCCTCTTCCTCTTCTAAGGACTCCATGCTGTATCCCCCGTTTGTGTATTCGTTTTGTGCACGACGGAATGAGGATATTGCATTGACTTCGATATTCGACAGAGAATTCATTGACTCCTTATGAAACATGCTTAAATGCCCTTCCCTTTGATCATCCATCAAGTCACCAGAGGTAGTTCTATAGTTCGACATTTCATTTTCCACAGCATCTGGGTTGTCTTCTTCCAAGTTTTCCTTCAAGGCTTTAAGTTTTGGTTTCTTTTTCTTCTTTTTCAGTTTTCTGACTGGAGACTCCTCGTTGAATTTGGTTCCTATCGGTCTCTGTAAAGGAGGTAGTCGAGGCGTGTCCCTCTTTTGAACCAGAAATTCATCCTCATCCTCCACCTCGTTTGACCCGTTTTTGTGGTTGTTGTTATTGAGAGAATTTGCGTATAATGGAGAATCGCTGTAGAGGTTGAGGCGTTTTGAGGAGCGGTTTGATCGAGGAATCTCTGAATCAGACCCCTCCTCATGTTCATCATCCTCATTGCGATGTCTCTGTTTTTCTTTCTTCTTCTTTTTCTCTTCTTTCATTTTTCTTTCCTAGAATCCAAAGAAAATACATGATTGTTTAAAATTCAATGCTCAGAAATCTAACAGAAGGAAAAATTTACTTCATTCAGTATTAATACATAATATACATTTGATTCGGACTGTCATGTATAAATTTCTTCTCTCACTTGTATATACATTTATTTACATGTTCTAAATTAGAGATTTACCTAATAATTCTATATTGATTTCATAGCAAAAGTTGCTCCGGAAACCGTGATTTGATTAATTTATCAGCTGATAATTAACAGATGATGTGTGGGAAAGAGGAATTCGAGAACACAAGTTCACATCAAATCTTATTAAAGAGCACAAACTGGAAATCCAAAGCAAACCCACATTGCTGGAAACCGTTGGGCAATTTAGCATGAATAATTACTGTGGGCAGACTCATCAATAGCTTCTCAGTTTAAGGTATGTGAATTAATTTTAAGCCACCAATAACAACTAAAGAACCGAATAAAAGGAATTCCTAGCTCACATACAGTTATATAAGTTGGCCAGCTCATTCAAAATTTCTTTCCTCTAAGTTTAATAAAAATGAATTTCTTTGAAGCCTTGCTGTGCCAATTATAGGTTTAACAATTCAATGCTTGTAACAGTGAAATCATAATAATATGTTGTAATCAAAATCATAATTTTAAAGCTAATTATACATGTAAGTCCAATTGATATAATACTTAAAGAATTCATAAACTAGAGTCTGCTACTTCCATAAGTTGGCCTATATGCCTATGGTAACTTTTGTTTTAAGTAATGCAGGGTAAATGTGGGTTTCCGAGGATGCAAACCAACATCAAAAATAACTGAATACAACGTCAAAGAAAGAAAAGATATATCACAAGATTAAATGGTGTCCAAAAGGTAGGATTGTGCTGATCATCCGAGTTTTAGATACCAATGTATATGTATGGATAGATACAATTAATTAGATTCCCTATGTATGTGAAAAATGAAATTTAATACAAAGCAAAACCAGAAAACATTAGTTAAAGAATATTATAAAATGTTGTCCATCCCTCAGAAATAAATCTGTTGATTTTTACTGAGAAAAATTAAAGGTACTATGCATGTATGTTCACAATAAATGCAGATTCAGTGCACTGTATCATCTAAGTTAAAATCTTATACGCCAAAAAAGATTACAAGTGGCGTAATGCTTTATTTCTATGGCTTGGTTGCTTCCGTTTAAATGCCACCTTGTTAATTCATTTTAATGACATTATATTGGAAAACAAGAATATGCATGGTATCTCAAGTATTGTCCGAAAAGAAGAGTTATTCCCCTTTGCAATTCTTGCAATAATTTCTTTTGTTCTCAGTTTTTTTACCTTAAAGACTATATAAACAACTAATTTTTTGGGGAGGGCCATATCCATGATTTTTACTGAGTATTACTGAGAAATGAACAACATTCGGTGAATTTCACACAACTCTCACTCGCAGTGGTCAATTTACCATGCCACCAATTTGCTATTTAGCTTTGACTGCAAAATACATGAAAATTATTTTTTTCTAGCTTTTAGTATAGCCTATTATTCTGTAGCACAAACATATACCTACATACTTGTATACTTATGTTTATATCAGTTAAATGAATTTCAAAGGGCATTATTTAAGCCATGCCCTTTGTGGACTTCTGGAAAGAGTATGAATTTTTAAATTTCTCATCAAAAAAAAAAATGGATTTCATTGAGAACTAAATTATATTAACATAACATAACCACTTGAAAGCTTTGCTTGCATCTTGATCATTTTTTAAAGAAAGAAATTGAATATATATTCTCCAAGGAAATCAGAAAGTAGTTTGAATATATGAGTACAGTATATATATATCTGAGCTAGAGTTGTGAGAAATTATCCACGAAATGACTTAAAAAAAATTATGGTAAGACCACAGCATGTTTAGATTTTTGTGATTTCAAGGTAGATTTTTTTTTCTTTCTTTTCTTTCCAGTTGCTTGTTTTGATTGGTCGGTTGAGTTCCGTACCTTTTTCTCTAGTTCCCGTACATCTACCCGTCTGAATGGTCCACCATCCATCACCTCTACGTCATCCTCTTCATCGTCCCGAGTTACTATGCCGAGGCGTTCATTTTCTTCACGCTCTTTCCTTTCCCTGATTCAAAATCCAGTAACAAATTTATGAATGGTAAAAAAAGACATGTCAATCGATACACATTGCAGTACACATTAGAGTAGATAATCAATATACAGGTACTGAGGACATTTGATTGAATCTGTTGATACATGTACATGTATATTGTTGCATTCAAACACTAGTCACCTAAATTGGCTGTGCTTGCATAGCCAAAAATCTATAATTCTTGTAAGTGCTTTCTTTTCAATATATTAAGGCCTGCCAACACATTTTTTATGCTCTCTTACTTTTTTTTCTCTCTCTAAAATTAAAGACAATTGATCAACTAACCATCATCTGCATTTTTTTTTCTTAATTTTTTTCTCTCAAACTAAAACACCTTTTTTATTCTGCTGATAACTTCCAGTAATGAAATGGGTCATTGATTTCATAACCCAAAATTGGGGGGGGGGGGTTAGATACAGAAAAAAACTTTACATAAAAAAACATTGATACAACACAAAGCACCAAGTATCAACTATAAGCTGATAGTTATATACAGTTGAACTTCGGTATCTCAAACGATATCTCGAATACAATGGATATATGTCAAAATGACTAATAGCAAGGCCCCTCAACTTATACTTTAAGTATTTAACTATTGATATCTTGAATACTCAGATATCTCCAAGTTTTTAACCATTCCCATCTAGTTCAAGATAAGGAGGTTTGACTGTACCAGTATGTGTTACTTTAATGGGAAGCGACTCCATTTTGATAAAATTCTAACATCCGGTGATGTTAATACATTCTAGGTGTTTTTCTGAGCTTGCCGGAAAGGCCCGAGAAGTTGCGATTGCAGATAGATGTCAAACTACATGTAATTTCTCCTATTTCACCTTTCTTCTCTTAGTTTCTTGACCCTCTCCCTCCTGGCTTCTAGCTCCGCTTCTCGTTTCTTTCTTTGTTCCTCCATGTCACTTTCCACTCGCCCATGGAATTTCTCCCAGTTGTGGTCGATCATTCCACACAGCCACTTAATTCCGTTCTTGATGCTGGGGTCTATCTTTCTGCCCGTTCCCTTGATGGCTGAACAAGTTTCCTGAAATAGGGTGCAGTTACTATCACTAGTACTATTACTAACTACAGTTGAGTTACTCAACTTTATCAGAATCTAAATGCATGACAAAACGCAAAAGATACTTTGATTATCAACCTAAACCCTGTTATTTATTTTTTTTTACAGGTGCACATTTTTCGCAATTTATGTCCAAAAGAGGTACATTATTTTTTCGTGATATTTTATATTTTGTGATATTTCAATTAATGGTTATCAAAATTATGTTGATAATATAATTTTTTTTTTTTTTTTTTTTTTATGCAGAATAAAAATTGGCAGAATAGGACATTTAGAAATTTTCAGCTACACAGTTTTCAATTATTTTCCAAGAGTTAATGCAGATATTAGGCAACATTATGTTTGAAGGTACCCTAATCTCAGCGAGATTTGTTGAGACTGAAAATTTTTGACGGACGTCTCTTACGGAACAGACGTCCGTCAAAAATTTTCAGTCTCGACGAATCTCTCTGAGATTAAAAGTACCCCACACATCTGATAACAAAATATCTATTAAAATGTGCATTCTTATAACTTGTTTGCACCAGACAATTTAGAAGCTAAATAATACAGGAGCCAAGGATAGGGACTCTTGGATGAATCAAATGCAAATTAGCTTCATTGATTCCACACCCTCTCGACCCCCCCCCCCACCCCCCCCCCAAAAAAAAAAAAAAAAAAAAGAAAGGGAAAAATGAGGATTTTGCAGATGCATTATAAAATCATTTACAATCTGAAAGGCACCATATGTATTATGTTCAAAATTTTTATATACATTGATGACCTTCACAACAAAATCCTTACAATGCGACAGGGGCACCTGTTGATGTTGACTGTGTTCTCTAGATTTAACTGCTCCATGATGTCTACTTCATCAAGGGCAGTCTCCTGGTCTTGTTTGTTGGCTAAACTGAAAAAATTATTCAATTAAAATCATTCATTTATGAGGGCTTGTTAAGGCTTGGAAATTAAATGTCTAAATATTTTAATCTTCATCTCGAAGAAAAAGGTTTGCACAGACTATCCCAAAAAATATGACCATTATATAATCATGTCAAAAGCAATCCGGATTTTCCCCAATATTTCATGCCTGTAATCAATCAACGTTATTTACATAACCTATTAATAGGTACATTACACGTAACATATCTGTAATCAACTTCAGCTATATTACTACAAGTAAACAAATGTATTGAACTAACCGTGAGAATTCTGAGTATGAGCTATTTGACAACAACATAATTTTCAAACATTACATCATTTGCTGTATAATTATTTCAAAATTATGGTTTTTGATTACAGTGTTAACATGTTTATACACAACAACTCACTGGATAACCAATGCCTGTACTTAAAAAAATTTCAATAGGAACTTACAGTAAAATGGGCTTTCCGCTAACTTTTTCATCCTCCAATAACATCTGCAGATTCTCTTTGATTTCATCCATTCTGTCGGATGCTGTTGAATCGACTACATACACCACTCCGTAAATCTCCGGGAAGTACGTCTGCCAGATGTCCCGGATTTTTTTGCCGCCCCCCAAATCGTAAAATGTAATATCATATTGGTGTATTCCTATTACCTCCTGGTTAAAACCCACAGTAGGGGCAGTTTCTGTGTGAGGATCTGTTCATATAAACATAATTTAAATTTGATATATACATTAGCACAAAATGTTTAAAATGACACCTTAAAAACACAATAACCCTCTGATACAACAGGTAACTTTCAACTGGATAAATCACTTTTGATTATTTAAGAAGTTCAAATTTTAAAAATATAAAACTAGTCAAGTTAAAAATATTGTTATAAAAAAGTTCAAAATCTTATATAATTGTACATAGGGATGATTATCATAATTAAATTATAGTACAATCCATTACCTCCAGCTAAGACCTTCACGGTAGTTGTTTTGCCGGCATTGTCCAAACCAAATATTCCCAATGTTATCTTCCTGCGGAAATGAATATATAAACAAATTACACACACAGATTACATGTAGTTAATTTTTATCAAAGTAAGATAGAGTAACTGTTTTCAATTTGCATGTCGTTTATCATAACCATTCTTTTCCCAATTAAACATGCTAAAAATGCAGTTTCAATTTTAATAAATAAATTAGATAAATTGAAGTAAAATAGTTTGAATGTTAACAGCATGTTTATTATAGTCAAACATTTATATTGTTATTTTTTTTAAACAAGACAAAATTATACATTGTAAAAATTATCTTGCCCTAAAATCGGAATGAAGAACACACAGTTGATGCTTGTATCAGAAATATAAACTTATACGTATAACCAAATATGCTCTTCCTTTTTGCTAATAAGTGTATTCAGATATACATGTACTGTAGCATATTGCAACACACAACTGCACAGATAACCATTGTAAAAGAGCTGTAAAAAAAGTTGAAACGTTTTCAAAGAAAAGTACCTTTTAGGTTCACGTTTCCGTTTACATAAACAATTCCCCATTTTGTATCACATAAAACAGCTGATTTAATAACTCGAATGTACTGGCCTCAATCGACTGACCGAATCAACGTGTGCGCACTTGCTGATGACAGTAAAGATTGCTGAACTTGTTGTTGGAAACCAAAATAAATAGAAGCCTTTTATATAGTAATTCAATACAACATATCACTACTCATCCATGTACAGTTTTCCAATACACAAAAAAAAGAAATTTTCACGAATTCCTCTCGTGTAAATAGAAATTAAGTTCACATTGAAGATACACGAGATCGATCACAACATTTATGGCAGCCATGATGACAACAAGTTGGTCGTTATGACGTCACAGGATAATTCGAAACTAACACTGCAGCGATTAGATGTATGCAATATAGTAGACCCTCAATGTCGTGCAATGTGCATATGATAAAATACATACCAAAGATTATATCTACGTGTTATCATTTACGATGTATAAGAATCAATCACTAAGAGGCACCAATTGAATAATTCCTATAATGTAATTGCTTTTTGGGTCGACATAGGTATGGAGTACGGTGGCCGAGTGGTTAAGGCGTTGGACTTAAGTTCCAATGGACGAATGTCCGCGTGGGTTCGAACCCCACCCGTACTAGATTTTTTGTAAATTTTCTACCTCTAACATTTTTTCTACTTTAACTGCGAATTGATGAAATAGAGAGATACTGTATATGCGAAGAAACATTTCAAGCGTAATAACAAGATTTGGCCCCTATTTTATTGCAACGTTCCTCAATCTACATCTCTTTATAATGAATAGGAACAGTTTATTTTTATACTGTCTAAGATAAGAAAACCGAATATGATTTTTTAAAAAAATAATTAGACATATACGTACAGTTATGATTTTACGTTGTTTCTTTTTTTCATTTACTTAAGAAATAAACAACGTTATTTAGTGAACATGGCGTTATGAATAGCAATTGCTCTGATGGCATATTCCATGATGCGCGCTAGCGCATCATGGAAAATATGCCAGCAGAGCAGTTGCTATTCATAACGCCATGTACACTAAATAATCGTTGTTTATTACTTATATCTGCATTTTACCACTCGCAAATACCCTGTATTAGCCTAGACCTTAACTTTTAGCTATTGCATCAAAATTAATCATTCAGACTGTAATGTATCTTTTTAATTCACATAGATTTGTTAACAGAATCAATGATATGTTATAACAGTAATTCTTTTAAAATATTATTATAAGACAGGTTTTAATATTAAAAATACATCAATTTTATGGAGTTGGAGAAAAACACATCATGTATCGTATAGTGGTTTAAATCTATAACGTCATGGAAAAGTATATATAACGTTACACCTTTATGACGTCATAGTATACTGACAGAGCAATTGCAATTATAGAGAAATAATTGCAGCTCCTCCGTATGGGCTTACAGTGGAAAAGAACAATGGAAATGCAAATATATGTTCATGTATATCAAATCAAATGACATCAATTGCTGAAATTAGCCTTATATTCATGAGCTTCGAACGCCTTATTTTTCATTTGTTTGTAAGATTTCATACACACTTATATTAATTTAAGTCAACCATAACTTAATGATTTGTTTCCGCATCTATGAAGGTGGTATAATACTCTGAATTTTATTGAAGAAGAATAGATTTAACATTATATGCATGGGAAGATCTGGAGTAGGCCTAAAGAGAAAAAAACCCATGCAAATATATTTACATCCACTATATATTTCCCTTCATTTCTTATATAAATGCATGCAGTTAAAAAATGTAATTTATACAGGATCTGGCATGACAAAAGTCTACGCGATCCAGTTAGAATATATGAGTGATGTCAACCGCATATTGAGCGACCATATTATGATAAATACGCAATCTAAACTTTATCGATCGAAACTAAAGCTACATAAACAGCAATGTTACAACGCACTTTGAGAAATTACGCACTATGAATTTTTTTCCCAAGTGCGTCGATTTGGTCCAAAAACACACTTTAAAAATCTTTCAATGTGCGTTGCCACGAACTTAATGGCCTTGTAAGGACTGACCTCCGAATCCCATGTAGCTGTATGTGTAGTTTCCATGGCAACTTTCACATATATTGGAAATTGGTTGTTCCTTCAGTGTCATACTCAGACCGACTTTTATTCACTTTTTTATGGAATTTTTTTTAAGTTTTATAGATAGATAAAGATGAATACAGTAAAATCAACTGTTAAACAATTTTCCATTGCAGATTGATTTATCAAAGTACATGTAGGCCTACATGTACCGTATATAAGGCAAATTTGCGCGATAATCTAGTTTTCGCTTTTTCGTGACAACTTAATTTACATTGCCAAATATCCAATACGCAGAAATAATATCTGGTACTGCTTGCAATAAGAAATTAAATTGCAAATAAAAAAATACTGACGCAATATTAAAGATAGTTGAACATTTTCCCCATTTTTGCATGCGAAAAAAAAATCGGTAAGATATTCATCTTTTTAATAAATTTAGAAACAAATCATGCTACCTTCCCTGTCCTGAAGTTTGGATATCTGGCTTTCTGTGTGTGAATTTGATGCATGTACATTTGTAGATAAGGGTAGAGAAAAATTATTTATGAAAAAAAAGGAAGAGAATTTTGAGCTCCCCAGCAAGCAAGAAAACAAAAGGATTTGTATTTTTAAAGATTTATTCGGAAGCACATTATTATGATATCATTATTATCATTATATACATGTTAACAATTTATGTTATCTTAAGGAATAAAAAAAAAGGTATAATACTAGTGTACTGGTAGTGTAAAAGGATCTGCTTTTAAAATCATTTCACATCCTGTCCAGGCATCCATGTCAAAAAAAAAAATTGCAATAAATGAATGCCAAATTAAAAGCGTATTGCATTCTACACATGTACACATTATAAAGCTTTTCGACAATTGTACAGTATGGTCGCGTGGAGACGATTGTATATATATCTAGACATATTACAACAAAAGCTGAATGATTACAAGTGCGTTTAATGCATGAGGTTCAAGAAATGCACCTCAATAAACAATCCAAATAATTAATTATTATAATTAATCATTCAAATTTATAACTAATTAAGATTTCACACATGGTTATATGACAAGCATTACATCGTCGGTATCACACGGTTCATTTCGCCTGGTTCCTACCCCCGAAGAGAGATTTCTGTCCTGACAATTCCAAGGTCGATATATTGTGCCCTAAACTTGAGGCTTGGTATGTCAAGTACAATTATACACTATTGTGTTTAAATACTATGTGAAATTGCCACTATGTAGATTTCCCTGTACCATATATAACAGGATTAAATTGTAATACTATTTTTGAAGATAGTTCTATAATACTGGATCCAGAAAAGTCGTCATCCTTATTACTCCCAAAATGAAATTGGCTTTCCAACTGACTTTTTGTATCTGAAATAGAAAGTGAATATATACATGTAGTTATATGAGAGAGAGAGAGAGAGAGAGAGAGAGAGAGAGAGAGAGAGAGAGAGAGAGAGAGAGAGAGAGAGAGAGAGGAGGGTGAGAGAGAGAAGGAGGAAGAGAGAAAGAAGGGGTTTATTTTCTATCCATGTGTAAACACGCCACATTATCGCACAAAAATCCATGGCCAGCACACTTTTTAAGTTTAAAGATTACGGATGGATATAAAAAATATATGTAAATGGGATACCGGTATCTATTTATAAGTAAACTTATTTTTAAAAAAAATTGTAATATGACTATTTACTTACCGGATAACACGTACACACTGAATAGTTCCATTGACAGCAACCAGAAAGTTGATGAGAGCGAGATTCAAGTTCTTAGGATGGATTAAAAAACACCACCTCGTCCAAATGTAACCTAAATAGAAAGAAGAAGCTTTAAAAATATTCTCTCTCTCTCTCTTTCTCTCTCTCTCTCTCCAGGATGATTTGGCATAACTGAAGCTCTGATAAAATATTGAAGAGGAGTGTCGCCGTCCATTCTCGACTCTTCCGGAGTCAAAGCACAAGGAGAAGCAGTATGTGTACGCTAGAAAACCAAATACATGTATGCCCCATTGTAATCCGGTGTTATATAGTGCCGTTTCCCCCTAGCCATCTTTCCCCCCGGAAATATGGCTATATAGCAGTTCTTCCCCCCGGAAAAATGGCTATATAGCAGTTTTTCCCCCACGGAAAGCTGACTATATAGTGGGCTTTCCCCCTTTTTATAGCCAGATTACCCCCACGGAAAACCTACTATATAGTGGATTTTCCCCCATTTTTACTTTCCGGCCATGTTTATTGCGGACCATTCGTGACAATAATTTGCAATAACTGATATGATATTAATTTCTCACAAAAAAGGATAATTATGGCATTTATTAATACATAGAATAAATTACATGGTTTTTCAACCCCAAATATGAACTAAGGCATGCGCCTTCATAACATGCATGCGTCATCATCGTTTATTTCACCTGTTCTCACCCCTTTTTGGAACACCTTTTCACGGATTTCGGAATACCTCGAATGTTTTTCATCTAATCGATGCTTATCTACAGTTTTGACTTCGACGTTATGAACACGTGAGAACACTTTTTAGTAAAAATACGCCGGTTTGCAATTGGAAATTTCATTTTCCAATGTATTACCATCAATGTATAAGTTTCTCCCAGGGAACTAACTGACCAATCTTGACTTAATGTTGTAGAGGAAGGGAATAAAAAGTGGAAATGGATTACTCTCTTCGTCCAAAAGGCTACCAATTTTAAATTAATACCGTTAGAATTGACGATCTTAAAAACAATTATATATTTCTTCTTCTAAATATCAAACGGGAGACAGGATGCAATGATATGATGAGAAACTGAAATGTTTTAGTTTTACTTTGATTGATGGGGTTCAAAATCATGGTTAAGGGGTATTTTAATTATGTATTAAAAGCATTTGTAAAGTCAGTGTTTACCATTTCGTTTTAAAGATACGTATATTCATATTTTTAAGCACATATCTACGAAACGCGAGATATTATGATGTAAACAATCTAAAAAACATTGAAATGTCTTCACAACCAGAACAATGTCGGTATCTTTGCTGGTTACTTTGGAAAATGTGAAATGGAGCATGAACTAACTTTATGTTTATATTGTGACTCACTATTTGCAAATTTTTCCACTTTTAAGTTTGCGGCGTGATTTATAAATATACAATTTTGAAAACGATGCTATATAAATCAAGATATATGATTCAAATACCTAAACAATGTATACTATTTGTTTCATATTTTTGCAATAAAGATTTACTTGTGTACCATATTATTTCTTTGAACAATTAAACAAGGGTAATTCAAAAAAACAAAAACAAAAACAACCAACACATATATTGTGATGAGCTGACTTTTTTTTAAATATAAGCTTTTTCTTCTAATCAACTAACAAGTAAAAAAGTCGTATATATGCGCTTAGGTTGGTTATTTATTTTTGATTTTCGGTTTCTCCTTTTATGAATAAAGGTTCATTGATTTATTTATCTAATTATTCATTATATCATTAGTCATATTATGAATTGATTAAATGATTTGAAGAATAATGAATTTTACCTGCGTACCTTTTTAAAAAAATTTGTTCGTAAATTTAAAAAAAGCAGAAGAATTAAACGTAATTTTCAATCATTTTGATAAAGAAATATATGAGTGATTGTGTATTTTTAAATGATATTTTTACTTTTAAATGACCGTAAATATATGTTCATGTGGTCATCTATAGTTTTTGAGATATGGGGCCCTAAAACATACATATTCTTTATAATTGGATTTCATACATCGGGCTCGAAACCAACAAAGGCTCCTACCCTGCATGGGGGCTTAAATTTTCGGTGTCATCTACTAGTGGTATACCACTATCACTGTGAAAATATGGTTAATTGGTCATCTCTAGAATTTGAGATTCGGGTCCACACTTATAGAACACTATTCAATCATATGGGGTTTTAAACATCGGGCCCTGAAACATCAAGGGCCCCTACCCTGAGGGCTGAAATTTTCATCTTTAAGTAGTAAACCACTGCCACTATAAAAATATGGTGATATGGTCATCTCTAGTTTATGAGACATTGGACCCTAAAGAATATGCACTATAATTATTATAATAGGATTTTAAAAATCGGGCTCTGAAACATCGGAAACAAAATTTCTCTAAAACAGAGGTTTAGCCTGGATGAAATTTTCACGAATAGACAAACAGTCTGATAAATTTATCAAGAAATTCTTAAAACATTCTCGTTTAATACAATTTCAGAACACAGAATTATGCATATGAGTGTATAACTTGTAAATCCTTTTTCGATGAATTACTAAATTAAGTTCTAGTTGTAATTCCGTTACACACATGTTCAACTTTCAGCATTGTCTATAAAAATAATAAATCGGCAAAACGAAACTTAACCTGTACAGATGAATGCCGATATCGAGTATGCAACCTGGGAGTGTAGAAACATTGATTTTAATCCTTACTGGATTTCCATAAATATTTTTTATAAAATCTGAACCAAAAACGAGAGGGAGAAACCCTACTATGGGGGAAAAGCTACTATATAGTAGCTTTTCCCCCCGGGGGAAAGGCTACTATATAGTAGGTTTTCCGGGGGAAAAAGCTACTATGGGGGAAAAACTGCTATACAACACCGGGTCTTCTGGCATGCGAAACCAACACTCTATTCATAGGACAAAGGTGCTAACTCCATAAACCGAGCTATCAGTAACGTCATACTTACTCTATTGAGTACCGAATTATATAAGAAAATATTTGAATACAGTTTGACACCCCTCAAAAACCATTGTCAGCCTCCGCTTCGCGTCGGTTGACAATGGTTTTTGTTTTGCCTCGGACTAGAATGTCGCGACGTCATTGGATGAAACGCGTCACGTGGCTGCCTTACAAATTTCTTTAAAAGGCAAGCGTCAAAATTTATAGCGCAACATGGCGGACGTAACGTTATTTGAACTGATTTTCGACACAAACGTTTGTTTACATATCAAACTTTAGGTCCTCGACAAAACAAAACACTTATTAGGTTTGTTACTGACTGTTTAAAGAAATTTGTGGGGTCGGTAAAGTCCATAGAAGGCTCGGCTCCGCCTCGCCTTCTATGGACTTTACCGACCCCACAAATTTCTTTAAACAGTCAGTAACAAACCTAATAAGTAATATTGAGGGGTGTCAAATTCAACTGTTACCCTTCCAATTTTTTCTATTAAAATGAATGTCTCAATTTGAGAGAAAAATTTATTGCTTTTACAAAAATAACAGCGAATTCTACGACGAATCGTACGCGCATAATTTTTGCGCATGTAACAATTCGTTGTGTTACCCGTTGTCAAGTGTGTTGCTAACGCTGAGGGTAATAGAACAAATTATCAACTGCGTCTAAACCAATCAGATGTCAGTTTCTAACATGAAAGTATAGTAAAGTTTATAAGAACATGTTTACGATTTTTGCAATTTTATCAATTTTGATAATGTGACTGACCACACACCTGACAACATGGATGTTGACTGGAATAGACTGACGTTTTCTGCAGGCCTGGTTAAATCTCCGATTCCAGCTCCCACTAAGACCTACAACACAAAACGATTAAATACATCTTCTTTAACCTATAATTTCTCTAGCTTTCACACCCCCAAAACAAAACAACTACAGAAAAACACGCTTAATAATAACGAAGTACCAGGGACGAGCGATTTGGCTTCGTTATAAACGTAATTCGTTTTGTCCGTGACCTTCGCAGTATGTTTAAGACCAACGGGGAATGAAAATCACTTCACTGTAAGCGTCAATATTATTCATTATAAGCGAGTTTGCTATAAGCGTATTTTACTGTATTATGTATATATTTAATATTTACAAGCGTTAAAAATATCTCTACCCATTTCTGGATTAAACATACAGGGGTACTTAATTAAAAGTATAGGGGTACGGGTTTTCAATTTTTTTTTTTTAAAATTCATTGCTACTTAATGTTATGTTGAAAAGTAATCGCCAAACGTTCATTTCATTTTGTAAACGTTGAACAATTCATACACGCTTGTTCTTATCTACATAAATTACGCAATATTACTGGTATTTATTTTTTATGCTGGAATAACAAAGACATGAATCATTTTTATTCCCGTAGAAATATTTTAAACTAGGCATACAAAGGGCAGGAATTGCATTTATTAGTTGAAAAAGCCAGTCGAATGCGTGATATTTGGATTTTTCAATGTCTTTGTCTGAGATAACACTGCGAATCGATTTTGTAATGTATAGTCCAATACATTTGATCAATTACTATCTTAATGTTTAATCCTACAATTGCCTGAAAATTATGTAAATATAAGAAGTAAGGGATGATTCTTTGAATATTATGAGGTGATCAAAAACAGTCGTGCGTGATCAAATACTGTAAACCAATTATTATTTGCGACAACTTTATTTCGCGATTTCCCTTAGATTAACTGGTTCGCAGCGACTAATTTTCGCGACCAAGCCTTTTTTTATTAGGATTATATGGTAAATACTGGTCCGCGGCGAGAAATTTTCGCAACAATGAGGCTCTCGCGAACCTCGCGAAAATTTCTCGCACGCGAATAAAAGTTGGTTTACAGTATATCATAAATCCCTACCTGCTTTATTTGATCACTCCTGACCGTATTTGATCACCTCATAATACTCACAGAATGATTCAATATTTTTTTAATATTTATGTCGCTGTTTTGTTTATGGACTGTTTGAATCGTTGCAATTGATAACAAAATCCATGGAACCAACTGAAGTAACCCAATTTGATGTATAGATACCGGTATTTAATTTTTGGCACGAAATAAAAATTTGTGATTTTTGCTGATGGCATTAATTACGTTGTCTAACTGTTAATTAATGCCTCTTCCAAATTAGTTGACTATGTGTAATATATACCAGCAATTCTAAAACTTCTAAGAGTGCATTTGTACTGAGATGAGCATTAGAGAACATATATTCTCGTGTACGGGGAATTGTGTTTACGTTTATTCAGACGGGTAGGATATTCCCTATCTCTTTATTTTTAGAACACACTGATAAAATTATTTACCCATTTCACGAGAGGGGCCCAAAAGAAGATGGTTTTGGGACCTGAAAAGAAACAAACATCTTAAAAATAAAATTCATTCACAAATAACAATGTCGTTTTGATTAAAATTGATACACATTTTAACCGATTTTTATTTTTCATTGCCTCAGTTAATCTAATTTTTCATAACCTATTTGACATGTGTTTGACAATTAATATCGTCTTAAAGATAAACAAGAATTTCAATTAGCTGGAAAATTAAATTTTAACATTGTTCTTTAACATAAGATGCATGTATCTTTTATCTCCAATCTTCAATGTGTGCAATTTACACGAATATTAAAGAAGAGTTGGTATACGTATGTACATATCAATATTTTTAATCATTCATCATCTCCCTCTTGGCGCCTCAGGAAGATCAGCTGATTTCGTAAAATTAAAATTTTGATAGCAGACATTCGTGCCGTTGCATAAGCAAACATCATGTCTTAGGTATTTTATTTACCCCAAATCCATAGAATTTGAATAAAGCTGCCCTATGAAAACAGTAAATATATTCATGCATATCTTTTAAAAAAGATATGCTGTGCACTGCATAGTTTTATTTTGTTTGTCAGAAAACAGAACAGGTAAAAAAAAAATTAATAAATAAGAAGTGGCAAAATCACATACCAGCTTCGTGGTTCCAGAAAGGTTGCATTCTGGGAGGAACATGCTTGTCCACTGTCCTTATGAGGAACTGATATAGTCGCGAGGACATCTTAATCTGGAATACGTTGAGTCGGGTCTACAGGCAAAAACAAAAAGATATCTCATATGGCCTTGACAGATGTCACAGTTTTTCACAACCCCTGTCCCCGTCCGGAATGCAATGGGTAGTTACGCGTAGGAGACATATGCAACTCATGCACACGTGCTCTGCGTGTGATCTTGGATTTTTTCTTTTTTATATGTATTTCAATATGCATTGAAAACATATTTCATGAGTAATAAAGCTTAAAACTTGCATTTGCATTACTGATATATATCATCGACATACGTGTATGTTTAACGTAAAATTCGGTTTTTAATTGATGCATAGTCCATTTAGGGCACATCTACTTTATATATAATGTCAACTAGTTGGGGGTTTCTCTATTCATTTTCATATGGAATTATTTATTACTCATTATTGTTCCTAGAAAACACCTTTAAGTTACTTCTCTTACAACTAAGATCTTACTGATACAAAAAAAAGTACTGCTGACATAATTAAATTGTTCACATTTTCCACTGATTATATTAATTAAAAGGGAGTACACATACACTGTAACGCAAAGTTTTAAAATAATTGCAAAATGCATACAAATTTAAATATAGAAATCGACTCTTTAATTTTTCTAACGATATGATGGGACAAACCTAACGCAGAAGGAACTTATCGATTAAGAATAAATACCTAGTGAAAATTCACCTAACACTAGAAGAATAAGTCAGCAAATAATGGGGGGGGGGGTGATCTCACGTTTATGTGACGCATTTAAGACTAACGAGTTCATGCCAGGTAAGCAGGAAGGCCATGCATGCAGTGACAGAACTGAAGCTCTACGAAAAAGTTCGGATTATACTTATATATACCGGGTATATGCTGTACAGTAAACGCGAATTCCCTTTTTCCCGCCCCCGCGACGGTCTACACACAACGGCTGCTGCAGTTCTTGTACAGACAAAAACTTCTATTTTAATTAACTTGTTTCATTTGTTTTTCACCTTCTCTAAAATTTCCATACACAAACCATGCAAGTGAAACCAAAAATATTCTTAAAATATAAATACCTCTGTTGTCATTTTACCCTCCCCGTTTTTTAAAACACCCTTATTTATGATGTGAAGAGAAATAAGTGGGTTTGTTTCAAAGGGGGGGATTTTTAAAAAAAAAATTCTTGAAAAGAAAAAGACTCAATGTATGTATGCACCGAATAGTTTGACACTCAGATACTAATTATTTGGTATCAATCTACTTATGGTTATTTTGCATACCATCTTATATATTGACATATATTGACATCATAACCTTTTGACTAACAATTAATGTGTATTTTTTTTTTGGAGTAAGAGTTGAGTTTGATAAATAAACAAAAAAGGTTCCTCTCGATTTTTTTTCTTCATTTATTGGTTTAATTGATACAATACATATATTTTGAGTAAGGAATTTATTTTCAACTTTGATAAATAGATTAGGACTTTAGGTAAAAAAAAAAAAAGAAAAGGAAAGGGAGTCGAAACTAAGGTCGATGGATTCTTGTTTAATGTGCGTCAATTTTAAAACTGTGAAATTATTTTGCTTTTTTTACTGTTGTCCACCAAACCGTAACTAGAGCTGTATAAAGGTAGATGTTTTAAAACGACGTCAAGCTATTCTCTCATCTACACCTTTATGTAAAAATAAAAAAAATAAAAAATCACAACCCTTACGCATGCTTAGCTGTAAAATTCGGTTTCTGTCACGTTTTTTGCTGGGGGTTGGAGAAAATATTTCTTCCAACATTTTCTTAAATTCAAAGTCAGAAAATCCATTTATTGACATCGACTAATGCAAATAACAAAAACCGGATTTGGTAAGCAATTTAAGTGCTGACCTAATTACCTAAATGATTAAATTTCAAAAGTGATTAATTATTCAATTTTTTTGTTAAAACAATCAGCACACCTTTGATAAAAATAGATATCAATCTTGCGTCCGTCCTCGGCTTGTCATATACCTTATATACTTCATTGGGCTTTGTAGATTCAAGTTCAAAATGTGTCAAGTTGCAAAACGTTATATCATATTATCGTTGTTGAAAAAAAGATTTGTCCAAAAAAAAAAAAAGACTTGATTGTAATTTTTAAAGATATAGTCACCGCTGCATAATGAAGTTGTGTCAACTATTTGAAAAGGCACCAGCCTGAAAAATAATTGGTACATTATTTCTGCCTCTGTTAAAAATTAATAAATGTCCCACATATTGTTGGATGTTGATAGGTGAACGCGCGTACATTTTGCAATTCATTTGGTAACAGACGGCTGATGTAGCTTAGTTCAAATACCAGCAATCGTGTTCTAAACACTGATACTTGACCAGAAACAAATTTACTTAAGCCACCATATCACTCTGTATTTATAAGCCGATTTATTTTATAAATTCCAAATGTCATTGCTTTTTTTCATTTATTTTGTGGAAATTTGCGTACCTTTTTCGAACCGCGAATTTTCACTTGTGAGTGGTGAGTTTTATCATCAAATGAAAAATGACAATAACAATCTGTCAACCATCTCAAAAATCCATAAAACGAAGTACAAATTCAAAGCAGAGCAACACGGACTTCTAAAAAAAAATAGTGGTAGGGTCAGATGCCTAGGAGGAGTGAGCATCCTCTGCTGACCGGTCACAACCGATCGAATAAAACAAATATGACCATAAAGGCAATAGGTGCATTTGTAACATGTCAGAACCAACCAAATAAAACACATATGTGTGTTAATGTTAAGATCGCGTGACGTTTCATCCAGCTGAAACAGCAACAGTTGTCCAGATGCCGAGCTATGCATTAATTTTGAGGACTCACGTTCATAGTTAGGGATTTTCATTTCGGTAAACTGCTTTTGTTTATTTGGTATATACACATGAAACTAATAAGCAATTTTTTATTGGTCTTCTTGTTGTAAATAACAAAACTCCATTTTTCAAGTAAAAATTACACATTTTTGTAAATTTAAATATATATAATCTAATTTTCTAATTTGATAAATTAAAGTAAGATTTTTTAAACTGTTTCTGAATGAAACTTTTTGTAAGAACATTACTTTTATTTGTTTTTTTAAAAAAATGCAATGTAGTTTTGGGTTTTTTTTTCATTCACAGGAAAACCAAGATGAACGTTTTTGTTCTGATTACATTTGCGTTGCTGATTTCTGAAATAGAAGCTGGGTGGAAAAATGGATGGGATAGCCAACTCAACTTTCGATGCTCTTCAGACGCCTCCTCAATTTACCAGTTTGTGTCAACACACCATAACTATTACGAAGACAGGCTTTTTGATTTTAACTGCAGAAAAGTTCGGTCTGTCTCAGGCTCGGTCTCATGCAGTTGGTCTGGTATTGTAGCAATCTTCATTATCAGTTTTGTTTAAGGTGGGACAACACACCTGGAAAAAATCGTCAAATTAACATTGAATTATTTAATTATGAAAGATTTAATCATAAATAAACTGTACGTATGTCAAATAAGCGAAAAATTTCGAGTTTGGGGATAAAAAATGAATATCTAAAAAATTCAATTCAGTAAGTAACAACAAAAGCCCCTTCGGGATTCGAACTCGGTATGTACGGATCAAAAGGCCGACATTTTATCCGCTCTGCTATGGAGTACGTGACATGTTATCGTCAATAAAATTCTTTAATAAAACGAAATGTCGTTTCGATCAGAGGTCAGCCATTTTGTGATGATGTGTTATTCCACCTTATTATCTAACATAAAGGAAGAATTTTTAATTATAGAGTGTTATTGCTATTTCATCTACAATCATTAAAACATTGTAAATGATACCCACCTCATTTTAAACAGGTTATGTCAATAGCTATGATGCCATGGCCTTTCATACCTGCCCCAACGGTGGTTATTTAAATGGCGTTTTCGGTGTTCATGACAACTCCAAGGAAGACAGAAGATACAAATTTAGATGTTGCACTCCAAGATCGGGTAACTTTTATTTCTACCTTAATGCTCAACGCTGAACTGAAAATATAAAAAATCATGTAATAAAAAAAAAACACCAAAATCAAATATACTATTACATTGTTCATTATGAAAAAATCTAATACAGTCAAACTTCGTTATCTCGAACTAGGTAGGATTCTGTTTAAAAACTTCGAGATATTCGAGTATTCGAGATATCGAGGGTAAAATACTTAAAGAATAAGTGGCTGGAACTTAAAAATCACGTCGACATATCTATTGTGTTCGAGATATCGGTGTTCGAGATATCGGTGTTCGATATATCGGTGTTCGAGATATCGAAGTTCAACTGTAGTTGTTACAGGTGAAATGTATAAATTTGATATAAATTTATTTCAAGCACATCATCATAGACACTGCCAATGGACCCAATGGCTTAACAACTGGGATGAAACTTTCAATTACTTTGTCCCCCGTAATTACGTTATCAGAGGTGTACTAAGCATTCACCACAACTATTATGAGTAAGTATTGAGATGAAGAAATGAAAGAAAAATGTAATAAATAAATGAATAAATATGACATTTTTTGATCAGTGTTAAAGGATCAAATATTTTAAGTAAACGAGAAATACAGCAATATCAATAATTTTAGACCAAAAAACCAAGTCTTGTAATCTTGGATTATTTTTTTTTACCTTCAATCGATTTCAATTCTACTTATTTGATGATACGTGTGTTTTCGTTAAAATGCGTTAAAAAGTGAAGGAAGCAGTAACCTGGGACAGACGTAGTCTATAGTATTGACTAAATTGTATATTCCACGTGGCATACATATTATATTGTGAAAGTTGAAACGACTCGCAAGATGCATATGAATCATAATAATCATTCGAACTAGGAACTTGCTGATGACAAAAATCATCTAGATCTCGTACACATGTACTACTTTGAGAGTTTATTTTTTTTTTAAAGAGAAATATCTTAGGAAATAACAGAATAACTTTCATTTTTCAAGGTAAAATGATCGTACTATTCCTTTTTACAAAAAACAATATCATGCAGTTCTTGTTTTTTGAGAAACAGTCGGTACTTTCAATATTTGATTAATAAAGGAATTGCTGTATTTAGAAATATGTTTATGAGAATAACAATTGAAATTGACATCCCTCGAAAAGCATTTTCAGCCTCTGCTTCGCGTCTGTTGCGTCTATTTCAATTGTTACTCTCTAAAACAGGCACTATTTATATATTAATGGAATAGAAAATTTCTCAATAAGTGCAAATATCTCAGTTCTAATATTTTAGCTGAACATTCGTAATCATCCGTTAAATTACGTTTGCCTTCTGTTTAATGATATTATTCTTTTCACAGGGACAGAAGATTCAAATTCGAGATTTGTCAAGTTGTCAAAGGTTAAAACAGAATGATGCTTGAAATATATGGATTGGTGTATTATTGTTGACGAAATAAAAGCAAAAATTGAAAAATGCAAGTGTTGTGTATCCTTATATCTCATTTAAAGTCTAACAAAAGTCAAATAGACTGTAAATTGTTGCTGCCATTTTTTTAAAAAGAAAGCACGAATGTGGTTAGGAAGAAGTGAGAATTAAAATATTTATTGTTCTCTTGAAAAAAGGTAAAATAGGAGCATGCAAAAAATGAAAATGTTATTTTTTTAATTGATACACCTTAATAGGTGTCTTTGCTTCTTTCACTGTTCCTTCTTTCGTAGTTTCATACATGATCATGAGATGATGATCCGTGAGAATAATTATGTAAACGACGTTGGTTTCTTCAGATTGATAAACACTTGACTGATAGCTTAGTGGACTTGATTTTGTCATATCTTTGTGCATACTGTAATACATTTGACCTTTGTTTTTAAAAATGATGACATGACCTTTTTGTTCTATTGTGTTTTTATCATTCTGTTGAATGGTTTGTCCTATGTATATTTCGTAATGTCTTGAGATCTTCCCACTGATCTGGTTTTTAATTGTTCGCAAGTATCCAAATCCAACTAAAATAGAAGAGGATATAGATTTTCGATGTTGTCCACGTCAGTAAGGTTACACATTTTCTGCTCTTTCCCACTTACTTAAATTAGTTACCAATTTTTAAAAATGTAATTCATTTTAAGGGGTTTTTGTATTGAAATTTCAAATTTCCTACAGGAATATTGTTTTTTCCTATGGGAAAATTATTTTCCTATAGGAATTTATTTTTGAAAAGTAAATATCTTACCTGACAGGTGAGATACAATGATAACAAAGGTGGTTGTTTACTCTTTAAGCAATGGTCTTCCATATGGCATATTTGAATTTTTCGATATATGCCGTTTAGTCGGGTGCAAAAATGCCACCTTAGAACTGGTATAATTATCCGGCACAGTGTTCTTACTTCAAACTTTACTTATTCAAATTTTCTGATAAAAATATTAAAATGAACAAAAATGAAAAGACACCGGTATATAGACATTTATTATTTAAAATGGAGGACATTATATTACCTAATTGAGGGGTGCAACATTTGCATGAAGTTGTATCTTAAATCTATCTTCGTTTTATTGTTATGAATACTATGGACGCTACTTAGATATCCTCTGTTTGAACAAGTTTGAAAGACATTGGCATCATAAACATTGACATGACCTATTGATTTATGTGTAACTGAATTTTTCCAATCACTGTAATTTCTTTAAAGGTTCAGCTGTGTGAAAATTAATTGGTACACTGTTAGCATGTATTCATCCTTTATTTTACACCCCTCGTTCTTTTAATCATAGTATTTTCCATAAATATTACAATTTTTGTTTAGAATGTTTTTTGAATTTGTATTTTGTATGTGTATATCAACATTCATGTTGCACTTAAGGAAATCAAGCGACTCAAATTGTATAAAGACAAAAGTCCGTACCAGACCAACTTCAGGAGATAAGACCTAAGTCAAATGGAACTTTTCTGCAGTTGAAGTTAAATCGCCGGTCTTCCTTTGAGTTACTATGTTCCGATACAATATGATAAATAGACGACCTTTCTGAAGACCATTGGAAGTTGAGCGGCTTGTCCCAGCCGTTTTTTCCATGCTGTTTCTATTTTCAAAACCATGAACACAAAAAGTGCCAGATTGAAAGCTTTCATCGTAGTTTTGCAATGGAGAGAAAAAAACCCACGTACATTTAAGTTTTAAGTATCGTCAAAGTTGGTTTGCACACGAGTAAAAAAGAACTTGATTCAGTGTACTAAAATTAGTGCTGAAATTAATTATAGAGTTCATCTCTGCAACTCTTTTCCCAACGATTACTCTTTATTTAGATTTATTGGACAGCATGAATAATTTAATAGCGTATGCATTTTATTGAACATTACCTAGTCGAAAAATAAAATTGTTTTATCTAACAAACAGTTGTGTTTGGAATCTATACAACTTATTTTGTCTGAAGTTTTCCAGTAAATGAAGTAACTGCTCAATGAAAAATTAGATCTTACCTTCTACTTATATATATATCTTCAAGAAAGGTGTGCTATGTGGATACTGATTTGTAAGTAGTTAATCATTTAACTGTTTACGTTTAGTTTTGCTTTCGAGATCCTGTTTTTATTTGTATGGGTTATGCATAATGTTTATTAATGTGGTTTTTATTTATAGGGCAATGAATTCGAAAATATAGTCTGATGTCGAGAACTGAATATACGATGTAACTATTTTAAAAGGAGCGGGTCCATTAATGAAATGAAGCGAACCGAAAATATGTCACGATGTGGAAGTTGGCGTTGAAATACATTTAGATTTATAGATATCTCTCTCTCTCTCTCTCTCTCTCTCTCTCTCAAATGCTGAATAACTATTTAATTATCTATTCATCAAAGATACTCAAGAGTATTTTCTTATTAACTAAGTAATAAAACTAATTACTAATTAATAAATGTCAATAAATTACTGCCTAGTTTATTATATCCATAACGCCAAAATTATGATGTGTTGAAATAATGTAATTCAATTTAGTTTAATTCATTTGATTTGACTTACAATTTAACTTAAGTTTGTTGATTAAAAGTTTAATTTAAAGGCTCTTCACAATTTTCGGAACGGTTTATGAATGACAAAAACTAGTTATCGTATTCTTTTTTATTTAAGTGCAAGTGGATAAATTTTAAGAAAATATCAGATCTGACACAATATTTATTTACCGTGCCACAGACTAAAGATTATTGAAACTGCCAGCCATAATGTGTAATCTTTGCACAAACTTATAATAACGTGCAGAGGGCATTGGTTTCAAATTTATTTTTTTTATTTATTTTTTTTTAAATTAGGTTACATGATCCAAATTATTTCAAGTATATACAATGAGAATGATTTAGACAAAAGTAATGCTGTAATCAAATCATACGATGTTTCATAGTACTGTAATATTGTTAAGGACACTTAAAACACCCCTTCTTACTAAATTAAAGAAAAAAATCGTTATAAAACTGCTACTTAGGAAGAAGAATCAACAGATAGATTGGTTATTTAGAAAATATAACAAATTATTTTAAAATCAATCTAACGAATACTTCGAAGCTACAGATTTTTATATATACACGTGTTTGTAGATGACAATAGTAAACACAGCATCAGTAGACGACAATTAATTAATTTAAGGAGTGAGGAATCATTCTTTGACTACCGGTATTATGATGTGATAAATTACGGTCGGGGTGATCAAATTCAATATAGCCCAAATGGCTTTATGATATACTAGTATTTGATCACCCCATACTAGTTATATTCAAAGTTTTATTTCTTATTACTTAAATCTATAAGGGGGGGGGGGTATATATTTTCATCAATTGTACGATTTGATATATAAAAAAATACATTAATGAAATAAATTGTACCATACATTACCAAATCGATTTGTATTGTTATCATAGACAAAGACACTGCAAAATGTAAAGATATAACAAAGAAATATCCTTTCCAGAATTTATTGATAGTAAGTCATATTTCGGCGATTGGCTATTGAATGCAGCCAACCAGAAGATTCAGATTCTGCTTTGTAACTTCATTTTAACAAATAATAATGGGATGCTAAATCAGTTAAAAATTTATGATATTGCGGTAATAAATCATTTATCCAAAATGTACGTTTTTGTACATTTGGGTTAAATGTGATAATTTTTGTATACTTTCTTATGTGACCAAATCTTAATCTAAGAAATTCAAAAGATACACTACAAAGAATAGATCATATCTTCACTCTCTACCATCGCAGTAAAAATAACAATCAATCCATGCGTAGCCTGTGTCCTGTTTTGACGCCGATTTGCACACGGTGACATAATGCAATGTCAACAGATTATTATCACCATCTCCCAAAAAACCACAGATATGTTCAAGGTACAATACATTACGGCTCAAGACGATTCTAGTACATGTAAACAGTAAAATTAACATAATTTTATGAGAGGTATACAGCGACAACAATACTTTTCAAGATAGTTTTCTAAAAGTAAAATGGAATTGTCAAAACACCAAATGATCACGTACGTAAACCCCAGCATATAAAAAACAGAATTTGGTTAGCGAATATGACCTATTTAATAAAACGATTAATTATTTAAAAATCAGATAGAGGAGCGCACCTTTCTGGAAAATATATATAAGTCGAAGGTGAGACCTGAATTATTCATAAAGCAGCAACTTCATTTACTGATAAACTTCAGACAAAAAGTAAGTTGTATAGAATCACACCAAAACTGTTTGGTACTCAAAAGTATTTTTTAATGACTATGTAAAGATTTTATAAATTCATATGCTATCAAAATATAAATATGAATTTACGTAAAGAGTAAATGTTTGAAAGAAAAGTTTGTATGATGAACTTAAAAGTTGATTTAGGTAATTTTATTTTTATTTCACTTAATCAAATTCTTTTATTACCCGTGAGTAAACCAACTTTGACGTTGCCTTAAGTAAAATGTACGTGTTTTTTTTTTCTTCAAAGCAATACCACGATGAGAGCTTTCAGGCTTGTGCTTTTTGTGTTCATGATTCTGAAAATAGAAGCAGCATGGAAAAACGCCTACGACAAGCCCCTCAACTTCCAGTGCTCATCAGACAAGTCGTCTATTTATCACATTGTATCGGAACATAGTAACTCAAAGGAAGACCGGCGATTTGACTTCGCCTGCAGACAAGTTCCATCTGTCTCAGGATCTATCAACTGTAAATGGTCTGGTACGGACTTTTGTTGTCATATAATTTGATTGGTTTTAATCTCTTCACTGCTACTTGAATTGAATAGGACATTCTGAACAATATTAAACGAAGATTGTAATATTTTTGAAAATCTTTATGTATTGAAGATAGAGAGGGAAAGAAAAAACGAGCGGATACATATTTACAATTTAGCGATTGATTTTGTTTACCGAAGAATACAATTCAACGTTAACAATAATAACAGTGCTTAGGAAAATTCAGTTCTACATAAATCAAAATTATTTTAAAAGGTGTGGCACCTTTGGTGTTGGTTTTTTTTTTTGTTGGCGAAAACATTCAATTGCATAAAAAGCTTGTCATATTACTTTATAGGTTATGTCAATGAGTACGATGCCAATGTGCTTCACACTTGTTCGAATGGAGGCTATCTAAATGGCGTCCATAGTATCCATAACAATAAAAAAGAAGATAGAAGATACAAATTCAGATGTTGCACTCCTCGATCAGGTGATTACCTCTCCATTTTATCTAAAAATGAAATATGACATGTACAAAATGCTATTATATTTTCTTCTTCTTTTTTTCATTTTGATATTTTATATTGAGCAGAGTCTAAAATCTAATATGTGTTTATTTTAAGGATTTTACCACAAAAACTGTAAATGGACCGGGTGGGAGAACAAATATGATAAGACCTTAAATTATTTTGCTCCCACTGCTTACGTCATCAGAGGTGTGAATAGCATCCACAACAACAAGAAGGAGTAAGTACTTTCAAAGAAAGCATAAATCATGAAAATTTATGTTAATACAAAGTGAAGGCATGTAATGAGGCTCTCTAATTTTATCTTTACAGGGACAGAATATTCAGATTCGAAATCTGTAAAGTCGCAAGAATAAAGTGATCCATGGAATAGCTTGGTTTTTTTTCTATTTGTATTATTGTCATTGCAATAAATGTTAAAATAACTAATGTTTTTGTTACTCATTTGCAAATATTTCTAAATAGTTTTAAATAGTTTTGTACTCCCCCCCCCCCAAAATAGTTTTTAATACGTGTTTCAAAACTTTTCCGATTAGCTGATTGTTATTAACTTAAATGTCTGTGAAGATGGATGAATGGCAAATTAAACATAACATTGCCTTTTACCTGAATGGATAGCAAAGCCCTTTTAATGAACGATTGTGTATGGCTATTAAAGCAAACAGAATATATTCTATTTACCAGATATGGGTTTATAGAATATATATAAAGTATAATTTCCATCCGGTCGAATGATAAACATTATTTTATTAAACATTTTAGTTTGAAATTCAAAAGTTGCACTGAATTAAAGCTGATAAAAGTTTTACGATTTGGGAATGTTTGCAAAAATACAACTATCATACACCCATAAAAACCCGAAAACAATATTGAAACATTGCCGTTAACAGAAAATCTATTAAAATTCCATATAGGATTAGAATAACAATTGATTGATATAAATTTAACTCACTTTGACTTAACAATAACACATTAAAAGTAAATATAACTGTCAACAGTGTAAATAATATCCATGCAACAGCATGTATTGAAAACCATCAGTTTGGTATATTGTGTCGACTCATCTGTTGAAACCCAATGTTAGAAATGTGATAAATTTCGACTATAGGTACTTTTATTTTGTTAGGTAAACATCATGTTACATTATTGAGTATTGTGTAAAATTAAGCATAATAATTCAATTCCTGTCTTAACTTAAAATCACTTTGGTCATTTGTATACTTGTAGTGCTACTTGTAAGCAACATGTTGCAAGCACGCAGTGAGTGCAAATTATATTGCAGCCTACTTTAACGGTCTCATGTCTGATAAGGTGAAGTATATATATTTGGGGAACACCAATCTTTCAATATCTCTTAGCAGTGAAAACAAAAACTTGAGCGTTTTCTGGTGTTGGTCTTTTTACAGCAATGGAGGTAATTTGATTTAAAACTAATCTTTTTATAAGTGCATGTACCTTGCAACTTAAATAATATTTAAAGCTTCATTGATTAATTTAGTAAAAACACACCATATGGTGTGTTATTTTCTGACTTCCAACCAAACGAGTAAAAATATTTTATGATTATGTAAGTGTTTTCAAGTGCATAAAATATACGGTAGGATATCTTTAATTTTATCATTGATCTCTACATTGAATTAGTAGCATTTTAAAAAGAATTGTATTTATAAAAAAATTCTTCTCTCAAAAATAATTGTAGAAGAACAAAAATGATGTTGTTTATGATGGTGCTTGTATCTATGATGTCGGAAATAGAAGCAGGATGGAAAAACAACTAAACTGTAAACTGAACTTTATTTATTTTACAACGATTGATAAGCAAGTTCTACAACTTATATAAATATCTTTCATTGGCACGGATGTTAGCGCGAGGGGGCCATTGGTGTGGGAAGAAGCCGGAGTACCCGGAGAAAACCTACGTGTCCAAGCGGGCGACCGCGATACGCTATCACATACAACCACTGTCGCTCACGAGGATCGAACTCGGGTCGCAGCGGTGACAAGCAAGTGCATTGTCCACTTCGCTACTTGGACAAAAACAACTGGAATCAGCCGCTTAATTTCCAAAGCTCATCAGAGAGGCCCGCAATCTACCAGGTTGTATCAACACTCCATAACTTTTACGAAGACCGACGATTTGATTTCAACTGTAGACAAGTTCCATCTGTCTCAGGATCTATCAACTGTAAATGGTCTGGTACGGACTTTTGTTGTCATACAATTTGATTGGTTTTAATCTCTTCACTGCTACTTGAAATGAATACGACATTCTGAACAATTTTAAACGACGATTGTAATATTTATGAAAATCATTGTTTTAAAGATAGATAGGGAAAGAAATAACGAGCGGATACATATTTACAATTTAGCGATTGGTTTTGTTTACCGAAGAATACAATTCAACGTTAACAATAATAACAGTGCTTAGGAAAATTCAGTTCTACATAAATCAAAATTATTTTAAAAGGTGTGGCACCTTTGGTGTTAGTTATTTTTTGTTTTGGTTGGCAAAAACATTCAATCGCATAAAAAGCTTGTCATATTACTTTATAGGTTATGTCAATGAGTACGATGCCAATGTGCTTCACACTTGTTCGAATGGAGGCTATCTAAATGGCGTCCATAGTATCCATAACAATAAAAAAGAAGATAGAAGATACAAATTCAGATGTTGCACTCCTCGATCAGGTGATTACCTCTCCATTTTATCTAAAAATGAAATATGACATGTACAAAATGCTATTGTATTTTCTTTTCTTTTTTTTCATTTTGATATTTTATATTGAGCAGAGTCTAAAATCTAATATGTGTTTATTTTAAGGATTTTACCACAAAAACTGTAAATGGACCGGGTGGGAGAACAAATATGATAAGACCTTAAATTATTTTGCTCCAACTGCTTACGTCATCAAAGGTGTGAATAGCATCCACAACAACAAGAAGGAGTAAGTACTTTCAAAGAAAGCATAAATCATGAAAATTTATGTTAATACAAAGTGAAGGCATGTAATGAGGCTCCCTGTTTTTATCTTTACAGGGACAGAATATTCAGATTCGAAATTTGTAAAGTCGCAAGAATAAAGTGATCCATGGAATAGCTTGGTTTTTTTTCTATTTGTTTTATTGTCATTGCAATAAATGTTAAAATAGCTAATGTTTTTGTTACTCATTTGCACATACAACATGTATTTCTAAATAGTTTTAAATAGTTTTATACCCACCCCCCAAAACAAAAAAATATAGTTTTCAATACGTGTTTCAAAACTTTTCCGATGAGCTAATTGTTATTAACTTGAATGTCTGTGAAGATGGATAAATGGCAAATTAAACATAACATTGCCTTTTACCTGAATTGATAGCAAAGCCCTTTTAATGAACGATTGTGTATGGCTATTAAAGCAAACAGAATATATTCTAATTTACCAAATAGGGGTTTTGGAATGAAGTATAATTTTCATCCGGTCGAATGATATACATTATTCTTTTAAACACTCTAGTTTGAAATTCAAAAGTTGCACTGAATTAAAGCTAATAAAGTTTTACGATTTTGGAATGTTTGCAAAAATACGATTATCATACACCCATAAAAACCCGAAAACAATAACCAAAAATATTGAAACATTGCCGTTTACAGAAAATCTATCAAACTTCCATATTGGATTAGAATTAACAATTGATTGTTATAAATTTAACAAACTTTGACTTAACAGTAACACATTAAAAGTAAATACCCGGTATAACTGTCAACAGTGTTAATGATATCCATGCAACAGCATGTATTGAAAACAATCAATTTGTTATGTTGTGTCGACTCATCAGTTGAAACCCGGTGTTAGAAATGTGATAAATTTCGAATATAGGTACTTTACTTTTTTTTGCTAGGTAAAGAACCTGTTACATTATTGAGTTTTGTGTAAAATTAAGCATAATAATTCAATTCTTGTCATAACTCTCAGTCGGCTTTGGTCATTTGTATTCTTGTAGTGCTACTTGTAAGCAACATGTTGCAACCACGCAGTGACTGCAAATTATATTGCAGCCTACTTCGACGGTCTCGTGTCTGATAAGAATAAGTATATATATTTGGGGAACACCAATATTTCAATATCTCTTCGCAGTGACAGCAAAAACTTGTGCTTTTTCTGATGTTTGTCTTTTTACAGCAGTGGAGGTAATTTGATTTAAAACTAATCTTTTTATATGTGCATGTACCTTGCAACTCGAATAATATTTAAAGCTTCATTGATTAATTTATTAAAAACGTATCATATGGTATGTTATTTTCTGACTTTCAACCAAACGAGTAAACATATTTTATAATTATGTAAGTATTTTCAAGTGCATAAAATAATCAGTATGATATATTTAATATTATCATTGATCTTTACATCTAATAAGTAGTATATTAAAAAGAATTCTATCTATTAAAAATTCTTCTCTCAAAAAAAATTGTAGAAGAACAAAAATGATGTTGTTGATGATGGCGCTTGTATCTATGATGTTGGAAATAGAAGCAGGATGGAAAAATAACTGGGATCAGCCGCTCAACTTTCAATGCTCTTCGGAGAGAGCCGCCATCTACCAGGTTGTATCAACACACCATAACTATTACGAAGACCGACGATTTGACTTCAACTGTAGACAAGTTCTTTCTGTCTCTGGACCCATATCCTGTAGTTGGTCTGGTATTGTAGCAAACTATGTCATATATTTTGTGCTTTGTAAGTCATTGATGTTGTAGCAATATTCTGTTCTTTTCAACGTTTAATAACCTCAAAAAATATTCCAGAATATATATGTAATTAACAGGCATCCGTATTTCGTACAAGGTGAACAGATGTTTAAAGTGACTGTTGTCATATATATGTCATATATTTTGTGCTTTGTAAGTCATTGATGTTGTAGCAATATTCTGTTCTTTTCAACGTTTAATAACCTCAAAAAATATTCCAGAATATATATGTAATTAACAGGCATCCGTATTTCGTACAAGGTGAACAGATGTTTAAAGTGACTGTTGTCATATATATGTCATATATTTTGTGCTTTGTAAGTCATTGATGTTGTAGCAATATTCTGTTCTTTTCAACGTTTAATAACCTCAAAAAATATTCCAGAATATATATGTAATTAACAGGCATCCGTATTTCGTACAAGGTGAACAGATGTTTAAAGTGACTGTTAAAAGCTATATAAAAGCAATTTGTTTTTAGGGTACAGCTATTGTAAACTCTCATATTGGGTTTCATTGGGGTGTCTTTCGGTATTATAAGGTTTGTTTAAGAGTTAATTGGTGTATATTAGGTAAACATGTATTTGCTATTGCCTCTCTTTGACGAGACAGAAGGACAAAAACTAGAAACGATAGCAAAGTGAAGAGTTGATACAACTCAACATTTAGGTATATCGACGACGTATTGTCAATTAACAATTGTTATTTCCAAACTTACGTCGACTTGATATACATGTATCCCAGTGAACTTAAAATAAAAGATACCACAGAGTCTGCGTCATCTGTTTCATATTTGGATATTTTGCTGGACATAGACATTGATGGTAACCTAACAACAAAACTGTACTTTCTCTAGTCAACTTTCCTTACTTGTGTAGCGATATACCTTCATCACCTGCATATGGTGTTTTTGTCTCTCAGTTGATTCGATACGCAAGGGCATGCTCTTCGTATGAACAGTTTCTAAGAAGAAGCAAGCTACTGGCAAACAAGTTGATAAAAACAGGAATATCAACAGTCTCGTTTGAAGTCATGTTTTTCGTAAGTTCTATGGTCAATACAACGACCTTGTCAGCAAATACAATCTTCCACAATGTTGCATGCTGACTGACGTTTTTCATACTAATTGTTAGACCATAATTAATCACCTAATCGTCTACGCGCTTTTCCGAATTTGTTTTCCCGATTACGACAAAGAGCACACGGCGGGTGTGATCGGTCAGCAGAGGATGCTCACTCCTCCTAGGCACCTGATCCAACGTCTATCTATTTGGAGGTCCGTGTTGCTCTGCTTTGAATTTGTATTTCGTTTAATGGATTTTTGAGATGGTTCGCGGTTTGTTATTGTCGTTTTTTCACGTCAATCAAAAGAGTTACATTATCTTAAATTACAAAGGCCTCTGTGATAAAAACTATGCCCCCCCCCCCCCCCACACACACACGCTGCAAAATCAATCTAAGGGGAGTAACTCTCAGAAAGTATGGAAATACATTTCTAACAAAAGTGTACCAAAATACTAATAGAGAGATTCGTCATATTTGTACACGCTTTTGTTTTTGGTTTCAGGATACGTCAATAATTTTGATGCCTTGGTTCTTTATACTTGTCCAACCGGAGGATATTTACATGGCGTTTTCAGTGTTCATGACAATTACACAGAAGACAGAAGATACAAATTTAGATGTTGCACCCCTAGATCAGGTGAAAATATATATCCTATCCTATTCTCTTTTCAATGCCGATTTAAATTAAAGCAACTTATACTGTTACACTGTTAATTTTTGTAAGAAATACCAAAATTAGTAAATTTGGTAATATATTACAAGGATATCACCATAAAAACTGCAAATGGACCGATTGGGTTAACACCTGGGATGAAACCTTTAATTACTTTGCTCCAGATGGTTATGTCATCAGAGGTGTGTTTAGCATTCACAACAACTATACTGAGTAAGTAACAGAGGTAAATTATCAAAATAGATATGAAATGTCAGTTTACGAAAAATGTGACACCAAAACAATCGCTTCCTATACATAATATAATCATATGTTTTTGAACTGTCAGGTGATTTTTTAAAATTAGAATAATAAGCAGATAAGCTATATCTTATGATCCGGAACGTGTCGAAAATGTAATGCGGTTTAGTTACATAGACTTATACATGCGCTCCCACAAATTTTCTATATATGAATTGCACGCAGTAAACGTTACCTGCGTATTATGTGCATTCACATTGAAGATGATTTTTTTTATGATTGGTGTATGTTTAACACTCGAACTGCATTTTAAATTGAAAATAAATTTATCACAAGTTGTTTAATGAAAATAGTGAACAGTTATCAAAAGTAGGAGGTTTTGAGGTCTTTCCCTTTTCTGTAAACTTGGGAGGTATTTTGATTTAACAAATCTAAAATATTATTTTAGTCAATTGATGTTTATTTATCAATATTTAGGCGTCACGAAATTATATGAATAAAAAGATAAAAGATTATTTTTCTAAGGTTCATATTCATTACTTCAACAGGGATAGAAGATTCAAGTTCGAGATTTGTCAAGTTGCAAAACGTTAAACCGCAACGAAGTTGGAATTCTTTGCTTTGTTAAACAGCATTCTTGTTGTTGCAATAAATGTTATTAATATTAAAAAGCGTGCGTGGTTTTTAGTTTACCAAAGCCAAATGTTACATAAAATGCTTGTCGTTGTTGGCGAAAGCATTTTACATTTTATATAAATCCCTAGACCAATCGGGCGGATTCCAAGAAATATGTCATGTTTATAAACACAAAGATACAACAATTACAATTTTTAAAAAGAAGATCTAAAGATGTGAAATCCGCCATCATCAGACACGCAAGATATACTTTAATGATTTTAATAATATAATTAGAATGATAAATTGAAAATGAAAAATATAATTTAACTGGAAATTGAATTTATAAAGTAAAACGCATAATTATATCACATGCACATTAAAGCTTGCTTTGTTTAATAGCAGGCTGAGTATTGCGTACTCATTACGTAATTAATATTACAAAATTACCATATTTGTTGAATTTGGCAATCGGTTTTTAGAACGCAGTTTGCAGTTCGCAATTGAATAGTGAACTGCGTTCTAGAACGCGGTTCGCAATTCAAAATTTAGAATTCATATATGGGGCCCGAAATGTTCAGGTGCATCTACTAGTGGTATTTCACAATTACTGTGAAAATATGGTGACGCAGCTATCTCAAGTTTTTAAGAATCGGGCTTATATGCAATTGAATAGTGATCTGCGTTCTATCTAGAACGCAGTTCGCAATTCAAAATTTAGAATTCACATCTGGGACTCGAAATTTTCAGGGGCATCTACTGGTGGTATACCACTGCCACCATGAAAATTTAGTGAGGTGGTCTTTTCTACTTTTTGAAATTTTGGCCTTTTTTGCAATCGAATAGTGAACTCCGTTCTAGAACGCAGTTTGCAATTCAAAGTTTAGAATTCATATTTGGGGGCCAATATTTTCAGGGGCATCTACTAGTGGTATTTCACTACCACTGTGAAAATATGGTGATGCAGTTATCTCTAGTTTTGAGAATTGGGCTTATATGCTATTGAATAGTGAACAGTTCGTAATTCAAAATTTAGAATTCATATTTGGGGCTCGAAATTTTCAGGGGCATCTACTGGTGGTATACCCCTGTCACCATGAAAATTTGGTGATGCAGCTATCTCTAATTTTTAAGAATCGGGCTTATATGCAATTGAATAGTGAACTGCGTTCTAGAACGCGGTTCGCAATTTAAAATTTAGAATTCATATTTGGGGACCAAAATTGTCAGGGTCATCAACTGGTGGTATGCCATTAGCACCTTGAAAATATAAGGAAGTAATCATTTCAACTTTTTGAGAATCAGGCTTAATGTGAAAATATGGTGACGCAGCTATCTCTAGTTTTTAAGAATCGGGCTTATATGCAATGGAAAAGCGAACTGTGTTCTGGAACGCAGTTCACAATTCAAAATTTAGAATTCAAATTTTAGACCTGAAACTTTTAGGGTCATCTACTAATGTTATACCATTACGACTATGAAAATATGATGAAGTGGTCATCTCTAGTTATTGAGGTTCGAGTCTCCATTTATAAAACACTATCCATTAGAATGGGGTTTAAAACAGTGGACTTCGACTGATCGATGTTTTCTTAACAAGTTTAACAAGGGGGGGGGGGGGGGGGTTCACGTCAAAACATGACTGGGGGAATATAATTCCCAATTTTCTTTTGTTTTTTTGCGGGTTTGCTCGCTTTAGGGACTGATATAAAAAATGAGATGAAAAACATTTAATTATGTTGGGTGTAAGACTTTTCCATATTGTAAAACTGAAGATATCATTTACATTTTTACGTCAGTTGTTTTTTTTGGGGGGTTGGGTTGTTTCGTGTTATCAACAAATGGGATTAGTCCATGCTATGATTAACAATCCTAGTTTATCATAATGTATCATATTTCATATTTAAATGGTTTTTAGAGATGCTGATTTAGAAGGGGGTGCTACACGTCCACCCCCATCCACGTCCTTTTGGGAAAAAACCCTACCTTTAAAAAAATAAACAGAAGAGAGGGAGAGAAAGGGAAAATATATATATATATATATATATATATATATATATATATATATATATATATATATATATATATATATATACACATTTTACATCAATAGGGGTTTGCTGTAAATATGTTTGTGCATCTTTTGGTTGTAATGTCGGTTTTCAAAAAGCACGGGAACACCAATGCCGATGCTTATTTCATGGTTTCGTTTGTACTTAATCAAATCTAAAAAAAAATTAGGAGCCCCTGAATGCTTCGGTGCCTGGACCTCCTAAACAAGCTGGAGTTTCTATGAAGCCCCGAATCCCACTCCCTTCCGAAAAACCCTGCAAGCGAACATGTACTTCATACATCTAAATTTCCCATCACCCCTCACTACTCTTTTAAAATATTTCTGGAACTGCGTCTTCACAGGATGAACCTCTGCCATTTAGTTAACTGAAATGTGACTGAGCGGTAACTGAAAGGTAACTGAATGGCATAGCTGTGTCATTCAGTCACCTTTCCAGAGCTTTCAGTAAACATTTAGTTGACTGAATGACAGTGGTTCATCCTGTGCTTTTTACACTCTTACTAGTAAAACTCCTCGAAATTCCTATATTAGTTTTCAAATCCCTTCCCATTTTTTATTCAATTAAACAAAAATTTGGATGATGAATTACAAAAACATTAATTGAATTATATTGATATTATTTTTCCAAAATTAATATGTCAATGATAAAAATGTTGAGATACGATGTCTTTTATTGTTATTAAGCATTTTTCAATATATTTTTGCATTGCATGTCATGTGGCTATCTTTAGATTAAGTGAGATAATACCAACACAACACATGCAAGATTGCATTGACTTAAATATAAAAGTTAAACTTTGAATAGTGAAGTACAAAAATGTTTAAGCAGAAAACAAAATCTGCAAAATTTTTTAAAAAAGTTGATAAAAGTTGAGAAAAATATTCAGTATTAGCGTATGTGTATTTTCAGTAAGATCAACAGTTTATAAACTTTCAGGGTCAAGGGTAGGGGCCCTCGATGTTTCCGAGCCCGATGTTTAAAATCCCAAAATAATTAATAGTTTTAATGGCCTCATATCTCAAAAACTTGAGATCACCACTTCACCATACTTGTATATTTATGATAGAAGTGGTCAACAACTATTAAATGACCCTGAAGATTTCAGGCCTCATATGAATTCTAAATTTTAAATTGAAAACTGCGTTCTAGAACACTGTTCACTTTTCAATTTCACATAGTGTTAAACGAGTGGGAACCGAGTCTATTAACTTAATGACAACCACATAACCACATTTTTACAGTGGTAGAGGTAAACCACAAGTAGATGACCTGGAAAATTTCAGGCCCCAAATATAAATTCTAAATAAATTCTAGAACGCAGCTCACTTATCAATTGCAAATAAGCCCGAATCTCAAAAAGTGATAGAACGCAGTTCACTATTCGATTGCAAAAAGGCTAAAATTTCAAAAAGTAGATAAGACAACCTCACCAAATTTTTATGGTGGCAGTGGTATACCACCAGTAGATGCCCCTAAAATTTCGAGCCCCAAATATGAATCTTAATTTTGAATTGCATATAAGCCCGATTCTTAAAAACTAGAGATAGCTGCATCACCATATGTTCACAGTGGTAGTGAAATACCACTAGTAGATGCCCCTGAAAATTTCGGGCCCCAAATATGAATTCTAAATTATTCAATTGCGAACTGCGTTCTAAAAACCGATTGCCGCCCAATTTCATTTGTTTTTGAAAATTTAATGATTGTGAAAATGCATATGAAATACTCATACAATTTATTATATCTATGACTTTTACGTTTTCATTAGTTTAAACATGAAAACAAACAAAAGAAGTTATCGTTCTCTCCATGATTAAAGTCTCGAAGCGTTTCATTGATTAGACAAAGCGTTTTGTTGAACGAAACCTATTCATAATACCACAGAAAAGCACTGCTGCTTGAACTGATCACGGTATTATATTTTCCCCATTTTTCGACACTTTTTGTAACGCTATTGCTTATAAATTCTTTTCTTGAGATTTTAAGAAATCAAGCAGTTCTCCATTGCGCAATTTGTATCAAGCACAGGAGCATCGTATCCGCTCTACACTCTATGACACACACACACACACACACACACACACACACACACACACACACACATATATATATATATATATATATATATATATATATATATATATATATATATATATATATATATATATATATATATATAAAGGTTTTCAGTAGACGATAACACAATAATCCATTTCTCTCAAATTTAATCCAGAGCGCTTTCGCCTGATCGGCTCTTCAGTGGATTTCAAATTGTGAATTTGAAATCCACTGAAGAGCCGATCAGGCGAAAGCGCTCTGGATTAAATTTGAGAAAATTTGAGAGAAATGGATTATTGTGTTATCGTCTACTGAAAACCTTTTTCTATATCGTTACCTATACCAAGGACTTATTCGTTTATATATATATATATATATATATATATATATATATATATATATATATATATATATATATATATATATATATATATATATATATATATATTACACAAGGGAAGAATCGAAAGTAGGATACGATTTGTAAACAATGTCAAAAAACAACTTAATTGACAAAAGTTTCGCAAATCCTCCCACACAATGTTGCAAATGTTGTCAAAACACACGTTCACATTGAAATGTTCCTAATAAACTAGGTAAAAAGCGTTTTTGTCTCATTAAAACCGCTGTCTGCTGCAGAATTTTAGTTTTAATTCAATACAATGTAACAACAAAAATCCATAATGGTTTGCAATAATTAATCTCCAAGAGAAAAATGATGAGTTGAACTTTGTACTAGAGTAATGTACAAATCAATGTGTCCTCCATTACTTCATACTGTGGCAATGATCATACAATTTCCGTTACAAATGCATACACTGTAACGAACTCGATTCTTTATGATAAAATTAAAATGTTTGCCTTCAAAAAAAGTTGCTGAAAGTATATTAAAAATTGTATATATATATATATATGTCATAGAGTGTAGAGCGGATACGATGCCCCTGTGCATCAAGTAGCAGTCTCGATCTTTAATCTCTCGAGAGTTCTACTTCATACTTTATCTTAAATAAATATGTATCTGAAAATAATTAATAAAAGTGTCCTGTTTAAATGGTCGCAGTAGCACGTACTTTGCTAATTGCCACTTAATAGAAGTACATCTGTAGCTTTCGTCACAGCTTAAATAAGAGGTCAATTTGTATGATGTCCCCATTACACACATTCATTCAGAATACATCGCAATATAGAACACCAACCAGTGTGATTTAATCTATTTATTTGGGAATTAACTGGGGGAGGATAATCCTTTACACGATGATCTATGCTATTAATCTAGCATTGGTTTATAATGGGATCAGTGTATCTACGACTAATGTAGCGTCCCTCTTGACCGCCAATAACTCAAAACTTGAAAACAAACCCATCGCAGTATCCCCAAAGAGTTTACATCCCTCGATTCAACAAGAAATGAATAACTTGAAACAGCAGCTGAACCAGGAGGCACTCATAAGATTGTCGCTCACCAAACAATTGTATTCTGTCCTTAATGACGTTATTGAAATGAGAAAAGGAATGGGGCAGATGGAATCTAAGATACACGAGCTAGAGAAGTTTAGGAACTCAACCTTAGGCGATGATGTTCTCGCAAAACAGTTAGTAAACTTGCAGAAAGATCTTAAGAATTTGACATCAACGTGTAAAACTGCAAGTCATGGTAAGTTATATCTGTAATATCGATTCTTTGTAAATATGTTAAATTGAAAAAATTATCTGATATCATAATGATTATCTATGTTCCGTATGTATACACAATAATTATTATTTTTTACCACATCTTCCTCGTTTCTCAAAATTTCTAGTCGCAAATCCACAAGTCAATTAATATTTAGTCAACAAGTTCTACTCACCGTCAAGGTTTCTTAGATATAAAGCTTTTTTGTCACTTCCTAATCTATTTTAATACTTCAATTAATAATACATTCAATGCCTTTAGAGCTTTCCTAACCCTAATACTGTTGCAAATACTGTTGCTAATAATATACTTGTTTGATATTTATATATCAGGGTTTTTATACATAGAATTGATTCTTTCATTGTTATTTTGAATGACATTGTAGGAAAAGAAGCTATCGCTTTCAATGCAGTCACTTCAAAGACGCTCCTATATGATAGAAATACCCCTGTGAACATTGTATTCGATACTGTAATGTACGATACCCACGGTTCCTACAGTGCTCAAAGTGGGGTCTTTACAGCACCCTCCAAGGGTCTTTATATATTTACTTGGACAACCTTGGTCGCAGCTCGTAAAATTCTAGATACAGAACTTATCGTCAACGGAACACGAAAAGGTCTTGGCAACTGTAACAACGAAGGGAACCCTGGGTATGAAAACTGTGCAAATACAGTTCCTGTTGTGTTGGAAGCTGGGGATACTGTCAATGTCCGATCTGTGACTGGGAACTACATCCATGGATATGCATGGTCAAGTTTCAAAGGCTGGAGAAACTGACGGTTGTAACAGTGATATATTGTGCTTCCATTAAAGGCACTGTGTTATTTATGTATCATTTAATCTATTAAAGTCAGAAATCCTTTATTGAATAAAGAATTACAAATAGTTAGTAATTGAAAATATTACCGGAACATCTTACAAGGTGAATAAATATCTTTGAATATACTGCAGTACGTATTTAAATACAATGTAATTGTAAGATTTGTTACAGGACACTGTGTAAATCATTTGTATTTTTCTTTAAACTAAATAAATAAGTGCGTAGCTACGTTGTAAATGGAATATTATATAACGACTGATGTTGATTAAAGCAATTATACGATGGTTTTGTAAATAAACAAATGAAGTATAATTTTGAAACTTCTATTAACCCCGATTACATATAATGGAAGATAATGAAGAAAACTTTTTATCATGCGAAATAAAAAGACACTTGATTGCTTTAATGCTGGAATACCGGTATTTTACAAGGAATTATTTTACAAACAAATCATAAAACCCAATAATTAATCCTTAAAACGTTCTATGGTCTTGATCAAATGCTAACTTAAGTTAAATATAACTATATAATCATATTAAGTGTATGTTGATGGATTTTTTAGTTTAAGAATAAGAAGTTATATCTTTGTACCGATGATTAATTGATCAGTTACTTTAGATAAAGTATCATATATGTAAAATTGACATGTATTCAGACATTATAGATTTGAAAATATGCTTGAAACTTGGTTGTGAGAATGAACTTTTGTTTGTGATTTTGTTTTACCGATAATGCATTTTCTAGGGTGCATCTTAAAGGAAGTGAACATGAAAAAATTATCAAGGGCTCAAATTTGTCTGTTTGATGTGTATAATGATATCTGAAAACCGTTTAGACAGAACTTTCCTCAGTAAGAAGATATGCCACTTAGAATAACTAATTCTTGCAATCCATGAGCGCTGCCATATTGTTTGATTCATTACCTCCCTGCTGGGTTATCTCTAAGCATCTAAGAGAGGGCAGCACTGATGCTGACGCCAGTGAGACACATTGCATTTTTACACACGTTTAGTAACAGAGATAAAATGCCATCATCAAAATGTGAATTGGATGTAAAGAGTTGTGATTTTTAAACAGTGTTTATGGAGGAAGATTTTGGATCTCAGAATGATGCATTCCCACCAGCAGTTAATGTGACATGTAACTAGAATGGAATGTCCGTGGATCAGTGTTATTGTGACCTATTTTTTCTTGCACTCGGGAATTTCTTGTTTATGAGTTTAAACATTATGTGTGCTACATAAATGAGCACACAAGGTGCATTGCTCAGCATCCTGACTTTTAAAAAGTGTCTTAGTCCTGTTATTCTTCTGACAGCATAAACAGAACCGGCGTACATATATCATCAAGAATTAAGATAAAAACAAATCGGAAAATTTTCCAGGGCATTTAAATAAAAAGTAACGGTAAGAAACCCCACAAAGAAAATGAAATTACATTTTTATATTTATTTAAATTGAAATCTACAAACAGCATTTTATTTATGTAAACACTGACTGCCACATCTCCGTACAAACATCTGGAATGCTATGGTCTCATATTTCACAAATTAATTTATCTATTCATTTTTTGCACAAATCATATATAGTTATCTGAGGTTCATTTATAGAAATGTACTAAATCCTTGTCTTCTCATGACAGTACACAACATTTTTCTTCACATCAAGGCATATTTTTTCTTGTAACTTTTATCAACTCTGAACATAAACACTGGCCTAGTTCCAACATTGACCCAGTCACCAGCAGCAATGTGGCTTATCTACGTCAGAGAACAGATGCATGCTGGGGAATAATGGATTACCTCCATAAACCTTTCACTGAGAGTGTTAAATTGATAAAATCTCTTGATAGAAATAAACAAAAAGGTAACAGACCTCATTTTTAAGTTTCAAAAGGCTTTTAAAATAAATTAAGCAACAATTAATTTTTTCATGTTCACTTCCTTTAAATGTATTGCTATCTACGTAAATAACCAAGCAAGTCAAACCATACACGATATTGGTATCAAATAAAGCAATGATGGATTTTGACGCAGTAAATAAAAAGAGAAATCCTAAGATAATGAATCTGTGCAATAGTTGTTATTTACATCGTTTTGCATACGCTAAATCATTTTGAATTTTTCACTGGTTTTCCGAAAATATTTTGTAAAAAAACAATTTTCAGCAGTAAAGAAATCCATGATTTATGATTAAATGTGGGCCAATGTCCTTATCAAAAACAAATAATCATCGTTTTACTATTTTATTGTATGCATAGATATTAAAACCTACTTTTGTAGCTAAAAACATTTGATTTTTTTCCTCATCATTTTTTCAAAGTGATTCCATATTGGGGATTTCCAAATTATCTAGGTATTTCCATATACTTGAAACCGTAGAAACACATTTGTCTTCTAAATTAAGACAAAAAATATAGTTGGAAGATCAATTATATACTCCACACCCTTTATAAAACTATATAGCCCTTTTGTAACTCCTGTAAGATTCATTAACCATTCAACATCACTTGCTGGAAAACCTATTTTGGAGATATGAACTAACTTTATAAAGAATGACGATTTTTGTCTTTATGAATATTATTTTATTTGATATGATAAAAAGTCAGTTATTTTTAGTTCAGTAAGCTTATAAAGATTACAATATATTAATGAGCTAGATTAAAAAAAAATAAAAATAGCTTCATTTCAATGCTTTTTTTTTAATGAATTTGAATTTATTTTTTATGGTATCCAATTCCGTTTCATATTTTGAATTTGAGTCGTGATAATTTCAAAATGAAAAGGCTAACAGTGAATATTTAATCAAATATCCTTTCATGTTTTACATAAGGAATAAAAAGAGCGGAGATCAAAAAAGTTATTTTGATTGAAAATTAATTATTTTAAATTCGTGTTTTTTTTTCCAAACGTATTAATATTAGTTTTATCTAGGGATAATCTCCTGACTGTATAAAGTATCAAAGATTTCGGGGAGGGTTTTTAAATTATTTTTACTGAGAATAGAAGAAGTATTCTTTGCAGTGATTGCCTTCTAGTGTCACACTTAATATTTTATCGTTCAAGTGCTTACCTCCCTAATTAAAGTTAATATGTGGAGGGATGGGGTCGTTAAAACAGTCTTATTCCAAACGTGTATTTCTTTTACTTAGTTTTGAAAACATCAGAACTTTACACACTACATTGCAACTTTCTCTATGTTGTTCAGCATCAAACAGAATATTTTAATTAATTAGGAGTTTATTGTAGCATTACTCTTGACACGATGACTCACGTGATTGTTCTCATGCTGGTGTTCTGCGGGGTCAGTGGATCTGCAACAACGGAAGCTCCCTACTCACCAAACGAGCAATCTGAAAACATTACAAACGACGCAGTACAGGGGTTTTCTGAAAACATTACAAACGCAGTACCCTTTTACGATCCATTCCCAGTGAATCAACAAGATATCGACAACCTCAGACAGCAGCTGAACCAAGAGTCACTAATCCGGCTGTCGCTCACAAATCAGATGTACTCACTGTTAAAGGACGTCATTGCGATGAAAAAACAAATGGAAATGGGACAGATGGATTCAATCATACAAGAGTTAGCACACCACAGGAACTCAGGTAATAACAATCAAATCACAAACTTTACAATCAGGAATTGAGATCTATTAAATTTGAGATTAAAATAAAGTAAGATTAAAGGGGAAGGAAAGTCAAAAACATAATTCATTTATTTTAATAAAGTGGTGTAAATTATCACATGTGGTCATGCTGTTTTGAAAATAAAATACGTAATTAAGCTTTAATGAACGTTTGAAGTTGGAGAAATCGTATTTACTGGAGGCTGACATGATGTAGAACTCTTTTGTATTAAAAACCAAAAAAATTAGTTATTTTGACGTCACACCATCTATTCCGGTTTGGTTTACATATACAAATGAATCAATGTACACAGTGCTCTAAATATTATTAACGCTGGTTTATGCTTTTCTGTTACTAAAATAATCGACTAAACAAAATTGATAATGTTTGAGTTCACACGTCAATCTAAAGAATAAATACATGTATCATTGTATGCATAAATAGATGCATTTTCATAAGTAAATGACAGCTGTTAATCTGCTATCATTCAAAGTTTAAAACGACCTCGATTAATTTTTTTTTTATTTCAAGTCAAGTTCTTCGCTAACTGAATTAAATGTTATAATTGTTATCGGGGTGTTTAAAACTCATTCTTTAAAGTCGGAATTAATATGTCGAAATAACGACGGCAGACATTTTCTATGATACTTGGCATCTGTTGACAATGATTCCACATTTACGCGGAGATTTTTCAGACACTTACCTCCGCTTTTAGATTTCAACGAACATGCTCCATTTGACGATAGTTTGTAGTTTGCAAAGGTTAAAGAACGGTCTCAAATCAATATTGTTTCAAATTTTCCAGAACTTGTCATTTAGAGCGAATATCATGATGTTATGTTGATAAGACAAACCGGAATAGATGGTGTGATGTCATAGATTAAAGTTCAATGGTAGCCCTCATGGCGGCGGGAAATTTAAATTAAACGATCGATTTTCTTGATTTATTCATTGTTCCGGGGTTTTTAATGAAAATAAATACGATTTACAATTATAGTAGATGATAATTAATTGATTTATTGTACAACATATTTTTAGTTTCCTTCCCCTTTAAGTGTTTTATACAAGAAAGTACTCATAAAAAGTAATTGAAAGTTTACATGTTCACCTCATTTCCAACAATGAAAACATGATGGAAGAACAGTTTGTTTACTAATAGAATCACGTTTTTCATGCCTCAAATTAGATAATTCCTCTATCAAATGATACTCGAAGCATTATAATTCTGATATTCATTAATGTCGAATGATTATAAATTTTTATTTATGTGTAATGAGAAGAAACACGATTTTAGCATCATCGACACGGTAAACGAAAAAAACCCTCTCCCTGAGTGATGCATATACTTAGAGTGTTTATTTATTCTTTATTCAAAAATTAATCTCAACGAAAATCCGCTTGTTGTTTATAACCTATAAAGTAAAGACAGGGAACACATTGAACCTGACTAGCAAAACCCCTACAATTTCATGATGGAAACTTAAGTTTTATTCGGCTTTAATACATATTCCATCAATAGTCCAGTCAATTTAGCAAAATTTGGGGGATGGCCTTAAACAAATTGAAACAGAAATTTTTTTGTGGCATACGCCTCTATACGTTCATATTATACTTAAATAAAAAATCCACCTAAATCCTCTAAAGGGAAATCTTTTTTTTTGCTTGAAATTAATGATATTTTGGGTCACAAATTTGTCAAAAAAGAATTCAATTGATACATTGTGACAAACTTTTATCTAAGAGTTTACTATCAAAATACATACAGACATAATGTATTTTAAAAATTAATTAATAGATGTTTAACATATAAGTTTTTAAAAAAAAAAATGTTGATAGTTTGAGTCAATTTAAAGTCGATAAAAGTTCATAAAGTGATCCTCATTCATCATCAAAATTAATGTCTCCATCAATAGAATTAGAGCAACTCGTACCACGGCATTCCCCATAACTCATGGAACAAACAATACCATGTAGTTTACAATTGCAACGTGTAGATTCACAATTTGATTTGCAGTTACAGCGAATTATTTTCAATAATTCCTCGGGTGCAGGGGGTAGATGTGTTTTCGTTGGAACCAGAATCCCGTTTTACAACTTCCATCCCCAGTCTTTTGGCTCCAGGTTATTACCTATCCATTGTTGTACTTGATGGTTACTCGGTAAATGCGATATATTGCAGCTGCTTATGTTGGTGGGAGACTGCATACTTGTACCTGTTTTTCAACACGGGATGTTTTAGTGACAAATTTCCGAAATCCTCAGTATGTCTAGTCCTTCGCAAGCAAACAAACCAGCTATAACCTCTTCCCCTTGAGATGCAAGCATTTCTTTAGATGGCATCGGCGAATTTGTTAGAAAGTAAGAGGAAACCTCCTTGTAATAAGGTGAATTAGCTTTTACTTTCTTTAACATTTGTCCCTTACTCAAACCATATATTCTAGAGGTAGTGTTACAACCTGTCAATGCATGTAAAAACATTTTCGGTGTTCATGCACAGGGCGAAAAACAATCTTTAAGCAAGTCCTTAAAGGTGGCTTAAAGGTGGTGTAAAGGTGGCTTAAAGGAGATACAATCTTTAAGCCACCTTTAAGTCACCTTTAAGCTGAGCTTATAGGTCCTTAATGTCCAAACTTCTTTAAGTCACCTTTAAGCCATCTTTAAGCTACCTTTAAGCATCTTTAAGTGGCATTTACGTTCCCTTTAAGTTGTCTTTAAACCATCTTTAAGTTCCCTTTAAGTCAGGTTTGATCAAACTGAACAATAAAAACATGTATTAAATGCAAAAGCTCTTTTATAGGGAGGGGAGGGGGTGATCCGAGTGATGATATAATTTCCAAGGAATGGGAGGGGATGTTCCAGGCGGTTTTATTTTTCGTGCCATTAAACACATATCGCTATCATCAACACCGCTCCGATGGACACAGATTGCCGTTATAAAATTCTTTATAATTTTTTTTTCAAAATTATTGTAGGGGTGAGCGCAGTCTCTGTATCTAAATTTGTGTATGAAATTATATTTAATTATGTTTGTTTCCTATTATAAATTAATCGATGAAATCTCTCTCTCTCTCTCTCTCTCTCTCTCTCTCTCTCTCTCTCTCTCTCTCTCTCTCTCTCTCTCTCTTAGTTCATCCGTATGTATTTTTTTCAATTTTAATTATTTCTAGGTCTAATTCTAGATCTGCTAGATACATGTTAAAGATGAAAATACTCTCAACTGCCTTTGTTATATCGGGCAGGATATTACTGCTTTGTTTGTCTAGACATAGTTTTGTTCGTTTGTGTATATCTAATTAGAGTCCATTGTTTGTGCAACTTAAGAAAACCCCCGGAACTAACACAGAATATACAAGATATACACAACAGTTGTGTCTTATGCCCAGGTGCATGTTTGTGTATATCTAATTAGAGTCTATTGTTTGTCCAACTTAAGAAAACCCCCGGAACTAACACAGAATATACAAGATATACACAACAGGTGTGTCGTGTGCCCAGGTGCAAGTCAGTGTTTCTAAAGGCGTTAAATCTTAGTATGTACGAGTATACGATAAGGCTAGTGAATAAAAGTTTATTTACATTTGTAATTCATTTTCAAAGAATTATTTCCCAACTCTGTGTTTTAAAAATGTAACGTCTACAAATTAAAGATACATGTATGTAAGAGTAAAATCTAGAGGCTAATTAATTCCTGTACCGGTGATCATAAATAGGGGTTAATTGTTTAAATATATGTATAAGAGTAAATATGTCACATACCCGGCCTGGTACATCATACAATTGTATGTACAAGTATATGTATACATCATTTGCAATTGCCACATGCAGTAAATACGTCACCCGTTATTGGTAATATTGTTTGTTATAGAATTGATAGTCTAAAAATCATGTATACAAATAAATGTTTAAACATACTGGAACGGTGCCGTGATCATGAAAACCGGGAAAATTGCGTAGAACGTATACCCTAATAGTTTCAATGCATTTAATAAAAGAAATGATTTCATCCTCTTCCTTGCATTTCATTTAGCTGTGAATTAGATGAACGTTTATCTACTCGGTTTAAATTTATTTACTAAATAAGCCTAACGGTTTCCATTATGGTATAATATATTTTTTTTCACTGAAGACCAAGTTCCGTATTTCATTCTAAATATATGCATGCATGTAATTTATATATTAGATATGATTGATTGTTACAATTTGAATGGAAGTCAAAATCTTTTCAAGTAAAAAATACACATTGAATACATTGATTCAATATCGACTGATATATAGAATATAAAAACCTCCCTTAATATGTAAGTAGCCGTGGCGCAGAGGAAGCGAGGTGATGCTGGTAAAGGAAGTGTCCCGGGTTTAATCCTCGTCTTGGGAGTTTTGATTACTTTTTTTTTCATTTTATTTCCTAGAACAAAAACGGTTTTTAATACCTTTTCTATCATTATCATATAGTTAATATATTTTGTTGGTAAATTAAGCACAATATTGAATTAAAAGATTTTTTAATGGCTTAACGGTGGCTTAAAGGTGGCTTAAAGATGGCTTAAAAGTAGCTTAAAGGTAGCTTAAAGAAGTTTGGACATTAAGGACCTATAAGTTGTCCTTAAAGGTGGCTTAAAGGTGGCTTAAAGATAGTTTTTAAGCTGCCTTTAAGCCATCTTTACGCTTTCTTTAAGCCATCTTTAAGCAACTCATATAGCTTAAAGGTAGCTTAAAGGTGGCTTAAAGATCGTCTTTAAGCTACCTTTAAGCACCTTTAAGCTATCTTTAAGGAGAACTTAAAGATTGTCATTCATCCTGTGATGACAACTTCAAGGAAGACAGAAGATACAAATTTAGATGTTGCACTCCAAGATCGGGTAACTTTGATTTCTAACTTAATGCTCAACGCTGAACTGAAAATATAAAAAATCATGTAATAAAAAAAACCCCAAAATCAACTATACTTTTACATTGTTCATTTTGAAAAAATCTAATACAGTCAAACTTCGTTATCTCGAACTAGATAGGATTCTGTTTAAAAACTTCGAGATATTCGAGTATTCGAGATATCGAGGGTAAAATACTTAAAAAATAAGTGGCTGGAACACTTCGACATATTCATTGTATTCGAGATATCGGTGTTCGAGATATCGAAGTTCAACTGTAGTTGTTACAGGTGAAATGTATAAATTTGATATAAATGTATTTCAAGCACATCATCATAGACACTGCCAATGGACCCAATGGCTTAACAACTGGGATGAAACTTTCAATTACTTTGTCCCCCGTAGTTACGTCATCAGAGGTGTACTAAGCATTCACCACAACTTCTATGAGTAAGTCTTGAGATGAAGAAATTAAAAAAAAAAGGTGATAATTTTCGAGAAAGAATGAATAACTATGACATTTTTTGGATCAGTGTCAAAAGATCAAATATTCTAAATAAACGAGAAATACAGCAATATCAATAATGTTTAGACCAAAAAACCAAAATCTAAAAATATACAACATGCAGTATGATATTTTAGTCATTGTTCTTATATGAATAAAGATAAAATGAATTGCGGTTTCAACATCTGGGACGGTACCATTCGAGATTCAAGATTCAGATGTCAAGTTGTCAAAGGTTAAAACAGAACAATGCTTGAAATATATGGATTGGTGTATTATTGTTGACGAAATAAAAGCAAACATTGAAAATTGCAAGTGTTGTGTATTTAAATGTAATCCTTATATCTCAATTAAAGTCTAACAAAAGTCAAATAGACAGTAAATTGTTGCTGCCATTTCTTTCAAAAGAAAGCACGAATGTGGTTAGTAAGAAGTGAGAATTAAAATACGTATAGTTCTTTTGAAAAAAGGTAAACAGGAGCATGCATAAAAATGAATATTTTTTTTAATTGGTATACCTTAACGGATGTCTTTGCTTCTTTCACCGGTCCTTCTTTCGGAGTTTCATACATGATCATGAGATGATGATCAGTGAGAATAATTATGTAAATGACGTTGGTTTCTTCAGATTGATAAACACTTGACTGATAGCTTAGTGGACTTGATTTTGTCATATCTTTGTGCATGCTATAATACATTTGACCTTTGTCTTAAAAAATGATGACATGGCCTTTTTGTTCGATTGTGTTTTTATCATTCTGTTGAATGTTTTGTCCTATGTATTGAGATCTTTCCATTGATCTGGGTTTTAATTGTTCACTAGTATCCAAATCCAACTAAAAAAAGAAGAGGATATAGATTTCGATGTTGTCCACGTCAGTAAGGCTACACATGTTTTGCTCTTTCCCACTTACTTAAATCACTTATCATAGGTGTGTGTTTGAGAATTATTAGTTTCATTATTAACATTTAACTAGTTTTGGTTGTAAAAATATGATAACGGTTAGGTTAGATTTAAATTAGTTTCCAATTATTAAGAATGTAATTCATTTTAAGGTTTATATTGAAATTTCAAATATTGTTTTTTCCAATGGGAAATTTTTTTTCCTATAGGAATTTATTTTTGAAAAGTAAATATCTTACCTGACAGGTGAGATACAATGATATCAAAGGTGGTTGTTTACTCTTTAAGCTATGGTCTATCATATGGCATATTTGAATTTTTCGATATATGCCGTTTAATCGGGTGCAAGAATGCCATCTTGGCACTGGTAGAATTACCCGGCACAGTGTTCTTACTTAAATCTTTACTTATTAAAATTTTCTGAAAAAATATTAAAATGAACAAAAATGAAAAGACATCGGTATATAGACATATATTATTTAAAATGGAGGACATTCTATCACCTAATTGAGGGGTGCAACATCTGAAGTTGTATTTTAAAACTATCTTCGTATTATTGTTATGAATAATATGGACGCTACTTAGATATCCTCTGTTTGAACAAGTTTGAAAGACATTGGCATCATAAACATTGACATGACCTATTGAATTATGTGTAACTGAATTTTTCCAATCACTTTAATTTCTTTAAAGGTTCAGCTGTGTGAAAATTATTTGGTACACTATAAGCATGTATTCATCCTTTATTTTACCCCCCCCCTCCTCGTTCTTTTAATCTTTAAACCCCTTCTACTTATATATATATATCTTCAAGAAAGGTGTGCTATATTCATACTGATTTGGAAGTAATTAATCATTTAACTGTTTACGTTTACTTTTGCTTACCAGATCCTGTTTTTATTTGTTGGGGTTATGCATAATGTTAATTAATGTGGTTTTTATTTATAGGTCAATGAATTCGAAAATATAGTCTGATGTCGAGAACTGAATATACGATGTAACTGTTTTAAAAGGAGCGGGTTCATTAATGAAATGAAGTGAACCGATAATGTGTCACGATGTGGAAGTTGGCATTGAAAATACGTTTAGATTTATAGTCATCTCTCTCTCTCTCTCTCTCTCTCTCAAATTCTGAAAAACTATTTAATTATCTATTCATCAAAGATACTAAAGAATATTTTCTTATTAACTAAGTAATTAAACTAATTACTATTTAATAGATGTCAATAAATTACTGCCTAGTTTATTATATCCATAACGCCAAAATATGATGTGTTGAAATAATGTAATTCAATTTAGTTTAATTAATTTGATTTGACTTACAATCTAACTTAAGTTTGTTGATTAATTAAGTTTAATTTTAAGGTTCTTCACAAATTTCGGAACGGTTTGTGAATGGCAAAAACAAGTTATCGTATTCTATTTTATTTAGGTGCAAGTGGATAAATTTTAAGAAAATATTAGATCTGACACGATATTTATTTACAGTACCATAGACTAAAGATTATTGAAACTGCCAGCCATAATGTGAAATCTTTGCACAAGCTTATAATATAGTGCCGCTGGCATTGGTTTTTAAATTTTATTTTAAGCTATTTTTTTTAAAAATTAGGTTACATGGTCCAAATTATTTCAAGTATATACAATGAGAAAGATTTAGACAAAAAAAGTAATGCTGTAATAGAATCATACGATGTTTTATAGGAATGTTACATGGTTAAGGACACTGAACACACCACCTAAATTAAAGAAAATAATCGTTATAAAATAGCTGCTTATGAAAAAAAATTCAACAGATAGATTGATTGTTAAAAGAATAACAATTTGTTTTTAAACCAATCTAACGAATATTTCAAAGCAAAAGATTATTGATATACACGTGTGCGTAAATGACAGTAGCAAACACTGCAATTGTAAACAACAATTAATTAATTTAAGGAGTGAGGAATCATTCTTTGAGTATAACGATGTGATAAATTACGGTCGGAGTTATCAAATTCAATATATAGCCCAAAGGGCTTTATAAAATATTTGATCCCCCCAAACTAGTAATAATCAAAGTTTTATTCCTTATTACTTATATCTGTAGAGGGAAGTATATATTTTCAGCAATTGTAAGATCTGATATATAGAGACATTAATGAAATGAATTGTACCATACATTACCAAATCGATTTTTATTGTTATCACAGACAAGGACATTGCAAAATATATAACAAAGAAACAACCTTTATAGAATTTATTTGTCGTAAGTCACATTTCGGCGATTGGCTATTGAATGCAACCAATCAGTAGATTCAGATTCTGCTTTCTAAATTCATTTCAACAAATATCAATGGGATTGCGAATCAGTTACAAATTATTGATATCGCGATAGTAAAACTTTTTCTTCAAAATGTTGTGATTTTTTTCTTATTTCGGTTAAATGTGATTATTTTAGTCATATTCTTATTTGCCCAAATCTTTATCTCAGAAATTCAGAAGATAAACAACAAAGTATAGACAACAACCTCATTCTCTAGCATTGCGAGAAATAACAATCAATCCACACGTAGCCTGTGCCATGTTTTAACGCCAATTTGCACACGGTGACATAATTTCATGTGTACAGATCGTAATCTTCATCTCCCACGAAACCACAGATTTGTTAAAGCTACAGGTCATGACAGCTCTACAGTTAAACCTTTCTTGTACTTGTAAACAGTAAAAATAATACTTTTTTAATGAGAGGTACAGAGACAACAACGCTTCTAAACATAATTTTCTAAAAGCGAAATGCAATTCTAAAAACGTCAAATGATCGTGTACGTAAACCCCAGCAAATAAAAAACAGGATCTGGTAAGCGAATATGACCTATTTAATTAAATGATTAATTATTTACAAATCAGAAAGAAGAGCGCACCTTTCTGGAAAATATATATAAGAAGAAGGTGATACCTAAACTTTTCATAGAGCAGTAACTTCGTTTACTGAAAAACTTCAGACAAAAAGTAAGTTATATAGAATCAAAACACAACTGTTTGTTATTCAAAACTATTCCATTTTATGACTATGTAATATTTTTTTTTATAAATTAATATGCTATCAAAATAGAAATATAAATCTACGTAAAGAGTTAATGTTTGAATAAAAAATTGATCATATGCTTTTATTACCCTTGTGTAAACCAACTTTGACGATGATTAAAGTAAAATGTACGTGTTTTTTTCTTCAAAGCAATACCACGATGAAAGCTTTCAGGCTTGCGATTTTTGTGTTCATGATTCTGAAAATAGAAGCAGCATGGAAAAATAGCTGGGACAAGCCGCTCAACTTCCAATGCTCTTCAGACAAGTTGGCTATTTATCACATTGTATCGGAACATAGTAACTCCAAGGAAGACCGGCGATTTGACTTCAACTGCAGACAAGTTCCATCTGTCTCGGGATCTATCTCCTGTAAATGGTCTGGTACGGACTTTTGTTGTCATACAATTTAATTGGCTCCAATTTCGTCACTGCTACTTCAAATTAATACGACGTTCTCAACAATTTTAAACAAAAATTGTAAATTCTTTAAAAATCTTTATGTATGAGAGAGAGAGAAATAACGAGCGAATACATATTTACAATGTAGCTATTGAATTTGTTTATATAAGAATACAACTGAACGTTATCAAAAATAATAGTGCTTAGGAAAGATCAGTTACACATTAATCAAAATTATTTTCAAAGGTGTGGCACCTTTGGTGTTGGTTATTATTTGGCTGGCAAAGACAAACAATAGCGTAATAAGCTTGTCATATTACTTTATAGGTTATGTCAATGAGTACGATGCCAATGTGCTTCACGCTTGTTCAAATGGAGGCTATCTAAATGGTGTTCACAGTGTCCATAACAATAAAAAAGAAGATAGAAGGTACAAGTTCAGATGCTGCACCCCTCGATCAGGTGATTACCTTTCCATTTTATCTAAAAATGAAATATGAGAGGTACAAAATGGCAGTATATTTTCATTTTTTATTCATTTTGATATTTTATTCTGAGCAGAGTCTGAAAACTAATATGTGTTTATTTTAAGGATATTACCACAAAAACTGTAAATGGACTGGCTGGGTCAATAATTGGGATAAAACCTTCAGTTATTTTGCTCCTACTGATTACGTCATCAGAGGTGTGAGTAGCATCCACAACAACAAGAAGGAGTAAGTACTTTCAAAGAAAGCATAAATTATGAAATTTAAAGTTAATTCAATGTGAAGGCATGTAATGAGGCTCCCTATTTATTTTTTATTTTTACAGGGACAGAAGATTCAAGTTCGAAGTTTGTCAAGTTGCAAAACTTTAGAGTAAAATGAACCATGGAATAGCTTGTTTTCTTTTATTTGTTTATTGTCATTGCAATAAATGTCGAAATAATTACTGTATTTGTCAGACATATTTATAGATAGTTAAAAATAGTTTTGTACTCATGACCCCCCACCCCCCCCCCAAAAAAAATATGGTTTTCTAAAAACAAGTGTTTCAAAACTTTTCCGCTATTGGTTAATTCTGTCAAGTGTATTAGTTCAACGGCTTAGCTATTTGATACTGACTTGAATGTCTGTAAAGATCGCTGAATGGCAACATAAGGTTGCCTTTTAGCTGAATCAATAGCAAAACCATTTTTAAGAACGATTTTGTATGGCTATTAAAGCAAACAGCTATCATCCGGTCGAATGATTTACATTATTCTTTTAAACACTCTAGTCTGAAATTCAAACGTTGCACTGAATTTAAGCAGATAACATTTTTACGATTTGGGAATGTTCGCAAAAATACAATTATCATACACGCGTAAAATCCCAAAAAACGATAACCAAAAATATTGAAACATTGCCCTTAACAGAAAATTTCATATTCGATTAGAATTATCAATTAATTTTTATAAAACTAACACACTTTGACTTAACAATAACACATTAAAAGTAAATATAACTGTCAACATTGTATATAATGTCCATGCAACAGCATGTTTTGAAAACAATAAGTAGTTTGTTATGTGGTGTCGACTAATGTTACCAATGTGATAAATTTCGAATTTAGGTACTGTACTATTATTTGTTAGGTAAACAACATGTTTCATTACTGAATGTTGTGAAAAATAAAGCATAATAATTCATTTTTCGTCTTAACTCTCAGTCGGCTTTGGTCATTTTTATTCTTGAAGTGCTACTCGTAAGCAACATGTTGCAACAACGCAATGACTGCAAGTTATTTTGCAGCCTAATTCGACGGTATATTGTCTGATAAGATTAAGTATATATATTTGGGGGAATACCAATATTTCAATATCTCTCAGAATATAAAACTAAAACTTTTGGGTTTTTTCTGATGAAGGTCTTCTTACCACAGTTGAGATAATTTTTTTAAAACTAATCTTTTTTCAAATGCATGTACCTTGCAACTCAAAATATACTGTATTCAGGGGATTTTTTCGCTTCGTGGTATTTTCGCCCTTCAACACTTACTTGCAAACCGTTTCGCCCCGTCTTAAATTCGCCCAGACACGCTTATCTACTAAAGAATTAGCTTGGAACATTGGAAGTCGCCCAGTCTTAAATTCGCCCGCTGACAACGAGTGTGAAAGGGGCAAAATAAAACGGTTGCAAATATTTCCCTGAGTTAATATATTTATTTTCATTATTGACTTTTACATAGTATTTTTAGCTTTTTAAAAATAATTGACATTTATAAAAAATATTCTAATTCTTACAAAAACAATTGTATAAGAACAAAAATGAAAGTGTTCATAATGACGCTTGTATCTATGATGTCAGGATCAGCCACTCATCAGAGAGGTCCGCCATCTACCAGGTTATCAAAACATCATAACCATTACGAAGAACGGCGATCTGACTTCAACTGTAGAAGAGTTTTTTCTGTCTCAGGACCCGTATCCTGCACTTGGTCTGGTATTGTAGCAAACTATGTCATATATATGGCACGCCAAATTCACAAAAATAAGCTAATCATAGTTTCACAAACGATAAACTATGTTTAACGGTTGTAAACTATAGTTTACGGACAGAAAACTATAGTTAACGACGATAATCTGTATTTTACATCTGTAAACCATAGTTAACGCGATAAACTATGTTTCAGAAGTGAAAAACTATAATTAACACTGAAAACAACCATTTGCGATTGCAAAACATGGTTTATCTGATAAATATAGTTTCACGATTGTGAAACTATGATTAACAACTCTAAATATAGTTAACGAATGTAAATTATAGTTTACAGATGTGAATCTTTATTTATCTGCAAAATCTATCGTTTACGTTATTTTCAGACAGATAAACTTAGATTATCATTCGTAAACTATAGTTTACAACCGTTAAATATGGTTTTGCAAATGAAAACTATAGTTAACGGGGTCGTTAATTATATTTAACGAATAGTTAACTATAGTTTACGGTTCGTAAACTATAGTTATCAAAAAACTATTGTAAACTATAGATTAACGTCCGTAAACTATAGTTAACAGTCGATAAACCTAGTTTATCATCTGTGAAACTATATTTAACGCCGTTAATCTATGTTTCACATCTGAAAACCAAACCATAGTTAACGCGATCATCTATGTTTTAGAAGTGTAAATCTATAATTAACACTGAAAACAACCATTTGCGATTGCAAAACATAGTTTATCTGATAAATATAGTTTCACGATTGTGAAACTATGATTAACAACTCTAAACTAAAGTTTAGAACAAATTCCAGAATTAAATTATAATATTCAAATTCCAAAAATCTCTGCACTCATCCAACAATGGGAAAGGCGAATTCTTACTCCCATAGGAAGACTTACTGTACTTAAGAGTCTTATTATTCCAAAAATAAACCATTTACTTATTTCATTACCAAATCCAAGAATAGAAACTATTAATTTTTTGAACAATGATTTTTTTAGATTTATTTGGAAATCCAAGTGTGATAAAATTAAACGCTCAGTCGTGACACAAAACCTCTTTGCAGGAGGCTTGAATATGGTGAACTTGAATAATTTTATAATTTCTTTAAAGTGTTCTTGGATACAAAGACTAGTGCAGGGGGGACAATCTTGGTTGAGTATTTTTAAAGCAGTGTTTGGAGATACTGTGTCTGGATTTTTGGATTTTGGTGATGCTTTTATTGAAAATCTTTTGAACAACTGTACCAACACTTTTTGGAGAGATGTTCTGAAGTCATGGCTTATTGTATTGAATACACATTTTAACCAAAGTCGAATTTCAAATGATAACATAACATATGCTCCAGTTTGGTTTAATTCTAAAATTAAGGTGGATAAAAAGCCTGTGTTTTATAAAGAATGGTACAGAAGAGGTGTTAAAATTGTGAAATACTTTTTATATGAAAATGGATCATTTCTATCAAAATCTGATTTTGAAAAGAAATTCAATTTTGAAATATGTTTTATGCAATACAACAGTATGATTAGTGCTGTAGCAAAGTTTGTAAAAGGTTCAAAGTTCTGTAAGGAAACCTACAGCCATAGCATTGGTCCTTTTGTTCCTTATCATTGTGTTGAAATTCTTTTATACAAGAAATGTACCAAGCATATTTACAAATTAATTAATACTAATACAGTAGGTATATTACCAACATCAATTAGAAGATGGAATTCCACTATTGTACAAAGAGGATATCCGGATTTAATTTTACAGGATGTGTTTAAAATATGTTTCAAGGTCACTAAAGACTCTTCTATACAATGGTTACAATATAGAACATTACATAGACTTCTCCCAGTTAAAGCTTACTTGAAAAAGTTAAAATTAGTAGATAATGACACTTGTACTTTCTGCAAGAGTGAAGTTGAAACCATTGAACATATTTTCACATCTTGTCCTACTGTACTTGCTATCTGGAATAGTTTGAGTATGCATATTTACAATACTGTCTCAAAGAGAGTTGGTTTAAATGTAATCAATGTATTATTCGGAGAGGCTCCTCTCTCAAAGTCAAATTTAGTCATTAATTTTCTAATTTTATTTACCAAACAGTATATTTTTCAATGTCTTTGTAATAAAAAAACCCCAAACATTGCTGGACTAATGTGTCATTTACTTTATAGATATGAAATTGAAAGTTGTCTAGCAATTAGAAATTCTTCTTTTTACAAACATAATACAATATGGTCTGAATGGAAAAATCTTTTCTGTGATGTTTAATATATACAAGATCTAGAGCAGAAGTCATATAGTTTTTTTTTCCTGATTGTATCAACTTTATAGTATAATTACTTATAATCTATGGTATGTGTGTTTGTGTATGTATGAATGTGAAAAATGTAATTACAAAAAATTGCAAATAAAAAAAAAAAAACAAAACAAAAAAAAACAAAAACTCTAAACTAAAGTTAACGAATTAGATTATAGTTTACAGATGTGAATCTATATTTATCAGCAAAATTTATTGTTAACTTTTTAACAGATAGATAAACTATGATTATCATTCGTAAACTATAGTTTACATGCGTGAAATATAGTTTCACAGATGTAAACTATAGTTAACGAATCGTTAACTATAGTTTCGGATCCGTAAACTATAGTTAACAGCCAATAAACCTAGTTTATCGACTGTGAAACTATGTTTAGCACATTTTTGTGAATTTGGCGTACCATACATATATTTTTGTGCTTTGCAAGTCAAGAAGTTGTAACTTATTCTGTTCTGTACTGGTGCTTTTTATTCAACGTTTAATTACCTCATAATATATTCCAGAATATATCATAACCAGTCATCCATATTTCGTTCAAAGAAAGTAAACAAATGTTTAGAGTGACTGTTTAAAGTTATATAAAAGCCATTTGTTTTTAGGCTACTGCTATTGTAAATTCTCATATTGGGTTTAATTGGGGTATCTTTTGGTATTACTAGGAGGCTTTTTGGTCATCAAAATAACCATCAGATCGACCAAAAACCTTCAGATGTGATTTGTTTACCTAGTAACTATATACTGAATTACTGGTATTAAGTAAAGCTTGTGGGGTTTTTCCTATAATCTTATATCGAGCTTTTCTTCTAAAGGAGTTTTTGACATTTTGTATATGTTTTAGCTTTTGGTTTCAGGTTATGTCAATAAATTTGATGCCTTGGTTCTTTATACTTGTCCAACATTTAATTTTTTTTATATTTACATGGCGTTTTCAGTGTTCAAGACAATTACACAGAGGACAGAAGATACAAATTTAGATCTTGCACCCCTAGATCATGTGAAAATTTAAAATGATAAATTAATTATACTGTTACCTGATTGAGTTTTGTAAGAAATAACAAAGTGAGTAAATTTTGTAACATGCTATAAGAATATCACCATAAAAACAGAAATTGGACCGACTGGGTTAACAACTGGGTTGAAACATGCACCTTCTTTGCTCCAGATGGTTATATCATCAGAGGCGTGTTTAGCATTCACAACAAATATACTGAGTAATAAAATAATAGAGGTAACTTATCAATATAGATATGAAATGTCAGTTTACGAAAAATGTGACACCAAAACAGTCGTTTCATTTACATTATATAATTATAAATTTATGAACTCCCAGGTGATTTTTAAAGATTAGAATTATATGCAATTAAGCCATATATATTATAATTAATTATTTGTAACGTGTCAAAATGTCTTGCGGGTGAGTTGAAGAGACTTACAAGCGCCCTTTCCATTTTTCTACGTATGATTTGTATGCAGCAGTTATTATTATGTTTAATGATAATACCTTTTATGTGACATGTGTTTTCTTCTTGTTTTATCACAAACGATATTTGTTTACATTTATAAGTCTCCTATTTGGGCATTTGTAGATTATGTAATTAATTGGTGCTATCGCTAGGTCAAGATCCTAAATTTAATACTATCTGGGTAGGATGATATTTAAACCAATCAGCGTGGCTCCTCTAGACCACGTGATCATTCTTGTTTTATTTACTAGAGGGGAAAGCCACGCTGTATTTTAAGAAGATCATTTGGGAAAACCCTCCATCCACCCCTTTCTTCCGCCATAATTATAATTTTCACTTTATTTCTATTTTCATGTATTGGTATACTATGTATCTTGTCATTGCGTGTATCTTGTTATTTTCCACCCTTTTTTGATGTTTGGCATATATCATTGCCTTGATTTTTGATATGTTTTACTATTGGGGGTCAGCATATTGCATAATGTACTGCCAAAGACTTTACACAGTAGTCAGTTGTTTTCTAGTCTATGCTGACCCCCTTGATGGTGTATATATTTATTTTTCGTCATTTACTTCAATAAATGACATGTGTTCATTTCTATACCTGTTTTGTTTTCACTATGCTCAACATCAAAAAACTAAGTGCAGTTGTCTTGGCTTTAAATAACATAGGAACATAAAGTTACTTGTGTATTGTGTGCATTTACCCTTTATTGAATCGTAAGGAAAATATCGCGTATATTTTATTATCTATTAAATGATTTTTTATGATTGTTGTATGTTTAACACTCGAACTGTTGAAAATTAAAAAATTGATTTATCACAGGTTGTTTTTATGGAAGTAGTGAACAGTTATTAAAAGAAGACGGTTTTGAGGTCCTTCCCTTTTAGCTCACCTGAGCTGAAAGCCCAGGTGAGCTATTCTGATCACATTTTGTCTGTCGTCCGTTTTTCCGTCCGTCCGTCTGGCCGTCTGTCTGTCTGTCCGTAAACTTTTTATATTTTGAACTTTTTCTCTAAAACCGCTTATCCAATTTCAACCAAATTTGGCACAAAGCATCCTTATGGGAGGGCGAATATAAATTGCAGAAATAAAAGTCCGATCTGTATTCAAAGCGGAGAAAACCTTGAAACTGTAGAAAAAGGGGGGTGCATTTTTAAAAATCTTCTTCTCAAGAACTACTGAGTCCAGTTCAACGTAGTTTAGCATAAATTATACTTAAGGGAAGGAAAATATAAATTGCAAAAATTAAGGGCTAATTCTGTTTCAAATCTGAGTTATTACGAAAATAATAAAGGAAAGGCGTGTTTCAATCAGTTTAATAGCTTCGGGTTCGGCATCCGGTAAAATGGGTAGGCAAGACTTGGCCTGGTCAAAACAAAAGATTGGCAATTATTAATCTTATCAAAATTTCAGGATATTTGATGGACCAGTATATTTGTATTCGCTGTAAATATTGCTGCATTAAAATGCGTATTTGGAATTGACGATTGGCGATCTGCCCCGGCTTTTATTTAGCCACGGCCCGGGTTTGCATACCCATTTTACCAAGACTCGTATTCCATACTTCTAAAATGAGGTTCTTTGTTTAAAGCAGCCATGACATTATACGAAAGAGGGTCGATTTGACTATGATGAATTTGCTTGTTGTGCAACAGTTCGCGTATAAAGGGAAATTTTTGAAACATGCAAAATATATTGGTGCCAATTTTGTGGAGTAAATTGAGGCTAAATATTTCAATGCGTTGACAGTTTTCATACATGACGTTGGTGTTAGCTTGTTCTGATTTTAGTTTCGTTTTCATTTTTTATGCTTTGTAACCTGGGAATTATCGTCTGTATTTCGTGATTTTGACGTATCAAATCAAACAGACACTTCGGTAATTTAAACAGTTAATTGTTTACCTGCGCAAATTAAGCAAAATCTGATGAATCAAAAAAGTACTGAAATACAATTCATTCTATCGGTAATTCAGCATTATCTTTTGCGTAATGGTAGATTAATGCAATAGGTTTTGTTGAGATGTTCGGCATTTTCTCGAGTTTATTCAGTTTAAATAGAGTTTGATATCGCTGCTGGAAATATGTAGGTATATACATGTATATATATGATTCATTTCGAAAAAATAAATTGTGTTTTTTTATTTGTTATGGTGCATTTTCTTGTGTTTAATTGTTTACAATTTCTATTTACATGTACTGACCATATTTGAGTGTTAAGCTTCGAATTATAAGCAAGATACAGAGATTTGCTCACAATTCTATGTATGTACACAGATCTTAAAAACTAAAGATTAAAAAAGTAAAAAATTTGTCAATATTAATTAAGAAAATTTTCAAAGTCTGTTCTTCCAGAAACCAACTTTAACAACTTATTGTATTCTAAACTTAACATTTTTTTTCGTCATTATTACTGTACATTTGATTCTTGGCTGTGTTTGTATAAACTGATTTTGAACCTCAAATACCAGTGAACTGGTCTTGAGTGAATAAAAGAATTGAAAATCTTAGGCCATTCTTTTTTTCATTTTAAATGCTGAATAGGAAATACCAAGTTAAAAATCTTAAGCTGAATGTAATAAACTCATGTGAACAAAATATGACTCAAACCTAGGCGAACTGTGAGCTCTGTATCTTGCTTATAATTCTACGATTGACGCTGAATGTTTGGTTGAACATTAGAAATTCTATATGAATTAGAGTATGTTAAATACTTGTACAAACAAAATAAAAGAATGATATTCTGTATATACCTACCCTCTGGGCCCCCCTCTTTATACAATATATAATGTGAAATCTATATCAATTTTGATAGTTTTTCAGACACGAGTAAATAAAAACGACATCTTTAAAACAGTTTCCATATGTCTGACACATTTCTGTTGCGGGGATAAAGTAATTATCGCTATTCCTACGAAAATATCACAGCGGAAAATTATCTGGTTTGTACGCGAAGTAAATAACAGTCATTTAACTATAATGGAGAAGATTAATAAAATTTTTGAATGTTTTTAATTTGAGGAATTGAGCACATTGAGGTGCAATTTTCTTCTTCACATCTATACATGTAGGATTTTTTTGATAAAATACAATAACTATTATATTTTTAAAAAATACAATAACTAGTCAGTAGTTAAGGAAGAAATGTACCTATATGCTCTCATATATTTTGATTGCTTTATTAAGTGGCGGAGGGGGCAGAACGAAAATACAGGGAATTAGAAGTTATATAACAGTGTACCCCTACCAAATGTTTAGTTTTATATCTTGCGTAGGATTTTCTTATTCTGGTAAAAAATAGTATTTCATGAGGGTACAATATCAAAGATTACGTGTACGTGTATGCAAAAATAAGTTTAAAAGTCGAATACTTTTCAATATTTATTTTTTGTTATTCTACCGAGGGACCATAGGGCATAATATCTTTTGAACGCCCATTGTTGCTCAGGTGAGCGATGTGGCCCCCTGGGCCTCTTGTTAAAATAAATGTTGGAGAAATTTTGTTTTAATAAAATAAATCAAATCTAAAACATGATTTTAAGCAATTGATGTATATTCAGCAATGTGTGGGCATCACAAAATTATATGCATATACTAATGAATGGTTTCGACTTAAGGAATCTACCTACGTACCAGGTCAGATGGTAATCTGTTCAACCTCTCTCGCTTTAAAGCAAAAACTAAAGTCCGCGACAGACTCATCCGGGACATGTTATTTGCCGACGATGCAGCAATTGTCACCCACACCCAGGAAGAACTGCAAACGTAGATGAACCGCTTTTCAATGGCCTGTGGGAATTTTGGCTTGACTTTCAGCCTAAAGAAAACAAACGTTCTAAGCCAGGATACTTCCAAAGCCCCAGCTATAGCAATCGACGACTACCAACTGGACGTCGTCCACCAGTTCACGTACCAGGGATCTACCATTACTGACAACCTTTCCTTGGATGTTGAGCTAGATAAGAGGATCGGAAAGGCTACATCCACTCTCGCTCGACTTTCAAAAAGAGTTTGGACAAACTCCACACTGAAAACTTGTACCAAAATGGCAGTATACAACGACTGCATAATCAGCACCTTGCTATACGGTAGCGAGTCGTGGACAACGTATTCCAGGCAGGAAAGAAGACTCAACACCTTTCATCTGCGATGTCTGCGCCGCATCCTGGGCATTTCGTGGCAGGACAAGGTGCCTAACACCGAAGTCCTGTCTCGGGCGAACCTTCCAAGCATGTTCACTATGCTTCGACAACGCAGGTTACGCTGGCTCGGGCATGTGCGTCGAATGGATGACGGACGTATTCCTAAGGACATCTTGTATGGAGAATTGAGATCTGGGAAACGAAGCATTGGGCGCCCACAACTTCGATTCAAGGATGTCGTAAAAAGAGACATGAAGGCCCTTGATATCGACGTGCGATCTTGGGAAGACCTAGCAGCAGATCGACCCAGATGGAGGTCCACACTACTCAGACAGATCAAGTCAGGGGAAGAAAAGCTTGTGCACGCAGCAGAAAACAAACGCGCACAACGAAAGCAGCGCCTAAACCCCGAAAGATCAGAAACCATTCACAGATGTGACTTTTGCGGAAAAGAATGTCTCTCCCGTATAGGACTTTTCAGCCACAAACGTTGCTGTCATAGAAAGACAAAATAGGTACAATATCCCATGGTCGTCTGCGACCGATGGAGGCCTACTACTACTACTATACTAATGAACGTGTATTTTTCTCTGAACCATAGTCATTGTTTCAACAGGGATAAAAGATTCAATGATACAATATACTAGTAGAAAGAATAATAAATTGAAAATGAAAAAATAGATTTGAATAAATAAAATAAAACACATATCACATGCGCATTAAAGCTTGCTTTGTTCAATAGCATGAGTATTACGTACTCAACAGGTAATTAAAATTTTTGAAAATTTAATGATTGTGAAAATGCATACGAAATACTCATACAATTTATTATACCTATGAATTTTACGTTTTTATTAGTTTAAACATGAAAAAACAAAAGAAAGTACCATTCTCTCTATGTCCAAAGTCTCGACCATTTCATTGAGTAGACAAAGCTTTATGTTGAACGAAACCTATTCATAAAAAAAAAGCACCCGTCCGCTGATTAAACTGATAACACTTTGATATTTTCCAATTCTTCGATACTTTCTGTAACGCTATTGCTTATAAAACCTTTTCGTGAGTTTTTAAGAAAAGAATCAATTCTCCATTGCACAGTTTGAACCAAGTAACAGTCTCGATCTTTAATCTCTCACGAGTTCTACTTGATACTTTTTCTTAAATGAATATGTATCTGAAAATAATTACTAAAAATGTCCCATTTTAATGATCTCAGTTGCACGTATTTAACCCGTACGAATAATTCTACCCTGACTTAAGGCGGACTGTAGGCAGAATTTGAAAGGCGGATTCCGTCTTTCATTCCTCTGAATGTATATTCAAGGTGGAGTCCGGGCGGTATATGGCTCGAATTATTTAAATGAAATTAAGCGTATTCCGGGTAATAAAAATTCGCCTTAAAACAAACGGGAATCCGCCTTAATCTTAGGTGGAAACCACCTTATGATAAATTGGAATCCGCCTTAATATAAGGTGGAATACACAAGATTCCGCCCTAAAATAAGGTGGAATCCACCTAAATATAACGTGGAATCCGCCTTAATACAAGGTTGCGTCCCTTAGGGTAAAGATGAACTCTTTACAACGGACAAAAAAACTTCTTTTAATTTATGCTTTTGAATTCGGTGACTAGATCCTTTTAAATTTGCACCGGATGGGGTGGAATCATTGCTTTCATTTCTTTTATAAATCAGTGGCCAAGACCATCTATAATTCCTGTGTATTTCCTTTTTTAAACACTTCATAATACAGATATTACATCCAGAATATCTTTATATTTTCCTTATGTTTGCCTTCTACTTAATATAATAAGTTGAACTTTTTGATTTACAGTCCCTGTTTTCACTCTTTTGTACAGGTAGTTCCTTGAAATGTGTCTAGAGTAGCTCAGATCTTCCTCGAATCTTTTCGGTAATTGCATCACTAAAAATACTTCTCTCACATATTCTGAAAAAATACATGTAATTTGATAAAGCATTACTTATAACCAAACAGTCGATCAAATATAAATATATCAATATACATGTATACATTTTTGTTATAATCATGATTATAAAGAATAGCTTTTATCAATGTGAACAAATAAAAAGAGATCCAATCTTTACCTTTCAAAACTTTGATTTTGGTAGGGTTCATGTAAATGGATATGACTGATATTCTACTTTTTAGTCTCCCATGTCCATTGTCCTTCTGCTTTTGAGCTAGTTTTTATTTTTATCAGGCTGTTTCTCAATACTCATACTAGGACAGCTTAAATATAAGAAGGCAGCTTGCCACCCTCCCAATGACTTGTTGGTGTTGTTGCTTTCCTTCTTTTTTAATTGTTTAGCATAATGTCAGTTGTTTTCAACAGCTTTCAAATCTAAAGGAATGAAGGGATTTCTATAGTTTATACATTGTGTGACATTTACGCACTGCCTAAACCTATTTTTTCTTCACATACAATTAGCACAATTTTAACTGTACTTTAGTACTATCATTGATAAAGTCATGAACATAATTAAAATTTATATTGACTTACTTTCGATATTAACATTAAGGTTCCTGTGTTCATGTCTTTTAGTCCACATAACGCACACACTTTGCTAAACTCCATAAGACTTAGTTTACATCAAATAGCTGTAAATAATTTTCACTGTATTTCCCCAAAAATAATCCTCATAACGGTTTACACATGTCTAAATTTTGTAGCACAAAGATGATCAGGAAAGTTAGGCATGGCCGCTGTTGCCAAATTCAAAAGCCTCTGAGGCCAGAAATATGATAAGGGGTAACGCTGATTTTGTTTACAAGTGCTTGATGGCCATAGTAAAACAATTTTTAGTAGCAGTTTAAAAGTACAATAAATATGCTAGCCTGTTCAAAACTCATTCCTGTCTTTATATTGATTAAACATTGCGGCTAAAATAGTATGTACATGTTTAAAATTATGACAGAAATTATTTTTTCCCAGTTGACGCCCCTTTGCAATACAGGGAGAGGCTGCAGCTCTTGCCTGTTTACAAATGGCAGCCTATGTATTGAGGTCAAGATAAAATTAACCAGCCTGTGTGTAGAACATACATATATAACCTGTTTGATAGTGTCATCGGATTATCAATTTGAATTTAAGGTTACAAACCATTGTTTCAAATTGTATGTTTGTGTCATTTAAAGATTTTAAGAAAAAGATTTGTGCACGGGCAGCCCCATTCCAGAAAATATTAAATATCGACGTTGGATTTACGGACAAAATTAAACAATTTGAAGAAAGAAGTAAAGTTTATTGAGTGAAAGCAACAGACAGTTTATAAGAATGAGTTATTTATAGCATAGAAAATGAACTGTTGTGCGCCTTTAACACGATTTGGCCAAGTTTTAGCCGTAAATTTTATATTATATTACTTGCAAAAACATTGCCAATTAGCTAGGTTAAGGCGGAATATTTAATGAGTGTAAGGGGAGAAACGGGCAGTGAGAAATAATACGGTTAACTTTAACAGAAAACGGCTAGATGCTGAAAATACGGCTAAGGTTTGAGGTAAGGTCCGGTTATGAATAAGATGGAATCCGTCTAACATGCAAAGCGTTTTCAATGTACGCCTTTGATAATACTCTTAAGTACGGCTACATTTTAACCGGAATACGTCTAAGTTCACCCTGAGTCCAGCCGGAAAACGGCCAACATTTTCGTACGGATTTCTTTACTAATTGCCACTTAATAGAAGTAGCTCTTGTCATAGGTTGAATAAAAGGTCAATTTGTATGATGTCCCCATAACACACAATCATTCAGAATACATCGCAATATAGAACACCAACCAGTGTGATTTAATCTATTCATTTGGGAATTAACTTGGGGAGGATAATCCTTTACACGATGATCTATGCTATTATTCTAGCATTGGTTTATAATGGGATCAGTGTATCTACGACTAATGTAGCGTCCCTCTTGACCGCAGATAACTCAAAACTTGACAACAAAGCCATCGCAGTATCCCCAAAGAATTTACAGCCCTCGATTCAACAAGAAATGAATAACTTGAAACAGCAGCTGAACCAGGAGGCACTCATAAGATTGTCGCTCACCAAACAATTGTATTCAGTCCTTAATGACGTTGTTGAAATGAAAAAAGGAATGGGGCAGATGGAATCTAAGATACACGAGCTAGAGAAGTTTAGGAACTCAACCTTAGGCGATGATGTTCTCGCAAAACAGTTAGTAAACTTGCAGAAAGATCTTGTGAATTTAACATCAACGTGTAAAACTGCAAGTCATGGTAAGTTATATCTGTAATATTGATTCTTTGAAAATATGTCAAATTGAAAAAAATTATCTGATATCATAATGATTATCTATGTTCCGTATGTATACACAATAATTATTATTTTTTACCACATCTTCCTCGTTTCTCAAAATTTCTAGTCGCAAATCTCAAAGTCAATTTATACGTACATATATAGTTAAACCGCAACTTTTTTAGTCAACAAGTTTTACTCACCGTCAAGGTTTCTTAGATATAAAGCTTTTTTGTCACTTCCTAATCTATTTTAATACTTCTTTTTATACATAGAATTGATTCTCTATTGTTATTTTGAATGACATTGTAGGAAAAGAAGCTATCGCTTTCAATGCAGTCACCTCAAAGACGCTCCTATATGATAGAAATACCCCTGTGAACATTGTATTCGATACTGTAATGTACGATACTCACGGTTCCTACAGTGCTCAAAGTGGGGTCTTTACAGCACCCTCCAAGGGTCTTTATATATTTACTTGGACAACCTTGGTCGCAGCTGGTAAAATTCTAGATACAGAACTTATCGTAAAAGGAATACGAAAAGGTCTTGGCAACTGTAACAACTTAGGAAACCCTGGGTATGAAAACTGTGCAAATACAGTTCCTGTTGTGTTGGAGGCTGGGGATACCGTCAATGTCCGATCTACTACTGGTAACTACGTCCATGGATATGCATGGTCAAGTTTCAAAGGCTGGAGAAACTGATGGTTGTAACAGTGATATATTGTGCTTCCATTAAAGGCGCTGTGTTATTTATGTATCATTAAATCTATTAAATACAGATATCGTTTATTGAATAAAGAATAACAAAAAGTAGGTATTTGAAAATACTGGCGTAATGGTTTCATCAATATTCGTTGAATACCAATTTTCGTGGATTTCGTTGTTAAGTTGATCCACGAAATTAAATGTGTCATCCACGAAAATTGATACCCTTGAATATTCATGAAACCACAGTAAATGCTAAGTTTATCATCACAAATTAAGCATATAAAGTGTACGATGATGGATTTTTAAGTTAAAGAGTGAGAAGCTATATCTAAGAACCCATTATTTCTTTAGATAAAGTACAATATATTAAAACTTAACATGTAATCAGACATAATAGACAAGATCATATGTTTGGACCAAAACTTGGTTGTAAGAAATAACTATTGTTTGTTTGTTGTTTTTTTCATAATGCATTTTCAAGGGTGCATCTTTGATGTATTGCTATCGATCTACGTAAACAACCAAGCAAATAAAACTATATATACGACCTTGGTTTGAAATAGAGGAATGTATCAGTAAATAAAGAGATTAATGAAGGGAAATCCGTAGATAATGAATCTGTGCATTAAGTGTTATTTACATCGTTTTGAATACGCTAATTCATTTAGATTTTTTTCCACCGGTTTTCCGCAAAATATTTTGTAAAACAGACAATTTTCAACAATAAAGAGTTACATGTATTTTATGATTCATGATTAAATGTAGGCTCGTGTCTTTATCAAAAACAAATAATCATCGTTATACTATTTTATTGTATGCATAGATATTAAATCCTACTGTTGTTATTAAAAACATTTGATTTTTTCCTCATCATTTTCTCAAAGCGGTTCCATATTGGGGATTTTCAAATTATCTAAGTATTTCCATAAACTTGAGACCGTAGAAACACATTTGTCTTTCAAATTAAAACAAAAAATAAAGTTGGAAGATCAATTAAATACTTCACACCTTTTAGAAAACACTTTATATAACACTTTTGCCACTCCTGTAATATTCATTAAACATTCAGCATCCCTGGAAGCTATGAAGTAAGTTTATATTGAATTACGATTTTTGTCTCTTTAAATATTATTTTACTTGATATGATAATAAATCGATTATTGTTAGTTCTATGAGTATACATAGTCTTATAAAGATTACAATATATAAATGAGCATGATTTTTTTTAGGAAATAGAAATAGCTTCGTTACAATGCTTTTGTTTTGAATGAATTTGAGTTTTTATTGTATAAAATAAGTCCTTTACATATTTTAAATTTGAGTCTTAATGATTTCGAAATGAAAAGGCTAACAATAAGTATTTAATCAAACATCCTTTATTGTTATACTTTCATGTTAAAAACTGAAATCTGATTGGTTAAGACGCAGTTAATAATATTTACTATTACCCTCAGCGTTAGCAACGCACTTGGCAACGGGTAACATTAACAATTGTTACATGCGCGAAAATTATGCGCGTACGGTTCGCTGTAGAATTCACGTTATTCCTATATAAAAGCAGTAAAATTTTCTTAAAAAATTTAAAAAAGACATTCAGTATAACAAAATTAATAGTGCCTGTTTGGGAGGATAACAGTTGAAATTGACACCCCTCGAAAACCATTGTCAACCTCCGCTTCGCGTCGGTTGACAATGGTTTTCTTGGGGTGTCAATTTCAACTGTTACCCTCCCAAACAGGCACTATTTATATAATGTTTTACATAAGGAATAAAATGAGCGGAGATTGATAAACTTATTTTGTTCAAAAATTAATCATTTTAAATCCGTGTTAATTCCACAAGTATTGATATCAGTTTAATTTTATCAGGGGATAATTTCCTGACAGTATAAACTATTAAGGATTCTAGGAAAAATATTGCCTGTACACTTTTTGGGGAGGGTTTTTATATTATTTTAACAGAGACTAAAACTATTCTATGCAGTGATTGCCTTCTAGTGTCACACTTAACATTTTATTGTTCAAGTGTTTACTTCCTTAATTAAAGTAAATATTGGGGGGGGGGTGTTAAAAGAGTTAAATTCCAGACGTTTACACCTTTATTTACACACTACATCGCAACTTTATGTTGTTCAGCATCACACAGAATATTTTGATTAATTAGGAGTTTATTGCAGCATTACTCCTGACACGATGACTCACGTGATTGTTCTCATGCTGGTGTTCTGCGGGGTCAGTGCATCTGCAACAACGGAAGCCCCCTACTCACCAAACGAGCAATCTGAAAACATTACAAACGATGCAGTACACGGGTTTTCTGAAAACATTACAAACGCAGTACCCTTTTACGATCCATTCCCAGTGAATCAACAAGATATCGACAACTTCAGACAGCAGCTGAACCAGGAGTCACTAATCAGGCTGTCCCTAACAAATCAGATGTACTCACTGTTGAAGGACGTCATTGCGATGAAAAAACAAATGGGACAAATGGATTCAATCATACAAGAGTTAGCACACCTCAAGAACTCAGGTAATAAAAATCAAATCACGAACTTAACAATCTTGAATTGAGATCTATTAAATTTCTGATTAAAATAAAGTAAGATTAAGTGTTTTATACAAGAAAGTACTTATAAAAATTGATTGAAAGTTTACATGTTTACTTCATGTCCAACAATGAAAACATGATGGAAGAACAGTTTGTTTACTAATTAGAATCACGTTTTTCTTGTCTTAAATTAGATAATTCCTTTATCAAATGATACTCGAAGCATTATAATTCCGATATTCATTAATGTCGAATGATATAAATTTTTATTTATGTGTAATGAGAAGAAACACGATTTTAGCATCATCGACACGGTAAACGAAAAAAAACCCTCTCCCTGAATGATGCATATACTTAGAGTGTTTATTTATTCTTTATTCAAAAATTAGTCTCAACGAAAATCCGCTTGCTGTTTATAACCTATAAAGTAAAGACAGGGAACAACCTGACTAGCAAAACCCCTACAATATCATGATGGAAACTTAAGTTTTATTCGGCTTTAATACTTTTTCCATCAATCTACATGGTCTCTGGTGACGATCTACCCTTAGTTCGTTGTAAATCTCTTTTTTTCTTACCTTAATTGCCAAATCTCTCAAACCTAATGGTCTATCCCTCTTTCTCATCGTCGCCATTGTTGTTGATAGACCGAGATGTGTCACGGGACCCATTTAGGGCGGGGTTATTCAAATCTTTTGTATTTTTTACCGTAAAAACATTAAAAAAAGATTTATTTCTTGTAATTTTGTTATTCGATTGACTTGTGCAGCGTAATTTATGTGAAAGTACTGTCTTTAAATAAAGTAATGAGTCAAATAATCAGATCTTATTAATGTTATTAACTTAAAGTACGCCACATATATACCTTTTATCTACAATATATTTTCTTTATGCAGACAAGGAAGCCGTCTTTTTTCATGCCTCCATTTCTAAGCATCTTCAATTTGAAAGAAATACCCCCGTAAACATTATTTACGACATTGTATTGTCCGATTCACACAAAGCCTACAGTTCTCAGAGCGGATTCTTCACAGCGCCATCTAGTGGGCTATACATAGTTAGTGGAGGCACAGAAAATCCTTAACACCGAACTTATCGTAAACGGATTAGTAAAAGGCCGTAGCAATTGCTACAATGAGGGGGGTCCTGGGTATGAAAACTGTTCTGGTACTGTTCCCGTTTTGTTAAAAGCTGGAGATACAGTCAACATCAGAACCCATAAAGGAAATTATGTGTATGGAGATGGCTGGTCCAGTTTCAAAGGCTGGAAAAACTAACGATCGTACAGTGATGATCTGTTTTATTACTGCTCGGAAAACATGTTGAACTTTAATTTCTTTTAGGTTTAACATTTCATGTTTATTATAAACAAATTTGGTATTATTTCGCGAATGATGAAAGTAATGTATAATATTAATTTTATTCAGAAAATAAAAATTAAGAAAATTCTGTAGTTTTGGATACCTTATCTAAATAAGACGATAAGCTTACTTGATTTCGACCCTGGTATCGGTCTTTTGGAATCAAAAGGCAAGGATCAATACCACCTGCTTGGCCTGTTAAGATGGCTGACATCAAATAATTAGTGTAATGTTCTTAGCATGCCAAATTGCAATTCTTATATTAGCCGAATGTGCTGAAGAAACGTTGAAATCGGGATAATCCATAGGTAAATGAAAAAATAAAAGATACAACCATGCTTTATCAGATATAAAGGTCTTACATGTATGTCACCAGCAGAATTAGGTGTGCTGCATGTTTAGACATACTTAATGTGCAGATTGAGACACTTTAAAATTAGAATTCAACACAGTGAAGTTTGTATTAACAAGTACACCAAGTCTTATTAAAAATTAAATGATGATTTATAAAATTAAAAAAATAAAATAACTTTTGTGATATAAAAAAACCTGTTTGCATTTGATTTCACTACAATGCTTGACTTACGTATAGAGTTGCGAAAACAAAGAAAGTTATCTCTCTTTGTAAACTAAAATTACATCCATGTCTGTGTTTTAAAAATATGACGTTATCATCCATTGAAAGAATTCATGTTTCTCTAATTCTATTGACTCAAGCCTTAATCTAAAAATAATAATAAAGACTTTTTCATATTTGTTTCATGGTTTTTTTTATAACAATCATTGACAAAATCCACACATCTGCTGTGTTTTGCTGAACATATAGAATAACTTTTTTTATAAGAGCAATTTTTTAAAAACAAAACGATTACTATGAATTTTGGAAACTGTATAATCTTATATAGTTTATATAGCGAGTGTGCTGTAAACCCATCATTGTTCTCAAACTATCAATATATTAAAATGCAAAGTGAATATATACCTAAATGCATTTTTAGGATAGCAATTCAAGGTAGGAAATAGCAATTCAAAGTAAGTAATATCAATCCAAGGTAGTTAATAGCCATTCAAGGAAAATAATTACAGTTCAAGGTACGTAATAGCAGTTCAACATAAGAAATTGCAGTTCAGGGTAAGTAATATAAATTTAAAGTAATTAATACCAGTAATTTTAGTTTAAGGTAATATAATAATATAAATACAAGTTGCTCGGATCAATAGTTTATACAGGGTTAGGGTAATTTACTTTGAAATGTAATTAGATACTTTCAAATACATTGAAAATTTTATCAATTACAGTTACATAGATTTTTTTCAAATGTAATCCATTACTCCTAATTACTTTAACAAATATAATTAACTACTCTTGAGAACAAACACACGTAAAAAGAGCATTAAGATACACGATGCTTTATGTATGGTAATGTTTTTAAAATTTGGAGTTCAGTTTTACCATCATATATAGATTTTGCTCAAGTTGAACAATTTTCTGAATTTTTTTTAAAGTTTAACTTGGGCGGTAAAGTTCATCAGTATATAAAATAATAATGACCATAATTCACAAGATTGTTTTTAGAATCCCTTGAAACTAAAATAATTGAAATGTAATTGAAAGGTAATTAAAATACATGATATTTTTTCGGAATGTATTTAAATACATTCAATAAACTGTAATCAAAGGCAGACTTAAATACAAATTACTTCCAAATTCTTTGAAAAATGTAAATAATTACGTTAGATTTTAAATATTTATTTTTCAATTACACCATCCCTGAGTCAATATTTTGTATCCATTTTCTGTTCAGAAATATCATATAACCGGTATAAAAGTTTGTCATTAAATTTTGAAATTACAAGAGAAAGGTTTAAATCAAAACCTACAAACGAGTCTCGCTTTTTTTTTTTTTTTTTTTTTTTTTTTTTACAAAAAACGTTAAAAAGCAAAGTACAAAACAATAAACCCGTAGTTTACGACTGTAATAATTTGTTAAGATGCTTATAAACATGGTTTTGATTTTACAATAATCTTAAATAAGATATCATTTTGACACATAATGATGTTTCAAATAACATCGTACTGTATAACATGTTTATTACGTAATAGAGCAAATTTTGAATGGTTCTATTGGTTTTCGTTACGGAGATTTACGTATGATTAACGTTAAAAAAGCGCATGAGGCAAGATGTGTCACATTTTACGTTTTTTAATGGCAAATGAGCTAAAAATATCAGGCCAATGTGAAAAGAATCTATTTAAAGGCGGAACTTGAACCCATAATTTCCCTTTACCTACAATTTGAAAATCTGTACTTTTACTTAAATCTTTGCAAATGAAATGAAAACTGTAAGGATATCAAAAAGTTGCATGTTTCATTTACGTATTGTTGGTAAAAAAAAATTTGATTTTTATAATTTTCGTTTGCAGATATTATGCAACAAAGATCTACCGAAACCAGATATTTTGTTTTGTTTAAATAGGTGTTAGCAAAATGCACTCAATAATGGCGGTTTCGTGTTTTATTTATGCAAATTAAGATTTCAAATAAAGAAATCATGATGAAATAAAGAGATTCAAAGATGTATTTTTGAACCCGTGTTTGTATCTTTTACAATCCAGGAGCAGAATCAAGGTGACATTAATAGTTAAATAAATGGACATCGTCCTACTCAGAAAGCTGTCTGTCTGTCAAAAGTCTGACACAAATAATTTTTAGGTTTTTTTAAGATTTTTTAAAAGAATTGCGTTTTGCATGACATCTTTACGATTCACCTGCTGATATTTCGGGGAGGGGGGAGGGTGTTCATTAAGATTTTTAAAAGAATTAAAAGCTTTGTAATAACGAGAATATTTTTTTTGCAGTTTGACGCATTTAAAGTCATTTATTTAGTTGTCTTTTCGGTCTACCTTTTTCGACGTTAAAACGTTTCTCAAAGTTATAATTTTGGAACACCAGAGGTAATTTGATATATTCAGTTCTACCTTTGGCCGATGTTTCCATTTTTGTGCTGTGTTATTTTTTCGGTTTACTGACAGTATTCACAATCTCTATGTTGTTGTGTTGAGCGATTCTTGGCATTGCCTACAGACTTGGCACAACTCCTGGTCCAGTTCGATCTTTTTTGTCCAAAAATCCATATTCTGAACAAATGGGCCCGATAAGTTGTAAATTCTTACCTCCAGCAATAAAAAAAACTGGTTTGCATGTATTGATATTGTATTTACAGTCTTATATAGAAGTACTTTTATATAGAAGTGTTTTTTAAAGCATCAATCTGCATTTTAGATTTTAAGTAACATTATGCGTGCAGTTTTTTTTATGTACGTTCTTTTAGTGATATTTAATCATACGATTTATTTTTATAAATGGATCAGGCGTGCATTAATTCAATTCGTTTTTTTTACAAAAAGAATCTACCAGAGCTTTAATAATCTGAAAACCCAATTCATTGTACAGTAAAACTAAATAATGTTATATTTTTCAGGAGAAAAAAAATAAGAAAAAGTGAAAAAAGTTTAAATATTTTAGTCAAATGTTAGCTGTTATTGATAATATTGATAATAACACTTTATGTATACCTTTCATATATTCTAGAATACTCATTATCTAAGTAAACTAAGACAAATTGATTAAGATGTCGTAGCGCCGTCGCCAAACTCTGCCTTTAGGAGTGCAGTTTTTGGAGAATAACTAAAGCAGGATATTTGTTACTTTTTTCTAAATCACATAAATGTCTTTTTTTTCGATTATTTAAAACATGTGATTAGATTATATATTTTAATTTTGTAGAAATACCAACATTCATTGTAATAATAGAGAATTGCTCCCTAAACTGTTAATCATTTTGACTTTTTATCGTTAACTTTGTTTTGTAGTGCCCTGGGTCAAACTCTGTCCAGACGCAAAAATGATGTGCACATTTCGTATTTAGTTCTTTTCAAAAATTTCATTTATTCAAACTTAAAGAAATACTGGTAATACATGTAAATTCTTATTCTATATTCAAACGTCCTACATACCGAAGAAGAACTTGTTATGTCCAGCTTAATTATGCACAGAAATGACTAAAAAAAACCACATACGTTTTACCAAATATATATTGTTTAACTAGCTGTTAGTCTGTAAAGCAAGAATACGGTGCCTGTTTGATATATGTTAAGCGATATTAATAGCAATTTTACACCGGAGTTTTACGATTTGGATACAAAACCGACTGCATGTAATTATACATTTATAACTCATGTACCTATCATAAAGAACGTCCATCATTGCTGGAATCTGACATGTTCATAAGAACCTGTCTCCAAATTCGACTATCTTCTGACGTCTCCGAGGTATGCAGTATTATAATTTTATTATTTCTGCAAAGATTTTATTACCAGCCATTAAATTTCGATGATGGAAATAATTCTCGAAATGTCTTCATACATATTTAAAATTAAGATACAAAAAAAAACTTCGGGAATGTGTGTGACATGAGCATCATGCTCATATTTGGAATAAGCATTTCCTGTGTAAAAAAATAATAAACTTAACGGCTCTAAATATAAATAAGGGCAGTGACTGAAAAAAAAGTTTCAATAAAAATTTGAATATACGTGGTGAGAAAACAATAAATAGTATATTAACATCCAGCGTTTGTGTAAAATACGACGTGACTTAGGCGGACCTTGAATATTAATGTCACATGATTAACTCAAGCTTATAACTAGAAGCGCTCAGTTTCATTTCTCATAATTTCAGTGAACACTTCACAGGATTAACAAACGGCTGCTCTATAAAAGGCAAAATGGTAAGTTGTATCATTTATTAATGTTTGCTAGAGACAACAATTTATTCTTTATTTTTAAATTTTTTGTTTAAAAATTAATAACTATGTAAAACAATTGGGAAAAAGTGAACATTCATCTTTTAAAATGTTTCACTTATCCTATTTTCAGTAAGTTTTACTTTTGTGTCTGTACATGTTATGAACAAACTTTTTTTTCAAAGAGAATACCTCATTTTCAAATTTTTTGCAAATCTGAGTAATCGTTGTACCCTTAGAATATATATTAGATATTGCAAGTCTATTTTTAAAAAAAACTAAATTAGGCAGGCAAAACAAAACGTGCCTCCTCACAAAGATGCATTTAAATTATCACGAGGCTAAAAACCCTACCTTAGAATTCTATAAGAGTGGTATTTCAACGTTGGAATCCAACGTTCTCTTTTGGTTTTGAAACCTTTTTCTTTTGTGTTTTTGAATATTTAGAAATGCCCGTGTTCACATTTTGATTTGATATACAATGTATCTAACTTTTTGAGTTTATTCTTGAGATAATTATTTTTTAACAAACTCGTTATGCTTTTTTTTTTAGGACAAAACTCTGATTTTCGTAGCTTGTTGCCTTTCTGCAGTCTATGCACAGTTCCCCGCAATTTGTGAACTGGAATGTGTCTCATCATACATCGGGGACATCGCAGAATGTCGCATTGAGTTCCCCTTTAGACCTGGAATGCCAAACAAAGACCTACAAGTGTGCTTGATGGAAGTTGAACACGATAGGAATGTCTGCATGGTGATGAACATTGATCCTATATGCAAGCAACTTGCACCAAGGGCAACTCTGCATAAGACTTTCGAAATGAATCTGAACCAGCCCGCCCCTACTACGACTACCACAATGCCAACAACGACGACGACTACCCCACCACCAGCGGCGCCTGTACAGGTTGGACCAGCTTTGTCTCAACCATCACAGTCACAGAACAAATTGATTCAGTTGTATGTGGACCCAAGCAACTCTCCTTCGCCCTATTACCAACACCATGGACTCGTCGGAAAGCCAAGTTCCGCTTTCTTTTCTCCAGTTGCCATGGAACCCATGCCAATGCAGGCTCCAGCCGGTCTGACAGCCGCCCAAACTGCTCGTCACAACAGAATCCAGAACATGATCCAGAGAAAGTTTCCGCAAAACAACCCCAGACCTAGTCCTTACCAACGACAGGTCACCAGCATGCAACTTCCGGGCCAGCCTAGAACTATGCCAAAGCAAATGCAACTGCCAGGACAACAACCGGCAACACAAATGCAATTGCCTGGAAAACGACCAACAGTACATGGACCTCAGCCTAATGTTGCACAGCGCCCACAACAAAAAAAAAAACCGCAGTCTGTTGTTAGAACAAATCCCAAGATCATTCAGAGAAGACTGACTGTTTTTAAACTGGCGAAACCCTTCAAACCTAGTCCCATCAACATGTCTGTACAGCCTTCATTCTCTGCGCCACGCTTTAATTACTTGGGATAAAATCGTTGCAAATGGGAATTTTTATTCCATTATTTCCTCCTGGAGTGGATAACCTGTTTTGTGGTGGCTGCAAAGATGAAGGGAAAATAAGTACTGTTTTGAACAGTGGTGACTGTTTAAAATTTTTTTGTCATTGTTTAAAGATTTTATCCATTTGGTTATATTCTATTCGGAATATTGTTCAGTAAGATAAATTTATTAAGTTTAATTAAATTTTCTCGGCGGTTTATCTTGCCACCTACTTTACATAATTACTTTTAAAAAAGGAAGCAAAAAACTCGAATTGTCAGCGAGTCGGGCTTGCTAATCCAACAAGCCCGTCAGAAACACTTGTCATAAATATGATCTTTTAACATTGTGGTTTTTATTTTGCATGGCATTATCGTGATGCTGGCTAATTACGACAGTGTCAGTTTCGTACTTTCGACTGCGTTCTGCGGACAGCGTTCTGCATTCAACAGTTGGTCGTTCTTACGATAGAATGAAGCAGTCTAAGAACTTTTGTTTGCTATTCAAGCAGCAGCAAAGCTGATAATGAAATCCTGTCCATATGGAATGAGTTTCGCCCCTTTTTTCTAAAATAAATACGAAGTATTATTTTAGAAAAACTTGTTGATTATGTGTCTTTTTTGCAAAAAAACCCTCTTGTTTTGTGTCCTATGTCTCAGTCACATTTGATGAGTTGTTTTATTTATTTTGTTTATGTTTATGTTATAGATTATTTTTTCAGGTTTTTTGTGACCTCGAAAATAAAAGTAATTGAAATGTTAAAGAACATTCTTTTATTTTTGTATTTTGAAATCTGTAACTTGATTTAATTAGTTAAAGTTCACAAACACAGCAAAATACAAAAACTTAATTTATAAAGGTATTTCATTTTGAAAAGGAACGCTGGCCTTTTTCTTGTATATACTATGTATATCGAATAAAAGTCTGACTTATTAAAAAATGTTGAATTGTCTTGGAGTATAAATAGATTATCAAAGATCAAAGATTTATTATTTCTGAGAATATAATAGTCAAATCATTTGCCTCGCAAAAACTTGTATAAAGTACACAGATGCACATTTTTTTCTCCTTAATACATGCAATTTTAATTGTTTTTAAAAAAAATTAGATCGCTGTTCTTTTTCTTCTATTGAAAAAAGATGGGCGCATGACACACAATCATGAATTGTTTCAAATGTACTCGTTTGAGGACTTTGAGTCAGTTTAAGGACTGAAGTTGAAGGAAAAAATATTATTACCTGCTACATGTATATGTACTGCTACCAGAAAACTTGCGTTCCGTTAAATTGGTTTTCTTTAAACCAAACAATGATAAGATTTTTTAGAAATATTTACAATTGCAAAACTTAGGTGTGTGTTTGATTCCAATCTGCAATAAGCAGTAGAAGCATTTGGTGCAATTCTCACAACACAGAAAAGGAAACAAAAAGGGACGTTTACTCTTATTCAATGACGCTGCAAAATGGATTTTACGTGATTTTTTAAAAAATCAGTTAGCGCTAAAATGTAAAGCAGTCATCCTTTTACATGAATAAACATTTAATTCATTTAATTCCTTTGTGATGTACTTCGATTTCTAAAAAATTAATTAATACTCATATGTGCAATTTTTAGAACATGGTCTTTCTAATTGAATGTCATTTATTCATCTCGAGACCTGTCCATTAAGGAAAAAAACAATGAAACAGACTGCGAAATTTAACGTCTCTTAGTGCTAAGATGCAGAACATTTCAAAAGAAAACAATTAAATTTCAAGTACGAATATTGCTTGGTTTAATATGCATTTTCCGCGTTTTGTCAGGGTAAATTTACATCTTAGGCGTACATGATTTAGAATTAAGACGGTTTAATATCAACGCGGAAATATAATTCATATCTTCTCTGTTAAAAATGACGAAAATAAGTTATCATTTCAGTCTGGAATAAAATCATTGGACCAAGACGATGTAATGGATGACCCAAAACAGGTGTTTCGATTAAGGTATCCCTCTAAAACAATTTCATGTTCTAATATGCGGTTTTTGTGTGACAGGTTAACAATTACGTGTATTCATCATCGTTTTATTATTTATTCTATTAATTTATACTGAATGAAGCTACATTAATCAAATCAAATACCCAATTTTGTATCTGTACAGAAAATGTTACATTTATATGAAAAATCGATATGATATAAACATGATAGAGTGTTTGTTTCTGACATGTTGGTTATAGCTACAAATAACATCGTATTTTTGGTAATTCATAAAAGATATTTTAAAAAATGAAGAATAGAAAAATGTAAAGATCACATTGAAACACAAGTCACTATTAATCACCATATATATTGTTTTATCTTATTGCATCGTCTACTGAAAATAAGTCCTTTAGTAGATTCATTGGACTAAATAAGTACCAAGGTTTCGAAACAAGTGCAAAACAAATGTAAATTAAAAATACAAGGTGGGACAGCTAATATGATGTAAGATAATGGCATTCTGCATAACATTATTTCGTTAACAAGTGTTTATGTTAAAACTACCCTCTCATAATAGATTTGCTACTTTCTGTAAAGCTTTTCCTAAATTGTGTTTGCATTCTTTGGTGCTTTTGACCAGCAATTTATGGTAACTCTTCTTTAATAAGTACTTCTTAGAAATATGCACAAATAATGTAAATTGCACGTTTCCTTCCTTTACAAGTAATACCATCTTAGACCTCAATTCTCATAAACTATTAATTTCTTTTAAATAACCTTCAATATGGTATCCTTTTTTATAAACATAAAAAAGATGTTACTATTTCACAACTTTATACTAGATATTTTATGCAATCGTAAATAGGAGATGCTGAGTAGTTCAAGGTAAGTTCTTGTGCTCTTTAAAATGTTAATGTATTTTAAATGAGTACATTTCAAAGTAGAAAAGTATGACATTTGGACGATTATTAATTTCTTTGAAAACTACGTCGTTTTAAAAACTGAAAACTAAAGAAAATTCAGTAAATCCCCCCCCCCCCATTTTATTTACATATATTCCTCTATTTTTTAAACTGCTAATTCTACACTTAGTTAGAATGGGACAAAACTGTGCTAAAAAACGTGATGGCAACATTTGTTTTCACTGACACGACAAATTAGTTTTAACTATGAACAAATGACAGCCAACTGTTCTGTACAACACTATGTTAATTAGACGCCATTATAGCTATGATATTTTTTCTCCCTATTTTGTTATAAAGGCATTTATAGGGCAAATTTTTCCACTTGTGTAAAGATCTTCTATTCTTTTTTAATTTAAATATATCAATTGAGGTAGCATGTATTAAAGTTAATGTATGTGATATATAAGTTAACAAGGTTTTCCAGGGAAAGTATAGCCTTATCAGACGCTTTACATTGAAAATTCTTGATCAGCATAAAGATCTATCACTATTTTTTTGTCAGCATTCCACAGCTGTTGAAATTAATTCACAATGCATGTTTAAAGTAAAACATTGCTCATTACTTATGTTAAGGTTTCAATTCTATATCTTAAAAATATCTAGGGGTAACACTTGGATTTCTTATTTTTGAAAATTAAACAACTGCATTGTAACCATGGAAAGTCCAATGAAATGATATATTTTATTATAATTAACATATTTTTTCAATAATTTCAATATACCTTAAGATGTCTTAAAACTACCACTGGTAGTAATTTCTTTTCAATGATGTACATGTAAACATAATTGCCTGGTATTTTTTAAGGCTGGTCGTTTAATTTATAAACTTTGAAAAAATAAAATAATACTTTATTATATGCAGCATTAAAAAATTCATTATAACATGTGTTTTGTAAAAATTAAAAAATTTGTGTTAAAATTGTGCCTTTTTGATTTATTCAAATCAACGTGTAACGTTCCAAAAACCATTTTGCCTTGACTTTCCGTTTCCTAGCTACAATGTAGGTGTGTATGTAATATGGCCGTTTATATTGCAGTAAACATGCATATTTTTTGGTTTTAAAGGCAAATTGTATTTAATCTGTAAAGCTGTTAAATTACATATTAAATAAGATACATACAAATCGAAACAAAATTGTATTCTTGAATATACTTCTTAGTTATGGTGACTGCAACCATCAGGATCAATCGTAAAACGTGCCAGGCTGATTTTGTGAAGCGATGCTTTTAGAACAATTTATACATACTCAGTAAAGTTTCGTGCGAGACTAGACATTTTTCTCATTAAGCGGTAAACCAACCCCGATTATGAAATTAAAAGTGCCTGATTATCCCACAGATAAGTAATGTTATGCCCTCGTGTCCATACTTTGTGACACATATTTTCTAAAACGATGTCTTAGACACGTAGAAGACGGCGTTTACATAAAAAATACATCCATAAAAGCTTTCAACGAGACTTTCTTTACACACACACATATATATATATATATATATATATATATATATATATATATATATATATATATATATATATATATATATATATAAAAAGCTGATAGATATAAATAGTAATACGAAAAGGAATGAAGCAATGTTTATGGCTGCATAAATCTTAACCTCATTTGGTCGTAAACACCCCCAAAATGACAGGGATATGTTATTATAGTACTATTGTCAGAATTAAAACAGAGAAGTAAACTTGTTTCGAACATTATTGTGATCACTCTAAGTGTAAGAATGAAATTTGGTGAATATAACTTGCTACGGGTACTCAACCATTTCGTCCCAAAACATATTTTTTTAGTTCTAACTTGAAATCAATTCAAGCAAAACGCGTTGTTACATTTTTCAGAAAGTAGAACAAACAATATTTCATTTTCTTTTAAAGTAGATCCAGTGTGTGATGTCATACTTTTTTTGTAAAAGTTTGAATTCTTAAAAACTTGTGCAATATAGTTTATAGATTTTATGTGAATGTTATATATGGAGAGTAATTAGAAGCATAGTTAAGTTCAAGATAATTTTTGCAGCTTACTTTTATCCAAATTTCCGATTCTTCATACAATTTATCTATGCTAAGGGGAATTAACTCTTTTTAACTTTTCTTTCATATGTACTTCTAAATGCTTTTATTTTTCTTATCCTTATACAATCAGTTTTAAAGTATGTTTGTAGGTTTAGCTTTTCTGATACAATTGACAATAAAATCAAACAAGATAAACAAGTTTCTACCTATAAAGATTTTACTTTTAACAAAAAAGGTTTTTCTGAAGCTAACATGAGAATTTTACGAGGATGTACTATGGAGTTACCTTAATGCACAACGGCAATGATTTTAACCCCACCTTTGCAAATTAATTTGTCATTTATTCAATGATTTTTTTCTTCTTTAATTTATTGTTTTCAATTTTAACAATACAAATTGGGTTCATTGAATAAACGACCTTTAACGCAATATGTTGTTCTATTTCATTGCAAATGAACTTGGACTCATTGGAAGATTTTGGATTTAGTTACTTGTATTGCGTAATTTACTTGTAGCAACAAAGCTCAAAGTTGGGCAAATTAATAAAAGTGTTTCTCTTGGAAATGCTTATGTATTATATTTATGGAAAAATTTGGTTGACAAAAAATGATATTTTATAATAATGCAGAAAATAAACATGTTACAAAAAAATTCAAATCGTAAATTTCCAAACTTAAGGTGGTATGGGAGACCCCCGTATTGTGATAATCAAAATAAACAATAAAATCAAGTACATTCTTTTAATGCTTTAACACCATAATTGTTACCTTACAGCATTGCTTAATGGTTTTGAGCGATGTTTTCTTTTTTAGAAACTGTTAAAACATTTTTTGAGTTGGGGGAGGGGTTATTGTAATACTTGAAAAATTTAATTTCTTTAATTTAAAATAAGTTTTGATTATAATGTACTTTGATCCACATCAATAACGACCGATGTCCCATACCATCTTAACTTTATCAATCAGGATTGTCATATTTAAGTTTTAAAATCTATGATTTTAAAACAAAAAAAAACTTAAAATGTTATGGTTCAGTTTAGAAATCTATGATTTTGAACTGCTAATGAAAATATATTAATAGTCCTTAATTAATGAATGACTCCCTAATTATGGTAATAAGAGTTGGTCCTGTTTTTAATGAAACTTAAGAAATCTATGTTATGTGGTTTGAATGCGGTGAGATCACCTTTAAGGATCAAATAATTCTCTGACATTTTACTCTTTGCCAACTAGAGTGTAAAAAAGGACACAAAAATTTCAATTTAATCTAGAGGTTGACAACCTTATCTCTTAAAATAGACCAACAAACTTTAATATCTAACAATCTTCTGGTCCCATTCTAGTTGGTGTTGCATCGCCTGCATTCTCAGCATAACATAACATTTTTGAAATGTGTTTTATTAAAACTTTTTTACCAAGGCAAAATCTACTTTGTTCTTTTGAAGAATATGATTACCTGAACGGTTAAAGGAAAGATGGTTTTTAAAATATATTCTAGATTATATTAATTACATTATCCATGTTAAACGTTACATGAAGAAAAACTATTTTGTTGTATCAATAGAAACATAACGCCAACAAAATATACAAAATATAAACTTTCAATACTTCATCTATTATTGGCAATTCACTGAAATTATACCTAAGATTTTTGTGGTCATTCGGACTTAAAGTCAATTCCTGGAAATTGTATTTGTATTTTCTAAATGAATTCTCCTTGTTTAACAGAAAAACCTAGACAAAGCAACAGCACGTGTATACCCAAATTCCTCATTTAGACAATAATATTCATTTAAATAATTTTTGACAATCCTTCATTTACAATATTATTATCCAGGTTAAAAAATAACATGAATTACACATTATCTTGTATTACTTTCTAACACGGTCAATCACTGAAGCATTAATCATAAAACAATGATGAATGAGACATTTATATTAATGATAAACATTGCGGTCAATATTTTGAACTTATATTGACTTTTTCAAATTAAAGGAAAGATTTATAAGGTATTAATTGCAAATTAAATCCAGTCTAAACTAGCATTCATTCATACTTTCTCAAGAGCATCGTTATCCAAAAGTTTGTTGTTTGATGAATAATTTTCAAGGATGAGTTAACATTCTAATGATATAGTCGATATTGCTGTGAATGGTTTACTTAAAGTTCAACCAACATAGCTGAATAAAGTCTTGTAAGAATGTGTCAAGATGTGGTTATTGTGTTTTTTATGCTCTTTGTTGAATTGACTGTTCAAGTACATTGATAGCAAATTGACCATCATGTTTGCCCTGACACGTCTTAAATATGATGTTAATTAACAAATAATCAAGTCAGTTCAAAAAGTTCTCCTTGCATAATTCGTCTTTGTACATGAAACACAGTGGATTCAATTGAATTTAATGTTAATGTTTTTATAATGATAATTGTTTCATAATTGCCTTGGAAGTATTAAATCATTTTAGCCGATAGTTTATAGATACACATGTATACTACATGTGTTTCTAGTCACTTAATGAGTTTCAAATGGATTATGTCTACCGTCATTCTGACATTTCAAGCCATTGCGAAACGCTGAGATATATAACTTGAGACATTTTATGGATTTTAAAATAAACAGTCGAAGATTTTTTCACCTTTTGATATATTGAATGTGTTTGAGATTTACAACTATTTTATTTGATTTATCCTTGTTTGCCTAATTTAATGCACATTCTTTTCATATTCAGTGTTGCGATCCTGGTATAAAGACGTACATTCCATGACGTCAGTTATTTAGTCATATAAGAGAAAATATACAAAAATAGATGTTGCAGTAGGGCTTACAGAATATAATTAATTATGAATAAAGCAAAACAATCTTATTTGGTATAACAGGTATTAAAAAGAAACGTATCTTTCAGTTAAATGCATAAAGAAACAACGAGTGCGATTTAATTAATAAATGCATCATAAAATGACGTAATATGAAGAAGTATCAATCAAGTCATTTACAGGAAATTTCCCTTGCAAAGTCTTAACGATGGAACAGCTTGGGAGTTTTGAAAATAAAATATTAAATATTTTCTTAGACAAGTCATTAAGTATTAAATTACGAAGATGGGACTAAGAAGGGTCCTCGAATAATTAATGTATGTATGAACATTTTTTTAAAACAGAAAAAACAAGACTTCCAAAAAGGAAGTGCAACAAAACTGTTACAACAAAGAGCCTAAGGTATAAAAGTCATATATCTGCTTAAACTGGTTCACGTAGGCGCAACATAAAAATATATGACAGTTGCTATGAATTATGCTGCTGAAAAATGGAAAATGTTCAGAGATGACGTTTTAAAGCGTGCATGGCTGATCACGGTCTATATTGCAGTATCATAATTTAACTGGTACCAGATTCTTGTAATACGTTAATTTTGATTATTCATACAATTTAATTAGGTGTCGTTTATGACGTGGAGGCTGGGAAGTGTACACTCGGGATCACGACAGTTCACCGATACAGTCTCCTACGAACTGCATCAAATCTCACAATAATACATACATGTGTACGTACATTTTTCGTTTCCTTGTGGGCAGATATAATGCATGTGAGTTCACTGTCCACTGCTTGTACAGGAAATACAAGGAAGCAGAGGGGGAATTTCTTTGATTTATTAACCTATTAGGTTTTATAAGAGTAAGTGAATTATTTATGGGTGTTGCTTTAGATGGAGAATGTTTGTTTGTTTTATAAATTACGTGTATGTTTATATTGAAGCAAGCAGACGAAATCGTTTTCTTTTGAGAAAGAAGGAATTGTCTACCATCTCTTACGCACAAAATGACATCCATACACATTTTGTCAACAAAATTAATAAATTATAAATGTGAATTGTCTTAATAACAAATTTTATATTTTCTGTACATTGCCTATTGTAACAAACTTACATATAACAGTAAAAGACTGATTCATATCCATCATGCGCCATACAAAGCAGGTCTTAAAAGGTTTCCTACATAACAATTGTTACGTATATATTTTCCAAAACAAACAAAATTTGATTTAAGAATTGAAGACATCTCTACAATATCTAGAGAACAGCATACAGTCGAATCAAAACAAAAATTGAATCTTAAATGCTATCTGACTCATTTTGAATAATATTATTATGAAATTAAAAAAGCATTTCACATTGGACATTGCGATTTAACGTAACACGTTTTCTTATTTTTTTAACCAAACCAAATTTCATGAACGAATTTCATTTTCCCTAATTGCGTTGCATTTTAAACAATTTTAGATTCAAACTTTAAATTTCGTGCATGATCTAATGGCCCATTTCAAGGTATATATTAAAGAACCACACAAAGATTTCTTTTTCATCCAAAGATTTTATAACATTAACAAACATGACACCCCCTATTTTGCATATATATTAAAAACAAAACAAAAGTGCGTTTATGCTTCCATCAAAACACTCTTTGACATTGTATCTAGAATCTATTTAACCAAAATTCTCAACTCACCTTACTTGAAAAATTGTAATGCAATGGGGGGTGGGGGGGGGGGATGGGGGGTAAATCATTTTCAAATCCTTTCACAATTAATAAATTATAGTATTTCCAAATCAAAGATTTAAACCCAAAAAATTACCTTTCTTAAACACATGAAGTTTAGTGACAAGTTGATAAGGGATGACGCATGTACATGTGTCTTTTTAGAATTGTTTTACCTTCTTAATTAAAGACTACATAATATGAAAAATAATTCATCAGCATCTGTCCAGACAAACAAATTAACTTCAAAATGGCGTGATACGTTCAATCAACACTGCATGTCCTTACGTCGACAAGATGAAACACTTCAACACTCCTCAACGTAAGCAAATCTATAAATTATATATACATCAAACGATATCGTACTTCTCAAATAAATAAATGAAGCATTGGGTCACCGAGTTCCTGCCAGGACTAAAAGATTCAAAACAAGAGACTTTTCGAGAAACAGACATATTTCTCACCATAAAGCTAAGAGTTATGCAATCCTGCAAGTATTTCAAATATTAATCAAAGAAGCTTGTCCCACTTCTCGGGAACTCCATCCATTTTGCAGGGATTGGTTCAACAGAAAAGTAGGATTTCGTATAAACATGTACAATTTTTCGAGAAGCAGACGTATTTCTCACCATAAAGCTAAGAGTTATGCAATATTGCAAGTCTTCTGAATGAAAAAAAATTCAAATATTAAAGAAGCTTGTCCCACTTCTCGGGAACTCCATCCATTTTGCAAGGATTGGTTCAACAGAAAAGTAGGATTTCGTATAAACATGTACAATTTTTCGAGAAGCAGACGTATTTCTCACCATAAAGCTAAGAGTTATGCAATATTGCAAGTCTTCTGAATGAAAAAAAATTCAAATATTAAAGAAGCTTGTCCCACTTCTCGGGAACTCCATCCATTTTGCAAGGATTGGTTCAACAGAAAAATAGGATTTCGTGCATGGTCATCTTTCATTGCCATGTCGTAAAATATGATGGGTGACGTAAAAGGGAATACAGGAATAAGTTTTTTTCACATTACTCACGCGACTCATTAATTTTCACACATAAAATTTCCAACACAGTTTAATGCTTTTAACCCACGACAATCTAAAACCATGATTGGGAATTTTAAAATAAGAATTATCTTTATTTAAAAAAAAGACAATACTACAAGTATGAAATCAGAGTTTCAATTTCTACTTAAATTTTTGAGGCGATTTTTCGTTTCTTGAATATACTTTTCTAAAGATAAATACACCAAGACATCTGCAAAAAATAACAACTCCAAGCACTTCGTTTCCATATTTTTATTACAATATGCATATGTTCGTAAATTCACCACTTTTTCAGTTGCAAGCTTATGAAGGTTGCTAACATAGACAATCATCTTAACATACAGACAAACATACATACAGACATACATACACTTTTCAACTATTAGTTCCACTTGGCTAACTATGTAAAATCACAGATCTAGACGAAAAGCTTGTCATGTTAATATCAGCAGATGTAGCTAGGAATAATTCAAATATTTAAAAAAAAGATCAACAAAAAATGAAGCTCATAATCTAAATGAATTTGAGAGCTAGCTTCCGCACAACGATAGATGCAGTTGAATATGGCATACAGAAAAGACAAAATTAACACTAGAACTTTATTTTCACAACAAAATTCCGAAACATTAATCCATTCAACGAATTCTGTTTTAAATTATCATAAGATATGATATATAAAAATAGCACGCGCATATGCAGATGCATATGATTGATTGAGATGAAGCGGTTTTCTTGCTAACATTTTGATTATACATTGACGAAGTCAAATGGAACAACATTTTACAACAAGTTATTTAAAAAAAAGAAAGAAGAAACGTTGCAAGATATGTCTTCGTTGTATTATTCCTCGAAAATGAAACAAAATAATTTTTTGCAACTTCAACACATCCAATTAACGTTTAGTATTTTCAACTTTTGTTTTCATGCTCTAAAAATTTGCAGAGCAAACATTTGCGCTGTGGATTAAATGTATTCAAAACAAACGTGGTTCTGCCATGGATCTGGCAGACGAAATTTATGAGATGAGAGATATTACTAATGACGAACAAATTACACATCTGGTTGGAATTGTTGGCCAGTATAGTATGCAGATGACCCAAAATGTAAAAGTCGACGTCGTTTTTAGTTGAAAAGTTCTGAATTTGAAAAAAAAAATTAACGACCTTTCATTTGATATTCTTCAGTTACTGTATATATCATTTTCAATTTAAAAACAATAAAATCATAATATCGGATAGGAATGAATATTTTCAATTGTAAAACGTTGATACTAATTAAATCATTGTTATTATGAAGTTTTGAACTATTTATGAACATATTTTGAAATGACGATTCTTTCAAATAGGTATTTTTGACATACCACTTTATCATTCATTAAAGTAAAAACAATGAAATTTCAAAAAGGATTAAGATGTAACAGCAAATAAGAAACCCTGTTTTTGGACATACACTGTAACACAAAGATTAAAAAATCAACATATAAATAAGGTAAACATGAACGGATCATAACAAAGTTAAAATCAAATGGTGAGGATGCAAAATTCCTATCGAATGGTATGCGCGGATCAAAGATTTGATAAAGAAGGGAGATAATTGAAGACTGGGATAAAAATGAAACCCAACTAACAATTTGACAATGCTCACTTTTTGCTTTCATGTGGACTAATGGCATTAAATCTTGTATACCTAGTATGTTCTAGCACTATAAAAATGGCCCGATATAAAAATTACGCAGCTTTCTTACTTCCAGCTTAAGGAGTCAGGTTTTTTTAAAGTAATATTTACCTCTTGAATAAGAGTTTGATTTCATTTTTTTTTTTTTGAAATATATCACAGATAAATGAACTTTGGAAACAAAAATAACGAAACCCTTCCTAATCATGGGGTTTCTCATCTTATAAATTTTAACTAAACATATTACAATTACAGATGAAAATATAACGAAATATAATGAAGTATAACAATATAATTAAACTCCTGATAATAAAATCTAATATCTGTATCCATAGTAGTCAACATAAACAAATGAATTGGACTTGTTTAGAGCCTTGAGGGCGGAGAGATTTTTTCGCGTTTTTCGCGCTGCCTGCCGACTCATTCTGTGCTGTTGTTGCTCCATAAACCGAGCTTTTCGCGAATCTGAGGTCTTTTTTCTCAACCATCTGTAACAACAAACCGTATTAGTTAACAACAAAGCAAAAGTAACACAATAACAACTCCAATACATTTCTTATTTCGTTTCTTTTTCTCTATCTATCTATTTATTTAGTATCACAGTTTCTCCACCGAAGACTAGTTATTTGATTCTCTTTGGGGAAAGCTGAAGAAACATAGCAACTCCTTTTTCCCTCTCTACAAAGCGAAAACTTTATGCCAAGATTTCATATCTAAAAATCATTGACTAAAGGTTTTTCTTTCCCTCGTCAGAAACGAAATGCGTCCGAAAACACAATAGCTCTGCGAATGTTATTCGCCTTCCGGCTCCTTCTCGCCATTAATCTCTGAAGTTTGAGTTTCTGGCGTTCGTTAGCTCGACTTTTCCGAATTTCAGCATTTTTTTGTCTAAGCCACCTGCAACAATGAAACAATTGTTACCACAAACTACCAAAAATATGGAAAAATTTTCTAACTGGAAAAAAAAAATGTTTACACCTTTTTAAAAAAAATTCTATTACAAACAAAAGAGAACTCTTGTGTTAATAAACAAAACTATCATTTCACTCCATACATTTAATTTTTTTTTTCAAACTCTACTTTCACTTCAAAAATAAAATCTAAAATTGAAAACAACTTCTTAAAACTGGCCTTTTCTGATTAGCTTGACGCTTAGTGGGATTTTTTTAAATCAAAGTTGTGGTAAGCATTGTTTCATTTTGTGCAAAAGTGGAGAAACTGTAATAACGAATCTGCATCTTGCACCCAAAAAATATTGAAAAAACCATTAAAACTGGTGAGTAAAAATTCTCCAGCAAATTTTATTTGAATGCTTTTAAAATACAAATGAATTATCGTGAATAACGTGAGATAAAACAATGCAGTGAATTTTGTGAATTGTTTATAAAAACAATGAAAGTTTAGAGAAAAAAAATGGGGTTTTTTGAAAAACGAAATTGTGAATCAATCAGGACATGCTCCAAAGCACATTAGAACTTTTCAGATTTTTATTGGGTCAACTATAAAGTACGAAATACAGAAAAGGCCATACCAAGAGCAAGGTATTAATAAAAACACGGAACTTAAAAAAAGCATGTGAGTATCAAATGATTTGGATCATATTTAGATAAAAACTCATGTGATGTTTCTTCAAGGTCTATCCTTTCATAACTTTAATACACAATAAATCAAATTTGTCCCCTAAACTATGCAAATTTCAAAAAACATACACGTAATATGAAATTGCATGAGGATGAAAAGGAGAAACTAATTCTGTGGCGAAATTTAAAACTACTCTTAATTCGAATTTTCTCTGTTAATTTGTTTACTTTCATCAATAAATTGCGGGCTAAAAGAATGTAATTTGAATAATAAATTACTTTAATAATCCAAAATTTCTTTGGAACTATTATGAATTGTATACTTGATCTTTTCTAAGAAACTTACATTAAGATCAGACTTTCCGAGAAGAATTAACATTGCATGAACAACTGATGCATTTACTATAATTTTATAGGGGGTAATACCAAAGAGTCTCAGGCAATAAATACATAAGTATTAGTGTGTTGGAGTATAGGCAGCACACGGTTATATATACACACGCACCGCACACAGTACTTACTGCCTGAAGGCCTGGTCGCACTCCTGTCGACTCCGGATGTAGAAGCCCTCCGTCGACTCCATCTCCTGCCGCTTCTTCAGCAGTTTATCATGTTTCTGCTGCTTCTGTTTGGTCTTCAGCCATGTTGAATACGCCTCCTTCACCTCCGCGTCCTGGAAATGCAATGCAAAAAAATTTAGATAAAAAATTTGGATTTTTTACCCCAAACTTTCAAAACCCTTTAAAAAAACACACAACACACCCATTTTCTTCACTACTTAAGCTGTGTTTACTGTTTGCATAGGTAAGCTATTTTGCTAGCTGGTTCATGTTTAACCAAAAACTAGCTTAAAATAATAACTAGAGCTCTATCTATGATAAAACTTTCTGCACATTAACAGTTACTCAGTAATCTTGTTCATACATCATTCATGTTTTTGTTTTGTAAAGAGTCTTTGCATTTAGTATAAATGAATGTTATTAGAGGTAGGTGGGGGGGGGTTGACTGGCTAATATGCTAAAATATGCACACATACAGGTTTTGACTGAAAATAAAGTTAAATACTGGTTAATTTTATTTAGAAACCAAAAGTTCAAAGACAGCATGGTTTCCATGCATTGTTAAAGTACATAGGTTAGTCCCCCCCCCCCCCAAGAAAAACAAAATCAAGCTTTATTTCATGAGTTCTGGATATAGATTCATTAACTGCAAACCATAGAAGGAATGCTACAAAATCTAAATCCTTACATAAAAGTGCACAAGGCACAATTGCATAGTACATGTAATAAAATGCTTGTTTCACACCCATTAAATCAAATGGCCATTTTGCATATCATAAATGTACTAATGAGTTAAATCAATGATTTAAAACATCTTTTCAATTCTTTAATCAATATTAATTTATTTTGAAATTTCATTTCAAAGTCATATAATTAAAAGAATTTTAAATATCATTTTGTCATTCATTAAAAAAAAATCAAAATAGTTTTAAAACACAAGACCTCTTAAATTAGCTTTAAATTGACAAGTCTTAAAAAGCATCCATGTACAAAAACTGACAATCTTTATCAACAGTTATGAAACCTGCACTGAAATGTTAAACACAATCTTATAATTAACAAACTGAGAATATAAAGTAGTTAATCTTTAACCTGTTTAGACATTTGTGAACTTGTTTCACCTAATGCCATCAAATAGTATTAATTCCTTTAATAGTTATGCTAATTAATTAAGCCTACATTACATGTTAATATTGAAATGTAATGTTATATGACAATTCAGTAAGACATCTGCGGTTTGACATTAGTTCAAACAATGTCTATTTTCAGACCCCAGTATATATGGATTTAATATTAAAATCAATGACTAGAGGTTTTCTTTCCCTCTTTAGAAAAGAAAAGTGTCCGAAAAACACAATAGCTCTGCGAATGTTAATAATTTTATTTTTTTCCTTTTCCAACAATTTACTGATATAAAATGTTTAATTTTTGGCATTGTTTTTAAAAATGACTGTTTAGCATATTTTGTCATGATTTTGTTGCACTGTAATTTTACCATACATCCATAGGTCATTTAATTTGATTAAATTTTATACTTTAAGTCGTAGAAGTGCATTAATTATCTCCGTGTGCAATAGTTAACAAAAAGGGTGAATTTATCTTCAGATAGATCTGAATCAGATTAGTTTTGTGCCCCAACAACACTGGTGACAAAATCATTTCCAGCTTTCATAAACATTATTCTATAATAGACATTATTTTTCAGGTGCTTTTTTACAGTACTTCTTCAAAGAATGTATAATCATTTTTTTTATATACAAATAGGGTCTAGACACATGTTTGAATGTAACTAGTTCCCCCAAAAGATGTGTATTTGTTCAAGAGATTTTTGTTTATTTTTTTCATACATTCATGTTATACTGTAGGTGGCATTGCATTTGTTTCCAGAGTAATTTCATGTTAAATGATACCAAAGGTATTAAAAATACAAAGTGAATTGTAAAGAGAGGTATTATAGGGTTCAGCCTAATAGTCAGAGTATATTTAGTTGGACAGTGAGTACATTTAAATAAGGTAAATACAAAGAGCTGCTAGTGTATATGGGAATACTCTGGACACCTCATAGAGACTAGAAATGATTTTGGAAACAGATACTGTTCAATTCCCAAACATTCATACTATGCCTAAGCTCTTTTCCAAGTTGCAAACTACAGTTTTGCCAAACACTCTTTGCATCAAGCCTCTATTTCTCATAAAGGTATCTGTCCAAGGACCTTGCTGTGCATGAAATAAAAGCGTGGAAAAAAATCAATCTTGGCCAGATACTAGTAGATTTTTGTAACAGTAAACAACTCCATTGGCCTGATCCCTAAAATACACGTGCATGCTCCAAGAGATTAATAAATTGCAATGGATGAAAATTTGGCCTTGATGAAGCTGATATGGAAATATGAACGTCTCCTCTTTATTTATAAAATTTTCTTTTCTTTTTGCTTGTCTGTCTGTTTATCTATCTGTCTGCCAGTCTGTGTTTATTGGTCATAATCTTGTCAAAGTATAACGTTCCAAATATCATTAATCAGACAACAGAGACATTAAATACAACAGACATAATTTTTTTTCATTCAAAGAATGATCAAGTCTTGAGGAAAACTCTAATTAATTACTTCTTGTAATATTCGGGATTGGTCATACATAATCTTCTTCCATGAAAAAATACTTAATTGGTATTGTGCATTAGGTGCAGTTTTTCTAGCCAAAGCCCAATATAAAAATGAAGACCAATGTTAAAACTGGCATAAAGCATGGGCAAATCTGCATTTCACAACATTTATAGTCACACATTCTGGCAAGAATTATGGTGCATTTAAAAGAGAAACCGAAATTCATTGCATACATCTTTCTATAGGCTTGGGGTCATTATGAGTGTCCATAATTAGATTTACATTGGAGTCTTAAGGACAAAAAAAAATCAAATTGAAAGCTCTTCATAATTCATTAGATAGAGTACAGTAATACTGCTAAACACAGACTGAGATACAGGTAAACAACCTAATTAAAAGCATTAGAATTGGAAAATTAATTTAAACTGTTGAAAACACAATGAAGCCATGTAACAATGATGGATCCGAGACTGGCAGTTCAAGGTACCTGACATTTATTTTAAGTCCATAAACAATTTATATATATAAAAGGCAATTAAAGAGAATTATCTAATGCATTCCCTTATATATGGCATCCCATCAAAGACACTAATCATAAACTTCAACATAGTTTACGTCTAATTCAACAGAAAATTCTGCTAAACGTTAATTTTTTTTTAGTGATTTTAAGGAGAATTCACTACTCTCACCTCTGCTTATACTTCAAAGGTGCATTTATGAATAATTCTCAAGCATAAAAATTTAAATAAATATGCAATAGAAAATAATATACTAGATGGGCATGTTAAATCTATCTATTTAAAGTTCCAAATTTGTCAGCTTCTAAACTTGATGAAATAAATTAACAGTATTTACATTTCAATGCAATGATAAAAAAAATTCAATTACACTTAAGAATTTTCTTCGCATTTGAATATTTTCAATTTCAACTTTTCTTTTATATTAATTCGAATGACAATTAAACAGGTTGGGACCAATCTCCCAAATGGGATATAATGGCCCAAATGGGATATAAATTTAAAGTGCAAAAAATATTTTTTTTTATTTTAAATTTTTTTTATATAAATCCGCATTAATGTGAATCAAATGCAACAACTTTTGGTTAAAAAGTTTTTCTATATGTCAATAGTTTGTAAGATTGATCCCAAAGAAGTTTTGGATATACTGAGGGATCAATCTCCGTAATAGTACAGCTACAGAAAAAGTTGTTTACCAAAAGTTGTTGTATTTCATCTATTCTAATGCGGATTTATATAAGAAATTTCAAAATCAAAAATTTTCATTTTTTGCACTTTAAATTTATATCCAATTTGGGCTATTATACCCCAAACGGGCTATTACATGTATATCCCATTTGGGATATTGGTCCCAACCTGTTAAACTTTACCTTTGTCTCATTCTCTTACAACAACAAAAATATATGTCAGTCACAGTCATAAAATTCAACAATAAGTCCATTTCTTTTCAAAATTAATCTATAATACATCTCTTTTTTACTTATTAATAAAATGTGTTAATGAAGGCATCGTGAATTTATCCTTTTTAAAGAAATTAGCCTGATGAAGAAAACTAAAAATGAAAGAGCATTGAATTGGGGTGTTGTTCCTAACTCCTCATCAATGCAAATATTCTTAAGTAAAGTAATGAAATCAAGATTGGCTAAATCATATCCAAAAAAAAAAAAGTGTTTTCCTCATCTGTTCTTGCATATATCTAATGAATATTCTTTTATCTTCTTTTAACTTCTTTATTCCCAGAAAAATTCTATTCTATACAAGCAATTGTCAAGAGCGGAATTAGCTCTCTTTATTTAATTGGATTTTGACCTGAAGTCTAATCAAACTTTAAAGATTGCATGCTAGCAGAAAGAAATAATATCAGCACATGCAAATAAGGTTAATTGAGACTCTGTACACTCAATTCTACATATCAAGAGCTCTTGGCTCGTTAGCCCTTGTTATACATTGCCCTCCACAAAAAGTAAAATCATTGATAAGATAGCTAGATCAGACCTTCAGTCCCCTGCTAGCACTATAGGGTCTAAAAAATCTATATCAGTAACCTGTGGATCAATGTATAAATCCTGGAAGGAGATCAAACCAATATTTTGGGTATTGTCCTACAGTAAAGGAAATATCATTAGATCAGCCAAAAAAGTGCCCTCTAATAAAGGCAATACCATAAAAGCATATATATAGATGCCCTAAGTACAGGTTAATGCAATATTATTAAGTAAAGCAAAAATAGAAAAAGGAAGTGATATTTTGCCCAGGTAAATATATCCTATAATCAAAGATCATGCTATTCAATACAGGATAAATTGCCTTTTGGTAACAGCAATATTAACAAAGCAAGGTAAAAAGAAAAAAACTATGTCAGGACTAAAATATCCCAACAAAAATGAATGAAAAAAGGCTCAATATGTGAAACAACTACGGTTTTTATTTTAATATATGATTTATGAATAATCTAAACACTCAATCACACAGTCTTTATGAATTTGGTAAACACTACCTCGCAAGTACAATTTAGCTAATGCTAACATTGCCTGGCCAGTGCAAAACATGATTGTTCCTCTTGCCTGTCTAAGAATATTGTTGTTAAAAATTCTAATTATCCTGTTTACCGAATTGTAAGCTATCATTTGATGTTCCAAAACAATTTACCAGGTAGTAAAATGGTAGTAGTCATGATTTCCATGAGAAAGTAATCTCCCTCTTTTAAACCGTTATTTTTTTTGTTCCATTTTCTAGAAGTTTATCAGTAACTTTTATCAAGACATGTCTTTAATTTGGATCTATATTTCTTAAGTTTCATGTATAATTTCTAAAATATACTAAAATAATGAAAAAAAATTTAATAAGTTCTTTTTTATTCCTTATACCTATGATATTTTTTGCTACTGCATATTTACTTCCTATGAATATAAAGTCGTAAGATGCAATGAAAAACTGAAAAATTTGAGTATGTAATTGTGAACATCTAAATATTAGTTGTCTTTTGTCTAAAAGGTCTTTCATGCCTTTTTCCTGATTTTTAAATCATATCTATTTGTCAATGAATAGTCAGAGATCTCATTCATCCAAACGTTTCATCAAAGGAACCATTCACAGCTCATGACTGAGAAGCTTGCAGATTTGGAGAATGTGATTGATAAAAGAATTTATGAATAAAATATTAACTTCCTTCCCAAATTAATGGAGAGATATAGTTTAAAAAAAACCCACACAATAAAGTTGCTTTACGCTTTATGCTTCAATTAGTACTTCAACATCAAAATATTCTGTTAAAACCTGCAAGCCTATGGAATGGTCTAATTAAAAGAGCATTTATTTCCAAGAGATTCAGAACTGATAGGCTGAGTAAGGAATAGTTTCTGATTGAATCCAAAGTGCGGACAAGACTGACTAATGAGAATTTGTCTTGAATTGTCTGATCTTTGTATTTTTTGGTCTGTAGTAATTTTACCTGGTCTTCACTTTGGGGCAGGGACTCGTACGATTCCATGGTGGACGTGCTACCATTTACGGGCTAGAACAGAGGCACAAAAGAGACATCAGAGCACGCACACAAACAGACAGACGGACGCTCAAGACAGAGGTACAGACACACAGGCAAACACAGCAGCAAAACAGTCAAGGTGACATTAATATTGTTGTCAGCAGATTAATGCAGGAAAAAAAATTTTCTAATATAAAAATATAATATAAGTAAAAGTTTAATGATAAAAAAGACAGTACGTTGTGCATTTATGAAGATCAATTTATTATGACCTAATTTAGCATCCAAAAAAATGATGTGACAAATCAGAATAAATTTTTAAGTTTATATTATTTTGGCATACTAATTCTAAGCATTGATTGTCAATGAAATATAAAATGCAGAAAAGCAAAAGACTTTTATTTTCATTTTTCAAATTCCAAATAAACTGCATTCAAAATCCCCCCTCCTCCATCCCAAGCCTAAACAAGGCTAGAAATCTATTTTGAAAAAAATAATGGAACAGAGCTTTTGATAACTGGTATTTGGGCAAAATTCTGGTAAATGGACTACACATTAACTGTTTTTATGATTTTAAACATCACGATTAGTTGGGATTCAAGGTCCTTCATCTCTATTCAGGTGACTAGATTCTATAATACATGTATCATAATTATGAGAATAATTACTCTAAAAATCTTTGCATTCCTACTGAGTTTTCTATTGATCTAATCTAAAACTTCTATATATACATGCAAGATGGTCTATTAATAATTTAAAATAAATAGGTATTATACATCATAACAACAACACTGAAAAAATTAAATATTTTAAAATTATATTAATATCCCATCCAAAGTCCTGTTTAATTATGCATAAGTTAGGATGCAGTATATTAATTCCATTTCACCATTGGGTAAGATATGCTTAATAAATAATTGTTAAATCATTTTCCCCCCTTTTTTTTTTTGGATCAACATAAGCAAAGTTGAAAATTATATTCAAGGAGGGATAACTCCAAAGTTTATGTTAACAAAATACTGAGTCATAAACTATAGTGAATGAAGTCTGCAAATAAAATAACCTATGGTACACTGTGTATAAATGCATATTATTAATTCAAATCAATTCAACTTAAAATAATCTTTTTTATATATATATATATATATATATATATATATATATATATATATATATATATATATATATATATATATATATATATATATATATATATATATATATATTCAATTACTGATGTTCCTAGTAGGACCCATTATTAAGTTCATTGTCAAAAACTTCTAAAATTTCGGAATTCTATTTTTAAAATATTCATTTCATTTTACTTTCTTTGCAATAAAGCATGATTATTTAGTATTTTTCTTTCATTTACAAATTTCACACTAAAGTCAAAGACAGGAGAAAAACCCACAGGGCATGCCAATATTACATAGAATGACACCATCAGACAGACAGATGGATATAGACTGACAGATAGACAGACAGGAAGACAGACAGACAAACACATCCTTACCCTGGGACTTTGATTCTTCTTTTTCTTGTCCTCCTCCTCTCTCTCCTTCCGTTTTCTGGCCTCCTCTCTCTTCTGCCTGAGCCACGCCTGGAATGCGTCGTTACTCTCTCTTTCCTGGTATTCTTTCTCCTGCTCCTCTAGCCGCTTCTTGTCGCGTTCTCGCTGCTCCCTCTGCTTGGCTTGTTCTTCCACTAGCTTCTTTTCCTTGGGCGACATTGCATAGGGTGAGTTGTAGTTAAAATCGCCCAAGACGAATCCGCGTTCTGTTCCTGCCGATGACGCTCGCTGCTTCGACGAACCTGGTCGAGAACGGCGAGAATTTCCGTTGGCCGTTGAAGGCCTCGGTTGGGAAGGCGGGGCAGGCTTTCGATTGAATTCACCACTATTAGAACTCGAGTCTGTTGTGTTATTGTTTACATTTTCATTTTCATCAATCAACACAGGCAGTCCCATGTCTTTGGCTCGGACATCATTTTCACTCACTAATTCAAACTTTCCGTCTCGCTCAATGAGAACTTTTTTACCGTTGTCCTTTTTTTCAGTTTCACTATTATTTGAGTTCTCCGATTCCTGAGTTTGCGGGGTTTCTGAGTTTTCTCGGGGCGTTTCTTCGTCGGGATAGTCTGGGGGTGGGGCCACTAAGTCCACTAAATTAGCTTTAAAAACAACCTTAGAGTTACTTTTTTCTACAGGTGTTGGGTCATTGGCAAGTTCTTCATTTAAAGTTTTTAATCGCTCTTTTACGTCATATTCAGGTGGATCTTCCTCTGAAAAAGATAAATTAACATTCATTCAATCCATTTATCGGTAACTACCTCTATACAATAATTTAAACATCGACATGAAAAATTTAACAAAATATAAGCTTAACAAGCAAAACAATTCACACACTTGCAAGTTGCCTCTGCTAAATGCTTTCCAAAATGAAATTGGTGATATTCTATCTTCCAGAATTTATATATACTTCTGGACCTTAATTTATTCGAACTGATAAATGGTCAAAGGAAATTGATTAGATGGTTGTACTTGTACAGTTATACTTATCTTATTCAGTATGTATGGTAGGATAGCATTCAATTTTTGACCCCACATGGTATACGCGATAAAAGAATGTGTTTGTCCATTTCTTGATTAAAAGTTTCTAATTTTGAATGGTAATTCAAGTGTATGTCAACATTATTATACGACTTTATACCAAATACAATCACCTACATGTACGTATACTTAAGTGTACAAAAAAAATTCTATTGGACATACATACATGTACATTGTAATTTATTCAGTTTTGAATTTTATATAAAGACAACCAATTAAATTAATAAGACAAATCAAAATTTAGGTTCAAACGTTTAAATATATCAAAATACATGTATAGTAATATTGTTAAATGTAATTTAAAAAAGAAATATTTTTTTGTGTTGCAAATGTCATAATAGTGTGTACAGAAAACTTTATATCTCTCTTTTATTTTTCCCAAACTATTTTCTAATCTTCTGAAATGATCATTTCAACCCTATAGAACAAAAGAACTCGCTTATATACAGCATTCAGATTCCTCTACCTGCCTATGAAAGAGACATGCATACCTGGTAAGCCCATCTCACTCTTCAGGTACTCGATTTCCTTTAGGGCGCGTTTCTGGTCCTCAGTCAATGTGTAGTCATCAGGCTCCGAGTCCTCATCATCCGTCCCCTTCTCCTTAGACGACTCCTCCTCCTTCCTCTCCGACATAGCAGACGACGGTCTGTTATCTCGTTCACCAGAGTCTGTTTCAACATCGTCATCTTTTTCACTCACAATCACCGTATTCTTTGATTTCTCCTTAATATCCTCTTCTTCCATTTTCTCTTCTTTTTCCACCTTCGTTTCCTCTTCTTTTTCCACTTTCGTTTCCTCTTCTTTTTCCACTTTCATTTCCTCTTCTTTTCCTGTCTTCTTCACAGTCTTTTCTTCGTCTTCTTCTGTTTTAGCATCCGTCACTTTTTCAGGAACAATCTCCTTGCTCTCAGTTGTCGTCTGCTGCTGTTCTTGCTGCTTGTCTTTTTTCTCAGCCTCTTTTTCGTTGGGTTTTTCGTCCTCCGAATCGCTTCCTTCTGTGCTACCTGATCCGGTTGAAGAGCTATCATCCTCCTACAAGGATAAACAATTTATAACATGGTTAAATCTGAGTTCACTTAGCTTTGATACTTGACAATAATACCACTATGAACAAGCATCTCTGACTTCTGGCTTTACTCGATTTACAGCAATATGCCCAATCAATAGTTCTTAGATCTTGAAGACATCCTTTCTAGAAACTTCAAGATCAGAAATAAGAGCATCTTGGGATAAAGTTAAATCTTGCGATTTGTGGTAGAGAAGATAAACACATGTTGTTCACACTTTTTTCCAATCAAATGAACAAAAAAAATAATAACAGGTGATCCACAGAGATTTGATATATCTATAAATATGTTTTATTTTGTACCGGTATACATAAATTTTCATTGTTTCCTTGTATTAACTTAATTATCTATCTCTAATTTTCTAATTAATAGACCGATGGATTATAAATATTTTTGGGAAAAGATGTTATTAAATTAAAAAAATCCACAACACAATCTCTTCTCTTTTTTTTTTTTTTTTTGGGGGGGGGGGGGGGGGGGGGGGGCAAAATATGATTGAAAGTCTTCATTATAACTATTAAATTATATCAAACATAATCATCCAATGATAACATGTGTTTTGAACTAGAGTAAGAACATTAGCTGTAGGAATATATTTGTATTCATGCATTGCTTTATAAAAATGTAGCTTAAAAATGCCTATTAACTGCATGGGTTTTAAAAGTGATATCAATATGATATGAAGCCACTTTTATAACTGTATAAATAAAGCCAATATACTAACTGTATATAGTCAAAGGACTTTAATTCAGTATTATTCGCCAACACTTGGAAGTAATTTACTTGGACCACAGCGGTGGGCTTTAATGATTGAATAAAGTCCATGTGTCAACATCCATTGTACACACACAAGTTAGATTTTAAATTTACACATGATATACCTATGCCTAAAGAGCACCTGTCATTACACAGGAAAATATTTGGGTTGCCATGTTATTCTTCTTGTTCGCTTCGAGATTTTTTTAAGGATTCTCTGGGCACTTAGGAATGTGTAGTAAAATGCATGTTCAAATTTCAAAAAAAAAAAAAGAAGAAGAAGAATATTGGTTCGCTTTAATTTACTATCCAATGGCATGCTTTTGAATTTTGACTGCTTCGCCAAAGTGTTAACAAGTTGTTTCAAATTATCTTCAACGTAACTAACAAACAATCGCGAAGCATGTCATTGAGGAGATTTAAAGAGAAAGCTTTGATTGCTATAAAAATTAAATCAGTCCTATAGGGACTTCAAATATTGACACATCTATTCAGTTTCGCCATAGACCCTGTAAACAGAGGGGATAGTGTTCTCGCAGTGTTCTCACAGGGGTTTACATTAAATGGAGATAACTAGGGACTCACTGAGATTCCAGCATATGTGTTACATGGCCCACTAAATTATCCAGCATAATGAGCGGTTGGTTTTATAATGTCCTTCATGGAATTCATGCAGTTCTCCATTTTCAGCCAGCATAGAAATCATGTGCCACATTTTTTTTTATATTTGAAATTTATGTTATTCAATGACAATTTCTAATTAGCCAGATCAGTTTTAGGTCAAGTACCTTGTAAATTGATATTAAATTTACCAATCATTGCTTTAATCAATTATTAATTGAACATACTAGTTTAATTTAAGGTCATCATATTACATGAAATATGACTTTTATAAGAAGTTTTTTTTTTAAGGGGGTAGGGAATATAGAATGTCATTTGGTGCTGTTGCTGTCTGTTGTTGTTGGAAACATGATCGGAAAATCAATATTTTTTAAAAAAAATATCAGTGAAGATCAAAAGTCGAATTATCAGTTAATTTGTAAATTACTAATGCATAAGTCACATCAGTGCCTCATTATGGTTGCTAAGGAAGATGAAAAATAAATTCAATCTAAAACTGTTCCTGTAATGATTAATGAACTGTATGATCCCTTAAAATGATAAATGAATTTTACAAAACAAGTTTTACTGAAACAGTGTTGCAAATGCTTGCAAAAAATTAACATTAATTCATACTATCATGGGGGAATCGATACTTGAAAAATAAATGCCACTGTGTCTCAGTGGACTTAAACACAATTTTCTAACCTACTTAAACCTTAGTCCTAGTATGTTTAAAGTCTGTAAAATTTGATTTCAGAATTTGTATGTATAGGCATGTATGCATACAAATGTCAACTTAATCTTCGAGTAATCAGCTTCGAATTTAAAGACAATTTTTTATTTATTATATATTTATAAATTATTTCTGTCAAAAAAAAAATGTTCTTTTCAAAAGATTCTAAAAGAATACTCATAGCATTCACTGACAGAGGTTATCTAACATTACTTAAAGGCATCAATAATATCCAAGGGGAATAACTATATAAAGTTAACGACCAGGGATTCCTTGTAATTATACACTTTCACATATTCATAATAAAAAAAATACCAGACATTTTGCTTGATAGCATTCTTAGACTAGCAATTAAATTATCTTGTTTACTTTATTTCTAATCCATTTCTTTGATAAAGGATATAATCTTGTTTAAATGAATAGTTCAATATGGACTATAGATATGAAGATTATGTACTTAGTAAAGCCAGTTGTTCATACCTCCCGTGAAATAGTTAATACACATGTATCAACGTTTGACATGTGTTTAAATAAATAGATTTGAATTCTCCAACATAAGCCATCAAATGTCATTTGTCATGTTGCACCAAGACATGCATGTATACAATTAATCCCTTTTTTGTCAACACTTTGCATTCGTTAACATGGCATCTATGATGAAATTTTAAGGGAAAAAACTTCTAATTTTACATTTTTAATATTGGCAGGCATTATACCTTACCACCCTGAGAGCTACCTTAATTTTTATCAGCAGTTCATAATTTTGGTGGGTTTTTTCCCCATTTATTGATCAACACAACTACACAATATGCTAGTTGTAACTAGTATCATTCTATGGCAGATATCCAAAGTGATAAATTTCATTGTAAATTTTTAAGTAGATCATTAATTTAAATGCTGCAGGCTCACAGATAACGCAGGGCGATCTTTGCACACAAAAATGGTGCCGTTTAATTCAAGTGCCAACGTTATCCGGCAATTTGGTCTCAGTTAAAAGAGCTTAATACCTGCGTAAACCTGAAATTGTTCTAAGGATTAGGAAAGTCAAAAGTGATCCAAAGACCCGGGAATTATTGCTTGCTGGAATTACTACGGAATATAATCCCCAAGATAATATTTAATGCATCAAGTAAAAAGTTGGGTTCATGAAATATTGCAAAGAATCATTGATAACAAAGGGATAAACAAGGACATTGGTGTATATATAATCACTGGTTTGTTTAGAAGTTGTATGTTTTAACTTTTTTCCTGCCCACCCCCCTACCCCCCCCCCCCAACCCCCACCCCCTATAAGAAAATGTTTACCAGTAATTATCAACAGGTAGCATGTCAAGCAATTGCATCACATTTTATATTCATTTTACAAGAATTAAATCCCTTGAAATCTGATAAAGTATACAAAGAAGACAGTTGATGCTACATGGAAAAATTTCAACAAATCAAAAAAAAGAAAAAAAAATAGATGAAAACATATCGAAAAACATTTGCACTTGTTAGCTTTATTATTAATAGACCATATGTGCAGAGATTATAAGAATATAGGAAAACATAATAATACTGAACTCGTTGAACTTTTTTAAACAGCAACCAAAATTACTATGGACCTTTTCACCTCTCCCCAGCAAACAGGGCTAAATTAGGATTCTCTTAAGATGAGACCAATATTTCCTTTTATTCTTTCATTAAATATTGATAAACTGTAAGAAAATCAAGGGCCCTATAGATTAATTATCAGCTTAACAATTCTGCCCCAGAATTTGATCTTTCAATACCTTAACATGCTTAATGAAATCAATTCATCTGCTTTTCATTTTTTTTTCTTTCAAAACTTTAAATAACAATACAAAATTTAATAATGAAAAAGGAAATTTGTCAGTTTTCTAATCTACCTGGCAAAATTTTGATAAAGATTAATTTTGAAATCCCAAGTTGGTAAACAAGAAACTCTTGGGACAAAATGTCATTTCTGGGCCTATGAATGCTGTTTTAAATTGCTTATTCACTTAATTTCCCAGTGCATGTATATATAAACACAATTCCAAGAGTGAAAAACAGTCAACATTTACCTGCATTTATTTGTCAAAGTCTCTTAGTTATTGTGCATTTCCTTATCAAGAAATGAGTCAAGATGGCAATTGATAAACTTTACACAAATGATCTAGAGCCACAGGAACACTTTCATTTAGAAAGTAAAGTGACTCTCTATTTAAATAACATTAATATTCTTTCAAACTTTCAAACTGATAAGCAAATAAATCCCAATTGTTTGGTGGAGTTTCTTAAACTATTTACTGAGTAGAAGAAGGAATCTGTCATCAAATTGCCAATTGTTTGTTTTTTAAAGAAATAGCTGGAATCTGTAATTGGCAATTTACGGCAAGTTCCTATGTCGTTCTCACCTTGCTTTCTTCATTTTTTCGTGTTTCGATGAACGATTCTAATTCCTTGTCGAAGTCATCCTGCTCTGGGACTTTCTTGCTCGTGTCGTCATACGACGTCACCTGGATCTGCGGCGACTCCATGGTCGTCATGGCAACCCGTCACTCTCTGAAAATGGAATTAAGAAGCAAATTTTTTTTAGCAAGGCTGTGAAACATTTCTTTTTTTTAAAATAAGAATTATTAGTCATATTGAAACATTAAAATTAAATACATGATTTTATATATATATTCTAGTTTTGAAATACCGGTACTAGTAGCTATAGTCCAAAGTAGACTTAGTTATCATTCCTTCTCTTTATTGTTGTATTACAAATTATCAGTAGAGAAGATCTGCCTACCATTTATTGTGAAATATTTATGGAGCCTATACCATAAATAATCATAACTCATACTAGCCCTCATATATTTAATAAACAATTTAAAAAAAATCAATATATATGTATCCCTCTAAAAAGTTCTAGAATTTAATTCATTAATTAAGAAAAACGAATGAACAGAAACTATCTCAAACGGAAAAAAGGCTGTAAAATTAAAGAGGGCATTTTCACTTAAATTGATAGGCTTATGTTCCAATGTGGTCATAAATGGCCCGAGTAAGGTTTGACCAATGATGAATTGATATTCCATGCCATGTGACAAACTGTGGACAAAAGTTCTTGCAAAATGTTATCTCCTCATCCATCAGTGGTCAATTTTGTCTGTTTGGACTTGAGTGCTATATCAATCAACGAGAGAGAGAGAGAGAGAGAGAGAGAGAGAGAGAGAGAGAGAGAGAGAGAGAGAGAGAGAGAGAGAGAGAGAGAGATGCAATTTAAACTCATCAATCATTGGGCAGTTTTGTATACTTAGGAATTAAAAGGCTTTGGATGATCAATTTAAAAGAGAGAGAGAAAAAAAGAGAAAGAGAGTGAAAAAAAGAGAGAAAGAGAGAGAGAAAATGAAAGGAGAAAGGATAGAGAAAAGATTGAGAGAAGGAGAAAGGACATGCAACTGTCATTCTTGTCATTTGTGTGATAGCCAGTCTATAACTCTGTGTCTCTTTAATCTGGAACTACATGTATAAATCATTCATCACTATATGCAAATATTTCCTACTACAAGAGTCTTCACTCTCAATATTGAACAAAAATCAATAAACGGGGGGTATTGACATGATAACAAATCAAGGGTCTGCTTTCACTGGACTATCATAAATGCTACGGGCAAATTAATTCACATTTATCTTGTGTTCACGACACATACTTTATCACCATTACCAATAAAGCCACCGCTTCCTCATGCATCCATTAAAATAATATTTAATAATCCACATGTATAAGATGATAGTCAGAAAATATTCATCGACCATTTATCATAATATTTTCCAGTATGCCTGTCAATATATATACTAGATACAATGTAAATACTTGTCACATATTTTATTACGTACATCTATTTAAAAAAAAAATTATTATTGATGACACTTCATTGACTTAACCTTAAACATACAACATCTCAGATTTTTTTTTAACAAAAAAATACAACAGGATTGAATACAGTTTACTCTGTACATTCCTATCAAAATGCAAAGAACATCAAATCCATATCATAATGGTAAATTGCGAGAAGCAGTGCCCCAGGGCTGCCAGTAGTCGCGGATTCTAAAATCTTGCTATTATTTTTCTGAAGGTTTGAACAAATAAAATTCTAATAAAAGTTTTTAGTTTATAATTTCATATTATCCTGACTTGATACATGACTTGATACAAAATGGTAAAATCCTAGAATTACCACTAAGTACTTTATAAAAATAAGGAATCTACGGTAGTACTGGGGGCGTACATACGAAGCTGAAAATGAGTTAAGCTTGCATCTTCATCTGTGTACATTTTGTATGTTATTATATTTAAATGTCATGCTGTAAGGCAAATGATAAAAAATAAAAATTTTATCTAGCAGCCCTCCCCTTTAAATAAAATTCAAGGTATTCCTACCTGTTTGGGGAATTAAGTGATATTGCTATATTTAAACATATTTTAGAAGTTCATTGAGTTTATCATTGTCTACATTCATTCACAATGACATTTAAAAGGCAAGGTTTTTTTTTTTCTTAAAATCAATGCCACGACACATCATTGTTGATCCATTGTCTTTTTGTTGACATATTACACTAATTTGTTTACAAACTCCTTTTATTCAATGGGCATTCTTCAATAATTCTAATGAAGTTTAAGTCCTATTGAGATTAAGTGAACAAGATGTTCACATTGTTGCAACACTGAATTGAATATTTATTGTCCACTGAATCAATCAATGATCAAATAAATCAGATCATCGGATATTGACGTGATAATTTACTAGGAATAAACTCGCAAATTGATGCTATTTATGTTTTGGTTAACCATTGGCTTTTCCTCTCTCCCCCGATGATATCACTATTTTTGTTGATAAGGAAGCTAAAAAGATGATAATTATAAACTATCACCACATGACAATTAAAGCATTTGGGGTGTGGACAACAAAATAGAATTGATAATGAGGCATTAAATGAAAATAACTTCCAGATTTTGAACTGTACGTATCTTGTGATAATGAAAAGTTCCATTCAGTAGTTGGGCCAATGCTACAAACCAGCAAACAAAATTGCATTTAATGTCAAGAAGTCTCTCAATTAAAGCATAATCTAAACATTCAAAAAAAGGGAAAATTAAAAAAGGAAGTATGCCTAATGGTGTTATGTCATTTCCATCAAATCATAAATTCAATGTAAAAACCCAAATAGTACATGTTATCAAGAAAGCAAAAAGTTTGCACCAAAATAAAAAATTCTGGGCAAAACCTCAATGCTCATTTTGAAGCCATTTCAAAGGTGTACTATAAGTAAGTTATTTATGTATTACATGTACTACACAAAACACATTGTATATAAATAAAAAATATTAGTCCCCAGTAAAATAATTATTTACTATAGTGTTGTGAGAATGTACACAGGGGATGAGTTCAACTAAATGTACAGTATTTTATGTGCATACTGTAAAATTCCTTATTTTAAGCGAGTACTTAATTGCGCAATTCCGATGTTTTGCACCAAATCACAAGAATATAAAATCACGAGCACCAATTTTTTGCCATGGTTTCATATAGCTCAAAACTGTCTGAAAAATAAGAGTGAGATTTTAAAATCAGCAAGGACTGCTTCTCGCGAATTTACGCGGAAATTAATTCCTTGCGATTAATTAGGAATTTACGGTAATATGTACATGTTCTGTGATGTTTGTTGCAAAAAGTGATCAGTGTACATGATGTAATGCATTGTCTGCTGTATTAGATATTGCTTATTACTGTGCTGATAAAGTCAGTACATTTATATGCCATCGTTGTCAGCTTCCATGCATATGTAAAGAAATAGGATAAATGATGAAGGACCAGACTGGGATTTGATCTGTCGGCTGCCCCAAAAGTTTCTAGTTAGAGGCAAAATGAGCTATTTGATCAAACTCATCTCAATGTCACACACATAAGTATAATATTTCAATATACTCTTAATCAAATGCAAGCTAGAGAATTAAGTGACATATTTGGAATTTTATACAGCTACATCCTCATATGCAGTGCATATATTAAATCATGCTGTCATTGAACATGTAAACACAATACCCGGTATATCTGATATTCACATACGTGACAACCAATACACAATCTGATTATCAAAATCAAATGTCAACAATGATTTATAGCAAAATTTATCAGGTGAGAAACGTGCAATTAATGAATAACTGAAAAAAAAACCAAAATATATACGATAGAAAAGCATATATCTTTGTACATTTTTAACAATGTCCTTTTATGCAATCAAACATAACAGGTAACTTCCTACATGAACTGAAACTACATGTTGTAGTGCATGTTTTGTCATGAATATAAAAGCAATCTACTGCGTATGTTCCAAAAAATAAAGCATATAAATCTTATATGATTGAAATATATGAACAATTTACCTTTTACTACAAGAACTTCATCAATGAAATCGGATCGTTGTGTCAATACTAAACTGTAATGTGATTATAGTGCACGTTCTACAACACTGGATATATCCACTGTTTGGGATTGATGCCTTGGCAATGCGTCCAATTTTACCAAACCGCATTTACATTAGCATAATATTGACATCTTTAAAAAAACATATGGTGTAGAATTTATCAAAATAATTAACAGAAATATAATGATAACTGACAATATTGCTAAAGCGACCAATTAAAATATTTATTCGTAGATTAAAACAGGTGCTCTCGGTGGCTCTACATGACACCGGAAGTCAACGTGTTCAATGGCGTCGTCCGTCAACATGCTGTTTTTCGGCATCGTTTGTTTGATTGCATGCACCTTCTGCAGGGCTGCTGATGATGACAAATGTCAGTCGTTTGCTGGTGGAAGTGTGTTCCCACAAGAAACCAGGCGCACATCGGGTCATGCGATTCAGTGGAGCCAGGCAGTCAGTAAGTTCTGCATCCAACGTGCAAGTTTTCCAGTCTTAGGACTGAGTTGAAACTTGATCACTGTTTACGAAAGTCAACCGTTGTGTCAGTTATTGATATTTATGGCATTATTTTTATTTGCAAGAAGTATCTCTTTTTTGATCAATACATTTAGAAGAAACAGTTATTTTTTATGTGTTTGTCTTCCAAAAATTGACCTGCATACACTGACATAACAATACTGCTGCTCATGTACGTATGTGTTTTATGGGGCAGTGTCAATGACTTTCTGAGGTATATCTTTTTTTTTAAATACCTACTGCTCAGTTGAAATGTATTCCACATTGCAATTTTACCAAACATGCTCATTTGTAACAGAAAGAAGCATAAGAGAATTTCTGTTATATTTTTTTATAGAATTTGCACAGAAAGTTAAAAAATGGTGTAAGGCATAAATACAACTATCAAACGACATTTTTTTAATTTCATTATGATATGTAGAGAAAATAAAAGACTAACAATATACATGTATGCATTTAAGTATTTGTATGGAATTTATTTAAATTACTCACATGCAACCAATTCTCACCAAGGACCATTTCTCACCAGTGCATGGATGTTACATCATTTTACCTGCATAATTTTATTTTGTGTTGATAAAATGATGTAACAATGTACTGCTGAGAAATTTTCTTTGATGAGAACTGGTCAAACACCAGTATAATTTCTTTTAAGAGCTGTGAGATTTATTTTGCCAAAGAAAGAATATCAATGGCCTGTTCAATTTCATATTTTTAAAATTAGTCTCAGATACATGTAAAAATGATCTGGATTTGGTTGATGTAAAGCAAAACTACTTACTGTAGGTAGTTTTAAGGGATGATGATAATAACTAATCTTCTGCATTTATCACAGTTTCCAAGCCTGCACCTGACTTTAATGGAACAGCAGTCATCAAGGGGGAGTTCAAGGACATTAAACTTTCCGACTACAAGGGAAAATACTTGGTCTTCTTCTTCTATCCTCTTGACTTGTAAGCAAATAAGATATCTTAATGGCTGCAGTTTTATAAATATTTGTAGGCATTAATATTCATTTTTTAAAACATGCATCCTCAAAGATTCGTAAACTCATGGGCAATGGTTCTGTCAAATTGTTGTCATACTTTTTTTCTTCTATGAACATTTCATTTTGTCAATATGCTCAACAATGAATCGCAGGAAAATTTGTGCACAACTACTGTGTTATACCATATATAATGTTTTATATAATATAAGAATATTTCCATGTTCATTATCACCTCTAATATTTATTTTAATAGAGTTATAATTCTTTAATGTCATTTATTTTGCACTAGCTGGTATTACATGTACTTATTTACTATATGTTGAAATATCTTTAAATGTCAATTCAACAGTATGACTACCTCTATCATGATCATTGTATCATTGTAAACATAGTTATTTGCATTGTATACGTCAGGTAGTTTCATGTTTGTGAAACTTTCTATTTAAAGGTCATTGTATTCATATCACCTTTGGCTTCATTAAAATTTTAGCATCTTTGTGTTTCTAATGTCATGATGATAGATATGCATGTGAATGATTGTGAAGCTTTCTGATTTAAAGGTCATTGTATTCATGCGACCCTTGGCTTCTTTATATTTAAGCACCTTCGTGTGTCCCACTGAAATCATTGCCTTCAGCGACAGAGTCGGGGAATTTAAGAAGATTAACACAGAGGTGATCGCCTGTTCTGTCGACTCACAGTTCACACACCTGGCATGGTAAGGTCCACAGGGTCAACCTCTCTGAACCATGCCTGATATTTAAATACATTCATAAATTATGATAATTAGGTCAATTGATAATAAGGTTAGTCATATATCAGAGAATCTGTAAATGAATTGGAATTAATGTGTAGAGTCTAAACACATACGAAAATTATGAAGGATGTGATAAATCAAATATAAACAAGATTTTTATTTCTATTAAAACAAACATGTACATGTAGGATCTGTAAAGTTTTACCTGTACCTGGGATTTGTTACTATTACATGTAATGATATCGATATACAATGGGTTGAAAAATATTGAATTTATGTATTTTGATTTCATTTTAATATTTTCACGTAAATTTTATTACTATCAATCAGGATCAACACACCAAGAGCAAAGGGAGGTTTGGGTCCCATGAATATTCCACTGCTGTCGGACATCACCCACGAGATTTCTAAAGCTTATGGAGTGTACCTTCAGGATCTAGGTCACAGTCTCAGGTAAGGAAAGAAGTCAGTTTTGTATGAGCCCCTCTACCTACACTTTGCATCTTACTATCCTGTTCTAATTCTGTTAGAAAGGCAAGGGACTGACGATTTTACTTCGTTTTAAGCGTAATTCGTTATATCCATCAATATTACAACATGTAATAAAGTCTCAGGGGAATTAAAGTCACTTCGCTGTAAGCGTCAGTTCATTATAAGCATGTTCGCTATAACAGCATTTTACTGTAATTGTGTTTATGATGATTGAAGCTCATGCAAATTGTATGCCCGAACAATTGACAAGTTCAGAGAAATAAACAGTTAACCATGTATTAAATGCCAAGATGTTTGCGGTAAAAATTGAAATGATAATGGACATCTTTTTGTCAAGCTTTACATCTGCCATGATATGGTGTTTGTTGGGTTTTTTTTTCAGGGGTCTGTTTATCATTGATCCTAAAGGAACGCTGCGCCAGATCACCATGAATGATCTCCCGGTCGGGCGCTCCGTGGACGAGACATTGCGATTGGTCCAGGCCTTCCAGTACACAGACACTCATGGGGAGGTCTGTCCTGCGGGCTGGAAGCCCGGGAGTGACACAGTACGTATTGAGTGTTAAATAGATGTGGAGGATGTCTGTATTGAATATATGCTACATACAATTCTGTAAAAAAAAAAAAAATATATCAAATAGTTTGATGCCTGTAAGGGCCAACCTTTGTGATATTTTTTCACACAAAAGTGTTTTAGGCATAAGTCATACTTTAAAAACTGCCTTTAAATGGTATATTTAGTATATTAGTTGATATGTGTACCTTAGACAGCCCATTTCTGTAGAATTTCAGTTATGCACTGGGATGTACATTGATATCAAGAATCATTTCAGACTTATTTAGAGCTCAATTATATTAGTCAGACTGCCAAAGGTAAAATTTTAGACTGCAGGAACAAAAATTGACATCTTAATAGTTCTGCATCTTTAGATGTCTGTGACTGATTTAAGGTGGTTCACTACACCTTGAAACAGTTGCTCAAATCAGCAGAATTTTACTTGTTTATTATAGATAATGTGATGCAAAAGAGGTATATAAATCAAATAGGTGAAAAATATGGAATTTTTGAATAAAAAATTGTTTTTCGAAACTTTAATCCAGAAATGCCAACAACCACCCTAAACTGGATATTTTAACCACTGAGCTATGATTATATTCAACCAAACCAACAGACACAAACAGTTTAACAAAACATTTAAACTGCCAATCTTGTGACAGAAGTAACCTAGTGGGTTTTTTTAAAAATATAAGTCTTGGTTTAGTGAGGTAACTTAAGTTCTGCTGATTTGGGTTTCACATATAAGTTGTCTCTGTTTTCTTCTCCAGATCATTCCTGACCCCAAAGAATCTCAGAAGTATTTCAGTAAACAGAACAACTGAGGACAGGATTTGAGGGTGCTGATGTCAATGTTGTGACGGTCAAGTGCTGCCTGTGGATGGGGATTTTTGTAAACATGCAAATTCAGGGCACAAAACAAATATTCTTTTGAATTTGTTTTAAATGTTTGAATTATTTTTCCAAAAAAAAAAAGTAATATATATTTACCGGTAGTTGATCAAAATTAATCTAAGGACCACCAGTTTTATTATATTGTTTTGATGTGATTATTTTTTTTTTGGCACTGCAGCATAAAAATTGATATTTCTGTTCTCTCTGCCTTTCACCTTTTCTGAATTGGTACAGAAAAATCTTTAACTAGTCAAGTACACTGTACTTTTAAATTCTGCTGATTCTTTCTAGTCTCATGCTAATATTTAAGTTACTTGTCCATCTGTGTGCAATTAAAACTTACTACTTTTAAAGGTTTTGGGAAAAACTTAATGTGCAAAATTGTTGTTCGTATTTGTTTATGTGGAAATTAGTTACTTGTTGAGAATTAATATTCAGTGCTACTGTGTTTTTTTTGTTAAACTATTTTGTGTTCAATATTTTTGTATTATTCTTCCAAAATGTGGCATTTCTAAATTTTAAGTTTTCAATTGTTCTTTAATTTGTGCTGCAAATGATATTTATATATGTTAATGCATCATATACACATGTAATACGAATTAACAAAATTATTTTGAGATCATTTTGTGTATGTTAATTAGGAATTCAAGTATTCAGTAAAACATGTATTCTTCAGAGCTACAAATTTTCTATTGCTATACAAGTTTATATAGAGGATAAGGAAACAACATCAGAAATATCTTTGGAAGTATTTATAAAGAATACATTTTTCCTTTAGAATCTGGTTTACAAATATGCTTGAAACTTGTATAGATCTGCAATGCAATATTTTGCCTTATGTCAAGAAATCCATTAAGAATATTTTTTTCAATCATGTAGATCAAATGTCGTATATATCCATTTAAACAAATTTTTCAAATGAGATATATATACATATAGACATTAATAATTTTGACGCTCTTTGAAGGGACCACTGTAAAACTTATGAATCTGTTTTCTATAATAAAATGTCTCTTATATACATGCATGATTGTGTAAAATGACAATGCTGTATAATTAGATAACGATATATGTGGAAGCGATTTTGCTGTTGAAGACCTGTTGCTATCTTATACATGGTGTGGATGTTCTCTATTGCATTTGTTTAATACGATGTAGTCTGTCTACTATTTACATGTCCAAGGTGATGGAAATTGGGTATTATTTTCTTTTTTTTGGAGTTGGTTAAATGAAGTGAAACTTTGGTCAAATGTAAACAGACATAAATGCAGATACTAGTACATCTATATTAGATGAAATTTTATGTAGAAAAAAAAATAGCTCATTTTCATATATAATGTTAATGTAAATGTATTTATTATTTTTCCTGTGTCATAGAAACAATAAACAAGGGGTGGGGTGGTGTGGGGTAACTACTAGTGACTGGTGTCTCATTCAAAGCAAATCTGTGACTCTCCTCTCATAAACATCACAGACACAGGAACAAAGACCATATATTATTTTGTTAACCAGATAACTATTATACTATCAGTACATACATTTATAGGGTACTAGTAAATTATTTTTTTTTTTTTGAAAAGTGTGATTGCACCTTTCACTTTCTATATTGCATTTCTGTTCTGTGTAGTGTATCTGGTGTGGATGTGGTATAAATGTTCATTGCGTAATATACCATGACACCGGGTCTGGTTGTGCTGACTTATGTGACAAAATAAAAAAACGTTTTAATAAATCTAGAACTTGTTTTTATTTTGTACATGAATATTCATATGATTATACCCCTGCTTCGAAGGCAGGGTGGGGTCATTGTGTGTCTGTCTGTCTCTGTCCATAGAAAATTTCTTTCACGATTTTCCCAGCAACTTCATGCTTGAAATTTTAACACACCCTTTGTTTAGGTGAGCCACATTATAGATCCATTTGCGAACCAATCAGACATCTCCGTTCAGTTGTTTATTCTAAGCCCAAATTTTCGCAGGGTTTTCTTATTAACTATTCATTGCAGACGTTTGAAATTTTAGCACACCCTGTATAGGCATGCCTTGCGGTGGGATTCATTTTTGACAAATTTGATGTCAAATTCCTGCTAAGAGTCGATTTGCTTATTTTGTATATTTACATCAAAGGGGTGGTATCAGTAGTGAGCATTGGCTCACAGATATCTTGTAGATTTCATTTACCTCGTGTATTGGATGTGGTTGAATTTTCATTTAGGTTTCGGATTGAACTAGTGATAATTTGTGAAAATTTTCACAGGGGGTCAGCTATATTTTACAGATTTCTTTACCTTAAAATCAGATACGCATGAATTTATCTCAAAGGCAGATTTCATTATTGATAAATCAATTTATTTGTAAACAGTGAACATCAGCAATATTTTTTTTTTAAATTATTTCCACAAACTAATTTGTGAAAATAGAATGGACACAAAATCTTAAACCCGTGGCTTGCGACAATGTAGGTCACCTGAATAGGAATTGATTTTGATGTCGGAAATAAATTTCAATAAAATTATTCATTATACATCAACCACCACTGAACAATTGCATGGAGAGACAGTGAGAGTCACTGACATCCATATGTCCAAAATTTATGTATATATCTTGCAGAGAGAATCGCGTACGTTTACGTTTGACTCCAACATGCTCTGTTCATGTACAACAGTGTATATGTTCATGAGTTTCCGCCAATCTTTATTAATCAGGTTTAGTATTGCTCCTTCAAATGTGAGGTACAATAAATTAATTACATTAAATCACAATTTCTTTTCATAAGGGGGTCTAAATACATTTCTGTCGAAATCAGGCGTCAAATTGACATTTAATTATTTTGGACAATTTTTAATTATTTTTTTTTTAATCCATATCGTATCAATCTTCAAATGATTTCCCGCTTCCACCTCCCCGTGAAACAACAAAATTTAAAGTAAATGTATAAGTATATATTTTCTTTGGTAATCGCTCTTGTTACGTAAACTATAATTTTCTGAACACAAACATCTTTTTACATGAAAAATTGGTGTTTTTCCAAGTAATGTATGTAATATTTTATCTGCTGAGTTCATTCATTTTTTTTTACTTGTTTGTTATAGTTAGCATGATTATCTGACGTAATTTTTTTTTGGAAAGGGGGGGGGGGGGGGCAAATCTACAAAAAAAAAATCTTGACAAGAACCCCCCCCCCCCCCCTCCCAAAGAAAATAAAAAATTACTTATTTGCAAAAAATATCTTCATACTTTTAATATCCGTATTGGGATGGAGTTTGTTAAATTTTATATATTGATAAGAGAAAAAAACAGCTAGAGAAATTAAGTTTAAAAAAAAAAAAGTGTCCCGCCGGCCACTGGCCTTGTGTGTCTGATTTTCTTATATAAAGAAGAATGTAAATAAGGTGTTCTAATTTCACGAACGTCTGAAATATTTTAGAGTAGCCAAACCAGTATTTCTTATTCTTTTTGCATGAAGTTATAAATGCTATTGGTTGCCAACGTGCCTTTTGATCCTCGCCTTTTTTGTCTAAAGCGCGCGAAATATACGGCAAATGTCGTAATTTTATCCCCTTCTTCAATAGTACATATGAAACGGTAGATTTTATAATATCATAGATTAAGCAATAATGAAATATCATACGGTAACACACATTCATGCTTATTTATCAAATAAATTTGCGAAAATTATTTCTCGGCAACCGGATGTGACATCACACATCATTTTGCTTGCAAGAAAAAATGTCTATGTCTGTGAACTACAACGACCAAAGAAATGACCGATATATTCCTGTAGCACCATGTCACTCTTCGATGGTATATCTTTTTATATAGTTTTAGTTTACATTTAATGTTTCATATAACATTTAGCAGTCATATGGGACGTAATAGTCGAAAAAGTTGACGAGAAAAATGGCATGCAGGCATTTTTGTCGACATGATCGCTGCATGAATATCAATTGCGGTGTTATAATGTTCATCATGTTCATATAGATTGATGAATTGTCGGTTTCTCTAACACGAGTGGGAGCTTTTTGTGTCTATTTTTCTTTTTTAAATTCCTTATTTTAGACAATTTGAAATGGGATATGTTGGAAAGGAAATAGATGCTCATAATAAGTTGAGCCAACTGCACGATTTTTGTCTGTACATGTACTTGAATGAGTTAAAGGAATATATATCTATTGTTGAAACGAGTAATAGTGACTCCAAAAAGTTCTTCATGTGTTTTCTTCAAGCTGCGAGCATGCCTTTCATGTTCTTGTTAGGATAAAGGTCTTGGCATTAACAATGCAAAAGTGTATTTTTTTTATATTTGGCAAAAAACATAGCATTTCCCCAACAATTTACACTGTTCACTTGGTCTGTTTTGATTTCCCCCTTTGATGCCCAGGGCTCAAAGTTGTATTCTGTGACCTTGCAACTTCTGAATGCATGGTTACAAAGGTTTTTAAGGTTTTATAAACCCATTTGTCAGTATCAAACTCCTCGATCACTCAGGTTACAACCATTGTCTTTAAACTTGAGGGAGTAGCATTATCATTATAAATACCTACAGAAGCTATGTTTTCTTATATACCCTTATAGTTTATAGATAAGCCTTTTGATTCTCAATAAAATGAGAAAATGAAGTATGGATGTCAAGTCCATGCTTCCCAAGAATTTGTTATTAAGATTAACTAATATTATTTTGGAATTTGTCTTTCAGCTTTTGATGAAAAAGAGAAGTCACCAGACAAAGGATGGAGCCATTCATGCTTATTTTCCAACTCTGACTCATTAGGAGAGAAAGAAATTCCAACGTCCAGTTCAGACACAGATCAACAATTAGATATCGAGCTGCAGGAAGAAACTGTTGTGATTGATTCGTCTGTTGAGGAAATCCCCCAGGAAGTGTGTAGTGAAGGTACTCCACAAGTGTGTGAGGGGCAAGTGACAAGTTGTGAGGAGGCCATTGGGGTGGAGGCAGAGGGTGGGGGGACAGTGGAGATAGTGGACGGGAATTCTCAGGAGAGCAATGAAGGGGAGGTTCAAATAGTGGAAAATGGGTGTGATCCTTCTGTTGTTACAGAGACAGTGAACCAAGTGCAAGGTTTGCAACAGCTACCCATAAAACTACAGAACGAAAAAGGCCAAGTTTTGTTCACCATAACTGGGAATTTTGACAAACCTGAAGACAAGTCCCTGTTACAAAGACTCTTGGCCAATGGGGATTATCAGCAGTTGGCTAATAGAGCTAACTTACAGACTATTGTAACATCAACTGCAAATCATCAAACGGTTCAAACAGCACAATCGCCACAGGCACCAACAGTCATTAACAGCCCTTCTACAGAGCGGGTTCTTGCTCAGACACCTACCATTGTTAAAAGCCCTTCTTCTGCACAGGTCCTTGCTCAGTTAGTTTCACAGTTAGGAGCTGCCAGTGCATCAACTAATGCAGCAGATCCTCGGAATTTAAATCAAATTCTCAGCCAGACCAGAATATCGAAAGAGGATCTGTTAAAATTGATCAGAAGTAGTCGAGCAGGATCTAGCCTGCAAGCCCAAGGCCAAAACTTAAATCCACAGCAGCCACAGGGTCAGAAAATTGGCCAAGTTCTGCAAGGTGCAGGCACAGGAGCTAAAACCCAGCAAGTGATAAATCCTATACAGCTGTCTGCTGCCACACAGAAAGTTGGAACTGTTCTTTTCCCCAAGCAGTCGGGTGCAGCTACTTCATTGGCAGGCCTGATTCAGAGTAGAGCCAACCAGAGTGCTGCTGTGGGAACCGTAACAACAGCCGGTCATAGAGTCAGTGTTCAGCAGCAGCAACCCCTGGACACTTCCGGTGTGAAGGTTATTCATGTGGCCCCCACTACACCTGTGAAGCAAGGTGTAAATGTTTCTAACAACCAAATGTAAGTTTTTTTTATTCCAAGGGAAATATATACTTGTTCATGTGTTGTAATCAGGCCTGCTATTCCCCCTCTGTTTCTCTCTCTCTCTCTCTCTCTCTCTCTCTCTCTCTCTCTCTCTCTCTCTCTCTCTCTCTCTCTCTCTCTTATTTCTGGGAAATTTATTGTGTTTTGTGTAAAAACAAACAAAAGTTCAGCAATTACTTTTTCAGTCAAGATCAGAAAAGAAAGCAGAAAACAAATGAGCAATTTTAATTTTTTCTGTTCCAGAATAAGTGATTTGAGCCTGACCAGTCCACAAAAAGTCCAGACGACGATTGGAAGTCCTCGCACTGCGACCTCGGTACATCAGACGGTCCTGTTACCTAACAGTGGCACTAAGTACTTTATTGTGAACCAAACTAGCCCTTTACAGAACACGAGCAGCCAGCAGGGGCAGCAGCTGTCCTCTGTGATCAACTCGCCAAAGACCGGGGCCACCAGTATCCCCACTGTAAGACTCGCTGGTCAAGTGACCCAGGGACCTATACGAATCATTCAGACTGGTCCCCAGGCCACGCAGGTTCATACACGTCTTGCCAGTCCCCGTTTTTCTACTAGTCAGCCCTCTACTCAGAAAATTGTCCTCCCTCAGACTTTGTCTTCGATAACGTCCATTGTCGACAATTCAAATATTACTGTCTCTCGAGGGAGACCAGCATCAGTGTCCTCTGCAGTCAATGTAGGTTCCCCCACCCCCCAGACTGGAGTGAGCCAGTGCAGGATATTGGGACCCTCAAGGAGGGGAAGGAGGCCCATCAAAAGGAATTATTTTGTGGACCCAAAGCTTGTGAATAATAAGACAGCCACCAGTTCTGTGTTAGTCGGGCCCAATTCTCAACAACTCATCACCAGTGGACCCAATTCTCAACAACTCATCATAGCAGGGACTCAGGACCCAGTACAAGTTTTGCAGGTTAATGCAGTTCAGAAAATGTTAAGTAATGGTAAAGGAATGGTGAATCATGCAGCAAATCATGCGATTGTTACTGTGAATAATCTGGGTCAGAGAAACTCTTCTTCTCCTGCTCAGGGAAACACCTCCCTTGTTGAATATAGTGATTCGGATTCGCTTTCAACTTCTTCGGAAAAAGACAATGAATCAGGAGAGCCACCAAAGCTCCAAGCCGCCGCTGGTCCAAAATTATCGAATGGCGTCGTTTTGATGCCAAGCTCCTTATCAGATGCGATAGCGAGAGCCAAACCCAACGAGAAAATTCCAGTGAACACTCAAAGCACAAATCTGAAGTTCATAAAGAACGTTGTGTATAATATTCCACTGAAAGGCGAGAAAAAGTTTTACAGATTTGATGGAGAATATCTTGTACCTGAAATGGGTAAGGAAGTTATAATGAGCAGGAGAGAGTGAAATTTTTTTTTAGATCAATAGAAAATGAACTAGTATAAGAGGGTGGAAAAACCGGATGTACATAAATATATACTTGTTCATGTGTTGTAAGATAAAACTACAGTTTTATAGTTATGATCAAGATGTTTAATACTTTTGAAGTCTCGTTCGTTGAACTGGATTTTGCAGAAGACTTCCATAACTTTCGACAATTTTCCACAGACACTGATTTTTGTCTTGTAGATGCAGGTGGGATGGTAGGAGGGGGAGTTGGGGAGAAGAAGGAAAAGACACTGAGGGGTAACGCTACAGGGCTACACATGAATACCCCACAGGCAAATAGGTGAGAGCAAAGTTTTTACTGATATGCTGTCAGTTACTATTAAGGTGGTATGGGACATCTGACAATATTAATGTGGATTAAAGTACATTATGACTAAAATACTTTCACCGGTTTGGAATTTTAAAAATTTTACATTATTTAACCAAAAAATATGTTTTTAAAATGTTTGGAATGAAAAAATTTTAAAATTCCTAATGGGATTAAACTTGTAACTTACAGTTTTGTAGTGAGCCTTCTAACCCACTTCGCTATGCTGTAGTATGACAATTTCGGGAAAGAAACCATTTATGAATTTACACTTGATTTCGATAAATAGTGCATCCAAAATGGAAGTGTCCCATATATACCACCTTAAGTGATTTTAAAGATTGTAGACTTAGTGTCAGCTATTCATTCCTTTAGACTTCTGTATGAGAATGTACATGTACATTCTGTAGTTATATAATTGATCAATCTAAGGCGGTAATGGTATAGGCCTACACATAGACCTTCACAGACTAACAAGTGTTAATGTTTTTAATCTGACATGATAAATATCAAAATCATGGTACCAGATGAATATGGAAAAACTAAAAGTATTTAGTCTACCAAACATCCTTGGGGACTCAAAGCTTAAACAAGCTTACTCTTGCTTTAGTCTCACTTTTACACTGAATATTCCTTTGATAAAAGTGAGACTTGGATCAAAAGTGAGGTTGATGAAGTTTTATGGCCCTGGTGCCAGTACTGTGAAGTCTAGCTGGTAAGACTGGTCCATTTTATGAAAGAGTAAGTCTACAGGTATTTTATGGTAACTGTTGCTGGTTTGTTTCAGTGCTACCCGGACTTTCATGAAGGCCGTAGAGGCAGTGGGCAGCAAAGTGTTCAAAGATGGCCGATTCTGGAAACACAGCACCGGGCCTCAGGCTATAGTTGGCGGGTATAGAATACACTATTAATAGTGGATATCAGATCTGTCAATCACTTTATTTAGGCCTTTAATGATTGTGAACTAAATACATGCTGATGATTACTGTGGTTTCATTAATATTCAAGGGTGTCAATTTTCGTGGATAAAGTTAAAATCACAGTTTCAAGGATACGTAACTTCATGGCCAGTGACCCTAATAATACACAATGTTAATAGAAATTGCATTTCAATGATCATTGAATTTCGTGGATCAACATAACAACAAAATCCACGAAAATTAGTATTAAAGGAATATTGATGAAACCATGGTAATTACAGCTATGAAATTTTTGTCTGCTGTTATATTTTATGTTTAAGTTATTATTTGAGTCTCTACATGTAAATGAAAACTGAGAGGCATGGCAAGCATGAATTTCATTTACTCTCTATCCTTAACATTCAAGATCATTTTTTAATTGTAATCAGCTGATGCAATGTTACAATTTGAAAAATGATATGTCTGAAAAATAGATATTGGCCGTGAGGTTTGCGAATATGTGACGGTTTTATTTTTTTTGTTGAAATTTTATGCTTTATTCTTATAGGACGGCCACCACTATTTATGAAGATGGGCAAGGAGATACAGCAGGTAAATATTGAAAAAATCAGAATGTTTAGGTTTTGTTTACATTGCAGCATGCATGTATGTACTAGGATGATACAGCTTTTAAAGACTATCATAATGTTTTGTTTCAGACTCATCTAGTCAGGCAAATCAAGGAAGAAAAAGACCCATTGAAGTATGATTTGATTTTGTATAAAAGAATTTTTCTCAATACCTCTATCAATTTTTCTTTTAAAGCTAATGCCAGTTACTTTTTTTTCATATAAGTACAAATTATACTGCATGATTAGTTTACTGCAAATAGATTTTGGATGAATATCACATTCCAAATACTGAGTTAAACATGAATTACTAAGATGAATTAATTATTTATAACAAGTAGTATTTTACGGTAAGGTTCGGATCCGAATTGGATGGGAAATTCAGGCAATTGAATAAGTTACTGAGTAATTGATGTATTGTGGTAAAAAACGACCAATTATGTCTCCCCTTTCAAAGGGGAGACATATTGTTTTTGTCGACTTTCTTTTTAGGGTCTTCCGTTTCCAACGGAAGACCCTCTTGTTATTCTATTGTTTCTTTTTATTATTAGGGTCTTCCGTTTTCAACGGAAGACCCTCTTGTTATTCTATTGTTTTTTTTTATTATTATTATTCTTCTTGTTTTTCCTTCTGACTTCTTTTTTGCTTTATATCTCAAAAACTATTCAACCAATTTGCTAGAAATTTTCAGGGATTATTTTAATTTCTTGTCCCTTGAAGCCTTCAAATTTTTAGTCATTAAGTCACTTCCGGTTTCTAGTTACATCATTTTAAAAATTTTCAAAAAGTGATTTTGTCCAGCACTTTTCTCGTAAACGGTTGTTTATAAAGACTTGAAATTTTCTGTGATTGTAAATCTGCGGATTGACTTATGGCAAATGTACAGAAAAAATTATTTTGTCACTTCCGGTCGAAACCGGAAGTGAAACAAATTTTTCGAAAAAATGAATTTTCTGATCAAATCAAAAACGAATATGTGTTTTGTAGAGCTTATTAAGCTGAATCTAACACTGAAAGCCGTTTTAAAATCGGACGATGCATAACAGAGATATCGGGGTTTAAAAATTGATTTTTCCGGAAATTTTGATTCCGCTTCCTTGGTTTAAAAAATAGCGTAATATTTAAAGTAAAATTAACTCGTACCAAAAATAATTGTTAAGTCGTACTTGAACACATTCGGATTTTTTTTGTTAAGTCGTTCTTGAAATCGGAAATGTTTTTGTTAAGTCGTACTTAAAATCATTCGTATTTTGTTAAGTCGTACCAGGAATAATTCGATTTTTTCATCTTTTTATTTTCGTTACTCTTGTTGTTGGTTTAAGAGCTCTGCTTCTGACAGGAACTTCCAGCTTTACTTCTGACATTAACGGAAGACCCACTCGTTGCTTTGCAACGAGCTTTGCTCTAGTTATTATTATTCTTTTTCTTTTCTTCTGACTCCTTTTTTGCTTCATAACTCAAAAGGTTTTAAACCGATTTTGATGAAATTTTCAGAGTTTTTTGCAAGTTGGCGTCCCTCAAAAATGTTAAAGTTTTGAAGAAAACGTCACCTCCATTTTGACGTGACGTCATTTTTAAAAATTTCAAAAAGTCATTTTGTCCCGGACTTTTCTCAAAAACGCTTTAAGATAGAGGCTTGAAATTTTCAATGGTTATGATTTGGTCGATTTACCTCTGTAATAAGGCTCGAAATGAAAATCTGTCACTTCCGGTCGAAACCGGAAGTGAAACAAATTTTTCGAAAAAATGAATTTTCTGATTAAATCAAAAATGAATATGTTTTTTGTAGAGCTTATTAAGCTGAATCTAACACTGAAAGCCGTTTTAAAATCGGACAATGCATTACAGAGATATCGGGGTTTAAAAATTGATTTTTCCGGAAATTTTGATTCCGCGCGTCCTCGGTTTAAAAAATAGCATAATGTTTATCGTAAAGTTAACTCGTACCAAAAATAATTGTTAAGTCGTACTTTAACACATTCGGATTTTTTTTGTTAAGTCGTTCTTAAAATCAAAAAGGTTTTTGTTAATTCGTACTTAAAATCATTCGGATTTTGTTAAGTCGTACCAGGAATAATTCGATTTTTTTCAATTGTTTCTTTTTATTACTCTTGTTATTGGTTTAAGAGCTCTGCTTCTTACAGGAACTTCCAGCTTTACTTCTGACATTAACGGAAGACCCACTCGTTGCTTTGCAACGAGCTTTGCTCTAGTTCTTCTTCTTATTCTTCTTATTCTTCTTTTTAGGGTCTTCCGTTTCCAACGGAAGACCCTCTTGTTATTCTACGGTTTCTTTTTAGCTCACCTGAGCTGAAAGCTCAAGTGAGCTATTCTGATCACATTTTGTCCGTCGTCCGTCTGTCCGTCCGTCTGTCCGTCTGTCCGTCCGTCCGTCTGTCCGTCTGTAAACTTTTTACATTTTGAACTTCTTCTCTAAAACCGCTTATCCAATTCCAACCAAATTTGGCACAAAGCATCCTTATGGGAGGGCGAATTTAAATTGCAGAAATAAAAGTCCGATCTGTATTCAAAGCGGAGAAAACCTTGAAACTGTAGAAAAAGGGGGGTGCATTTTTAAAAATCTTCTTCTCAAGAACTAATTAGTTCAATTCAACGTAGTTTAGCATAAATTATCCTTATGGGAAGGAAAATATAAATTGCAAAAATTAAGTGCTAATTCTGATTCAAATCTGAGTTATTACGAAAATAATAATAAAGGAAATGCGTGTTTCAATCAGTTTAATAGCTTCGGGCTCGGCATACGGTAAGAATTACCTACGGTAAAATGGGTAGGCAAGACTTGGTCTGAGCAAAACAAAAGATTGGCAGGTATTAATCTGCCAATCTCATTAAAATTTCGGGATATTTGATGGACCAGTATATGTGTATTCGCTGTTAATATTGCTGCAAAATAATGCGTATTTGGAATTGACGATTGCCGATCTGCCCCGGCTTTTATTTTGCCACGGCCCGGGTTTGCATACCCATTTTACCAAGACTCGTATTCCATACTTCTAAAACGACGTTCTTTGTTTAAAGCAGCCATGACATTATACGAAAAAGGGTCGATCTGACTATGATGAATTTACTTGCTATGCAACCGTTCGCGTATGAAGGGGAATTTTTGAAACATGCAAACTATATTGGTGCCGATTTTGTGAAGTAAATTAAGGCTAAATATTTCAATGCGTTGACAGTTTTCAAACATGACGTTGGTGTTAGCTTGTTCTGATTTTCGTTTCGTTTTCATTATTTATGCTTTGTAACCTTGGAACTATCGTCTGTATTTCGTGATTTTTACGTATCAAATAAAACAGTTTACCTGCGCAAATTAAGCAAAATCTGATGTAGGGGTACTGAAATACAATTCATTCTATCGGTAATTCGGCATTATCTTTTGCGTAATGGTAGGTTAATGCAAAAGGGTTTTGTTGAGATGCTCAGCATTTTCTCGAGTTTATTCAGTTTAAATAGAGTTTGATATCGCTGACGGAAATATGTAGGTATATACATGTATATATATATGATTCATTTCGAAAAAATAAATTGTGTTCTTTATTTGTTATACATGTAGTGCATGTTTCTTGTGTTTAATTGTTACCTTACAATTTCTATTTACTAACCATATTTGAGTGTTAAGCTTCGAATTATAAGCAAGATACAGAGACTTGCTCACAATTCTATGTTTGTACACAGATCTTAAAAGCTAAAGATTAAAAAAGTAAAAAAATTGTCAATATTTATAACGAAAATTTTCAAAGTCTGTTCTTCCAGAAACCAACTTATTGAATTGTAAACTTAACCTTTTTAGCTCACCTGAGGGTGGGGCCACAATGGGGGGTCGAAGTTTAACAAATGAATATATAGAGTAAATCTTTAAAAATCTTCTTCTCAGAAACTAATCGGCCAGGAAAACTGAAACTTGTGTGGAAGCATCCTCAGGTAGTGTAGATTCAAAGTTGTGAAAATCATGACCCCCGGGGGTAGGTTGGGGCCACAATGGGGGATCGAAGTTTAACATAGGAATATATACAGTAAATCTTTAAAAATCTTCTTCTCAGAAACTAATCGGCCAGGAAAGCTGAGACTTATGTGGAAGCATCCTCAGGTAGTGTAGATTCAAAGTTGTGAAAATCATGACCCCCGGGGGTAGGGTGGGGCCACAATGGGGGATCAAAGTTTTACATAGGAATATATAGAGTAAATCTTTAAAAATCTTCTTCTCAGAAACTAATCAGCCAGGAAAGCTGACATTTGTGTGGATGCATCTTCAGGTAGTGTAAATTCAAAGTTGTGAAAATCATGACCCCCGAGGGTAGGGTGGGGCCACAATGGGGGATCGAAGTTTAACATAGGAATATATACAGTAAATCTTTAAAAATCTTCTTCTCAGAAACTAATCCGCAGCCAAAGCTGGAACTTGTGTGGAAGCATCCTCAGGTAGTGTAGATTCAAAGTTGTAAAAATAATAACCCCTGGGGGTAGGTTAGGGCCACAATAAGGGGTCGAAGTTTAACATTGAATAGAGTAAATCTTTAAAAATCTTCTCCTTAGAAACCAGCCAGGAAAACTGAAACTTGTGTGGAAGCATCCTCAGGTAGTGTAGATTCAAATTTGTGAAAATCATGACCCCTGGGGGTAGGTTTGGGCCACAATGGGAGGTCGATGTTTTACATAGGAATAAACAGAGTAAATCTTTAAAAATCTTCTTCTCAGAAACTAATCAGCCAGGAAAGCTGAAACTTGTGTGAAAGCATCCTCAGGTAGTGTAGATTCAGAGTTGTGAAAATAATGATCCCCAGGGGTAGGGTGAGGCCACAATGGGGGGGGGGGGGGGGGTCAAAGTTTAACAAAGGAATATATAGGGTAAATCTTTAAAAATCTTCTCAGAAACTAATCAGCCAGATGATTCTTTATAATTGTTAATACTTTGACCCCAGGACAATTTTTTGGCCTCACAAGAAGGTTCAGAGTTTGATGTACGTTTATATCCCATATATAAACTATTGTTAGGGATCTTTTTGAGAACTGCAATACTCAACATATGATATGACTATAAAATCATCCTGTTAGAAAAAGGACTAATGATTATAAACATAAGAATATCCAGGGGAAAATGGATTTTATTTATACAGGATCTACATGTATTATTGTACATTGTCTAGATAGTTTGTATTATGACTCCATTGAGCTGATTTTATCATAACTATTGTTCCTCAGGTGAGCGATGTGGCCCATGGGCCTCTTGTTCTTTATTAAGGTCTTCCGTTTCCAACGGAAGACATTCTTGTTATTCTTCGGTTTCTTTTTCCCTATTCTTATTATTATTATTTTTTCCCCTTTTTTTGTGCACGCGATTTCTCAGAAACGGCTCGGCCGATCTCAATCAAATTTTAGGATGTGATAGATAGTGGTCTGAACTTGATTGGAAATTTTTTGTATTGATGACGTCACATCCATTTTGGAGATATTGAGATTTTTCTAATTTTTATATGGGTATTTTGTCTTCTGTTGTTCTCCTAAACTATAAGAGATATTAAGCTCAAATTTTTACGGTAGGTAAAGGAAAGATTGAAGTTTTGCATGATTGTTGTTTTGTATGTTTAGCACTACTGGCGCCAAAGCTCGCTAGGGCTCGAAAATTGACATTAAAAAAGCGTCGTGAATTTTTGTGTTTTTCTCTCTTTATCTCTTTTCTGGAAAATATTTTGTTAAAACATGTAATGTAAAAAAGGTTTATTTTTACAAGACCTTTCTGCTGATATCAAGAAAAAGGGGCTGGTCCCTCAAATTAGGGACCTAGAAGGCTCTAAAGTCTTTTACCCATAGCTCTTCACCAAGGGATATTTTGTTATAGATTATAGAAGCAAATATGTTTATTTCACAGTTATGTATTCAAGCAATGTAATGATTAAATCATGTGTTACGTAATTAAGGGTTTTTAGGGGCCAAAAGTCCAAAATTTCGATCACCCATATCTCAGAAAGGAAAACTATTCTGTAATGCAGTACAGAAGAAAAGTTGTTCAAAATGATGTCCTTAACAAAATGCAACCTTCAAAATTTCGTTAAATGGCCCTTAAAAGGAGATAAGGGACCGGACCCTAAAACCTTCTTTCTCATGTATCTCCAAAATGGTAACGAATTTCTAAACACTTGTTGAACAAAATTTGTGTAGATCTAAATGACCTTTTATTTGATACCAAGAAAAAGGGGCTTGCCCCTTAAATTAGGGAATCAGAGGGCTCTAAACTCTTTAATCTGTAGCCCTTTCTTGAGAGATATTTTGTGAAATGTTGTAGAAGCAAATGTGTTTATTTTATAGTTATGTATTCAAGCAATATAATGATTTTATCATGTGTTACGTAATTAAGGGTTTTTAGGGGCCGAAAGTCAAAACTTTTGATCACCCATATCTCAGAAAGGAAAAATATTTTGTAATGCAGTACAGAAGAAAAGTTGTTCAAAATGATGTTCTCAACAAGATGCAATCTTCAAAATTTCGATAAACAGCCCCTATAAGGAGTTATGGGATCGGCCCCTAAAACCTTTTTTCTCATATATCTCCAGAACGGTAACGAATTTCTAATCACTTGTTGAACAGAATTTGTTTAGAATTGAATGACCTTTCATTTCATATCAAGAAAAAAGGGGCTGGCCCCTAAAATAAGGGGACCAAAGGGCTCTAAAGTCTTAAATCTGTAGCCCTTACTGAGAGATATTTTGTGAAATGTTATAAAAGCAAATGTGTTTATCTTATAGATATATATTCAGGCAATGTAATGATTTAATCATGTGTTACGTAATTAAGGGTTTTTAGGGGCCAAAATTCCAAAATTTTGATCACCCATATCTCAGAAAGGAAAAATATTTTGTAATGCAGTACAGAAGAAAAGTTGTTCAAAAAGATGTTCTTAACAATATACAACCTTCAAAATTTCGTTAAACGGCCCCTATAAAGAGATAAGGGATCGGCCCCTAAAACCTTCTTTCTCATATATCTACAGAACAGTAACGAATTTCTAATCACTTGTTGAACAAAATTTGTTTAGAATTAATAACCTTTTATTTAATATCAAGAAAAAGGGACTGGCCCCTAAAATTAGGGGACCAAAGGGCTCTAAAGTCTTTTATCTATAACCCTTTATTGAGGGATATTTTGTGAAATGTTATAGAAGCAAATGTGTTTATTCTGCAGTTGTGTATCAAAGCAATGTATTGGTTTTGCCATGTGTTTTGTAATTAGGGGTTTTTAGGGGCCGAAAGTCCAAAATTTTGATCACCCATATCTCAGAAAGGAAAAATATTTTGTAATGCAGTACAGAAGAAAAGTTGTTCAAAATGATGTTCTCAACAAGATGCAATCTTCAAAATTTCGATAAACGGCCCCTATAAAGAGATAAGGGATCGGCCCCTAAATGTCCTTTCATCCAAGAAAAAGGGACTTGCCCCTTAAATTAGGGGATCAAAGAGCTCTAAAATCTTTTATCTCTAGCCCTTAAATGAGAGCCATTTTGTGAAAGGTTATTAAAGCTAGATTAGGTATAACACGTTTATATATCCTAACAATATCATGATTTTCTCCTGTGTTACCCAATTAGGGTTTTAAGGGACCAGAGGTAAACAAGTTTGATCTTTTCTATCTTAATTGAAATAAATGCAAGTATTTAAACAAGCAAGAGAACTTTTAAAAAGCGATACAATAAAGCATTAGTATTTCACTCCTTTTTCCACAACATGTTTTATTGTCGAAAATCAAAGTCGATGATGTCATATTTCATTCTAAAATCGAACGGAAGACCTCCTCGTTGCTCGCAACGAGATCGTGTCTAGTTCTTATTATTCTTTTTTTTCTTTTTCTGACTTTTTTGGAGCGTTATTTCTCAAAAACTACCCAACCGATTTGTACGAAATTTTTAGGAGTGATAGAACGTCATCGTCGCTACATATTATTAAATTTTTGCATGATGACGTCACTTCCGGTTTCAGATATAGACGATTTTGTAAATTTTTAAGGGTCATTTTGTCCACGCATCTCCTCCGAAACTAATCAAGATAGAAGCTTAAAATTTTCAGGGGTTGTAGATGAATGTCTGTAGATGTACCCCCATGCTTCCAATTAGGAAAATTATTCAAGGCCTCGAAGCTCGCCTGAACCTGAAAATAAGCACCAAATTTTTCCACGAAATTTTTGCACATTTTCTGTAATACCTTTCGATGTGCACATAATTTGTTAAATTATGTAATGCAAAAGTTGTTTCAATTTTCACGAGCTTTCCTTCGATATCAAGAAAAAGGGGCTGACCCCTCAAATTAGGGGCCAAGGGGGCTCTAAAATCTTCTTACAATAACTCTTTACTGAACAATAATTTGTTATTAATTATATAAACAAAAATGTTCATTGTACAGCTGTTTATCTATACAGTATCATACTAAAGTCATATGTTACGTAATTAGGGGTTTCAAGGGGCCAGAAGTTCAAAACTTTGATCATTAATATCTGAAAAAGGAGAAATATTTTTAAAAGCAATGTAGAACAAAAGTTGCTTAAAATGGTGTTCTTGTCAATATGCTACCTTAAATGTTTTTGTTTATGACCCCATTTAGGAGTTAAAGGGTCGGCCCCTAAAACACATTCGTACAGATATCTCAAGAACAGTTAACATTTCGTGAACACTTGTTGAACAAAATATGTTTATATTTGCAAGACCTTAAATTTGAGATCAAGAAAAAGGGGCTGGCCTCTCAAATTAGGGGCCAAAAGGGCTCCAATGTCTTTTTACAATAACTCTTTACTGAACAATATTTTGTTATTAATTTTAGAAGCAAAAATGTTCATTGTACAGTTGTTCAACTATACAGTACCATACCTTAGTCATATATTACGTAATTAGGGGTTTCAAGGGGCCAGAACTCAAAACTATGATGATTAATATCTGAAAAAGGAGAAATATTTTAAAAGGCAATGTAGAACAAAAGTTGTTCAAAATAATGTTTTGAACAATATTAAACCAAAAATGTTGTTGTTAGTGGCCCCGGTAAGGGGTTAAAGGGTCGGCCCCTGAAACACATTTGTACATATTCCTCGAGAACGGTTTACAATTCATAAACACTTGTAGAACAAAATATGTTTATATTAGCGAGACCTTTTATTTGATATCAAGAAAAAGGGGCTGGCCCCCCAAATTAGGGGGTACAAGGGCTACTTTTTATGATAACTCTTTTCTGACCAATAATTTAAAATTTATTATAAAGGAACAAAGCAGCTTTTATTTAGCTTAATTTAAAACTGAAATCCGTTTTAAAATCAGACGATGCATTAGAGAGATATCGAGGTTTAGAAATTGATTTTTCCGGAAATTTTGTTTCCGCGTCCTTGGTTTAAAAAAATAGCGTAATGTTTATAGTAAAATTAACTCGTACCAAAAATAAGTGTTAGGTCGTACTTAAACACATTTGGATTTTTTTGTTAAGTCGTTCATGAAATCAAAATGGTTTTTGTTAAATCGTACTTAAAATCATTCGGGTTTGTTAAGTCGTACCAGGAGATTTTTTTCATCTTTTTATTTTAGTTACTCTTGTTATTGGTTTAAGAGCTCTGCTTCTTACAGGAACTTCCAGCTTTACTTCCGACATTAACGGAAGACCCACTCGTTGCTTTGCAACGAGCTTTGCTCTAGTTCTTCTTATTCTTCTTCATCCAAATTTGTCCAAGCCGTAACTTAAATACCCTTTAACATTAAGACTTCAAACTTAAAACATAAATAGATGGTATTGAGAAGGAGTGCACGCCACCAAAATTTTTGACCTTGACCAATTTTCTTTTTCAAGGTCAAGCGTTTTATAAAAAATAGAGTTTGGACTATAACACAAGATTCCTTAAACATACAATCTTTTAACTTGTATCATAGATAGATGGTATATAGTCCAGTTGAACCTTACCAAAAATTTTGACCTTGACCTTCAAATTTTATTTCAAGGTCAAATCAGAAAAAACTTTATTGTTCACCTCCTAAATATTCTTTGACAGAAGGACTTCAAACTTTACACAAAGAACAATTATAATACACTGAGGTGTACTATTGATAAATATTTGACCTTGACCTTGTTTTACTCAAGGTCAACTTGAGAAAAAATAATTAAGTTTTGTCTGGGTGGTAACTTAGATACCTTTTGACATTAAGACTTCAAACTTGGAACATAGGTAGATGGTATTGAGAAGAAGTGCACGCCATCAAAATATTTGACCTTGACCTATTATCTTCAAGGTCAAGCGTTTTATAAAAAATATAGTCCGGACCATAACACAAGACTCCTTAATCATACAATCTTTTAACTTGTAGCATACATAGATGGTATATAGTTCAGTTCAACCTTACCAAAATTTTTGACCTTGACCTAAAAATTTATTTCAAGGTCAAATTAGAAAAAACTTCATTGTTCACCTCCTAAATATTCGTTGACAGAAGGACTTCAAACTTTACACAAAGAACAATTATATTACACTGAGGTGTACTATTGATAAATATTTGACCTTGACCTTGTTTTACTTAAGGTCAACTTGAGAAAAAATAATTAAATTTTGTCTGGGTGGTAACTTAGATACCTTTTGACATTAAGACTACAAACTTGGAACGTAGGTAGATGGCATTAAGAAGAAGTGCACGCCATCAAAATATTTGACCTTGACCTATTATCTTCTTCAAGGTCAAGCGTTTTATAAAAAATATAGTCCGGACCATAACACAAGACTCCTTAATCATACAATCTTTTAACTTGTAGCATACATAGATGGTATATAGTCCAGTTCAACCTTACCAAAATTTTTGACCTTGACCTAAAAATTTATTTCAAGGTCAAATTAGAAAAAACTTCATTGTTCACCTCCTAAATATTCTTTGACAGAAGGACTTCAAACTTTACACAAAGAACAATTATGATACACTGAGGTGTACTATTGATTAATATTTGACCTTGACCTTGTTTTACTCAAGGTCAAATTAAGAAAAAATAATTAAATTTTGTCTGGGTGGTAACTTGGATACCTTTTGACATTAAGGCTTCAAACTTGGAACATAGGTAATTGGTATTGAGAAGGAGTGCACGCCTCCATAATTTTTTACCTTGACCAATCTTGTGTCTCAAGTTAATTCATTTTCTAAACTGTATCATATATGGATGATATCTAACATATAGCTGACTTCATTCTTTTTCACTTATTAAATTTGCCCCATATTACAATCCTTGGGGAGAAGGGGAGACATGTGTTTTTTGTATAAAAAAACAATACCCACTAGTTATCATTAAGTTTGTGTACCCAGTGATTTTTCAGTTATCAATCTCTGTACAGGATGTTTCTAATTTGCCGCCAATCAAAGACGACGAGGTGCGATTGGTCCACTGCAAGTTCTGCGGATACACGAGTTTCACGGTTCGGTCATGTGAGCGATGTCACCGCACATTCCAGGCGGACACCAAGATCGAAGTACAGAAAAAGAAGATGAAGCAAGACGAAGGCACTGTAGCCACGTCCACGATCTCAAAACAAACTTTTTACGGGAAACCCACAATGACCACCTCCACTCCTGTTCTATACAGCACTCAGGTGACTGGTAAGGACGGGAATACGATAGTGTTGAACTATGTCAATCAGGGAAGACGCGTCAATCTGGACGGAAAATCATACAGGTCCCCGTCGGTGATACGCGGCGGAAAACAGCCCAGGAAAACCTATACCTCAGAACCAGGTACATTAGAAAGTATTATCATTAGGACGTAGTGTATGTTTTCTTGTAATGAAATTGTTATTTTTGGAGTGAATGTTTATAGGTTTCTTTTGAGATTTAATTGTGTTATTTTAAAGTAACAATATCCATATCATCGGACGAGGAAGAAGAGCAGGAGAAATCCTCCGTCCCAGGATCCACTGCAACAGGAAGTGTCTCCACGCCTGTTGCGGAGAAGGATGACATCGGACAGCTACTGGACAGCATTCCTCAGAACAAGCGGCCCGCCTCTCCAACCGCTCAGGTCGGCAGCAGGGTGGTCAAGATGGAGGATGAGGTACGGCTCTATCAGGCTAAAAAGTTCAATGTTGTGTAACCTTCCAGGCTATAGTCATACAGATGATTCTTGAATAGTATCCTTAGAGTTTTCATGTCTGTAACTTCTTGTGAAATTTCCTAAGAGGTATGATATACACATGTTTGTATTAACCCGTGTTGTATATTTGTTTACTCCACGTATCTCAAACATTGCGAATTTCGAGAGCATGGATAATTTATTTTAATCAGATCATTTAACATTTTACATGTTGTATCGATGAATCTTTCACAGAAAGGAAAAACTGTGCTTATACGGAAAAGCGCAAGACGGAAATCCCCAACTAGACCTCCTTCCAGAGGGTCAACTACGAATAGCGCTGCTAATAATTCATCACAATCTGTAGCTTCCCCTGAACCAGTCGACGTTTCATCAGTGAACTTCATCGCCAAAGCCATACGTATTGGCTCTGTGCCAGCCAGTCCTGTGGAACCTGTGTTTCTGTCCGAGGATTCTATTTCATTTTATGTAGAATGTAAGTTCAAATACTTGACGAATTCTTTCAATTTAAGACTGTTTCACAAAAAAAAGCAACACCTTGAGCTTAAGAATATGTGTTTCAGTGATTTGCAAAGGTTTGTGAAAAACCAAAAAGAAATGTTGAAAGAAATTTTGATGAACTAAATAAAAATTTTGTCTTACATAGGTGAGAACTCGTCTGAAAGATTCATTATTAAACCAGATGAACTACAGCAATGTATGTTTTGTCTGGAGAACAAACCTGTGATTTTCCTTAAGACTACCCCCGAGTTTGCTGAGAGAGTCAGGCAATTGCTGAAGATTGAAGAAAAGAATGAAAACAGCTGGTTTGATCCCAATGATACAGGTAGGATAATTTGTTTTGATGAATAAAAGGTAAGGAAAAATTGTGAGAATCTGGGGTTTTAAAAAAAAAGTTCATTCCTTACAGAGGTTATTTTATGTTTGATTCTCTCTTTAAAAGATTGGAATACAAAATTCCCTTTTGATAGAATTTATCAATGAACAGTTTTGATGAAAATTTCTAATTCAGAGTACAGCAAAACTCGGTTATAACGAAGTCACTGAGACCTAAGAAATTACTTCGCTATACCGGTAATTTGTTATAACCATATAAGAAATTCATTAAATTTACATAGCTGGGGATCCAAGATGACTTCGCTATATCCGTAAATTCGCAATATCCGTGTTCGTACTAAACAAGTTTTACTGTATATATATATAGTTAAGATAGTTTACATAGTAGTTTTGTTAAGGTACCTGACATTAGTTTGCCATATATTTCAGCACTAAGGTACCAGTTCATTACTATAACAATGGTGGAGCTGGGATCCCTCACCTACCCCAAACTGAATAGTGTCCTCAGCAAGTACCCCCATCCCAAGGGTCAGGCCTTCCCCTTCATCGTGAAGATGACCGGGGAGGAGGCCCTGATTTACCGGAAGGAGATCCTGGGGGAGGGGGAGGAGAATGAAGGGGAGGGTCAGGCAGACCCAGCTCCCACCACCCAACTCCAGCCCCAGCCCCAAGAGAGGTCCCCCTCCCCGCCCAAGATACTGTTCACGGGTCCAGTGGTCAAGTGAGTATCTAGTGAAGTCTTGCATGGAATAAATGTATGTTGCTGACCTAAAATGACATGGATATAATATTCCTAATGTGTAAAGAGAAAGTAGATTTTTCTTTAAATCATGCAATTTTGTATACAAGTCTGTACAAATATTTTGCTCATATTTGCTCTCGAACATCTCTCTTACTAATACACTCCAAGAAGTGTCCAAAACAGTCTTGTGAAGTCTAGAAAAAGACTTCCAAACTTATTGTGCTAAAAATATAATTTGTTTTCAAGTGTATGTGAACAAAAAATTTATTAATCCTTTTTGTTGCTGCTTTCTGAAAAGAGCTTGTTTGCAGCAAGTGTCCTAGAAGGGACAGAAAATGTGTTAAGCAGCAATGTTTATCTTCTCAAAGTCAAAACATCCTTTGTTCCTTGTAATTCATTGGAAGCCATTAAACAAGTGTTGTCAATTTTATTTCGTTCGTTATACTTACCAGTCATTAGATACATAAGGATATCTTTCCCGTATAAACGTTCGTAACTCGCGGGCAAGCGTTTTAAAGAATAAGATTCAAGCGCTTTAAAGACTGAGATCACCTCTCAGACGCTTGCCCAAATCAGTTCATCTTTCGGCGTGCAACAAGAACGTTCGTTTTTAGTATCTCTCTCTCTATCGGAGATTTATTTTTTTTTTCTCTCTCTTCTATGTAAGATATAACTGAGTTAGGCATACATGGAAGAGTCAGAGATAGCCGAAGAATTAAACTCGGGTTCTGAATGCCAAAATAGCGAACCCATAATGGCGTCTCGTACGAGAGGTGCACGAGCTTCAAAGAAAAGTTCGGCCAAAAAAGAAGCAACAGACAAAAGGTTTGAGGCTTTAGAAAATAAATTTAATGACAAATTAGACACAATGATGAATTTCATTAGAGAAAGTATACAGACTTTATCTAACAACGTGTTTACAAATGCCGATGAGTCTAATGAGGCTCACGACGATTCAGTGCCTATGTGTCGGGATACCGGTGGTGTAGCCACGCGGAGACCTGTACTCAGGCAAACGAATAACGACGATTCCGAGGGAATGCGTCCTATTATTCCATTAGAGAGCGACGTCCGTATTGAAAGGACAGTTAGTGTGCCTACTTTGGACGATCAGATATCTCTCGCCCCAAGTACTAGAGAAGTACGAGAATTATTGGGAGATGACGAAGTGTCTCTATCTGACGATTTTGAAAGAAATTTTCTATTAGAGTCTGATCAAAATCAGATGAGAATAGACTCTAATAATAATCGTTTTCAGAATTTGCTGAATAAGAACACAGATTCTAATCAAACAAAAACTTCTCTGAATGACATTTTTGGAAATGTTTCTTCTACAGCGGAAGAAAAAGTAGGTCTTTGTTTAGACAAGGCACAAGAAGAAATCTTGATGAAGTCATGGAGATCATCTGATCCAGAGAAGTTAACAGCTTACAGAGATGAATACAGACAGTGTTTTCCTGTACACAAAGATTCTTCAGATTTTCTTCAAGTACCAAGCTTGGATGATATTTTAGAACCAATGCTTCGGAAAAAGCATGGAAGCAAGGCTAATAAAGGTTGGGGTAAAAATAGAAACTTAGTTACACAACCTTTAAAGAGCATTGAAACTTTAGCTTATCAAGGACAGATAGCTGCCCGTATGGGTATCATTGCCATAGCATATATGCAACAAGCTCTTGGAACTTTGTTAAACTCTATTTCTAGTCAAGACGTTGATACAGTACAGTCAATCAAAGATATTTTCTGCATGTCCACAAAAGCTATAGATCAGATGGGCAGAACTGGAGCTCTTCATCATTTGATAAGAAGGAAAGCAGCAGCTCAAGACACTGGTTTAGTCACTTTAAAAGACATCCACAGTAAAATTATAAGTCTGCCGCTGACAAATGATGGTGTTTTTGGTAAAAAGTTAGAGGAAAAACTCAAAGAACGAAAAGAACAGAAAGACTCTATCAAAGATTTAATTCCAGAATGGAATGAAAGAAATCAAAAGAGAAAATTTTCAGAAACTACAAGTGAAAATTCAGGAACTTTCAAGAGACCAAAAACATCTGTTGTCCATAATAGAGGACAAACATTTCAAAGATCAAATTTCAATCGACGATCTTATGATTACAAACAAAGGGATGACAATTCTAGAGCCACTTCAGCGGCCACATCTGTTGACAGAATGAATTCCTTTCGAATCCCAAAGAAGACAAGTAAATGACTGGAATCTAGAACAGGTAAACATGCTAGCAATGTTTCCCGAGATACCCGTTGGAGGTCGTCTAAAATTTTTCAGGGAATTTTGGAATCAAATTACTCAGGACGAATGGGTCTTGTCAGTAATCAAAGAAGGGTACAAACTAGAATTTCTCCAAAAACCTATGTTTATGGGGGTGAAAAAAACTTCAATTGCAACTGCACAAATAGATGTTTTGTTAAAAGAGGTAGAAGAATTATTAAGCAAAAATGCAATAGAAATTGTACCACAACAAGAGAAGCTGTCAGGTTTTTACAGTACATTTTTCCTTGTACCAAAGAAATGCGGAAAAATGAGACCCATAATAAATTTGAGACCTCTCAACCGGTATCTCAAGAAACAACATTTCAAAATGGACACATTGAACAAAGTTTTGAATGTAGTGAAACCAATGGATTGGGCAATATCAATCGATCTAACAGATGCTTATTTACACATACCAATTTTTCTAAAACACCGAAAATTTTTAAGGTTTTGTGTACAAAATCAGTGTTACCAATGGAAAACGCTATGTTTTGGTCCAACATCAGCACCAAGAGTGTTCACCAAAATAGTATCAGTAGTAGCTGCTTATCTGAGAACACGCAATATTCGCCTAGTAGTGTATTTGGACGATTGGTTGGTAGTAAACCAATGCAAAGAAAATTTAATTCAAGATCGAGAGATATGCTTGAATCTTCTGGTTTCACTAGGTTTCATAATCAACAAAAAGAAATCTTGTCTAGACCCCTGTCAATCAATTGTTTATCTGGGAGCTTTGTTTCTGTTCAAACAAAAAATAGTTCTTCCATCTCAAGACAGATTGATAAATTTGGTACACACAACCAAAATGTTAATGAAGGGTCAGAAAACAGCCAGAGATCTTCTGCAATGGTTAGGAATAGTTGCCTCTTGCATAGATCTAATTCCCAATGCTCGTCTTTATATGAGACCAGTACAATTACACCTTCTAAGTTTTTGGAAACCAAGTTCATTAGATTTGGAGAAGGTAATTCCTATTACACAACATCTCAAATTACACCTACAGTGGTGGTTAAATACAGCAAACATTTCCAGGGGCAAATCTCTGCAACTGGAAGAAATAGGAATGACCATAACTACAGATGCATCTCTAACAGGGTATGGGGGTCATCTCAACAATCAGATAGTTCAAGGATCATGGGACAGTTGTCACCAGAAATGGCATATCAACTGTCTAGAGATGGAAGCAGTATTTTTGACTTTGAAACACTTTCAAAGACAAATTCAAAACAAAACAGTGTTGATCAGATGCGACAACACAACAGTAGTTCAGTACATAAACAAACAAGGGGGAACAAAATCTCCTCGTCTTTGTTACCAAACTTGGGATCTTTGGAATTGGGCAATAAGTCAAAATATCAAATTGAAGGCTGCACATATAGCTGGGAAGTTGAATGTTTTAGCAGATCATTTGAGCAGGGTCAAGATCAGACAAACAGAATGGATGTTGAACAAAGAAATAGTTCAGACAATTTTTCAAATGTGGGGACATCCATTGATAGACATGTTTGCATCAGTTCACAATCGTCAAACTCAAATATTTTGTACATGGTATCCTCACAATCAAGCCTATGCACTAGATGCTCTGACAATTCCTTGGGAAGGGATGTTTCTCTATGCATATCCCCCAATGTGTTTGATCCCCAAAGTTCTTCAACATATCAGACAATACAATTGTCAGGTAATTCTGATAGCTCCATTCTGGCCAAGAAGGCCTTGGTACACAGAACTACTTCAACTTTTAATAGCTGTGCCATTGAAACTTCCAAATTGCCCACAGTTACTTCAACAACCAAACATAAAAATTTTCCATCCAAATGTAGAAGTACTACAGTTAACTGCATGGCTTCTATCGACAGAGGCTTCAAAGAAAAGGGTTTTTCTAAAGACACTAGAACCTTACTTGCAGCAAGTTGGAGATCAGGCACCCAAAAAGATTATACTTGCAAATTCAAACAATTTAATAGCTGGTGTAGTGCAAGGAAAATTGATCCCTATTCAGCATCTCTAGTACAAGTAGCTAGTTTTTTGACCGATCTTTATGCTAAAGGTCTTCAGTATAGAACCATTGCAGGGTATAGATCAATGTTGTCATCAGTTTTACCACCAGTGGGGAAAATTTCAGTAGGTCAACATCCATATATCATTAGACTCTTGAAAGGGGTGTTTAACTCTAGACCACCTAAAGTTAAGTTAGTTCCTGAGTGGGACTTGCCTAAAGTTCTACAAATGTTACAAAGTACACCTTTTGAACCCATTGCTAAGGCATCTTTGAAACATTTGACTTTCAAAACAATTTTTTTAATAGCAATTACTACTTTCAGGAGATGCAGTGATCTACAAGCTCTCAAACTTGGAGAAGGATGGGTCAATATTCAGAAAAAGGGAGTAACTTTCATTAGACAAGGTTTGGCAAAACAAGATCGACCTAATCATTATGGAACAAAGATATTTGTTCCTGCGTTTCCAGAAAATAAATTATTGGATCCAAAGAGATGCCTTTATTTCTATTTGAAAAAAACTGACGTTTTTAGAGAAAAACTTAAAGACAGCAACAAGTTATTTTTGAGTTTACTTGAACCACATCAACCAGTATCTTCACAGACTATATCAAAATGGATTGTTCAGACTATTCATATGGCTTATGAAAATCAGAAAAAATCAAATGTTAAAGGACATAGTACAAGAGCCTTAGGACCTTCATGGGCTTTATTTAATGGTGCTTCAGTTAAATCAATTATAGAAGCAGCAGATTGGAGTAAAGAATCTACTTTTTGTAAATTTTATTTGAGGGATGTAGATGACTGTGTTCCAGTTCTTCGATGTGCTGTAAATAAGTGAAACAAACGTAGTACATGTATTGTATTTTGTTCTGTGTAAATAGAAACAATGTGTTTAAAGGAGATCATCTCCGGCGAGTTGCATGAAGAAATATTTCTTCGTGATTGTGTATATAGTGTATATATGAAGACTACTAGATGGTATTGGGAGAAATACCGGAATTTCTTTAAAGTTTGAGGTAAGAAAAAATTTTCTTTTCCTCCATTTAGTTAGATTGCTTTAGAATCTAATTTATCCTTATGTATCTAATGACTGGTAAGTATAACGAACGAAATAAAATTGGAAAATTTGTATTCAAGTTTCAATTTTATGAGTGAGTTATACTTACCAGTCAACTTTCCCACCTCCCACCCAAAAGAAAATTTTTTAAGGGGTGAAGGTGTTTTATCATGTAGGTTGGGAACGTTTTGTTGCCCGCCTATATGAACTGATTTGGGCAAGCGTCTGAGAGGTGATCTCAGTCTTTAAAGCGCTTGAATCTTATTCTTTAAAACGCTTGCCCGCGAGTTACGAACGTTTATACGGGAAAGATATCCTTATGTATCTAATGACTGGTAAGTATAACTCACTCATAAAATTGAAACTTGAATACAAATTTTCCAATTTCAGATTAATAACATTCCCTCCACCCCCTGCCCCTGGGGGCATCCAAGTCACCAATGAAGATCTGTCCTGTCTAGAGGAAGGGGAATTCCTCAATGATGTCATCATTGACTTTTATCTGAAGTAAGACTTTGATGTCATAGTTTAGTTTTCAGATCAATAGTTAAGAAGCTTACTATTGTATATTTTGACTGTTTAGTTTTGTTTGTGACTATAACTTGAAGACACTTGCTAATGAACATATTAACTGAAAAGTTTATGTAAATTTAGGAATGGCTGTGTGATAATTTTAAGGTGGTATGGGACACTTCCATGTTGTGATGTATTGTTTATCGAAATAAACAATAAAATAAAGTGTAATTATATAAGTATTTTCTTTCCCAAAATGGTCACCTAACTCCGTAGCGCAGTGGGTTAGGGGGTTTACTCAAAACCTGTAAGTCATGAGTTCGAATCCCTGTTGGGGTTTTACAATTTTTACCTTTTCAGATATTTTTAAAAGCTATTTTTTGGTGAAATATTGTAAAATTTGAAAATTCTAAACCAGTGAAAGTTTTTCAATTACATAGTACTTTAATCAACATTAATATTGACAGATGTCCCATACCAGAAATTTAATCAATGCCAACTAATATCAATGAAACTGTAAAGGTAAATTGGATGACTATCCATGTTACTGTAAACCTTATGTACAATGGTGTTGTTATTGCACCTAAAGGGATAGAACTGATTCATGATGAAGAAGCTCTTGCAAACCTTGTGAAAATTTCCACATGCGAATAAACGTTGGTTTTCAGTATTACAAGGATGTGCTCATTTCTAGGTATCTATTCCTGGATGTGCTGAGTGACAGAGATCGGGAAAGAACGCATGTATTCAGCTCCTTCTTCTTCAAGCGCCTCACCCAGCGACACGGTCAGAGGGGAGTGGAGGCAGATATGGCCGACAAAACGTAAGACTTGAGGGGATTTCAATTTTTTGGGTGTATGAAACGTTGTGTTCATTGACAAGCGTATTCATGTAGTAATACACACTGCATGTGTGTATAGCTGTGATGTTTTGTTTTTTTCAAATTGGTGAGACCTTGTAACTCCAAATTTATCGGAGTGTTAAAAAAACGTATGAGCCAAAGATTGTTGATACATGTATAGCCAAATTAATATACATTTCATTAAACAAGGGAAGTTATTTAGGATAGCTGATGATTTTTGACACTTTATTAAAATACTCATTGAAACAGGTATATGGACTTTTAACCTATTTCAACATCTCAATGATTTTATTGTTTCAAACACCACTGAAGGTTTGCAATATTCTTGAATTGCTATTGATTGACAAAGATTGTATTGTAATTTCTGTTAAAGACTGCAGTAACTGTTGAAATTCTGAATTCATTACATTATTGTAATTTTAATAAAACATATCATGTGACTAAGCGAGAATATACAAATGCACCTCTAAAATGTGTGTTAAGAAAACCAAACACATATCTAGTAGCTGTTATTGGCATGTGTTATCAAACTCATGATAATTGAAAGTAGATTGCCTGTTTGACAATTTCTGTGTTGTTTTTTCTTTCAGACCTGCAGAAAAAAAGCATGCACGAGTCAAAAACTGGACAAAGAAAGTGGATCTCTTCGAGAAAGACTTCATCATTGTCCCAATCAATGAGCAGTAAGTCAAGGGAGGAAATTACAAAAAATATCTTCATATTTATTTTCTGTGAGAGGATAACATTCAGTTCTCTTACAGCAAGCAATGAAAGGTTAACAATTTACGAGGATTTTTAAAATATATGAAAATCTTTCACAATATCAATACTTATTTCTACCTGTTCACAATTATCTATTATTTGTTGTACTTTATTTATCCAACTCCACCTTACAACAAAGTGTATGGAGTGGGGATGTAGGGTGTAAAAGAACCACAATTATCTATTATTTGTTGTACTTTTTTTACCCAACTCCACCTTACAACAAAGTGTATGGAGTGGGGATGGAGGGTATAAAAGAACCACAATTATCTATTATTTGTTGTACTTTATTTATCCAACTCCACCTTACAACAAAGTGTATGGAGTGGGGATGTAGGGTGTAAAAGATCCATTTGAGTGACCTTAAACAATAGTATGACAAATTCAAAATCAGGTCAAGGTCACAATGCACAAAAAGGGCTCCTTGTACAACATTTGTATAGTCAATCTTGAACAACTCTAGTTATTTCAATTCCTAGTGATCAATACTTTCTTGCTTCTGTTCCTAATGATGTTTATTTGTTGCTTTTGAACCTAGTTGCTCCATTGCTTTAGTTTCTCATTATCTATACTACGTTGCTTTAGTTCACACTGGTTCCTGGCTGTGATATGTTTCCCGGGCCTCCAATCCATCAAACGGATTCCCTACATACCCAAGGCATCCAACCTGGTCACTCAGCTCACGGTGGAAGTACAGACCTTGTCCACTCCCAAAGCCAAAACAGCAGAGGAAAAGGGGGCTAAACAGGAAGAGGAACCAGACAATAAGGGGGGACCAGGCAAGGATGGGGAACCAGCAAAAGAACCAGCACCAGACAAATCTCTGAGATGGTACAAGATACCAAAGTTGACTAAAAGTGGGGATGATGATAAAACTGGTAGTGAAAGTAGCAATGGCCCAGTAAATGCGGTGCAAGATGGGGAGAAGGGTAAAGATAAAGAAGATGGAGAGAATGGAGAAAAAACTGCTGAGCCCATGGAGACGGAGGAAAATGAGCTTTCTAATGAACAGGTTGGTAAAGGAATAGATGAGTTGATAGAGAAAAAAATAAACATTGTTTATTATAGATACTGTACATGTAGATACATGTAATAACCTCTTTAGTTATTGAGAAAATAAAATGATACAGATAAAAAAGGAAGAGGAGGAGGACACAAATATGATAATAGGACCATTATACAAAGACAGCTGTTGATTATTTTGTACAAATACAATGATACAAAATAATGATTCATGTTAACTTTGTAGAAGAGGGAGATAGAGGAAGATTCTGAGGAAATGATGGACACCAGTACAGCACCAAAGAGTGAAGACAGCCAGACAGACAGTGAGAAGTCCCAGAGTGTGTGTGACTCCAGTTGTCAAAGTGAAAGTCAAACTAAAAGTGAAAGTCAAACTAAAAGTGAAAGTCAAACTAAAAGTGAAAGTCAAATACAAACAAGTACCCCAACCAAAGAAGTGGTGGACAAGCCTGTCAAGCTTCACTTTAGAGCCCCGATTAAGGTACTGTACACAGTTTTTCTTGGCACCCCTTGTCTTGATCTTCTTATAACAGAAGCAAACCAGTTAATAAATAAGTAGCACTAATGATTTTTTTTTTATAGAAATATTTAGTAAATAAAGGTAGATCTTTAGTCATTACATTGAATTGAAACACTGTGAAAGCTCTGGAATGATCAAAACTAAGGATGACAAAAATTGAGATACTATGGAAGCTTTGGAAAATAATGAATGAAAGACTTAATCAATAGGAGACAAATCTAAACTCTAATATTTTGTTGATGGTACCCCTTTGATGTATATGTGTTGGTCATTATTATGTAACATAGATGATTATATGGAGTTTTGAGATGCATTAATTTTGCTGTAGGATCTACGAGGCACTGAGCTGACTGAGGAGCAGATGAAGGACCCTGAAGTCCTCAAGAAATGTACTCAAGGCTGCAGACAGTAAGTGCCGTCCAAACGCTCAATCATAAAACACAAACTACAGTAGATTTCTAATCAAACACAGGGAATAAGCGACCTTGTAAAATTGTGGGAAGCCCCCCTTGTTGTTATTTTTCTGGCAGCTGTGAACTACATGTATATGAAATTGTAATAAAAGTTTGGCGTTTACAATTGTATATTGGTATAAAATTGCAGAATGGCAAGAATTAAGTACTCACATGAAAATGGGAATCTACATTACATGCATTCACAGTGAAATGCATCTGTTAAGCAAATTTTACAAGACAATTTCATATTCTAGCAAAGTTTGACCAATATATTTCATATTCCAAAAAAGATCAAGCAGCCATTTTCCATAAAGTATGTCATTTCTAGGTATAAATTTCATAACAATTCCAGCATGGAAAATGATATGGGTAAACTATATATTAATACCAAGTTGTTTTGGATGAATGATAAATTTACAAACATTGAGTCCAAATGAATGGTAATGATGCTCAAGTACATTTCTTTTCATGTTCACTTTTTTTTCTTCAGGCCATGCATTCTAGTTTTTGATTCCCTAGCTGGACAGAACAGATCTCGAATTGTCTCTATTCTCAAAGAGTGAGTATTATTCATATAGTCTGGGTTCTTGTGAGAAACCAATGCTCTGGGTTCTTATTATGCATTTTGAACTAATCAGTGGTGATCTTGACATTAATGCATCTGCATCAATATTGTACAATAATATAATAGAAATGATATATAATCTATTTACTAGATGTAACAAAAATCACTTCAGATTGAAATTTTTGTTGATTATGTTGATCATCAAAAATAAGAATTTCTTTTCAAAATATACAGTGTTTAAATTTTGATGTGTTTTTTGTGTGATAGGTATCTCCAGGTTGAATGGGACACTAAGAAGAAGACTCCGTTCAACCTGAAGGAGAAGATCCGGGGGAGCACCGCCACTAAGGTCCCCCAGCAGACAAACTTCAGCGACTGTGGGGTCTACATCCTCCAATACGTGGAGAGCTTTTTTGAGGTTCGTTCACTCCTTGGATTGGGTTTTGCAAATGAGTCTTAGGATCAAATTGACCTGTATCTTTGTGTGTTTCATCAGTTGACCAACCGGTGTTAACATTTAAATATTTTCTGAAATTCCTTGGCATTGATTAAACTTTTTTAGTAACTTTCGTTGGAAATGAAAACTTGAATTGAATGGTGCAAAATAGCCCACATATGAGTCTTATTTTTAATACCACACACATTTTACATTTACAAAAGAAAAATTTTATTTTGATACATTAATGGTAAGATTGATCGACCACTACATTGCATCCACTGATCTCAGCTCTTGCTTCATCTTTGTGTCAGTATACTTCAGGCACATTGTGTGCCCCATTCTTGTTTTGTTATGGACACAGATACCTCTTCCATAAGCTTGTCATAAATCACTCTTCCTAGCTAATAGTGGATGACTCTTTTTTCCAGGATCCTATTCAGGACTTTAGCATTCCCCTGAAGCCCCTGACGGGCTGGTTCACCGAAGAGAAAGTCACTGCCAAACGGAAAGAGATCAAGGAGCTCGTGATGAGACTGAAGGAAACTCAGGAGAAAGGCAAATCCTGACACCCACAGGGCCTAGACCCGGTCAGGGTTCATTGATCGATGCAAGGCATTATTATTGAGTCCCTGTGAGGATAATTTCATTTGTTGTATTGACACATGGTGCTACAGTAACAACCCCCCCCCCCCCCCAACCCATTGTTTGTGATCGAATGCAAGAATTAGAAGTAAAGGAAAAAGTGATCAATTTTCAAATTGGTGATTTTGGGACTTGTGACAGACTATTTTGATTTGGATGTGATGTACCATACTTTCAGGAACTGAGGATTTGTTTGTGCTACATTGTATTATATCACATTTTTGAACAAATTTCATTCAACTCTGATGCAGTCAAAGAATACAATATTTTGAAAGGCGCCTGTTCATACATGTATATTCTCTGTTTTGTTTTGATTTTTTTGTAGTTATTTTGTTTATATGGAAAAGGTTGAAGATATAGTATGCAAGAGAGAAATAAATTATTTTGGAGGATTACCAATAGAATAAGTGCTAGTCTTAGTGCAGATGAATGTTAACCGTGTTGAAGTTGTTGATGATTCTATTGAGTAGTTCTCATTTTGTTCAGATATTTTAAAACAAGAATAATGTGTTAAACACATTATTTCTTGAGGTTCAAGGGTGTGTAGAACCAGCAGCATTAGTTCATAAGCATTTGGATTATTGTGTAGGCTACTGATTCATTTAAAAGTAACAAAAATTAATCCAATTGGTACCCAAAATAATATACCGGTAGTGTGAAGTATTTGTGTGTCTGATTTTGAATTACCATAGAAGATATACTTGTGAATATGTTTGACTGCAGAAATAAGAGTATAAAAATGGAAACTTTGTGTTCATTCATTCCTAGCTGTGGCTGAATTTTTGCAAATGTATAGATTTGTGGAAGAGAACTCCGTTACAGTACATAAGAGTTATGATCTTTTTTGCTTGATAACAAAATTTGTACATACATGTATATTTGAGCAGCCATTCGCTGTAGATTTTCATTATATTAACTAACAATTCAGAAATTTAAAATCGGATATGAAAAAAAAAATTATCGTTTTCTTTTTTACCCTGAAATTTGATAATTATGCAATCTGTATACTTTTGAAAATGTCGTTCAGTATGGATGTTGAGTGTTTCTAATGAACACTGATGCAAAGATATCTTCTTGATGAATAATGCGAGTATGTACCCACAGATTGTTAGCTACACATAATTTGATTGTTAATTGCCAAAACGCGTAGACATAATGTACCCAAAGGATATTGTAGTTTTGCAAACTTTAAAGTTTTTTTGATAAATAGTTATATAAAAAGAAATGTTTGCTTTGAGCACTGATTTTCTTAAAAGTCCCTTGGTAAGTCAAACTATAATTTTAATGCAGATTTAATTTTCATAAGTAATGAATTACACTGTATACAAAAGTTGTCTTAATTAAATTACCCCAAAAGTATATATACTAAGTATATATTTTGAAAATTTTTCCCATTCTACAGTATGCTTTATTTTAAGTACATTTAAATTCTTATATGTTTGGGCAGTATCTTTCCTACGTAGTGTTAAAAGATAATCTCTCTCTCTCTCTCTCTCTCTCTCTCTCTCTCTCTCTCTCTCTCTCTCTCTCTCTCTCTCTCTCTCTCTCTCTGTTCATTAGAATTAGGTTGTCAATACTGATCTAAAATTCCAACTGAAATTTTTTTCTTCTTCAGCAGTTATTCTAATTTTATTCATCATGTTTGATTAATGTGAAAATCATGAACTGTCGGAATTAGTTGATATTGGTGGACGTTAGATACAGGAGATATTAGAGGAGAATTAAACAGCAATATTCTGTTCTCTGTTTGTTTGCTCACATGTGTATTTGTGTACATGTATATTAAAAATTCCACATTTGTATAGAATATCATGGATCATTTCATCATTAAAAACAATGTTGCCTGTTTGTTTTCTTTTGTGATGCATTTCATACTACACAGGATGCACTGTACAGTATGAAGTTTACAAAAAGCACACTTGATTGCATCTTCTTTTTTTTAGTATATTTTCGAAACCAACAAAAAATATAAATAGATAGCAAATCAGAAAAAGCAAGATACTTAAATACGGTATGTACTTGAATATTTTGCCAGGGCCATACACCCCTAACCGAAAACTAAGCATGTTCTTGATCTAAACAGACAACGGAAAAATCGGACATCTATAGCGAATTATTTTAATATTCAGTCCCTATGTTCGGTAAATGCACCCTGTATATCTGAAAGGAGATAAAACAATTCTTTTCTCCCTCGCCCATATTCAGATATAATGCTGAGATCTATTTATGAATCCAAATTTACTTCCGTTGTGAAAGTGCAATGTCAAATGCATGAGGGTTTTTAATTTCTGAATTTCTTTCACATCCAATTGGTGTTTTGGAAATAATCTGATAATTTTTCAGAATTATTCAGAATTCAGAAACGTTTTTACAAGAGCTCAATGCAGACGTACGTGCAACTATATATTATATTTACATTTACCGAGTATGATTCCCCTCTTTTTCTTACAGAAATTTATAGTTAATTCATAGCTCTATAGAAACAGCCAGACTGAAACATACACGCCCAGTTTATCGATTGGTCGAAACCTACAGCGACCTAAGAAAAATCACGGACTGCACGAAATAATCATGATGATGTCAGACTCGAATTCCAGTGAGAAGATAGCTTACGTGAACTTGCGTATTACAAACACATAAGCACACTGCGGCTAACAGAAAATCATGACTCGCTCTATATATTCAGTTCTATGTCCATGCAGAATATAAAATCGCCATTTTCTTGAAACATTAGTTATAGTTAATTGTGTAAAGTTTTGTACAAATACAAGTCATGAACTATATGCAGATCATGGATGCTGGAAAAGAGAACTGTACATAGAAGATACAGACAAGAAAATTCCAAATGACGAGTCGATCTCGATACTTAAACCAAGAGTTTAACAAAACACGATCCTACACGTTGATGAAGGTTTCTTTTTTCTGTGGTGGATTCGACTCCTTTCCAAGCACAGGCTAGTGCTAGTGCTATAAACTACAAACCAGCACACAGCGAGTGCAAGGTAAGGTACGCTATGGTTACAGGTACAGGTGATTAATTAAGGTACGTTTTAGGTACAAGTAAATTTTCGGTTCGTAAATATGGCGCGTGATAACACAGCATTCAGCTGTTACGGAGGGAAAAAACGAGGTACCAAATTCTATGGATATAGATTGTATTGATACTGAAGTCGAGTTTTGGGTTTCAAGATGTCCCAGCACAGGCTAGTGCTTATGAATTTAGCAAATGAGCGCTAGTGCTTATGAATTTAGCAAATGAGCACACAGCAGGTACCGGGAAACCAAATAACCATTTCTGGTTCTCTCTTCTAGCACACGATATTTTTTTCTATACCTGAATCCCCAAATAGAAAAAATACATTAATATAAGCCCTTTTTCTAACCCTGAAGGATCAGATCAAAAGGCTGTAGTTGGTTATCGGACTTAAACTGTCCCAGCACAGGCTAGTGCTTATGAATTCAGCACATGAGCACACAGCAGGTACCGGGAAACCACAGTTCCGAATTTTTTTGTTGAGTCAATAAAACCTTCAAGCAAGCTTTACCAAAAAACCTTTTAAGAATTAAAATTGATTACTGCAAAGTTGTCACATGATAGAAAAAATAATGTGGCTTCTAATATGAGAAAAAACAGTGCCATAGAAGATGTCAGTATCAGAGTCTACTCTTCCAGCACAAGCTTGTGGTGAACCAGCACACAGCAATTTGCAAGGGGACGCGTTGTCAACTCACTGAACACAACCAACTAATGTTAGAGATATACGATATAGCATACCAAATAAAATAGGAAACGAATTTAAAATAGTCAATGAAATATGCTAAACAATTAATTGAAGTCAAGTGGTTAAGCAATAAGTAAAAATTACTTTGTTAGCATGATAAATTCTTGATTAAAAAAATAAGTAGAAACAAATTTTACGTATAGTTCTGTTTTTATCAAATCGAATGTGGTGCTAAGAGAAGGGATTTCCCAGCACAGGCTAGTGCTCATGTTAGTGACTGATAAGCACAAAGCAGGTACCAGGGAACCCGATTCCTCGTAATTAACAGCTCAAAAACTTACACAAGAATCTAACATGCAGGCCTGGGAGACTGAAACCTATATATTGAAAGATAGTTTGAACTTATGTAGGAAAAATGTCGTAAGAAGGCTCTGATTTCCCAGCACAGGCTAGTGCTCATGTTAATGACTTATAAGCACAAAGCGGGTATCGGGGAACCTGAATCCTCATATAAAATGGATCTGTTTTAATATATCTAACGGCGAAATTCCAACTAAAAACTGTCATACATTGAACTCTCTCAAAACTAAAAAAAAAAAAAAACTCAAACGACAATTATCGTTGAAAAAGTCAACTCCTTTCCAAGCACAGGCTAGTGCTAGTGCTGTGTACTAAAACCAGCACATAGCAAGTGCCAGGTAAGGTATACAATTGACAGGTTGAATAGGGTTACTTGTGAAGACAAAAAAGGAATCAGGTGACGATTCGTTGAAAAGTCAACTCCTTTCCAAGCACAGGCTAGTGCTAATGCAGTTTGATAACCAGCACATAGCAAGTGCAAGGTAAGGTTAACAGTTGTTGGAGAAACCATCTCACTTCCTGTACAATGGGTTTGTAACGTGAGCCCTCAGACTTCGTGAATATGTATCAGATAGGCTCGGATTTCCCAGCACAGGCTAGTGCTTATGAATGTAGCACATGAGCACGTGGCAGGTACTGAGAAACCGAAACCTAATCATCGGAGAAAGAGTGGGCTTTTTTGACGTCCGAAACGACAAAACTCCAAACTGTAAGAAAACGTTTTTAATCGTACAGTTTACCATACGGTTGGATAAAGCGTAACTCTGCCAGTATACCGAAAAACTCACAAATGAAACAAAAAACATGAAGATTTTTAGACCTTTGTCTCCAAGCACAGGCTAGTGCTAATGAATGTAGCACATCAGCACATAGCAAGTACCAGGAAATTACAAGTCTTGATTTACCCTGTGGTTGCGATGTTCAACCAACAATTTTCCCAAGCATGTAAAATCTTAAACAATATTTACATGATTTTGCTGGGTTTCTTCAGATAACGTCTATTCGATGACTTGTGGATTCCTCTCCCAGCACAGGCTAGTGCTAGTGCGAAGTTGTAAACCAGCACACAGCAAGTGCAGGGGGACGTTGAAAGCAGAAAAAGAAAAGAAAGAAGGCCAATGCACTTTGATGTACGGTTATTTTTTCGTAAATAGACCGTAACAGTATTATTTTTAATCATTAATCATGTGGAATATTATGACGTATCATTTAAACTAGTGAGACCAAACTAGTGAGACCAAAATCATAACTTTTAAGAAATGAATAAGGCATCATTTGTGCGGTCAAAATGACTGATGAAGTGCGAAGAGGAGGGGTTTACCAGCACAGGCTAGTGCTCATATTAATGACTTATAAGCACAAAGCAGGTACCAGGGAATCTGAATCCTCATATCAAATAGCACAAAATGATACCCAACGATAAATTACACATACCTCGAACCTATAAAGTCTATAACAAACTAATATGAATACAGCTATCATAAGAAGGCTCTGATTTCCCAGCACAGGCTAGTGCTTATGAAAGTAGCACATGAGCACACAGCAGGTACCGGGCAACCAAAACCTATAAGCACTAGAGAAGTTGTATTTTTGTCACAGTGGTAAGAAAGCATCCTTTGCGATGACTTGAATTCCTCTCCTAGCACAGGCTAGTGCTAGTGATGAATTAATAACCAGCACACAACAAGTGCAAGGAGATGTTGTAAACTTACTGAAATAAATCAATTAATGTTAGATAAATGCAAACAGAACCGTAAAAGAAAACATTTGCCTTTGGATTACGAATATTCCATTGTACATTATAATAGATTGACACTTATGTTACAAACCTTTACTCAGTGACGGACGTCTAGACGTCTAGAAGCACAAAGTATAGGGTCTCAAATCCTCAGACATATTAAAAAGTACAAAATAGTCGTGATAAATACTAACATATCATCTGTACCCAGAAAACTGAAGCGTAAATGTCGTAAAGAAGAATCTGATTTCCCAGCACAGGCTAGTGCTTATGGATGTAGCACATGAGCACACAGAAAGTACCGGGAAACCTTAAAACTCAAACTTCTAATATTATGCATAAAGGGAATAAAGGTAAAATAAAAGCAATAAGTCGCAAGTAAGATCTGATTTCCCAGCACAGGCTAGTGCTTATAGATGTAGCACATGAGCACACAGGAAGTACCGGGAAACCGAAATCAAAACATATTCAGCGTGTAAAATGAAAAAAGAAAACCGTCATGTGAGTTAAACATAATGCTGTTGGGGTTATCATATCAGCACATGCTAACTATCAGAAAATCTGATGTCCCAAATGTATAGTCTTTTATATCGTCGGATTTCTCAGCACAGGCTAGTGCTTATGAATGTAACACATGAGCACATAACAGGTACCGAGGAATCAAAGTCTTAATTCTCTCCATAAAAGCTGTCAAATATATATATATATATCAGTCTAATTAAATATTATGAAAACATGAAAAATCAAAATGTAGGATCAAATTTCCCAGCACAGTCTAGTGCTTATGAATTTAGCACACGAGCACAAAAAATGTACCAGGAAATTTAAAACGTTGCAGTAATAACATTTATATCATGTATTAGTAGTTGTCGCTAGGACCTGTTTTCCCAGCACAGGCTAGTGCTTATGAATTTAGCACATGAGCACACAGCAGGTACCAGGAAATCATAGTCCTTACTTCTCGAATAAGTATTGACTGAATATCATATAAATCAACAGATCGTTTAAAGGATCAAACTTCCCAGCACAGGCTAGTGCTTATTAATTTAGCAAATGAGCACAAAAAATGTACCGGGAAATCTTGAGCCTCATACTTCAAGATGAACACACGATTGATATCAACACTACAAAGAAATAAAAGTTGATCTTACAAGTTGTCATCAGGACCTGGTTTTTCCCAGCACAGGCTAGTGCTTATGAAAGTAGCACATGAGCACATAGCAAGAACTGGGAAATGGCAGTCCCATATTCCTCAAATCACAATTCATATTACTAAAAATAAAATAGTCTTACCTGTAGACAGCGAGGTCGTGCTTCACTCGTCCTTATTCTACGTCGTCACAATTTTCTAGGATTACCAGCACAGGCTAGTGCTAATGTCCGATAACACATAAGCACACAGTATGTGCTAGGGATCCTTAAGTTCTTAAAATCCATGTGTTACAAAACATAGGAATTTCCAGGTTCTGCACATCAAAATATCATAATACACCCCAAAATGCTGAATCGAAGAATTCAAATTCTTCAGACTATTGAAAAAATTGACCCCCTATCCCAGCACAGACTATATAGTGCTAGTAAAATCAGTAAAAACCAGCACATAGTAGGTCCTAGGGAAGTAGGTCCAACATTTGCTATGAAGCAAATAGACATCATTTACTAAGAATTCTCAATGCATGCAAGTTCTGCGCTTTAATCTTAGCACAAATAAGTGCTACCTGTCAATTCAAAGTAGCACAAATTCTGTGCCAAAATAAAAACACAAAAATACTTATATATTCACATCTTGCTGTGACGAAACCGGGTATTGTGCTGAAATATCGAATGACAATATAGCTGTTATATATTGTGTACAGGTGTCAATCATTTAGCTGTCAGGGACGAGTACTCGAATTGACATCCGCGCAGAATAAACATACCAATTCACTCACAGGTCATTGCTGAAGAAGTTAATTGCTACCGAGTAAAGAGAGACAATTGCAGAGTTTGGATAGTATATACACAGACGTGTGTCACTCAACTATTAGGGAGTCATCATTAGATTTATTTACTGAATTTTGAATTTGAAATTATTTTTAAAATAAAAAAAAAATATCTAAAATTAATGTAACATAAGAAACTTTAAAGTTATTTAAATAAAAAGGGAATTCTTTCGAACCAAAAAGAACCATGCAATGAAATTCATAAAAAAAAATAAAAAAAAAACATTTAAATTTAGAAACTTAAAATAAAGAGGGATTGGTCATTTTGGATAATAATTTTCACCTATCTGAATTTTGAATAAATAAAAACATATATATATAAAAAGAAAACTCACCAAAAAACGTATTTTATCGGCTTCGGCTTGCACATGTGTTGACAAGAAGAAACTCGGGAAGTAGTATGACAATTTCAAATCCAGTCCCGTGCTATATACCCTGCTGGGAAGGTAAGTATTTCTCGGGTAATTTGATGATTTTTACAGATGTGCAATTAATCCTAATTAAACGAATTTGTTTTGGCAAGTATACAGGTGTGAAACCGCTACCTGCCGCTGGTAAGAGGACGCGACATGTTAACACCCTTTTTAAAACAATTAATCCAATTAACTGTCGAAGATAATTACCTCGGGCACTTTTTGGTCAGTTAACGATAGCAATACTTAGAAGACGTATCTAATTTATGATGTTTGATAATTAGTTGGTGACAAATGTGCTTCTGGTGATATGTCTTAATCAATTAATAAGATTTTAATTTTATCTAGTGATTAGACAGATTTGAGAATATCTTTGTTCACAACGCTACAAACAGACAACACCAACAACTAAATAAACAAAGAAAAAAAAAAAACGATTATTAAAAACGCAAGAAAGTTTTTGTTTGTTTCGAAGTTCTTTTAAAATAGATTTTATCATCCTGATATTTGAGAATCAAGTTGATAAGTTATGAGATCAAGTTTTACTGATTAATTCCAAGATCATCTGCCCAAAATACAATTAAATTTTACATTTTTCAATTTTACACAGATCTATGTATGTTACAATAATATTGACAGATCAGGATCGAAATATAGCCTACATATAAATATAATAAAGTATATAACATTACTGAAAGCCTTCACAAGTTTCATGTTTCAAATTGTTCTTTCCTTAAAGCGATATGAGCTGCAATTTTCATGTTGATTTTTTTTTTAACGAAAATGTTATTTTCTAGTTAAAGACAAAAAATATCATGGCTTATAAATTTCTGTTATCCATAGTTTTGTATAGGAAAAGGCTTTGAGAAGCCTTACCCACAGGGGCATCGTATCCACTCTACACTCTATGATACATATTAAAGAATACACAGTGTATTTATATACACGTATGTCATAGAGTGTAGAGCGGATACGATGCCCCTGTGCCATACCTGGAACAAAAATGAATTATTGTCGTCCTGTACAAAAATTGATTTGCTATATATTCTTTGGAAGAGAAATCGTTCTTTTTACAAAAATTAATGATTTGTTTTAATCTTTTTTTATCATAAAAGACTTATTATACTAGCAGGTTTTTGCATTAAAATAAATTATAAAATATACATCTCATATTGCTTTAAATGCTATTAAAGTATCTAAAAAAACATAAATAATGTGTTGACCAATATCTATATTTGTATATGCAGGCTTTGATTCTTGATCAACTCAGCAATGACAGGGATGATAGATAAATGCTTTAATTAAAAAATGTATATATTTCTATAGATCTATACTATGACGACTTTTCATTGAAATATCAATTGAATATAAAAGCATTTTTTGAAGACGAACCAATCAAGAATATGAAACCTACAGATGTATGTTGATAAACTAACTACATAAAATTTCAGAATCAGTCATGAAACTTTCAAAATTCTCAAAACACGTATCTCGTTTAACGAACGAATATTCTGCTGTGCGAGTTAAGAAATTCATCACGTGGTACTCGTGAACTGTGAGAATTCGAAAGGTAAAAGACTTAATTAAAGAGGTAGAGAAATATGTTAAAATGGGTTATTATTCTTTAGTTTTTAATTTGAATATCTGTCAAATTTTTCCATCCCAACACAAAACATTTTAAGACAGTACTTTATCAGGTATTTGCCTTTGATACATACTGTATAGGCCTATACAGTATCGGTTTTAAAATTCGATCTAAACTTTTGGATCAGTGATGTTGAACTTGAAACCTCATAAACAATTTCCATCGTATGCTGTACACAATACACGGTCGCCTCAGCCAATCTGACAGGTATTAATATATTATATACAGTTTATGTATACACATTGTGTACATGAATATGATGTTGATTGCATGGCAATCTACGCGTTCACCATCTACGCCATGATGTTCCATAACTTATTCACACCCCCTACACCCCCCCCCCCCCCCCCAAAAAAAATAATCTAATGCAAATACTCAATATTGAAAAAAAAATGAGGTGAAAGTTTTATGATGTCCAGTTGAAAATATTAGTTAATTTGAATTTTAACTTTTCATATTTTGAGTTATGGTGAAAGATGTGAGAGAGAGAGAGAGAGAGAGAGAGAGAGAGAGAGAGAGAGAGAGAGAGGAGAGAGAGATGGTTAATATAAAATCCCACAAGTATGATAATATATTTACAAATATTGAAATTAGAATTAGATTTTAACATTTTTTAATCCCATGTTCTCGTGACAATATACAACAAAATTTGTTTTTACTATTTACCATTGTGTTCAGGTGATGCTGAGTAATTGGGCAAGTCCTCCATCATTCAATTAGAAATTCCTTTTTAAAGATCATCATCAATAAATACATTAAGTTTTCAATAACAGGTATACTAAAATATCAATTATTTATTTCAAACTATGATATAAATTCATTTCAAACAAGTACAACCTTATAAACTTATAGACTGAACCTTTATAAACATTTACATTAGCGTCTGAATTTCTGCTGAAATCAGTATAACTAATTATAGTGTAAACGCTCTTGTATAAATAATAATAATAGCTCTGTAATAGCTATCATATAGGTTAGTGTAGCTCTTCATCGAGCTCCTTCATTGAAATAAAGTCCCTCATGGCGGGGGGTATGGGCAGTAGATGGAGGTGGTGGTAGAAAGCCAGGCCCAGGTGGTGCCGTATCCACTGGCGACTGAGCTGTTTCAAGGTCAGCACCCCCTCTGCATGAAGCAGCCACTGCTCAATGTCCGAATGCTTGCCGATCTTCTCTCTCAGTTCTGTTTCTTGCAGTCGCGCACGTAAATGTCCCTTGTCAAATCCTGTCAGAACAAATAGCTTTATGATGTTTATCATTCCCTCAGACAAAGCCAGACGGACTGGGCAAGCCTCAGAGGGAATTGTGGGTAAGCACTGAAATGTGTCCACAAGAGCGTTGGCTCTTAAGAGGAGTTTCACAACTTCGAGTCGTTTTTGTTTGACTGCACACCACAGAGGGGTGTGGTGAAACTTGTCGTAAATGTTGACGTCTGCTCCTCCGAGAATCAGGTCATTGATGCAGTCAGAATGGCCTTTCCATGCAAGAATGTGAAGTGCCGTTTTTCTTGCAGAGTTGTTTTGCACATTGACATCACATTTAGCTTTCACCAGCGCCTTGACGACTTCGTCGAATCCTTCGCTTGCAGCCATTATTAGTGGAGTTATATTGTCCCGATCTCTGACGTTCGGATTTGCCCCTGCGGCCAACAGGAGGTTCACGCCTTGAGCCTTATGACTGGCATAATGTAATGCAGTACAACCTTCTTTATTCTGAACATTCACATCACATCCCGCCTTCAAAAGAATTCTTATTCCTTCGTAGTTTCCGTATTTCGTGGCGATGATCAATGGGGTATTCCCACAGGAATCGCAGCAATTAAGCTTAGCTCTGTGCGACACAAGAAGTTGAAGACACTCATTGTGGAAAAGTTTTGCTGCCAGATGAACTGGTGTGGATTGGCCGGGACCTCGTACATTAACATTGCACATGGATTCCAAAAGAATTTCCACCAAAGCTGGCTTGTCATATTCTACAGCTATAAATAGAGGGGTTTTCCCATTGGTGTCCTGAATTTCAGTGTCTATCCCAGTATCCAGAATGCACTGGATACACTCCGGATGACCTAGTTTTGAGCTCTGAAGGAAGGCCGCCTCCAGTTCTCGTTTATTGATGGACTGTGGAACAGCCAACAGGACTCTCAGGAATCGTGGGTTGTTGTTATTCACTGAATCCAGAATGCTACAAGGAGACAAAATTGAAAAGAACATAATTGCAATCGTTGCAAAAAGTTAACAGTAAATAGCTTGTTGATTGGCAAAAATTTTGAGTAAAACAAGTAAACAATTGGCATTTCAAGTAGGATGACAAGGTCATATAAGGTTTTTTTTCCTTCAAATTCATACTTTGTGGACTAGTGAATTTCAAGGAGAATTGTTTGAATTCATAAAGACCATCATGAACTAAGTAGTAAATAAAGTAAAAAATAGGATGTTTCCAAAGACTGGTACAATTATGTGTTTATAATTGTTTTATTTTAAAGGGTCTCAGTATGTGACATATGTTATTCTATATTTGAGGTAAATACCTGTACACTTTATTAGACATATGTAGTTCATTCAAAATGATTAAGACTATAATTGATCTAAGTGCTGATGCAAGATAAAGAGTGATGAGTGTTGTGATGTCTTCACTGTGATTGTTTTGGTATACACCAATTTTTTTTTTTGAATGTTTTGGTCTCTAATAAAGCAATTTACTGTGAAATCATTAGAATTCGCGATGGTTCAATTTTCTTGGTATTCGTGGGTAGCCCTCCCCCATAAATTTAAATCCTCAAGGAAAACAAATTAAGAAGGAGTTATCTTTCTTTCTGAAACTGAAAACCGAGGCATCCACAAAATTACATATCCACGAAAAAGCAAAAAACCCACAACAGAATCCACAAAAATTAAAATTGGCACCCACAAATATAAATGATTCAACATACTGCTTTTTGAAAGTATCTAAGTATATTAGAATACAGAAGACAGCATGGAATGGTTCTTGACAATGTCTGCAATGGAAAAAGGAAGACTCTAATAGATTTGAAGCTGAAGGAATGACTTAAGGGAGCTATTTCCCAAGCAAGTGTGAAAATGAGCACAGTCAAAGGGGAACAACTCTTTTCACTTTAATGTCTCTCCATCTCTTGTTCTCTCTCACTCACCCCTCTCTCTCTATCCCCTATTAAAATTTGCCTGGTTTTTGACCCACTTACACTAATTTCTTGTAGTATAATATTTTGAAACAACATGTTTATAAACAAACAGCCAATATTTCATATAGTGAGTTTTTGGGAAATTCTCTGTATTGTCAAATTTCAGGATCTTAAGTTTCTCATTCAGAATCAAAGGGCAGAAAAGTATAGAAGACAATACTTACCTCACCATTTTGTTTCTTACGGAGAGAGAAGAGAAGCTGCTATTTTTATCTTTGCAATGCAGCCTCCTTCACCCACAGCTGTAATTGATAATAATCTCCAAGAGGAGATAACTGAGTATTGAACTGAGGAATGTCAACCAGAGTTGTCTTTCTTGGCCTTATATCTCCCTTTATGACAATATGTACAATATTCATGACTTGTACTGATATCAATTTTTTCTATGAGTTTAGGGCAATAAGTGGGTTAAGGACAAGATGAAAGAATTCAAACATTTTCTTGGGGAGAACCAAATCTATCTCCATGATCCGGATTTCTTGGAATTTTTTAAAAAATAGTTCCTAACTTTCTTGATTCACTCGCAAATGGGGTAATTGTTTGTAAATGTCTTTTCTAAATCTGGATTTATCTGTAAGTTGATTTAAAAAAATTTAGAAGGTAAATTTCATTGCAAGCTCTAGGGATTATTAGTACGGTACATGTAATTGGACTCGCATTGATGTGGTATTACCCAAAGATTTGCTGTTAATTAAAATGAAAAGAAAAGTGTAATGACTGTGTATATGATGTATATATACTGGGAAATATTTGCCCTGTTTTATATTCTGCCCATTTCGCCTCGATTGTCAGTGGGCAAATTTAAGACTTGGTGAATTCCAATTCTCAAATTATCATGAAAACTGTTTGGAAATGTAGAGGGGCAAAAATTACACAGGGCGAAATTAACCCTTCATAAATAGTTACTGTAGTACAAACATGCAATATAGAGATATTCTGTCTCTGTGCACATTTAAAAATCATTTGTGTATGATTCTAAGGTACCGTACTACTAAACCAAAAAATTATGAAAAAAATTAAAGATTAAACATTATAATTTAGAAATTTGAAAACATTTTGTTGAATTCTCATTTGTATCTATATGGCCAAGTGGATTAGCAAGAATATAAAATTCTTCATGTCTATAAGGAATGTCCTTGATGCTCTGTGACTTATTCTTTATGTCAATACATCTCATTTTTAATCCATAATTGTGAACCAAAATGGCATAAATTGGGTGTCTCTATATTGCGCAATGGGTACAGCTTCAATGTACTAACACACACTAGGCTCCGAGTTTGAGAATAGGGGTTTTTGTCTTAATGAATAGCAATTATATTTTAAAGTTGATTTTGTCCCCAAAAATTTCTCGGTCATTAAATTTAAACATGTGCTAGAATTTCATATACCAGTATCTTAGAATACATATGTAGCTTGTAATTATGTGAAACTTTTCTTTAAGGTGTGGAGGACTCCTAAGCTTTTTCTGTTAGATGACAGTTCTTGTCCTTGAAACTGAAACTTCAAAGAAAGAAAAAGAAAACCTTTAAATAAAAAAAAAAATGCAGTCCATTTTACCGATGAAATATGGACCAAATGTGTAGTGCTATTTACCCTTTAATACCCCGCCAGGATTTTCTAGATGTGCGAGACCCCGATATATATGTGTATATTGATGATCCGAGCATTAATATGCGGCTTAAATGGGGCCTATTTATGAGTGATTGATGTTGTTTGCTATCGATATTTTCTACTTTTGGATCTTTCCGTGAGAGAAGTGAATTCCTTTAATTGTGATTAAACACTCCAATACAGTTTGGACAAATTAATCTAGCTTCTTTTGATTTTAGAACCCTGCTTACATAATTTGCGAAACTCCCGTTCTGGGATGTTTACGTTTCTTTGTAAAACCGCGGAGAAACTTTTATTTTGCCCAAACGTATTGATGATTGTGTCAAAATTCCGAATGCCATACCAAAGAATTACAGAAAGTGTGAAATGGAGTTAATTAATTATCCGGGTATGCGACAAGGGTGCAAAGTCTTTGCTGACAAGTTATAGAAATGAGGGGTTTTGCCTTTATCTCTTGTTAGCCTTTGATCTGCCGTTTTCGGCAGATTCACTGATGGTTCTGTTTATAGACTCCAACGATAAAACAATGGCACTCGCATTTCGCAGGTGCGGGCTTTCACTTGACATTTTTGGGCAACGTAGCGGTCGCACGGATTAGTCAGGATAAGGCTCGCAGGGGATCAAAATAATTCCCGAATTTCCCACACAATGACCCAGCTGGCTCCTAGAACACCATGCAATTTGTATGATGGATACACTTTCCATTTTTGAAATTTTAACACCTCTGAGGTAGGGAAAAGCCATCAATCAACTAGCTTTCCCTTGAAGTCTGAGCTGGAAAGGTAAATAATATTTAGCCAAACAAGCCGATACTTTGGCCATCCAGATCTGCAAGAGTGTTTGTCCAATCCATTTTAACATAGAAACCAAGCCACTTGATTGACAGAGATTTTCACCCAGGATGTTTGGTAAGCCCAGCTCTATCTTTGCGATAGGGTATTAGGGAGAGATAATTGTATTTGAATCACGGCATTATCTGACAATAGCTTTCATTATTATCAGAGTAAATGCGAAATCATGAAGTCATCCGTCATTTACTTATCTGCTGATGAACTCCTCGAAATAAATGGATTAACTCCTGGTTGAGCAACATGAACCCAGAGAGAGAGAGAGAGTGAGAGAGAAGAGAGAGATATAAACCCTTATATCACATTTTGAGAGAGAGAGAGAGAGAGAGAGAGAGAGAGAGAGAGATATGAACCATTGTATCACATTTATATTTGAATACATATTGAGATATCAAATTTATAATACAGTTTTGTAATATAGACTGCAATGTTTGTTTAGAGTCTGTTACTGTCTGTAATATTTTTTGAAAAATCATAATTCCAAAAATGCTCATGCAATAGTCTCAGTTGGTATTATTTTAAAGAATTATGGGCTTATTGACAAACAGAGTTTGTGTTAGTGATATGGTTACAATGACCTCATGCAATGTCTTTCACTGATGTTAAAATAATATGTAACAGCTCATTTTCTAAATACTTTTTTTTCAATGGGATCAATTGAGATTGAAGAGGGTATGATATTGACATGCACATGCAGGCTTTAACAAATAACCTAATCTTAGGTTTTAGTTAAAATCTCTTTTTATAAAAAAAAAATGAGTTGAGGTTGTCCTCAACATACTCAGATCATGACAATCAACTTGCCCTCAAACATTAAACTGATACAAAGTATAGCTACTTAACATTTACAGAGCCTATTTGGCTCAATTAGAACTATATGTATAATACTTTAGTACTTGATGCAAAGTCTGGTGCAGAACATTTAGCCCAGATAAGGAGGGAGAGCACAAATGATTTCATCTTTCCAAAATAATTACAATTGTTTGCATTAGCATTTTTCTTGATTGTGACTATCCTGCAAGTTGTTTACCATTTCAATGAAGTCCAATAATTTTTGGTCACCATAGTAAAATATAAAATGAAAGAGAATCATAGAACTAACTCTGTCAATGTTTCTTTTCTCCCTCTGTTGTCAAGCTCTGATCTTTGATTGTCGTCTGCAACCAAACTATGCTCAAGTCTTGCGCAAATGTCGACATTTCCTTTTCACACAGAGGCTGTTGACATTTTTTCAGTGGGACGATTTTAAAAATCTATTTTGTCGCTGACTTTCGCTATTTCCCGGCTCGAGAAAGCATATGTCAACAGTCAGAAAAATATTTCTGGCGTATGATCGGAATACACGGGATTAGGGATTCATTGATCCCGTTCTGGCGTCTTAACCCCCACTCCACCAACTTTTAGAGCCAGCCAAATCCCTCGCTGTCTTTTGATGTCCCAGTCCTTTTAAACCACACAGATATACAGCTGAGCAAATTCATTTTCTATTCTCTTTGCAGATAATCATTTAATATTGAGATAAAAAAAGCAAAAAAAAAGTGACGAGTATATTGACTTAGCTTCGTAGATGTATCTGTTTCTATTTATTTTGACTAAATGTATGGGTAGTTTTGAAACTTAGATCTATAAAAACACAATTTTTTTGTTTTTTTTTTTTTGTTTTTTCTAGTAAATAGTGTACTTGACAAGCATTAGATGGAGAAAATAAAAGAGGAATGATGAAATCATAAGCCTTCAATATTTCTTAGATGCCATATTTGAAGTTGAACTCTTCACTTGAATGAGTCCCTTAAATTGTTCACTGACTCCATCTTGAAAAGAATTCACTCTTAGCCAGGACACCAGTGTCTTTTTGTGTGTATATGGGATCATAGGAGGAGAATTTGGCTTTGCCACTTTTCAGTGATCTTGTTTCTCTAAACATAATTAATGTATTTCAACAAATTTTTTTTTTTTTTTTTTTTTTTTTTTTTTTTTTTTTTTTTTTTTTTTTTTGTAAACAAAGGTTAAATATATAAATCATTTTATGAAACATTTACTCTCTCACTTCTCACATACTCACATTTTCATCCCATATTGTAATATAAAATAAAGAGTAGGGTAGTTGCTTGTGATAGTTATGCCTATGCAGTAAAACTGCAATCCATGTGAAAAAAACCAGACAAACAAACCAAAGAAAGAAACAAAAAACATAAAAATATTAAATTGATGCATTATTGTACACATGTTAATTCTAAACTGCCAGATGATTAAGAAAATCAATCCAAGGAGACCATGCTTTTTCAAATTCGTCAATTTCTGATTTCTGAATATAAATATACTTTTCAGTCTTGTATCTTTGATTTAAATAGTGTAAAAGCCCTAAAAAATGTGGCGTCTTACTTTGTTTTAAACATAAAAATATATAATGTTTTGTATATAGGATTACAAAGTTTAGAATTCTGTTCTCCCAAACAAGGGGATAAACACCAAATAATACATTACAAACATCAAAATTAACATTTTTGTTGCATTTCTCGTATATAAGTATACTAAGTGCATTCCATAGAGGCTGGATTTTCTTGCAAGTTGCAAAAACATGTTTTATAGTTTCAGGCATATCATTACAGAACGTACAGCAGTCAGAGGTAGTAATTCTGATTTTCTTAAGATAATATTTAACAGGAAGAATTCTATGGAGAATTCTATATTGTAACCAATTAATAGTTGAATCATTGGTAGTTCTAAAACATATTTTAAACACATCATGTACACAGAGATCATTTGGCAAAATATCACATAGCTCAGCATTCCATTTGCTGATAGCTGTAGGTACACAATCATTTAAGGTTAAACATATGTATATATGCTTTGTTACTTTTTCTTTCAAAAAAATAGACTCATAATAAAATGGCATAAATGTAGTGCAGTCTCTCTTCAAAGTAGACTTATCAATAGACAAATATGTCAAGTATTTTGATATTGCACATATAACACTATTATATAACATTGGAGGTATATATGAAAAATGGAATCTTTCAGTAAAATCTATTCTTGACAATATGTTTCCATTTTCATTCATAAAATCTCCAATGATTTTAACCCCTTTCATATACCAATCTTTGATAAATACATATTTACATGCAATTTTTATATTTGGGTTGTACCACACAGGAATATTGAAAACATTCTTGGTATTTAATGAGCTTTTAATCATTTTCTTAGTATAGCATAGCCAAGAATTAAAAACATCTTGCCAAAAAATATTGTTTCTTTGAACAACCATGCATGATAGAAAATCATCACCAAAATCAATAAGTTTTTTTGCAAAATCATTACCATTTATTGATAAAAAAAAGTCCATCCATGGTTTGTAGCCTTGAGTTAATTTCTTAATCCATGAACATTTAAGAGATGCCATGAAATTAGTATTTCAACAAATTATACTGGTAGATGTATCTTCTTTTTTCTTTTTTTTCAGAGGCTTTGAAAAATTATCATTGTGGACAGAATAGCTGGTACACATTGTCTCATCTGGAAGGCTTTGATGACCAAACCAGTCACTAATGACAAATAGCAACAATGTCTACATTCTGAAAATCGCTATGGTATATATAAGTTTTCCTTTCTTTTATATCTGTAATTCTTAAGGTACTCTTCTCACTCCTCTACTCGAAGAAAAAACCAAACTCATGTAACATTTAGTACATCAAAACCGAAATTTGGTCTGGCAAAAACACATGTACCGGTAACAAACTTGATGACTAATTATAGAAGCGCAAATTTGAGTAATCTATATGTATCTTTTTTGAGAGGATGAACTTAAATTTTATTCATGCAGCAACTATCCTTAAGTAGTCATAATATTTATATTGTGATCCCATTACGACATTATGAGTAAGATTTTTACTCCGTTTTGAATACATACATGTGTATTTAGCTTAATGCCTTTTGGTTGTCTTTCAAACAAAATATATCATTCAATATTTGATACAATTATCATGCTTCGATCATTAAAACCTTTGAAATGATAGATCAGAGTGCAAGCACCTTACATATAACGTATTGAATTATTTTTAACAGCTTGGTTTACTCAGAGGTGTTTGAAGTTCTTCTGAGTAATCGTGCTTAATTTTTTCAGTTATTTTAGTCTAAGCAAAAACAAACTATGCTGAAAGGGGTTAAAATATTGGAATATTCTTTAAATGAAAAAGGATTTCTTGGGTGGGTTGGGGGGTTGGCGGATGAGCAAATTTAAATCATGATTTTCTTTGCCAGCAAGAAATGAAATTTTCTGTCTCACAATTTTTAGAATAATATTTAATGCTTGTATATTCCCCTTGATTTTTTTCCCCTCATTGCTCAGGTAGCCGATATTCCTGGGGTGTGGAGAGTTTTGTTGAGCAGTTGGAACCATGGCGCTACATGCATCGGCAGGGGCACTCTTTTTGATATGGAGTTATTAATGCCACCCCACTAGAAAGTTGACCAAAATTTATCACGACTCTGTTGTCGTTAATGGTGTAATCTCAGCATGCTCCGAGAACAGAAAAATTGTTGAAATCGTATTTTCCTCCCCTCCATGGGATGACCTCGATTAGGGTTTAGTACGAATGAATTGTCTATATATTGCAGGTTTTATTAGTGCTAGTCCATTTAAAAATTTGAAAATATTGGCATAAACTGATTTATATTGTATTCTTATCTGTTGATTGGTTCTATTTTGTCATGTCATTTAATTCGTATGTCATTTCGCTTGTTCGACTTAACTTTCAGAAATTAAAAAAAGATAAAATCAATTTTTGTGGTATTTTCTAATCTTAGGTGATTGTATGACCTGAAGTGTGCAACTAATCACGTATTCCCCTAAATCCTAATGTCAAGAGAATCAAATTTATTTAGCTTTCCGATGAAAATCAAAGTTAAAGAGTCAACTTTCTTGACCAAATGAACCCAGGGTTTAGAATCCCCGTACCTGGACCTTCCATTGTCCGTATTTTGTCCTCCAGCTGTTTTTCTTGTCTTTTTTTTATGGGAAATGACTTTAGCGTGGAGGAAATCAAATTCCATGAATGACCTTACGCAGACAAATCGAGGGTCAAGTGATGTCATTTTCATTGGTTGGCCTCGCTGACCTCGGCCTTTCTCCCACTTTCTTAATGAATGGGAACATGCGAAGGTGTGGGCATGCACCTGTCCCAAGAGAGCGATTTAAATCACTTTTCATGGCAATTTTATAAATCATGTTTAATTTCACCAAATTATGAGGGAGAGTCTCAATACTCAGTTTTGCCATCACATCCTGGGCCGCAACAATGGACATTTTAATGTCAAAGTACAAGCCCCTTGAGGCTTCAATGTCCTGTCCTTTTGACTCAAATTTTCCCTGTAATAATCGGTTTTTTTTTTCTTCTGGAGGGATAACTGCAGACAATTTTACTTTTTACAAAGTTAAAAATCGGTAATGCTTCAGAACTTGATTCACAATTTTCACACACTGTCAAATAAAGGTGGGATTCAAGCTATTAATATTCTAATTGTTAGTACCGCAGTAAGATTTGTTTTTCTTCAAGGAACGTACACAAAAAATTTTATTTGATAAAATATTTAAAGCAAAAAAAAAGCCCCATGAACAAAACTTTAAAAAGATGATAAACAGAGCAACCAAACTCTGTTTGACAGCTAAAACACATGAAAATTTCTGCTTTTTCATCTAACTAGCCAACTTTAGTACCACCAAATCCCATTTAACAATTTTTATCGGCCTCCATAGATTATAAAAAGTGAAACCCTGTGTCAAAAGCTCTTTAGAATTGAAGTCCCCTTAAATTTTACACCTAGTTAAAAGTAAATGGCAGGAATATATTAACCTGTCATTAAGGTGTACAGTTTCAAATATTTTCATAGACAGTGTGAAAAGAGTTGACTTGATGAAAGTTATGGGCCATGAAATGATAATGCCTAAGTTCTCCTATATTTTAGATTTTGCATCCCAGATTCTAGATCTTGTAACATTTTCACGTTTTTTTCTTACAAATTTTGGACAGTTTTTCTCTTCTGATTGCACAGTCTTTGAAGAAAGAATGCAACAGGGTATACATGATAAAACACTTTGGTTAATGAAAGATTAAGATGAATTTTTTTGTTTTGGAGTTAAAATAAAGTTGGGAGGTATTTCAAAGGACATTGCCTTGAATTCTATATATATGTAGATGTACTATTTCAATATACTGAAACAATCTTGTATACAAGGTCTTGTATATCTATTTCATCATGGGAATGTACAGTAACATTGTTCACAACAATGCTTGTTTTTCATGCTTTCAATTTCCCAAAATCATTTGTGAAACTTAATTCTGTCACATTAAAGAGTTTATGCCATCATCATTGAAATATTTACAGATAGGGATACAGTGGAGCCTCAGATATCCGGACGCCAGATATCCGGACGCTTCACTTACCGGTCGATTTTTATTGGGAACAGAATTTTTACACAATAATTTGTCTCGTTTATCCGGAATTCCGCGTTCCGGATCCGGACGGTCAAATTTTACCACATAATACAGTTTTCCTTTAAATTTTACCTCATTTAACCGGACGGTCACATTTAAGTGTTCGGGGGCACAAAAGTTTTTTATGCGCAAGTGCAAATTAGTGTAAAAACATCTGACACTGGTTGTTGGTTTTAAACAATGCCTTCGTCCGGTAATTGGGGTCACCTGTGTCACGCTATGTACTCGCCCGAGGATATTACGATAACCATGGATGCGACATGTTTAATTGTCGCCATTTAACTTATGAACTGTTATTGTTTGATTAAAATGTCATGAAAATTGTTTAATTTGTGTTTAAAAAAGTCATCTATTGATTGAACTAAAATTCTATTAATCGTAGTGTGATTAGATCGTTCGTACGCCTATTCATTTTAAAACGTAATTGAAATGAAATATTTGATAATTTGAGTTCTGTTTACGATAGTTATTAAGACCGCTTGGGATGTTCAGGGTATCGACATTAATTTTATAGCGTGTGTTCAATAAACAGTGTAATAATAATTTATGCCAAACATGGCGTGGATGAGTGTTCACGCTACTTGTAAAAATCGCTTGGGTGCAATTAACTCAGTCTATAGAAAGATGGATACATAAAATTAGCTTGGGTAAGTTCTGTCAATGAAAAAATAGCTTGGACAATTATCAATAAGGGAATATATACAGATTTTCACCCATTTTCAATCATCAAATGTTGAGCAGCTTCAAACATGTCAACACCACCGGCCAAGAGAGCGAGAGTTGCGATCACCGCTAGCTTGAAGAAAAAGATTTGTCAGCGTAAAGTGGAACACCGACTTTCTTCTCTTCGCTTTGTTATGCGAATGTAATTAAATTATCGGTTTAATACAGTGATTGTCATGTACATGTACATGTTCATGTGTTGCATTGAAGAATGTAGTGCTAAGTTTCCTGTGGAAAAAACATTCCTTAAATAATGTTTTTAACAATATTATGTTTTGTTAATTTAAAAAAAAAATCTAAACTTTTTTTGTAGTGCTTATGGCTATCAAAATAAAATATTAAATTGTATAATTAATTTATGAGTTATGTTTCCATAAATATTAAAGGTAAATATTACAATTCAGATATCCGGACGCTTCACCTATCCGGACGATTTGGCCTGGGGACAAAAGTGTCCGGATAAGTGAGGCTCCACTGTATATGATCTTTCCCTTTTTAGTGCCCTTTAGTCTTGGTAATTTGGACTATAGGATGTCAACTTCATTTCCTTGAAAACAGAAAAGGATCAATTTGATGAGAAAGACTTATAAGTAGAAGCTTTTTAGATCCAACTTGGCCAGGAGTTATTTCCCTTAGATTGTGCTCTCAATGCATCATTTTGCAACATCAGTCTTGCTTTGCTGAAAGAAATAAAAAAGATGTTTTTATGAGGGGATTTTTTTGGATCAATTGATCATCACCTGTCTTTAATTAATGAGAATTAACTTTCACATGAAAAACACGAGTTGCATGACAAAAATTCATATTGAAGGAAATTAAACGCTTGGTCCGTTGGTCTTGTGAAGGTAATGGGGAGCTTTAGATTTTACATGCAACCTTTAACTTCCTGCACAATGTCAGATTAAGAAATTGATTAGATTTTACCAAATCGTAAAAGATCTAATTAGATTTAGGCATGTAGTTTTAAATATAATCTCGGAGAAATTAACTCTTTAATAATAAAAAAAAAATTCACTTTTTTATGACAGTCTGCCCATTATATCAATAATGTATGGTTTCTGTCGAAATGGCCGAAGAAAAGAAGTGAATGTAATTTGATCCCTCGCAATGAAAACTGTCCTCGTTTGTTGAGATTTCAGCATAGCCTTGTAAACAGTGTTAACAATCCATCTCGGTAGGTGCCATAAAAAGTTTACTTTTTCACGACTGTCACGTCGAATTATAAATGGAAAATAGGTGATCTCTTTTTATTTGAGGGTAGAAAGTGAAGTTTATCTCGGGTAATTTAGGGATGTGGTTGAATTACAAAGATATGGTGATCTTATTGTAGGTGAAAAGATTTATTCATTGATGCCGATCGAAACTGAAAGGCGGATGACGATAAATTCTCAACAAACACTTTCAATAACTCAGCGTTTTAACTTTCACGGCAAATTAAGTCTTTTGATATCATCAAGGGCCTAACCAGCTGTGAAATTCCCCCCTATGAGTGTGGGGTAGTTTAACCTCCCATATAATCTATGTAAAGAGATTAAAATGAAAATTCAAACTCTAGAATCTTTAAACATGCACGCTTTCTTCTCTCATTTATTTTAAGGGGACTTAATTTGCACAAGTTAATATATTTTCTAAAGGGGTTCTCTTTGGAGGATAAGAATAGAAGGCAAGCCTTCATCTTCCCATCCATGTTTTGCTTTTGTAATTTTTTTTTTTACGAATTTGTTCTCTCATGCACAAATTAAGACTCTTCTGTTTATTTATCTGATGCAGAAAATGCGAACGTGACATCTTCATCTTAATGGCAGGAAATTAGGTTTCTATTAGAGGCTGATCCGTGATTTTCATTTTCTGTTGCCAAAAAACTCAAACAGCAACAAAGAAATCTTTTCAGGGGAAATGATAAGGCCGTTTTGGTAATTAATGACTGCAGAAAATAAAGCTGCATGATTTGATTTGTCAAATACGGATATGACCTTATTGACCTCTTAACATGTATCTTCTGCTTTCAAAGGTCCCTAGAAAATTCTTTTTACAAACTACTTGTATATCGGAACAATATTTGAGTCTTCCCTGTTCTAAAAAACCCATAATAAAAATTTAAACTGTCTTCTTTGTTCTGAAATTGTTATAGTTATCTACAAGATAAATTAATTATATTAAGTGAATACATATAGGTAAAAATGTGGATAGAAAAATGTCCCCATTGTCAAGAAAGTGTTATTATTCACATAGAGGGCATGATTTTTACAATTTTTTTTTTACTTTTGACTGATGGTAAAATTTCATTGATGTGTCAATTTTGCTCATTTTGCTTCAGTACGTTTCTCTGCAGATGTTGATAAAGATGTGTATATTATATACTGCAGTTGCAATTAATATAAAGTGAATCAAGCGTTTCTGCAAGATTTAAAAAAAAACAATTTAATATGGTTACTAGTACATCAGAACAATATTTGAGTCTTCCCTGGTAAGGAGACAAGTTTGTTCTAAAAAACCCATGATAAAAATTTAAACTGTCTTCTTTGTGCTGAAATTGTTATAGTTATGTACAAGATAAATTAATATAACAATGAAGTGAATACATAGGTAAATGTGGATAGAAAAATGTCCCATTATCTTTAAGAAAGTGTTATTTTTCACTCAGAGAGCATTTTTGACTGCAGGTTAAATGTTTTATTGATGTGTCAATTTTGCTTCATTTTGCTTCATGACATCATCACATTTCTCTGCAGATGTTGATAAAGATGTGTATATCATAAACCTCAGTTGCAATTATTGTGAATCTAGCATTTCTGCCAGATTTTAGAAAACAATTTAATGTTTTCATTTCTTAAAAACACCTTTGAATGAATTTTTCAACAAAAAAAGTTTAAAAATCATGCACTTTTAGTATGTTGTTCAGGTATGATAATTTTAACAATAAAAATTCTAGTTGTAAATCAGACAAAAAGGAAAAATGAATTTGTGAAATATTCACCTTAAAATTATTTTTTTTCATTATAATCATATAATCTTTAAGAGTGTCACATAAGTAATTAATATATATCTACATATGATGTTAGTATGTGGTAGGTAAAAATTTCTTTTTGGAAATTTTGTCACCTGTGGGTAGCTGATCTTCCTTAAAATCATAACGCCCTCTTTAATATCAGTTTTTAATCCTTCGTCCAGCACTAAAAGTCAAAGGTGTGGAAAAAAATGTACGATTATTGTGCGAAGTTTATAATCTTGTTTAATGCGATATGGTATATCTTTGAATATAATTATGAGAGATAACACAAGACCGCATTGAAAGGTTATATGATCAAATACTTCTGTTTTCACAGATTTCCATCATAGAAGATGGGCTTATCATTTACAATGGGACATTTACTGTGGAAAATTTTCTGTCCATAAATATCATTTTAATGCAGGACCCTAAAGTTTCACCTGTAGCATAAATTCTGTTTCTAATTTGAATTTCCTAAAAAGAATTTCCATTTATGAGCCCGTACTCTGTAATTTAGAAAGCTGATACAGACACAACCTTCAATGCAAGTTATCCGCAGTAAAAGTGTCGAGCAATTTCACGCAGGAAGCTGCGATTGTTCGGAGGGTTGGACTGTCTCGAGGAAAAACTCGCGGAGACTATGCATCGAAATTTGGTTTATTTGGGATGTCAGCCTCTAACGACTGACCTTAAGTAACCCACCCTCAAGCCTCCAAATTCATCTCTTTCAGGGACGTGAAAGGCGAGATGAAAGTGACAGGTGTAAATTTCTACCTGTCTCATTTCTCTCTCGAGATGTTAAGTTGGAGGTGTAACTTAATCGTAACTTTCACACAGTAATTCATGACCCGTCGGTGGGAAAGTGTGAGAACGGGGTAGAATGATTTTGGGGTAGTGCTTTTGAAATTAGGATAGCACTCTTAGTAAGCCTGAAACTGAACCCCTGTTGATGGAAAATATCTTGCTCATTTCGTATCATTAATTTGTCTGAGGCAAACTGATGAAAGTCTTGTCAGGAAAAAAAAATTGAATGAGTTTTAAGTCAGGAAACTGGAACTGTCCTGCATTTTCCACTCTGCCAAAATGTTTGGGGCACATGTATATTAAGTCTTTGAATGTCTAAACATTATTGCCTGTTGGTGGATTTAAAAAAAGATTAAGAATTTTTCAATGAAAATCTACAATCCAGGAAATAATTCATTTGCCCTTTTGAATTTCTTCCTTTTGCAAGTAAAAAGTGAAAGAGTTTGTGACAGATTTTGCTTGCCTCCTTTTCCATAATCATATACTTCAGTCTGTAAGTCTTATAATATTTGAAAGTCATTAAAAGGCTTGGTTGGCAAGAAATGTCTTTGCCTTTTCATGCTGGAATTTCAATTTTTAATTCGATTTTTTAATTGGCAATTCTTCTTAATGATAATAAATTGACTCTCGGTTTTGAGGATAGAAAGCATTGAAGGAAAAAACCCAGAATGTGTATGAGCCACAATTTTTTCTGCAATGATTGCTTACCTTCATAACTGTATGAACCGCCAAAAAAGCATAATTCATTTTAAAACATATTTTTCTGAATCTCTCTTCAATTATCCGTGTAAAGTGAGTAAAAGTATGTAAATTTTGATGTTCATCATTTCAAAGCATTTAAAGGAACAACAATTTATTCCAAAAAAGGAAAGTTTTGAAGGCTGCGGAGTAATAAAGTTCCAGGAATGCTTGATTCAAATGTGATAAAATTGATTAAATTGGTTGGATGATGATATGGTCTGTCTGTATCGGTATGAACACAACCCAATTTCTTTAGACATACGAAGAAAATAAAATGATTTGTTTTCCAAAGTACATTAACAGGAGTAATGTATCAATGTCCCAGGGATTGAGACGTCTTAATTATTGGTATTACGGCTAATTTGGCACTATCCGAAACTAATAGTACTGAAAACTCACTAGATGTCTTGGAAATATTTAATTAGTTTAGAAATATATTTTAATATCTATACATTTAATTTGTCTTTAGACAGATGGTTACCTTGTATAGTGTAGTGTCTGATGAGTGGTGTCTGATGTGTGGCCGTCCTATCCATTTATGGGTCTGTCCATCTTTTTATCCATCTGTCCACATCTGTAAGTATGCAAAGCATAAAACACAATGACTGTAAAAGTATTATTATAAGAAGCATGTAGAATACTGTAAACGTACTACATTTGGCTGTGTCTTCTATTAATTGCTTTTGGCGGAATGCAGCTTCCACTAAATCAAGTTCATCGCTTAATGCCATCGGATATGTATAAGAATAGTCACATTCAGGAATACGCTAATTCAAATCCACGTCAACTTGTTAAAAAACTAATTTCTGCCAATTATCGTACACGCCAAATATAATACATTTACAGTAATTGGCAAAAAATCATTTTTCAAGTTACCATTGATATTAATAATTAGCGTATTTCTGAAAGTGCCTATATGAATGGTATTTAGCAAAGTACTTGAGTTAGCGAAAGTGGGAGCTTGCCACCAAAAATGCCCAAAAGAATACACAGCCAAATGTAATACGACATTTACAGTATGCCTTAAGTGATAGGGAGGATGATCATATTGGTGTATAAAGGTCGCTTATTGCGAGTGGAAAGAAGGTGTACTTTGTGCTTAATCAAAGGGGTTTACTTGAAAATTAATGCAGATGATACTGCAGAATTAAGGCTTGTATTAAGTAGCATCTGTTGTTTTGATAAACTGTTGTGACTTTCTGTAAGGAATTTATTTATGTTATGGTTAAAAATATTTTGCATGAATTTATCAAGTACCCCTTAATGATCAAGCAACGCAGCACAGTTAAGGCTGTCAATAAACTCCGTTCAAACAAAAAGTACGGGAAATGTGCATTATGACATCACAGTATATTACAAACCTCGAAAGTACTTATTAATCTATTTATTAGTAAAATTAACTTATACTAATCTTTTAATTAAAAACAACAAATGCTATTACTTACAATTTTGATGTCCGTAATATCGTAAACACTGAAAAATAAGCGAGATGTCGTTCTCGCTGTACTACAAAATATGACGTCATATGCTTCAAAATGACGCATTAAGTTAAATCATTGAAGGCTATCGTGCAGTTTTATAGCGAAGAAAAATAAATGTCATACATTAACGGAAAAGTATAAATGAATATTTTGTTTAAAATTATTATTAGTAGAATGCTACTTATATAGTCTTATTTTCATTTTGTTAAAAGTATGCATCGTATAAAGAAGCCACCTCGGTTTTGTATAAAATATCGTATATCTAAAATCTGAGTACCTAAATAAATCACTTAATTGCAAGGGCATACACTTACCTGATCCCGACAAACTTTAACATGTAAATTTGAAATATGCTATGTAACTTAAAAACTTCTACGATCCTTGTAAAATCTTACAAATTAATTATTTTTTAATGAAATTAACCCTGTGACCTTCAAAATTATTCAACATATGCATTATAAATTACGGTTTCTACAAATAAATACTCTTATCTTAAAAAGTTCGCACCGTTTTTCAAAATCTACGATATAACATTAAGTTATTTCATAATTCAGTTGTGAAATTTGACATGATTATGCCCTTGCAATATTGAATTTTTTAAATGACCTCAAAACCACAAATACATCTGCTTGTACCATGCGACTGCCATATCACGTGACCAATATGAACATAAAATATTGTACTGTTATATATATATTTTAGAAATATATTGCATTTGAGTGACTGTTATTGATTTTAAAAAGGACATGCCAGTTTAACTTAAGTATACGTGTTTTCATCACAAAAATTTGCCCATATTTTTATTGACCGCCTTAACTGTACTGCGAATTAAATTGTTTTGTTACGTACTGCAGGAATATCAAAGGCTTTATCGAAAATATCAGACATTCTTCATTTTTTCCTGTTTTGAATTTTTATTCTTTTTCTTGGTAATGTCCTTGGAATAAGACCACTTTAAGATCTTTGTCTCCAGAAGTATGAAATATGAAATGAATATAAAACGGGATTACAAAGAAAGGAAAAAGGATGCAAATTATTCCAGTTTTTATCAGTTTTCCTTGTTTAGAAATGAACGTGAAGAACTTGCTGCATTTTGCTGTAATTCGAAATTATGGTACCTGCACTTTACTCCAAAATTTTGAACAGATATGCAAATTTATGATTTATGGAGTTTCCACTTAAATTCACCGAGTTCTCTTCATTTAAGATCTTTATTGTGTTTTAATTCAGAATATTTAATCTCTTAATCAGTGGCTTAGCCCGTGTTATCATATTTTACAGATTTGTTTAATCACTGCCAGTGCTCGGGTGTCTTTACTAGATGTTGAAAGTTACTTTTTTTTTTCCCCCCTCTCCTCGGGACAACAATTATAGGGATCATATTTTGGTAATAATATTCTGTTGGATAAAGCTCTGCATTTAATCGGGTAATGCATTAATCTTAAGCATTATTGCAAAACATGATCCACTGTTACGCGAGTAGGTTTACACTTGTGCTTATGGAGCCACTGAGTGCTCGTCAGAATTTGAGCGGTCTTTGTTCGAATCACCGTTACATTACTGTCATATCGAGTGTTTCATCTTAAACTTGGCACTGCCTGGCCGAGAAAGCGCGATTTTCTCTCTTTCTTTTCCAGGCCGCATGCCCTTGAGCTTTCAAAGTCACTTTTTTGAGACCTTGCAATTTTTTCTTGAAATATAATATGGAAAGTAAAGATACCTCAGCATCATTTCTAAATGACCCGCGGGCACAAAGTGTGGGGAGGTTAATGACGGAGTCTCGTTTTTACAGCGATATTTCACACCACAGATTATTCAATAAATTGTTTACCTGCAAACAAGACTGGAGAGTGAACAGATCACTTTCATGCAAGCAATGTCGTCCTGCAACATCATAGCATCTCATTTATTAGGGGTTACGTGATGTTTGTCAGCATCTCGGAGCAGAAATATGCCCACAATTTTGAATAAATTTGAATTTGAATTTTATTTCATGAATTGTTTGCAAGGTATCGCGATACTGCACCGAACCCGCTCAAGTTACCGTCAGCAAAAGAGACGATTTCAACAAGCTGTCAGCACTATTCAGGAGAATTGTCAAATGGTCACTTACAAGCCTTTCATCGAGCCCTCATGAAATCTGACCAAGTGACTGTTTTCTAACTATCGTGCTGTCAAAATTCGAAGACTGAAGATTGCAATTACATTACTAACGGGCTTTGTTAAAGAATGGTCCCCCCGTCTCAATGTTAAGGAGATGAACACTATGAAGTTACAGGTTTTTAATTAATGCATTTAACAGAAGTGAGGTTATTAAAAGTTTTATATCTGGGGGATGATATACTGTATCAAGCTTAAAAAATGCTAAGTGTTCAAGGAATTTTCATTGCAATATCGGTGTAAATCATTTGTGATTTTCCAAAGATCAAGAAATTTGGCTTTCCTTCAAACTTTGCTATATTGGTTCTAAGTTTATTAAGCAGCAACAATACTTGTGCAGATTTAAGAATTTTTTTTTCAATTCGGTGCATTAATTCGTTGAAAAATGCAAATCTGTGATATATTTATATGAAACCCGGAAGCATTGTATTTTCCTTTAATAAATGTATTCAGTTGTTTCTAAGAATTTCACAAATGTTCAAGGTTATAATAAGAGGAAGTGAATGGACATATGAGTAAACAAAATACATAATTATATAGCAAATGAGAAAAATCTTTATCATATATTCTAAAAGTATTGATGTTGTAAATAGACTCAATAAGAAAGATTTATCTTTTTATTCAAAACATAATTCATTGGCACTATAGATTTTTATTTATGTTTCTCTCACATCAGACGGTGTTCTAATCATAAAGTTCAAAGGCCTTGTCGAAACTCGAAGCAACTGGTGCTAGTTTCAGAAATGATAAAATTAAGTTTCAAAAAAGATCAATTAATTCCCGGTTGATACACAGATAGAGAAATTAAGAACTTTCATATCTTGAGTATGTTAATTACGAGCTGTATTTATGTACAGCTAATTTGTTATCGAATTTACACTATTTTTACACCATGATAAGAAAACAAATTTCCCTTTGAAGCCTGTGGATATATTTTCGGAAGTTATATCAAAAGAGAGTTATGAAAACTTTACTTAAAAGTTGACCTGACCTTTATAAAGCTTCTGGGAAAAACGTAGTGTGAAATATGAAATTGAATGGGTCATAATGACTTCCTTAGTCAATCTCTCCCCCCTCCCTTCCTCCTGTCCCTTGAAATTGATTCCACGGTTGACGACAGGACCCATTGCACAAAGTACAAATTACCTTGATCTGCTCCCCCCAACACCCTCTATTTACCCTTGATTAGCGGACAGGGATAATTACAACCCGCTGAAGTGAAACTGACCATCAGACAGAAATTGACAGGGCCGGCCATTTTTCGGACAATTGGTCTCGGACATCTGATGGGGGCCATGGGAAGTATGGGAGACTCTGGCAACTTCATGATTTTTTTCCCCCGTTTTATTTTTGGCCTGCAACTTATGGGTCTGTTGTGTTTATTTAGGATTGACTGACTGACTGACTCAATTTTACAAGCCTGGGAAATTTGAAAATTGTAAAGCTTGATTTTTAAAGGATTTTAAGAATACTATTTTAAAATGAATTAGTATTTTGTTTTAAAAGTAACATTTAGCAACTTTTAATCATTAAAATTCATGCAATGTCTGAATAATATTAACATTTGATATTAAATATATTACCATATACCACCTGGATCAGAGAAAAACTTTATCCTCAGAAACTGATTCTCAAAATTTGCAGATTACCGTAGTAAAATGAGAGAGAGAGAGAGAGAGAGAGAGAGAGAGAGAGAGAGAGAGAGAGAGAGAGAGAGAGAGAGAGAGAGAGACTATTGGTAACTACCTGTTGTTATTAATTAACACATTAAGAAGAGAAGTAATTAGATCAGGTTTAAAGAACCATGATTGCTTAAAATTGTGAGAGTTGTATTAAGACATCTGATATACTAGAGAGATGCAATTGAAAGTTTTTAATTTCTAGCTTAACTGTTAAGAAACCATCATCAAAAATGTCCTGAGGAACCTCAGATGTCCACCACTGGTAATTACTTAGATCTAATTGACCATTGTCAAATGAATATTGTCATGCTATATCTGGTAATTGTATTTTATTCTGGGAATCCTTTTCAAAAACGGATACAGATGAAACACTTTTTGGGGCAAAGAAATTTTGCTGGAAAGTCATCCTCAAAGGGTATATAGCTGTTTAATCAACAAACAGAATTATGTCTTTAACCTTAGCTTAAGGTCCATATCATTGAGTTTTAATGAACTAGAAGAGAAGATGTTTTAGAAAAATGTGAACTCAGCACTCTCTTGATGTTAAATCTTATCAAAGGGTTCAGTCTATTTGTCCAGTAAATAAAACACAAACCTATAATGGTACCATCTGAATATTGTCTCCAGTTGTGTTGCCGGATTCTTTCTTGATCCATTTGGAAATAACATTTGTAACTCCATTTCATTTAATTTGAACTAAATTTAGTACTTTTCTTTAATTTGATAAAAAATTCTTTTGATACATGTAAATTTTTTGTTCTTTGTTTGTTTGCTTATTTTTTTTATTGATTTATCACCTGGTCATTTTTAAATATATATCAGCAATTATATCATGCTTGAAGGTCATAAAAGGATATTTGTGTGGGTTTATAGATTGTGAAATTGAGTCTCTCGACTTACATTGTGATTAATTTCAATTGTGAGTATGCTAATATTTACAGATGCTTTGCTACCATGACCAGTCACGTCTGGCGGAGAAGATAACATTGTACACCATGTTTTTCAAAAGTCTGGGGAACCCAAGACGCACACGAATAACGGTAATTTCTTTTGTCGGAAAAGTTGATACTTTTGGAGACGTTAATGTTCATTACACATTAATATATTCACCTCATAAAGCATGTTTATTTTCCAACAAAGATATACCCATGAATAAAGAAGGTTGTTTTTCTCGTTCTTGAATTATCGCTGAAATAAGTTTCATCAGTTTCAGTTTACGGTACATTATTTCGGCGCGTGCCTGCATGCACGTCGGGTTTTCCTTGTAACCTATTGGTCAGATGCACCTGATGGTAGGTAGTCCGTGATTCCCTTTGTCTGTTGTACTTTTGTAGCATCTCTTTTCGCACCTTACACAATGCATGATTAGCATATAATGTAAAGTTATATAGTTATTAATTTCAAGTGTGGATTTTATCTCAAATAGTCTAAGCTTCTGATAATTGAAACTCGATGCCGAAAAAGTTACTAAAAGACACTTTTTCGAAAAGAAAAGACTTAACAAATACTTGCTAAATGCCGTGTCAACAGAATTAAAACTTTTTTAATTTCATTTTTAATTCCTAAAAAATTACGTTGGATTATGCCGCCTTACAAAATATATTAATTGCAGTCTTAAAATGTATCCATTTTTAGCCCTGGAGGGATTATCCAGTTTAATTTCATAATTTCATAATCTGGAGCCGATTCCAGTTTCTCTGAAGTTCTATTGCGCTTATATTGCTCTGAGCTAGAATTTCAAGCCTGAACCAATTTCTACCTGTCAGATTGTTGAAAAATAATTGAAAGAACCATCAAAGTTTTACTGGGGCCCCTTATTATCTAGATTTGTTTGTTTATGCAGGTTCTCTATATTTTGAAAAAGATGTACGTGCTAAGATATCTCCTGAATCAGAATGTCCACTGTTACAAACATATTCCATTATCATAGCAGAGAGATATCACATTTTACTTGAAAATAATCCCTTAAACATTTACATTTTCCTCCATATACGTCCTTTTCCCTCATAAAAGCCATTTTTAAACCCAAGGACAATGTCTTGATCCTTAAGTAAGTTCATGGTACCTAAGGACAACATCCCCCCCCCCCCCCAACATCCCCCCCCCCCCTTAGAAAAGCTAGCAAGTACCTGTATCTTTAGTCAGGGGGACTTTCAACAATTGCAACCTCGTAATTGATAAGCAAGAAGCACTAAGTTCCTTATTCTCAGAGGAAAGGTGATAAAAAGTAGATTGATGGCCCAAAATATATGATTTTTCATGATTATACAGCTTGTCCAAGATATGATATTCTATTCTATTCACCGCATGAGGATGTTTTCCACACCAATCATTCAATCCTGATAGAACAAATACATAAACAAAAAAAATTACGACATGAAAATTTGTATCGTATTAGCATGCGAGATGGTAGGCATTGCAGTCGGAGAGAACAAAATGTCCATTTGTTATTCAGGTGTGTCAGATTGTCCCCACTATCTTTGGTAATGCTAACGACTCGGAGCTGATATAGTACAGCCATAAAGTTCCCTGATGACAGCGCTACAGTAGGGGGCCCATACTGTGCCAGCCATACAATATCTGTAAAAGATACCAACATCGGACTGTTCACTTCCTCACAATGATTTGTCCTGAATTCATTCATGGTTCTGTCGAAAATTTTTGTGTTGTTGAATTAAAATGAATGCACTTTTAGGTTGTAAGGTCAGCAAAAAAATGCAATGTTAGAGTTATTAATTTTTTATTTATTCAAGATGTAGAGTTTTTAGAATTTTTAACATACATATTTTAAAGAGGTGGATGTTGCACACACAGAGAGAGAGAGAGAGAGAGAGAGAGAGAAAATATTCAAAGGGTATCAAAATTCCTAAACAAAAGTGTTTAATTTATAAAAGTTAGGACTTTTTCCAACTTTTATTATTCTTGTTTAATTATTAGTTCATGTTGCCATTTATTTTGGCAATTCGAGTTCACCGACTTGGAAGCAGTGCGTGTCACTTCTTCATTTTGCCTGACAATCCTGCCTTTGTTTCGATCATTTTGTTTTGTTTTAATGAAGAATTTACTGTACGAAATTTTGGCACCAATGTATCAATTAAGTCCCAACCCTTGAAGATCATAAATACAGTTAATAGAAACTGATCAAAGATAACAAACCCTAAGACAAAAGACGTAGGTATACATTTAAAGAAAACAGATTTGGAAGAATTGATTGAGAATATACAAGACTCCCCCAGAACGGGAAAAAAAAGGCCCCAATTCAACATGTAACAACCAGTTAGCATGAGATAGGATTAAACTCCCGAAGATGATATTCTCATTTCTTTTGTCACCGATTTCAGAGCCAGCTCTTTTCTCTCTCCCTGCGTCAGCGGTCAGGGCAAACAATGACACGATTCTACGACCGATAAGAAAAAAAGGTAACAGTTTCCAAACACTTGGACAGAATTCTGCATTCGCTTCAACGCTCATCGATGCCGATCTCTTTAAATTCAGTCGGAGAAGAATTTTTGCCACATGCAAACTGTTCTTGATCAGATGTGATCAACTTACGGGCCCCGTTTTATTCAAAGTCATTGATGTAAAGTGACCTTATAGATAATAAATAATTTATCGTCATTTTCTATCATTTTCGGTAGCCTATTTTTTTTTTCTTCTTCTTTGAGTGTTCGTGAGACAGACTCTCGTCATTTAAAGTTAAATTCCTTTTGTCTTTTGCGTGAAAGATTTCGGATGAAGGTATTTGACCTTTAATAGAATTCAAATACCAAAACTGAGAGATTCCGAATCAGAACTTTGGAATTAAGAAATACAATAGTTTTTCTTCTTGTCTTTATTACCTATTTTGAATTTGGAATTTTCTCACAAGTATACATGCTTTCTAGAGTTGCAGCCCGAATGTTTTTTTCTCATCACTTTTCAATGGGTTACTAATGTTCTAAGCATTAGTCATTGACTCAGCTGATATGTCAAAAGTACTGTTTACAAGGAATATAACAGGTCTTTTCTATTTGTCTGTGTGAGGTTTGAAATTGACAGTTGGGCTCAAATACCAACTCATCTCACGGGAAGATATTTTATTCTAGCTAGTGCACAAAGATAGATTGAGGTTTATTTGAACAATCAAACTTTTACTGAATTTTTTCATTGCAAGACATATGTTTATTTGGAAATGTTTGGATTACATTTATATAAAACAAATGCAGTATGAAAGAAGCATGCATGCAAGTCAAAAGAGAAATAAATGCTTATAAAATATGAATTTGCAAATTTTTTTTAAAGAATTGCTTATTATTTTACATTTACGTCATGTCATAAAAGATTTTTGACCTTTATTCTACATTCGGAGTTTGACACTTATTTTTGGCATATTAAAAAATTTGGTCATATGAAGAAAGCTCATATCAATATGATATGGTATTATTTGGAACTTAAATGATTATAAACTTGCCATTCTTATGAATTTAACGGTAAAATTTGAAGCTCTTGCGATTAGTTACACTATAATGTAACAAAACTGGCGAAATCTTTGAAGTAAAAGTCACAAAACGTTATGCTATTTCAACTGTCGCCTCTAATTAAAACCCTATAATTTTCTTCTCTTAAATTCGTGCAGCAGAATCATATTGCATTATTTATCATAAATTATTCATCCCGATTTCCATAGAAAATGCAATGTAAAAAAAGGACTCAAGTTGTAAGGGGAGATTTGTTATTTTGTGGTTAAATTTCCCAAAATAAAAGTTGCTAAATATTTTTAGGTTTTTTTTCTGCTTGTTTGTTCCTCCTTTATCCCCCTAGACAGATTTAATTTCACAAAAAGATCATAAATCATCGGCGTAAATAGAATCTTTTTTTTCATTGTGATGTCATCACATGGTGTCTCCCTATATATTGCTAAAAATTATTTTAAATTATCTCTTTTTATATAATGAATAATTTGATGTTAAATGTGCACCTGCTTCAATTTTGTTTTTTTTGTTTTCTTCAAAGATATTTATCATTATCTCTTTTATTCAAATGCGGATATATATTTCTGACAGAATGCAATATCATGTTTGGTCTTACGTATCGTGTCCCATTTTATTGAACTTCATCAGGTTTACTGAATGTTTACTGTACTTTTAATTTAATCAAGATTTTTTTAAATGCTAAAAAGTCCAGAAAATTCAGATTTTTTCATTTCAGAACTTGCGAGAAATTGTGAGAAAGTTCTAGCATGTTTTATTGGCTAATTTATATGGACATCTTTCAAGATCGCCCATGATCATCTAAGAATTGTTCAAAGACAAATGGGGAGAAATTTCCCATCACTTGATCCTTGGAGTCATAATCTGTTATCGTGTTAACTTGTGTTCTCACAAGCAGCATCAATATGATACTGATTACTTCATACTTCGACCCCAGATCGCTACTCAATTTCCCAATGAATGTAATGGCCCGAGTTTTAACCCTCGTTCAGCTTGCATCTTTTGTACTGTTGCCTGTCATTCTCGGAGATTTTCCCAGTCCTGGGCTTTTCAAAAAAGAACGAAAAGAAAAGAAATAAAAAAGCTGAAGAAAAATCAGAAGAATTAAGAGAAGATAGAGAGAAAAAATAGATAAACATCAGGAATAATGACTTTTTAAAATGGCAGAAAAGTCTTGCAGCGATTTTTCACACGGGCCCCGAAAAAGTTATTGTTTTAACGGTGACAGGGTTTTTACTCTGACAGTAACATGGGTGTTCTCCCAGGTGGGGAGGGGGTCAAGTTTCGCCCCGCCGATGAATCTGTGATGATATCTCAGAAGCATTCTTATGGTTGACTCTGTCACAATTAAAAGTCAGAGAAATTGTTACTCTAGCCATGAAAGAGTGGTGTCGGTTTCACAATACTGTCGATAATTATCGGGTGAAATCAATGAAATGCATAAACTGTTCTGAAAGTGTGATCATGGGTAGGTTTCTAGCGATTTAACCGCAGATAAAGCATGAATTATGGGATACCCATACAGTTGCTTTCACTTTTGTTGCACTCTTAAGACTTTGTAATATTTTAAAACGTCATATAGATCTCGAAATTTAAAATTTCAAAATAAAATTGTTGGTATAATAGATTTAGAATATTATAGTTGATTTAAATATGAACATAATTTGCATTGCTCTCTCTCTCTCTTTTTCTCTCTCTCTCTCTCTCTCTGATGTTTTATGAAAATACACATTATTTTAATGCTATTGAATTAAGCTTGTTGTTAAAAAATCTTTTCACTGATATGTTTATATATGTTGTCTTTTAAAATTCTAACTTTCTGCTAATTCAAAAATGATTGAACATGACCAGATTAGCAAATATCCTTGACTTAATTGAAATCTATTCTTCATTTCAAGGTCATTTTATATAGCAACAGCAAAATTAATTTGATACCAGCTAAAATTTAATGGTCTTGTATAAACATAATTATTTTGAAGAGCTGTTCTATGCTAGAAAGTGCTTCAAACTTCAGAATCAGCTAATGAACATCAACAAGATTTAATTTGAATTATTTATATTTCTCCTGTTTTTTGTTTTTTGTTTTTTTTTTAAGGTGAAATGATAAATATCTCTTAATTATTTAGGATTTTGAAATGATGATGTAAAAACAGCTGAATTATCAAGGAAATTTAATTGAATACTGGGAGATGATTTATAACTGGTCAAATTAAGATATGCATTACTACAAATTACTATACATTGGGGCTAAAGTTACCTGAAAGTATAATTACAATGAATTCATTGTAAAAAAAAAAAAAGAAGATTGAATTATTAATGGTAACCTTTAATTCTTATTTGATCATCATCTGGATAAAAATCCCCCTTAATGTTATTTTCAGACACTTAAGTAAAATTATAGGTCCTCTCTGTATGGTGTTTAACTCCGAAAATTTGGTCTTACGTCTGTTTCTCCCGTGAAATTACGGCGATTTCCTAATAGCATTGAAGATTTGGAGGAAACTGTTGCTATTATGCCCTGCCCTGTGCATTTGCAATTGATTGGAATTTGATTCTTGTTCGCAATTTGATTACCTCTGATTTCCGTTGAAACCATTTAATTACAGTAGGTAATGAAATTTTTCCATGGAAAACCTCGACTCATCACCTGAAAAAAAGGAACAAATGAGGAAAACGAGCCCGAGATCATCTTAAGATGGATTCTTTTTTCATCCACGACGGAATTATTTTTTTCTTCTCTGCTTGTGAAATGAAGAATGGCTTTTCCCTTCATAATGAAAATTAGCTGTATGGCGGTTTGTTTCTTTTATCATGACAGAAAATCTGGATAGAGACACATTGTAGGAAGAATTTTTTTTGTGTGTGTGTTGCGCCTTTTGTGTGCGCTCTGATTTTGTTGAGTGATATAAAATAAATTTGGTTTTTGATCGGGAATGTGGTAGTAATAGCGGTTAATTTTCAATTACTAGCAAGAAAAATTTTCAATTCATTTTTGCTCACTCAGAGCAGATGATATCATCTTTTTAAACAAAAGCCCCCAAAAATTGAAAGATTTCTTCTTATTTCACATTAGGCACACGGAAAAAATAAGATTTACTGGACTCTTAGCAAAATTATCTAATATATATAAAAATATGCGTTTTTGGCCCGAAAAATTCCCCTTAAATTGATATGCTAAAGTGATCATGGGAATTTGTTGAGTAAAAACCCTTGGAATAATGGATAAGAAATCGGAATAGGTAGACAATGGATAAGAAATTTGCGGGCGCATTGTTGTGGTCTTTTCCGTGTCTCAGTCGGATTGTTATCAAATCACTTATCATATATCCCAGCTCCAACTGTTTTTCTATGAAGCTCTATCTTTGACGCTATCATTTTTATATTAATATCATAAAACAGGAAATTTTGTTGTAAAAAAAATATTAGACAATTTATTACTTGTTGCTATTTCCCCCCCCCCTTTTTTTTTAACATTATCCCCTACTTCAGCTTTCTTGGAAAGTATTTTTTTTTAAGTTTATGAACAATTTTTTTGCCATCTTTTATCTTAATAAAGGTGTATTGTGTTTTTTGATGCTATTCATAGATTATGTATTATATCTATCTATTCCATTGAATAAAATATGACTAATATATACATTTAAGATTTTGAGCATCAGTAATTTTTAGTTTAGAGATAGCAAATTGAAAATATAAAATTTCCAGCTGTTACTCTCTCAGTCTAAATGCCAAATTGAAAAAAAAAATCATCAAAAATAGATATTGTTCCAATGACATTTGATTTGAAAAGAAAAGACATTTGAGGCAAAATTAAAAATCACGATGGATTCTGCCGACAATCGAATTGTGACTGTTGCCAAAGTTTGAGAATCTTGTGTCTCTTTCTTTGCCTCTTTAGAACTCATCCAAAAAAACAATTGCCTTCTCAATATCTGAACTGATTTAATAGAGACATGGGATCAAGTGAAGTAAAAATATCTTTTCTCTTTTCCGGCCGTACAGTGTTAAAGCTGAAAAGAAAGTTGTCGGGGAGAATCCATATCCCCCCATTGAGTATATCGATGTTTCGGGCTAGCCTGTAATTAAAAACAATTAGCTACTCACTTGAGCGCCATGCAACTTGCAAATATGAACCTAATTGACTTATTTCGGAACTGATTTTTTTCCCTTATAAGTAAACAAAATTTGTTAATTGTATCTTTTCAGGGGTTTGTTGAGATGGTATTGATGAAATGGAAAACAATTCTCGGTCCCAGCTGCTCTTTTTCCAGCCTCGTTGAGATTACACAGGTAATTTGGCATTTTTGACAATGACTTGAGAAGCTTGTCGGAGATGTCTGAACAAAATGAAGTTTAAAATTCTCAAATACTGATCTTTTGAAAACTCAACTCTTGATTCAAATAAACTCTCCCCTGCCCTTAAAAAAGAGAAAGTTTTTTTTTCTTTAATGCAGTTCTCCATTTCTCCAAAAGGCCTACACCTAAAGATTGTTCTCCATTGATCTAGTTTCTGTTTATTGAAATGGAATCAAAGTGAGATTGCAAGTTAATGATATAGGAAGAGGAACAAATATTTCTATACATTTAGATTCCAATTTTAAGGTTTTGCTTTTATTTATGAATTCAAAACACCTTTCAGTAAAGTTGACACCACAAACAACAACAGCTTTAAAGCTTTTTTTGACATCCTCGAAAAAAACGTGATACAAGAGGTCAAAATTTTGAAGAGAATTAAGATTTGATGATACATGTAGTAAATACTAACCGGTATTTGTGATTCTACTTTGTCACAAAATTAACAATTAACATCAACAATCATAATATTAAAGATATTTGCAAGACAAATTTTATTTAATGAAGTAGAAAGTAACTTTTTTGTGGTCAAGTCATGCAAAAGGGAATATAAACTCTTGTTCATTAATTTCCATCAAGTCTACCAGGTAAGTGTGATTTTAACCAATGATGCCACTTTGTCTGTTCGTGATTTTCTGGCATGACATTGAAAACAAGTGGGTTGGGGGCGGGGGGTGCAGAAAAAATATACTCTTGAATAAAAGTGCCCCTTGGGAAGACATTGTCAAGGGATAAGTATATGTATGTCACTAAAGAATCAATTTTTATTCCTTGAATTTGAAATCAACCTGTTTGCTTTATCCTTTGTTGAGTTGATGATAAGTATATGCAAATTGAACGGTAGGTCACTTTTAAAAAGAGATTGACTCTTTCATAGGGAGTTTATTGGGCAACACAATGTGAAAAGACGATACACTGTTGCCTGATCAGATCAGTTTTTAATGAGATTCATTGGAAAAAAAATTTCAATTAAAAATTCATTGGCTCTTAAAATTGAGTGTTACTGTTTTGTTGGCATTGATTTGATTCGTTGAATGTGATCAAACTTGAACTATATCATCAGTATCTGTTGCCATCTCCAAGAAGAAGAAAGAAAAGAAATTATGTTCATAATATTTTGGTAGAAATTTAAGCGAGAATTGGATGCTGACATTTTAAAATTTGCATTTAATCTTGATGAAGCAAATAAATGAGGGGAACTTTTCTATTGATCATCTGAAATTGTATTAAAATTTAGTATACATATCACTGAGTATTAAAAAGAAGGGATTTTTTAGCAAGAGAATGGTAATTTTAAAAAAACGGTGAAGTGCGCTGGGGCTCGCAATTTTTATCTGTCGAGAGCTATCATCACGGAGCTTTATATTTAAATCGTCAAAAGCCGTTATAATGAGTATACTTAGGGCTCCATAAAATAATTATTTACTCAAAATAAGGCATTTAGCTGTAATAAAGATAAGATTGGTACCAATGTTATTTCGGAATCAATGGTGTGCATTCAAGACTGTTTGTAGAACTATTTCTGGATATGATCCATATACAAGTTATCATTTCATTTTACCTGACTTTGAATACTTTAAATGGTCATTGATAATTTTAGTATCAAATATTTGGGAGGAAGAGATTAGGAAGGGTTTAAGAGGGTGGGAATTTTGATGCTTTGGGAAGGAGATCGGCAGGATGTTAATTATGATGAAGATCTTTGATTTCATATGATACAATTGGCTCATGATTAACTTTAAGGATGTGTTAGAGAAAATTGGCCAAAATCAGCCCCCCCCCCCCTCCTGAGAGAGAGAGAGAGAGAGACAGAGACAGAGACAGAGTCAGTCATAAAGAGAAAGTCAGAGAGAGAGAGAGAGAGAGAGAGAGAGAGAGAGAGAGAGAGAGAGAGAGAGTCAGTCATAAAGAGAAAGTCAGAGAGAGAGAGAGAGACAGAGAGAGAGAGAGAGGAGAGAGAGAGAGAGTCAGTCATAAAGAGAGAGTCAGTCATAAAGAGAAAGTCAGAGAGAGAGAGAGAGAGAGAGAGAGACAGAGAGAGAGAGAGAGAGGAGAGAGAGAGAGAGTCAGTCATAAAGAGAAAGTCAGAGAGAGAAAGAGAGAGACTGAGAGAGAGAGAGAGAGAGAGAGAGAGAGACTTAATTGGTAAACAATCAAATAGATTGATAAAACTTTTTCTCATTATGGAGGTAGAAGTTCATGTAACAGTTTGATACTAGGATTTGCTTGATCGTCCTGTTTGTAAGATTATACCTTACAATTCAATGAATAAGATCAGACACTCTTTAACTTTTCAAGCATTGAATAACATTTCAAGCAAATGTACAAACACTTTGTTTTTCTTTTATTTCTATGATTTATTTAATACTGGCATCTTCCCAATAAGGAAGAATCACTGAAAAGAAGAAGGTTTTCCATTTTTTTGTCTTTTTCCATTATTTTTCCTTTTTTCCAAGTAAAATTCTTGTTTTTTTGCTGTGCAACTACCGGGTTTGGTTTGACTTATATATTCTAACCCTGTGCAATTTTGCATTAGATGTATTCAATCTACAAAAAAAAGTGCCTGTATTCATAATGTTAGTTACCAGAATTTAACTCTTTGTTATGTTTTACCGGCTATTTAATTGAAGATCTGTTTTCCATATGCATTAAGAAGATTCAAAAGAGGCGGGGTTATATGGCTACAGTTGATCAGTGTTTCAGCTTGATAACAAAAGAATCAAATCGAAGAGACAATTGCTGCTACCCATTTCTGTTCATGTTCTTTCATGCAAGCTGAGACTTTTATCTATCATTCTGTATACAAAAAAAAAAAAATTAAGATTCTATACATTCTTTTAATTAGTAAGCTTAAAGAAACTGAAGAAGGTACCATTGAAATTTTATTCACCAAGTAATAAGGTCTGCAACTTTGTTGTTGATGGTTCTTAATATTAAGAACTTGGTGACAAGAGAAAACAAAAAAAGAGAAATTCGAATGTTGAGTAAAACAATGACTGGCTGTCAGTTGCCGGGTGAAAATGACCCCGTGGTCCACCAAGAAGACACAACAAGTAGGTCAAGTTGATTTTTTTTTTTTAAATTTGAATTTTTATTATTTTTAAATGATTGTGTTCTCAGAGAGAGAGAGAGGAGAGAGGAGAGAGAGAGAGAGAGAGGAGAGAGAGGTTTTGGGAAGTGAATGTAGCATCATATATTTTTTCTCAAATTTGAATTATTCAAATTTAAAAAAAAATGATCCAAATTGTTAATTAACAATCATGTTAGAAAGAAAAATCACATTTTTTTTTTTACTTTTTAGCTTAAATTAAATTACTAATCTAATTAATTTAAATTTCAAAAGTTCTTATCATCTTAACTCTGGATTTGCAACTTTGCAATATCTTTCAGACAAGATAGAGAGAACAAACTTTCCCATATTTTCTTTTTAGAACTAAAGTTGTTTCTTTTGAATTTCAATTTAATTTTTTTCAAAAGAAGGTAAAAAACAGAGCTTTTGAACAGAAATAGAGTATAGAATAACATATTTAACCAGCCAAGCAAAGTTTTTTGCTTTTCTCCTAAACAAAAAAAATGAAAATCCGACACTAGCGATGGTGAAGTGATGGCTAAAGCCGATGTACCTCTTTTTAAAGGCAGCACTCAAAAACATTAAAACAAGTGAAAATTGAAACTATTTGGCTTGTCAGGAGTTATAAAGAGAAAAGTCCAGTGTTATGTTTATAGAAAGGATGTGAAACTTTTCAGGTGGCAAGATGATACAATGGGAAAAAAAGTCAGTGTATATGGAGGATAGGTGTAGCGAATTTTCCTACGCACCCCGTCGCCTCTCTTTCAGCATGAAAGAAAAATCTACCACTCGATCTCTTGGGGTCTTTAAGAGTGAAAAATGTTACAAGAAATTTATCGGCCCTGTAATCTTGACTTGTTTTTCCTTGAGGTGCATGAGAGAATTCCTTAAAAGCGTGAACTGTTCTTAAAAGTTAGTATCCAAATGGACTGATTTATTGTCCCTGGGCTGCTTTGGAGATAGGAAACGTGTGATTGGATTTCACCATCCTTTACGCACTTCTACCAAGACTTGAAAATGCACATCGGATTCGATTTCAGCTCTGCGCACAATTTACCTCTTTGCCTGTCGCAATAAGGTGATTTTTCAACTCCTCGTTGCTCAATAAATACCTTTTTCCATTAAAAGAAAATTTGAATTTGAAAAAACACCTGAATTTTTTTTTTTACTTCTTGAAGTGACGAAAATTTATGGTGAAATTGTGAGATGTTGAAATGCAAGCACTTTTCTTACACCTGAAATAAAAGGCAGAGGAAAAAAATAAATACATTATACAAATGACCAGCAAAGTTATCCCCCTTTTCATTATAGTTTAAGCGCACGAAACCGATTCAGATTTCTCGTCGGAATGTAATACTGTCTTTTGCTGGTCGTAGAAGGTGCTACTTGGTCCCAGCAATTAAAAGTAAAGAAAGCAATCGCAATCATCGCATACTTTTTTTTCGCTTTAAGCAAAGAAGGTGCAAAGAAATAAATAATGTACGTTAAAATTCGGGCAACAGTGTTTGATAGCAGATCATAGCCTCTGATATCTTACTGTAAAAAGACACAAAAAATTGTGAAATTCAAAATCGGGACTCTGATATTTCAATCCCCGTAAAAGTTTGGCATTGCTGTGCCCCTTTGTTCTCTTTGTTTTGAACAGTATGAGGTAAAAACTTGAGAGTAGAAGTTTGATGTTGGTATGGGAAATGATAATGTTTTACAAGATTTCATCTACTACAATATTTGTTTTTTTTACCATTTTAGACCCCCATAAAAACTGATGCTTCGGCTAAATTTTTCTCTTTTGATTCTTTCTTTCACCACCAGAGGCATCAGGTATAAAGGAAACTATTGTATTAAAAAAAATTGAAAAGTCGAAAACGAGAATGTTAAGAAATAGAGAGATTTTTAGCAAAAAATTTGAAATATAAAATTGGATTCAATTTCGTTTACATGTACCATATTTAGGTTTGTCACAAGCTATTAAATAGACAGTCTAATGTTTGCTTGTTCATAACCATCACTGCAATTATGTAATTGACCAATTGCATAAAATCACTGTTTTGTCAAATCGAAGGTTGTTGGGTTTTTTTTTTTTCAAAATGAACCATTCATGCAGATTAACTAAGTCTTTAGTAAAAGGTTGAAATTATTTTTGTACCTCTTTTTATCAATGTGTTAAATAAAGCTTGCCAAATTTTGAAATTTGCCCATATATCTATAATTATAGGTATTTAACTGATGTTGTGATTCTTCATATCGGTAATTTGTGTGAAAGAGAGAAAGCTAAAAAAAAAGATTGCGAACTTGCGAGTATTGAAAAAAAGGGTGTAACACACTGACAGTGTCTTTTCGATCGGGTCTTCCCTTTCCATGCAATGCCCACGGTGTTGTCAAAACAGATAATTACAGAAAAATAATTTCACTGGCTAATTTCAATCAATTTGTCTGTGAATAAAAAAGGATTTAACTCTCCTTTTCTGAACCCGATGGTTGTTAAATTTTTCGAATGCCTTGAACTTGTAATTTACAGTAAAGTAATCCCTCTTCAATTGGCGAAGATTAACTGTCATATTTTCTGAAAGCTGTTGATATCATCTCCATAATAGGGCTCATTTTCTCCCCAAGTTTCATTTCAATTTTCAAAATGGATTTGGCATTGAGGAATTCTTCATGAGAATTCGATGCCTTTTTACTGATGTTTAAAGTCAAAGCAGACACTTCTCATTATGAACAATCATTGTTGAATTCATTGAAATTAAGAGTGATAAATTACCATTACCGGATTGGGTTGTCTTCTTTTGTGGCTTGCACCGTAAAAGGGTACATGTTTATTCAACTTCAAAGAGGTCATTTTTAATACGGAATATACGTTTTTGATTTTCTTCAGTGACCCAAATGTTAACATTGGAATAAAAGAAAAAGGAAATATGACAACATGTTAAAATTTTTTTGTTATTATTATTTTTTTCTTCTTTTCATTCATTGTATAGACTTATCATTTTGATAACGCCACAATTTAAAAGGTATGTTAAATACATTTAATTCGGCAAAGGTGAGTCTTTGGGAATTTTTTTCTTTACAGCTTTTTTTTTTGTGTAAGATAATGTGACTCCTCACAAATTAGCAGCAGGAAAATAGTGGGCTTGGATTTCTAATCTTGCACCAAATTGACAAATAATTATATGGTCCCATCTCGAAAGTTGTGAAAGTGTCGCTATTCCAATGGCTTTAAATAAGAGAGAAGCAGACGAGTGTAATGTTTTTATTTATAAAAAAAAAAACCCTGTGCCATACAATAGAATAAAATTACACTCAACCAAAATATTTTCATTGACTTTTGAAAAGACATAGCTGGAATTAAACAGGCTTTAGTCATAGATTGATTAAATTTATTTTCCCAGCAACTTGCAACTGTTTTCTGCAAGCCTTAACAAGATGATCCTTGATTTGTCATCGTGAGATTTTTTTTGTCCTCTCTCTACAATGCATCGAGTCAATTTCCATTCACTCATCTATCTATCGGAGCAAGCAGCGACAAAAGTCCTCGGAAATTTAACCTGCATCTCGATCACACCTGAGTGGCTGTCGAGAGACAAAAAGTTGACACACGATGCAGAAACACCGCTATTGTTCATGCCCCCTCTTTCTTCAATTCTATTTTTTTTTCTTTCTCCTTTCTTTCTTCTTTCCCCCTCCCCCTCCCAAAAACAAAGTATAAGTCCACTAGTAAATGCAGCTTCCACTTTAAAAGGTTTTGAACAATTTCACAAGTCACATCCAACCTTTCAGAAGTTTTTCTTTTTTGAAGTTTCAAGAAGAGAAGATTTTTTTTTTCTTTTAATGAAGCCGTGACAAAGAGATTTTAGGAGAAAATTGTTTTCTTTGCCATTGAGAGCATTTGAATTTTTATGATGCCTGATGCTATGGCTGCCTCTGATGTGGATGTGACAGACATTTCGGACAACGAATCTGAAAAGTCGAGTGATTCTGATTTTAGTAACACAGAAACAGGTCAGATAATTTATTTGTCACTTTCTTTTATTTAATCACAGTACTCCTAAGGTGAAACAAAAAGTTAATTTTTTTTTACTTCATGAAGGAAAGTGGAAATATGTAAGAAGGGGGAGGGGTTAAATGAAAACAGATTAAGGGGTGTTTTTATAGAACTTATTTATAAATCTGTGTAAAAGGGGGAAAGAGGTTGTAATTTTATCAGATGAACTTGAAAATGAGGGAAAGTTTTTTTTTATAGCTAGGTTGAATAAAGAGGTGTATGGAATTGAATAAGACCTGAACTAATCAATTAAGTTTTGATTTGGGGGGGGGGGGGGAGGGAAGTGTTTTATAATGATGAAAGTTGAAAGATTCTAAGTAGGGAAATCGTGTTATCCTCCTTAATTCAAATGGGGAAAAGGGTGGGATTATTCAATAATGTAAAGAGGAAGCATTAATAGAGGAAATTATGATGAAAGAGAAAATGGAAAATGTGAATATTAAGAAATATTACCAGGGGGTGGGAAAAGTGAATCCCTTCTTAAGTTCAAAATGATTATGAACAGATGGAAATTAGTTTTTTTATTTAGTGCATTAGAATTTTTACCCCTGGCCAAAAGAAATTGTTGAATCTTCCTAAAATTTCATTGACAATCTTGAACTTGGCAATTTTGATACAGTATTTTAAGCTCACGTTGCCAATGTCAACAGTATAAAGAAAGGTCATTGAAACTTTGCTTCATTGAACTAAAACAATCCCAATTACAGTTAAAAATTCTATAGATTTATTAGTAAAGGGATTTCAGAATTAGATAAGTATATGGAAAAAAAAAAAAATGTTGGCGATCCTTTGGTCTTTTTGAAAGCTGCATATTTTTTTCGGAGGTCCTTTTAAACTTGGAAGTTTTTATAATATATATCTTGATTTGCTTGCTATGATAATTTGTTTTATCACCTCCCATCTGAAACACTTTGTTGCTTATGTTTCTCAAAGATCGTAGATCTAGTTTCTTTTTGATTGTTCACTACCTGCGACAAAAGGGCTTCCAAATTCGAACCTTTGCTTGCCCAGGATCAGTAAAATAAAACGTTTCATCAGATAAGGCCGTTTAATGGAGCCCCTGTCGACCATTGTTCTTGCTTAATATTAGTGTCTCAATTAGTATTGTCGGGCAGTGCGAGATGGCATCTCGGAATGAATTCTATCAGCTAAGGTGAACCATACCTCCAGTTTGATTTTATTGAGGGTTTTTTTTTTTTTTGAGGAAAATATATTTTACTTTGACAAACAACTAATTGAACAGTGTCCAAATAACATTGTTCCATAAAATCCCATTCATTAACAGCCATTGTTATTGTGCACTTAAAGAGTTTAATTTTTTTTTTTTTGAAATGCACTGCAATCAAATTTTAAAGCTTATTAATACATTACTCTGAATCACTAATTTGGATGCTCCTAAGGTGGCATTTGAGAAAGAGCCATATAAAGTGATAAATTGAAAATTCTCAGGTGAAAGTCAAATTTTTCAACTTTTTGCACTTAGTTTCTTTTTTTTTATCCTCTTTAGAAAAAAGAAATCGTAATGCATTGGTACTTATCGTATCATGGAAATTCCAAGACTTGAATTACAGCAAGGTGTTTATTTTTTGCCCATTTGATTCTTCTTTGGTAGCAGCCTGCTATGAATGCTTTTTTCTCCGATGATATTGTATCGCCCAAGATATATCTCCTTACAACTGTATCCAAATTGGAGGCTGCAGAATGCATTTCGCAGTGCTTATCTGATATTCAATGCATGCGACAGACACCGGTGCAAATGTTTCTATTATATCGCTTGGGGGGCATTTGCCTACGAAAGTTTTCAGTGAAACTTAATCGGGTGAATTGAATATCCATTTAAGAATATAATCTCTGTTTATTAACTTCTGAAATGAGCCTTTTATAACAGTGCCATATATGTAACACAATTCACTAGGTGTGGAAAACTTGTTGATTTCATCCATCATGTTAAGAATTGAGTAAATGAGAAGTCTTTTAAGTTGCACAAATGGTAGAAAATGCATTTCGAATGTTTTGAATGTAGAAATTTTAAATGAAAAGCGGTTTCAATATCATTTTTACATAATTATGTATTCTGAGAATGAATCTCTCTCTTTCTCTCTCTTTCTCTCTGAGACTGTCTTTCTCTGTCTCTCTCTGTCTCTCTCTCTCTCTCTCTCTCTCTGAGAGACTCTCTCTCTCTCTGTCTCTCTCTCTCTCTCTGAGACTTTCTCTGTCTCTCTCTCTCTCTCTGAGACTTTCTCTGTCTCTCTGTCTCTCTCTCTCTCTCTGAGACTTTCTCTGTCTCTCTGTCTCTCTGTCTCTGTCTCTCTCTCTCTCTCTCTCTCTCTCTCTCTCTCTCTGTAGGCATTCTAGCATCATCATCACTGTATCCAACTCAGTGCAGAAACACCGGTTAAACAAAAATGAAACTAGATCCCCTCTTTATCGGAGTGTTGCCCCCACTTTCTTTTTCTTTTATTAAAAACTCAGTTTCTGGTCAATTACAATTTAACGAATCTGATAATATCCATTCGGTGTGCCTCTTGCACTCGCATACAGGGCCTGCTGATGCTGCCTGCCTAGAAAAGAAGAAAGTTTATCTTTATGAACTGAATAAATCTTTTTACAAATATCAAGAAATCAACAGAATCTATTTTGCTATCTTTAATTCAAGCTTGACTTTTGACTTTGATGCAAAAAAAATGAGAGGAAGTGTAGAGATAAGATGTATATAGGGGCATTACGTTATCGCCCCAAAAAATCATAAGCGCCGTTCGTTGGATCAGCGCGTCGGGGTTGTTTATAGCGGACAGTGTGGAAGGAACTAACGACCAAAATGAAAGTACACACGAGGCCCCTGCAGTGGGACGACCAATTTTCAACAGAAATCGGCTCAGATCGAAGCCGAGATAGCACAAAACAAATAGCATCAGAAAACATTTATAATAAAAAATATACCCAGGGATGATGTATATTTATTTCTCTTTGGCATTTTGTTCAAATGTGTATCGCGATTGCGTATCATTCTTGTATAGGGGGGAGAGGAACAGGTGGGGGATTACGAATGGGGGAGGGGGTCGTAGACACTCAGGCTGGACAGATAAACAGATAAGGCTTCCTCTTCCGTAGGAACGTACAAGAGACTAATGACCTTTTGAAATTAACATCTGAAATTAAAAAGAAAGATGATTTTTAGGGAAAGCCTTTGATTATCTTTCAATTCGTTGGTAGGGGGATTTCTGTAGCGTGTGTTCTTCCTACGTGGTGAACTGAACGTTTTACTCATTTACTCGGAATTATGAAAATCTTCAGATCAGCGATAAGCTGATTGAAACAAAATTTAATAAAGCAAATGGCAGATTATTTAATTTTCTGAAATAGGATGATTTCTTTAAGAGAACGGACTTCATTTAGTCATTCAGACTCGTGTCTCGCTGATTCGTCTTTGATAAATCTTAAGTTTAATATTTAAAATGCAGTATAAAATGAGTTTTATAATCAAACACTTTGAAATCTTTTACTTTTTGATTTTGAGAATACATATGTACTAAATTTATTTTTTAATCCTATAAAATGATGATTCATTGCTAGAACACTGATTTTGATTCAAATGAACATTGTCAAATGATTGTTAAAAGTTGTTCAGAATTTTACAACAATGCATTGTTCTAACAACAAGTTAAGTATTCAATTTATTTATTTATTTTTTTATCAGAATGCTAAATTTTTTGTGCTTGTTGATGCAGTTAAGTTCATACACATTGTATTTTTTCTATCCTATCTGATCACATGATCCTGAATGGCCTATCAGAAACCCTATCTGAAAAGATTTAAAATAAACTTTATCAGGCGAGATGTGCGATGCGACAGTGCTTTCTTATATAAATTCTGATAAAGTGCCGATTTGGGATCTTTAAATTTTTTACAAGAGGCAAAATTTTTATCACTCACATAAGATAGCATTCAACTGTCTTAAACTCCAAATGGGCTTCAACTTTAACAAAGTGTAAGAAAAATCCAGAAAAGATAAATTATGAATTACATGAAACTGCTGAATTGATTTTTTTTTTTTTAGAATAGGGGAATGAGTTTATTTTGTTAGAGTATTCTATTGTGTGATGAAAGTTACAAATGCAGTTAATGGTGATTAAAGTTTTCTAAGTTGCAGTAAAAATGCTCCGTGCATCATTAAGTTTAAATGCTTCTGAAACATAAACAGGGTTTTACGGAAGGTTAACTTTTATTGGGAGTTGGTGGCAAAGTGTCGCATTAATTCCTTTTCTAACTCGCACTATATATGGGTGAAAACATTCGGCATCAATTAGAGAATTCAATTTCTCCATTGCTAGAACCCGAGTTAATTGCCGAAGCCAAATCTGTTTCAGTCAGAGTCATTAAAACCAGACAAAACAAACACGACGGAGCTGTTGGAGAGCTCTTTTGTGTGCGAAACAATAGGAAGCGACATATCCGTGTTCCACTCTCCTCGGTGATGTGCAAGCTTCGGCAGTGAGTCCTCATCTCCTGGTCTCCCGAGCGTTTTACATGCTCCGAGTCATACGATCTCGCATCTTCACCAGTCTCCAAACCGCAGTCAAGTACTTGGACATTCCGGAAAGTTGTTTTTCTACATTAGTTTCTCGGGAGACCTTATCAGCCAACCTAATTGATTTCGTTTTGGAGGGGAGAGAAAATATCCCGATATGACAGAAACTCACCTGGTTTGTTTGTTCATATTGCGGAAGCCATCAGATAAAAATGATATTGATACTTTTATGTTTTTTGGGAGAGTGGTCTGCGACACTCCAAGGAGAATGGCCAAGAACTTCTAGCCCACCTGGTCCTGCCTGAAAACCACACTTGAGCAGACTGTCGAGTCCTCGATTCTCCTCTACTGAGGAATGGGGCAGCGAAATAACCACAAACCTATTAACACGAAGAGATGGATTAAGACATTTTTTAGTGGATTAGAGTTATTGAAAATCGAAAATGTAATATTGTCTTGATTCTTTTGTCTTAAGAGATGAAGGTTTTTTGTTTAAACAGCCCATACAATGTCTTTGACTTGCCGTTATTTCACCTGAGCAAGATTTATCGGGGTTTGCGGAGATAGCAGGTACTAAAACAATGATCTGCAGTTTAAACAAGCTAGTCCATCTTGAAAAGAAAATAGGGCTGATTCGGAAATGTATATTGATGTCATTAACATGAGAGAACTGAACAGAGTTATTCCTCTCTATGCACCAAAAATATGTACCACTGCACTTTGAAATGCAATTTAATAATGTTTACCCATTTATGAAAGAATAAAAATTGATTTTTGATTTATTAATATAGAGCTTTTGATTCTTGACACATATAGAAAGTGCACAAACTCAAGAACTGCCTCCTTGAATATACATACCAGGGTCATGCGGTCTAAAAAAAAAAAAGAGCTTGCATGTTAGCATGCCATATATATCCAAATGGCTGGTCATTTGAAATTTTTTTTCAAGGATGGCACCCTCTATTCTGAGGTTCAATTGAAATACTCTAAACATTTGCCTGAATAATGGAGACAGTGTTATTGCCAAATATTTAAACAGGATGAAAGTTAGAGGATCTGGGAGAAAGTATAATTATGGGTTATCGAAAGTGATATAATAGATGATCATATAAACCTGAGTGACTTGGGGGTTTATTCGACAAAGAGGGGTTTTCACAATTGTCGTGCTGTGGAAAACATGAGAGAGCTAAAAGAGAAAAAAATTCTGAAGGGGGGAGTCTTTTCAGAAGAAAATCAGCAAGATTTCATTGAGGGCTGTAAATTTAATCTTTGTTAAAAAATAAAAGTCGGTTTGAGAAATTCAAGAGCTTAATAAAACAGTCGCCACCGATTGTCAGTATCTGCCGCTAAAAGCATTTAACTCTTGGGAAAAATAGAATGGCAAAAAAAAAAAAGGGGGAAGCTCGACAGCACAGGAAGGAAGAAAGCCAATGACTTCTATCGAAATATAAAAAAAAAAATTATATATATATCGGTGTATCGGGTTTACTTCGGAGGGGGAAAAAAGTACTGGGTGTATAGGAGATACGATATCTTTCGTAAATCACCACGCTAATTGATACAAGCCATAATACGACGGTGTGTGGTAGGGATCTTGTCTCCACAGTGTCATGTGGTTCCTCGTAAATGTCAAAATTTTACAGTCCACTTTATCATAACCAACCAATGCAAAGCCCCAAAAAAACTGTCTTTAAAAAATCATCTCTCACCCCCATCCATAGATAATACTCATAATTGTATTCTGGGTAATTTCCTAAGTATTTATGTGTTTTGGAGGATTTTTATTGAGAAAGGAGCAAAAAAATTATTTTTATCTAACAGATTTTCATCGGACATTAAAAGGAGAACTTTTCTTTTAGTGTTAGCTAAGTCAAAGATAGGCTCTACTTTGCTTTTTATCATTCAAGTGCTTTTCATCCTTATTTTTTTTATTGGTCTGATTTTTTGAATTACATAATTAACCTTTAAAAATGCTTCCATTCATTTGAGCTACAAGTTATAAAATTTTAAATGAGATGTCAAAGCATTTTATTTTAGATTTATTTGAATTTTGATAACTGATTTATATAATTATTTAGATGCAGAAAATTAAGGTCGAAAACCCTTTTTATAAGGCAGATCACTGTGATGAATTTTCGTATTAACCTGAATTTTACTTGGTCCAAAACCTAAAAACATGTGCAGAGAATTGAAAGGATTATGATGGTCATTAAAAATTTGTTTAGGTATATGGTACTGGTGTGTCAAATGACCTTGAACCAAGGTCATTATTTCAGGTGAAGGTCAAAGTTGAGAAAGTTCTTCAGGTAGTATTTTGAGGACCACACAAAACTATTTAAAAATAAATATTTAAACAACTTGCAGCAAAGAAAAAAGAATTAATTTTGTGAGAGAAGAGTGTTTACTTATGTTTTGGACAGTGAATTAAAAATTTACCACCATACAATATGAACATCTGGGAATTATTTATCATAATTATTGACCAACTCTTCAAATATCTACTCATTAAAAAGGAAACATGTTGCCAGGAGAATATTGTATAAAAGTTGTGTATCGCAACAAAAGAATAACAATAATCAATATTTGATAAACTGCACTCACTTTTCCAATTGGATCTTGTAGTTTGGTAACATGTGCATATAACATAAAACATTTTGGGGTGTTTATTTTCAATTATTAGCTACCAGCCATCAGGAAAAGAGTTATTTACATTAATTGAATGAAAATTCCCAATTTTAGATCATTTGTTTCAAAGGAGCTGTCAATTTTTTTTCCAGTTGACATTTTAATACGTCATATCATGAAATATGTTGCAAATGCTCTTGAATGACTTATTTGGAGCCATTCTCCTCAGTTAAATAAACACATTTTAAAAGGTTATAACAACATGTTTAAGCAAATTATTGGCTTAAAAAGAGAGCTAATGTTTTTGATAAAAAAAAAAAGAAAGAAAGAAAATCCCAAAGATAAGTAAAAAGATTTTTTTTTTCATTGTGAGTAAAGTAACCAGAGTGGAGAAAGAGGGGAGATGTTTAATAATTCTTACAATATGATAATGAAGAAAGACAGGGTGCTAATCCACCTTAAAAGATTTGTAACCTAATACTGTTTTAAGACCCCCAAAGAAAAACAAACCCCAGCCCTTTGATGTTGTAGGATGTTTGTCAAAACAAACTTGTCTTGGGTCTTCTTCACTCTCAGCGAACAGGTGTTTTGGGGGGGTGGGTATGGCTTCGATTCACCTGTGCTTGTTAACTGACCAGTAAAGTACTCCTTGTGTGTGCCCGCTATCCAAATCTGGAACTTATTGAGGGAAAATCAGATTATCTATATACTGTGGCAAAAGATAGCCACCTTGAGGGAAAAAAAAACCTCGAAGTCAAAGTCTAGAGATTACAAAATTTTAATCTTCGATCCTCATGGTACTTGGCCACTATCAGAAATAAAGTCCATGCAAGTCAGTCCGACAGAAATAAGATGAAATGTGTTGGTTTCCCATGAATACCCACCCCCCTCTACCCCACAGATTAGATAACTATTAAGTTTTTTTTATCTCCTATACTTAAGATATTTTCACCTATCAAAAGTTCATACATGTTTTGAGAGGGATTTGATGTCATTTTCTGTGTTGAAGGAATTTTTTTTTTTTTTTTTTTGCGTTTATCTTGTTATGTTGAGTATCATTTTTTTTTTTATCTGGAAATGAATTCTTTTATTGTCACGTCTTCTACGATTCTATGGCTTTTTGTCCATGTGCTGATTATCTTATACATTGCATTCGATCTGATTTATGCATTTAGAAAGGGGTGAAAAATAATACCTGCAGAAATAGAAGAGCTTCAAAGTATTGCTTTTATTCTTGCACATAACAGATAAAAATCATCCGAAAATAATTCCGATTTCACGGAGTGCAGAGTTTCTAAAATCACAGTCAGGAAGACATTTATAGATAAATTTTTGAACACTCAATACTTTCGCCCGAAATTAAAAAAGTCTGAAGAGAGGTAAAGAATTAATCTTAACTATCTCTCTCTTATTTTAAATCTTTATTTTCATACATGAGAACTCTGGTATTTCTTTATTAAAAAAGTTAAATTCATTCTCATTGTCTAAAGTCTTTCATTTGATACACCAGTTAGACAACCTCCATTCAAAATGAGAGAATTTATGGTTTTTCCTGAGAAACGAGAGAGACGAAGGTACTGCACACATAAGCATATTAATGTGTATTCCAACAATACGCACTCGTGAAGACTTAATCCTGGGGATTAAGCGGACAGTGGATGACTTCACTTCATGGGGATTAAAAGTGAGAAAACTTCAAGATTAAGATATAAACATTGGGGTTAATTGAAACTAAAAGTAAATTTAATTTCAAGTCTTAAAGGCGAGGTTCACAGTCGGGGATTTAAAGAGAATGGTTATTCGTACCTCCGCTCGGAAACCATTCACGGGGGAGATTTTAAGCCTACAATAGGAGGATTGCAGTGTAGTCGAGAAGTTACGCATTTTGTCACTAAGTTGTTTTTTAATCATGAAAGCGTCAATTTCATCTACATGCATGCAGAGTGCAAATCCTTTGAACAGAAAAAAAAAAAATTCTCACTCCTTTTCATTCCCCCCCCTTCCCTTCTTTTTACCTGTTGAAATACACAATTAAGTGTATAGCAGTCTATCGGCTGATTTGATTGGTCAGAGAGGGAGTGTGCATTGCATTCTTATTGAATTGTTGCCCCCATCAATGTGTCGCTTCACCTGAGGCTTTGACTAATGGAGGTGATGAGAGACTCCTCCCCCCTGCATCATCTTGATCAGTCACGGAAATGATGTCAAAACCCACTGTGAGGCCGTAAAGGATGAAGAAATCCAAATAAATAATCAGAATCAATTTAATCTTTGTTTGTTTAATTACTTCTCATTAAATAAACAAAAAAGCAAAAATATTACAAAAATTCACATGCAGTAAGAAAGATTTTTTATTTAAATCAGGTAAATTTTTTATTGGAAAATGAGAATTTTTAATAGAAAAAAAAAATTGATAAATAATACCTCAGGTGAATTTTTTTTTCTCTCTATCATGTTCTTTGAAAAAATAATAGAATGGACTGGCCCCCTTGGATCGAAGAAGCCATATCATACATTACAATAGCAAAAGGGTCCAAGGGAAGGACGGCCAGGTAAAAACACTGCATGGAGATAACTAAGGGGGTAGCCTATCTCTGTATCACACCTGAAGAAAAACAATCTGAGAGCGAGTGTCAATCATTGTGGAGTTTGTGTGTCTCTGTCCGTTATAACACACCTGGATTATCGTCGGAGTGAAGAAATTTGTTGCAATAATATATACCGCATCTCTTGAAGAAGAGGAGGAGGCTTGGGTTTTTAAATACTTCACTGCTGCCACCCTGCCTCGGGTTTTTAAAAAAAAACTGCTTTATTTGAAAAGAAAGCTTTTATATTACTTACCTGTGTTATCCGTCTGCTACAGCAGTTTCTGAAAATGCTTTTCACTAAAGACCCCAGAAGATTTCGAAGTGAGTTGAATATGGCTTATTTTTATTTTTTAAATTCAATAACTTAAGATATTTTAAAGATTTTATTGATGATTTTGAATTCCTCATTTATTTTGATTTCTTAATTAATGTAAACTTTTGAATATTTAAATTTTTTTTTCTGTTTTTATTTTATGATACTGACAGTGAAAAAAAAAGATATATTTGTTATAATTGTAAAAGATTTTTTGTAAAGGTAAATGATTTTTAACTTTAAATATGAATTTTGAATTTAAATACCCTTCTTGCTCAGTCATGCAAGAAGGCCAGGGGAAAATAGTTTACAGCAGGTAATGAAAAGTTTAAATGAAATATTAATATGTGTGCATGATGCTAATTGATACTGCAATTTTGTTAAAATAGAAATAACAGATAAGTTGGTTGTAAGTTGATCACAGTTGTTCATTTTTTTGACAAAGATAATTTGTCCTTGTTGATTTTTCTGATTCAATACTTTTACATTTATTGATTAGATTTTTTAAAAGAAGACCAGAACTCAATTTTGGTCAAATCAGAGTTAATTCATTTTTGTTGTTGACATTTTCTCATTTTATTAAAAAAAAGTTCCTGATATTCATAAAAATAATTAAAGTTGCAGCTTTGGAAAAACCTTGTTTTTCTTCTTAAAGATTTCAATGAATTTTTCTGTTTTCATTTCATATTTTAAAGTTTATCCCAAGTTTTGATTAATTTTTCTAATTGCAGCATTATTTAAGGTGTATTTAAGATTAAAAGTTTTACTTTCATTTTTGAAATATATCTAAATATTTGCCTTATTTACATAAGGCTGCAAATGATAGTAAGTAAACAGATTGTCTCAATACTTGTCTAGTATCTATCCTGTATCGCACATTCACTGCAGCGACGGAGTTTTCATTGAGCATAATTCATTCAGCAGTGTACAAGTACCTTCACTAATCCCTACTACAGTTTACTTCGAGTCACTTCTTTATCGAAACATAAACATGTGATTTTGTTTTATCAATCGTGCTATAAGCTCATAATTATATCAGCAAAGAGGTTATTTACAATGAATGGTTAGTGTGGTTTAAGGCCATCGTTGCATGGCTTACAGATTATCCCAAGATGATACTCCGCAGATAAAGACAGAGATTAAAAGGGTTTCGCTCAAATTCACTTTTCCATTCATGATAGATGTGTAAATTGAAATTTACCATACTCTCTTACGTGAGAGAGAGAGAGAGAGAGAGAGAGAGAGAGAGAGAGAGAGAGAGAGATATCTAGTCTGATACACTAGAGAAGCAATTGCTAATACATGTTAATAGAGAGAGAGAGTAAGAGAGAGAGAGAGAGAGAGAGAGAGAGAGAGAGAACAGCTTATAATATATATTTAAGATTAGAATTTTCAATAGTTGAATGCCCTCACTCTATATTTTTCTCTTTCTTTCTTTCTCTCTCATAAAAAATATAGTGCAGCAGCAGTAGCAGCATCTTAGAGATACATTTGTAATTTAAATGATGATCTCTTATCTGACCAATGATTAGTAAATACATCTTTTTTCCGGGTCCAATCTGTTACCAAAGCAATCATTCACTTCCCAAATGATTTTTGATCGGTATCGTGTTTTTCCCTTTATAGGCCATTGAGAGGGAGAGAGGTTAACGTGGTCCCCATTTCCCCTTAATGATTTATAGGGTCGCTCCGTATGTATATTCTTCAGAACACTGTATGTGTAATTTGATCGCACATTAAAAAGAAAAAAAATGCTCGCTTTTCCCTAATGAGCCCAGCAGTTGTTGAATAGATAATAACTTCCCTAATTTGGTTAAAACACATTTTTTTTTTTCTTTTCTCTTATTCTTGATGGCTATATGAAGGGCTGTTGCACCACAGGCTTTGACATTAAATTTGTATGAAAAGTATTTTCCCCCTTATTAATTTGTTTGTTAGTTTTTTACTCTGAAAAGGAGATAAAGACGAGAAAATGTGTTACCTAAGTTATTGACAGAGCAGAAAAATGCTTTCTATCATTTCTTTTATTATGAATTGTTCTCAAATCAATTTGCAATGCACCATGTTTTGGGGTCTATTCAAAAAAGCTGCATATATGTTTATTCTAAACAAATATATATATGAAAGGTATACTGTAAACTTGAGTGTCACAAATTATAGGTAATTTTGAGACAGTTTGGTAAAAGTATCTATTCAATTAATGTGACAGTCTTCTGGCTAATTTATAAAATTTAATTTTTTTTTTTAAAAATAGAAATACTGATAAAATTTAGTAGTTACTTAAAAAAATGAATTGATAAAAAAAAACTCTAAAAGGTGGAAAAAGTGAGATATAGGGATATGGCTTATTTTTGTTTTTTGTTGTTTTTAATTTAAAAAAAAAATGGGTGTGGGAGAGGAAAAATTGCCAGAGTGTATTAATCATAAAGGAACATATTTATCATAAGGGAACGCATATTAATCATAGAAATATGAGAGGAGTGTTGGCCTTCAAAGATCGGGACTGCTCACTTTGTGAGTAGTATCAAAAATACATTCGCTCTGATTTCAGGGGAGATAACTCGTGTTTGTTTGGAGCGGAGAGTTGTTTGAAGTCGGGGGTTCTTATAGATGCAAAGAGATCAGACTATGCACTCTAACTCTTGTTTTGAATGAGCTATAATTTTTCTTGAATTAAATACTTGAGCCTATAAAATTCTTATCTCTTTTTACCCTCTTTAACCCATCAGGAAGAAAAAAAAGAAGGAAATTTCATTTTTTTTGCAAGTAAAAAGTGAAAAGATTGTTACAACAGCATGGGGGCTCAACCACATGCAATGCTGACATTTTCTATTTTCAAACAACGCGATACCAACATTCAAAGTGTTTATTTTTGTTTCATGTTCATTAAATCTTTGAAACTCCGAAAAAGATAATATTGTATCTGATAAGTGTTACGACCTATTTCAGTCTATTTACTACGAAATTTTGTTTTCCACCTCCACCCCACTGGGATGGGGAGCCATATCAATTCGCGGATCGTGCTAAACCATTTGCTCATCCGTTTCAAATATATTTATTAAATCTGTAATCTTGTCATAGCGTAGACCTGTTAAATCATGTCGGGACACAGGGCCTCATTAAATCAGCTCTTGTAAACTTCACTAACATCGTGTTTTGTTTTTTTTTGAAGAAGACGTCACTTTGCGATGTCTGAACTAAAAGAGAGAGAGAAAAAAAATACAATGCTTAAACAGGATCTCGACTGCGGCTTTAAACTCGCTTCCCCCTGGACTCTCCCTCCGGGAGACCTGCAGATAATGAATGAAAAATTATGCTTTTACAGATAATACGTGAAATATCGCAGTACTTGACACTTTAATATGGAACAACTCAAGTCATCAGTCTTTCTGATTTTAGCAAACTGACTGATTAGTTGGGGAAAAAAAGTGGGGTGCACAGAGAGAGAGAGAGAGAGAGAGAGAGAGAGACAGAGAGAGAGAGAGACAGACACAGAGAGACACAATAAAGAAGCTGAAATGAAATCAAAATCTAATGAATTTTATCAATTAATGGCTTTTTTTTTGTCTTTAGGGTACCATTTCAAGTTTCTTTTAAGAGTTATCTAAGAGAGAGAGAGAGAAAGAGAGAGAGAGAGAGAAAAAAGAAAAAGAAAAGAGAGAGAGCTAATAAAATGGGTGAATGTTGAAAGTTTTGATTCTGGGTAACAGGTAGCTAGAGAGCTAGAGTAATGTAAATAGAGGATAGGTCTTGGCTATCATGGTTTCAGCCAATGATAACTCTGTACAGGGACTGCATGGGGGAGAGAGAGTTATCCTCGTCAAGAGGCAGATGTGGAAACATGTCGGGAGAAGTTTTCTTGTCGCCGGTGTTTGTTTTGCGATAAAACAAGTACTTTTCCCTGTGTATAAGCTTGATAAGTCCGCAAGTCTGTACCAAATTTGTCAGGCCCCAAGGGCTTCTTCAGTCGGCGGAGATAGAGAAACTGACCGGTATCAAGTGTTTTGCTGAAGTTTGAACCTTTTGGAGGACAAACTTCCACAGTATTTATCAAATTTCCAGGGGGAAAAGCTGATAAAACTTTCATAATTTGACAGGGCTTAAATTTTGATACTTCAGATTATACAACATGATTGTCTCTTCGTATGTGCATGCAGGCCTAAATTTTCCACAACCAGGTTCAAATTTTCTCAACACTCCAGCAAATGTGGGGAGAGAGACTTTGCCCCAATGAACTCTCAGTTTGAGAGCCTGAGTACCTCTAAAATGATTTTTAGAATTAAAGTTTAACGAAATTTGAATTTTGTAAATAAACCCTTCCACCCACCCTTTCAAGGTCAACAAAATTATAAGCTTTATTGGGTACAACAATGGCACAAACTCCAAGAAAATGAATTGACAGTTTATTAATTTTTCAGTATCTTCTCTTTTTTAAAACTGTTTGTGGAGAAACATATACAGATCTTTTTGAAATGCATGGAGTATAGATAATATTAAAATTAAGTTTGCAAGAGCAAAACTATAAGTAAATTCAAATTTCTTTTATTTGTAGATTTAGAAGAATGCTGGGATAGCTCAAACCTGAAAGAGGATGAGTTCGAGGAGTTTTCTGTGTACATCGTTCATGACCGGGCATGCGATCGAGTGTGTCCAAACCGTGCTCAAGCCTCCCTACCCAGAAACCTGACCCTGAAGCCCTCACAGAACCAAGTTAACAATGTGAGTTATAGTTTTGAACCGAGTCAATATATGAGTAGATTTAGAGTGTTTTGTATAAGCAGTTGTGCTGATATTATCAGTCTGTCTAAGTACTCATATAGGAAGGAAATTAACAGATGTATCTTCTTTTATTCTTTTTATTGCTATTTGATTTAGGAATTGACGGTTATTGACATTTTGGTTACTAGAGAGATGATTTAACTCTAATTGTTATTCTTTTTAAAAAAAACTAAGTATAAAAAGGCAAGATATGTTAAATTTTTTTAAGAAAGGTATAATGCTGATCTGATTATTTTGTTGTTTTTGAAAAATTTGAAATTTGAAAATCTTGTCAAATTTGTAAGATTTAATGTCAATTTACAGAAGGTTGATTAATCTTAGAATATGAAATAGCTAAAGATGTGTTCAATTTATTAAAGCAACTTAATAGGTATGGGTCTGTAGAAAACAAATTTATCTATATTCAATCAAGCTTTGTTACAATGATTTTTGTTGAAAGGCGGTACATGTATTTTGATGTGTACAATGGTTACAGCACGGCACTTTCTTTATAAAGTTATATATAGGTCATCCTGCGTTGTGGAAATTCCTAAAAACTATACAAATCATGAGGAAATATTCATTTGTTGTTTCTCACAATGCTGTGAACTTTCTTAATATCAAGAATGCATAAGAACTTTCAATGCAAACTTTCAATGTATAATTATAGGTTTATCGTCAGTGAAAAAAAAAAGATACAGGAAAAGTTTGAGGAACTAATTCCTGTGTATTTGAAAGTAGTTTTTGAAGTGTTTTCTTTTGTTCATTTCATACTTTTTTTGTCATAGATGCAAACAAACCTTTTTAAGGAAAGAAGAGAAAATTATAGACTTTTATCTCTTGTATTTCCGCCCTTCTCTGTATTCGTTTCTCTGTGGGGGTAAAACTGTTTGAACTAGTCGCAAAAGAAAAGTCTTTTTTCCTCAAGATATTTTAGCTCAGAGAAAATAGGAACAAGACAAGAGGAAAATGAAAGCAAAGAGAGAAATCTTTTTTTTGGTGTTTAAAAGCGACATCTTTAGATTAATATATCAAAGTCCGGGTTGAAAGGAGGGGGGACCGTTATATTGTGTTATTATACCGCAACTGAAAAAGGCCTCAAAAAACGGACAGCGTTCAACTCTTTTGAGAGGTTTTCATACAAACTTGTGAGAAAGCAAGATCAGAGGTTTTTTTTACCCTTCAAAGAAAACATTTTTTTTGGCAGCTGTAGCGGTCCCTTTTGGATTTTGTCTTTTTATATTGGCTTACTGATTGTCCCTTCCTTAGTATCTTCAGCAAGTCCACTCCCCCCTTCTAATTACATAAAGGGGAAACTTTATACACAAAAGTTTTATTCAATTTGAACATTTTTGTAAACTTACTTTCCAAAAAAAAAACACCCCACAATGGTAGGTGGTTTAGAGTGGAAAAAAAGGGCATTCAAAATTCATACTATGATTTTTATTTTTTTCTCTCTTTAAATATGGACCTTAGTCCTTGGAGGCATCATTTCACTACCAGAACAATATGGCACTTGTTGACATTTTACAGAAAAAGACATTTTGAGAACTGCAAGTCCGGCTCAATCAAGGGAGGATTTCCCTCTACTCACAGTGCATACTGAATGACAGTCGGTTACATGTCACAGTTTTGTTACCATTTACTCAAATGCTTTTTTTTTGATACATAAAATCTGTATTCTCTCTCTGGTTAATAGAAAGTTGATCATTGCGAGATCATAAAAAAAAACGAAAAAAAAAAAAACTGTTGCCTAATTCCAATGAAGTGAAAAAGATTAGACAACTTAAGTTGCACTTATTATCTGCGTTTAATATAAAAGCCTCCATTATTGACGACAAAGTAGCGATTCACTTACATACATCTTCGTTTTTAATTCCTATTTAAATTTTCCGAAAATTATTTTTGAATTATTATTTTTTTTCTTTCTGTGACGAGATCCCATACATGTTTTGTGGTTAAGTAGAGAGCAGTGTCTTTATACAGTGAATGAAATTTCATCAAGACCTTTCAAAGGACTCGATAATGATCTTCACTTGAAAGTAATGAAGAAGAGTAGAGACACCAAATAAATTATAATTCTTTGGTCGGCCTAAGGGAAGACTCTTCTATTTTGTTCTGGGTTTGCTTTGAAATGATATACTAATTTCCTTTTAAATTCCATTTTATTTTTCTTCTAGTTCCCCCCTCTCTCTCTCTCTCTCTCTTTTTCTCTCTGTCAATTAAATTGTTACTTTTGATGTGCATTTACCCACAAAATGAAATTTTTGATCAGGGCTTGTGTGTACAAAGTCATCAGATATTGGTTTCTAATATTTAATAAATTTCATTGTTTGAGGCATATATTTTGTATAAATGAGTTTCCAGATTGAGAATAATGTCATTAATTTTTTTTTTCCAATATATAGGATAGGTTAGGACAAATTAAAGAGGTTTGTAGATGTTTATAAATATTTGTTACTAATTAAATCCATGAGGATATCGCTAAAAAGTCATGAAATATTATGGGAAAATCGTTTTAATAATAAATAGACTGCATTTGTTACAGATAAATTATATATGAGCAATTTTATATATTAAAAAAAAAGATTTTTTGGTATTCATTTGCTCTATGTAATTTCCAAATGGAAATACCTTTTTTAGTGCTTTTCCATACTACAAGATATACTTTTAAAATTCAACAAGATATACTTTTGAAAAATGCCTGTTGGTTTGTAATTCTGCAGGTACTGTATACAACATGCAATAATTTCTCCAAGTATTTATCTTTAAATCTACATCTCTAAACTTGTTCTACGATATCGATGCAATACCAGTTTGAACAAAATCCAATTCCTTAGCTAATTATTTCAAGCTGACTAAATTCAATAATGCTCAAACATTTATTTATCTATCATAAATGGGTCAACTAAAACTCCACAAAACTTTCAATTTTCTTTAGAGATTATCCCAAGTAGCCTGCTATCTGCTTTGCTCCATCCATGGGCTTACAGCCTTTTGATCTCGATTTACTGCTAAATCCCAAATTTCCGTGAATACAGACAGATGGGTCGCGAGTATAATTCGTCGTATTAGCTGATGATGATTGCCGACCATAGATTTTTTATAAAAACAGAAATTTTAAGTTTGGAATAAGGCAAATTTTATCACCTCTTGAAAATCAGGAGCCAAAAACCCAAGGGGGGAGGGAAAAAAATGTTTGATGCTTTTTCATTCAGCGTAAGTAAATAGAATTAGCGAATTAAGGGAGATGTTAGCTTGATCCAAGAGATTTGAGGTTTCGATAAACGAGATAAGGACCCATGATACACAAGTCAATTACACACTTTTCCGAGTTTGAATTTGACTTTTTTCGTCATCTGTATGCATGTAAAATTTTTGCCAGTTTTCATGTAATTCCCGTTTAAGATACAGAAGTGAGAATCGTTCGATAAAACCGAAGGTAATTTTCAAACAGATTTAGAATTTTACATGCTATTTTGTGCGAAGGTGTGTATTATATTAGTTTTAGTAGCTTATTAAATAAAGTTCTTTTGAGTTGAAACATGTTTCAATTGATTGTGAACCACTTGGAGTCAAATCCTTGGAATAAATGTTTCATTAAATACCCTCTATAAACTAAAGTTGATATTGGCTGAAAGTGTATATAAACTTTCTCCCTTATCTTTACTCTTACTTAATCCGTGCAAACATCAGCCCATTAAAGAGGCGAATAGTATGCGAGAATTGTCATGAAATACCAACAGATGGGTCGGGAATCCTTGACCATATCAAACCAATGCGAAAGAAAAACCTGCCGAATGATGACATTGTTTTCCCCCCTTGTCACTCTCTATCAAGAAAGTGATAGTATAATCCATGTTAATCGCGGCAAAGGTGTCTCCAAATCCTGCTAGTTTATTGATCTTCACACACCGAGGTTTGTTTGTCAATAACATTTCTGTCATTCCTGATTCCGAAATCATAGACTGCCGATGTAGGTCCGTAACTATGTAATAAAGACATCGCCTACCAAAAGACAGCACGAAATCGCCCAGTCCCGATGATTCATATTTATTCAATCGAACAGAAAAGTTTGCCCAGATTATAATCTAACTGTGAAATCAAATTCATCAGATCTAGACCGCAATAACGAATTGACCCTTGCGTAGGGGAGAGAAAATCTTTTTGTCTTTACAAAATTCACAAACATTTGTCAGAGGAAAACATTTTTTCTCATGAGTTTTACTCCTCAAACCTTAGGTTACCTTCCTAATTCTATAAATACCATTGATAAAATCTTTTTCAGAGAGTTATCTTATTTAAAGTTGTTGGTTTTTTTTTCATTCAATTATATTTTTTCCTTTCCCATGTAAAGTAATTACTTTTGTATATCTCCCTGCACAATGTGAATATCTCTTAAAGTCATTGTGCGCCTCTTTACATTGTCACTTTTTGGCGTTACAATGTTGATCACATAATGAGATCAAGACATTTAATCTGCTTTGTATGTTATCGACGATACGATCACACTTCCATCATGGGAAAATGATAGTTATATGTCTCGGAAAAGGCAAACGTTGAACCTCCCCTTATAAACTTCTAAGCCCACTTTACCAAAAAAAAACTTCTGTTTTGTAACATCAATTATAATTAACTTGAATTGAGGGGAAAATAAGAGTAAAATATTTGGAGATTTTCATTGAATTTCTATAAATGGAGGGTTCTGTTGACACTTTTTTGTAAAAAATATTAGGTTTACTCATATATGATAGCTATACTAAGTATTTAGATTTTGGAGTAGCATTTGCTACATTTTACAAGCTAGCATTCTTCACAGAAAGTTTATTTTTTGGGGGGACAAATAATAGAACATTACTTGGTTTTCATCCCATGATCTTGGCTTGGCTAAATATATATATATACATATGTATTTGATACACACATAGATAATAACTTTAAGTAGTGCAGACATTGTAATTAGTGGCTCCTTGGGGATATTGCAACCAGAGACAGCAACACTGCAACAAACAAAAGCAACCCCCTCTGAAGCCAGAGACAGAGCGTTGGACAGAGGCCGACTGTTAAGAGAGACCTGTGATTTGGAGAGACTTTCAGACAAAATTTTATTTTCTTTCAATTTCTCCAAACATCAAACCACTCCAATGTGAAATTGAAATTTTGAACAAATTTTCATTTCAATAAACAAATCTTAGAATGGTGTGAAAGGCATAAATTGTTTGCATACATCTGAAGAGGGGGCATTTTGCTTTAGAAATCTTTTTTTCTGCAATCTTTTTTCTACAAGTCTATAATTTGAATCCAGCCAAAAAACAATTTTTTTTGTCAAAGTTCAGTTATGAAGTAGAGAATCAGTTTGTCTTGTGCTTGTCATTTTCTGTCGATTTCAATGTCTTCGTTTGTTTAGGGGAAGACATAATTTGGGAATTCTTTTTAATTCCAATAACGGGCATATTTTTCTTGCAGACAGTTGATAAATAGAAGGGCTGAAGGAATAACAAAAATAGCGTTGATTTCTTTCCTGTGTGTGATTTCAACTTTCAATTGCCGTGAAATATCACCAGCTATGCTTTACCTGCAATTACGTCAAGAATTAGCGGAGCAGATAAACTGTATCCATTGAAAGCCACTCTTGTTAGAGTGACTCTCCTTCCCTCCCCTTGTGTCAATCACTCACGCCCCTCTTCAACCGTAATTGTCCAACAAGCGACTTTTAGTCAATTTTCTCGCTAAAATGTTTTGTCGATTCGTCTGATATGTATTACTGCTGACCTTCGAGAGGGCCTAATTTCCTTATTATTATTTTTTTCCCAATAGCAATTGACTTTCACCTTGCCTCGGGTTTATCCGCTTTTGAAAATTAAAATGATTTTTGTTTTTTTAAATAGGCATTTCAGGAACAGCAGATAAATGCATCTTTTGTCAGTTTTACAAAAGAGAAGAGATAGGGTTCCATTATTGAATTGGGTCTATCATAAGAGAGAAAAAAAAGTTCACATGAATGCAAGAACTTAATGTTAAATATTTAAATTATGACCATCACTCTCATACAATAGGTGTAGTGTTACTGGAATTAGGTTCATATGTATTAAATTTAATCGTCACAGCTAATTTGCATATAAAAGTGAAAGGTGTGGCGACTGCACGGTTTGGAGGTCCCAACCAAACGCCGTTTAAAAAAAAAAAAAAAAAAAAAGGGAGGAAAAAAGATATCGCCCAATCTTTTTCTATCATTTTGAAAGTAAAAGAACTGAGCAAAGGAAGGTCATTTTTCTTTAAGAGCTCAATGTATGAAGATTATCAACTTTTGAAGATGCAAATCGAAAGAATTATAAGTGGGTATTTAAGCAATAGGAAATGAAATTCTAGATCGGGGCAAACAGCCAGTGGTTATCAGAACAGTTGGATCCATACGGTGAAACTTTACTGCTTCGTGACTCGACTGTGGTCATTTTCACGGATAGGGGAGTTTGGTGTGAATTTTATCACTAAAATCCGCAGGTCAGTGCTACATAGATAATCTCCTGAAAAACTTTTATGAATGAAAGATCAGAAATGATGCATGGTAGCTATTAAAAGCCCATCCATGATCAATTTGTACGACAGGGCTATTTGCAAGGATCATCTGCTGGTTTTTAACATTAATCAAAAAATGCATATTTGTGTATTAATCTTATTGATAAAATCAAAAATGTTGTGATTATGATAAAAATGATTATTTTGTCTCTCTCTCTTTCTCTCTGTCTGTCAGATGAAAAATGTTCATTGAACTTTTGATCTAAAACGACTGAGCATTAATGATCAATTTATCAGATGCAAGGGGGGCTTTTGAGATTAAAAGAAATTATGTTCTTGCTTTTATTTCATTGGCTGTCGAAGACATGCACATGCAAATGATTGCCTCAGAGTGCTTTTAGGGGGGTATTAAAAGAAGGTTTCAGTACAGATCAGAACTTTGTATTTTAATAGGAGCTGAGTAGATGAATTTCTGGTAAATGTTTTCATAGTGAAAAATATCATTTGCAGATTTGCAGGTGTGAGTTAGTTGACTGAATTTTCACTTTTCAAGTATTATCGAATTAATTAAACCATCCATTGCTCCACAGAGTGGCTTTTCAGCACCGCATTCTGACGAGTGTGTTGACAGCTTTCGAAAATTTCCTTTGAAGCACAAGGACTTATTCACTTTCCTTGTCCCGTCGATGGCTGAATTTCAAACTCGGGGGGAGTACTTTGGCTTTCGTCAAGTAGGGGGCTTTTAAACAGAAGTGTTTTTTTCTTCCTGTACTCAGTTCCTTCTTTTAAAACCAAGCCCAGATTTCTTCTCATCTTGTGGTAATTGCATGGACCATACACAGGGACTTTGTTTTGTCTGAATCTCTCTCTTTCTCTCTTAAATTCTCCCTCTCTTTCTGTACATGTCTTTATTTTCACTAATTTTTTTTTCACCTGCAAAATTGTGAAGTGAGTCTTGGGTCTATTATTTTAGAGAAATGTGTATCGCCCCCTCCCGTGGAGATTTTCTAGTGGCTTCGTTGTTATTATAGATCTCTATCATACTCAGGACCCACGTGTTCCTCAAGGGTTGCACATGCATGTTGAATTATCTCCCCCTTCTCACCAATGAATTGCATGCAAAAAATAATTTATTATTAAAAGATTCCTATGAAAAAGTTAAAAGTTCTGTTAATATTATGATATCATAATTATTAATAGACTCTATGCATTGGCTTTGAACACCTCTCTTCCCTTTTGAATATTTTGAAGAAAAAAAATATTTTATTTGCTGAATTAGTCAATCATTCAAAAGGTGCTTTGACTCCTTCAACTGTATTGATAAAGACATATACATACCCTTTGAAAACCTCAAAAGTCAAAACCACCCACCTCTTTCTAAACTAGCTTGATTCTGGTCATCTCTTGATGGGAACAAATTTGGTGATGATGATCAATGAACAAATCTCTTAGAACATCAATCGTCTGAAGAGGGAGATTCTCATTGGATAAACACTTGTCGATTTGACAGCTGTACACACTTTTGCACGTTCAACCCGATGGGCCCCGTAGCTCTCTCAGTATTTTCGTTTTTCGTAGCCTCTATCAAGAGATTTTCCTTTTTTACACACCCCCTGGGTGGCGGTATCAGTAAAACGAAGCTGCTGAACTTACGAGGGTCATTGGAGGCATCAAAATATTAGATGTAATTTTTTTACTGACGACTCGTGTGAGCGCCGCCGCATATATATGTATATAAAAAATCCCTGTCTCTGCTATCTCTTGGCGAGTGGTAGGGGGTCCAATCTATAATTTATATCTCTACCAAGCCTGATTTAAAACCAGAGGATCTTTAGCCTTTTTCTTCATTAATACAAAATCTGTGATAGAAGGAAAAAGTTCCTGTCATTTAAAGAAAAATAATATAAAAAAGATTCCATAATTCGGCGTATTATATAGTTGGAGCTTGGCCGCGCAGAAGTCTTGTGTGTGCTTTTGAGAATATAATTGTTTGAGAGGTAATGTTTCCTGTTTAATTATTCAATCCTTGACTCGAGAACTGGTCATTCTTGTTCATTTGTTTGTTTGTTTGTTTGAAGGCTAAGAAAGCTAATAACATTGAGACTGTTATCACAGTTTCAAGTATAGGAACATTTCCTTGTTGGTTTGGTTTTCTAATTTTTTTTATTTTGTCTTATTTTAATTTGATGTCTGATGACTTATTTATCCCTTTCTTCTCTTTCTCTCTCTCTCCAGGGACTCGGAGTTTGGAGTCTTGACCATATTCCTCGGGGAACCAGATTTGGACCACTTGTTGGAGAAGTCTTTTCCCGTGAACCATATAGCAGGAAGGAAACCGACAGAATTTCTCTTTGGAAGGTAAAAATGTTTTTTTATTAAAATTTTATTTGTTGTAATTTCTCAACTTTTAGGGGTTTTTTTCTCTCTCTTTTTTCTATCTCTCTGTCTCATTGAAAATTATTGACCACTTCTCCTAGATTTTGATGAAATTTAGTTCTTTAGATTTTTGGGTCTCTCTCTCTCTCTCTCTCTCTCTCTCTCTGGTTTATTTGACTCCCGATTTTTACACCATTTACAGTCATGCAGGCCTTTAAATTGAGTGACAAATTGATTTTCAGTCTTTGACAGATAATATTCTTCCCCCAATGCTGATAAAGATTTAATGTGTTTTCATTGATATTTTTTTTTACAATTCCATCTTTTTAATTGAATTTAAAAATGTTATTTTAATAATGAAGTGAAATTAAAAGGAAATAATAAAAGAATTATGTATTATAATGGCTTACAAAGAATTCAATTATGGTTTTTTCCTTTAAAAGATGAGAGACCAAAAAAGAAAGAAAGAGAGATAGAGTGAATAATTTTTATTCAAGCTTTATTATGCATTAGAATATTAACATATCCTATTAAATTGAAATAAGGAAAATTTTTTTTAGGAAACTTTGCATAAACAAGGTAATTAAAGATGGTCAAAATTGAAATGATATTAAACCACTCTGACTTCTTCTCTGTGGAAGTGAGAGTAGAAAAAAATTAAGTGCATTTAATTTTTAATTGATTTTTTTTTTAAAAACCACGAGCATTTCCCTTACTGAAAGTCAGCCCCTATGAAGAAATCTCTGATAAACATCTGTACAGCAATAATATCTTCTATTTAGGTTACTTTATATCTTTAATTTTGCCTGTGGGTAATTTAGATACTCAGTATCTGTTTGCAGATGTATTTTACTTTCATTTGATCCCAAGCATTATAAGCCTCTCCGATAACCCATCTAAAACTAAAAGCAGTATCAGTTCGAGTATTGTGTACGCGAGTACCTTATAGCCCCCTTATATATATGCTCTCGATCACATACTCCGAGTAATGGCCAGGGAAGGTTTGACCGAGAAAGAAAGAATTTGAAAGAGAAATTTAAAAAAAACATTTTTTTTTTTTTTATTTGGATAAATATTTTTCTCCGTCTAACCTTGCAGCATTGTACAAGTTCTGGCTGCCTGTTCTCACGTATTAGTTTCATCTATAAATCGTTATGACTTTCTTTTCAAATTTTTCTCTTTCAAACAGTGCCCAGATACATAAATGAGATAACTACAGGATTTACTTTCAGATAGGGAATTCTGCGTTGATAAAAAGTTCAGTGGTCGTCGAGTTGAGTTTCGTATTTTTGGGGGAGAAATTTCATTTTGTTTCTTATGTACATACAGACACCCCAGTATGAATGCATTTTAAGTATTAAGGAGCATGCAAAAAAACTAAGAAATATGAGAAAAGTTTTTCATTTCTATGATGTCATTTCACAAGTATGAACAATATTGTATCTGATGGCAATCTCTTTTATGACTGAAAGTAAAACCCAGTGAAAATATCTTAGGTATGTCCATATGTTTTTCTTTAGGTTTTTAGGGACGACTTTTCAATTACATTTTATACGACTATTGAGAAATAGATATTTTTATCAAAGCATGTGTTTCAGTTAAACCTTATCTTGTAGATTGAAAACTAAGATTTTTTTTTTACTTCAGAAAGTGAAAAGATAAATTTCAATTGACAGATGTTATCTGATGGTTGATCCAAGGCATTTCAGAATTTCAGTGTAAAATGTGTTGACACTTTAAAATCATTGCAGAAGGAAATTGCCCGTTTAAATAGATTCATTGCCAAGCACTTGTATGATAAAGGCCCTAACGGCTCATGATTTTGAATATTATCAAATGTATATAAAATATGTCATAATTTTTACCCTAATAATCTTTGAAATTTCGAAGAAAAGAGAAAAAAATTAAGAAGAAAGATCTGGGAACTCTCTCCATTCATTTTCCATAGTGCACTTTTGACATTTGTAAAAGTGATTACATCCAAAAAAAAACCAAAAAAAACCTTTATATATTTTTTGCCATGTTACCGAAATGTTATCATAACTGTCTATACTCAATATGGCTGGTTTTTGCTCAGAGAGAGAGAAAGGCGAGATAAGTTGATCTTATCTATGGATAAAAACCTGCTAACACTTTGTAAGAGCAATATAATTTTTTTGAATCCTTGTCTCTCCTCATTGGACAAACTTGAAACATCCCCCACGGACAAGAATCAAGTTCTGTACTCGAATAAAAAATAAGATTATCTGTCGGCGCATATATATATATATTTGAAGAAACAAAAAAAAATAAGTTGAAAGAAGAATTGCTTATCACTACATTTTCGGTAATGTTATATATATCTGAGATTCTGTCAAAGTGACACACGTTTTATAGTACGATGAACATTACCATTGCATTAAGATGGAGGCGATATCGGGATAATAACTCACTCGGAGCGCCTCGCTTCCTGGACCCCCTAACGCAACACGGAATGACACGCCGACTATTTCAGTAGCATGAGTTATATTTAATTCTGATCGTAAACCAATTTTTTTTTTTTTTTTTGGTTCTTAGTTTCCTCTCTTCATTGATAAAATTTTTTTTGAAACAGGTTTTTTCCCCCTTAAATATGACTTTTAACCAAAAGGTCGTTCAAGATCTCTTGTCATTTGAATCATACAGATACTTTCCTCGTATGTTTTACTGAACAACTTGTTGGAGAGTGAACACCTGGAAGTTAATACTTAAAATCTTATGGTTCTGTGTTTGATTTTCATTTTGTTGGCTTCAGTCAAAACTAGTTACGGTCTTATTTCTGTCTCGATGAGATCTTACATACGCATAAATTTTGATTTTGTCTTAATTATGTTAATGAAATTAAATCATGAATATAAAAAATACATTATTTTTAATTGATGTAAAAATCTATGAAAATTCTACAAATTTTAAAATGGTGGTTTTTTTTTTTTGCCTTTTCAGGTTTTCAAAAACAACAATGTCTACCAGTTCCTTGACAACAGCGACGTGACACGCAGCAACTGGATGCACTACACAAATTTCGCCTACACGGCAGCCCAGCAGAACTTAATCGCGTGTCAGATAGACTTCAATATTTATTTCTACACGACGAAGCCCATCCCCCCCAACACGGAGCTCATGGTGTGGTACTGTAGGGAGTATGCTGACCGCCTCAACTGCCCCCTGACAGGGGAGGAAATGCTGCAAAACTGGAGTAAGTTACAGTTATTTCCCCTTTTTATAAAAAAAATTTGATTTTGTGACGTTTAAGGGCTTTTTAATTGGTTAGTAAAAGACTTAATCTTTCATAAAATGGGTGAAAAAAAAAATGTGTTTTTGGTTATACCTTTCATTTTTTTTCCTAGATGAATAGCAATTTTTTGGACCACATTCCAATATCTGTTTATATTGAAGTATTTTTTGTTTGTTTTTTTTACTTTTATAATTAAGCTTTCATTTACTGACAATAAAATGAAGGTGCAATATTGAGGAAACATGTTAAACTTAATTGATAGTTTTGTTGAAAAAGGATATTTCGGCTGATTAAATGATTTTCTCTTATTTTAAGATATAACAGATTGAAGAGAACAAAAGAATTCTTGGTCAAATATCTTTTTGTGTCGGAAATTCAATGATCTTTTATATATATTGGAAGTTCTCTTGAAAAGCTTTTTCTAGGAAAATAGAAAACAGAAAATAATTACTTTGTTGAAAGCTAAAAAAAATCATGGATTTTCATTAAGTCTTGTTTAGAAATAATAAATCGTTAACCTTTGTTTGTTGTAAATAAAGCTGGCTTTTATTGTCTGCTAATAAGTTTAATTTTCCGCAGTCACTTTGAAAATGGAACCAGTCTGAATGAGAAATAAGACATTTCTTCTTGGGTATTTTTCTGATATTAGACATGTCTTTGTGAATCTTGGAGCCTGCAAGGCATAATCAAAAGTTGACTTTTCCCGAGTTTATTGTTATTGAGAAACCCCAAGGAAAATGCCTGACAATATTCACAGACACTTTGAAATCGTAGATAGCTAGTGCAGGGACGTTGGAAACATCTTGATTTTCAAAGATGGCCCCATGTGATTAAAGTGGGAAAAAACAATAGGTTCGCCTCCAAGGAGGTATTTTCTCATGAAGTTCTTTGCACGCAAATATGAGAATTTGAAATGCGATCAGGAATGTTGGAGCAGCGACGAAGCGAAAGATCAGTGAAGCTCAATAGGGATAATCTCAATGATCGCCTTAATTCATAGTCAACTAGCAAATCATGATCTTTTTATTTTAAATTGTTGAATCTTGATTGCTATACACAGGACCAAATTTGAAAAATTGCCAGTGAAAAGAAAGATATCTTTTAAAGGATAAAACAAAAAAAAACCCAATTCATTGTCATTTTAAACCAAACCCTCTAGGCATTTGTTCGTATTAATGTAACAAATTTGAGGTTGATACATTGAATTGCATTTGGGAGAGAAAAATATGGCAAGAAAGAAATTGATGTAACATCTGGTTTGTTTGCATTGATTAATAGATAATGATGCTTTCACTGTCCTCGTAAATGCCCGGAAACCTAAGTCTAGCTCAATCTTAATTTTTTTGGTGTCTTGTGATAAATGAAAAGCATAGTCGTAATCTACCATATCGTTTTCACTTAATAATGAAATTTTTCAAAAAATATTTATATCAGCAGATCTAGACTTGGTCACCTTTTTTAACGATTATAGTGCGTTATAATTAGATCTAAAGGCGGCCTTTATTTTGTACATGAAACAGATAAAGAAAAATTTTATTTTCCCTAACAGAAAATGAAATCTGATAGTATAGGTACATTGTAGATATCTGCTTGAATATGAAGATTGTGTCTTGAATATACTTTTAAATATAATCATTACGGTATTGTGACATTCCCATTTGACACTTTCAAAATAAAATTGACAGCAAATGCTATGGTCTTTTTATGCAAGATAGACCAATTATGTAAAATTGTACCATAATTTAGCATGTAAAAATGATTTCTGAATAGAAAATTTTGCTATATTTTAAAAGTTAAGCATATCGTTTACACTGGTGTCGGGGATTTTAAATCATTTTTACACTTCCTAGGACTGTTATATTTTGATGATGTGTTAATGAATGGTAAATTTGATATCTAATTTCATGCAAGGGATTTCGATGTATTTGTCCATGTAGATTTAAATTTAAAACTATTGAAAGCAGTGCATAATTATAAATATCTTATATACAAGATATAAATATTATTTTCTTTACATATAATTTTAAAGCAAAACACTTTTTACCCATGTCAATATTTTATATTTTACTAGCCTAAGTATCTTACATAACCTATTTATTTTCTTTTTAGATTATTTAGATGAATTTATTTATAATTATTTGATAGAATCAGAATTTCAAAGAAAAGATTTTTTCTTTCTTATTAATAACTGTATTACTTTAAAATAATTAATTAATATCATCATAATTACAAATCATGATGAATTCCATTATTAAATTCATATCTTATGATATTACCCATTTGAAATATATTCTATTGATTTTTCAACAGCAGTTTTTTTTTTATATATTTCATCTAACAATGTATCTATAACTAGTACACTGTTCAAATTATTTTTTCAACTTTTACTGCAGTTTGTCGGTGCATATCGTTTAACTGACGTTTCCTATCATCACCGCTCGCCCATTACCTCTTTAGATTTCCTAATTATCGAAGCCCAAATAATAAGAAAAAAAAATTCGTTTTTTTTTTATTTTTAACAATTGGCAGTTCCCTAAATCAGTGTCTAATTATAGGATAACTAGGCCTGTATCAGAGTGCAGAAAAATTATCACGTTGTTTGAACTCAGCGTTTTCCTTTCGAGACTTTGTAATGAGAGCAAATTACTTTCTCCACACTCAAGTGTTGAATCAATCGATTCGGTCAACTACTGGGGAATGTCAAGAGTCGGCAATTAATCGTCGCAGGGTAATCATTCGATTAAATAAACAACTTTTACATCAGATCACAACTGTTTTGCTAATTGAAGGGCTGTTAACACTTGATTTGATTTTTCTTCGCAACAATTGATCAAGTGGCTTTATATAGGATCTTGTGGGATTTCTGTGTAGTTTAAAAGTGGTTGATTTCTCTGTAGTTTTCTTTCTGTTTGTTTCTTTTATTTCTCTCTCTCTTTCTCATTCATTCTCTCTTATTCTCTCTCTCATTCTCTCTCTCTTTTTTGATTCTGAAGTCATTTCGCCATCTCGGTCAGTGAGAGAAAAAAAAATTTACATCAGTAATTCCAAATACATGTAGTTGTTTATTTGCATGGTTTTGTGGCATTTCATATTCTAGCTGGAGCCTTTTACAAATGAAAAGCGAAGCCTTGATGTTTAAACAGTATATCATTTCAATGGCTAGATTCCCCACTTGGGATCAATGAAAGTGATTTTAGTAAATATCTGCTAAAGCTTACAGCCATCTCGGATTTCCTTCAAAAGAATTACCACTAATGACTTTCACCATTTTGTAAATTTTACACCATTAAATTATTAATCTATTGCCTCAATTTTGCTTTCAAGGTTTTCAATTAAAAACACATTTTTTTTGCCTGTTGGGAGTCAGGTTTGACAGTTGAATGAAATGAAAATCAACAAATGAAAATGTCAAAAATGTCATATAATAAGAATGTTTTTATAATACATATTGATGTTTGCCTTTGTGCTGCTAAATCAAGTTTCTCGTTTCCGAACATGTAATGAAAGCTGCGATTTAGAAAAACTGATCATTATAAAAGTTAGAGACTTTTATAATGGAGGTCAAAGAACTTTCATAAATAAAAACTTGTGAAAACATTCGACACGTCTGGCAATTTTTTTCATGAATTGATGAAATCTGGTTGATAGAATTGACATAATGTTAGTATGGTCAATAAATAAACCTATACTTTGTTAATACTTTTGTAAAGATTTTTTTTATTAAAGGATACTTTTTTTTTTACTTTTAACAGGGCGGCAGTATATCGAGCGACAGATCACCATGCCCAAACCTTTACTTCCTCTTCCTATCTGTCACAACGCATTCAAACCGGACCTGAGCGATTCCAAATTCTGTCCAGAAAAACTGACGAAGGAGTCCAAAAACGAAAGTAGTGACAGCAGTCGAGACGATGGCTTCGCCATTGATTACAGTTTACATAAGAGAGATGGTTCGCCCACTAGCGAAGATCTTGAGAGGAGTCGAGAGGAACGCAAAAAGTCAGAAAATATGGAAATTATCCCCTCCCCCACTAAGTCTCCGCCCATCAGTTACTTGAGGGATAGGCTGTCGCCAATGTCTATCTTTCAGGCTAGCTCCACACCATCTGCTTTCCACCCAAAACCGGTCATGGCACACAGCACTCCAAAGAAATCATCGTCCGGTGCGGTGTTTGATAGTCTGCTGATGAAGAAGATGAAGGAAAATGGTGAAGATGTGCCAGACAAAATGCTGAAGGGAGATATGTCTCCACTTGACTTTAAATCACCCAATGAAATCAAATCACAAATCTCACCTGCTCATGAGCCGAAAATCAAAACCGAAGAATCTAGTCCCAAAGATCTGAAGGATCGTGCACCTCATCCAGACCAATTCAACCCCTTCAATCCATTCTTTTTCAAGTTCATGCAGCCAAACCCGATGATGGATAAAAACAACATGCCTATGCCTCCATACATGGGCCGTCCAGAAGAAAACAAATTTATGTCCAAGATGCCTCCCCATTCTGGGCCACCATTGTATTTCCCCACCCCATCCATGCCCTATCTTCCAGCCATGTATCCATTTGGCCCATACCCAGGAATGCCCTGGCAAATGTTTCCGCCTCCTTTCCAGCAGATGGGCAACCAGCAAGCACCGATGCCATTTCCACCTCGACCCATGATGCCTCAGCCAGAGCAGGTCCTCAATCTCACAAAACCAAGAATGGAGGGGGTTCACGGACGGGGACACAGAAGTCTGCCCTATCCTCTGAGAAAGAAGGATGGAAAGATGCACTATGAGTGTAATGTTTGTTATAAATCATTCGGACAATTGTCAAATTTAAAGGTGCACCTTCGCACTCACACTGGGGAAAGGCCATTTGTCTGCCAGACTTGTGGCAAAGGTTTCACCCAGCTCGCTCATCTACAGAAGCACCATCTTGTCCATACAGGCGAAAAACCTCACGAGTGTACAGTCTGCGGAAAGAGATTCAGCTCAACCTCCAACCTCAAAACTCACATGCGCCTACACTCGGGGGAGAAGCCCTTTCATTGTAAACTCTGTCCAGCCAAATTCACTCAATTCGTCCATCTTAAACTTCATAAAAGACTGCACACCAATGAACGTCCATACGAGTGCCCTCAGTGTAACCGCAAGTACATCAGTGCGAGTGGACTCAAAACTCACTGGAAGACTGGCAACTGCATCCCGCCCGGTTTGAACATTGACTACAACACGCTGTTAGAAAATACTCATCACGAGGTCATCAGCCAAGACCGGCAAGACGGATACAACGAAAACATGGAAGGCGAGAAATTCGAAAAATACGACCAAGAGCTGGACGAGGACCTCTCCAATCAAAGTCATTTAGACTCTTTTAACAATAACGCAGACAGTCCTAGTGCTAACGGAAGCTTGAATCATTTACGTTTGAACAGTTGTAGTAGCAGCGTGATTGGAAGTGACGAAGAAGGGGAGAAGAACCCTCCCTCACCGGCTTTCTCTGACCCCGAAAACAGCAGCACCAGTGTGTTTGAGAAACCAGTGGAGTATACCATGTCACCCTCACCCCCAAAACTGTCATCCCCACCCCTTATCTCAAACCCTGAGCCCGTCTCAGTTTAATCAAATTAAACTATAGTGACAGATTAGAAATTTCCTAGAACTGTTTTTTATGGTTGGAAAATACTGTATTAAATTATACATGTAAAAGATGCATAATAACAAAGTAGAGCATGATAATTTAATATATACACATTCAGACCTTATGTAGAAGAGTTGCATCCCTTAATAAATTGTGTATTTGATTTGACAAGAACTAAGAGTGATGATGATAATGATATATATATCCATGACAGGTGAAATATAACTTTTTTTGTTTGCTGAATATTTATATTTTATGTTATTTAAACAGAGTTGAATTGTTTTTGTATAATTTATTTTTCTTTCTTTCTTTTGAGTTGTGATTTTTAAGGTACATTTTTTTTTAGGTTATACCAGTCTTCTTTGTAATTTAAGTGTACAGCTCAGCAGCCTCTGAAAACAATTTGTATTTATTTTTTTTCATGGATTTTTGATTTCATAACTTCCTGCTACATGTATTAAATGCTAAAGCACTATATTCTTTAACCCTGTTTTAAAACTTAAAAAAAAAAATTATGAAACCTGACCATGTTGAAAATTTTGAATTGAATGACTTTATTGGCAGCAAGGAAATATTTATTTTCTGATATCAGTGAAACTAACAAATTTTTGCTGTGTGTTTTCCCACTAATTCTTTTTTTAGGAAATGTGAATTTGTACCTGTTGTTCTTATAATGGCTCTTGCATTTTGTGAATGTCATCATGTTATGATGACGTTTTGTTTTTGTATGATTTTTTTCCTGGCATTTCATTTGCATTTATGTCTATTGACAATCATTTTTAAGAGTATTGCTAATGAATATACTTATTCAGTTCAATGACTGTATTGAAATGGTTAATAAAACGTGCTCCCAAAAGCATAAGAACTGTGAACAAAGAAATTTTGTTAATTTAAGAGGGATTTTCAATGGAAACAACATTACTTCTAATGAAATGTTATCGTCTGATGAAATCCTTTTTATTCTGCTTTCAATGAGATACAAATTGTTTATCTATTTTGGTCCGTTATGGGGGATCATAATGTTAATCCTTTGTTTTCAATGTTTACAATAGGGAAAAGTCTTCATGTATGCTATAAAATTGACTACAATAGGCCGGATTAGAAATGGCATTTGGGCTTCAGAGAAAATTCAGCGTCACTGATGCTCTAGGAGATAAGATAATGTATTGGTAAATAAAAGGTTTTTTCTTAAATTTTCTAAATCAATTGTCATGATTATCTCCCTTGGCACGAGTGCAGTCCCTTGGCACATCGGCCATATCGTCCATATCACAGAGAAACGAGATTGGGAGTTATTAATGACACCGGAATGGTCCGGAGCTCTCTGTCAAATTAACAGAGCCGTTCTACGTAACTGTATAGTAAACGTGTTTGTTTAATAAATTCCAGGAGACAATTTGGGAGTCTCCGGGCGCTCTGGAATCGTCTTACTTAGACTTTTCAAGCGTGTCCGCTCTAATCTACACAATCGTCGGAGTAATTTTCAAAATCGCTAGACAACCGTCATTTCCCTTTGACTCTTTCTCTCTGGTGAATTATAAGATTTCTATGCAAATTCTCCTCTGTGGCCATGCCAGGGAATTAACAGGTTGACACCATATTGAAATTAGTGAAAATCTTTATCTGGAGAGTTCGAAGCATTGTTCTTAAATGTTGGCCCCCATTAGCGAAACAAATGATGCAGAGAACGCATCATCTAACAGGTCTCTTTAACTAATGATTTAGTAAAATCAACCGGCAAATAAAAAAAAAAGCACATTGAATTAAGCTCTTGCATCATTTGCATGTAGTCGTATGCGGCGATTAGATCTCGAACGCAAATTGGCAGTTGAAATTGACAGGCATAGATAGCGAACGGTTATCGTGGCTCAATGGAGAGAATTGATTGTGAAAGTTTTCTGTCAACACTAGAAGCGGAAATGTTTCGCTTTCTGTCGAAATTTGTGTCAATATTTATCAATTAAGGGATGCTTTACGACCGGTCGGTTTAAAGCGGTGAAATAGAAAACTCTAATAGTTAGATCTAAATGATAGGTGGTACGTTTCAGAGGTAAAACAAAAAAAAACCAAAAATCAAGAGAAAAGAGAAATTGTTCTTAAATAGAATGTGCGCAAGTTGATAGAGATCATTGGGTTTTTGAAAATAGCACACCTTTATGGGTTTTTTCTTCAACAAATTAAAATAGATTGTCTGCTTTAACAGTCACAATTCTCCGACTGGTACCGACATCGCGATTGATATTAGAAAACATGTTATATTGACAAAAAATATTTTTCTGCCATCTCTTTTTTTTCCTGAAAAAATTATTTACTAAAAACCCCCACTGTTGAACAAACAATATTCTAAATGTAAAATTAAATGAACTGGTTATAATGTTTGTACTTCGTTTTCCTTTTTGAAGACTGTGTAATTTTTTAAACTTAACTTGTTTATGTTTGAATATTATTTAAAAAATAAAAATATATATACACAAACAATTCATTTGGGATTTTTTTCTCGTTTTTTTTAATTTACGATTTCTATTTTTGAGACCCCCCCCCCAAAAAAAAAACCAACCTAAAAACAAAAACAAAAACCCAACAACAATCAAAAAGGTATATGAAAAACATAAAAGGCACTGAAAACATTTAAGTCAAAAAATTCAAAATATGTTTTTATAACAGTAGTATGATTATGACAGATGCAAACTGGGCTTGTATTGCATTCATGCAATCATAAATTGTTATGTCCTCTTTACAAATGAATTTAAATTATTTTTGTTATAAATGTATTCTTCAATTTTATATTTTACATAATGTATCAAAAATACTTTATATATAGGAAAAGCAATCCGAAAGTGAGATTTTCTACCTGTTGATTTATCGATGTCGAAATTACACAAAACTCTTAATGCTAAATATACATGTACCTATGTTTCTGATACGAAGCTTACGACGGTAAGAACTTTTGACATTTAATAAAGAAAATTCTCAACACGTAATATATTTTCTATGAAATTATGTATAAAAAGAAAAAAAAAACAACAAATTAACATTGATAGAATATACATGTGTATTTTTCAATGTTTTATCCAAAATATTTATATTCATATATGTTAAAAAGACCAAATGCGCATTTGTTTCAAACGTTAGGAAAAAAATTTACCTGAAATCGTACGTCACGTGATTTGCGTTTGAATATTTCGTGAAACAAATAATTTTATTAAAACCAAATCTTAATACAAGGAAACATGGACTTGGTAATATTGTTTTTTTTATGATTCATATCATTCATGCAACACGTGCAATTTTTCAGTGAAAAAAGGAAGGGGGGTATTTCCAAGGTCATATTCTTTCCACAAGCTAGCGTATTATTTTAGAGGACAAAGAAGGTGAAAGGCTGTTCCTTAATGTCTGCTTAAGATAGCAATCACAGTTTCCATTGCAATTAAAATGCATGTGTTAAAAAGAATTTATCCCCGCCTGACAATATGATAAATCTGATTTATGAACTGATTAAAATATTAAGTTCATAATCTCCAGTGGGCTGCCAGTGAAAAACGTTCTAATTGGCACGTGACCGAAGCTCATTTAAATATTACAAAAGATTTTTGGCAGTTTGAACCAAAAAAAAAAGATAGAAGCGTTGGATGACCATTTTGCATAAAATGGGATAAGAAAGGGTGAATTCTAGCCCTCTTGAAGATAAGGTTTCTGAAATATCAGCAATTGAGGGCAATGTACTGATTTCAAACTTTTACAATTTTCCCCGATTAGAACTGACCCCGCGTCTGTGACTTCCTCCGTTAATTCTATTATAAATATCTCTCTCCCAAGTACAATACTCACTGCACTGTTCCTTTGGCGACACTGGATAATAATTGCATCACTTTCTGCAGTCATAAAACGCTTGAGAAAGAGTTCATCGCTCTTGTTTCAGTGCAAAAGTTATATGTGACATAATTATGTTAATTTGCAGGCAGGTTGCAACGTTACAATTGCTGAATAAGAGAATACGGTGAATGAAAATTAAAAATACTGAAAATAGTAAGAGAGTCATTCTTTCAAGAGCCCAGAGAAGCTTTTTGTACTTCCTTTGATCTTTCAGAAATAGACTTTCTATATATATTTATACCACGCACAATTTAATAATAGTCTACTATTCTACTTATAGCAGTATTTGTACATTTCGAAAAGTGACGAAGATTTTTTTTTTCAAACTCTTGCAAACTATGCTACACGTTATTACAATATATATATTTCTATTTTGTCCCAAAATAAATTCACTTATGTAAACATGTTATGCTTTTTACCAACAAATAAAAGGAAAAATCTTGACATTTGTCCAACTTGAAAAACAAGCTCGGAGTCGCCATAGGTTAAATCTGAATACAGTGAATTTTCCTCCTTCAAATGTATTACTTTCTTTCTTTTAACATGATTCGCAGACGACAGTCGCCATTACTAAAAAACACGTGTTTAAATTTTCCGGGTGGCATACGGATATCGGCTCTCACGGCGTGGTTACTGATAGGCTTAACTCAACATCGGGGTCCCATCACGACAACTTGCAATTGCCTGACCCCCCGAAAAGATAAATCCTGACCCGGAACCGAAGTTGGAAAGACGAGCCTTCCTCTCGAGTATTTTCTTTACCAACATGGCTTCCTCAAGGCGATCGAGAGGAAAAATGAACATTTTTCATTTTTTCTCAGTTTCGGCCCTCGGTAGATGTCGGTTTCACTATCTGGAGTATCCGGTTAAGATTTCCTTGTTAAGGCACAATAGAGCCAGGGAACTGATAAATCTGTCTGGGCCTTAAATACTATCTACCCTCTCATCTGTGGCCACTCAATGTCGTGGAAGTGTTACATATACCTGAGGTACATAATACGGGTGAAAACATTACATATTGTCCGCTACAGTGTAAAAAAACCCATTTTTAAAAGATGGGAAGATGTGATGATAATGATAAAACCCCAAGGTCTCTGCCCACACGCGTACAATAAGTAACAACTTATTGGCTTCAACTTTCTCCAATCTCCATTTTGTATCTGTTTTGAGTTTTAAACAACAAAGCTTAATACACAAACCTATATAGCGTCATGACCTAATAATTTCAAGGTCATGTGAAAAAAAGGTCAGAGTAGCACTTCAAAACTTTTCTGTTTTCCTCCTTTGATGTATTGACGTTTATACTTTATATGCAACGAAAACACAAACAGTTGAAACCTCTCACAGAAATTTAAGAGGCCTAAACGAAGGCCACATTGGTTATATTACTAAGAGGACTAAACAGGGCCTCATATCACAATTGATATATAAAGTAAAAGTGTTTTTGTCCAAGAGATATTATGAAAACCCAAATGTTATAAAATTTAACGAGCTCATGAATATTTTTAATGTAGAAAAACTAAAAAACTTGTCAAGATTTAATAAGAAAATTTTCAAAGTCTGTTCTTCCAGAAACCAACTTTAGCAACCTACTGTATTGTAAACTTTACCTTTTTTTATCAATATTACTCCTACTGTACATGTGATCCTTGACTGTGTTTGTGTACATTTGTAAAAACTGATTTTGAACCTCAAATACCAATGAACTGGTCTTGAGTGAATAAAGAATTGAATTGAAAGTGAGAATACTTTTATAATAATAATAATTTATATCTAAGATAATTCAACTTTTGAAAAAAATTCCGATGTAAATGAATTAAGTGAGATAATTTTGTTGTTGCTGATTTACAAGTATGTGCAAACACTAATTAATGGTGGATCCGTTTTTATCTATCAAAGAGGTGTTAAATTTTATGCATCTGAAATTGGGAAAATACCCGACAAATGTTTTTTTTTCTGTTACAAAAGACAAGCATCATTTTGCACTAGAAAGAAATTACTTTGAATATACAAATCTCGGTCTATACAATGCATGCTGCACAGCGACAACATTTAAGCCATGAAGCCTACTACTTGTCCACTTGAATCTGGACTGCGCACAACAATTTAAGGGTGGTTTTTGCCAATTAGTTTGCTAGCAAGTTGTAATGCATGTTGAGCTTTAGACGAAAGTAAAATAAAACTATGTCCAACCATCGTATAGAATGTTTGAGTAAATGCAATTAAAAAAAAAGGACCCATTTGTTTTGTTTTTTTGTAATATTCTTTAACTTTTTAAAATTGGTCCCAGATACCGCATGTACGACGTACACCACATGGTAAAAAAGCCAGTTATTAAATTTTTTTGTTTTTCACCACTACAATATTTCTGAAGTCGTGTCCGTTAAATTCAGAAGCCAAATATGAATCATGATTTGAAGATCTGCATTGTTTATAGATAAAAAAAGATAAATAAGAATATATAAATATCAGTTATCACGTTTAAACTTGGCTCAGCCTCTCCCTACCGAAGTTGGCTTGAGGGGGGGGGGGGGGGGGTGTTAGGGTCTATAAAAAGAAACGGCTAGTTGCAGGATAATGCAACCGGGAAAACGGAAAAACATGAACATCCCATCTCATATATTTTTTTTTAAACTACATGTAATATTTCTTTTAATTTGTGTTCTAATTTTGTATAATCGTCTCTTCATTTTGTTGCCGTTTTTTACTTCGATGCAATTCATTTTCATACATATGATGAAGAAACGCGGGGAAAATAAATGCCATTTGGCTAAGGATAGTAGATGCCTATTTTGCACTCTGAACCCATGAAATTTAAAGCGAGATTCTTTGGAGAAATAGAAAATTTACGAAGATAATGTCATAAAAACGTACATACGTTTATGCAGACAACTTGATATGGAACAGATTAGAATAAGAATGGGCTTATTATATTATATAAAAAACAATACATAGTTGTATGTTTGAAACAAATTTAAGATTCAAAATTATGCTGAGCTATCATTTTTAAGTTTTAAATACAAATTATAGAAATTTGAAATATGTATCCGTTCAAAATTACAGCTTTCTTGATTTGAAAAATGTTGGTCATCTTTGGAAAGTATTATAGATTTTTAAGTGAATAAGCCAATATATGATACATGTATGTAAGATTAAGACAACCTCTTGGTTTATTATATAACTTTTTTTCGGGGGTGGGGGTGGGGGGGGGGTGAATGAGTGTAGTATGATAAGGGGTAATAATAAAAAGCACAAAAACATAATACAATCATATTTATACAGTTATGGATACATTTGTGTGTTCTTAAAAAAAAACCCACAAATTTAAAAAAAAGAAGTCAGAAATGGCTCAGCTGATCCGGTGAAGTATAGTAATTTCTACCCATGTCATCTTTACCCCAAGGAAAACAGGCTGTACAGTAGCCCCCCCCCCCCAGAAAATCTGGTTACATAGCAACTTTCTCTAATAATATGTCAGTTTTCTCCTCGTTTTATATAAGCAGTTTTCTTCGTGAGAAATGTTTTATAAGTAGATTTTAGATATATTTTCGCATATTTTCGAAGATATGTATATGTATTGTTATCAACACATTTTATCGCAAACTTTATGTGTGCATCTAGTATATAGATTGCAATAGATTGTAGATTTCAGCTTTATTAAAATGGCAAACATTAAAAATATTGGCGTTATTAATCAATATTACATTTACATGCGTGAACTACTGGAACCCCCCTCATATGTAATATTAGTCCACTTTTAACTCTGTTTAACCCTATCAATTAATTGTAAAATGTAATAATATCGCAAGTCGTTACACGTACTGTCATCACAAGAAGAAACAAGAACAAACATGGATATCTTCATGCCCCAGGTTTCGACAAATGCCAATTTTTGTCTTTGATATAGTGATTTAATTTCTTGCTTTTATTTGAAAAACCATCCGCGAAGTCTTAAAAAATGCATGCACTTGTAATTAATTTTTTTATATACTTTTGTTCTAATATATTGTTATGTTGTAAATTTTGGAATCAAAATTGATATGAAAGCCAAAAGCTGCTGTACCATTATTTTTAATAAAGTTGATATTGTTTGTATGGGTGATATTCTAAATTTTTGGATATAGTATTTTCGTTCTGGAAAGATTGGATGAAGATTTTGTTCTTTAACCACTTAATTGCCATAAAAGTTCTTATGCCCATAAGTACGTCAACATTTTTGATAATTAATGCTAACAATAGATTTTTCTATTTTTGTTGAAAAAAGATGGGTGGATAAGTCGTGTAAATTGGCTTCGTAAGAACGAAAAGGGATCTGAAAAATTAAAAAAATATTAACAAATCTGATATTTTTCGTTTAAAATCATTGAAATTAATGTATGTGATGTGTTAACCTTAAATACCTTTGAAATATTTATGACATGTATCTGTACAATGCGAGGTAACTCTAATTGATATTAGTCAATGGTTTGTATTCTCCTTTCAACCACCTACTTTCGCAACCCTATGCACACTGTGGCTCCCATCAAATATTATGAAAAGAAAGAGAACTCCCCCATAAAAAAAAAAAAAACAAAAAAAAAAAAGCAAAAAAACAACAAAAACAAAACAAAAAGCAAACAAATGTAATTTAATCTGCAAGTTCCGGCAGAATGAAGAAGTACCGATATGTCATTTTCTTTTCTCTGTTATTTTTTCCTTCTAAAATCATTTATTCATACAATATCAATAATAAAATAAAATCAAAGAAATTCCATGAGTAACAAAATTTTCAATTAATTAAAACACTCTGCATTATTTATTAATCAACGGAATATTCTCATACTTATGAATTGAATTAAAAGAATAATTGACATAGATCTACAAAACTCAATTAAGGAGGCCGGGTGGTAAAAAAATTACCCATTAGATCTATGTTTAATACTTAGATATTACAATTTGTTTTATTCTTAGCTATAAACTATAATTTTAAGAAAAATTCCATATTATATTTAAATAACTTTCCGTATCTTTATGCATAGCTCTTCATCATCGGAAGAACAATTTCAAAATGGCCGCGACCATCCAACTCTTTAAATCGATATCCATGAAATCACTTACTATATTATTTCTTTTACATATTTTGTTTGTCTAAAATTAAACATAGCATTGTAATTAACAATATGCTTGCTCTCTGAAACCATTTGGTTTTATCCCAGTAATCGTCACGCCAGCATCCAATATGGCGACGACCCAACAAGGCATAAAATTAAAAATGAATTTTGTTTGAACCAATTAGATATACCTTGTGGATTGCATGTCTCTTTGTTAAATTGTGTCAAATATGTGCTGCGTTCCTTCCACATAGGCAACAAAATAATCAGTAATTCGATGTATTTTACGCTACCTATTCCTTTCTCATAAATAAAAAGTGCAGTGTATGATATTATTACAAACAGTAGAATTCTTTAGAGGGTTCTAGAAGTCTGGCCAGGACATACCTTAAAACCCGGCCTGGCCTCAAAGTTGGCCTGTTCTCACTTTTGGCCTCAAAATTAAATGGATTGGGCCGAAATTATGGCCTGTCAGCAGAAACTGGCCTGGCCTCAAATTTGGCATATAAAACAACATTTTTGGTCTCAATTTTATTTTTTGATTTTCTTTACATATTTGATGATTTTATTGATTTTTAATTGATTTATTTACAATACACATTAAACATCCCACTTGGTGCTTTAGTGTCTTATAGTGATCGATAGTCTATTTAAAATTAAAGTTACAATGGAAGATATATATAGTACAAGCAATGTATGTATAACATTTTGATTCAGTCTGTTATAAATTCTAAAGAACTTAGGAAAGTGATTTTGCCCTGTCATTGTATAGCCATTGCGTGTTATTTGACAGTTTGTTATTGTCATTTTTCATTCAATCGCTCAAACTGCTCTCAAGATTGGACTTTATCAATGTAACTCTTCCTATATTTATGACTTGCATGAGAAAATGATAATAAAAGAGGCTAATATTTATTTATTTATTCTAATCAACATCAATCGCACATGTTAAATAATTAATGTGATAGAAAAACTTAACAAAAAAAACAAACAAACAAACAAACGAAAATATGCAACAGTATATTGCATTTGTTTTTGTGTCGAAACGATGCCTTGATGCTGTGAGCAAGTTTGTAAACGAATCGATATTTTTCTATGGTAAAACAAAATCTCATCTCCCCTTATGAATATTTAATAGTTTCTCGTAAAATTTAACATGGATTCTCAAAATTCTTAAACCAATTTGTCAATAATTTATAGCAGAAATTGAGATGAGCAGTATTTTAATTGGAGAAATGACATTTTGTGCTATTGATTACATATTAATATCTACAAAGTTAGCTGCATGTTACAGTATTGAATCACATATCGATTTTAAATCCTAAATAGCAAATCACCTAAACATTACTTATTTTCATAAAAAATGGAAAAATACAAGTTCCATGTAAAATCAATACAATTTTTGATATAAATGTTACATATAGCATTTTCGCGAATTACATTAACATCGATGTTTTGCAGATAAAAAATGTTAATAGTAATAATTGCAATGCAACGTGGACCCTCTCTCATGAAAGAAAAACTCGTTTAATGTTTGCAAATAACTCCGACATCTTCGGTATGTTTACAGTCATGTGACGTTCTATAGATACAGTCCAATATTGTTGCCTCATTACATACACAACTCACGTCATCCATTAAAATATCCCCGGTGCCACTTCCATATTTATGAGTTACCTGTAATGCACTGGAAAGAAAATATAACGCATCAGATACAGCATTATGTTGAACATAATATACACTGACCAAATAAGTCAAGTGGATAAGACACAATTAAGTTCTAAAAACTTATGATAGTTATCTTCTTAATACTTACATTATATATTACACTTTGTGCCGTACAAATTACAGTGTAAGTGACAAAGAAATAAAATTCTTATTTTGAACGTCTTTAATAATTTATTTGTTTAAGCAGAATTATAATAGAGTCTTATAAGAAAAAATGCCAATACAAATATTTTACAATGACATTAAATATTTCATTTTTTTGAAAAAAATTTGATTAAATATGAAAAGAAGAGAAGAGAAGTTAATATTAAACATTCAATTTCCAATGGAAAATTTTCTTTTACTTTATATAAGTTCATGCTTTAAAAATCATACATAGAATGGTAGATCAGACGGACAATTTAATTTGTTGACGATCCAGTCTTATTCAACAAGCTTTACTTACCCTGGAAATCCCAAACTTCTACAAACGACATTGGCATCCGACATTCCAAAAGAATCATCACATACGGTTCCCCAGGATCCATACTTGTAGACTTCCACTCGCCCTTCAAAGGACACATTGGAACCAACTAACCTGGTGTAACCTAAGGTAAGATAAACATGTAAGTTTTATAAATTTTTCTTTGAAAGTAATTTGGCAGGTGAAAGGAATTGTTTGATATTATTGCAAATCATTTTGCAATAATTTTTTAATTGATTGTTGCAACCAATGAAATGTATTGCATATAACTTGTTATTATTACTGTGTTTATTTATTTATTTTTTTTTGTAAAATGAAACTGTTACTTGGTTTTTTGTATACGTTTTATGAATGAGCAAACTGTTTGTTACTGAATCTATTATTGAAACTCATCTCATATCACCTATTTTAACGTGAATAATGTATATAAATTTACTTTCTTTCTATTTTTTTTAATCAAACGGCATAATTTAATTTTCTTCTACGTTTTCCTTCGGATTCAACACTTTTGCTTTCCTGTTTATTTGTAACAAAGGACAGAAAACACTGGAAAGAATTCTTTAACCATATCACCAAGTTTCTCAAATCACACTGATAAACTGTAAATAGGGTTATTTTTGCGCCGTTTCTTTTTTCACCCTTTCTAACTTGCAAACGATTTCGCTCTGTCTTAATTCGCCCGACGCAGTTTGAAATAGATACTCTTACTGAAAAAAAACACAGTTATTCGATATTCTTTTACATGCGCAAAAAAATGAATAACATTTGAAAAACTGATTTTTTCCAGTTGAATAAACATGTAAGAATAGATTGTACATTTTAACTTCTGAAATCAAAGTTTAAAATCCAAGGTTTTTATAAGCAAAACCATGAAAAAAGCTAGCGATTTTTTAGTTTTCCAAAACAATACTTTGTTTTAGTTTTAATATTGTTTCCCCCTGTAACTTAAACAGGTTGCGTGGTCTTCTGTCACGCTTTTTATGACACAATGATAACAGGATATGACACATTGATAACAAGATATGACAAATAAAAGGTTATTTGGGTCCCTTTTATATTTCATTCACAAAATTTGAGACTATGCTTAATGTCTAAGACAATTTTAAAGACGATTTAAAATTAAATTACACAACAAGTAAATTAAAAAGTTGCTTACTATGTTTACATTGGTAATCAAGAAGCGACCATTTCCCGCCAATAGAACAGTTAATGGTTTGGGTGGTACCATTACCGATGAAGTCCGAGGTACAACCATAAGTAATGGACGGCGGAGAATATGTCCGCTGAACAATATTTCCGTTTGGTACATGTATCTCTGATTCGGAACAATCTTTTAAATTGAGTAAAATTTTAAATTGAGTACAATTTTACACGTATTATATGTACAACAAAATAAAGTCGATATGATCAAAGTTTTAAAAGAGAAAAAAACTTTACACTGTTCATTAGGTATTTACAGGTTTGAATATTTTGAATATACAGGCGTATTTTCGCTACTACTTTTGGTATTTTATATCATAATATTTTTAATAACATATCAATTAAATAAATGTATTTAAATCATTTTCCCCTTTTTTGTTTGTATTATATACAGTACAGCTCGCAGTTAATGATACCTGTCTCAATGCAAACTTTCCTATTCCCTGCCATTGTAACACATGTGGAGTAGTTGTTGCAAATCTTATCGCCACAAACGTTACTCTGATGGTCTGTCCTCTATTGAAGAAATAAGACGGCACCGTCATTTGTTATGAATAGATAAATGAATTATAGGAAAATAAATTATGAAAACAAAATTTAAAAAAAAGGTTAATGACGTACTTCATGGAACAAACCGGATTTAAATCTATCAAATTTATGTTACTTACAACTGTTTCAGCATAAAAATAGCTATCGTCGTCCACTAGATAATTTGTGTCTTTTTTCTTCCACTCATTGAGCTCACACTCCAACAAAACACGATTAAAGTTAATGGACAGGCAATAGGACATCGCCTCACATTTTCTTAGACACATTTGGAAACCAATGTTCTTCTCAACTCTAGGCCACTTGACAGGCAATCTCTTTCCTATTACTTTATCTTGGTTAACTGGGCAACTGCCAATTTCGGACATCACAACACCAAGTGCTCCTATTTGAATAAGAATTATAAAAGCTAGCATAATTAAGCTTGCCAACATCTAGTTTGATAATAAGCGATGCGAAAGCTCGTGTAAGAATGACAGCCCAAGTATAAAGCAAACGCATAGATAGTAAATCAAAGATGAATTATTAATACCGGCGCATGTGCAATTAATGGTTTGTGTTCTTTTCTGATATATAACTAAATTTGACAAATAAATTGTGAAGTGTTGAATCTTGAATATTTCTCGTAAAAGTTTTAAAAAAAATGGTATATGGGTATAAATGTACAAGTACAATGTGTGATGCTTATTAAAATTGCACTAAATTCAAATTGTACTACTAACAACAGAAAATGACAAAGATATCAAATGTAAAGTATATTCATAAAAACTTAAAATTATAGTTTTAGTCAAAAATTTTAAGTAACCGTTTAACTGAACATTTTGCTGGAGCATGTCTATCTATTGAAATAATCATGCAGTTTACAGCAAAAATATGCAAATGTTCACAGTACAAATTCCACAGAAAAGATTAAAAAAATAAATCAATTCTCGTTAAACTAAACTATATAACACCCGATATATTCAGGGCTAAAATCATAACTAATTCAAAATCACACATTTTCCTACATGACAGATCGATAAAAGTCGATAAAAATCTGCAGTTTTTTTTGGCATCCATATGGATGAAATTTTACAATATTTTTCGATTCCATTTTATTGAATATCACTTAAGAATTGATTGGCATGAAATATTCACGTAAAGGAATCAACTCTGTTTTTATATTTTTAAAAAAAATCAAATTAATGATAATCCATTGAATTAAATCTTATCTGTTTAAAGTTTTTCATTCATATTTGTTTTTCAAATTTTTTATCTCGATTAATTCTTGTCAGTATTATTGTAGAAAAGGTTAAAAATATCTCTTCTGTACAGGGAAAAATACTTCTGACTTACAAAAAAGCTAAAATTAAAAAAAAATTCTATACAAAATAAAACAACGTTGTTTATTTTGCAAGAATGTTCAATCATTTGTTATCGCCTTGCACTAAAATCATTCTAACTTATCTTCAGCTGCATTTGCTTTAAAGGCATGTACATCACATGCACATAAGGGGTTTTCTTTATCAAAGCGTAATGACAGAGTATTTTAGATTCTAGCACTATACATTTAACAAAGGTCCATATGTATTACTTGTACGTTAAGTCCATATAGCAACGTAAATATTTTCAATCAATCTTCCTTTGCAAAATGTACAATAAGCACAATGCTCTCTGAATACAGTATAAACGGTTTTAATATGTGCAACAATAAAAGCAAAATGGTTTTTAAATAAAAAATTAAAGTTTCTGTTTATTGTATTGACATTGGATTTGTAACATTGACACATTGTTAAAGTGCATAAGCTGATAATTGTTCTCCAAACGTGCGCAAGTGTCAGCATTTCTTTGTATTTTATATCCTGCCAGAGTAAATAAAATATCTAAAGGCAATAGATATGAGAGTACATTTATTTTGTCTTATATGGTTTTTATAATCAGAAAAAATATTATTTTGATTTCACCCTTGTGATTGCTTACTTCATGTCACAATTCGGTCTTATACGGTTCAAAGAAATTGTTTATAACAACATTCTTACATGTATTCGTTATGACCAGTGCTTGGTTCTTAATAATTTTGCTCACCGAACTCTTAGACGCATGTCTCTTTCTCTGGGTCTGAAATCAGGCGGTAATGATTACCTACTACAAGTCCTAGCGTATACAACAGGTCAACACTTAGCAGAGGCAGTCACTATGTTAACGCTTTATGCAGGAGGACGGACAATGTACTTCCTCTAACCAAAGGCGTATGCCAACCCTAATACCATAGCGACGTATCAGCGACGACAACTCTAAGAGGACAGCCTCTATGACATCAAACACTAGTTGTCGGCCTTATATAACTGGTCTAATATTACAAGTATTAACAAGTATTTCGAGGCAATCCACCTACCAGTTCGAAATTTGTCTAGCAATTTCTCTCTCATCTATTCTTCTCGAAAGTGGGTAGAGGAATGAACGCTGCAGCTGTGACGCGCTCATTTATATACCCTTTGTGGGTCACATGGCAATCTTCGCTGGTTGCTAAGTGACTATACAATATCAATATTCATAGGCCGTATGGCATAGTTACATAACATATAATCGTTACAATAATACCTTTTATCATGTTTCACATCAATAACAACTTTTACTATATCCCAAGTTCAGCACCAATTTTACCCTACAAAATTAACGAATTTTTTAATTGTTTGAACCAAAAATGATGACTGTCACACATTCTGTGAGAGTCTAATCTTAATACAGATTTGGTGAATTGGTATTCTTGTGTCAAAGTGACTTGGACACGATTCGAGATCAAAATTTTATTTTTAACTTTTTATGTTTAAAATTGTTTACTTGTGCATTTTGAATGATTGACCACAATTTGAATATTAGAAGTCAAGTTACAAGCGAGATACAGAGGTTAGAAATCATTATTATGTGAACATAGCTCGAGTCTTATATGTGTTTACAAATATGCACAGTACAAAAAGAATCTATTTCTTTGACAAAATGATTCATGCCAAACAAAATAAAGAGATTTATTGTGTTCAAAAAATGATACTATCAATAAAAAACCATGCAACATTTGATTAAAACTAATTCCATTACCACATATATGTTAGCATTATCAAGCCCTTCAAGAAATGTTACATTTCAATTTCTTGTGGTGTTTTTAATTACCCCTCCAAAATCAGGGCAAAAAATGACTGTACCTTGTTCTTGACATGAAAGTCAGATATTACATGTATAATAGTGTCTATGGTCGAATGAATAACGCTCTAAATTTTGGACAAGTCAACCAACATTGAAAAAAACCCACCTAAGTACGTTCCTACAGTTGATAATAAACAGTTTGAATAAAAATGTCGTATGATTTCCATTAGAAATTGTAAAGACTCTCAAATAGGATAAATAAATGATTTAACTTAGTAGCTCAATGGGACAATTAAAATAGAACAGGGGAGATTTTTACCCATCCTGAATATCAATTTTACAATGAAAAAGCTCGTCGATAAGACCGTTTAGTTTAATTATTCACACATGAAGAATTAAGAGTTTATTGAAATTTATCAAAAATATCAAACGAGCTGCACCAATAGGCCGTTAAGCATCCTTCCAATTGTTTAAGAATCGATTTACTTTGTGAATATTTGTACTGCCTTCCGTGTGTTTTTGCTTAAGAACTTACATGTAACAACACATATTACAGTTAGTTAACCAGTTTCATTTTATTATCCACGACATCTAAGTAAACAAGGAAAAGCGCGGCTCCTGATATGCGCACAATGTCACTTGAGTGGTGAAATGAAGTTTGTGTGAATGGCAAAAAGCTACAACAAATTAAACAAATATAAAAATAAATAAATGAATACGTACAAAGTAATAAAAATATGTTTGTCAACAAATTAAAAACATAGTTCAGCACACATAAATGAACATAAAAAGGTTCATAATTAATTTGTTTTAAAACAATACTATCAAAACTTACATCGTGGTCGGCCACAGTTTCTCTAGGTTAAATAACGTCTGGACAGTTCAGAGACTTTTACAGGAATGAATTTGTATGCCTAAAATACTGATACAGTGGCCAGATTTACACAGGAAACGACAAGGTTCCATATATAATTAAGATAAATATTAAAATGCAGGCTTTAACCAACCTAAGTAAACAAAGCGCATCAAAATTCTACTTTAACGTCAACAGCAGACACTACTAATAAACTAATGGTCAGCAGACCGAATTTAAGCGTGAGAACACATTAGTTATAAAAACAACAGAAACACTAAATTTGCTTAATTACACAAAGTTTGATACATTTGTAAATGTTACTAAAATATAAAGACTATAGGTTCTAAATGATATAAACAAAATGCAGGAAAATACAAAACTGTGGAATCATTTAATTTCGTGGGGGCCAATGTTCTTGGATTGTTGTTTTTTTGCTTGTTCTAGGGGTTCTAATTTCGTGGATGATTCAGTTTTCAATTTCAGTAGGTAAACCAAACCTTTTATAATTAGTTTTCGTTGAAGATGTAAATTCGTGGGCGAGGGCTACCCACGATTACCACGAAAATTGAGCCACCACGAATTCTAATGATTCCACAGTATTAAAAGGACATAGTCACAATTTTGGTCAAATTCTATTTTTATTATTTACAATGCTTTAGAAATGCATTTCTATGATCAATAAAATTTGAGAGTCATTCGTAGAGTTATAAGCAAGGTACAGGGCTCACAATTCTTTGCCATGTAAACAAGGCTCGTGCCCTGTTTTTGTCTACATAGGTTAAATATACCAGTAAGAAATCTTTTTCCAGCTTATTTGTCTTTTTATTTATCTTAAGCATAGATAAACAGTTCATAACGTCAACACATTCGTTTTAGGTTTAGAACTGAGTTTTTACTTCAACATTCAAAATGTAAACAAACGCTTGCTTTGTTTACAAAGCGAAAATTTTCAAGATCTGTAACTCGCTTTTAACTCAAAAAATGACACTCAAATTTCGCTTGCCTATTGAAGTACTTTTCTGATGCAATGTAGATATAAAAATCGGATAAATAATTTTTGACCAAATCGTGACCATGCCCCTTATTTTGGATAAATGAACATGAAGGATTTTACAACTTTGTACAAAAATAAGATGGCTGGTATGGAAATGATAGTGATCAAATCTAATTGATAGCTATTGCGGAAACGTGTAATTTTTTCATCACATTGAAATGGTTAGACACGTGATGCTCAAGACTAATGCATCGAACATCGATGCGCTTTTATTGCAGGTGTATCAAACATTGACTATAAATAAATGGCTAAATCAATATTTTAAGCAACTATATCAAATATAAAAAATTGAAGCAGTGTTTCTTGCAAAAATCTTAAAATTTTTCGAATTAACGTAAACAACGAGCATTCTTATCTAAAGCTAGATTTGCTTAAGGGCATTGTGCTATTACGTACAATATTTTCTACAGCATGACATCAACATTTTCTATCTTATAGCTGTACCAAATCGTGACCATGCCCCTTTAACTCTTTGAAGAAAGGGGGAATGGGCAATTTTATTGAAATGACAGACTTATAAATGGCGTTTATACACTGATAAACAAACTTGGTTTGACAAAATATAAAGATACAATACTAGTATGATATTTTTGGAAAATTAATGCAACATGTATTAATGCATATGATGTTTTGGAAGGCAATATGTGGGTGTGTTTTTCAATTAATGAATTTAAATAATTTATTTTGATTTAAGTATATGTCCTTATTTTGGATAAATGAACATGGAAGATTTTACAACTTTGTACAAAAATAAGATGGCTGGTATGGGAATGATAGTGATCAAATCTAATTGATAGCTATTGCGGAAACGTGTAATTTTTTCATCGCATTGAAATGGTTGGACACGTGAAGCTCAAGACTAATGCATCGAACATCGATGCGCTTTTGCAGGTGTATCAAACATTGACTATAAATAAATGGCTAAATCAATATTTTAAGTAACTTTATCAAATATAAAAAATTGAAGCAGTGTTTTTTGCAAAAATCTTAAAAAAACTTCGAATTAACGTAAACAACGAGCATTCTTTTCTAAAGCTATATTTGCTTAAGGACATTGTGCTATTACGTAAAATATTTTCTACAGCATGAAATCAACATTTTCTATCCTATGGCTGTATATCAAATAAAAGTACACATATACAACAAGAAATATAGTTTTTAAGTAACAAAGAAGTCGTTCCAAATTTTTCTCTAAACTACAAACATTTCTATAAAATTGAACATTTTACGCGTTTTTTTTTCCAAATAACATTCTTTCACTTCGCAATTGTCAACTTGTACTGTGGTTTCCTTCCTAGTCTTTTAGCACAATTAAATATATTTCATTGTTAAGGAGATCAACGAATTAACGTGTTCATCGAAGAAATAAAATGTGATGAATTTATAGAGCAATTATCCTTATATATTTTAGTTTACCTCTGTTTAGCTCACATTTGTTCTCCAAATGGCGATTTTTGTGTGATGTAATATTCTTGTGTGGAATTTTTATTGAAATTGGTGAATAACTTTCAATGCAAAAAGGAAGAACCGGTTAACCCCCCCCCCCCCCCCCCCCTAAAAAAAAAACCCCCAAAAAACCCCCATATCATTTCTAAATGTATATTGTGCAAGGATAACACAAAAATACATTGACAAATATTTTCCTAACAGTGCATTGCAGGTACGTCCAAGTGCTGCATTTGGGAATGGAAGCGGGCCAATATTAATGGAGGACATGTTGATATTATATACGTTTGCAATTTCTTTCGTACAGCATTTAAAACATTTAAAAAAACATTAAAAAAAAAGATTTCAGCGCCTTTTAAAGATATAAAAGATACACATATATTACATAAAATTCAGTATTTACCAAGAGGCAAATATATTATTTCTATCCATTTTCTCGTATATCTTTTACTGTACTATCGTCATCTCAATGATGTAGTGACATCACTAGTCGTTAAGTACCTTTTATGGATTCCGCTGTTAAGCAGATCAACGAAATCATTTCTTTATCAAAGTAAAAACAATCACGAATTTGTATTGCTTATATCATTAACAGCTTGCATTTGTCCTCTAAAGCTCGTTTCAACTGTCTTTTCCGTGTGATGTAATATGCTTCGGTAAATGAAATGCTTAAATTTTGTTGATTAAGTAGTGCTGTAATCAATGTTTAAAGATATCTTTAGAAATTAATAACTCATAGTCGATAGTCAGAGGTTTAATAATGTTCATACTGAATTCCCGTGTCATTTTTATTGTAATTTGTGAATAACCCTTACTACAAAAAGAAATGACCAGGTAAAAAGCAAGTATTACATCTAAGTGTTCATTGCACATGTATAACACGAACATAATATATATGATACATATTCCCATTTCAGTGCACTGCAGGTATGTCCACGTGCTGCATTTGGAGCAGGTACCGGGCAAATATTGATGGATAAAGTGACAACGTGTATTAATAAACCTATAATAAATATTTATATTAACGGTAAGTTATTCTGTAATGTTGATGTTTACATATCCGTATCGGATGTAACTTTATTGTAAAAATAATGCTGCAGTCAGGCCATAAGCGCGTACTATAATCATTGTGAAATAAAAATAATGAGTATAAAACATTCCCACAGATTTGAATGTAAGGAAACATATTTGCTAATGTAAATATTGATAATTGTTAAGGGTGATGTGCGACAATCTTTTACATTTGAGAAGAAAAATGTCAACATTTCTTAAACTAGTTTGTTTCTATCCAAAACTTGCTATACCTTTTGTAAAATGATACAAGAGTATCATTTGAAAATTAAGATGTTGTTTCGTATGCAAATAACGCATACAAGGGCAGAACAGTGCATTTTCAAAACACTTTTAACTGCGCAGCTACAGACTAAAATTTAGGATTTAAAAAATATGAAAGGAAGTCATTAGCGTCCACTCTACAACCATTTGTTGAGAAAAAGGCCAAAGGTTGCTTATTTAAGTTGAGATTTTGTCTCGAATGAGGGTATCCTTTTCTTAAAATGAGTCTCAAAAACCATCTCACGAGATATTTTTGTCTGTGTCTATGAATTTTTAAGGTACATAAGTGTTATATTTTTATTGAAAAATAAATGTTTATATTTTCTTTAAAAGAATTATTTTTTGGACCCCTTTCCTACTTCTAAAGAATTTAGATTATTTCATACTTATAGAACTAAAACTATATAATTAGAACTGGTATAGAGATGTCTGTCACAGTCAATATTGTTTTAAATTCTTATCGATGAAAAGATAACGTCAATGTGCCTCCGTAGACATGGGAGTTCTAAGTATAGCCTGGAATTTTCTTGTTCTAAAAATAAATACCATGTACTAACTGATGAAAATATGGTGCCCTATTTTAAGGCAAAGTTTCTACATTAATGTACAAAATTCAATCTTTTTCCAAACAAATGGTTAGAGAGGACACCAATGAACCCCCTTATATTTTTTTCAGATTTATAAATCTTCAAATAAGTCATTAGCTGCGGAGTTCGACAGCTGTTTTCAGTGATTAAAAAGGCATTGGCCTTTTCTTGTATGCATAATTTGCATACAAAACAACATGTAGAATATTATATTCAGTGATTTTATAACTTTTGGCAACAGTTTTGGTCAGTTTTGGGCAGAAACAAGTCAGTTTAAGAAATGTTTACATTCTTATTCTCAAATATAAAAGATGGTCGCTCATCCTCCTTATCGAATAATTGAGTGCTTATTTTTCAGAATACATCACTTTCTACGAGGCTTATAGTTTACGCACAGGGGTCAAGCCCGTTTTAACATTAATTTCAATGTAACCATAAATAAGGAAAGGGTCGAACTCTAACCCAGATAAAAAAACTACCAGCTCGCTTCAAAAGCCTAATAAATGAATTATTTCTATAACACTTGCCATATGCATGCATTTTTCAGAAAAGTAATGTCTAAGAAACACTCATTAAGTGTATGACGATAACGTTCTCTATGTTGAAACAATCGTAATTTCATTGAATAAATCAACCAAAGAACATCAAAGCGACCAATTTCCTCTTAAAAGACAATGAGTGCGCCGACTATTATTATCAATCATGAAACCATATTCATTACAATCAGAAAAGTAAAGATTTTCAGTGAGTAACTTTGCTTATAGGGCAGTAAAGCGATTGTTTGTTATAGATAGTTCATACAAGTTCCACTGCTGAATAAAAACTTTTTAAATCTAATTATATAGAACAACTTGCATATCTGACTCTTTTTTAGAAAACGTGTGTAGACAAGAGATTTGCAACAATTACTCCATCTGCATAACTTTTCAGGGAATAGAAAAGGTTGCAAAGAAACATGTATCAAAATAGCAACAATTTACGCGGGTGAGTTTATAAAACAATTTGTTGACGAAGTATTAAATAATTTAAGTTAAAAACATGTTTTGTGTTTTTTATAATTTCGACAGTACGGCGTACCGACCAAAGACAATCTAACACAAAAGCAGACCCACAATGGTGACCCTGGGTCTGCTATGTGTCTTCTCGGGGTCTAGTCGGGGTCTGCCTTTTAAACATTTTCCTCTGGTTTGGTCTGTTCAGGATCTGTTCGGGGTCCGCTATGGATTTATCCAGCCCTTGGGGCCATCTTAACCCACTGAATTCAAGTGTGAAACTGATCCATTTGTTTTTCTTACGGCCTGAGAGTCCGTCCCGTGTACATTCAAAATACATGTGTAGAGACATTTGGTTATTTTTCAGTAGTGATATGGGTCTGCTTTTTAAATCGGTGTCTTCTTTAATTGTCCGCTACAGGTTAGCTCGCCATGGCAGACCTGAAATAGACCTCTATCCTGATTTGGATCTGCGTTCTGTTAAATTGGGTCAGGTCGGTACAGTATGTACAAGGCTAATTTTCCTCCAAAAAATACTTAGATTACAATCATCAATCCACAAATTCATTGTTAATTAGAAAAATATTTCACAAAATGTTCACTTAACTTTTTGAAAATTCTTTGACCTATGATACCACATATCTTTAAATCAATGTACCACACGTTGTTACTAAAGGTAAACATATTTTTTTTTCTCGATCATATTGTTATTTTTTTTTGTTCATTTTAAAAAATTGATTGTTATTTAACGTGTTTTAAGAAATGTAACGAACAAATGCAATCAGTTTGACAGTTAGTAAAATAAATATATTGGAAAAAAAAGAAAGAAATATTCGATAATAATAAATGAAGTGAATTATCCCACCCTCGCAAAGAAAATTGTACATGAATTGATTAATTAAATGGTTTTTTAAGGATTTTTAAAGGATTGCTTTTAATTGCTGCTTCCGCGCAAGTATATAAACTAGAGCGACACTAGTCACACTTATAAGATATTTTTAAATTGATGAATGCCTGTCCTGAATGAATATTTTGTTTTCAGTTAATGGTTTGTCCTGAATGAATATTTTGTTTTCAGTTAATGGTTTAGGTTGGAAATACTGCATCTCAGATACGTGTAAAAATTTCAACTTGGATCTTGGAAGTATTTCTATTCCAGATAGTGTTTAATACATGTTTACTTTTTAATGAATCAAACACTTTAAATATATAAGTAACATACATTTTTAGAATTTACTTTATCCTACGTCTGGCGTTGCCACAAAAGCGAAAAAAATCAAAACATTTTTATGAAAAAAGAAAGAAAAAAAATAATGTAAAAGAAAATGGGATCAATCTGCTTATTTATATTGACATATACGTATTAGTTAAATCCTTCTCCAAAACATGAAGCTGCAAGAAGCCGGTGCTTATCATCGGTTTCCGTGTTCCTATGCGGATGACAGTCTTCATTGAAATATTGTACGGAATGTTTTAGCTTTTAAAAATTTAATCTAAAAATACATTTATGAATATATGATTATTTGTTTGCAATAATTTTCACTTATAAATGGTCCTCGAGTATTTTTTAAAAGACACTGGAAAAGGTACAATGTCATCTATGATTAGTATGATATTTTAGCTTGATAGAAAGACGTGATAGAAAGAAGAAAACAATTAAACCGTGTCAAATTTGGTATAGATAATAAAATATTTTGATCCAGTACCTGTATCGGCATGGTCTTGCTTACTGAATTACTTTTCGTTGTAACCATGATACATTTTGGCAGGTTTAAAGTGATCATAAGTGAAGATTAACATTTTGTGTTATTATATTTTTGTTAACATCAATTCAAAATGTAAGATTGCAAAATGTTATAAATATCCATCGGGGAATGCATTTTTATTTCCCGGAAATCTAAAACACAAACATTTACAATAATATAATTTCAAAACGATATTGAAAGATCTATGATTGTCGTAAATATTTCCCGATACGCCATGGTTGATTTGATTATGTTAAATGTTATTACAATTGGTTATGAAAACTGGATGAGCCTTTGTTATCTATATATCCAACTGAATGAAACTGAAAGGTTGGACAATGTTAAGGATGACTAAATAGCACAGCTTCTTTCAACTGCAAGCACAAATTGCCTGTAAACATGCACGTAGACATAAAAGATCAATATCAAAATGTTCTAGTCCGTGGAAATTAACCAAAATAAATTGCAAACAATGTAGGATGAGGATTTCAACGAAAGAAGTCATTTGAAATATTCATTTCATAATGAACTTTTTCGTGTTAATGTGTACATCAATCATAACCAATTTCAAATTATTTTTCTTTATGAAATAATAATTTGGTAATGAACCGGCCTCCCATATGAATATAACATAATGTACCATTCCGTGAAAGTCAATTAAAATGGTTTAGGGATTGTGACAAAACAGGTCTCTGACTTTTAAGTTACACACAATATGTTTTTTCTGTATAAAATATTGATATCGTAATGTACTATTCCGTGTAGATCAATCAAAATTAATGAAAAGACTTCTCTGAATTTTGATTAAAACACAAAATGTTTTTCTTTATAAAATATTCATTTCATAAAATAGATGCCATTTGATGTTGATTAATCTATATAAATGCATGGAATTGAAATGAAAGAATTATCTAAACTATAAGCGAAACAAATAAGTGTTCTCTATATAAAATTTAAATTTATTACTCCGTGTAGATCAATCGAAATAAAACACAAATGATACGGATGACTGCAATGAAGAAAAAAATATCGGAATTTTAAACAAAAAAGCAATCTTTTCTGTTTATCAAATGACAGCAATTTAGAATAAGAATAAGAATATTTCCGGACGTTGTTCATTTTACATGTCTTCTTTTGATTTTGTGATTCCCTCCTTACAAATGATATCAATTTAAAAGCAGTGTTGACTGTTGCATTATACTTGAACGTTTCAAATCGAACAAAGTCAAATTTGATAAAGTCCAGTTAAACTTTATATGTACAAAATTCCACTGGCAACGAATGAATAAATATTGCTAAGGAGATATATGATTATAACCCCTGAAATGGTACCGATAACGACACCTTTCTTTTCATATACTTGAAATATTTCAATGTCATACATTGTTATATATAAGATTTCGAAAACTTGATGCCATAATGAAGCATTCCATATTCAAAGAAAGTCTTTCAACTTCAAGCTCATCGCTAGGCCTAGACGTTAAGATTTGCTCATTGCATATGGGAAAAATGATAGGAGTTAACATAGCACCCTTTTTCGTTCTTCGATTGTTTAAGAGATAATTCTAGTACTATGTATTTAGTATAATGATACGAACTTTATAGTCTGCAGAGTTTATTTTGGTGTGGTTCAAAACTTCATGAACTAAAATTATGTGGTTTTACTGAACCATTGTTGCAGAAATACATTCCCAACCACTATTGAAATAATTTATTTCAATAGTGGTTTTATTTCAATAGTGGTTGCAACAATTATACTTTATATACAACGAAAACACAAACAGTTGAAACTTTCACAGAAATATGAGGCCTAAACGAAGGCCACATTACTAAGAGGACTACACAGGACCTCATCTCTCACATGGCTTCACAAAGATTTAAATATGAAGTGAGAATACTTCTATTATTATTTTATATGTAAGATAATTCAACTTTTGAAACTTCCGATGTAAATGAATTTAGTAAAATAATAATGTTGTTGTTGATTTACAAGTGTGTACAAAAACTTATTAATGGTGGATCCGTTTTTATCTATTAAAGAGGTGTTGAATTTTATGCGTATGATATACGGGAAAAAGCCGAAAAAAAATTCTGTTACAAAAGACTCGCATTATTATGCACGAGAAAGGAATTACTTTGAATATACAAATCTCGGTCTATACAATGCATGCTGCATAGCGACAACATTTAAGCCATGAAGCCTACTACTTGTCCACTTGAATCTGGACTGCGCACCACAAGGGTGGTTTTTGCCAATTAGTTTTCTAGCAAGTTGTAATGAATGTTGAGCTTTAGACGAAGGTAAAATAAAACTCTCTCCAACATTCGTATAGAATGTTTGAGTACATGCAATTTAAAAAAGGAACCATATGTTTTTTTTTTAATAATATTCTTAACTTTCTAAAATTGGTTCCAGATACCGCATGTACGACGTACATTGCATTGTAAATAAGCCAGTTATTAAAATTGTTTATTTTTTACCACCACAATATTTCTGAAGTCGTATCTGGTAAATTCAGAAGCCAATTATGAATCATGACTTGAAAATCTGCATTGTTTATAGATCGCACAAATGACAGTTTATAGATATTTTCATTGACATTTTGTTTAGTTTTGAAGATTAAATTTTTTATCAATATATCCTCATATTATTCTTGACATGTTTCGTCATTGAAATGAATTGAATAATAATATCAACACCGATATCATCTTAAAAGATAAATAAGAATATATATTTACATTTTCCAGGGTCCTTGCCTGTGATAACACTACGTATCGATTTTGTACTATATAACTCATAAAGCCAAATTGAGGCGCCAGCGGGGTTTGCTGATCTATTTTAAATAATTGATCGTACGATGGTTTAAAATTATATAAATATAAGTAATAAGGAATCATTCTTTGAATATAATGAGGCGATAATTTCGGTCGGGGCGTGATCAAATCTATCATAAAGCCCTTTGGGCTTTATTGGATTTGACCACGCCCTGACCAAAATTATCACCTCATGATACTCAAAGAATGATTCCTTATTCCTTATTAAATATCAATTATCACGTTTAAACTCGGCTCAACCTCTCCCTACCGAAGTTGGCTGGGGGGGGGGGGAAGGGGGGGGGTCTATAAAATTAGAAAAAAATAGGGAAACGGCTTGGTGCAGGATGATGTAACCGTGAAAACGGAAATACGTGAACATTCCATCTCATATAAGTTTTAAAAATACATGTAATATTTCTTTAAATTTGTGTTCTAGTTTTGATAATCGTCTCTACATTTTGTTGCCGTTTTTTTATTTGATGTATTTTTTTGATACATATGATGAAGACACACGGGGAAAAAATAATTGCCATTTGGGCTAAGTAGATGCATATTTTCCCCTCGGAACCCATGAAATAAAACAAGATTCTTTGAAGAAATAAAAAAATTACGAAGATAATGTCATAAAAACATACATATATGTACTTTTATGCAGACAGCTTGATATAGAACAGATTAAAATAAGAATAGGCTTCTTCAAAAAATACAAATAAAAAAAATCAGAAAAGGCTCAGCTGATCCGGTGTAGTATAGTAATTTCTACCTATGTCATCTTTACCCCTATGAAAACAAGCTGTACAGTAACCCCCCCCCCCCCCGCGCTTCCGAAAATCTGGTTACATAGCAACTTTTAGTAATAATATGACAGTTTTCACCTCGTTTCATAACCAGTTTTCTTCGTGAGAAATGTTTTATATGTAGATTATAGATATATTTTCTCATATTTTCGAAGATGTGAATATTTATTTCTATCAATACATTTTATCGCAAATATGTGTGCATCTAGTATATCTGACGCAATAGCTTGTAGATTTCAGCTTTGTTTGCATGGCTAACATTAAAAATATTGGCGTTATTAATCAATATTACATTTACATGCTTGAACTACTGGAACCCCCATCATATGTAATATAAGTCCACTTTTAACACTGTTTAACCCTATCAATTAATTGTAAAATGTAAAATATCGCGAATCGTTACACGTACTGTCATCACAAGAAGAAACTAGACAATTATTCATTTTAAAGGAATGATCGGCAATAATGATATATTGATAGCTAGAAGCAATCACCATGATTAGTTTGATGTAAAATAATTAAAAAAGTACCGATTTTTACAAAATATAGAATATTTTGAATTTGTACGCCATCATTTCATCATTATAAACCGTCAACAAATTTAATTTTGAAATAAATTTGGGGAAAGTCGTTCGTAAACTCCTTGTTTAGTTTTATATTTTTAACGTAATTATTAAATTTTAATGTATGTTCTTATACTGTTACATTCTTCTTCAGAATAATGAGTAGGAATCTTCAAATAGCATTAACACGTATACAAAGAAAGAGTTGTTTTAAAATAATTTAATGCGAATGAAAAACATTGAATGCCATCATAACTTGCTATAGAGGTCGCATTATAACGTAACCTTGTTTATAAATCAAGCCATCTTCCTAGCTACTATTATGCAACATCAATAGATCGAGGTCAGTTCATGGAGCATCTTCTTATGATTGAGGTCAGTTCATCGTGGTCAACTGAATTACTGAATGAATCTTTTGATCGAAATTCTTACGCGTGAGACAAAATGTGCATTCTTGAATTAATAGGTCGAACTGTATTTTATGTATGTTTGCATCTCTTAAGGTAAATGAATTGAAATTAACCAACTAAACCATACCTAAGTTTTTATAAGAACTACATATGCAAGCGAAATGTGTGTGCACGTGGAAGCATTTGCCGGATGCCTCATATGGACACAACAGTGATCGGCCGAAGCCGATCACAAAAACATGGAGATTTCGTGCCCCGGGTTTCAGCAAATGCCAATTTTTGTCTTTGATATAGTGATTTAAATTCTTGCTTTTATTTGGAAAACCATCCCCGAAGTCTTAAAAAAAATGCATGCACATACAATCGTGCAGTTTCTTGTTATTAATTTTTTAAAAATACTTTTATTCTAATAACATATTGTCATTTTGTAAATTTTGAAATCAAAATTGATGTTTTGTTTTGTTTTGAACATATTCTATTGATTAAACAAAAGGATCAGAAACACGTTCTAACAACTTACAAGTTCCTCTCCTTAAATATAACAATAGTGGTCATGCATATGCATATAGAACAAAAGAAAATATAATATAGATATACACAAAGAAATATTATTTAAATCTCAAGGATTCGTCTATAAACTTTTGTACAGAAGCAAAAATGCTTTTGTTGATATGTAAAGGTAGGTTGTTGTTGCCATATAAAAGTAAATTAGTATCAATATTGACTAAATCTAACATAAACAATTGATCAAATATGTTGTTTCTCGCTCTAGAGTATTTTTTACAAGAAAAAAAGAAATGATACACATCTTCTGTTTGACCACAAAATTGATATGAAAGCCAAAAGCTGCTGTACCATTATTTTTAAAATCATATAAAGTTGATATTGTTTATATGGAGGGATATTCTAAATTTGTGAATATAGTATTTTCGTTCTGAAAAGATTGGATGAACATGTTGTTCTTTAACCACTTTATTGCTATTAAAGCTCTAATGCCCATAAGTACGTCAACATGTTTGATAATTAGTTCTTACAATAGATTTTTCTTGTTTTGTTTAAAGAAGATGGGTGGGTAAGTCCTGTTAATTGGCTTTATAAGAACGAAAAGGGATCTGAAAAATTAAAATATTAACAAATCTGAAATTTTTCGTTTAAAATCATTGCAAATAATGGAAGTGATGTGTTAACCGTAAATACCTTCGAAATATTTATTATCTGTATGATGCGAGGTAACTCTAATTAGATATTAGTCGATGGTTTGACTACTTTCGCAACCCTATGCACACATTGGCTCCCATCAAATATTATAAAAAGAAAGACAGCCCCCCCATCCACCCCCAACCCCCCAAAAAACAACCAAAAAAAACCCCCAACTCCCCCCCCCCAAAAAAAAACCAACAAAAAAAAACACCAAACAAACATACAAAACAAAACAAAAAGCAAACAAATATAATGTAATCTACAAGTTCCGGCAGAATGAAGAAGTACCGATATGGCATTTTCTTTTCTCTGTTTTTTTTTCCTTCTAAAATCATTTATTCATACAATATCAATAATAAAAAAATCAAAGAAATTCCACGAGTAGCATAATTTTCAATTAATTAAAACATGCTGCATTTCTGATTAATCAACGGAAAATTCTCACAGTTATGAATTGAATTAAAAGAATATTTGACATCTACAAAACTCAATTAAGGAGGCCGGGTGGTAAAAAAAAATACCCATTAGATCTATGTTAGATATTTTGATATGACAATGTTTTTTTTTTTAGCTATAAACTATAATGTTAAGAAAAATTCCATATTAAATTTGAATAATTTTCCGTATCTTTATGCATAGCTCTTCTCCATCGGAAGAACAATTTCAAAATGACCGCGACCATCAAGCACTTTAAATTGATACCATGAAATCACTAACTATATTATATCTTTTACATATTTTGTTTGTCTAAAATTAAACATAGCATGCTTGCTCTCTGAAACCATTTGGTGTCAACCAAGTAATCGTCACGCGAGCATCCAATATGGCGACGACCCAACAAGGCATAACATTAAAAATAAATCTTGTTTAAACTATTAGATATACCTTGTGAATTGCATGTCTCTTTGTTAAATTGTGTCAAGTATGTGCTGCTTTCCTTCCACATTCGCATCAAAATGATCAATTATTCGATGTATTTCACGCTATCCTACATGTATTTCCTTCTCATAAATAAAAAAAACCAGTGTTAGAAATTTTTAGAGAGTTTTATATTATTCTTCCAATATCTAGTAGTCTGGCCAGGGCGTACGTAAAAACCTGGCCTGGCCTCAAAGTTGGCCTGGCCTCACTTTTGGCCTCAAATCAGTCTGGCAGCAAAAATTGGCTTTCCTTCAAAATTAGCATATACCAAAATTTTTGGCCTCGATTTTATTTTTAGATTTTCTTTACATATTTGAGGATTTTATTGATTTTTAATTGATTTATTTAAAACACACATTAAACATCCCACTTGGTGGCTTAAGTGTCTTCTAGTGATAATCTATTGAAAATTTAAGTTACAATTGAAGATAAAGTACTAGCAATATATACTTAAAATTCTGATCCAGTCTGTTTGAAATCCTATAGAACCTTGGAAAGTGAATTTGCCTTGTCATTGTATAGCCATGGCGTGTTTTGACAGTTTGTTATTGTCATTCTTTATTCAATCGCTCAAACTGCTATCAGGATTGGACTTTATTAATGTAACTCTTTGTATTTTATTGACTTCTTTGAGAAAATGATAATTCTATTCTAATTTTATTCTAATCAACATCAAAGGTAACAGCATGTATCGCTTTGTTCAAATTCTGATAATGACAAGTCCCTACAGGAGAAAAATTGTTTCCTTGGTATACAAACAAAACATGCATGAAACCCTATTCTAATCAAAAGGTGATGCATGATGACCATTGCTGAATCAAATTATATCGGAGGATGCAATGTTGCAGTCATTCTCAAATGACATTAATTGAATTAAACGAGTAAAATGTAAAACAGCAGAGAGAGAGAGAGAGAGAGAGAGAGAGAGAGAGAGAGAGAGAGAGAGAGAGAGAGAGAGAGAGAGAGCTACAGTTTAACAGGATATATGTACGTATTCAATCATTTTACTTTACCTTAATAAGAAAAAACCAAACAACAATGGTTGCTTTGTTACGCTGATGTTTATTTTTAATTTTATCAATTGCATTGTTAAAATATGGCATAATCTAAAACCTGGCCTGGCCCCATTGGCCTGGCCTGGCCGGGTCAATGGGTCAAGCAAGGCCAGGTTTAAGAGTATGCCTTAAAATATTTCAACATCGCACATGTTGAATAATTAATGTAAAACACGAACTTTAAAAAAAAAAACAAACGAAAAATATGCAACAGTATATTGTATTTGTTTTTGTCGAAACGATGCATCGATGCCGTTAGTAAGTTTGTCAATGAATCGATGTTTTTCTGTAGTAAAAAAAAATCTCATCTCCCCTTATGAATATTTCATAGTTTTTCGTAAAATTTAATATGGGTTCTCAAAATTCTTAACTCAATTTGTCAAAAATTGTTACTTTTGTAGCAAAACTTGAGATGAGTAATGATTTAATTGGAGGAATGACACTTTGTATTGTTGCTTACATGTTTATTTCAACAAAGTTATCTGCATGGTTTTAATATTAAAAAAAAAACGGTCGATTTTAAATCCTCAATTGCAAATTCCCTCAGCATTACTTATTTCAACCAAAAATGGAAAAAAATACAAGTTCCATGTAAAACCAGTACAATGTTTGATATAAATGTTACATATAGCATTTTCGCAAATAACATAAAACACCAATGTTTCGCAGAAAAAAAAATGATATTAGTAATAATTGCAACGCAACGTGGACCCCTTCTAATGAAAGAAAAGAGAAACTCATTCAATGTTTGCAAATAACTCCGACATCTTCGGAATGGACACAGTTATGTGACGTTAAATAGCCACAGTGCAATATTGTTGCCTCATTCGATACACAACTTACGTTATCCATTAAAATATATAAATCAAACTGCTCTCAAGATTGAACTTTATCAATGTAAATCTTCCTATATTAATGACTTGTATAAGAAAATGACAATAAAAGAGGGTTATATTTATTCTAATCAACATCAAAGGTTACAAAATGTTTGACTTTGTTCAAATTCTGATAATTCCCCACAGGAGGAAAATTCTTTTCTTAGTATACAAACAAGACATGCATGAAAACCTACTCTGATCAAGAGGTGATCCATGATAGATGGCCATTCATTTGATGAATCAAATTATATCGAAGAATGCAATGTTGTAGTCATTCATTGTGTTACGTTGATGTTTATTTTAAATTGTATCAATTGCAATGTTAATATATAAAAAAACATCGCACATGTTATTTAATTAATGTGATAGAAAAACTTAACAAAATACAAAAAAAAAACAAAAACGAAAATGTGCAATAGTATATTGCAATTGTTTTTGTGTCGAAACGATTCCTTGATGCTGTGAGAAAGTTTGTCAACAAATCGATATTTTTCTATAGTAAAACAAAATCTCATCTCCCCTTATGAATATTTTATAGTTTCTCGTAAAATTTAATATGGATTCTCAAAATTCTTAAATCAATTTGTCAAAAATTGTAACTTATTTATAGCAGAAATTGAGATGAGCAGTGTTTTAATTGGAGAAATGACATTTTGTACTATTGATTACATATTAATATCTACAAAGTTAGCTGCATGTTACAGTATTGAATCACATATCGATTTTAAATCTTAAATAGCAAATCACCTAAACATTACTTATTTTCACCAAAAATGGAAAAAATACAAGTTCCATGTAAAATCAGTACAATGTTTGATATAAATGTTACATATAGCATTTTCGCGAATCGCATTAACATCAATGTTTCGCAGAAAAAAAAATGTTATTAGTAATAATTACAACGCAACGTGGACCCCCTCTCATGAAAGAAAAAAATCCTTCAATGATTGCAAATTACTCCGACATCTTCGGCATGTCTACAGTTATGTGACGTTATATAGCCACAGTCCAATATTGTTGTCTCATTAGATACACAACTCACGTCATCCATTAAAATAGACCCAGTACCGTTTCCATATGCTTGAATTACCTGTAATGCACTAGAAAGAAAATATAACGCATCATATACAGCATCATGTCGAAAATGATCATATATATTGACCAAATATGTCAAGTAGATAAGACACAATTAAGTTCTAAAAACTTATAATAGTTATCTTCTTAATAATTACATTATATATTACACTTTCTGCCGTACAAATCACAGTGTAAGGGACAAAGGAATAAAATGCTTATTTTGAATGTCTTTAATAATTGTTTGTATAAACAGAATTATAATTGAGTCTTATAAGAAAAAATGCCAATACAAATATTTCACAATGACATAAAATATTTCATTTTGTTTCTAAAAAAATTTGATTAAATATGAAAAGAAGGGAAGAGAAGAAAAGTTAAAGATAAAAAAGATTCAAGTTTCAAATGGAAACTTTTCTTTACTTTATAAAAGTTTATGCTTTAAAAATCATACATAGAATGGAAGATCTGACGGACAATTTAATTTGTTGACGATCCAGTCTTATTCAACAAACTTTACTTACCCTGGAAATCCCAAACTTCTACAAACGACATTGGCATCCGCTATTTCAAATTCATCATCACAGACAGTTCCCCAGGATCCATTTAAGTAGACTTCTACTCGTCCTTCAAAGGACACATTGGAACCAACTAGCCTGGTGTAACCTAAGGTAAGATAAACATGTAAGTTTTATAAATTTTTCTTTGAAAGTAATTTGGCAAGTGAAAGGAATTGTTTTAAATTATTGCAAATCGTTTTGCAATAATTTTTTGATTGATTGTTGCAAACAATAAAATGCTTGTTATTATAACTGTGTTTTTCAAGGAAACTTATCAATAAACACTTTGAAAATAGTCAGATTTTATATAATACGAACAACTAAGAAATGTTTATAGTCACATAGTTCGATATCAATAGTGCTTGGATCCATAAAACTTTTAGAATTGCTTCGATTACTTATACATAGTTTGAAATCTATCTTTAAATATTACACAACATGATTCATATGGGGTTTCTCGAAATTCTTGTCAGACTAGAAACTAATTGCCATGCAAGATAAGTTGATTTTAAGATAAATATGATAATCGATAAAATCAACTCCTGTCAGTACTTCAGTACTTTGATTTGTAATATGAATTTTGATTAGACTTTCTTCCGAGAAGAATTTAGAGAAACCCCATATGAATCATGTTATGTAATATTTAAAGATAGATTTCAAACTATGTTTTAGTAATCGAAACAATTCTTAAAATTGTATGGATCCAAGCACTATTGATATTGAACTCCAGTCTCGTTCAACCAGACGCTCAGCTGTCTCCATTAATCTCTGACAAGCAAGAGAGCGTCTCTGTTTGTCGGAGATTTACGGAGACAGCCGAGCTTTTGGTTGAACGAGATTATATTAAACTCTGGCGTAGGAATATATGAGACTACATAAATATCTAAATTGTTCGTATTATATAAAATCTAACTATTTTCAAAGTGTTTATAGATAAGTTTCCTTGAAAAACAATGCTTCAGCATACACTACATCGAATTTTTCTATTATATTCAAGAACTAAGACTTGTCAGCAGCAATGATTTGTGCTTAAGTCCAAACACTGTTTCACTTTCGGCTTGCCAGAGGGACTGCATAGGAGAGTTGATTAAAATCAACTCCCAAAAATCAATGAAATTTGAAAAACTGATTTTTTCCAGTTGAATAAACATGTAAGAATAGTTTTAACATTTTAACTTGTGAAATCAAAGTTTAAAATCCAAGGTTTTTATAAACAAAACTATGAAAAAAGCTAGCGATTTTTAAGTTTAGTTTTCCAAAACAATACTTCGTTTTAGTTTCAATATTGTTTTCCCCTGTAACTTCAACATGTTGCGTGGTCTTCTGTCATGCTTTTTATGACACATTGATAACAGGATATGACACATCGATAACAAGATATGACAAATAAAAGATTATTTGAGTCCCTTTAATATTTCATTAACAAAATTTGAGACTATGCTTAATGTCTAAGGCAATTTTAAACACGATCAAATTTTAATTACACAACAAGTAAATTAAAAAGTTGCGTACTATGTTCACATCGGTAATCAAGAAGTGACCATTTCCCGCCAATAGAACAATTAATGGTTTGGGTGGTACCATAACCGATGAAGTCCTTGTTACAACCATAAGTAATGGACGGCGGAGAATATGTCCGCTGAACAATGTTTCCGTTTTGTATTACTGGTGTTGTTTCAGAGCAATTTTCTTGAAAATAAAATGGTAGCAAGAAATACATATACAACTGTATAATCAATTATCAGAATAAAAGGTTAACTAATTTAAAAAAAATCAATAAAATTTGAAAAACTGATTTTTTTCAGTTGAATAAACATGTAAGAATAGTTTTTTACATTTTAACTTGTGAAATCAAAGTTTAAAATCCAAGGTTTTTAAAAACAAAACTATGAAAAAAGCTAGCGATTTTTTTGTTTAGTTTTCCAAAACAATACTTTGTTTTAGTTTCAATATTGTTCTCTCTCCCCCCCCCCCCCGTTACTTAAACAGGTTGCGTGGTCTTCTGTCATGCTTTTTAAGACACATTGATAACAGGATATGACATATTGATAACAAGATATGAGAAATAAAAGATTAGTTGAGTCCCTTAAATATTTCATTCACAAAATCTGAGACTATGCTTAATGTCTAAGGCAATTTTAAACACGATTTGAATTTAAATTACACAACAAGTAAATTAAAAAAGTTGCTTACTATGTTCACATTGGAAATCAAGAAGTGACCATTTCCCGCCAATAGAACAGTTAATGGTTTGGGTTGTACCATAACCGATGAAGTCCTTGTTACAACCATAAGTAATGGACGCCGGAGAATATGTCCGCTGAACAATATTTCCGTTTGGTACATGTATCTCTGGAGCTGATTCGGAACAATCTTTTGAATTGAGTAAAATTTTACACGTATTATATGTATAGCAAGATAAAGTCGATATGATCAAAGTTTTAAAAGAGAAAAAAACGTTTCACTGTTCATAAGGTATTTACATGTTTGAATATTTTGAATATACAGGCGTATTTTCGCTATTACCTTTGGTATTTATATCAATATTTATATTAATATTTTTAATAACAAATCAATTAAATAAATGTATTTAAATCATTTACCCCCTTTTTTTGGTTTGTATTTTATACAGTACAGCTCGCAGTTTATGATACCTGTTTCAATGCAAACTTTTCTATTCCCAGCCATTGTAACACATGTAGAGTAGTTGTTGCAAATCTTATCGCCACAAACGTTACTCTGGTGGTCTGTCCTCTATTGAAGAAATAAGACGGCACCGTCATTTGTTATGAATAGATAAATGAATTATAGGAAAATCAATTATGAAAATTTTTTTGGGGTCATATCTAAAACAAATTTTTTAAAAACGTTAATGACGTACTTAATGGAACAAACCGGATTTAAATCTATCAAATTTATGTTACTTACAACTGTTTCAGCATAAAAATAGCTATCGTCGTCCACTAGATCATTTGTGTCATTTTTCTTCCACTCATTGAGCTCACACTCCAACAAAACACGATTAAAGTTAATGGACAGGCAATAGGACATCGCCTCACATTTTCTGAGACACATTTGGAAACCAATGTTCTTCTCAACTCTAGGCCACTTGACAGGCAATCTCTTTCCTATTACTCTATCTTGGTTAACTGGGCAACTGCTAATTTCGGACATCACAGCACCAAATGCTCCTATTTGAATAAGAATTATAAAAGCTAGCATAATTAAGCTTGCCAAAATTCAGTTTGATAATAAGCGATGCGAAAGCTCGTGTAAGAATGACAGCCCGAGTTTAAAGCAAACGCATAGATAGTGAATCAAAGATGAATTATTAATACCCGCACAGGTGCAATAAATGGTTTGTGTTCTTTTCTGATATATTCCTAAATTTGACAAATAAATTGTGAAGTAATGAATCTTGAATATTTTTCGTTAAAGTTTTTAAAAAATTGGTATATTGGTATAATTGTACATATACAATGTGTGATGCTTATTAAAATTGCACTTAATTCAAATTGCACTACTAACAACAGAAAATGACAGAGATAAAAACTTAAAATTATAGTTTTAGTTCAAAAATTTTAAATAACCATTTAATTGTACATTTTGCTAGAGCATGTCCATCTATTGAAATAACCATGCAGTTTACAGCGAAAATATACAAATGTTTACGGTACATATGCTACAGAAAAGATTTAAAAAAAGAATCATTGCTCGTTAAACTATTCTATATGACACTGATATGATCAGGGCTAAAATCAGAACTAATTCAACATCACAAATTGTCCGACATTGACAGATCGATAAAAGTCGATAAAAAAGTTTTTTTTGCATCAATATGGATGAAATATTACCATATTTTTCTATTTCATTTTATTGAATATACCTACTGGAGACAATTTTGATTGTCCTCTTGTCTAGTTAAATTTATAATTCATTTATTGGACATTGAAAGCTGTCAAATATCAAGAAGCAGCTAGAAATATGGAGAGTCTTTTCGATGCATTGCCTCAACTGCCTTTTATAGATAATTTTCATAATATGATGATACTTTAACATTACATGTTCAATTCTTCAACATTAGTACATTATGGTACTTTAACATTGCATGCCGATACTTCAACATTACATGGTGGTACTTTAACATTACGTGCTGATACTTCACCATTACATGATGGTACTTTAATATTACATGCTGAAACTTTAACATTACGTACTGATACTTCTTCATTTTATGATACTCTATCATTACATGCTGATAGTTCAACATTACATGGAGTTTATGGATTTTTGAGATAGCTGACGGTTTGTTATTGTTATTTTTCATGCCGATACTTTAACATTACATGCTGATACTTTAACATTACATGCTGATATTTCATAAAATGATGGTATTTCAGTATTCAGTGGTTATGAATTAACTATAAGCATCGGGATCGTGAGTCCGTATAACGAGGAGAGCATAGGACTTGAGTCAAATTATACAACAATTCAAACAAGCTTCAGTTATAACTTCCTTTCTTTCCTTATATATCAATGGACACTTTTTAAACCCAATTGGTTATTATCTTAAATCTTTATTGCCAAAACTAGAGCTTGTGCCACTCAGGTGAAACTGGATTCTGCAGGGAGCAAAGGTCAATATTTATTGCTCGTACGTTAAGCCAATATAGCAACGTTAATATTTTCAATTAACAAAATAAATAAAATAAAACAAAACAACGTTGTTTATTTTACAAGAATGTTCTGAAGATCTTAATGAAAGCGCTTATGTTTTACTCGGACTTAGTTTTTTTATTCATTTAAGTTACATAAATATATAGATAGATAGATAGATAGATAGATAGATAGATAGATAGATAGATAGATAGATAGATATTGACCTTTGCTCCCTCCAGAATCCAGTTTCACCTGAATATATATAGGAATCAATTCTGTATTAATATTTCTAAGAAAAGATCAAATTAAGAATAATCCATTAAATAAAATCCTATCTGTTTAAAGTTTTTCATTCATATTTATTTTTCAATTTTTTATCTCTATTAATTCTTGTCAGTATTATTTGTAGGAAAGGTTAAAAATATCTCTTCTGTACAGAGAAAAATACTTCTGACTTAAAAAAAAAAGCTAAAATTAAAAAAAAAATTATATAAATTAAAACAACGTTGCTTATTTTGCAAGAATGTTCAAACATTTGTTATTGCCTTGCACTAAAATCATTATAACTTATCTTCAGCTGCATTTAAAGGCATGTACATCACACATTAGGAGGTTTCTTTATCATAGCGTAATGACAGAATATTTTAGATTCTAGCACCATACATTAAACAAAGGTCCATATGTATTACTCGTACGTTAAGTCCATCTAGCAACGTAAATATTTGCAATCAATCTTACTTTGCAAAATGTACAATAAACACAATGCTTTCTGAATACAGTAAAAACGGTTTTACTATATGCAATAATCAAAGCAAAATGGTTTTATTTTTAAAATGAAAGTTTCTGTTTATTGTATTGACATTCATTTGGTTTAACATTGACACATTGTTAAAGTACATAAGCTGATAATTGTTCTCCAAAAGTGCGCAAGTGTCAGCATTTTTTGTATTTTATATCATGCCAGGGTATAAATGAAATGTCTAAAGGCAATAGATATGAGAGTACTTTTATTTTTGTCGTCTATGGTTTTTATAATCAGCTGTTAAAGAAAAATCAGTCTTTTGTTTTCACCCTTGTGTTTGCTTACTTCATGTCGCAATTCGGACTTATGCGGTTCAAAGATATTGTTTATAACAACATTTTTACATGTATTCATTGTGACTGGTGCTTGGTTCTTAAAAATTTTGCTCTCCGAACTCATAGACGCATGTCTCTTTCTCTGGATCTGAAATCAGGCGGTAATGATTACCTACTACAAGTCCAAGCATATAAACAGGTCAACCCTTAGCAGAGACAGTCACTGTGTTACACCTTATGCAGGACGGACAATGTACTACCTCTAATCAAAGGCGTATGGCAACCCTAATACCATAGCGACGTATCAGCGACGACAACTCTAAGAGGACAGTCTCTACAATATCAAACACTAGTTATCGGCCTAACACGACTGGTCTAATATTACAGGTATTAACGCGGCAAGCCTCTCTTTCGAGGCAATCCACCTACCAGTTCGAAAGTCTCGCAATTACTCTCTCTTCTATTCTTCTTGAAAGCGGTAGAGGAATGAACGCTACAGCTCTGATGCGCTCATTTATATACCCTTTGTGGGTCACGTGACAATCTCCGCTAGTTGCTAAGTGACTATACAATCTCAATATTCATAGGCTGCATGGCATAATTACATAACATATACTCGTTACAATAACATCTTTCATCATGTTTCACATCAATAACAACTTTTACTATATCCCAAGTTCAGCACCAATTTTACCTTACAAAATAAACGCATTTTTTCAGTTGTTTGAACCAAAAATGATGACTGTCACACATTCTGTATTTTATGTTGGATAATGGACTAATAAGGCCGAAAATGATTTATTCATTTTATCACACTCAATCGTTAACACATTTTTTCATTTCTTTAATATAATCACATGATTTTACGCTTAAATAATCTAAATTGAAGGACTAATCGGCCTTCCTACGAGGAACCGATCCAAAACGAAATCATAGTTGGAGTGTGAGCTCAGTGACCACAGGAAAAATGACAAAATCAAGTGTATGACGATAACTATTTCTGAACTATGCTGAAACAATCGTAAATTCATTGAATAAACTAACCAAAGAACATCAAAAAAAGAAAAATAATATCATATGCTTATTTTAAATAAAAGGAAAAGCGACAAACAGTTGAGCAAATATCTTACAACAATCTTTTTGCTTTTAATAATTTTGTTCACCTCTAGTTTTAAAATTCTGCACCACATATTAATTTTATAATCATATTCTACAATGCTAAACTATTATCATCAAATTAATATTGTTTAGCAGCTGCATTTGCAGAATTCTAAGACGTCACGATTTTTATAATATAAAACCTTTTTCAACCAAAAGAACTGAGAAGGCAAAGTAGAAACTGATTAAGTATTCTATCTGATACTCCTTTTAGCCAACAGAGGAAAAGGCATAGGGGCATGAAAATGCATTTAAAACAAAACTATTTCACATACGATTTTGTCATTAATGGTTGAAGTTAATCAATTAATGCAATAAAATTTATATCAATAATTATGATCAATGGTAGACTTTTTGCGGATTTTTTAAAATCACTATTGGATATTTAGACTTTTGACCCTTAATGATATAATTTCGAAATTGTATCAGTAATGGAGGATTAGTAGCTCTTTAATTAAACAATAAAATCATTAATGGTTAAGATTGTGACCACTAATACAACAGTATATCATTAGTTGGTATTGTATCAATAGTAGTTGCTACAATGCATTCTATTATTCAGATGATGTCTTGTATCTCCACCCCGACTCCCCGGGATATTAATGTATTAATAAGCTTGATGAAACTGTAAACAACGCACTGTTTTCGTATAGCATTTTTTATGTCATGCAGAATTCAAAATTCCATGTAACTTAGCAAGACTTAGTGACAATTTTTCAAATTGTTATTTCTTTGTTCGTCACCACCACCACCAACACCACACATTTTTAAATTTCTTTTTATTTTTCTTTTAAATAAATAAAACAAAACCCTTATGAATTGTCATTTGAAGATACACACTGTATAACTGGTCGTATATGGATAAATGTTTTAAAAGATTACACTATATTTTTTTTTGATTTTTTTTGTTCGTGATCTCATATTAGATCCAAAAATGAAAAAAAAGGAATGATTACTTAGTACCGATCCGTTTTTTTCTTAAAATGAATAAAATTTGAATTATTAATCATCACTTCTTGTTGCACTTTTTATAAAAGTTTTATAAATGCATCTAGTTAACTTTCAATATTTCCACGGCTAAAATTAAAAAAAACCAATGCATACTTGATTTTATCTACAAAAACAAACATAATATCAATGTCCAATTTTAACCATTGGATTTGATCGTAAAATCTAAAAAAAAAATATGTTACAAGTCGGTATTTACAAAAAAGAAACAAGGGAAACCGGGGGGTTCTATAGATCTATTCTGTCTCTGTCATTTAACAAAACATGTAGTCTTATGTTATTATAATTTTATACAATCATTTTTACTTATATTATCATACTAATGAAAGCTAATACTCACGTAATAGTTTATTAATTATATAGGAAATCATAGTAAATAATAAAATTTTAGAATTGTTTTTAGCATGGACGTTGTTTTAAATTAATATATGCAATGTTTATTCTTTGAAATGTTAAAAATTTTATTTTTATCTGGATTAATCGTTATGATATAAATATTCAATGAACTAAATTTCAGTCATAATAGTCAGTGATGATTAAAAAAAAATACCGAATTTCTTCAAAGATTTATTTTCTGTACAATGCGAGATAACTCTAAAATCTGAAAAGCCTCCATCTACCTTACCTCTTAGACCCACTCACCTGCAAATCAGTTTTTGATCAAAATAAAACAGGAAGGAATCGACATTATATTATACTAAGATGACTTCTTTTCCTCTTTCAATGCATCTCCAGTGGTATGTAATCAATTTTTAATGAGATATTCTAATTAAAAACAAACATTTCTTTTGAAATTGTGTACATCTATTACCAAAGAAATTGATATGTCTTGTAAGGGTTTCTATATACTTTCATCGTGAAAGTTTAAAGTTCACTTAAGGAAAATATAGCATTTTAGTGAAAATGTACACAGAACAGTATTTCCCATTAGTATTTCAGTTCTTTGTATTCGAGTGAGTAACGTAATTCATATGCAGTTAGAAAAGACTGCCTATAATGATAATAAACTAATGTTTTACATGTAATGTGAATTCTCGACATTGAAAAGAGAATCAATGTTTAACCATGAAAAATGGTAAAATATGATAATACCAATAAAGAAAAAAAATCTTATATGAAAAGTATATAGTTTCCAAAAATCGAAAAATAACAATGTTAACTTTTATGAAATGGCATCAAAACTGAAACATCTAGTTTGCTAAGATTGAACATTGGAGGGTCACATATATGCATGTATTTGATAACATTTAAGGTATTATCGGATAAATCACAAGATATCACAGGGTATATTAGCCTAGGTCTGTACTTTGAATGTACTAATCCATACTAGATATACTTAGTTCTGAATATTAGAACTTACTGCTTTTGAAATTCATAGCAAAAAATGTTATTATTGGTCTCTAAATAAAGGTTAAAGCTCAAAGTGAAATTTGGATTATATTTTCCGAATACATGGTAAACTTGCAAGTGTGAAATGGTTATAACCAATTATTAAACCTTGAATTAATTGTGTTTTGCAGTGATAATAAGGCAAATACACAGTAACGACGTTTTACCATAGAAATATGATAACAATGTATATTTCATAAAGGCTTACGCTTTCTTTACAGTTTACGAAAGTAAAACCTGACATTAAATCCATTTATTGATAGCTGATATTGTGGTGCTCCGTTTGACACATGTGTAACACCACAACACATAGTTTGAGGAATTGAAGTGGTTATTTTTCAGCTAATAAATGACAATGTATTATGCCAAAAAAGGAAACAAAACAAAAAAAAAAAGAAAAAAAAAAGAAAGAAAAAACCCCGAAAAACAATACCCCCCCCCAAAAAAAAACCCCCCAAAACAAAACAAAACATACAAACAATGTCAAACAGTTTAGAATACAAGAGACAAAAGAGCACAATACCATAGTTCGTTAGAAAGGATTGTGAGTAATTAAACAACCAAAAGTTGTCACAATCCTAAAATACAATTTAAATAAAAAATCATAAACACAATATTGTAACTAGAATCGTCCTGCGTTTATAAGTCCTGAAAATTTGGCATATCATTTATACACAAAGTGTCAAAAATGGGATATGTATTTTAGATCTATATGGTCACAAAAAAGTAAACTTGTGTCTTAATTCATTTTCATCAACTGAAATATGTTGTTTATAGTTGTAACAAAAGAAATTGAAATTTTATTAATCTTAACTTATCTGTAGTTCAAATAAGTTTTTAACATTTAAATAAAAAACCTCATCACGCCCAGTTACAAAATCGGGTAAAAAACTTAATTTAGTGTATGCTAAAGCCATCAGTAACTACTTTTATTATCTGTACATGTACTATCATTCATAATTGTAAAAACGATAAATGTACTTTCAAATAGTAATACACTTTTATTAACTTTTAGAATTCAAAATGAAATAGCACCTTCAAACAAGAATCATTGCATGTCAATAGATGTGAGTTTAACTCTGCACACAAACAGTATTTATAACTTTTGTACGCAATCGTCTAACTGAAGAGGCTGTTCAACACGTTTGGATAGTTGCAGTGTAGCGAAATGTTGATGTCTCAATGTTGAAAACAAAGTTGATCTTCCCTTTCTTGTTACTGTACGTAGCTGATCATCAAACTCTCTCTTAATAAATATAAACAGCCATTTCTTACTTTCACTTTGTGCGAACGGTCACATAAGTAGTAAATCCCGTCGGGTTTATGAATCAGCTGTAACCACTCGGCCATATCTGTATGCGCAGAACTTTAAAAAGAGGAAGTGTACTAAAACGCGGCAATTTTCATAACAAGAAAAATGTCTCCTATAACATATAGAAGAGAAGAAACAATATTCACGTTTGCTGCCTCAATGATGAGAATTAAGAAGCGTAAGTCAATATTTTCATATTTCTGTTTTTCTACTTAAATGTTTAGAATTCTTAAATAACCAAAGTATTTTTAGAATATTCAACAAAAATTTAAATGCCATTTGTCGTGTTATAAGTGACACACAGAAGTCACAATTATTTGTTATGTTCTATATACATTAAAAGAATGGGGTAATTTGAACAGTTAACTTCGATGAATAAAATTATGAAGTCGGGTAGGTAATTATCATTGACAAAATAACATTGTGTGCACATGTTACTGCCCTTTAAAGCTATATAATTACCTGACCACATGGATTGCGCTCTTTATTGAATTTGGTAATGTATGAATATTCTATTTTTCAATTATTTTTTCATATATTTGCATACCTTTTACAATTAAGTTAAGATAATGAATGATTTATAACATTTTACAACTTGTAAGTCATTTACACAGAACTACTTTCGTTTTGAGTCACAAAGAAAAAAAACCTCCCACAGTTTCTTATTACTGTAGTACTATCATTTGATGTCCTTTAATAATGCTCTCTCAAATAAAGTAAATTGATATTTTCTGTTGTAAATGGATCATTTTAATGGACCAATTTAAGTTTACCCTTTTCTTCATCGTGAACAGATTTATGGAAGAAGCCTAAAATCAGATCCAAGATTGAGGGGAATGCCATCAGTGGACGTGTATATGAGGATGTAATATCCTTTTTCCTACAAAGTTGGAACGATATATCATGCCGAAAAGGCAAGAAGAAACAAATAAGGAAGGAGGAGCAGAGAGCAGACAAAAACGTTTGTTCGAAGGTAAATTGGAATGCAGCGGTTAAGTTTGTTCATGTCAATACCATAAACAAAGTACATGTGACAAAAATTCTCACTTAAAAGAGTTCAAAGACGATATATTTTGTTAACATGTGTCGTTCTCTTAAAAAATAATTGTCGGTATCGGAGATCCAATGTACAGGTCGCATATACAATTACGTATGATATATATGACATCTCTTTACCTTACAATAGATTCACTTTAGTGAATAGGTAGATCTGGCCCCTAGGCCATAAAACGTAGACAAGCGCACTTTTGATATCGATCCCACTTTTCCATTACATGTTCCTTTTGTAAAAGTGAGATTTAGATCAAAAGTAAGCTTGTCTTAGTTTTATGACCCCTAGGCCAGACAAATTGCAGATTCCTTTATACAAAGATAATGCCATTTTATTTGAAAAGTTTTGTGTCGTTTTGAGATAAAAAGGAGGAAAGTTCTCGAGAATAAGTCAGTAGAAAGCACATTTAACATTTGTAAGATCAAAACCGAACAAATAATTATTGTTGGTACATGTATATGGAAAACTAATGCATTACCAACCAGTATTATCAGATTTTGATCAGGATCTATACGTTTAGATTGGCTCATATACATAAATCAGGGAGTTTTATAATCCTGTACATTCAACAGTATAACTTATCATTATGGCCTGGAGTTTGTTTACAAAATATAAAGTACACATAATGTAATATATTATTCAAGTACGCTATATTTACAGAGAAAGACTTTCAAAAAACAACCTGTAAAAAGGGTGAAGAGAAATGCTTCTGGTCATGGGATTCCCGTCCACATTTCCAGAAAGGACACCGGAAATCAAATCAGGAGAAAAGACTTCGTGCATTTGCAGAAGCACGGGTGTAAACATGTAAGTCTTTGTTCGATATTTATAAAATACATTAAGGGATGACAAATTTGAATAAGGACTGGTGATTTTTATAGGAAGGCCCAATCTATCTTTATTTCCAAATGAAACAAACCTTAATTTGTTTAAATTTGCAATTTAAACGCTCAATTAATGTATTCGAATGGTATTTTTGAATTAGTTGTTTAAGTTTGAGTCTCCAACAAAATTCTTACTTTTTCGAGAAAGGGAAGAATGGAAAAAACTGAATTTTGCAAATACAATTAAAATATAAATGTAAAAACGTTTTCTGTAAAAATTCTATCCTAGAAAGCCCTATTTCTGTTATTATAACTACATTAAACATCATAAATGTTGAGCTGCGTTTTCAATAACGTGATTTCTGATTTGTATTGCAGCCTCAGCTCGAAAACTTCAACAGTGACGCTCTTCCAGATTTTTTGACCGCGAAGTATCACCCTACACCTTCCCTTGAAGATGTAGGTCTGACAAGCTATATGGACAGTCCCCCATCAACACCGACATATCTGTTACCAGCTCTGAAGTCTGAGCTGTCTTTGTCAACAGCCCATGACTAGCAGTCAATATCTTATTAACTTGGAAATACGAAACAAAACAAAAACAATAACTCCAACAATCAAAGTACCGAAGAACTGACGGGAATTGATTTTATCGATGTTTATTTGTTTTAAAATCAATGATATGTCTTTTTTGTATTTCTGTAAAATTTATGGATCTAAGCAATATTGAACTCAAGTCTCGTTCAATCTCCGACAAGCAAGGGAGACTCTCTCCTTGTCGGAGATTTACGGAGACAGCCGAGCGTCGAGTTGAACGAGACTATAATGAACTCTGGCGTAAGAATACATACGACTACAAAAAATATCTTAATTTTTCGTACTATTTAAAATCTGACTATTTTCAATGTTCATGTATTTATAAATAAGTTTCCTTGACAAACAATGCTTTAGCGTACATTTTATCGAATTTATAAGTTATTTTCAAGAACTAAGTCTTGTCATCGGCGATGATTTGTGCTTTGGTCCAAACACTGTTTCACTTTCGGTTTGTCAGAGAAGCTGCATAGGAGAGTTGATTAAAATAAACTCCCAAAAACTACAAAGATATCGTTTTAAATTTACGTAAAAAACTGTAGGATCTCAATTAAATGTTCTATCATGTTATACTAGCTCTGAGAGTTGATCTTTTGTAACATAATATAAATAGTGCCTGTTTGTGAGGGCAACTGTTGAAATTGACTCCCCGAGAAAACTAATGTCAACCGACGCGAAGCGGAGGTTGACAGTGGTTTTCGAGGGGTGTCAATTTCAACAGTAACCCTCACAAACAGGCACTATTTATTTTATTATACTGAATGTCCTTTTTTAAAGCAAATTTTACTGCTTTTATATAGAAATGAAGTGAATTCTACGGCGAACCGTACACACACAATTTACGCGCATGTAACAATTCGTTGTGTTACCCGTTACCAAGAGTTTTGCTAACGCTTGGGGTAATAGAACGGATTGCCAACTGCGTCTAAACCAATCAGATTTCAGTATTTAAAGGACATATCGCATGTTTTTCAATTTTCGGAATTTTTTTTTTAATAAAATCAGTCTAAACTCATTAAAAATGAAGTTTATTATCGTTTTCATTAAATAATCTGGCTAATTCTTGAGTTTGAAAGCGATGAAATTCAAATGTTGCGATTCGATATTTTCTCTCTCGATCTACCCGCCATGATGTGTGACGTCATATGCGACATCGAGCGAGAAGGTGCTGTTAGCCATCTTTGTAATTGGATTAGATTTAAACGACAATTAATCTAATTATCACCCATTAAATTGCCAATAACGGGACATGATGGGCTTTTGTGCCTCCTGCGGGTGTTCTAGCCGTCAAAAATGGGGATCTGGACTGTTGTTTTTTAAAGTTTCCCTTACGAAAGTATGCGGAAATTTTGCGACAAATAGGGGTCAATCTGTCAACGAGAGTATTTATAAATAAACATTCAATACGTATATTATTATTTATATGGTATATTTTTGTAATTATAGTTTCATAAATAAATCGTATTTATTTTTCAAAGAGAAAAAGTTTATGCACAGGGGCCTGTGTACAAAACGCAAGTTCATCGGAGAAAAAATATAACAAGAGAGGACGCCATCTTGCAATGGATACCACGTCGCTTCATTAGCTGTTTTCTTATTTTTATTGTTAACTGAATGTTTACGAGAGATATCGAGTATCGACAAAGTTTTATGATATACATTTATACGTAAATGGATTAAAAAATACGGAGATTTGATCTTACAGAAAAAACAATAATAAAGGAAAACGTTCTTGCCTGCTTTTATATATATTTATACAGTGTAATTTGAAGTAAACAACCTTAGAAATTTGTGACCAGTTAAGGCCGAAGAAAAAACTCCTTATGCACCACAGGTTTACAATGATAAACATCCCGAGTCGTTAGGAACGCCAAAAAGCAAGACTGTTGTAGATTTTAATATAATAAACACCTTTATGCGATTTAATTGAGCTAAAATCCTTACTAAGTCGTGTTTATAATGTTTACACGTCGATCAATTTGATCGTTATTGCCGACTTCATCGTCGCTTCTTCGGCTATATCATCGTTTTTTATCAGTACTGGTGGCTCAAACATGTACGACTGAATAATCAGATTCTTTTAATTTAGTAAGCATGTAAAAAAAACCCAACGTACATGGTGAATAAATGTCAAAGATTTAAAGAAGATAATGCTAATCCTACAATTTGTTTACAATCAGCTGTTCGAAGAAGGTCGCATGTGACGTCACTGTACCACGTGACCCGCTATCTAATAAACGATCAGGGTTATAGTTTAAATTGATATTATGGCTTATTGCCGCTTTTCTACTGTTAACAAACTGTTTGAAGTAATTAATAGATACACAAGGAAGCCCAAAAATGTAAAATGTCCCATACTTTAGAAACATACGATATGTCCTTTAACATGAAAGTATAATAAAACCTAATATATTCAAGTTGAGCACGTATATGTAACTCATATCATGCCGACTTTATGTTTTCTCCTTACTATTAACCTGTGTAGCATATCAAATAACACGACTGACCCAGTTCAAAACCAACGAATGAAAATACATAATTGTACATGTTGTTCGATATGGTAAGTTTATTTTAAACTTAAAATTCAGTCTATTTCAGAAGATTGTAAACAATCACGTATAATTTCATCTGGTTTTAATTTTTATTATTATACATATATGATTGCTTGTTTTTAAGTTAGCAACTAAGTATCCACAATCACTATTGCTTTTGGTTCATTTATTGTACTGCTACTCGCTGACTTCTTTTAAAGCGCAAAGAGGAGCTTCTTTTGAAAAGAAAAGTAGGTAGAAAGTGGAATTAAAATAGTCATTATTATTCAATCAAATGATATGCTCGGAAAACGCTAAATTTCCCACTCTATATCATTTATCAAATGGACTTTTCAAGTCAACTGTAAAACACAATGACGGACTAGACATTTACTAGCATTTCTTTAAGGCATATGTACAAAAAATATTTTGCATCTACCTACATGCAACTTCATATAGGGTCGGGCTAGAGGAAATAATATTTTATATATGAATTACAATTTAGGTTAAAGCAATGTATAGAAATCTTAGAATAAGTTTATATTTGCATCAGTATTTAAAAATACTAAATCAACGGTGCTCTGACAGAAAGCGATTTTTTAGAGGCTATAAAAGAACGACGCTCTATTCAATGTAGTTCAATTGGCAGATAGCTGCAGAGACGAAAGGAACTCTACGGGTAAGAATTATAGGTCTCATTTGCGGTGTCTCAAATTAATGCAGACGGACCATTTAAGATTTATATAATCTTCGGTACTGTACTAGTAATGAATACAAAGCCAAGAGTGTGAATTTAGGCAATATGTTTCGGACTGCGGCCTGGGAGGCTTTTGATCAGCATACTTGCTGGAACGTAGAGTTTCAGACAAAAAAAGTTCCCAAGCACAGAGGGTTAGAGTGAAAATTTATTAATTATATCATTCAATCTTATTTGTGATCAATTAAGTGAAGTGATTATTTTGTTAACTATAATAATCAAAGCAAACGTAAAGTAACGTTAAGAAAAATTAATATCATTCGTGGTTAGAACCCACAAAACACATTACAATTGTAAAGATCAATTTAACGCAGTTGTGTTTTTGCTTCTTAACATCACGGGTTACTACCAAGTGTTTTATTTCAAATAAAAATATCATGATAATCAACATTTAAATCTGCTGCAACTACAAAATATGAACAAGAATGCATGTTTGTGTGAAAAAATATACATATAATTATCTGCTAAACATAGTATATTTTGGGATTCTTCTTGAAATAAAAAAAAATACATCATAAACTATTCTTCACAGTTATAGTATTTGTGTTGGATTCCCGCTTCTTTAAATTTACTTGATGTTCCTCAAATTTAAGATAGTAAATATTCAAATGGAATGATGGAATCGCAACCATGGAATAAAAATGATTAGGAATAAAAAATGTCTTCGATAGTTTATGCAGAAACGGATATTTGTTTTGATTAAAATGGTTGTTATTTATACATTTAACTAACATTATCACATTTGATAACGTCGATGAATCTTCATTTTAAATGGTTTTCAAAACGATGGAAGTGTGAAACCCAACGCAAAATAATATTCACTTAACGCAAGCTCTTGACCTGAGAATTTTATAATCATTTTTTCGGATGTCGCAATGTTGGATGACGGCTACATCAGAAAAGTTGGTGAATGCCATATAAGTTTCTTCTATGGCAATTTCGTCGAACCCATCTGTCTTTTAAGACCAGACAAATACAACTTTCTATTAGAAAAGTTCAACTGTATTGAACGCGAAATCCCTTTTGTCAACCAAACTTTTCCATATACACAGAACATGTATATCAGAATGTCCAAGAGAAACACCTTATCTATTCCAATGAGTCCAAGTTCATTTGCAATGAAATAGAATAAAAGATTGTGTTAAAGGTCGTTTATTCAATGAACCAAATTTGTACTGTTTAAATTGAAAACAATAAATTAAACAAGAAAAAATCATTGAATGAATGACAAATTAACTTGCAAAAGGTACCTCACAATAATTCAAACATGCACACATTTATTATTTTACAAGCTTGACTTACGAAGAGATATTAATAAAACACACACAAGTATATTATTACAAAATTAATAAACGAGAAAAGGGTTACGTTGTGTATACTAAAACTTTTTTCATTATTTTGCTAAAAGTTTAAGCCACAAACTTTTCCTTAAAAAAACCCCCCACAATCTGAAGATTTTGCTTTTTTTTTAAAGATCAACTAAACTGATGCTATTGTTAAATAACAGCCCATAGAAATATGTGGGTGAAGAAGGTTGACTGTGACAGGAAACGTTTCATGCATGGATTACATAAAGCACCAACAATAGTAAATTGCAAATGCACCGAAAGACAGTAAAGATATGATCGAATTTCCTGAGAAGTTCAAAACATGATTATTGTCAAGATTATTATGAGAGTTGGTTTAGATTGAATTTTCTAATCACACTATTATACGTCTACTGCAATTAAAGTGAAAGGTATGCATTTTTAAAATGTCTATAATCACATATCAAGTGAAAAAAACCCCACATTGAAAGTTTTAATTAGTATCAGATACAATAAACAAATCAAAATAGAATCTTTAAACGATGACTATTTTTGATTTATCGGTGCAGTTTCAAATCGATTCTTTTAATATTATCATATATACTATTGAGTATTCTTTCTAAAACGGAGCAAAATATGATATCTGTAAATAAATATTTCAAATTGCTGTCAAAGTGTAATATTAGCTTATCAAAAACCTTATGTAATTTGATTCAAAAGAGTATCGATTTTTTTAGGGTAATAAATGTCATTCTGATTTTATTATATGATAAACTGACATGGTATGAAGAAATACATAAATGTTCATTTTTTATCTTAAATGAATGGAAACCAGATACACGTACTAAATATGAATGTTTTCTATAAATACCTGTGAATACCAACCTCCAACGTATACAAAAGATCTGTCCAAACAATTATTATGCATCATATCTCGATTATACTCTGAGAAAAAAAAACATTATCGTTAATAACATGTGCAAGAGTTGTGACAGAATTTTTACGAAGATAACACTTTTGTTTACATCATTTTATAAGATACTGTTATTTTCAAAACTGATGGCGAAGTTATTTGAAGCAACTTAGGCCTCTTACTGCCAAACTGAGAAAATAGGAAAATGAAATTATCAAGTTATCAAAGAGTGTTCTTAAATTGAAACAAATATACCCCATATATACAAAGTATTGAAATATTGAAGGTGTGTTAATAAACAAGAAATAATTGTGTTGGTATTTATTTCGATAAAAACTTTAGAACTTCATATCATACTAATAGACAAGAATGGAGTATTCTTTTTTGATATATTTTAAATCATGACAAAAATGAATCGGGATGCCTTCATATATTTAAAAACAAACTGTGATTGAAAACAACATAAAGCAATAATCGCATCATTTCACTGAATTTCTACTAAACTAAACCCCCGGTATGAAAATGCTGGAACTGTCTTTGCTGAATAAAGTGAATTTTACTTTTAAGGCGATAGGAGAGAGAGAGAGAGAGAGAGAGAGAGAGAGAGAGAGAGAGAGAGAGAGAGAGAGAGAGAGAGAGAGAGAGAGAGAGATACATGAGATGTGTATTGGTCTGATCGATCTTAAGAGAATAAATGTGCGCGCACCGATACGGCATTTTAATGTGTTAATTATGTGTTTAAATCAAATTCGGATTACCACTCGTCATTACAAACATACATTGTATAATTTGTGCAACAAATTATAAATTAAAAATGTTACCTCTTCTGACTCTTTGTCTAGGAGCAGCAGTTGCTGGCGTGATGTCCGAAACAAACAGCTGTACTGATATAAAAGATAAAATAATAGGAAAAAGATTACCGGTACCTATTAGCTGGCCAAGAATTGAGAAGAATATTGGATTCCAGATGTGTCTCAGAAAATGTGAGGCGATGTCCGCTTGTTTGTCCATCAACTTTAATCGTTTTCTGTTTGAATGCGAGTTAAATGATAGGAAGAAACAGAATTTGAATGAGTTGACAGACGACGATAACTATATGTATGCAGAAACAACCGTAAGTAGGATAAATACAGAATTATTCGAAAATGCTTTTTTTCTTATTAAGAACATGAACTTGATAACAAAAATCTTCAAAGAACCGGTATATTCGAAAACAATATTTTTTAGTGAGATTGAAAGTTCAACATTAAATTGATAATTGCAGCTTCAATAATATTCAATAATAATAATATTCAATTTTTTTTTTTTTTTACATGAATGTGTTTCTTTCTTTGAATGTTTTTGTTATAGATGAATATAAATTTTGTTCGACAATGATATTTAGTGCATGCATAATCATATGTATAATAAACCTTTCACCTTTAACCTAATATAAATATATCAAAGATAATAGTACTATTTAAAAATCAAAATTATTTTCTTGGTACATGTAATTCATGCGGAATATAAAGGTGGCGACAATGCACTAAAAATATATAACCCGCAATAGCGGGTTATTCAATTTTTTCTGTAATGATCGCTACCTTCATAACCCGCATGAATCATCAAAGAGAGCATTTTATTGTTTATTTTTACATCATCTTTTTAACAAATTAGTAAATTTTTAAAAAGTAAAAAAAATAACAAATTATTGTTAATGTAAATCAGTTTGTTTGATAAAAGATCTAGAAACAGCCAAATTGGTTTCGATGGGAATTTGAGTCTGACATCATGATTATTTCGTGCAGTTCGTGATTGTTCTTCGATTTCTGAAGGTTTTGACCAATCGACAAACGGACCCTTTAGATTTCAGTCCTGTCAGTTTCTACAGAGCTATAAATTACAATCGATTTTCGTGGAGAAATCATGGTGAATGTATATATATTGCGATGCATTTCTATTTCTGTAGCGGACAGATCATTTCAATAATGTCTGTGGAAGGGAAATCTGCAACAATTACTCCACATGCATTACTTTGCAAGGGAACACCAAAGTCTGCATTAAAACAGGTACTTGTTAAATAAAAATGATGTTTGTTACTTGTAAAAGACAAAAAATACATAACCAAATTCTATATCTTAACTAAAAGTAAAAAAAAATCATTTGCATTCGTTGTCTTTAGGAAACAAAATTTTGAACATATCAATTGATTTATGATTAAAAAAAACTATTCGACATTTAAATAATAATTATCAAATATAGATTGCTCCGAATTGGCTCCAGAAATAATAAATGGACAGATTGTTCATCGAACCTACTCTCCAGCATCCACTACTTACGATTGTAAACCAGGCTACATTGGCATTGGTTCTATTACAACCACCAATTGTTCTTCTGGCGGGAAATGGTCATCTCTAGATTACCGATGTGGACTGAGTAAGTAACAACTTTTTGTAAATGATCAGTGAATAATACTAATAGTATTGTTTTTAAAATGATCGAATACAGCGTTATAGTAAACATTAATTATGTACTTCTAAGATTATGATTTTAATAATTTGTTTTTATAACTATTTCAAAGATTCGGTTTATTAATATTTGCTATGTCCATTAATTAAACTTATTTCAGATGTAGCCCCATTTACAATTTATTATACAATAAAATCCTTTTACTTAAATCTCTGTCTTTCAATGTACATGGCTTATTTGTGAATTTTTAATAAAATGTGAAAATGCTTTACCATTTTAAGATATAACATCTAAAAGAACTGGTTTAGTCATAAACATTCTACATGAACCTGAGTAAAGATTCTCCACTTTTTGAAAGCTTGCCCAGTTAGTCATTCTTTCATTTTATACATTGATGGGCTGATAGAATTTCTGGACTGGGCTGTTTTTCTCAATCATTATGGCGAGCGTAATAGGAATCCCCCATTGGAGGATAAAAAAATCAACCGTTTAAAAAAGTATCTGTTTGATTGAATGAATACAGATGTCAATTTTTCTCTTTCGGTGGTTACACTCAATAAAGATTCTGAACAGAGATATTCAAATATTATCCGCATTTTCTCATAAAACGAATTTTTTTAGCTGAAAAATTTTCCGGGCGAAAAATTTATGGTTAATCAATGTTTTCTTGATTATTTATTAACGATCTTTTCAATAATTCTACACGGAGGTATGGTTACTGAAATCAAATCCATAAACGAGATATTTCGATATGTAAAATTGTTTTTAACAATTAACGATTAAAATAAATTGAGTTAAAATGAAATGCTTATAATTGCTTTTTATTGTGAGTTGATTTTAATCAACTCTCCTATGCCGTTACTCTGGCAAACTTGGAAGTGAAACAGTGTTTGGACCTAAGCACAAATCATCACCGCTAACAAGACCTAGTACTTAAAAATACTCTAAAATAATCAATAATTTTGATGTAAATGTATTCAGAAGCATTGTTTCTCAAGGAAATTATATATAAATACATTGGCAATAGTCAGATTTTAAATGGAACAAACAATTCAGATATTTCTGGTAGTCGTATGTATTCCTACACCAAAGTTCACGATTGCTTTGATACAGTTTTTCAGAAATGTTTCATAATGCTTCTTTGTACGAAAAAATATGCGTAATTATTTAAATATACATAATTATATAAGAAACTTATTGCCATGCAAAATTACATGTATTTGATTTTAAAATGAGCAATATTCAATAAAACCAACTCCCGTCAGTACTTCAATACTAGTAGTTGAATGTGTCGGTTTGATCTACCAATTAAGTTAAATATTGGTAAAGTACTTTAGACGATAGTGTGAAGCAATCATTTTTTGGGATACATCAGGATGTACTGAAAATTGTAATATTTACAACAGTGAAACAAAAAACTTATATAAACAATAATAAAAATTTATATAGTAGCTTAAGTTATCATTAATTTATTCTGCCCGAGAAAAAATGTATTACTTCCAGTTTGTGTGTTAATACAGCAAAACCAGTCTTACAATGAACAATTCACATCAGATAGAAATATATTGTAGATACCACGAGGCTAGTTGGTTCCAATGTGTCTTTCGAGGGACGAGTGGAAGTCTTCTTAAATGGATCCTGGGGAACCGTTTGTGATGATTATTTTAAAATACAGGCTGCGCATGTCGTTTGTAGGAGTTTGGGATACCAAGGGTACGCATACAATAGTGTTAAGTTATCCTTTTTTCAAATCCTCTCAATCAATCAAGTTTAAAAATAATAACGGCTACATACACTTGTATTTTTCTGAGAACAAATACATATTACCATCAAGTAAATAAATGAATCAATAAATGATAAATAAATAAATATATAGATAAAGTAACTACACCAAATAGAACAAAGAAGCTGTGAATTCTTACAATAATCTTTTATTAAAAATCCAAATTAACTTACGCAAAAGGAGCAAACCTATCTAAAGCTGCGTTTGCTTAGGACATGTTGATATTATATACGTTTGCTATTTCTTTCGTACAGCATTTAAAACATTTAAAAAAAACATTTAAAAAAAAGATTTCAGCGCCTTTTAAAGATATATAAGATACACATATATTACATAAAATTCAGTATTTACCAAGAGGCAAGTATATTATTTCTATCCATTTTCTCGTATAAAATGTACTATCTTTTACTGTACTATCGTCATCTCAATGATGTTGTAACATCACTAGTCGTTAAGTACCTTTTATGGATTCCGCTGTCAAGCAGATCAACGAAATCATTTCTTTATCAAAGTAAAAGCAATCATGAATTTGTATTGCTTATATCATTAACAGCTTGCATTTGTCCTCTAAAGCTCGTTTCAACTGTCTTTTCCGTGTGATGTAATATGCTTCGGTAAATGAAATGCTTAAATTTTGTTGATTAAGTAGTGCTCTAATCAATTTTTAAAGATATCTTTATAAATTAATAACTCATAGTCGATAGTCAGAGGTTTAATAATGTTCATACTGAATTCCCGTGTCATTTTTATTGTAATTTGTGAATAACCCTTACTACAAAAAGAAATGACCAGGTAAAAAGCAAGTATTACATCTAAGTGTCCATTGCACATGTATAACACGAACATAATATATATGATACATATTCTCATTTCAGTGCACTGCAGGTACGTCCACGTGCTGCATTTGGAGCAGGTAGCGGGCAAATATTGATGGATGATGTGACTTGTTTGTCCAGCGAGATATCAATACTGGAGTGTGCTTATGTTAACTCTAATTCACATAACTGCGGCCATTACGAAGATTTTGGAGTAATTTGCGAACATTAGTTTGACGAAATTAGTCAAAAATTTTCACCTTTAGCGTAATTCTTTGCTCGTTGCAAATGAATACTGATATTGCAAACAACGTTGTTTTAAGGATCAACGATGTCGATTGAAATTGCAACGAACCTTTTTTTGCGGTATCATTGCATTTATTTCATAAACTTATGCTTGTAAACAGTGTCTTTAATGACAAATATAATTTCGAACTCTCGAGTGGTGCGACTATTTCTCTTCAAGGATTGTATTATGTAGATCTTAAATTTACTGGCGGGACAAATTCTTTAAAGTTATCATCATTATAATTCTTCCTTTCTCCAGAGAGACATCAATACCGGAGTGTGCTTATCGTAATTCTAAATCACATAATTGTCTTCATTCAGAAGACGTTGGAGTTGTTTGCGAACATTAAGACGATTAATTCTTTCCCTTTGTTCTCGGGAGAACCCAAAGCATGACATCACTGCAATGAATTTTTATTTGAGAATACTATCTTTTGCGAGAAAGGGGTTAGTGACAACAATCTTTCGCGATTGAGGTTTCATTACAATTATCAATTTCTTCATACGTATAGTGGTTCGTTGTTTTAGATCACATTGACTTACATTCGTAATTCCTTAATTTGTTGTAAATATATATATACGATATAAATCTAAAAGAAACGCATCATAAATTCTCCTTTTTTGCATTTACTTATTTCTATGATTGTTACAATTTACAATATACATAGTTTGAATTATCGAAACAACATATAATTCCAATCAATTATTAATTTCTTTTAAAAGGTTCATGTGTAGGATTCCATAAGAACATTTTCAAATGCTACTAGTATTGTCTTTACTTGATATATGTATATAATAAAAAATTATGACTTTTCACATTGTCATCCAAATTTTAAGTTTTAAGTTTTAAGCGATATCCAGAAGCATATTAATACTTTAAAAAAAAAAAAAAAGGTTCGTGTCGTGTTTTTGTTTACATTTATACCGACGATTAAAAAATAACATATAGTAAACAAAATAAGGAGAATAACTGTAAAATTATGTCTTTAATTTTTGTAAAAAAAAAATCAGTAGAACGAAGCTTGGATCTGTATATACAACAAAAGTAAACAAATCATAGCATTATCCGTAACTTACTAGTTAATTGTCGTATGAGAAATATCAACAGTTGGCCCATGGTCATCTTGAAATTGACATCTGGCATTCTAAAACTGGAACATAAAGGTCTCTGTGCATACATACATGTATTAATAAATATTTTAGGAATTTTGAAAAAAGGTTGTGGGGATATCTGGATGGATAAAGAGAATGAAAATAAATTTTGGACTGTATCCATAATACTGCAATTAATTGTGACCAGTTAGAACATCTCCAAGCTATTTGCGAAAGTTAGGCAGTGAAAAACTGGATGGATAATCATTCTGAAATTTGTTGTACATTTTTAAACTGCGACATTGTCAACGTGTTTTTGATTAAGCGTCGTGATTGTAACAGTAATGGTGATATAATAAATTGATTTAACGCAAAATAATCTTAGTTGAAAACTGATAATTGATAAATTATTGAATATTGCAAGAAAAATGAAGTGAAGCAGAAAGATCGTAAACGATTTTCATCGGTAATTAACAGATAAATTTTTAAGTGAGTTTTAAGCCTAAAAGTGTATATTTTATTACATAAGCTCTTACATCATATTTATGATAAGATACGTTAAGTTTCAAATTTTAGGAATTTCTTAAATTTTACAACTGGGGGCCCCCTGTTTATGATATGTTGTGATTACGTGTTTTGTTCACATTAATGAGATAGGTTGTTTATGAGCGGCCTCCCAGTAATTTGTAAGTACAGTTTGTCATTTTAAAACACATGACATTTTTGGTGTATAAAACTCATGTTCAGATGATTTTGGGCTTATGTTAAAAAATAGAAAAAAATACAAGCTTCATCGACGGCAGTAGTTAAGTTTTAAGATATATACATGTTTGAGATATCACATATATTGGTGCTCCATTTTTCTATAAAACAAATATTTTATAAAACGAAGAGTTTTACTTTGAACTTTTGCATGGGATGACATCTAGACACAGCTTATTACCAGTATATTCGTGTACAAAACAATTATCATTATTTTGAGTATAATAGTCGTTATATTTTCATTTAGGGCTTAATAAGAATAGTTATAATAGAATAATCATATATTTGACTAAGGTTGGCTTCACCATCAAGGACCAATATCGTATATCCATTTTTTTCCGTGTCACAAAAATTTGCAAATATCAGGAAAATGTATAATTAGCTTTATTTGTATTGGTCAGTTTTTGGCAATTTTGAAGTTCGTTATCGCAAACAATATCAGATATATTTTCTGCGTGTTGGATAATTTGCGATGTAAAAATGATTGCAAAAATACAAAAAGTTGGATAATCGCGAAAATTACCGGATATACGTTATTACGTTACTGCTTAAACAAAGGCTATAAATAGTTATAATGGACCTTTTTTATTTTTGTGAACTCTGATTTAAATGGACTTTGAGCGCGTATTATTTGAAACAAACAATGTTGTTCCTGGATGCACTTTTCTAATTGTCATATTTGTCGGCATATTACTTTTAGATTTGCTGTGCATTTTGCAAAATACAAATAAACGAGATTTTAAAAAATCACCTCAGATTTTGTCATGCTTGTTTCTATAATAATGATATCATTCATTATAATGCAATAGGTGGTTTATTTGCTTTTTCATAACAATTTTGTTTGCTTAAACTAAATCAAGTTATTGCCCTTAGAGTGTACATTAGCTACTCCCTCTGTGTGTTAATATTTGGGTTTTTATGCATAATTTGTGACAAACAAGAATGGCGTAGTTCATGGATAGCACTTGCCTTTATATAACATTTCTTTTTGTTATACTTTCATGTTAAACACTGAAATCTGATTGGTTTAGACGCAGTTCATAATTTTTTCTATTACCCTCAGCGTAAGCAACGCACTTGGCAACGGGTAACATTAAAAATTGTTACATGCGCGAAAATTATGCGCGTACGGTTCGCCGTTGAATTCACGTTATTCCTATGTAAAAGCAGTTGAGTTTTCTTTAAAATTAAGACATTCAGTATAACAAAATAAATAGTGCCTGTTTGGGAGGATAACAGTTGAAATATGTGTTATAATATGTAATCTTCGTAGCAGAGTGAGTCACTTAACACTTTCATATGGTTCGACCATATTTTGAAATGAGAATTCTTACTTGTACGCATTCGTAATTCTAATGTTGTTTATTTATAATCACTAGACTTTGACCCGTGCGTTCACGGGTTGACATTGCATATGATTATCGGACATATACATACATCGACAAACCGTATTGTTGACATTTACAAAACCAAACTTTAAGTCTACAATAATGCTACATGTATTAGTTTCACTACACTCTGCTTAGAATAATATGTGCCTCGGGACAGGCCTTCACCTCAGTTAAAGTGCCTCCCATATACCCGTAATGTAGCAGAAATTTCAGAATCGCTCCGAAACGATTTTAGAGAAAATTAATGAAGTTGCATTGAAAATAACAATCAAATTATTTATGACAAACAATTTTGAGTCTGTGAATACCTTCCATCTAAAAATTATTCTATTACTGTAGAATTCAACACTTTTTCACCCACGTTCATTTACCCCCTTCAAATTTATACACCATGTTGACATTCATGATTTTTCATAGTAAATCCACTGTGTTAGAGTTATCTCATAGCAAATTTACAATGAAAATTTAGTCATATTTGTATTATCGTTTTTTTAACTGTGCAAAATGTGATTTTGTTGAAACATAAACTAAAGAGCCTTCAGTGATTTAGCATGAAAGTAATGCGCATGCGCAAGATTGTAAAATCCAAAAAATCTAAATGATTTCCGGATTTTTTAAAGGAAGTTTTGTTAATTTAGCAAAGCTTGATTGAGAAAAAAACCAAATTGTTAATCTTCAAGTACCAATGTTGTTTAAAATTTATAAAACAAAAGACAGCACTCTTCTGATTTATCGGTATTAAAACCCAAAAATTCGAGTCTATTATTTTAATATAGTAGTATAGTTAGATTTAAATATTGAGTAGAGTATATCTTTCAATAAATTACTTTGAATATGTACGGAATCCATGCTTTACCTTGAATTTCAAAACCAATAACAGGATTTTAACATGTGATATAGTAAAAAGCTAAATAAAATATTAAGTTGTCAAATACATAGTCACTTCACGTCTTGATGTCGTTTTGAGTCGTGAAACACTGAAAAAATGTCTCCACCTAGCTAACAGGGATGTGTTTAAGATTTTCATTTAAGAGCTGCTGAAACAGACAATCCAAGATTGATTGGCGAGTTTATAAGTCATTGATCTGCTTTGGTTGGTTTTTTTTAAAATCCGAAACCTCATATCATACAGTTACACGAAGATAAAGTGTTCTTCTTTATTCTCTTTTTTTTACTCTTCTCTATTAGGACATTTATAAATCGGCAAGGTAACTGTTGTTTGTAAAAGAATAAAAGTAGACTTGAGCAAACGCTGTTACAAACACAGGGCGAAAAACCATCTTTAAGCAAGTCCTTAAAGGTGGCTTAAAGGTGACTTAAAGGAGCTTAAAGGCTATACAACCTTTAAGCCGCCTTTAAGTCACCTTTAAGCAAGTGCTTATAGGTCCTTAATGTCCAAACTTCTTTAAGCCACCTTTAAGCCACCTTTAAGCATCTTTAAGTGGCATTTACGCTCTCTTTACACTGCCTTTACACTGTCTTTAAGTGGCCTTTAAGTCAATATTGATCAAGCTGAGCAATAAAAACATATATTAAATGCAACAGCTCTTTTATAGAGATGGGAGGGGGTCATCCGAGTGATAATATAATTTCCAAGGAAGAGGGGGGGGGTGTTCCATGCGGTTTTAATCGTCGCTCCATTAAACGCAGATCGCTATCATCAGCACCGCTCCGATGGACACAGATTGCCGTTATAAAATTCTTTATAATTTTTTGGGGGTTTCAAAATTATTGTAGGGATGAGCGCAGTCTCTGTATCTTAATATGTGCATAAAACTAATTAAAGTATGTTTGTTTTATATTATAAATTAATCGGTGAAAAAAATCTCTCTCTCTCTCTCTCTCTCTCTCTCTCTCTCTCTCTCTCTCTCTCTCTCTCTCAGTTCATCCGGTTATTAAACAAAATAAAGATAATGAACCAAAAATGCATGATTTAATTTGTTAATCGGTTGAAGGTTTGTATTTTTTTTTCAATTTTCATTATTTCTAACTCTAGATCTGCTAGATACATGTTAAAGATGAAAAGACTCTCAACTGCCTTTGTTATATCGGGCAGGATATTACTGCTTTGTTTGTCTAGACATAGTTTTGTTCGTTTGTGTATATCTAATTAGAGTCTATTGTTTGTCCAACTTAAGAAAACCCCTGGAACTAACACAGAATATACAAGATATACACAACAGTTGTGTCGTGTGCCCAGGTGCATGTTTGTGTATATCTAATTAAAGTCTATTGTTTGTCCAACTTAAGAAAACCCCTGGAACTAACACAGAATATACAAGATATACACAACAGTTGTGTCGTGTGCCCAGGTGCATGTTTGTGTATATCTAATTAAAGTCTATTGTTTGTCCAACTTAAGAAAACCCCTGGAACTAACACAGAATATACAAGATATACACAACAGGTGTGTCGTGTGCCCAGGTGCACGTCAGGGTTTCTAAAGGCGTTGAATCTTAGTGTGTACGAGTATACGATAAGTCTAGTGAATAAAAGTTAATTTACATTTGTAATTCATTTTCAAAGTATTATTTCCTAGCTCTGGGTTTCAAAGATGTTACGTCTACAAATTAACGATACATGTATGTAAGAGTAAAATCTTGAGGCTCATTAATTAATGTACCGGTGATCATAAATAGGGGTTGATTATTTAAATATATGTATAAGGGTAAATATGTCAAATATACCCGGCCTGGCACATCATACAATTGTATGTACAAGTCATTTGCAATTGCCACATGCAGTAAATACGTCACCGGTAATTGGTAATTTTGTTTGTTATAGAATTGATAGTTTATAAATCATGTACATACAATTACATGTAAATATTTAAACATATTGGAACGGCGCCGCGATCATGAAAACCGGGAAATTGCGGGAAATTGAACAAATACCCTAATAGTATCAATGCATTTAATAAAAGAAATGATTTCATTTTCTTTCTTACATTTTTATAGCTATAAATAAGATGAACGTATATCTACTCGGTTTAAATTTATTAACTACATGTAAGAAAGCCTACTATAGTGAACCTAACGGTTTCCATTTAGGTATAATATATTTTTGTTCACTGAAGACCAAGTTCCGTATTTCATTCTAAATACATGCATGCATGTAATTTATAAATTAGATATAATTGATTGTTTCAAACTGAATGGTTTGTCAAAATCTTTTCAAGTAAACACATTCAATACAGTGATTCAATATCCACTGATATATAGGATATAAAAACGCTCGTATATATGTAAGTTGCCGTGGCGCTTAGGATGTGTGGTGATGCTAGTAAACTAAGGGTCCCGGGTTCAATTCTCGCCGTGGCCGGTTTTTTTTGTGTTTTTTTTTTCATTTTTCTTTCTAGAACAAAAACCGTTTTAACACCTTTTCTTTCATAAAGTTAATACATTTTGTTGGAAATTAAGCACAATATTGAATTAATTTTTTTTTAATGGCTTAAAGGTGGCTTAAAGGTGGCTTAAAGAAGTTTGGACATTAAGGACCTATAAGTTGTCCTTAAAGGTGGCTTAAAGGTGGCTTAAAGATAGTCTTTAAGCTGCCTTTAAGCCATCTTTACGCTTTCTTTAAGCCACCTTTAAGCAATACATATAGCTTAAAGGTAGCTTATAGGTGGCTTAAAGATCTCTTTAAGCTACCTTTAAACACCTTTAAGCTATCTTTAAGGAGGACTTAAAGATGTTCATTCATCCTGTGAAACTAACGTTTTGGTTTAAAAATTGTTGTTAAAACGACTGATGTTTTTAAACAAAATATATATAAATTAATGTTATGTAGTGATTGTGCAAGATTTATAACATCAACAGAAAGGCGATAATGATAAAAATAAGTTATGCGACTTAACATAAATAGTCCCCACTATTGATTCTAAGCGTCTATATCTTTTTAGCAAGATGTTTCGTTATAAACTGCAACAGACAAAGTGCTTTTATTATAAATTGTTAATCTATCATTTTTAAACTAGAATTTAAATTTTCAAATCTAATTGTATATTAAAGGTTTATTTCCATATTTTAACCTAATTTGTTTGTGTTTTTATAACCAAGAATAAACTTTATCACGATCTAATACATAATGCAATTTATTTACCATTCTACTGCCAAGATCAAAGAGATGCCGCAGACATTATTCTCCAATATACCACGAACGTCATCAGTAAATTTTCAGATCAGAAATACCTATTTGTCTCGCACTGATCATGAAAGTACAACTTCAAACCGTACAAAGTTTTAAAACCATATCAATTTCATTTCATATTAGGAATATAATTCAAAGATATTTTATAAATAAGTGAAGAGTATTAAAAATCCAAAGAAAAATTCTGTCTTCTGCAAGTGATTCCTTTGTTCGATACACATGTAAACATTACTAAATAAACCGTTGGGGTTACACGGAACAGCTGTCAAAATGACCTAGATCATCTCTCTTTAGGAGAAACGATCTGTAGAAATACTGGGCTGTTAGCAGAATAGAAATAAAGTTCATGTTTTCGTGAATACTCGGTATGTACTCGAAATGTTGTTTGAAATATAAAAGCCTCGGCTAACGCCTCGGCTTTTATATTTCAAAGCAACATTTCTCGACCTCGGAGGTTATTCTGCAACATTCACGAAAACTCGTACTTTATTTCTTAATTACATATAGATTGCAATAAGCTTGTATTCTTTCATATATCGGCCTAACGTCCACATTCACATATCAAAAGTTAATGTAGAAAAAAATTGTATAGGCAATTGGAAAAAAAAATAAATAAGAGAATAAAACAATGATTTTGATAAGAAAATGAAAATTAGTATTTTATTGTACTTTTTTTTTTATCGGAACGGTGCTATGATGTTACCAAATTCGTCATTTAGACAATTTTACCCAAATTATGAAGCACTATTTTATCTTATCTCTGAATATTTTGTAGTTACTCTTAGATTTAATCTGATTTTGTCAAATATCTTTATATAACTAGATTTACAACAGTCATTGACATAAAAAATGATTTATTTGTGAAAACCACATCGTACTATTGATTTGTTTATTTTTTAAATTCAAGGACAGCTATATACACATATACAACTCTGATGTATTTATATGAAAGACAGATTATATATATATATATATACTTTTTTACATAGGCCAGTGGATAACGCTCTTTGTTACAACGAGCTTTTTTCCCAAAATGCGTTAAATTTTGAACCAAGTCAACCAACTTTGATCTTTTCAAATAGTGTTTAAGTCGATAATTACGCAGTTTGAAAAACAATCGTACACGGTTCAGTCAAAATTGTAAAGACTCTCAAATATGACAGGTAATTGCTTTAACCTAGTTTAGCTAAATTAGACACTGATATGAAAACCGATGAGATTTTGCGACTTCCGGTTTGCTAATGGACATGTTAGCAAGGTGTATTTTGATTGTTCGAATACAACCAACAGCGTCTATTGTTTATAGTGAACCAATTAACTGTGTCTTCCACGTGAAGACTCTATGTATATACTTTTGTTTGTTTTGCTAATTTGTATATATTGTGCTGAAAAAAAGACAGTGTAAATAGTAAATCAAGTGTGAATGGCTGCCACGTCAGGTGGTCGCCATTTTGGCGGATCAAAGAATTTGTTTGCTGGCAGAAAATACTGTCGAGAAAACACGTTATTCGTTAATGTTAAAGACAATTCCTTTGTCAAACCTGAGGAAGTAATCACATTTATTCACGAGACTTGTGGAGTTGGTAGTTTATTAGCATGTGTACCGAAATCTGGGAATCTTTACGAAATTACATTAGACGGAAAAGCCCCCATACAGTACCTCCTTGAAGGGATAAAAATAGGTGACAACACTTTCGAGTGTAATGAAGTTGTACCAAGCTCGTTAGTGGTTAGTTTTATGCACCTCCCTGCATACGTCGATGACAATGAAATCGAAGCAACGTTAAAATCAATGGGTGTTGAACTATTGTCACCAATCAACAGAAGGTTTTATCCAGGTACTACGATAGCCGACGGCACACGATATGCAAAAGGCAGACTACCAGAACATATGACCTCGTTTCTTTACACATTAAAGTTTCAAAAAGATTACTACCGATGTATTCACAACGGACAATTAAAAGTGTGTTCGCTGTGTTACTCTAGTGAACACCTTTTTAGGGCATGTCCAGAATTCCGATGCTTTAAGTGCAAAGAACAAGGACACTATGCAAGGGCATGTAAATCTACCAGATGTAAACAGTGTGAGGAATGGGAACACAGATGTTCGTGCAGGGTGAGTGAACACGGAGACGAAGGCGAAATCGATGAATGGGACCATGAGGTGAATAACGAGGATGACATGGATGTACACAGTGTCGGTGACGAGGAGGCACCAAAAGGGACCAGGAAACCGGTGATCAAGAGATCGGTGACCAAGAAAAATCGGACACAAAAGAACAAGATATAGAGGGAAAAGACACGGAGGAGACCGAAACTAGTGAACAAAACGGAAAAAGTGATAATGATAAAACGAAGGAAACACAATCCGAGAAAATACCACCTGATGTTATAGATTCCGAAATACGCGAAAGTGAAAAAGAATCATCAACCGTGGAATCAGACCTCGACACGGAAGTTACCGTTAAAAACACAAAGAAGAGAAAAGGTAAAGAGAAAAACAAAGGCAAAGCAAAGAAGAACAAATAAAATGAAAGGAATACTAAGTACTTACCTTATTTTCACAATGGTTTTTATAACATCGTGGAATTGTAACGGTTTGTGCAATGTTAATAAAATGAAAATGGTATTTCATTTATTTGAAGATAGAAAATAGGACATTGTAGCTTTACAGGAAACCCACTGGAAAGACAATTTTATTGAAAATTATAAACATCTATGGAACGGTGATATATATTATGATAGCACAAGTGTGTCATCTAAAGGTGTAGCATTTTTAGTGAAGAATAGCATCAAAACAAAAGTTGAAAATATAAATGGGTTTGATGGTAGATATTTACATATAACATACAAAGAAAATGACACCAAATATGACATTATAAATGTATATGCACCAAATGATGTAAAAGAAAGAGCATTGTTTTTTAAAAATATTATTGAAATAATGCCACGTTCTACAAGTTTAATTATTATGGGAGATTTTAACAATACTCTCGCAGACATAGATAGATATGGAAAAACTGTACATAAGTATGATCATAGTTACAAAGCGTTGATAGATATGATGATTGAACATAATGTGGTTGATGTTTGGAGACAAAGAAATGAAAAGAAAAAAGTTTTTTCAAGAAAAGTTGTAAGAGGAGATATGATTGTACAAAGTAGAATTGATTTTTTCTTGATCACAAAAATTTTATGTGCCTATGTTAGAAATATTTTTTATGTAGAAACAACAATGAGTGATCACTCTATGGTTGTTATGAATTTTGATACAGATGTGTCTGAAAGAGGTCCAGGTGTTTGGATACATAACAATTTACTTTTACATGATGAATATTACGTAAACAAAGTTCAAGAACTCATTGAAAATGAAAAACAATGTATATTATTTGAGCAATCAATTTTGGTGTGGTGGGATAATTTAAAGTATAAAATCAAAAAATGTTCACGAAATTATAGTCAGAATAGAGCAAGAGAAAAAAATAAAGAATATTATAGAATTCAAAACAGTTTACAAAGATTGTCAGAAAGAATAGCTGATGGTGAAAATATAAACATTGAAAATTTTGAAAAGCTTAAAACAGATCTTAGTGAATTTGAAAATGAAAAATGTAGAGGAGCTATACTAAGATCTAAAGCACAATGGGCTAATGAATCGGATAAGTGTACGAAATATTTTTTGAATTTAGAAAAGAGTAGACAAGAATCAAATACCATAAAAGAGTTGGTGGATGAGAATGGTGAAGTTACAGAAAATGCAGATTCTATATTAAATCTGCAGTATGACTTTTATTCTAAATTATATTCATGTGTAACAATTGATTATGATAGTAAAACCCGGTTGTTATCATTAATTAATACAAAGATTGATGACAATGATGCCGCATCATGTGATAAATGTATTGATGTTAATGAAATACAACAAGCTGTGAAAGAAATGGCCAGCAATAAAAGTCCTGGTCCTGATGGGTTGACTATTGAATTTTATAGAAAATTTTTACCCCATTTAAAAAAACATATTGTATAGACTATTTTTAGAAATTGAAAATCAAGAAACACTGTCACATTCTATGAAGATGGGTGTCATTACATTATTATAAAAGAAAAAAGGTGATAAGAGATTGTTAAAAAACTGGCGACCAATTAGTCTTTTAAATGTTGATTACAAAATAATAGCAAGAATAATGTCAAATAGACTCAAACATGTGTTACCTAATGTAATTTCTAATGATCAAACATGTTGTATTATTGGAAAAGATATAGCTGATACGTTAGTAAGTATTAGAGATATAATAGAAATGGTTGAAATGGATCAAGTAGAAGGTTATATTGTAAAAATTGATCAAGAGAAAGCGTTTGATAGAGTAAGTCATGAATATTTACTAGATGTGTTACAAGCATATGGTTTTGGAGATTATTTTAGAAAATGGGTAAAAATATTTTATACAGATATTTATAGCAGTGTAAAAAGCAATGGACATTTAACAAAATATTTTCCAATTAGAAACTCTGTTAGACAAGGTTGTCCAATATCTGCATTGTTGTATGTGTTATGTTCAGAACCTTTAAATTGTGCAATTAAATGTAACCAATGTATTAAAGGAATAGATATTCCTATGTGTGATAAAACTGCATTAGTTTTTCAGCATGCAGATGATACAACGATAACAGTGTCTGATAAAAAGTCTATTTTTCAAATATTGAATGTTTTTGAATTATATGGAAAAGCATCTGGTGCCAAAATTAATGCACAAAAATCTGAAGTTATGTGTATTGGAACAGGGCAATTGTTATCAGATGATAAACAACTTATCAATATTACAGAAACAAATGTCATGAAAATTCTTGGAGTTTATTTTGGTAAAAACCTTTTAGAATGTGAAAATTTGAATTGGAGAAGCAAAGTTCAAAATATCAAACAAGTTCTTAATCTGTGGAGACAAAGATTGTTGACAATACATGGAAGAGTTAGTGTAATAAATACATTACTTATGTCTAAACTATGGTATTCATTGTCTGTAATTTGTAATTTCCATTTTGGGCTAGAAATACAATTCAGAAGGAATGTATTAATTTTTTATGGAATTATGGTACACACTTAGTGTCATATAAGACAATTGTCGGAGAAAAAGAAAATGGTGGTTTAAAAATGGATGATATCTATCTTTCTTTTCGATTAAAATTTTTAGCAAAATATTTTTGCACAAGAAAAGAGCTTGTATGGAAATACACTTTTAGTTATTTTATATCAAGAATTTGTGACTTGAAAGGAGGGGTGGAAATGTTTCTTCTACAGTTGAACAAAAAAGATTTACAATGTTTACCTTGTTTTTATAAAGAAATGTTTAGTGCTTGGTATGCTGTGAAGGACAATATTGAATACAATGAACGTTTAAATGATGTGTTTAATTACTGTTTGTTTTTTAATCCAAAAATTGTCAATCAAAACAAGACATTGTTATGGAAACATTTTATAAAAGCGGGGATCACACATATCAGAGACATTTCTTATGAAGTGATACCTGGATTTTTACCTGCATCTTTTATTGTAGAAATGATACATGAATGTGATTCTGAAATTAATGCAAAACATATCAAAGAAGATTACAAAACATTATTTTCTATTATTCCAGAAGAATGGAAAAGTGTTGTTCAAAACAATGATTATAGGAAAGAAGTATGGTTACCTACTTTTTTACTTTGTGTTGAAAATACTAATTATGTTTTTCCTTCATGCACTGTAAAAGTCTTGTATAGATTGTTGATTCAAAAATTGTTTAATCCTCCAAAGTCAAATGAATATTGGTTAGAAAAACTTAGAACACACGATACAAAGATGCTCGATAATAGATGGATTGTACTTAAAGAAAGTGGAAAGCCTCCTGATGTTGTGGAGCTTGATTTTAAAGTTTATCATAATGCAATTTTTACGTATGAGAAATTGTACAAAATTGGTAAATCGGATTCCAACAGATGTCCACTGTGTTTATCAGAAAGTGAAGATTTACTTCATATGTTTGTAAAATGCAAAGAAATACAAGATTTTAAAAGTAATTTTATGATATACCATTTAGAGTCATTATTGAAAGATTGTGAAAATAGTGTATACAATGTCTTAGATATCGATGAGATATTCATCACAGCTTTTCCCAATGTTATGAAAAATGTTAACACTTTTTTTGTTAATTTTTTTATGTCCTTATGTAGATTCACAATTTATAGAAGGAGACAGCTTATGTTGCAAAATAACAAAACTGTGCATTTGACAAGTTTTTGCAAATATTTGCTAAGACATTATATCTATTACAATTATCATTATATGTGTATTGTGAACAACAACAGAAAAGTATTCTTTAAAAAGTTTTTGAAAAAAATCCACTGCTGAAAGAAACAGAAGGAGTATTATTGTTCATTTTTTAACGAATTTTTATTGTAAACTGTCAAACTATATATAATGCTGTGATACTCATTATGATGATTGTTGATGTGCAATTTGTATGATTGATCAATAAAAGATAAAAAAAAAAAAAAAAAAAAATGTGTGGTGATGCTAGTAAACTAAGGGTCCCGGGTTCAATTCTCGCCGTGGCCGGTTTTTTTTGTGTTTTTTTTTTCATTTTTCTTTCTAGAACAAAAACCGTTTTAACACCTTTTCTTTCATAAAGTTAATACATTTTGTTGGAAATTAAGCACAATATTGAATTAATTTTTTTTTAATGGCTTAAAGGTGGCTTAAAGGTGGCTTAAAGAAGTTTGGACATTAAGGACCTATAAGTTGTCCTTAAAGGTGGCTTAAAGGTGGCTTAAAGATAGTCTTTAAGCTGCCTTTAAGCCATCTTTACGCTTTCTTTAAGCCACCTTTAAGCAATACATATAGCTTAAAGGTAGCTTATAGGTGGCTTAAAGATCGTCTTTAAGCTACCTTTAAACACCTTTAAGCTATCTTTAAGGAGGACTTAAAGATGTTCATTCATCCTGTGAAACTAACGTTTTGGTTTAAAAATTGTTGTTAAAACGACTGATGTTTTTAAACAAAATATATAAAAATTAATGTTATGTAGTGATTGTGCAAGATTTATAACATCAACAGAAAGGCGATAATGATAAAAATAAGTTATGCGACTTAACATAAATAGTCCCCACTATTGATTCTAAGCGTCTATATCTTTTTAGCAAGATGTTTCGTTATAAACTGCAACAGACAAAGTGCTTTTATTATAAATTGTTAATCTATCATTTTTAAACTAGAATTTAAATTTTCAAATCTAATTGTATATTAAAGGTTTATTTCCATATTTTAACCTAATTTGTTTGTGTTTTTATAACCAAGAATAAACTTTATCACGATCTAATACATAATGCAATTTATTTACCATTCTACTGCCAAGATCAAAGAGATGCCGCAGACATTATTCTCCAATATACCACGAACGTCATCAGTAAATTTTCAGATCAGAAATACCTATTTGTCTCGCACTGATCATGAAAGTACAACTTCAAACCGTACAAAGTTTTAAAACCATATCAATTTCATTTCATATTAGGAATATAATTCAAAGATATTTTATAAATAAGTGAAGAGTATTAAAAATCCAAAGAAAAATTCTGTCGTCTGCAAGTGATTCCTTTGTTCGATACACATGTAAACATTACTAAATAAACCGTTGGGGTTACACGGAACAGCTGTCAAAATGACCTAGATCATCTCTCTTTAGGAGAAACGATCTGTAGAAATACTGGGCTGTTAGCAGAATAGAAATAAAGTTCATGTTTTCGTGAATACTCGGTATGTACTCGAAATGTTGTTTGAAATATAAAAGCCTCGGCTAACGCCTCGGCTTTTATATTTCAAAGCAACATTTCTCGACCTCGGAGGTTATTCTGCAACATTCACGAAAACTCGTACTTTATTTCTTAATTACATATAGATTGCAATAAGCTTGTATTCTTTCATATATCGGCCTAACGTCCACATTCACATATCAAAAGTTAATGTAGAAAAAAATTGTATAGGCAATTGGAAAAAAAAAATAAATAAGAGAATAAAACAATGATTTTGATAAGAAAATAAAAATTAGTATTTTATTGTACTTTTTTTTTTATCGGAACGGTGCTATGATGTTACCAAATTCGTCATTTAGACAATTTTATCCAAATTATGAAGCACTATTTTATCTTATCTCTGAATATTTTGTAGTTACTCTTAGATTTAATCTGATTTTGTCAAATATCTTTATATAACTAGATTTACAACAGTCATTGACATAAAAAATGATTTATTTGTGAAAACCACATCGTACTTGTGATTTGTTTATTTTTTAAATTCAAGGACAGCTATATACACATATACAACTCTGATGTATTTATATGAAAGACAGATTATATATATATATATATATACTTTTTTACATAGGCCAGTGGATAACGCTCTTTGTGTCAACGAGCTTTTTTCCCAAAATGCGTTAAATTTTGAACCAAGTCAACCAACTTTGATCTTTTCAAATAGTGTTTTAGTCGATAATTACGCAGTTTGAAAAACAATCGTACACGGTTCAGTCAAAATTGTAAAGACTCTCAAATATGAAAGGTAATTGCTTTAACCTAGTTTAGCTCAATTAGACACTGATATGAAAACCGATGAGATTTTTACCTATCCGGAATAGCAAATTCGCAATAAAAAAACCATGTCGATAAGATCATTTAGTTTAATAATTTACGCATTAAGAACCACATTTCAAATGTTGATTGAACGTTGTATAGTAAAATATCACATGAGCTGCACCAATTAGCCGTTAGTCGTCCTTTCAATTGTTTAAGAATCGTTTTTTATTTGGTGAATATCAACTCTTTGAAGAAAAGGGAGAATGTTCAATTTTAAGGGAATGACTGACCAATAAATGGCGTTTATAAACTGACGAACAAACATTATGAAAAAGCATGTTATATACAATACTAGTATGGTATTTTTGGAAAATTTATGCAATATGCATATGATGTTTAGGAAGGCAATATATGGGTGTTTTTTTAATTAATTTGAATAATTAATTTGTTGAGTAAATGTCATTATCTTGGATCAATGAACATGGAAGATTTTTGAACTTTGTAGAAAAATAAGATGGCTGGTATGCAAATTACAGTGATCAAATCTTATTGATAACTAATGCGGAAACGTGTAATTTTTTTCGCATTGAAAAGGTAAAACACGCGATGCGCAAGACTAATGCATCGAACATCGATGCGCTTTTATTGCAAATGAATCAAATATTGACTACCATCTATTTCAGTCGCATTCCATCCAAAGTATGAAATAGAACTGAGTTTTGTAACCACCAAGATGTTAGGTGTTTTAGTTTTTTGTCATCTAACAGCACTGGGTGGTGTGATTTCCGAAATGAACAACTCTACAGGTGTCCTAAATAAGGTTATGGGAAAAAGGTTGCCCATCAGCTGGCCAAGAATTGAAAAGAACATTGGTTTCCAAATGTGTCTCAGAAAATGTGAGGCGATGTCCTATTGCCTGTCCATTAACTTTAATCGTGTTTTGTTGGAGTGTGAGCTCAATGATCGGAAGAAAAATGACACAAATGATCTAGTGGATGACGGAAACTACTTTTATACCGAAATTGTCGTAAGTAGAATGAATACTATTACTGTAGTTTGCTTAAAAATTGTTCTTTTTATGTTAAAATATCTCTTTAATAAAACTGTGAACCAAGAGCAATATCACATATCAAAAAAAAAAATACCTGAACTTTATTTTACATCGTTTGATAAACAAGTTCTACAGCCGGAGTACCCAGAGAGAACCCACGTGTCCAAGCGGGCGACCACCATACCCTATCACATACAACCACCGTCGATCATGGGGATCGAACTCGGTTCTCAGCGGTGAAAAGCGAGTGCATTGTCCACTACGCTACATGGACACATATATCCATAAAAAGATTTTCAGATTTTGTAATGTGTTGTTTAAATATATTTCGTCATGAACACAATAACAGATTTTCGATAGATGCTCTTTCTAGATAATTGGGATTTTGTAAGGCGCTTTGAAAAAAAAAATCCTTAATATATACGGGCTAGAACAGTATGTTTAATTCTTTTATAGAGGACAGACCACAGTAACCTTTGCGGAGAAGAGATTTGCAACAATATCTCCACATGTATAACAATGCCCGGGAATAAGAAAGTTTGCATTGAAACAGGTACTGTAAACGTTTTACATTTCGCTGTGTTTCTATTTAGTGATGTTGGCTTTCGCATAATCTAGTACTCTGCTAAATGTCAAACATGAAAATAAATACATGTAAATAAACAAATAAAGAAATCCAGATATAAAATTCCGAGCTAATTCGTTGCAAGATCATTTCTCTCCCAGTATTGTAAACGCTAAATATAATACGTGTACAGAATCTAGAAATACATGCATAATAAAATAAATATTGTTAAAAAAATAAATAAAATGAAGTCAGTCCAATTTTTTATTCTTCAAGGAAGTGGATCTTAAAACAAAATGTGCAAAGGTATATAATAAATAAAAGGAATAAAACGAAGTTATTCCAATTTATCATTCACAATTACAGTGAACAATTAGCGACAGTTTAAAAAGGAAGAGGATCTTAAAACGAAAAATGCAAAGGTACACATATACGATCAGGAATACACATGCATCACAGTTTGAAAGATTTTACAAACGTACCTTTTGATTTAAGAAATGAAGATAATAATTTTTCTATTGATCGACGTATCAAAGAAAAAATTGACCGGAAAACTTCATCAATGCGCGTAGCGCATTGATGAAAAAGTTTTCCGGTCAATTTTTTCTTTGATACGTCGATCAATAGAAAAATTATTATCTTCATTTCTTATCATTTAATAAAACATTTTCAAATCAAAAAATGTGAAGTGTCATTGATCAAAAATGTAAATAATGTCAATGAAGCGGCGCGTATGAATACAAAATAACAACAGCAACAATATTCAAAATGGATGCGCCTTCAGCTGATGCAGAGCTATTGAACTGAATTTAATGGATTAAATACAAATAGTGAGTTAAAATCTGAACCGGTTGAATTGAAAACGAAAGGAAAATACACGCGATTGCTTGTGATATTATTCATTGTGCAGAAAAATTCGTAATAACACTAGTTTTCATGTGAGATCGATGGAAAATGCAACTGGACGTAACCATCCAAGGAGAGGCGATCGTGGACGAAAATAGTTGATATGTCGACAAAGAATAGTATGTATAAGCGGTTTTTGTAAACATTGTGGTAACTATATAGCCAGTAATGTACTTAAATGGTATACTATAGTATCTGCCGCTTGGAATGCGCCGAAGGAGTTGATGCATTGTACTCAAAACGATGCTTATTCTGAATTTCTGATGACCGATCATGTAGGGTACTGTGTCAGTTTAAAAATCATCGTTACCAAGTTTGAACAGCAGTGTTTCCGTGAAAGTGTATGGGCCTATATGTTCGTTATGATTATTCTGGAAAAGGAACAGCCAGCCTCGCAGTAATGTTGATTGATCTGTTCAAGCAGACGAAATCGTGAGAAGACGCTTAATTTTCTATTTCGTGAATAAGATATTGTGTTTTGTTTATTTTTGAAGGTTAGACTTTCAAGTTTTTATGTTTATAAAGTTGTATTTTGTTTGCTGACAATAAAACAGACACAACTTTACACTTTGTTGACAGTGTTTATTTTGGAAATTCCCGTTCTATAAATAGTGTTAGATCAGAACAGTTGAGAAAAGTAGATCCGGCGAAAATTTTATTGATGCAGGTATCAAAGAAATTTTTCGACCAATCAGAAGCGCCGATATCTCATCAAACGAATAAATATTAAATGATTGTTAGATCATGAGTGAAATTTAATTTTGCTATCAATAAATTTTAAATGACATTGACGTTATACATGTATATTGATAAAACTGTAAAGAAATGTATATACAAAAGATATATTTCTATGGACTGTGTAATGTTTTATTTCTGTTAGAATTAATATTGAATTGAACTGTATTTTATCTCTCTATCTCAAAGACCGTGTCGCGTGTGACAGTGTTCATATTAAGCAAGTGTTTCTTTTTGTGATCGGCTTCGGCCGATCACTGTTGTGTCCATATGAGGCATCCGGCAAATGCTTCCACTAGCGCACACATTCCGCTTGCATAAGTAGTTCTTATAAAAACTTGAAATTGGTTTAGTGTTTATAATATAACATTTTACTCAGTTTTATTTCAATTCATTTACCTTAAGAGATGCAAACATACATAAAATACAGTTTGACCTCTTAATTCAGGAATGCACATTTTGTCTCACGCGTAAGAATTTCGATCAAAAGATTCATTCAGTAATGCAGTTGACGATGACCTCAATCATAAGAAGATGCTCCATGAACTGACCTCGACCTATTGATGTTGCAAAAAATCAGCTAGGAAGACGGCTTGATTTGTAAACAAGGTTACGTTATAATGCGACCTCAATAGCAAGTTATGATGGCATTAAATGTTTTTCAGTCGCATTAAATTATTTTAATACAACTCTTTCTTTGTATACGTGTTAATACTCTTTGAAGAGCCCTACCTGGTATTCTGAAGATACATTAACGTTTAATAATTACGTTAAAAATATAAAACTAGACAAGTTTACAAACGGCTTTTCCCAAATTTATTGCAAAATTAAATTTGTTGACGGTTTATAATGATGAAAATATGGTGTACAGATTCAAAATATTCTATATATTTTGTAAAAATACACATCTTCGCTAGCCAAGGGTTTTCGGTCCACTTTGCTCCCCATTTATGGGGAGCAAAGTGGACCGAACACCCTTGGCTAGCGAAGATGAAAAATACAGTACTTTTTAAATTATTTTACATCAAACTGATAATGTTGATTGCTTCTAGCTATCAATATATCATTATTGCCGATTATTCCTTTAAAAGGAATACTTGTTTTTTTATTTGCTTTCATACAAGACCGGAAGATTAGCATGCTGTCCGCACACTGCTTAGAAGAGTGAGTTCATCATATCGTCCTTAGCTAAAGATTTCTGATCTCCCCCTTCCTCACAAACCCCTTGCTTATCGCGCTATTAAAAGTCTGGATATTTTTGATTGAAACTGTTCGAGCAATTAAAAATGCAAAACATATTTAATTCAATCGATAATGTTTCGTACTGTTTATTTACAATCGCTCTAATCCATTTTCCCCCAGTCGATCCTTCTGTTTGCGTCTTTATGATACTGTAGAAGGCAATGGCGCAATTACAAGTGCATGTGATTGTGTATCACTAGGGACATGCACTCATACATTAAGGATTTGCTGCTCATAGTCTTTGAATAGATTTGATCTGTAAGGAACATTCGCATTATTCCCATTTATTGAACACATTTGGCATAAAATTTTACTTTCAATTTGTCGACTTATAAATTGGCTGGGAAATAACGTGACGAAAAAAACCAAACCCTCATGACTTTTAATAGCACGGTATTCCAGTAGTTCGTGAGGAGCGGTACAGATCAGAAACCCTTGGCTAGCAGCTCAAAAATGATTAATATTTCGCATTATTTTATATCCATAAAGATTGTTCCCAATCAGCGCCAGGTATACCAAACGGAAAAATTGTCCAGCGAACTTACTCTCCAGATATAGTTACCTACAGATGTAATGGTTTTATCCAAACCACGTGTTGCCCTCCTGGCGGGAAATGGACATCTCTTGATTACCAATGCGAATGGCGTAAGCAAAAATTAATCTTTTGCTAATGAACAAATTACATATGTACAAAATTACTATTGAGGAAAATGTATGATAAAAAATCCAATAATTTAATTATTTAAATTTTTATAGACTGTTCAAAAAGATACACTGTATAGTGAATTAAACCAGCGATTTTATAGTTTGTGTTTTTTCCATATCAAATAACCCCCCTCCCCCCCCCCCTAAGATATTGAAAAGCAGTTATTGTTTTACCGTATTATATACGGAATGCAAAAGTTTTGCGATATAACACGACATTTTCCGCGATAGTTACACGTTTATTCGCAAACATTTTGCGTTGATTAGCGAAGGTATGGCGATTGTTCGCGAGAATTGTCGCGTTTATTTGCAAAAGTAAGCGTTTATTTGAAAATGTTTTTAGCATTGAAATTGAGCTCAAGGGACAGGAGATTAAATCGATAGCAACTAATTTTTAATAACCTTCGCAAAGGAATTAAATTGTATTGCTATTGACTTTAAACTTTTTGTTTTTCTTCTGACATAAAAACTGTTTAGATGAATACAAACTACTGCTGAAATACACTTTACCTAAGAATCCCAAGATGTTCTAAGATATAAGCATTTAAAGATAATGCTGATCATAATCCTTTAGAAACCAGCAATTGACTTTAACTATTTGTTTGTCTTCTGTCAACAAATCTGTTTAGACGAATACAACCTACTGCTGAATTGCACTTGACCTAAGAATTCCAAGATGTTAATTTAAAGATGATGCTAATCATAATCCTTTAGAAACCACCAGGCTAGTTGGTTCCAATGTATCCTTCGAGGGACGAGTTGAAGTATACCTAAATGGATTCTGGGGAACTGTTTGTGATGATGAGTTTGAAATGGCGGATGCCAATGTCGTTTGTTCGAGTTTGGGATACCCCGGGTACGTGTTCTTTAGCGTTTATTTGTCTTGAATGCGTGGTTTTGTTAATGTCCTGATCGATTCACAATATTTACCAAACTGCACTTTCTTTTTTAAAACAGTGTTTGTTTGCAAAGCAAGTTTTTCAAATGACAACAGCTACAAATAACTGATATATCTTTTGAACGATTAAAACAACACAATAAATAAATGAATAAATCAATATTTTAAGTAACTACATCAAATAAAAAAAAATCGAAGCTGTGATTTTTTGCAAAAATCTGTTAAAATTCCTAATTAACGTAAGCAAAATGAGCATTTTTATCTATAGCCACATTTGCCTAAGGGCATTGTGCTATCACGTACAATTGATTTTTATTTTTTGAAAGCATGACATTAAAATTTTCTATCCTATACCTGTATATCAAATAAAAGTACACATATATGGCATGAAATTCAGTTTTTAGCTCACCTGAGCTGAAAGCTCAAGTGAGCTATTCTGATCACATTTTGTCTGTCGTCCGTCCGTCCGTCTGTCTGTCTGTCCGTCTGTCCGTCTGTCCGTAAACTTTTCACATTTTCAACATCTTCTCAAGAACTACTGGGCCAATTTCAACCAAACTTGGCACAAATCATCCTTAGGCAAAGAGGATTCAAAGTCGTGAAAATTAAGGGCCACACATGTTTTCAAGGGGAGATAATTAGAAATTAATGAAAAATTTCAAGATATTTTCAAAAATCTTCTTCTCAAGAACCAGAAAGCAAGGAAAGCTGAAACTTGTGTGGAAGCACCCTCGGGTAGTGTAGATTCTAAGTTGTGAAATTCATGCCCTCTGGGGGTAGGGTGGGGTCACAAGGGGGGGGGTCAAAGTTTTACATAGGAATATATAGAGTAAATCTTTAAAAATCTTCTTCTTAGAAACTAATCAGCCAGGAGAGCTAAAACTTGTGTGGAAGCATCCTCAGAATGTGTAAATTCAAAGTTGTGAAAATCATGACCCCCGAGGGTAGGGTGGGGCCACAATTAGGGGTCAAAGTTTTACATAAGAATATATAGAGTAAATTTTTAAAAATCTTCTTCTCAGAAACTAATCAGCCATGAAAGCTGAAACTTGTATGGAAGCATCCTCAGAATGTGTAAATTCAAAGTTGTGAAATTCATGACCCCCAGGGGCAGGGTGGAGCCACAATGGGGGGTCAATGTTTTATATAGGAATATATAGAGTAAATCTTTAAAAATCTTCTTCTCAGAAACTAATCAGCCAGTAAAGCTGAAACTTGTGTGGAAGCATATTCAGGTAGTGTAGATTCTAAGTTGTGAAATTCATGACCCCCGAGGGTAGGGTGGGGCCACAATTTGGGGTCAAAGTTTTACATAGGAATATATAGAGTAAATTTTTAAAAATCTTCTTCTCAAAAACTAATCAGCCAGGAAAGCTGAAACTTGTGTGGAAGCATCCTCAGGTAGTGTAGATTCTAAGTTGTGAAATTCATGACCCCCGGGGGTAGGCTGGGGTAACAATTAGGGGTCGAAGTTTTACATAGGAATATATAGAGTAAATCTTCTTCTCAGAAATTAATCAGCCAGATGATTCTTTATAATTGTTAAGACTTTGGCTCCAATACAATTCTTCGGCCTCACAAGAAGGTTCTGAGTTTGATGTAGCTTTATATCCCATATATAAACAATTGTTAAGAGTAAAAATCAACAAGCATCAAGCATTCCATGGAAAGTGGAAAAATTATTTTTTAAGAAGCTGCTTGTATATTATTGATTTTAATCTACTTCACACAAAATCCCTGATAAACAATGATTTTTGTCATTCTATGGGACTGGTATCCAAGGAAATTTATTTCCTTAGTTACGGGTGCACAAATCTTTGAAAATATAACAATGATTTTAGCTAAACATCTACGTAAATTATTCCTTTACATGATATTATATAGTATTTTGCTTTTTGTATTTATCATAAGATTGAGTTTTCCCATTTTTAGGAAAAAATAAAATTTTAAAATATTTCATTGTAATTGTTGCCATGACAACAGGAAGAGAACATGCATTTAGACACTTATCAATTTTCAAAAATTGCACATCTTTATCACTTTATATGCAAAATCTACAACCACTCCTGGAAAAATGAATTATGTATTTCTGTTAGTGATCATCTGTACTATATATATGCAAAATAAAATCCATAGGCAACTTTGAGGGGGAAAAGTTGTACAAGGTTTAAAAGTATATCAAATTTGCATTTTAAGCTATTACAAAGGGGTAAAGGTAACATAAAAACCAAGTATTATTAAATTGAATAGATCATATTGTACCTTATTTTTAAAATATTCCCTTGTTTAAGATGCACAATAAGTCAAATTTTCTATTTTATAAAGTTTTTTTTAAAAATGACATTTTAAAGATCAATCATTTTCATCTAAAATTAGAAAACATGTACACACGGACGTAAGGGCAAATATAAGGTAAAATACTTATTTCATTTATAAATGAGGTATTTTACTCCTCAATGTGGTTGAATCATAGATTTAGTGAAAATCTGCATACAAAACAATCATTTAAAATATTTAATGATGTACCAAGAAAAACAAGGGAAGGAGGTCAGGTTTTACCATCTGAGTTCATTTGATTTGACCTTTTTGTACTTAAAGTGCAATTCTCAACATAATGAAATATGACTTAGATATTCTTGACAAAAAATGTGAACAGTAACATCATATACCAATATTGTTTTTCATTATATAAGTACTATAATGATGGTCAGAATGAATATATAAAATAAATATATATATATATATATATATATATATATATATATATATATATATATATATATATATATATATATATATATATATATATATATATATAATATATATTTTGTTTAAGTTGCATCTTTCCTGACCTTTTTGTACTTAAAATTAGCCAACTTTTAATAATAAGTGTGATTTGGAATAAAAGCTTTCTAAATGTTTAGATTTCTTATGATTTCAATGCAGTTTTCTGGATATTTTTGTTTTCCATTTCATAAATAAGATATCATATATATAAATGTTTAGAAAGAGGGCTTTAAATGTAAAATTCTTACAAAAATGGCTTAAAATATTCGAGGTTTTTTCTTTGTATTTGAAGCAGTTTACACTAAAAGTCTATCACCTATAAAGCTCTCTGAAGGGCGCGTAATTATCTAAAATGACCTCAGCTTAGAAGAAAGATATGCTCTTCATCTTTATATGTAATACTGAATCTCCAGTCTACTCTAACATGTCTAAGAGATTTCAAGTTGTTCTGATAAAATCAAACACCAATAAGATTATTGGGGGGGGGGGGTGGGTGGGTGGGTGGAAGTCCAGCATAATTCATTTTTCAATATGTATATTTAAGAAAAAAACATCGCTGCATGAAAAAGTATGTGCAGAGATGTTATTTAAAAAGTGAAGGTCAGAAAAAGAAATCAAGGAGGTAACTTATTCCTCAGAAGGCGAAATATCCAATTTAGATGTTCATTTGATTATCATATATTATTTTATAGTTGAACACAGTCACCAATAGTTTCTTTCTTTCACTGATATCAGCCCGAATCGTTTTTGGATGTAACTATAACAAATAAATGACAATAATTATTTCAGTTAAATTGGTCATATCCGCACCCTCCCAGCACCCATGCATGCAGGAATTTCACATAAGAAAAATTTTCTCAACAATATATGTATATGCTTACTTTGAGAATTGATCTACAACTAAGCCACATTTAAAAAGTGTTCTTTTCTGTCCATCTCCCTACTCGATCAGTAATTAAACTTTTTGTCATTAAGATGGGGAAATATTTTTTCTTCAAAATCAAATTATCAATTATTTTACATAAAATTGAATTGGTCTGCAAAAATTCAGAGAAATATTTTGACAGTCAGCTGATATAGATAGTACAGTAGCCTGAATATCAATATATGAATTGTTGGTTTATATTCTTATGCATGAATTTATTTCCTTTTTAGTCTTGGTTTTGTCAATGTGATCAGGGCGGTTCAAATAGCTTGACATAAACCTGTATTACTGCTTTTACTGCAGAACTTGCTGAATGCTCTATCTAACATGGATTTTATTCTTTATTTAACAATGTAAACTAAACACAAATAAAACAATCTTATGAATATCAACTTTAATTTTTACCATCATTAACTGTAATAATTTTCACTGAAAATAATTCAGCAACTCAAATGATCAAGTGGTAATAAATCATTATGCATCAGCATTGACATATGAACACATCTTATTTTCAAAAATAGACAGAGTATAAGTCAGGCACACATTTGCTTTGAAATAGTTCAGAATATACTTGTTTGTACCATTGTATTTAACCCAAATATCCCTATATATAATTATATATAATTTTGAATTCTATTTGATAAGATTTTCAGTTTTAGTTGAAAGCCAGCTCTTCTTTTCTGTGGAACAAAGTGGCTAACATAGCTGTTTATCTTCAAGGATGAAAGAAATTCTGCTAAAGAAAATCATCCCTTGTCAACTATAGTATTTGTTGGTCTGGGGTGTTTTTCAAGTGCACTTTCACCTTCTTCTTTTGCAAAATTTAAATATTTCAAGCATTGTCTCTGATCTGTCTGGTATGGACATTTTAATTTGTGTGTAGACATGGTTGATTTTAGTGTCCATCCTCATTTAAGTTGATTAATTTGGCTTGCATGTGACACATTTTCTGTTTACAACTCAATAAGTTATCTGTAATAAAACAAAGAACCCGTTATAACTAATACACCTTTCCATCCCCTATTTAATTAAACTGTCTTGAAAACTCATACAGTAAAATATTTTACTGTTATAAGTCATTTAATATATGTGTAAAATCTTGACTTTTTCTAGCAATATGGTACAAATAGTTGGTTTTATGAGAATACAACATTAAATAACAACATATAGAATAATAAGTAGACTGATCAATTATTCACACAAGATACATTTAAACATGGATTTGTATACATGTAGCTACCATATAGGGTCTATACATGTATGTTAATACATTTTTCATTAAAAGTTTGTTATTGTCCTTGATGCACAAACACTATGTACAATAAACAATCACATATACATTTTCTTTGTCATGTTTAAACTTTTATTTATAATGTTGTGTGCATTGACATGCTAATCCGAATTTTCACGAAGATCTACAGCATCAACTATTTCTCCCGTTAAAGAAATGTTTGCTCGTAGAAAATAAAAAACCAGTAAAAGTTGTCACTTACCATGATAATGAACTAAATAAACACTTCTATAATCCAGAAACTAAAATCCATAGTCGTCTCACTTCAGCTCCGTATAAATATTGGATGTAAACAATGTAAACAAAATACCGCTTTTACCTCCTTTCGTAAGAGAGTCATATCAAAGGGAGGTAATTAGAGTAAAACTTGCACGTTTCCAGGTGTATAAAATCAGTATTTATTTATAAACGGGTGACTTGCCTAAAATTTTTTTAATTGATTCTTCTAGAACAAATGTCATAATATAAATATGTAGTGTTAGTTAACCTTGATATGGTTGTAGAATTTTATAAAAGTGCACTGAATTGACTGGTGTTTGCATGCAAAATTAACAAGATAAAACGGGTATAAATATCAAAGGATGAAGTAAATGTAAATTCTTAATGATGGTTAAATTACAGCAAAGTGTTTTGTAGTATAAAAAATTATTGATAGTGTTTAGAAATGATTTAACAGAATATTGTATTTGTATGTACAAAAATTTTCATGTTAAAATGAAGTACAAATCAGTAAGTCTAAAAGCACGTGGTTTCCATAGTAACAGCACGAATAAAAAAAATTTACCCAAATATTTTTAATACAATCTTCATTCTGATTATCTTTATATGTGTTTTTATCATTATTGTTTTTATGTCACTTTCCATATTTTTCACAAAATGCTCGATGCTTGCTGATTTTGACTCTTAAGGATCTTTTTGAGAACTGCAATACTCAACAATGATATGACGATAAAATCATCCTGTTAGAAAAGAGACTAATGATTATAAACATAAGAATATCCAGGGGGGGGGGGGAATGGATTTTATTTATACAGGATCTACATGTATTATTGTACATTGTCCAGATTGTTTGTATTATGACTCCATTAAGCTGATTTTATCATACCTATTGTTCTTCAGGTGAGCGATGTGGCCCATTGGCCTCTTGTTTAAAATAACAAAGACACAGTTTCAATTTCTTCTCTAAACTACAAAACTTTCTACAAAATTGAACATTTTACGCGCTGATATCCAAATTACATACTTTCACTTCGCTATTGTTAATTTGTACTATGGTTTCATTCCTAGTCCTTTAGCATCATAAAATATATTTCGTTTTTAATGAGATCAACGAATTAACGTGTCCATCGAAGAAATAGCATGTGATGAATTTATAGAGCAATTATCCTTATATGTTTTAGTTTACCTTTGTTTTCGCTCACATTTGTTCTCCAAATGGCGTCTTTTTTGTGTGATGTTATATTTTTGTGTGAAAGAAATGTCTAAAGCCAGTGCTAGATATAATAGTGCTCCAACCCTTGTTGATAGATAGCTACAGAGTGTAACTGATAATTGATAGTCAAATGCTAATAATGATACATAAATATGAATTTGTGAATAACTTTCAATGCAAAAAAGAAAAACCGTTTGAAAAAAACCCTAAGAAAATTATCATTTCTAAATGTATATCGTGCAAGCATAACACAAAAATACATTGACAAATATTTTCCTATCAGTGCATTGCAGGTACTTCCAAGTGCTGCATTTGGGAATGGAAGCGGGCAAATATTGATGGATAATGTGGCTTGTTTGTCCAGCGAGATATCAATACTGGAGTGTGATTATGTTGACTTTAATTCACAAAACTGCGGCCATTACGAAGATGTTGGTGTAATTTGCGAACATTAGTTTGACGAAATTAGTCAAACAATTTTCACCTTTAGCGTAATTCTTTGCTCGTTGCAAATAAATACTGATATTGCAAACAACGTTGTTTTAAGGGGGCAACGATGTCGATTGAACTTACAACGAACCTTTTTTGCAATTGCATTTATTTCCTAAACTTATGCTTGTAAACAGTGTCGTTAATGACAAATATAATTTCGAACTCTCGAGTGGTGCGACTATTTCTCTTCGTGGATTGTATTATGTAGATCTTAAATTTACTGGCGGGCAAATTCTTTAATAAATAACTTTCATAGATGCTTACTTAATGTTGTTATTTCTATGTATTTAGTATAAATGTGAAAATACAGGTAAAATTTAAGTTTCTCATCAAATCTCATACATTAAAAACTCACTCTTACAAAATGAAACCTTTCTTCTCTGTAAGTTGAAATGGCATTGTGTTTTGTATTCACATTGGTTTATTTTATATCATAATGCAAACTGAAAAGGCCCAAAGAAATATTTTAACTAAATATGTTTATATTTTTTGACAGGTTTTGATTTTGTGATGATTCGACGCAAAAATAATCTAAGTACATGTTTCACACCACAAACAATGAAATATTGCTGATTCCAAATGAATTCCTAATGATTATAAGAAGCAAAACTTTTCTCGAACATCATGCTAATATTTGAACGATTCTTCCATATCTTATATATTCTGGTCCAAACAATGTGAACTTGAAAATGACCAAATCTGAAAAAAAGGTATTGTACTTAGGATTTGAATACAACCCACTTCAGTTAACTGTTTTGGAGAAGTTTGTCATATGGAATGCATTAACACTCAACAATACCAGAATAGGTTGTGGAGACAATTGTCCTTTTTAAATTAAATAATATAATCATGAACAAATTATAACTAACAAAGACTAATTGAGAATTACTTTGCACTAAATCTCATGGTACTCGGGAAATGTTTTCAAACATATACTTAGATTATTGTTTTTGGTAACGTTGTAAAAGTGCAAGGTAACTGAAAAGAAGCAGAACGACCGAAAAAATATTCACGAGAAAAAAACCCATAAAAAATGTTTAAAGTAAAACTAGACTTTGACCAGTGCGTGCATGGGTTGACATTACATATGAAATCGGACATTTACGATATAGATACATCGATACACCGTATTGTTGACATTAACATAACCAAGCTTTAAGCCTATAATACTGCTATTAATTTCACTATACTATGCCTGGTTAGAATAATCTAATTGTGTCTCGGGACAGGCATTCACCACAGTTTAACTGCCTCCCATATACCCTTAAAGTAGCAAAAAATTGCAGAATCGCTCCGAAACGATTTTGGAGAAAATTAATGAAGCTGCATTAAAAATAACAGTCAAATTATTCACAACAAACCATTTTGAGGCCGTAAATACCTTTCATCTAAAAATTTAATTCATATTGATGAGGAATTCTACACTTTTTCACCAACTATTCTTACTCGCTTCGAATTGACATTCGGAACTCTCGGAATTTTTTTTATCAAATGCACTGAATTATAGTTATCTTCCGTATTTCTATTGATGAACAGATTATATGACACATTTTCAATGAAAATTTACACGTATTTGTAATAAAGTTTCTGAGTTTAACAATGCAAATGTGATGTTGTGGAAACATAAACTAAAGAGTTTCCCGTGATTTAGCGTGAATATAATGGACCCTCCTCCAAGCATCCTTTGGGATGTAAAAGGATGAGGGTCATTCTATGTAATGAGCCTGAGGCTTAAGAGGGTATCATGTAGCATTATCTCCGAGTGCAGCGAGGCGTTACTCAATTCAATAAAGTTAAAAATGACCTGTGTGACGTAAACACACCTGTGGTCAGTGGTATATAAAGCACAGCTCCACTTGCCGAAATCATTCTTGAAATCTTGTTTGTGACAACCAAGAATATAAATTGTGAGGGTAATTTTCCTCAAAGTTTTATCAATTCGGGTTGGGTACATGATACCATCTTGAGCCGCAGGCTCATTACATAGAATGACCCTCATCCTTTACATCCTAAAGAATGCTTGGAGGAGGGTCCATTCTATTACATATCGCCTTTCGGCTCTACAAGGGTATCATGTAGCATATTTAAAGAGTTGGTCACAAACAAAAAATTTAGAATAAAGACATTATTTAAAAAAGTTCAATAATTTTTTAAACATAAAATAAAAGTCGAAAGAAACCACATTTTATTCAATATCAAAATTCATATATATCATAACCTTACAATGAGTAATTTTTTTATTACAATTCTAATTAATTTTATCAACAATGTAAAAAGAGTACACTATCATCAAGCAGTCAGTTGTTTATCACTGTATTCACAAAATGTCCATCAGTATCACATCCAGCTATATTCACTTCTTTATAGTAAAACTTAAAGAATGTCTTTGATGAGGACCAATTTGCTGCATCCATAATTTCTTTTATCGATACACCTGACGAATAAGCCACCGAAGCGGAAGTTCCACGGAAGGAATGTGCAGTAAAGTTCCTAATTCCCGACAGTTCTAGGACATTATTCAGCCATCTTGCTAACGTACATGTACATGTTGAAACAGGATTGAATGTTTTGTAGAAAACAAATATTGTAGATGATTTTCTATTGTTTTTGGTTCTTTTTAGATATTCATGTAACGTGGAAACCACACAGAGTCTGTTATCAGAAAATTTATGTAAAACAACTCTATGTACAGGAGTCCCAGGTTTACATGTCTTCAATAACTTCTGAATTTGAAAAATAACCTTATCGGCAAACACTGACATATATCTCAAATCAAGAGCCAAAAGTGTCTGGGCCCTTGAAGCTGTTGTAAGCGCAATATTTTTTAATAAGAGCTATTAATTTAAAAGTTAACAAACGTAAAGATATTTCATGTACTGGCATTAAATTGCGCAAAAACCCCCACAAATGCTTTGATACATCCCATGATGTTCTCACTTTTGGTCTACTTGGATTCAAATTAAATATCCTTTCATTAATTTCGGAAGTAATAATGGTTCCTTAACCCATAAAACACCAAAATATGGCAAAGTGTTAATCAACATTGATTTATGAGTATTCAAAACAGAATATAAAACTTTATTACTCATCAAAGAAATAAAATTTTTTACAACTATTTCTTCAGAGGCTGAAAAGGGATTGGTTTTCCATTTAGAACACCAAAGTATCCATTTTTGCCAGCAACATTGGTATTGTTTGTTTGTGGCCGGACGTAAGGAAGCAAGGATGATGTCACTATCGAATCTTGCCAGTCCTTTGTCATAGAGGGATCTCCTGATACAAGACAGGCGGTTAGAGTTATCTTGCGGAGTGGATGTAGCTCTCCTGAGTGTGGCATCACTAAGAGATCCTTGTGTCGAGGAATTCTAACAGGAATAGAAATCAAAACAGACATAAGTTGCGGAAACCAAGTTTGAGTTTTCCATAACGGAGCAAAAAGTATTGCCTGTCTAACTCTATCTTCTAAAATCTTATTAATTATCCTACCAATTAATTTAAAAGGTGGAATAATATATGGAAACATACTTTCTCATTTGTCTATTTATACGAAAAGCGATAAGATGTATGTCTGGATTAAAAAATTGTTTACAAATTCTCACGAAAATATCATGTTTTAACATCCATTCTGTAGAATCAGCAAATTGCCTAGAAAGTAAATCAGCATAAGTATTTTCACATCCGGGCAAATATTGGGCAGAAATGAAAATTTCTCTTTTTATGCACCAATTCCATATTTTTCCTGAAAGATCATCAAGTTGTTTTGAATGCATGCCAACCTTTGCGTTAATGTAAGAAACGACAGTTGTATTGTCCGTTTTGAAACAAATATGTATTGAACTGTATTCTTTAAAAAATGATTTTAGTGCAAAGTACACGGCCATTAATTCTAAAATATTGATATGATATGATGATTCCGAATATGTCCATCTACCTCCTGTCAATTTGTTTTCAAATCTAGCACCCCAACCTTGCAAGGATGCATCAGTTTCAACCCCAAAATCAATTGGTCTTGATCTAATATCTTTTCCATTTAGAGATTGTATATTTCTACACCACCATTTTATCTCATTAATACTTTCAACAGAACAATTCATGAAAGAATTATAATCATCACAATTCAATTTTACATTTTGATCAATATCTCTTTCTAAAGTCCTGTCATGCAAAAGTCCTTCGAAAACTGCATTACAAGCATGAACCAATAAACCTATCAATGAGGCCAATTGCCGGATTTGAATTCTTGGATTAGACAAAATTAATTGACTTTGTCTTAAAATCTTTTCAACTTTTTCATCTGTCAAATAAACTTTGAATTCAACTGAATCAATTATAACTCCAAAGAAAACAATTCTCTGTGAAGGAATGGTTATAGATTTTTTATCATTTATTGTGAAGCCAAGATTGTTTAATTCTGACATAACTATATTTGTTCGTTCTTGACATGTAGAAAATGTTTGATTCATGATCAGGGAATCATCAATATAATAACAACATCTTACGCCATTTTCCATAAAAAATGCATAAACAGGTTTCAATATCTTTGTAAATATTATCTGGCATGATGTTAATCCGAAAGGAAGTACTACAAATCTGTAAAATTTTTCATTCCAAGAAAAACTTAAAAATTTCTTGTAGTCTGTGTGAACACTGACACTAAAATATGCATCCTTTAATTCAACTGAAGTAAGATAATCATTTTTCTGAATCAATTCTAAAGCATATGTCAAATTTTCCTGTTTGAAATGATAATGTTCAACAAATATTTCAGGTTTATGATTGGCCTAAGATTACCATCTTTTTTCGGTACAAGGAAAATATTTGAAATGAAAGCATCCGAAATATTTTTTACTTCTTCAATTGCACCTTTATCAACCAACTGTTTTACTTCTTTTGATACCATTTCAGATTCTACTGCATTAATTGAATTTGTTTCGGAAAGAATGTTTGAAGAGGTTGTTGAAAAAGTTCTATTTTATAACCTGGTTCAATTATATTTAATATCCATTCGTCTTTTGTAAATTTTTTCCAGTAAGGTTTATTCAGTTTTCTCACCTTTACTTGTTGTAACAGTATTGCTTTTTCATGTCTGTACTGGAATTGTCCCCTTTGGCCTCTGCCTCTCTGGGAAGGGTATGATGAATACTGGCGGTTTTTGCCTCTGTATGGGTATTGGATGGGTTGATACCCTTAGTTTGACATGTAGTTTTTTGCTTGAGTTGAATTTTTAAATTTTGCATCATAGTTCGATTTCATTCCAATTTGTTGCTTAGTTATATCACCCATTTCTTTAAGTTTGGAAACACAATTGTCTCCAAACAAGTGATCAGGAACCGGGATTTTAGAAGAAGCAATTTTGCATACCGAAAATTCAAAACGTTTTATATTTCATTTCTTCTTTTCATAGAGACATTGTAGAAAACATTGCCAAGCATACTTATTGAATCAGCCAACATCGTTTTACAAATCTGGGGCTCAAGTTCTTTTTTATTTACAGGCATATCAGCCATCTGTACTAAAGGTATCATACCCGTAGCTAAAGAGTTTTGTATTACTTGCAAAGTGAGATCATCTGAATGGGCCTGCTTGTTCACGGCATCCCACATTTCTTTATTGATCCGGGGAACTATCAATAAATTACAGTTTTCTGGTCTGTTATATTATTTCTCTCAATCAACCATGCTTTCTTTGCTACATTTAATAGAGATGGCTGCATTTACAGCTTTTCCAAGTGCTTCGTTTACTTTTGGATCAGTTCTTTCATTTGCATTTAATTGTAGGATATCCAAATCATTGTTATCAATTGTTATCTGGATTGATTCATCATTCAAAAACCCCTTAAAATTTTTTTGAGGGTCAACACCTTCAATAGAAGGAGAAATTTGATCATTCAAATAAGATAAATCAAAGTCAAAATCATCAGGGGTTTCATCAAGAGTCTGTCGTGAATCATAATCAGGTATTTTTACCAAATTTCTTAGCGGTCTATTAGGTACATTTTGTGTGAAATTACCGGGAGAATTATTACCCGAAGTGCGCACCGTAGTTTCGGTGGACTGCATGTCATTTACATTGCACGCATTACGTGCCATACTATTGAAACTACCCAACTGTTTTACAGTGTCAGTGAGGGAGGAAATAGATTGTAAGATTTTATCTATCCCTAATTGATTTTTGAGCTCGTCAACATTAAATTCTTGAACACTTTCAGACTGAGTTTTTGATTTTTTAGATTGTTTTGTCACCCGTGGTGGCAGTGCACTTGCACTCGCTGAAGATAAGGTCTGCGCTTTGCGTTTCTTTTATTTGTTGCATTAGTTATTGTGTCCTCCGTAACACTTCGTGTCCGGGGTTTATCGCCAAACAATTCATCTATATCTGAGTAATTCTCATGGTCGCTTCCCATGAATGACAGGACATCCTCCTGATTTTCCGTCAATTCGGTAAAGTACACAACTTTGTATTAACTTGCCTTACCAGTATAACGTTACGTAGATGAAAGTAAGGTAGCTGTTTTACAGCAGAAACAAGACAAGAAACTTGAACAACGTTTTAAGTTTTAATACACATCGCTATACGATTTTTACCTGTTGTACAGGTATAAACACACGCCGCTCAGAGAAAAAGAATGATTTCGGCACGTGGAGCTGTGCTTTATATACCACTGACCACAGGTGTGTTTACGTCACACAGGTCATTTTTAACTTCTTTGAATTGAGTAACGCCTCGCTGCACTCGGAGATAATGCTACATGATACCCTCGTAGAGCCGAAAGACGATATGTAATAGAATGCGCATGATTATAAAATCTAAAAAATCCAGATGATTTCCGGATTTTTCAAAGGAATTTTCATTGATTATTATTTAGCGAAGTTTGTTGGAGAAAGATAAAAACATATTGGCAATCTTCAAGTTCCAATGATGTTTAAAATATATTAAAAAAGGACAGAACTCTTCCGATCTCTCTCAAAATTCGAGTCTATTATTGCAATATAGTAGTAAAGATGTCTCGTGTCGTCCAATTCATGACATTATGAACAGTGTTCGCCTAAGACCAACATTACCTCCTATGTTTCACCGAAAAGCCTTTCCAAACTTACTTGATGAAATCGAAAAGTTACAGTGAAAAAAATAGGAAATCAACTTGTTGAATATGTAAACATGTCTTCAAAATTGATTTAACAATAATCAAATTATAAAGTAGCAACGTGTATTAAAACACCTATAATAAATAGTTACATTAACGGTAAGTTATTCTATAATGTTGAGGTTTACATATGGTTTGGTTTGAACATATTTTATTGTATATTTACATATCCTTACCGGATGTAGCTTTATTGTAAAAATAATGCTACCGTCAAGCCATAAGCGCGTGCTACAATCAATGTTAAATGAAAATAAAATGAATATAAAACATGTACTCCATAAATTAATGTAAGGAAACATATTTGCTAATGTAAATATTGATAATTGTTCACGGGGATGTGCGGCCATCTTTTACATTTGAGAAGAAAAATGTCAACATTTTCTAAACTGGTTAGTTTTTGTCCAAAACTTGCTAAAACTGTTGTCAAAAGATACAAAAGCAATAAAGACTTTCCACATGTTATTTTGTATGCAAATTACGCAACCAAAGGGAGAGCAGTGCATTTTCAAATTCCTTTTAACTGCATGTTGTTAGACTAAAATTTTAGATTAAAAAATATGAAAAAATATGAAAAGAAGCCAATAGCGTTCACTCTACAACCATTTGTTGATCAAAGCTTGCTTGCTTATTTAAGTTAAGACTTTCTCTCAAATGAGGGTATCCTATTCTTAAAATGAATCTCAAAAACCATTGCAAGAGATATTTTTGTCTGTGGCTATGAAGGTATATTAGAGCTATATTTTTATTGAAAAATATATGTTTATATTTTCTTTAAATCAATTAAATATCTGCTTAGTTCGACAGCTGTCTTAAGTGATTAAAAAGGTATTGGCCTGTTCTTTGACGCATAATTTGCATACAAAACAACATGTAGAATATTATATTCAGTGCCTTTATATCTTTTGGCAACAGTTTTGGTCAGTTTTGGGCAGAAACAAGCCAGTTCAAGAAATGTTTACATTCTTATCTTCAAATGTAAAAGATGCCCGCATATCCCCGTTAACGAATGATTGAGTTCTTATTTTTCAGAATACATCACTTTCTACGAGGCCTATAGTCTAAGTTTCGCCTTACTTACAGCAAGAAAGGAGTAGGAAAGCACATCATCAAAACAAGGAAAAGTTATTTCTAACCATATGGTTAATTTGAAATTCCCTCTGCTTCAGATGAAAGGCTCTAACTAATATTGTAGAAAAAAACAACTTTGGAAAATTGACAATGTTCAGTTGAATTTCGAACAAGTTAGTTACATAATGTAACGCAACATAAGTTGAATCAAAAGGAATATTTCAATAGAAGTTTCTTTAATTAAGTTATTCTTTTAATTTGTCCGTGTGAGGTAACCATTGACTGCATTTTGTTTTTAAAATCATTGAAATATTAGTTTCAAGTTTAAGAGAACTTAAGAAAGACTACAATGAAATAAATAATATTATATTAATATGATAAAGTAATCTTTGTGATGCATTTTCATCTTTTATATAGACTTTTAAAGGAAAAAAAATCAAAGAAGTTCAGTCTGAATAAATCCAATTTAACATATCTAACAAATAGCATTTGAAAAGTGATTATTTTATTTTGAAACTTTGTTTTAAATTTTTTAAACATTAGGTATGCGTCCATGTTTCCTTTTATGGAGGAATAAAAGCTCTTTTGGAACCAAGGCATGGGAGTGATATAAAAGAATGAAAAAAATTAAACTACAAGTCTGTTTCCATGTACAAAAATACGAAATATGGAAATGGTCTATTGTCACGAAATACAATAAATGTAGAATATTAGTATAGTGCATCATGATATATTTTCTAGAGGTGCGCTGGAACGATTAATCGCTAGTTATTTCAGTTGAACCTGTCAATGAGCGGACATTTTTGCTAACCGTTTTTTTCTTCACAAACTTTCAGCTTGATAATCTGCATAAAAAGATTGATTTAAAAAATGGCAAATGGAAGCTCAAGACCTTTGATAAAGCTTCAGTTTACGATTTTATTTCAAGTCTGTCAAATATTTAACTGGCTAGATTTGGGGAGCGGTAAAAATCAATTGTCAATGTGCAGTTCTTAAATTAGAGTTTCTGCAATATATTTATAAAAAATAAATTCAATAAAAAAAAGGTAAAACCCTTTTTACCTGTTACGTTAAAAGACAGGACCAAATGGTTGTAAACAATTGAATGTTTACTTACACGATTAATGCTTGGAAAATATTTTGACCTTTGATACCACATATCTTTAAATCAATGTACCACACGTTGTTACTAGAATGATTGTTATTTTACGTGTTTTAAGAAATGTGACGAACAACTGCAATCAGTTGGACAGTTGGTAAAATAAATATATTGAAAAAAATATTCGATAATAATAAATGATATTTAAAAGATGTCCTGATATCAGTATTATTTGAAAAGGCATTGTCATTGTATTTATTAATTTTTGTTTAATATGAAACGCATACAATGGTCTCAGTTTTTTTGCAAATGGGGGTCAATCATTTTTCATTCATAAGAGAGTGAATTATCCCACCCTTGCTAAGAAAATTGTGCATGTACATATCAAATGATTTTTTAAGGATTGCTTCCGCGCAAGTATATAAACTATAGCGTCACTAGTCACACTTTAAGATATTTTTACAATATACACATATACAACTCTGATGTATTTATATGAAAGGCAGATTTTATACTTTTCTATATAGCCGAGTGGATAACGCTCTTTGTTACAACGAACTTTTTTTTCAAAATGCGTAAAGTTTGAACCAAGTCAACCAACTTTGAACTTTTCAAATTGCGTTTAAGTCGATAATTACGCAGTTTGAAAAAAAACTGTGCACGATTTAGTCAAAATTGTAAAGACTCTCAAATATGATATGTAATTGATTAAACCTATTTAGCTAAATGAGACACTGATATGAAAACCGATGAGATTTTTACCTATCCTGAATAGCAAATCCGCAATGAAAAAGCATGTCGAAAAGATCATTTAGTTTAATAATATGCGCATTAAGAACCACAGTTCGAACGTTGATTGAACGTTGTATAGTAAAATATCACATGAGCTGCACCAATTAGCCGTTAGCCGTCCTTCCAATTGTTTAAGAATCGTTTTACTTGGTGAATATCAACTCTTTGAAGAAAAGGGAGAATGTTCAATTTTATGGGAATGGTTGACCAATAAATGGCGTTTATAAACTGATGAACAAACATGATGAAAAAGCATGTTATTTACAATACTAGTATGGTATTTTTTGGAAAATTAATGCAGTATGTGTAAATGCATTCAATCAATGTTTTGGCGATGAAAAGAATTTGTTATCGCAAACAATACCAATGTTGTATAATTCGCAATGTAAAGGTGATCGCAAAAAGCCAAAAATTAGATCATCGCAAAAATTGTCGAATATACGTTATTAAACTACTTTGACAAAGGCTATAAATAGGTCAAAATGGGCCCTTTTTATTATCGTGAACTCTGATGTAATGGAATTTGAGAGCGTATTATTTGAAAAAAATCTATGTTGTTCGTGGAGGTATGCTCTTTGTTACGTTTTTGACATATTACTTTTACATCTGCTATGCATTTTGCCAAATACAAATAAATGAGATTAAAAAAAAAATAACTCAGATTTTGTCATGCATGTTTCTCATATAATACCGGCATTAAGTTTTATAATGCAATGGGTGATTTATTTGTTTTTTATTTATATAACGATTTTGTTTGCTTAACTAAATCGAGTCATCTCCCTTAAGGTGTATATTAGCTATTACCCACATCGCAGGTCGTGTAATTTTTCAGGAATGATTCCTTTACTCATGTGGGCAATGATCCACAAATGCAGCACATCAGGATCCAGAATTTCTCTCTACTTTTGCAACTGTATACCCTTATTTTAGATTTTTGAAAACTGAATACAGTTGGTTTTGACAATTGTCATTTGTGCTATACGTACTCCTCGCAGAAGAGTGAAACACTTTCATATGGTTTAATTCGACCCTATTTTGGAATGAGAATTTTTACTTGTACGCATTAAAAACCTATAAACGATATATGGCGATCGACATGATAAACAGAAATTATTTGATCTGTATTGTGGAATAACTTAGTAATTTGTATTTCTAATATTGTTTATCTATAATGATTTGAAAAATGAGTAGATATATCTTAAAATAAATACCTTTGTACGGAATCCTTGCTTTGCCTTAAATTTCAAAACTAATAGCAGGGTCTTCACATGTGACATAGCAAAAAGCTGCATAAAATATCAACCCATTTGTCAAATATATAGTCACTCCACGCCTTACTGTTTGTTTTGATTCAAGTGCCCACAATTTAGATAAACGGCATTGTAAAGACAACCTTTTCCCGCCATTTTTGCATTTTAGCATAAAAGAACTTGTTTTCAAACAGTTTTTCTTTCAGGAACATAGAGCGGATGCTTGAACCAACAAAATATTTAATCAGAGATGTATCGAGATAAGTTTAATAAGTGACAAAAAAATTGTCCAGGTTCAAGCATGCGCTCTATATATCCCACTCGTAAAAAGAGAAGAAAAAGGTCAATTTTCGTCTGATTTTGATTGAATTATGGAAATAGCGTTACTTCGCGGCTATGTTAAGGCTGCCCGATTAATTTCACAGCGATATGTAGAAAGTCACTTGTCTGTACTTCATAAGATATGACGTCATAGTTAACTTTGACGTCACGATCTGCATTCCTTTCGATCGTTCTTAGGGAATGTATCGTAACGTAATAAATGATATTCATTGTGCATAATAAAACCGCTTCATTCCTTTACAAAGACACTGTTGTAAATACTAGTGATACTAAATTCAATATCACCGATATGGAGTATAAAAAAATCAACAGTTTTAAAGCTTCGTAATAGGTAAATAACTTTCATAAACTAATTGTTTTGAGACTCCCCCTGCTACGTGTAATTAAATGAATGGTGATATGTATGTGCATATAAAAAACGGATTGGCACAAGTGAAAGATAAAAACAATCTTAGTATATGTTACGTGAAATCGGGAGAGAAAATAAGTACCACTGTGAATCTTGCTGGGGGAAACCTACCGATTGACCCGATTTTGTGTAAATCGAGCCTTAAAGGTAAAAATGTGCCTAATTTCGATGGCGGTCCGAAATGTTTTGACAATATTTCAAATAAACGAAATATTTATCTGAACCCCCAGCAAGAACTGCAAAATACATTACTTATCGAAGGATTTTTCATAAAAATATTTTTGATTTAATGTCATTATTCACTTGTGGCGATGCGATTTTTATAGATTATTTACCGTGTTAGAATACACCCGTCACGTGCTTAAGAAAAATATATGACGTCACAAAAATACATCAAATATAGTGTTGGATGCCACTGTTAACTTATCTAATAAAAGTTTAAAGAAACTCACTCGGTTAAAGCATTTTTCGATGATTAAAATAGTATCATTTATCGATACATATTTAGCTTCGGACAGCCTTAACATAGCCGCGTTCTGAGGTCATATACAGCAAGTGAGTGCAAATAAATCAAACAAATGTGTGAAACATATTTTTTATATCAACTCTTCTAAACATAGCCTAACATTTTATTGTATCCGAAATACTTTAAAAAATAGTGAATTATAGGGGCCAAATTTAACTCTTATCATATATAGTTCTATTACTATCATTTTTATACTAGAATTTAAAATTTTAGAATTAATTGTATATCAAATGTTTATGTTCATATTCTACACTAATATGCTTGTGTTTTTATAATAAAGAATAAACTGTATAACAATCTAATACATATTGAAATTTATCACCTATTACATATAGATTGAAATGAGCACATATTCGTTTATATATCGGCTTTACGTCAACTTTCAGACATTAAATGTTAATGTAATCAAAATTTTATTAAGCAGATCAAACAAATTCAATAAATAACAGAAATGAATTATCATTTTGATAGCAAATTAATACAAAATGGTATTTGATTTTATTTTGTTATCGAAACGGTGCTATGATGATGTTATCAAATTTGTCATTTAGTCAATTTTCCCCCAATAATGAAGTAAAATTTTATCTCATTTATGAATATTTTATAGTGACTGTTGCTCTTACAATTTAATAAGAACTTGTCAAATATATTTCTATAACAAAATGTACCACATATATTGACATGAGTAATGATTTACTTGTGAAAACCACATTGTTCTTTTGATTTGTTTATTTTTTTGTTTAAGGACAGCTTTACACACAAATACAACTTAATTTAAATGAAAGACATATTTTATACTTGTCCATATTGCCGAATGGAAAACGCTTTTTGTTACAACGAACTTTTTTTTCAAAATGCGTTACATTTTGAACAAAGTCAACCAACTTTCATTTTTTTTTCCAAATTGCGTTGTTACGGTCGATAATACCGCAGTTTGAATAAAAATGTGCTCGGTCCAGTCAAAATTTTTAAGACTCTCAAATATGATAGGTTATTGATTTAACCTAGTTTAGCTCAATGAGACATTAATATAAGAGCCTATGAGATTTTTACCTATCCTGAATACATGTATCAATCTCGCAATGAAAGAGCTCGTCGATAAAACCATCTAGTTTAATCATTCACACATAAAGAACAACAGCTCAAAAGTTTATTGAGATTTGTTCTTTAAAATATCATATGAGCTGCACCAATTGGCAGTAATTGTTTAAGAATCGTTTTACTTGGTGAATATAAACTTTTTGAAGAAAAGGGAGAATGATCAATTCTATGGAGAAGGCAGACCTTTAAATGGCGTTTATAAACTGATGAACAACATGATGACGAAGTATGTGAGATACAATATTAGTATGGTATTTTTGGAAAATTAATGCAATATGCATTAATGCATATTATGTTTGGGAAGGCAATATGTGGGTGTGTTTTTCAATTTATTAATTTTAATAATTTATTTGTTACAAATACGTGTTCTAATCTTGGATCAATATACATGGAGGATTTTTCAACTTTGTAGAAAAATAAGATGGCAGGTATGGGAATTATAGTGATCAAATCTAATTGATTACTAGTGCGGAAACGTGTAATTGGGAGTTGATTTTAATCAACTCTCCTATGCACTTACTCGGGCAAACCGAAAGTGAAACAGTGTTTGGACCTAAGCACAAATCAATACCGCTGACAACACTTAGTTCCTGAAAATAATCGATATATTCAGATGCAATATATTCTGAAGCATTGTTTTTCAAGAAAACCTATTTATTAATACCATGAAAATAATAAAATTTTAAATGGTACAAACACGTAGATATTTTTTGAAGTCGTATGTATTCATATGCTAGAATTCAATATACTAGTCTCGTTCAACCAGACGCTCGGATGTCTCCGTTAATATCCAACAAAACAAAGAGTCTCTCTTGCTTGTCGGAGACAAACGGAGACAGTCGAGCGTTTTGTTGAACAAAACTGGAGTTCAGTCTTGCCTGGATCCATACAATTTCTCAGAAATATTTCGATTACTGATTCTACATGCCATGCAAAATTACATATCGCTGATTTACAAATAAATGATAATCGATAAAATCAAGTCCCGGCAATACTTCAGTACTTTGATTTTTTTATCGCATTTAAAAGGTAAGACACGTGATGCGCAAGGCTAATGCATAGAATATCTATGCGCTTTTATTGCAAGAGTATCAAACAGTGACTACAATCTATTTCAGTCACATTCCATCCAAAGTATGAAATAGAACTGAGTTTTGTAACCACCAAGATGTTAGGTGTTTTAGTTTTTTGTCATCTTACAGCACTTGGTGGTGTGATTTCAGGAATGAGCAACTGTCCAGGTGTCCTAAATAAGGTTATGGGAAAAAGGTTGCCCATCAGCTGGCCAAGAATTGAAAAGAACATTGGTTTCCAAATGTGTCTCAGAAAATGTGAGGCGATGTCCTATTGCCTGTCCATTAACTTTAATCGTGTTTTGTTGGAGTGTGAGCTCAACGATCGGAAGAAAAATGACACAAATGATCTAGTGGATGACGGAAACTACTTTTATGCCGAAACTGTCGTAAGTAGAATGAATACTTTTACTGTATTTTGCTTAAAAATTGTTCTTTTTTATGCTAAAACATCTCTTTAATAAAACTGTGAACCAAGAGCAAAAGCATATATAAAAAAAACCCCATCTTACTTTATTTATTTTACAAAGATTGATAAACAAGTTCTACAACTTATATCATTATCTCTCGTTGGCACGGATGTTAAAGTGAGGGTGTCATTAGTGTGGGAAGAAGCCGGAGTACCTGGAGAGAAACTACGTGTCCAGGCGGGCGACCGCCATACCCTATCACATACAACCACCGTCGATCACGGGGATCGAACTCGGTTCGCAGCGGAGAAAAGCGAGTGCATTTTCCACTACGCTACTTGGACACATAAATCCAAAAAAAGATTTTCAGATTTTGTAATGTGTTGTTTAAATATATTTCGTCATGAAAACAATAAATGATTTTCGATAGATGCTCTTTGTAGATAGTTGGGCTTTTGTAAGGCGCTTTGAAAAACAAATCCTTAATATATATATGGGCTAGAACAGTATGTTTTATTCTTTTATAGAGGACAGACCACCACAGTAACCTTTGCGGAGAAGAGATTTGCAACAATTACTCCACATGTATTACAATGCCAGGGAATAAGAAAGTTTGCATTGAAACAGGTACTGTAAACATTTTACATTTCGCTGTGTTTCTATTTAGTGATAATGGCTTTCGCATACTCTAGTACTCTGCTAAATGTCAAACACGAACATAAATACATGTAAATAGATAAAGAAATCCGGATAAACAATTCCGAGCTAATTCGTGCAAAATCATTTCTCTCCCAATATTGTAAACGCTAAATATGCATGTAATACGTGTACAGAATCTAGAAATACCTGCACAATGAAATTAATATTATAAAAAAATAAAATTAAATGTAGTCAGTCTAATTCATCATTTTGCAAGGAAGTGGATCTTAAAACAACATGTGCAAAGGTACTATATACGATCAGAAATATACATGCATCACAGATTGAAAGATTTTACACACGTACCTTTTAATTGTTAGATCATGAGTGAAAGACAGTTTAATTTTGCTATCAATAAAACTTAAATGACATTGACGTTACATATTGATAAAACTGTAAAGAAATGTATATACAAAAGATATATTTCTATGCAATGTGTATTGTTATATTTCTTTTAGAACTAATGTTGAATTGAACTGTATTTTATCTCTATCTCAAAGACAATGTAGCGTGTGACAGAGTTCATGTAAAGCAAGTGTTTCTTTTCTTGTTTGCTTTCATACATGACCGAAGGTTAGCGTGCTGTCCGCACACTGCTTAGAAGAGTGAGTTCATTATATCGTCGCTAGCTAAAGATTTCTGATCTGCAGTGTTTCTCACAAACCCTTGGCTTATCGCGCTATTAAAAGTCTTAATATTTTTCCCTTAATTTTGATTGGAGTTTACTCACACTGTTCGACCAATTAAAAATGCAAAACATATTTAATTTAATCGACAACGTTTTCGTACTGTTTATTCACAATCGCTCTAATCCATTAATTTTTCAATCGATCCTTCTGTTTGCGTCTTTATGATACTGTAGAAGGCAATGGCGCACTTCCTATGCATTTGATCGTGTATCACTAGGGACATGTATTCATACATTAAGGATTTACTGCTCATAGTCTTTGAATAAATTTAATCTGTATGGAACATTTCGCATTATTCCCATTTATTGAACATATTTTGCATTAAAACATACTTTCAACTTGTCGAAATAAATCCCTACGAAGGCTACCATTGCTGCACTGTGAAGATAAAGTATGGCATCCTTCATTTTTTTCGCTGATTATAAATAGGCTAGGAGATTACGTGACGAAAAAAACCCTCATAACTTTAAATAGCACCTTATGCCAGTAGTTCGTGAGGAGCGATGCAGATCAGATACCCTTGTCTAGCAGTTCAGAAATGATTAATATTTCGCATTATTCAATATTCATACAGATTGTTCCGAATCAGCGCCAGGTATACCAAACGGAAAAATTGTCCAGCGAACTTATTCTCCAGATTTAGTAACCTACAGATGTAATGGTTCTATCCAAACCACGTGTTGCCCTCCTGGCGGGAAATGGGCATCTCTTGATTACCGATGCGAATGGCGTAAGCAAACATTAATCTTTTGCCAATGAACAAATTATATATGTACGAAATTTCTATCGAGGAAAATGTATGATAAAAAATACAATAATTTAATTATTTATCTTTTTTATAGACTGTTCAAAAAGATACATTGTAAAGTGAATTAAACCAGCAATCTTATAGTTTGTATTTTTCCATATCAAATAAAAAACCCCTTACGATATTGAAAAGCAGCTATTGTTTTACCGTATTATATACAGAATGCAAAAGTTTTGCGATATAACACGAAAGTTATGTATTTTCCGCGAAAGTTACACGTTAATTCGCGAAGGTATGGCGATTCTTCGCGAGAAGTGTCGCGTTTATTCTCATCTGAAAATGTTTTTAGCATTGAAATTGAGCTCAAGGGACAAGAGATTAAAACTAATTTTTAATAACCTTCGCAAAGGGATTTAGTTGTATTGCTTTTGACTTTAAACTTTTTATTTTTCTTCTGTCATAAAAACTTTTTAGACGAACTACTTTACTTTTTTACAAACTACTGCTGAAAAACACTTTACCTAAGAATCCCAAGATGTTCTTAGATATAAGAATTTAAAGATAATGCTAATCATAATCCTTTAGAAACCACAAGGCTAGTTGGCTCCAATGTATCCTTTGAGGGACGAGTTGAAGTCTACTTAAATGGATCCTGGGGAACCGTATGTGATGATGGTTTTGGAATGGCGGATGCCAATGTCGTTTGTTCGAGTTTGGGATACCCTGGGTACGTGTTCTTAAGCGTTTAGTTGTCTTGAATGCGTGATTTTGTTCAAGTCCTGATCGATTCACAATATTTACCAAACTGCACTTTCTTTTTGAAAACAGTGTTTGTTTGCAAAGCAAGTTTTTCAAATGACAACAGCTACAAATAACTGATATATCTTTTGAACGATTAAAACACCCAATAAATAAATGACTAAATCAATATTTTAAGTAACTACATCAAATAAAAAAATGGAAGCTGTGTTTTTGTAAAAGTCTTTTAAAATTCCAAATTAACGTAAGCAATATGAGCATTCTTATCTAAAGCTACATTTGCCTAAGGGCATTGTGCTATCACGTACAATAGCTTTTCTTTTTTTGAAAGCATGTCATTAAAATTTTCTATCCTTTAGCTGTATATCAAATAAAAGTACCCATACATAACATAAAATTCAGATTTTTAAGTAACAAAAACACAGTTTTAATTTCTTTTCTAAACTAAAAAACTTTCTACAAAATTAACATTTTACTAGCTGTTCTCCAGATTACATACTTTCACTTCACTATTGTTAATTTGTACTATGGTTTCATTGCTTGTCCTTTCGCATCATGAAATAGATAACGTTGTTAAGGAGATCAACGAATTAACGTGTTCATCGAAGAAATAACGTGATGAATTTATAGAGCAATTATCCTGATATGTTTACCTTTGTATTAGTTCTCATTTGTTCTCCAAATGGCGTCTTTTTAGTGTGATGTTATATTCTTCTGTGAAAGAAATGTCTAAAGCCAGTTCTTGATATGATAGTGTTCCAACCCTTGTTGATAGATAGCTAAGGAGTGTAACTGACAGTTGATGGTCAAATGTTAATAATGATACATAAATATGAAGTTCCTGGCATTTTAATTGAAGTTTGTGAATTACTTTCAATGCAAAAAGGAAGAACCGTTTGAAAAAAAAAACAACAACAAAAATATCATTTCAAAATGTATATTGTGCAAGCATAACACAAAAATACATTGACAAATATTTTCCTTTCAGTGCATTGCAGGTACGTCAAAGTGTTGCATTTGGGATTGGAAGCGGGCAAATATTGATGGATAATGTGGCTTGTTTGTCCAGCGAGATATCAATACTGGAGTGTGCTTATGTTGACTCTAATTCACAAAACTGCGGCCATTACGAAGATGTTGGAGTAATTTGCGAACATTAGTTTGACGAAATTAGTCAAATAATTTTCACCTTTAGCGTAATTCTTTGCTCGTTGCAAATGAATACTGATATTGCAAACAACGTTGTTTTAAGGATCAACAATGTCGATTGAAATTGCAACGAACCTTTTTTTTGCAATTGCTGTATCATTGCATTTATTTCATAAACTTATGCTTGTAAACAGTGTCTTTAATGACAAATATAATTTCGAACTCTCGAGTGGTGCGACTATATCTCTTCATGGATTGTATTATGTAGATCTTAAATTTACTGGCGGGACGAATTCTTTAATAAACAACTTTCATAGATGCTTACTTAATGTTGTTATTTTCATGTATTTAGTATCAATGTGAAAATACGGGTAAAATTTAAGTTTCTCATCAAATTTCATACACTAAAAACTCACTCTTACAAAATGAAACCTTTCTTCTCTGTAAGTTGAAATGGCATTGTGTTTTGTACTCACACTGGTTTATTTCATATCATAATGCAAACTGAAAAGGCCTTAAAAATATTTTTTACTAAACATGTTTATACTTTTTGACAGGTTTTGATTTTGTGATGATTCGACGCAAAAATAATCTAAGTACATGTTTCACACCACAAACAATGAAATTTTGCTGATTATAAATGAATTCCTAATGATTATGAGATGCAAAACTTTTCTCGAACACCATGTTAGTATATGAACGATTCTTCCATATCTTATATATTCTGGTCCAAACAATGTCAACTTGAAAATGACCAAATCTGAAAAAAGGTATTGCACTTAGGATTTGAATCCAGTTAACTGTTTCAGAGATAGAGAAGTTGGAATGCATTAACATTCAACATTACCAGAATAAGTTGTGGAGACAATTGTCCTTTTTAAATGAAATAATATAATCACGAACAAATGATTACTAACAAAGACTAATTGAGAAATACTTTGCACTAAATCTCATGGTACTCGGAAAATGTTTTCAACCATATACTTAGATTATTGTATTTGGTAACGTTGTAAAAGTGCAAGGTAACTGAAAAGAAGCAGAACAACCGAAAAAATATTCAAGAGAAAGAACTCATAAAAAATTTTGAAAGTAAAACTAGACTTTGACCAGTGCATGCACGGATTGACATTACATATGAATTCGGACATTTAATTACGACATAGATACATCGATACACCGTATTGTTGACATTTGCATAACCAAGCTTTAAGCCTACAATACTGCTATTAATTCATCGGGGGATGCATTTTAATTTCCCGGAAATCTAAAACACAAACATTTACAATAATATTATTTCGAAACGAAATTGAAAGATCTATGATTGTCGTAAATATTTCCCGATACGCCATGGTTGATTTGATTATGTTAAATGTTATTACAACTCGTTATGATGAGCCTTTGTTATCTATATATCCAACTGAATGAAACTGAAAGGCTGGACAATGTTAAGAATGACTAAAAAGCACAGCTTCTTTTAACTGCAAGCACAAATTGCCTGTAAACATGCACGTAGACATAAAAGATCAATATAAAAATGTTCCAGTCCGTGGAAATTAACAAAAATAGATCACAAACAATGTAGGATGAGGATTTCAACGAAAGAAGTCATTTAAAATATTCATTTTATAATGAACTATTTCGTGTACATCAATCATAACCAATTTCAAATTATTTTTCTTTATGAAATAATGATTTGGTAATTTACCGTTGTACCATTATATGTATGAATATAACAATAATGTACCATTCCGTGAAAGTCAATTAAAATGGTGTAGGAATTGTGACAAAACAGGTCTCTGACTTTTAAGTTACACTCAATATGTTTTTTCTGTATAAAATATTGATTTTGTAATGTACTATTCCATGTAGATCAATCAAAATTAATGCAAGAAATTGCAATAGAAGACTTCTCTGAATTTTTATTAAAACGCAAAATGTTTTTCTGTATAAAATATTCATTTCAGAAAATAGACTACCATTTGATGTTGATTATTCAAAATTGATGCAGGGAATTGCAATGAAAGAATTATCTAAACTATAAGAGAAACAAATATGTGTTCTCTATATAAAATGTCAATTTAAATGTATTAGTCCGTGTAGATCAATCGGAATAAATAACAAATGATACAGATGACTGCAATGAAAAAAAAATATCGGACATTTAAACAAAAAAGCAATCTTTTCTGTTTATCAAATGACAGCAATTTACAATAAGAATAAGAACTTTTCCGAACTTTTTTCTTTAGATTTTGAGATTCCCTCCTTAATAATGAAAGTATTTTTAAAGCAGCGTTGACTGCTACATTATACTTGAACGTTTCAAATCGAACAAAGTCAAATTCAATAAAGTCCAGTTAAACTTTATATGTACAAAATACCACTGGCAACGAATCAATAAATATTGCTAAGGAGATATATGATTAAAACCCCTGAAATGGTACCGATAACGACACCTTTCTTTTCATATACTTGAAATATTTCAATTTCATACATTGTTATATATCAGATGTCGAAAACTTGATGACATGAAGCATACCATATTCATAGAAGATCTTTCAACTTCAAGCTCATTGCTAGGCCTAGGCGTTAAGATTTGCTCATTGCATATGGAACAAATGATAGAAGTTAACATAGCACCCTTTTTCGTTGTTCGATTGTTTAAGAGATAATTCTAGTACTATGTATTTAGTATAATGATACGAACTTAATAGTCTGCATAGTATATTTTGGTGTGGTTCAAAACTTCATGAACTAAAATCATGTGGTTTTTCTGATTACTGAACCATTTCAATTTACCGAAATCTGCCGAAATAAAAGGATTGTTGTAATTAACTTCAGATTGAAAGCAAATTTTAAACATACGGCGTTTTGACTGTAACCAAGATTCTCATTTATTTTCGTAAAGGGGAAATATGAGTGAAAACTTTGTGTTATCGAACTTGTTCAATCAGATAATTTTCAAGTCTTTTGTCAGAAAAAGTGACCGTTTAGTGTATGCAACACCTTCAATTTTATACTTTGTGTATTGTTGAAATCAATAACATCAACAGTAATTGCTAAAAAATGATATTTGTTAGGTCAGGAATTTCCAATCTAGCAATACCAAGTACTTTAAATTATTTAGCTTTTGTTGTTGAGCAATATTAAAATGATGTATAAAAAAAGAAACACGTATACATTCACCAAAGTTAGTTACAAAATATTTCCACTACAATTAATCAAAACATTGCCAATATTTGGTCTAGAATATTTCGATTAATCTAAAATAAAATGAGAAAAAAAAAACAAAATAAATTTGTCAATATATCTTAATGAGTAACGCCCAAATATCGAATTGAATAGATAAAAATCAGGTAAAAAATACAAAAGTTATTAAAATAACGCGCTTTATGCTTTGTACTTTTCGAACGACGTTATGGAGTAACGTCATATGTCTGTTACGTTATTTTTCTGTTTTGTCAAAAATGCCATTAGACCCTTTTTTGACTGGTGCAATAAAATATTATTGCCATACTTGTATATTTGTAGAAATAACGTTGTAGTTACCTTTGCTAAGATATATCATATACATAACATTTCAATAACGACACATCATGCTTGTAATCTTCTATACAAAATAATGTATTTAAAAAAAGGCAAACTAAAGTTGTTTGTTATTTGTTTGCAATCAATTTGGAAATTCAATATTCCCGAAAGTGGGCTTAACTTTGTGAGATGATTAAAGAAAATGCTTAATTGCAATCACAGGATGAACCTCTGCAATTCAGTCAACTGAATATTAACTGAAAGGTCTGCATAGCTGTGCCATTCAGTAACCTTTCAGTTACCTTTCAGTCACATTACAGTTAACTGAATGGCAGAGGTTCATTCTGTGAATGTGATCAGGTTCCGGGATCTTCAAACAGTCTTAAATCTTAAGTCAGACTTAAATCATTTGATTTGCACTTAAATTTTAAGATCGCTCTTAAAGTGGATCACAAAAAATGACTTTGAGTTATATTAAGTATGAAATACTGTCTTGAATATTAAAACTGCTATTAGTATAAAGATTGTTACTAAGTAAGGTCAAGATGGCGACACTGGTTGGATTTTTGCAAAGGATTCATCAGCAATGAAGGCGGTCCCTCGTCCTCGGAGTTTTGGCGACCGTTTAAACCCGCTTGAGATGAGAACAGACGATGAACTCTACGAAACGTACCGATTTTGTTGACCCATATAATCTTGCTCTGTGCCATGGTTGCCGACAGAGTAAGTAATGTGACGAGAGTGTCGATGGCTTTGGCACCAATGCTGCAACTTCTGGTGTTTCTCAGGTTTTAGCTATGGGGGCATTTCAACAACTTCGTGCCGTGCATGTATCGAAGGCGACGGCAGGACGATGAATGGCCTTAGCTTTCTCCGATTATGCCGGACGATTCATTCGCTTTCCAACCGGACAGGAGGCCCTAAACCTACGACATATCAAATAAAGTTGAACGTCTCAAAATTTGATCTATCTTCATGAAAATAGGTTATCCGTTTTATATTTGGAAACAAAATGATGATATTGTTTTAACTCTATGTCACTGTTATAGAGATGATCCAGTATTGTATATTTATAACAGGGATGAAGTGACACTTGGATTTCTCTCCATTTTGAAAGAAGTCATGTGTAAGAATTTCTTCATCTTCTTGAAGATAAAGATTCCAAACATAGCCACAAGTAGAGCCCCAATGATACAAACACTTATCAACATGGCTTTGTGTTTCAAGTCAAGGCCATCCCAAAACGAACTGGGAGAATGTTTCTCTGTCAATTGACGAAAACAATCAAATTTAAAATCAAATTATTATATTGAAAACATAAAATGATACGATGTTTATTCTTATGTTTGTTGTTAGTTTACAAATGTGAGTTGATGTGTGTTGTATATGATTACTTAATATGTATGTTTTATTTAGAAAATAACGAAACAAATATCAGTACATCGATGTTATAGCTCAATTTAACAAAATTAAGTATGTTAGGTTTTAAAGATATCATTATCGTCAGAAATGAATTTCTATTTTAATAATAAATAGTTATGATTTTACAAACATAAAAAACCTGAGAAAAAGTCAATACCTTCGATCAGAAATTCGTTGACATATGTTTTGAAAAAAATGCTAGCATTCGATGCGATTTCCTTGTCTGAAACAGCGAAATGACCTATTAATATTATTGAATGAAATCGAAAGCGAGTACTACGTAGTTCTCAAAATGGTTGCTATTGGCAACTATCCAAAAGTAAAAAAAAAATATAAAAAAATGGAAAATGAAAAGATAAAATATTCGCACTTCTGCATCCAATTGTATGATTACACTGTTGTTCATCACAATCGCATTTTAACTGACATTCAGTTCCGTAATTAGGAAAGCGACAAGGGAGTGTACAGTTCGGTCCATAGTATCCCGATAAACACGCTAATAATAAATGGAGTAGAATTAATAATAGAAAAAAGACTACGTAGTAGATTTTGTGTTGTAAAAATGAAACATATTTACATGGACATACGATATATCGATGTTGTACGTTAAATAAGCTTGTTTTTGTTATATAGATTATCTTCATAAAAAAAGGTTGATATCCCACAAGAGCAAGAAGACCTCAATATTATTCCTTGTCTTAAATTGAATGTTGATAAACTATAGAATATAAAAACCATAAGATGATTATTAACATTCCTTAATAAATGATTCACTGATAACTTATTTCCTACCTCCACATTGATTAGTTTTGGTATCTAGTTTATTGTCATCACAGCACAGTGGAAATCTGCAAAATCGCAAAGAAACAAACATTTTGAACAGAAATAAAACTTTTATTACCATTTCAATAATATGTGATATTATAATCAATCTTAGTATAATTATCTTTACAATGTAATTAAAACCTGCAAATTGCTTTATCCTGACTTTGACTGCATTTCAAGTCCAAATGAAACATAAAAACTTGAACACTAATGAATGTCCTTTTGAAAATCATGGCAATCGCCATTTTTGTGTTTCTCGACCTGCATATAATGATGATTTTAAATCATTTCCTCCTTTTGAACAACAAGAGGAAATACGTCTGGCATTGAAAATTATCTCACACAAATGACAGATTTAGAAATTCAATTGGTAAATTAATTTTATGAAAGTGGTCGTGTATTGGGTAGATTGCTAGAGGATATAATTGTTGAAAGCTAAATCTCTGTGGTTTTCAAATACATGATATTGTACATGTACACCAGGAACAAAAACGTTTTAATGCTTATTTCAATATATGCATTGGTACCTCTTCCGCGTTTTTATTTAATGATTGGTTTGTTATTACCACTTCAAGGTATCCGACCCATATTAGGACCTATTTGTTTTACCTTGAATATCCATTATGAATTAAATATTCTGATATTATTTCAAAGAATGTGAGAGTAGAAAAAGATTTATCGAGAGAGATATTCAAAAATATTGTTAACTAAGCAATAATCAATAAATGAAGATGCATTAAGGTATATGGGGACAAGCACATTTTTTTTATAAAAAGTAAATACAAAGGATATCAATAAATGCTTCGGTGAAAAGATTTATTTAATCATAAGAAATACAAAAACTATTGAATTTTTTTTTATACCGAATACAATCTATTAGAATAAACCTTTTTTTAATTAAAAGCAAAGGGTGGCAACTCTTTACGAAAACTAAAAAGTGATTTATTAGGACACATTCCTCTCTTACATATTGATACTTAAGCATGAAAAATTTGTCAAAGTATGTAGAGCATTAAACCTACATGTATACACATCTGTTATGCATTAAGATTCATTTAATCTGGTCCTATTATGGATCGGATACCTTAAAATCTCATAATCATTTAGGTCTTTTAATTTTTGTTATAAAAAACCCCCATAGAACGAGAACAATGTGGGGGATGGGGGCACTTTGTGCGTAAATACCATGTGTGTTTAAGGGGTTGGGGGGACGAAAAGCAGATGTTCGTCCATAGGACTTAATAACAAATATCTACCTCCTTCCTGTGTAACCTCTGTGTGGCCGATCTCACGATCTATGTTATTTATCCGATGAAACCACCTCATAACAAACAGATCCAAATGAACGATATTAATAGAAAATTAATTTGTTCACGAGGTTTTACTAAGAGAGCCCCGTGCCAAATAAAAAATATCGCCCTTCTCCGTAGAAGAAAATTTAAGATTATCTCTTTTGTATTCTTTATACTAAATTGATATATTAATACATTGATATTTATCTGCAATTTATACGTTTGTCTTTCCTTGAGCTTGCTATTAAACAAGATGTTGGAGTCAATAGTAAACTGTAACTTGGGATGTACATGAATGTCCAATGATAAAAATACTTAATAACACCAATGTTTTGTGGTCATTCATAGATGTATAATCGTACAATAAATTCTAAAAAAGTATGAAACTAAATCAAATTTAAAGTCAATTGTTTGAAAAAAAATTTAAGTTTGTGCCACAATTTGATACTATTAGTACGGCTGTAAACAAATATCGGCTACTATATTTTGTCTTTTTAACAAATGAACCAGATTATAATTTGAACAGAATATGTAAATAATGAGCAATAACTCTTAATTTGAAATTCATATAATGATACTGAAGTTATCTTTCCCAATAAAATCCGAACTTCATGTAGATACTGATTGATAAATTGTCATTCAACGCATCACTGCATTCCGAATTCGATAGAAGGAAGTTTCTGATTAGGGAAACAGTAAATTGTACTCGCTTTGAAGAACAATTAATTTATTGCTGTAATACATCCATCATTTTTAAAGATCTTTTTGTCAACATATAATTAACCCGTGTTCTTTATTCAATTATTTATCGATTGCAAACCGATGAGTAATGATTTCTTATAATCATGTAGGTGACAAATCATACTCCGAATCAAGGAGTCGTGTTCCTGGAATAAACCATATTTTGTCAAGAACATTGATCTCATAATTATACATGTAACAATGCTAACATGTAGTTACTAGTCAAACAACGCATAGTTATTGTAAGGTCACCGAGAAATACCTTTTAATTAAAAAAAAAAGTTGTTTTCAAGAATGCAGATGAATTATTAACCTATTATTTTCATTAATCAATAAACTGTTCACAGAGTTCTAAATTTGATATTAAATATGTTATGCAAGCGGTGGACCATTTGCATAGCATTCTTAATAAACAGTCAACAAATAATTTGAATTTCAGATCTTGCACATGTATTATTTATCTTTAAGTTAAAGCAAAAATAACTGCAATTTTCATGTTATTTTTTTTTTTCGAAAGTGTTATTTTCTTGTAAAATGACAAAAAAATATCATGGCTTTTAAATTTTTGTTATCCATATTTTTGTGGGGAAATCCGTTAAAAAGCCTTAATTGGAACAACATGGAATTATTGTTGTCCTGTACAAAAATTGATTTGCTATATATCCTTTAGAAAAGAAATCTCTCTTTTGACACAAATCAATGATTTATTAAAATCTTATTTATCATAAAGGTTCAAGTTACATGCAGACTTATAATACTAGCAGGTTTATGCACCAAAATAAAATTATAAAAAATACAGCTCATATTTATCAACATGAGTGTCTATCCTCACAAAGAGAAGAACAAAGAGGATTTAGGTGATTTAGAAAATCACACGTTGCCATACGTTCTACACGTTAAACAACTATAGACAGGTCAACATATGTCTACATATATACAATTAAACAATATATATAAGTTGTTGAAGATGTCTAGTTTGTTCAATTCAAGAGGTAAGGTGTAGTTTTTTAAATGTCTGTCTGTAGACAATACGGAACAGTCTCTAATATAACATCAATATATATGAATATATAAAATTCAATCTTGATACATGAGTTTTGCCTCTTTTTGCGTTTTTCTCTTATACGTTCTGTTTTGTTATCACCACTACAGATATACCGATGATGACCAAAAGAAGAAATCCAAATACAGAGAAACAAATCAGCATTGCTGTCTTCCTTGAATTCATACAAGTCCATTGTCCGTTACATTCGTCCCCTATAACTGCCAATATAATTTGATATACATAATTGATAAGGCTAATAGTTGTAATAAAATCTGCAGAGTAAATACACGCTATTTTTTATGTAATTTTGCTAGGCATATATTTCGCATTAAACGAAAAACAAGATAAACAATATGTTTTATAGAACTAAGAACAAAATAGGATATTTTTTTTCTAAATATGGTATTGAAAGCATATATATGTACACAGACCGATATGCATGATCTCTAATATAGAGCGTCAATAATTATGATTAATGTAATACCTTCCAATCATAAAACATTTATGTTTTAAAACTCATAACTTATCACGATATCTTTTTTTGGTTCGAAAAAATTCATAAACATTAAATTTTAATTAACTTCTCGCTATCAAAATAAAATTATTGGGTTACATCATAGAATCATATCCTCTTGTTTATTGATGATATAAAATTATAAAATGTGCACATGCTTGTACTTGATATAACGTGTATATTTGTATACAATAGAACCATATTAACCAAATAAATATTTTACCTCCATTTGATGTCTCGTTGACTTTTGATTCATTCCGACCAGTAATTGCATTACGACCATTAGTCGAATTACTACCATTAGTCACAGTACGACCATTAGTCACATTCCATACAAGTGGCACTGCATTGGTTTTTACATTGAATGTAAGACCTGATAAAAATACTTGTGTATTTATTTAAATCCATATTTCAAGGAATTTATTATTCTCATAGAAAAGGTCACAAACAACAGAAGATTTGCATTCAGAGTTAAAAAGTGGTCCTTAATGTTTTTTCAAGTTTTACCTGTTTGTGGATGTTTGCTGTCATATGATGGATCATTCGAAGCATTTGTAGTTCTTTTATCCAGAGAATACGTGCTATCAACAGATGACATCGGAAATTCAGCTGAAAATATCAGATGTGTTGTATTTACCAAGTGGGTAGACTATGAAACAGATTTGAAGATTTTCCAATTAAAGAATTTAAACAAAAATATTTGTGATCATTTTAGTTAAGATACCTATTTTCATTTGTGCAGTTGATTTTTTTTAATCTCGTATCATACAGAAAACAATGTTGGAGGGATACATTGGATGCTTGCAATAAATTGTTCTATTTAGATACTGCTATTTTTCTATGTACACTTACTAGATTTGTTAGTAGCAATAAGCAATAATTTTGTTGCTGAAAAAAAGAAAACCAAAATTAGATATTATATATATATATATATATATATATATATATATATATATATATATATATATATATATATATATATATATATATATATATATATAAACACACATTTACATTAATTCAAGGAAATAAAATGTTAAAGAATATAGATGCTGAAATCCGTTTCCTACTTTGGGGTATCTGTTTGGTATATGACTCATTTTGTAGAAAAAGTTTTGTTACATGTCCGGAGAGTAACACTTCAGCAGTAACACTTGTCTGTATATCTGAAAAAGTATATCAAAATGAAATTCCCCTTCATAGTTACACCGACAGTTTTAGCAGAAAATTATTTCTTAGATACAAATGAGTGCAAAACAAAAAAAAAATAAAATAAAAAGAGGCCAGCGGGCCACATCGCTTACCCCATTACAAGTAAGAAATATCAACAGTGTGTTCAACTGTTTAATACAATGACTAGAATTATCAGAATGCAGTGATACAATGTTTGTGAATTCTGCTAAGTCAATACTGTCTGATATAGAGAGCTAAGAAAAGTAAACATACGGACAGACGGATAAACGGACGCTAGACAACAGATTATCAGAAAAGCTGGTTCAAACCTTTAGTTTAAGAAAGCTAATAATATACTTTTACATCCCGTGGTATGATCGCACTGCTGCTGTTCACATTCACACTTTGACTGACAATCCACCCCGTAGTTTGGAAAGCGACACGGAAGAGTACAACTAGGTCCAAAATATCCTTTTTTACACTCTATTTCAATAGAAAAAAAAACACACACAATAAGATTATTTGATAAGTGTATTAACCTGTTATTTGTGTGACAATATTATTTACCACTCATAGCAATAAAAAAAGATGCATGCCTTATATTCAAATTACTAAAACGTATTAAATTCCTTGTGGTTTTACCTGCGCAATTTCGGTTACTTTTACAACATTTTTGAGGCCTACAAAAAAACTATCATCATTAAACGTTTATTAAACAGAATTAAAGTAGTTTAAAAAAGCTTAAGACTCTCTCTCCTCTTGCCATATTTTACATGTAACTACTACTAATACTGACCTACAAGTTGTAGTATCCTGTGCATTTACCAGTAGGAGATTGTGACAGCAAGACACCAAGACAAGTGTACACAGCAGTGACCTTGTAAAAGAAACCTTCTTCTCCATTTATTGATGTATCACAAACGTACTTTTTCAATCCTCACGAACATTTTACATAAGGAAGATATCTAGCTTTTTTTTTTAAATACGATGGTATAATTGTTTTCCTTGTATATTTCATTTAATTATATCACCTCTTCAACAAAGTTACACTAAACTTAATTAATGTGTGTTTGTCAAATTAACTATATTGCACGTCTAGCAGATGAAGACCTAAGGAAATGTGTTTCGCCGATTCTTGATCATTGGCAATTAATTAACTGCAAAACATAGAAATTAACTATGATTCAAAAAGCAAAACATGCATTAGTTTAGAAATTAATGATATTTGACAAATGTTGATAACCAATATACTACATATAAGTATATTTGATAACTTAAATATTTTTTAAATTTTGCTCATAACTATGTGTACACATATTTAGCGATGGATTTGCCGTCTGCAACAAGCTGAGTTAGAGGCAAATAAATAATGAACATTAATGTATTTAATGAAAATGGTTATCCTTGAGCAGCTTCAAAAAAGTAAGTTTGCATTTCGGATATTGCTGATTTTGGTTAAAAAACGTTTCACAAATTACGCATAATCTTACAACTTTTGAGTGAAAATATATACCTGTACGTTCCCAAAGAGAAATTTATTTTGGGAAAGAGTTTAAATAATGATTGGTTTTTCCACTACCCTGATTAAAGTGTTCTCTTCCTTATTTCTATAATGGTCGAAATCAGTAAACGTTTATTGACTATTTCTTTTCTCTTTTTGAAAGATTAAACTACAATTACCTCCAAATCTTGACGAACACTGTGGCAGCAAACGAATAACTCTTTCATGCAGACTATTGCTAAGTTTTTATTTTAAAAAATAAGTTTATTATCTAATATATTTGTTCTCTATTGACATAAATTACAGATGATACTGTAATATCTTTTATAAAAAATTCTTTTATAAAAATTTAATGAAAGAGATGTTCATTATAAATGAAATATTTATGATTGAAAACAGGGCTCTGTCATGTAGTCAGAGTATACATTACAGGGCAGTCAGAAATCAAATCTTATAAGTTTATCGGAGGACCCTCAATCATCTGACTTTCTATAAAAGGGTTATTCTGTTAGTCATTGTTAAATCCAGGGAATCAACGGCTAATAGGATGCAAAAGGGATATGGTCAATATAACATTTGAGGATTTTTTCACCTTTATGATAATTTTTTGCTGTTGTAATGCCGATTATAGCACAAATTTTCTTGGTTCATCAGATATGGATCTAGTATTTACACAGTTATAATAAGGGAAGATTAATAAAATATCTTTAACCCTTTAGTCGGTTTTAACGCCTAGTAAATGTAAGTCTATTGCTTATGTGTTTTTATTGTTTCGGATGTATTACAATGATTTAAATCTGATGTTAAGAAAAGTCTGAACTTTTTGACAATCAAAAACATCATATTGTCAATATTTTAATTCAGTTTAATGCAATTATATGTAAAAAATTTGACGTCATTTAAATGTGGGTTTGTTTAGAAATCAACACAAAATGAATTCGAATGTATTAAGCGTTGTTGATTTGTAATCAATTTACAGAATAATGTGCGTGTATCATACTTGAGCTTTTACTTGGATATAAAAGCAGGTAGGTTCAATATCAATTCTATCAAAACGCACTTGCGCTCTATGGAGTTTGTCACGGGACCAACCCGTATTTATATAGATGTATCAAGCAACCAAAACCTAACTTCTCACATTAAATTTATTGCACTTCTATTTTATTTGCATTTCATTTCATGATATGTTCTGCTTCGCTATGACCAGCACAGAAATACCAATGATTCCAAAGATGAGAGTCCCAAAAACACAGAAACAAATCAACATCGCTATATTCCTCTGATTCATGCATGTCCATAGGTAACCATTGCATTGAGTTCCTGAAAAAAACCCCAGCAATAATATTTTTTTCGATTGTCAGCTCGAATGAATGTGCCACATCAAAAACATATACAAGTGTAAACTTTGATTTAGCCAATGAAATAGTGCGTTTCAAAAATGTATTGAGTTATGATAGGATAAACGTAAAATAAACGATCTTATTCAAAATTATCTTATTAGCTATAATGTACTTTTAGTAAGCAAATAAGTATCTTATTTTTTTTCACAAGCTTTTAAAACTTTGTAGCCAACTGTTTTAATGACATATCATAAAATGTTTTATCAAATGGTAGGGATTTGTTGATAAGATTAATTCTATGTAAGGGTCTGGCCACACATTGTCACCAATTTTCCTTATTTTTCATTCATGGACACAATGAGGTGTGAAACGCAAAAAACCCACTAAAAGTTGGTTGCTAGGGGTAACAGGTGCCATAGTAACCGAGGCTAAAGATGGAAAAATAGCAAAACTTACCTACTTTGAAGCAATATTAGAAGCTTTGCCCACTAATGTAAACTATTAAAGACATAAAATAGCCTTTGTCCTATTTTCAATTATTTAATTATATCAGAAAATTGATGGAGAAACCAATACTTTTAAATTGTTTCCATGGAAACCGTTACGAATTCTTGAAATCAGTTTTTTGCGGTTTTTTAATAAGCCGAAATGGGAAACTGAAAAATTTTAACCACCATATCAGTGTCCATGCTATATATGTTTTTTTTTAATAAAAATTGACATCTGTTGCTATGGCAACAAGGCCAAAAATAGGAAAACTTAGAAATTAAAGATGATTTTGATATGCTTTAATTCCTGATTTTAGAATTTTATTGCAATTGTTTTAGTTAACTTTTAAAAATATATCTAAATTTTCATTATTTACCACAAAAAGCTTTGTTATGCAACACAGAAGTGTTGTTGCTATGGAAAATTAAGTTGCGTAAAAAATCACACAGAAATTTTTACTTTTTGAAAAGTCCATAGCAATGGCAGTTATTTTTAGAAAATTTCAGATTTTTTTCAAGTGTCGTTTAAGTTTAGGACATAATTTATTTTTTCTCACCATTTGATTTTGTATATTTATTCATTATAAGTGAATAATATCCATTCAAAGATGCTTAAAAATATTATAATTTTCCATATTTTTAAGCTTGTTACCATAGCAACGGTTTTCAATTTTCATATTTAAATTTCTAATTGCACAATCATCAAAGTTTTTACCAACCCCCCCCCCCCCCAAAGATTTGCATTTTTTATTTTAATTAAATGAAAAAACAGATTTTAAAACTTCTGTTTAGTAACCATGGAAACGCTCTAAAAATATGCATTTCTCAATGAATTTTTTTCTTTCTTTTGAAAAATGACAAGTTTTTTTAATAATATATTCTACCCTGGAAAGAAGGAAACCCCGGAAAAAAGTTCTTCACTTTACTTACAATATGTTCTCAAATAAGAATCAAAATGCCATTTTAACATCTTTACCTTCGGTTACCATGACAACGGGACCAAATAGCAACAAACAAATGGTGTAAGGCTTTTTTACTCAGCAAAGTCTATTAAATTTTCAAGTATGAAGAAAATACTTGACTATGCGTGGCCACCGAACTTTGATTCTTACATAGAATTATCTTAATATTTTCGCGATTTCATTTCAGAATTGAGTTAATTAAATTTTCTATTGATCAACGTATCATAGGAAAAATGCCCTGAAAACTTAATCAATGTCCGTAGCACATTGTTGGAAAAAGTTTTCCGGTCAATTTCGCCTTTAAAACGTTGATCAATAGAAAAACAGTTAAAATTTAAATGATACGTCAAAAACTTTATTGATACTGGTATCAAAGAACTTTTCGATCAATAAGGAGCGACAATATCTCGTCAAACTATTACTGTGGAATCTTTTTTTAAATCGTGGGGGTCAATCTTCGTTGGTAGCCATATTTTTTCTGGTTCGTAAGGACGTTAATTCGTTCGTAGCATGTGCGGGCTAATTTTGATCAATATTAAACAAATACTTGCATTTTCATTCATGTGGATGTAAATTCGCTAGTAAGGATTAACCACCAAAGCAACTATTGGTCCCCAACGAACAATGATGATTCCACAGTAAATATTAAATGATTTAATATTACCCTCCATAGGCTGATCGCTGACATTAGAGTCCTTCGGTATTTCAAATGTTTGCATCTTTAGAGAAGAAGATACCCCATAAACAGCAAGTCCTTCGGCTAAAATAATATAGTTATTCCATTGCTTTGCGATTGACGTTTGCAGATAACTGATTTTGAACGTTAAAACGTTCTAATAATCATCTGTAATTTAAGAGCAAATAATATGATTATTAACGAAAGACATTTTAACTTACTTGTAATTTTACATCCAGTTATATGATGACATTGTGGTGCATCACAATTACAACGTGACTGGCAACCCTTGCCATAGCTTGGGGAACGGCATGCTGTATCGCATTTAGGGCCCTGAAATCCTGCTAAACACGCTTAAAAGGGCAAAACAATTACTCATGAAGCAGATGTGAAAAACATTGGTCTCATGAAAATAAACAAGAAAAGTTTTAATTTGACTTTGTACTACATTAATTACATGTAAAAATCAAAATATTGTTCAATATCTCTAGCATATTTTGGTTCTTACCTGTGCAATTTTCATTATTACTACCAAATGTGTTGCCTTCACAGCATGTTGGGGGGCTAAAAAGAAAATAAGATTCAGTTCATAAAACAGGAAAAATAGAAATAATTGCTTAAGTCTCCCTAAACTCCACGCAATTATATTTTCCTATTACAAATCATTAAATGACCTGCAATATTTAACTGTTGTCCCTTGAGGAAGTAGATGTACTTCGCAGATAAAACATAACACAAGTACACTGTAAGTCGTGTTTTTAAAAAACGTAATCATCTTCATCTGTACTCATCAACACCTATGTGTGCCTTTTCAAAAATTGTGCGATGAGAAAACCTCTTGTTCTCTGAAATTCTAACATGACATAATATTTGTTTTCCTTGTATCATTTCTATTCTAGTTGATTTTTACGACTGCAGTTCCGTTTTGTATTTCAAATTTCCTTGTCATATATCAAAGTTACACCTGTTACACCACCTTTAACTAAAATGTATGTTTTGTTTTCACTTATTTATACAACATTATTTTTTTCAAGTCGGTTAACCTTTGTAAACTTGATTCATATGATTAAAAGACGAAATTTGTTTCGAAACTCAAAAGTTCCCTAATCTATAGTCAATATTAGTTAATGAACAGCAATATTTTCAGGGTACCTGCAATGCCTGTCAAAGTTTTGTATTATGGAGATCTTTGTGAGAAAACATCATCATAAAACATATACTGCATTCGCACGAGTACTTTTCGATACCTTTGGGAAAAACCAGTTTCACATCTGAACGATTTTTGAATCAAGCTGATCTGGCGCGAGATGAACGGTGACGTCATAAGGCAAACGTCGCTTTAAAAGAAACAGAATATTGTATGAAACCTTGTTGTACTCTTGCATTGTCTTATAGATATATAAACAGTTGTCTCTGAATTTTTATTTCTCTATCAGCCCTGAATGACTTTATATACTGTTGTTTGAATTTAAACCTGTATTTGATCGTATAAAAATGCCGAATAGGGAAAATTGTTTGCTTTATGAATTTAGTCAAATATGTTACACACATTGCATATGAATTCACCGACTCTGTAATAGCATGATAATTAATCATTACATTATTCTTTTAAGAACAAATTAGTTTTATCGGGTTGATTTTCCCATTCTTTTGGATGATTTTATAATACATATTGTGTAAAAGGTTTTGAAGTCTCTATCAGTAACTGTTAGATAATAACAATATTAATTATATAGACAAGAAACAACCGAAATAATGTTGAGACGCTAACGTCAATTTGATATTTATTGGTTTTTCCCGTAGTCTATGATCAACGTACTTTAATTCTACTCACTTGTAAGCGTCGGTGTCTAGGCAATAACATCGTTCTTAACATGAAAAATATCAAAGTGTATAGCAATGGAATTTTACTCGAATATACACAATGTATTCCATTTTTATCTTTCAAATCACAATTACTTTGGTTTTATTCTTGTCAAGGAAGAACCATTTTTTCACAAAGTCAATAATGGATGGTTTTCCTAGAATTGTAGTGCTTATTTGGTATTCTAAATTTACGTTGATTATGCTTTCCTGTTTATTTTTCGTCACAATATGATGTGATTAATGTCTAAAGTCCTTCTTAAAGCAAAGTAAAATTCTTTAATGACAAGTATGAAATACATTGATATGAATATTATTTTTAAAAATATGCTGAGTGACCCGATATTTATTATATTACATAAATGTCATAGATTTTCATAGCTTTCTTACTTTTTATAAATAAATTGTTTTTGGAAAATCCTATAGGATTGTTAATATTTCTTGTAAGAGAATAATTTTTCTAATGGGAATTATCATTTTCCAATAGAATATTAATTTTTGAAAGTATATATTTCACCTGTCATGTGAAACACACTAAAATCAAAAATGGTTATATTCTCTCTAGACAATGGTCTATCATTTGGTATATTATATGTTTGTTTTCCTAAATTGCAACTTAAGTGGGTGCAAATATGCCACCTTGGCACTTGGATTTTTATCTGGCATAGTGTTATAAAAATACCATTGTACACGGAAAAATTTTTTCGTTTATTTTCGCCCATTTCGATCTGGTAGTCAGCGGGCGAAATTAAGACTCGGCGAATTTTAATGTTTCAAATTATTTCTCTTTTTCACAGTCGTTTCTGGGCGAATTCAAGACATGGCGAAACTGTCTGCAGGTGTAGATGGGCGAAAACAACACGGAGTGAAAATTATCCTGTATGCAGTAGGTACATAATTTTGTTAAATTGCTTAGGAATAAATTTTTATTCAATCTAGGCACTTTTTACTAATTAGCGAAAAAAATGATCAATTTATAATCATTTGCACATGGATATACAATTTGATTGCTAAAACGTGCATTTTTTATATTTAGGAAACGTATTTCCGTAATATTGTACAATACATGTTTGCATGCATGATGCTAATGAGATTCACTTGAAAGCTCTTAAAATTGAAGGTCAGAACAAACTACTTCAGGAAGTAACTTTTTTTATGATATTGCTTTGTAATGGTATTGAAAGATAAAAACAGATGATCGACAACATTTTTTACGAAGCAAATATTTTATAACCCGTTTAAGTTTTTTTCTCTTTCCAGCCCATTTTCTACGATTTTTAAAAATTCCTTCATATCCAAATTAATTATTGAAGAATTTCACACACTCTTCTATATTTAAGATATGGTTTAAAGATATAGAAAACTGGTAGTACAAATGACATAAAAGTAAATAGAGGACAATGTAAAAATGCAGTTTGTTCTGAAAAAGACTGAATTGATCAAAGATTTATGTCCAGAAATGCATAATATTGATAAAACAAATCATAAATTCTTAAATGCTTTTCATTTATAAACGTTAAATCGTGATTTTTTTTAAAAAGTGTCAAAAAAAGACACAAAACGTTCATCCTGTAAAGATATAAACATAAGGTCCAGGGAGTAAATTGCTCACCTGAGCAACATTTGTCAAACAATCTGAATAAATCAGCTTAATTAAATCAAAAACTTAAAAGCTGGAAACTAAGTTGAATATATTTTGTTAAAAAAGATTTTCAAAATTGTCTCTGTTTACTCTTAATCTAATTTTTGACCCCCTCTTGTTGTTTGATTGATAGTTGTTTTGAAAATACATATTCACGCTTTTACAAATTGTAGCAATATTTCTTAAAAGAATGTTTTGTTTTATTTTACTTTTTTTTTAATATATTCGTTTACTTTTTTAATTTCCGCTGAGACACCAGTATTAGCATAAGCCATTGATTGGACGATTTTAAATTTGTTCACATAGTTAACAATGTCACATTCTTGGGTCCAGTAATGGTTTGGAGGTCACTGTTGAAACAATTTGGAAGCTACACTTAAAGAGGATGATTGCAAAATTATATCACATGCTGTAGCGATGCGGTGTTTTAGTAGATTTTAAAAAATCAAAGTTATTCTTTCATCAATTGTTGAGTCCTCTCCAGAACTATATTTTTTTAATACGCAAAATCTAAACACTATACTTGGCCCACCATATTCCCGGGGATCATAATTTGAAAACTCTCGAAATCTACACTACATTGAGCTGGTTCCAGCCAGGTTTCATTTTTTGAAGACAAATGAATCTTTAGTAAAATATTTTTTTAAAATGTTGAAATTTTAAAAATAATTCTTAATTTTCTTCCCTTTTTGGAATGAGTGGCCGTAGATATTAACAAATGTATAATTTCTGTCACCCCTAGATGCTTTGTGTGAAGTTTGGTCGAATTTGGTCGAATGGTTTTTAAAAACATTACAGAAATCGAAAATTAAAAATATTTATAGATGGACGCCGAAAAAAGTGATCAGAAAAACTCCGTTGAGCTCTTAGCTTAGACGAGCTTTTAAAATCATCATTAAGTTATACATGTATTGTGAAGGAGGTGAATAAAACAGCCAATAGTGTGATCAAATATATGTGAAACGTCATGAAAATTAACCTTTTGAAATTGTTTTATGAAATTTTTTTTACCTGAATAATTTGTTTAATCACATGAATACATTTACATTTTCATACATATAGATACCTATTGTATTGATACCGCATTATGTAATGCATTTTCTCAGCAAACCTTATGTATTTAATGATATAATTATAATTATATATAATTAAGTATTCGATCCACATACTGGAAGCAAATAATGATATTAAACTAAAAGAGTATTAGAATGCAGCTCTCTTCTTAAAATGGCCTGTAATCGCAATCAAACATGCCTACTAATAAGTTTAATCTATCTCTCAAAATCCATAACTCAAGTACATAACAATTTAAATCTTCATTCACTAACGATTTAAATCTTCATTCACTAACGATTTAAATCCTCAATCAATAAAATGTAGAAGTGATAGTTCTGGCATTTATTCGTCTCCATTTCCATGTATTGTTCTGTCCTCTAACAGTTTGTTTCACGTAATATATGATGTAAAAACCAAGCACCACCAATAATACTACAGTCCCGATGATACAACTACTGATTAACATGAATTTGTTTGCCGAGTTCAGACCTGTCCATGTAGATTTATGGTAAAGAATTTCTGTAAATGACACAATTTATGATATTTTGTATAAGGAGTATATCGATATCAAAAAAGCAATAGAGTTGGCTTGAAAGATTTCTCTTAAGAATATGGCGATACAAATGAGTTGCTTGTAATAATTTACAACATTTGAAAAGAAATATGAAAGTTATTATACATTCACCTATATAAAACTGTTACCTTCATTTGTAGTTACGTTGGCATATGGAACATAAAGGATTTTCAATATGGACACATTTGTAAAGCCTTGCTTATATATATCGGTGGTAGTGACAGTTACACCTAAACATTTGCATTATTTATATAATCATAATTGTTTTATGCAGCATTATTAAACGGTTGTGACCATAATAAATATCAAAGAAGCAATAGAAGGTAAGAAAACAAAACTGCTGAAATGAATATTGGGAGTTTCAACTTTCTAAATGCTTTTTAAGTCCTTACTCCTAACATGTTTCAATATTTACAGTTTAAAATTCAATTTTTGGATGAATTTATTTATGACCCCCCCCCCCCCCAATAAAAAAATGTCAAAGATAATTGCAATTATTATTTTAAACAATCAATATCTTCTCTTACATTTAATTTTTTCCGAAAGAATTTAAATTTAAATAAATAAAACGTATACTTCCGCATCCTGTAATTGGATTACACTGTTCTTCAACACATTTACATTCGGACTGGCAACTCACACCGTAACCTGGATAAAGGCAGATAATAGTACAGTTTGGTCCAATGCATCCAGGTGTACACGCTAAATAAAAGACAAATCGATGACGAAAACAGAGAATATTAACGATTACTAATACTAGCTAGGAGCGAGATACCTATCATGATCCATATTTAATTTGCATAATTGTGATAAATAAAATAACTTATCTTTTGGACAAAACTATATATATTATCAAAATGCATTTGTATAGAGGCATTTTAGATAAAGAGTTAGAAAAACCTTACATTACTAATTAAAACAATGACTTTAAACAATATAACACAATCATATATTTGCTTCGTATCTATAATAAATGAAATATACACTCAAACAATTTTCACTGAGTCAAGTGCTTGTTAAAAAGACCAGGTGTGTTTAAAAAATAAATGAAAAATGTCATATAATTTAGAAAGATGATCATATAGGCTACACATTCAAAAATTTGCGACTGATATTTGATATCAAACCATATCTTGTAATTTTTTTTTAAATTTTAACCCTCTTCAACTTCAAGTAATTGTTTGCTTTTATCTTTATTTTTTAATGTAAAACATTTCTTGATTATTTACATTTCTGTTTGCATAACATTAAACATTAATTAAGGTTCTTGATTATTTATATTTCAATGTCTGTGTGATAGAACTGAATTTTTTTGGGTGTTATTATTGGACAATAAATTCATTATTGGCACATGACCTGAATTGGGCGGATTGAGACCAATCCCGTGGTAGCTTTACGCCATGCAATTATACACAGTCTGCATTATTTGGAATTTGGACAAATGTAAAATGACGTACATATATTGTTTTTAGGCACAAGCGAGAAGTTCATGATAAAAGTAAAGTAAAATGTTAATCATTTCAAGATCACTATAAATAAAAGTAAATGTAAATGTAAGTAAAAAGGAGTCATTCTTGGACTTTAATAAGGAGATCATCACGATCTCGGTAGTAAATTCTCTCATAGTCTTTCTGGCTTTATTGTATTGAATAATTATAACATGATCAATCGTATTTATTTTTCAATAAAAGTCAAAGAACGTTATTCAACATACCTTTAAAAACATTGCACACACTGTCTATTTATGAATTTAAACATTGAAAATCTCAACATTTTCACAAATTATTAAACAGAAAAGTTAAAAGAATATAAAACCTACCTTTACAGCTATTTTTGTGTCTATCTGAAAATTCCGTACATGACCTTGGATGTCTAAAATACCAAAATGTATTCTTTGTTGTCTTTTCAACACATAAATTGATAAAACACACGTTGATATATTCAACATCAAGGTTTAATTATAGCTCTACAGATAATATGATTTTGGAAAAAAAAATCGCTATTTCTCACGACCTGCAAGCTGAATTTTCCATTAGAGTCGACTGTATTACCATGTAAAATATCAAAATTAGATGGATGGTTAATATCCAAGGCATTGTGATTTTTTTTAAATCTCTGATCAATAGTAATCATTAGACTGATGCTTTCAACAATATGCATGCATTAATACGTGCATCGTTTACTTCCTTGATTCTATATAATTAGTGAACAAATGTGAGTTACATAACAATTTAACATAAGGCTAATTAATCATAATCTTGGTTTACATCTAAATGTAAGTTTAACTGTTCTTTTTTCAAACAGAAACAGTAAGATATGCACATTCACTATCTGTTCCGAAGAAGTAACAAAACAGCTGTACAAGTTTATAACCTTTTTTGAAAATCTATTGTTCGTTGCGTTTAAAAATGCACAACGATTTGCAAAAGACGGATATACATTACCAAATACTCAAAAGAAAATGTACGTGTATAAAGAAAATTGATTCTTTTTCTTTCATTAAAAAATACTTTCAAACTCTTTTTGTTGACATTGTTTAATACATGATATCGTGATTAATATTGATGTTGTCTGCGATAATCGTTATAAATCTCACAGTACAGCAAACTCGTATACATTTTTAAAGCAATATTCATTCATTTAATAGAATCATTTCTATTTTAGCAAACTTGATCTCCTATATATGTTGTTGTGTTACGAACATTATTCTGAAAAGTAAATATATTTTTGAAAAATCGTCAGTTTTGAACATTTCATTTAATTTTCTTAATCAATTGCCCCTAATCTTAAAAGCTATTGCGTATGTGTAAGTGCCTACATTAATTAACTTAGTAGTATAGATACAATTATACTAACATATGGTGTATTTACCTTTTTTATATCCCTTTCACAACTTTATAGGGAGTGTAAAACACTTATTTTTATATATAAACGAATAGCTATGATTTAACTATTTTTATTTCATAATTACATAATTATCAGATTGGTTATGTAAAGTTTAACGTTTCAATTAATCTAACAATAATAAATATATCCAAAACACGTGCGGACCTTTATATAGTTGTGCTCATACGCCATAAAATGTCTAACTGTGCTTACAGGAAATTAAACGTCGCAAATATCCAATGCAATTATAAGGGGAAAGATAATGAACGTCAATATATAATAATACTATACATAGGAATACATGAGCAAAATTATTCCAAGACCTGGGAATGAAAAAAACCCCGCGCAACTCGTTTGATAAAAATCATTATAGTATTGAATATAATGAGGAAACGCTATATTTATACAATATTTCTATCAATAAACTCGGTATAAATAGGAAATTTACAGTTCAGATATTTGCACGTAATGTTTAGGAAAAATACATAAACTTTGTCCAATATATTACTCTCTCAATAAGTTTGCTTAAATGTAAATAATTCGTGCACTGGAGAATAAAATATGTCCTGTTGTTTTGATGTACATTTTAACATAAGGATTGTGGCTAATTTGCGAAAAACCATAAGTTGTTAACCTATCAAATTATCATGATGAGGGTGTGTTTTTTGGCAAGGAAAAAAGAATAAACTGTTCATGCTGTTAGCTAAAGATTTATAAAACGACAATTTGAGTACTTTGATTGAATTTTTAAAAAAAAAAGACAGTGTAAAAAAAACTCATGATTAAATTTTACATAAATATTCCAAACCGCGTTTTTTATCAGATATCACTGTAATGGGACAATAAGGAAATCCTTATTTTTGTTTCAACATATGTTACAAAATAAAAGTTTTTCCCCCGGAACGTTAAAATCATTTATTTTAAAATATACTCTCCTTATATCCGTTTTTAATTGAAGAGTTTAAATTAACTCTTAAAAAATTAATTTATTTGGAATAAAATCACTTTTATGAATAGTAAATAAATAAAACGTCGGCATTAGACTCTGTAAACATACTATAATTGACTGTGTATTATATTAAGCGCTTTTGGCGGAATGCGGCTTCCGCTAAATCTCATAAATACAGTCATATCTCGATGGCCGAACTCAGGCAGTAGAAAATCAATAACAGTGTATCCTCAGATGTGCAACTGTCCACGGGAGTGTCCCAAGGATCTGTTCTTGATCCTCTTCTCTTCCTTGTGTACCTTCTACTACTCGGACGAGTTATAAACAAGTATGCCATTAACTGCCATGGATTTGCAGATGACACAACTTTGCAGCCGAGTGAGTGTTAAAGTCACAGCAATGCGTAACTTTCGACAATCACCATGGAAAACTGCTTAGCAAGTGTTCGATTTTGGATTACTGTGAATAAACACACACTAAACGACGCAAAAACTGAGGTAATGATGGCTGCTGGTTCCCAAAAGCAGTGCCTTCTGAGAGATGTCGGCATTAAGATTGGCGAGACAATAGTAAAACCTAAGCTTAATGTAAAAAACCCTTGGTGCTGTCCTAGACGCTACCTTATCAATGGAGAAACAAATCAGCTTTGTCGCCAGAAAGATGTACTTCAACATCCGGAGAATCTCGAAGGTGAAACACTCTCTCACTAAAGAAGCTTGTGCAAATGTCATCAATGCAACAGTCATATCCCATCTTGACTATTACAATGACCTCCTGCTTGGCATAACCAATCGACAGATTCACCAGTTACAAGTAGCTCAAAACAGCGCTGCAAGTTGCCTAACAAAAACACAATACAGACAACATATCACACCAGTACTTCAACAGCTACATTGGCTGTCTGAAAACAACGTATTATGTTCAAATTGCTGACAACCACCCACAAGTCAATACATTCCTCTATAGCACCAGCATACTCGAGCGTCTACCATCCACACTGGTAGTGAAGAGGTTTCTTGATAAATACAGTGCTAGAGCTATAAACATTCTAGGTGCCCAATTGTGAAATGATTTACCATTGGAATTTGTAAGCTTGAAACACACGGAGCATTCCGCAAGACCCTCAAAACACTGATGTTCAAGCATGAATATAAAATATAGACGAGTAGTATATAAAGTCTACGAATGTATATATCCTGCTCATCCTTTAATTCTGTTTAAGATATCCTTATGTTGTTTTATAATCACTCTACTAACAATTTTTTAAATTACTCTAACATATCATTTATATGCACTCATTTATTAACACAGTGTACAGTGACTACAAACTACATGTATATTTTGCACTATATATGTCAATATGATGATAATAATAAATGAAGTACATCGATAAATGCCATGCATATATGGATGAGAATGGTCACATTTTGGAATACGTTATTTCAAATCCACGCCGACTTGTTCAAAAGCTATTTTCTGCCAAATATCGTGCACACCAAATATAATACGTTCAATGTACGTGATAGTCTTGGCGGAAGTTTGTTACATTTGGCAGTATTGCTTCACAGCCAAAAGCAACTGTTATATGCAAATATAAAAACATTTCGAGTATGTCAGTTTGTTATCATATAAATAAAATGATTTTTATCCTTTGTAGAGAATATTACTGTTAATATATCAAAAAGTTAAAAATATGGTATGAACAAAACATTTCGTATTTATGAAAGTCGTACTGGAATACTAGAATTACAAATCTAGAACATGTGATGAGTTGTGTTGAGTACAAAATGCAGATATCCTTCAATAAAAGAAACATTACAAAACATCAAACGCAATCACTGATGTATTCTGGGAAATATGCAAAGATATATTTATTAAGAATATTACAATGCTGAAAAATATATGTGTCATTGAAATGACAACATTTCAAATTTGTTTGGTTAAGAAAGATACAATAAAGGGGGTTATCTGTCATCTCAACATTGCTTTTTAATAAAGCAATTTTTGCTAAAAAATCCTATTGGTATCTTTTAATCATTTGAAACAAAACTCTTTAAAAGTGCTAGTGTGGTATTAATCGTTTCATTCAAATATAATTTCTATCTATTGAAAAAGATATTTTACCATATCATTGCATGATAAAGGATAATCTGATGGTTAATTCGTTGAGTATGCAACCACTTAAATGTTGAATTATCCAAGTATATAAAATGATATGAAAAGAAAATGGTATTACTTAGATTTATAACACTGTACAAAGATTTGAAGTTTAGAAGAAAGAAGCATTAAAAGTTTTTGAAAAAAGCATTTCACACACATCATCAATAATTGTTTAGTGACACTATCTATACATATATATATATACCCCACGCAACGAATTCAGGACGGGTGTGTAATTTGCTAATATTGTGACCTTAAACAATTCAAACATTTTACTACAAATGAGATGACAGGTGCTAAGTAACCAGAATATTAAAAGAAATTAAACATTGACATTCATTTCAAACTTTTGAACACCATGAGCTAATTTTATAATTAAAGGGCGAGGAACGATAAAAGCTATATAGGAATGCTAATAACAAGTCCACTACTGTTTTACTGTTCTACTTTTCTTAAAATTTATAGCATTAATTTTTGCTTTGACAAATTTATTTCATGTAAATAATTTATGTGAATGTTACAAAAATGAATGAGGCAAACTTACAAGAAAAATTAGACTAAATATACTATTTCATAGTAAATAATTACAGCATCAACAAATGTTTGCCGTGTACAATAAGTGAGTTTTCATTACTTTTCAACCTTATTAATTTTCAGAAAGTCTTTCTGAAAATACGCTACAACATAACAATTGATTTATTCGGAAGTAGGAGAGATTGCCAATATAAAACATATCAAAATATGTTTATATGCAAAGGCTCTTTGAATATCTAGATCCATGAAACAATTCAAAATTTTCAGTTGTTCCAACATATTACTAAACCTTGGCAAAACATTAAACAATATGAGGTCACTTTGACGTATAATAGTTATTAATCAATTAAGTTGTAATCATAAAATGAATTTGGTGTTTTACAAAAAAAGGACATGATGCCATAAATATAAAACTTCAACCATTTTCAAAACCTGGGTTAATTGAAATGCTCTGAAATAACCATCGCTCGCAATGTAGAAGTGACATTTCTTAGTAATAGTTTTCGTCTAGAATTCCATTGCGATTAATATTTTATAAGTGTATTTCTCCTCTTGTTGCAGATCACATACATACCAGTCATGACAAAAATCGTTAATCCAATTATACAAATACTTATTAATATGAATTTGTGTGTCACATTTAGATCTGTCCACATGGTTTTGTGGTGTTGAAGTCCTGTTGATAAAACAAATGAAAACTAATCATAAACTCAATTAATTCAATTAATAGGCCACATCGCTCACCTGAGGAACAAACGGTATGATAAAATCAGCTTAATGGAGTTATAATACAAACTATCTGCCCGCCGGTGGATAATGCTGTATAATACGTGTAGATCCTATTAAAAAAACCCATTTCCCCCTGGATATTCCTTTGCTTATATTCAAGTCTCTTTTCTAACAAACTGATTTTATATTCATATCATATGTTGAGCATTGCAGTTCTTAGAGAGATCTTAAAAAATTGTTTATAGATGTGATGTAAACCTACATCAAACCTCTTTTCGGTCCAAAGAATCGCCAGGGGCCAAAGTCTTAAAAGTTTTTAAGAATCAGCAATATGTCAAAGTACTTGCAAATATGACATGTACAATATTTCAGTTTCTGTGAATGATTAAATGATTTCCTTTGTAAAATTGGATCCTCCATGTAGCCCCGCCCTGCTCCTCAAGATTTTGATTTGAGCAAATCTAAATCTACATTATCTGAGGTTGATTCTAGGCAGTGGTCTTTGTTTTAAAAGATTTCAAAAGATTTTTATCAATATAGTCTTATGTAAATGTTTGCCCCTCCCAACGTTTTGACCCCATCCTACCCCCTGGGATTATGATTTGCAACTTGAATCTACCCTACCTGAAGGTGCTTCCACACAAGTTTCAGCTTTCCCGGCTGATTATTTTCTGAGAAGAAGATTTTTGAAGATTTACTGTATACATTCCTATGTACATTCGACCCCCACTGTGGTCCCACCCTACCCCCGGGTGTCATGATTTTCATAACTTTGAATCTAAACTACCTTAGAATGCTTCCACAATAAGTGTCAGCTTTCCTGGATGATCATTTTCTGAGTGGTACTCAATTTTCACAACTTTAAATTCCCTTTGCGTAAGAGTGTCTTGTGCCAAGTTTGGTTGAAATTAGCTCAGTACTTCTGGAGATGTTGAAAAAGTAAAAAAAAAAATTTACAGACAGACGGACGACAGACAAAATTTGATCAGAAAAGCCCACTTTCAGCTCAGGTGAGCTAAAAGGGGGAGAAAGAAAGAAAAACATTCAGTATCTATTCTGATATTGAATCAATTTGTTATCGAAAGTATATAAATAGTTGTTCTTATGGTGTTAATCATGAAGAGGTCATATAAAAAATATTGAATGAAATAAACAGCAATTCAATACTTTTTTTTATTAGCGTCAAAGTTTGGAACTACCCTTAACTATCTCGTAGACGTGAATGAACTCCTTACCGTCCTTTGTAGTTACGATTTCATACGGTATATAAAGAACTTTAGATCCAAGTGTACTTGTAACCTTTGTAACCATTGGATTAGATTCATCAGACGTGGTTTTGGTTTCAACTAAAATATGTATTTGGATGTGATGAATTGATGAAGTTAATTTCATATTCAGTTGGAATAAAAATGTATCTATTAAATGATAAAGAAAACCAACAAATTATAAAATTTGTACTCCGTTACTTTAGGAAGAACAAAACTTTTATCTTCATCACTGTAATTTGTGTTTACTACCTCACAAATTTTGTTTAAATCTTCCATTTTCCGTTTGGAAGAAACTATCGGATCTTATCATTCGATAGAACTTAAAATTTTTGTGTTTTTTTCTTCCCATGATATTGTTGAATATGTTTCAGTTTTTGGCATAATGTATTGCTGTTGAAGACATTATTTTTTCGTTGTGTTATCCATTGAAGTAAAATGTGTGATATGTTGTTATTAGTTAAATAAAAAAAAAGCAACTAATATTTTCAACGAATTAAAAAAGGTATTTAACATTAACATTTTGTCGTTAATCATAGAAAAATAGTTGTTAATAAATGTTAAAGATGAAATTTAATTCATAACTATACTTTCGCATCCCGTAATATAGTTGCGCTGTTGTTTCTCACACCCACATTCTTCTTGACAATATTCGCCGTAGTTTGGAAATCGACAAGGGATATCACAGTTTGGTCCAATGTATCCCGTCGTAAACACTGAGTAATATAATTTGAAATTTAATTACATGTATTAAAGGGACCTCGGCAATTTCATTTTTCATTTTTATATACAAAATGGTTAACTTGTATTTTAAATAATTGACAAAGTTTGAATGTAAAAGGTCAAGTCACAAGCGAGATACAGATGCAAGTGCTAAAAAGTCTAATGTTTTTGTAATGTAATGAAATCACATTTTTTAAAAACATTTCTCGTTGCAAATAAGATAAACTGATTCAATGTATTCATCAATTATATCATTAACATAAGAAAGCAGCATTTGATTGAAACTTATACCAATGCAACATTAACATGCTCACATTTTTTAAAAACATTTCTCGTTGCAAATAAGATAAACTGATTCAATGTATTCATCAATTATATCATTAACATAAGAAAGCAGCATTTGATTGAAACTTATACCAATGCAACATTAACATGCTCTGTATAAAGAGTCCATCTTTGTTAATAAAATTCTGGATCTAACGTTTAACTTAAAACTTGACTTCCAAATTTTGATAAATTGTCAAAAATATCAGTATCCAGTATCATCTTTTCTAAGCATTAGAAATGGAAAAATCAAATTGAAAATGTTGAACTCATATCATGTGTCAGGCCCTTTAGATATGAAAAATTAAAACAAACATAACAAGATATGATAACGTGTAATAAAAACAGATTTTGCTCTCTTACATTAGAATTGATAATAAATATTTGCAATTTTACCAAGAAAAAGTCGTATGTTTCCTTTTTCGTGCAATAAAACGAGGAATATTTGTTTGCAGAAATGTAGAGCTGTGTCTTGTGGAGATCGCATGCAAAATATGTTGTAAAAATACCTTACATACACATACCTTTAGCGAATGCTTGCCCCATTACAGTGAAATACGTTTCCACGTTAGCAAATAATGATAGTTGTAGGATAAAATTCAGTCCGAAAAGCATGATGTTGTGTATTTCTGATCTAAGCAAAATTTATGAAAACGATATCTGTACATTGTTTATTATGTAATATCCACATAGTGGATAATAATGAAAGTACTTTTAATATTACAATTTTATATATCACTTTTATATTTCAAAGGGAAACACCTAATCAGGTGTTTCCCTTTGAAATAAAAAAGTGATATATAAAATCAGAACTTTTATTCAACTTTCATTTTTAATCCATCACTTGTTATAAGTCGATATGCTTCACTTTGAATTGGTTTATCCTAAAATATCACAAACTGGACTGCTACATGTATCGCAGTTTATGCGTGTTTGCTTTAGGAAATTGTCAAGGGAGGTCATATTTAATTCATGCAGTAATCTTACATATAAAGTCAACACTGTTTTGCTCCTAATCAATACAATAAAACTTTTAGATAAAAAAAAAACCTTTGATCTAATTCATTAGTTTATGTGAGAATTTAATTTCTAAACTGTATAAAATTTCATTAACAATGCATTTTAATCAGTTTTGGAAAGATGCATTGGGTTGGATTTGAGTTGGAATTTCCGAAAGTATACAATTCGACTGAACCTTCAAGTATATCGCAGACCCTGTTTATGATCATTTTGATAGATTTGTTTATATTTAATTATATTATATTATATTTAAACTAACAGATTTTCATGTATGTACCTTTAACAGCAGGTGTCTGCATTTTTGAGTTATTCTTGAATTTTGTCTTTTATACCACAGCTTTCTTTTGTCCATTACCATTCCCTTTACCTTTGTTACTTTTCCTGGTGATAGCATTGCATCTTCATTGATCTGTATATTGTACATATACAATATGAGGAGTAAATCTATGGTGATATAAATGAAATTACTTGCTGACTGAGAGAGAGAGAGAGAGAGAGAGAGAGAAAGAGAGAGAGAAAGAGAAATGTCTATACATAATAGAATCAAGCAGTCATGAGGATTTGAACAAGCAATACTTTAGCTACAAATCAAAATGCCTAAGACTGCTTATCAGCACATGTATCTATACATTTCAAACAAATACCTTAAAGAAAATTAATGATATAGATACCTTACTGACATTTGTAAATCCAATTGTCTTTTGTAAAACTGCAGCTGATACTCGATTGGCCAAAGAGCATATGTTTCCATAAGACCTGTAAAAAAAATATGAATTAAGAAATAAACAGCAATTTAAAAAGTTTACTGCGATTTGAACTCGGTTGGTCACGTGATCAAATCCTGTGAAGCCCAAAGGGCTTCTCAGAAGATTTAATCACGTACCAAACAAGTTCATATCTCGATGAACTTTTTAACATTGCTCTTTATTACTTATATTTACATTTGAGAATGGCAAATCATTCAGAATCACTACTGGCATGCGACAGTTCTCGCCGAGTACCATATATTGCCAGTACATTGTGACGTCATTTAATCAACAAATTAAATTATATACGAAAAATGACGTCACAATGTACCGGCGAGAAATGGTACTTGGCGAGAACTGCTCGCACGCCGGTAATGTAACAATGTTTTTACGTTTACAATATTGCAACCCTCGAGCATTAAGCGTGTGCGGTTATCATTATGACGTCATGAAAGCCTTCACATAAAATTGAACATTTTTGCTATTCTACAAGTTCATATAAGGAAGCATATTTGCAAATGTAAATATAAAAAAAATTGACATACAGTATGTTTATTTCAATAAAGTTTGAAATCCTTAAAACAGAGCAAAATCACTGTGACAATGCTTCTGAAATGACAATAAGACTTTCTTAGATTGTGACATACCTAGTTTTAGGTTCTTTACTCGCAACAATATTATTGAAGTTTTCGTTTGCTTGCGTTGAGCCCATGCATATCAACTCTGATGCCCTTTTCTGCAACCTGTTAGTTGTCTCATTCAACTCATCACTTAAAGCTTCATTTTGAAGTGGTTTGCCTTGAGGTAGGTGCTTGTACCTGAAATAAGAAAGATGTACATATAGATTAAATATTCATTGGTTTGACATATGCCACTGTCTGTATGTGTTTCTTTAGAATAATTTTAAGATATCTTTACAGAAACATTTATCAACCTTTAAGCTAAGTTTTCTTAAGTGTCTTAATATTTAGATTCCTGTATATTGATAAAGATACATCTTAGTAATATTTCATTTATGAAGCATAAATTTTTCAAATTTTTGTTCATTAAATATGAATAATCTGACCTGTAAGTTGATGGTGATTTGACATCCAAATGCAAAGAAATGTCAGGCACATCGGCCAGCGACGGAACCGGTGGACAGGCGGCATTTTTGTCATAGAAATGACCGCCATGATTTTATACGACTTACAAACTTGCCTTTTGTTTGTGGCATTTGTTTCGACTCTGAATCGTCTGCCCCCTCGGCCATTTTGTTACGATAGACAATAATGTGTAGACGTAGATAATTATCTGACGGTGTTCAGAAATCCGGAAAAATAGCTCGTGCTAAATAGCGAAATCTGTCGATCACGTGATTGCTATCCGTCTCTACCTGAAACGATCTTATTCAAAATTATCTTATAGGCTACAATGTACTTTTCTTAAGCAAATGAGTATTTTTTTTTCACAAGCTTTTAAAATTTTGTAGCCAACTATTTTAATGACATATCATAAACTGTTTCATCAAATGGTAGGTATTCGTTGTTAAGATCAATTCTATGTAAGAATATCTCGTCAAACTAATACTGTGGACTCTGTTTTTAAATCGTGGGGGTCAATCTTTGTGGGTAGCCATATTTTTTCTGGTTCTTAAGGAAAATTCGTTTGTAGCATGTAGGGGATAGTTTTGATAAATATTAAACAAATACTTGCATTTTCATTCATGTGGATGTAAATTCGTGAGTAAGGATTAACCACCAAAGCAACTATTGGTCCCCCACGAATAATGATGATTCCACAGTAAATATTAAATGATTTAATATTACCTTCCAAAGGCAAGGCAAGGCAAATGATCGCTGACATAAGAGTCCTTCAGTATTTCAAATGTTTGCATCTTTAGAGAAGAAGATACCTCATAAACAGCAAGTCCTTCAGCTAAAATAATATAGTCATTCCGTTGATTTGCGATTGACGTTTGCAGTTAACTGATTTTGAACGTTAAAACGTTCTAATAATCATCTGTAAGGACTGCGAACAATAGCATTGTCTAGCCTCCTAGCTAAAAGTCATTTTTTGAAAGTTGTCTAATTAAAGTTAATTTTTTATAATAATGTAAACATTTATGTATATTTTCATTAAATATAAATAATTTGGTCAAACAAAGAGAGATAACTTTGTATTTTGGGTTAAGATCAATTTCATAATAAAAAATAACGGAAAACGGAAATGTTTTTTAAAACATCTCCCCCCCCCCCTGTGAAACAAAAAATCCTTTTGAGGAGTTTTCATTATTGTTATTTAGCATATTTTTACCAAAGGGTTTGTTGTTTCACGGGGGGGGGGACATATGTCTACAGACCGAAATACATTCCAAAAAAAAGTTTGCTTTTTAAATTTTCGTAAACTAAATAACAGATATGATTTAAAATGAAATTTTACTTTAATATGTATCGTAAATATGTTATTAATAAGTTTTTATGCACATATTGGCCGCTAAATAATAGTTTCCTCACTCATAGAGACCGATTTCAATGAAAAAAATTTGAGACCCCGCGCTAGCAAAACTTTTGTTTAAAAATAAATAATTTGATTACAAATTTTATTTTGATATAAATTGATTAGGATTTGATTATACTTTTTAGTAGAAAAGTTAGTTTTTGAATATCTGCCAGAAATTCCGAAATATTTGGATGTAAAATGTAGGCGGGAAACGGGCGTTAGCGTTCGCAGTTCTTTAAAAGCAAATATATTGATTATTAACAAAAGACATTTTAACTTACTTGTAATTTTACATCCAGTTATATGATGACATTGTAGCGTATCACAATAACAACGTGACTGGCAATCCAAGCCATAGCTTGGGGAACGGCATGGTGTATCGCATTTAGGGCCCCAAAATCCTGCTAAACACGCTTAAAAGGGCAAAACAATTACTCATGGAGCAGATGTGAAAAACATTGGTCTCATGAAAATAAACAAGAAAAGTTTTAATTTGACTTTGTACTACATTAATTACATGTAAAAATCAAAATATTGTTCAATATCTCTAGCATATTTTGGTTCTTACCTGTGCAAATTTCATTATTACTACTAAATTTGTTGCCTTTACAGCATGTTGGAGGGCTAAAAATAAAAAAAAGATTCAGTTCATAAAGCAGGAAAAATAAGAAATGATTGCTTAAGTCTCCCTAAACTGCACGCAATTACATGTTTCCTATTACAATAATTCATTAAATGACCTGCAATATTTAACTGTAGTCCCTTGAGGAAGTAGATGTACTTCGCAAATAAAACATAACACAAGTACAGAGAAAGTCATGTTTATAAAAAACATAATCATCTCCATCTATAATCATCAACACCTATTTGAGCCTTTTTAAAATTGTACAATGAGAAAATTCTAACATGATGTTATATTTGTTTTCCTTATATCCTTTCAATTCTAATTGATTTTTACGACTGCAGTTCCGTTTTGTATTTCATATTTCCTTATCATAAATCTAAGTTACACCTGTTACACAACCCTTAACTAACATGTATATTTTGTTTTCACTTAACCATACAAAATTGATATATTCAAGTCGAATAACCTTAGTAAACTCAATTCGTATGATTAAAAGACGGAACTCGTTTCGAAACTCAAAAATTCTCTAATCTATTGACAGTATTTGTTTATAAACAGCAATTTTTAAAGAGTACCTGCAATGCCTGTCAATGTTTTGTATCATGAAGATCTTTGTGAGAAAACATTATCCTAAAAAAAATTACTGCATTCGTACAAGTACTTTTCAAGATATTTGTTGAAAACCCGATTTCACATCTGAACGATTTTTTAATCAAGCCGATTTGTTGCGAGATGAACTGTGACGTCATAAGACAAACGTCGCTGAAACGGAATAGGAGTAGTGAAAAGCAGAGAAACAAACCCATGAAGTTTAAGTAATAAAGCATACCCGTACACGTAATAGAGTACACCCATTGAAATGGAATGACCTGGTGCCCCCTTGGAAGTAAACTCTCCCAAGGGTATATAAGCAGACACATCTAGCAGATTAGGCAGAGTAGGTCTGAAACCCACAGCTCTCAGAAGAACCCGCAAGACCTGGAAGGTAATAGAAACCTGATAGAAGTAATTTGTGAGGTTGTAAGTAGGCAGACTAGGGGAAGGAATACTCCTCAGCGGTAATTAGAATTGGGATCTTAATTGGTTGTCGGGAGGTAATAAGTCTATAGGACACGGACCACAATAATTCCTCCCTCTTATTTCTTTATACAAAAATAAATCATGTAAAAAATTCCACCCGCTCAAATGAGTTCAAATATAGCATACCTATAGAATGACACTAGTCTAACAACATATCCTACAGGAAAATCAATCGAGAGGGGACTGAGATATGGCCCCTAAAATAACCCCTACCATGAAAAATTCACTTTCACTTTGGAATTTGTGTAAACATTGGCCTCTTTACACCCTTTCTATTGCGCCTGTAAAGATAATTTTTCTAAATTTTTTCCCGCCTGTATTTTTTTTCAAACCTTTTTCTTTCCATCCATGCCATCAAAGGAACCAAATTCGACCATTTAGTACACCTAGGAATTTTTTAAATAATACATACATTTTTAGAATGGAACTACTTGCGTGGTCAATGAGCACGGGGTAAAAATAGTGGTATGTGACCTATATGACTGAGGCGCCTGACTTCCTGTAATATTAAGAACCCTTTACCAAGGCACGCGGGGATAAGTATCCCAGTTAAACAATACTAAGTAATTTAAATACACCTCCAATCAATTGTAAATCAAGTTTAATCATTGTACTCGGGAAGAGTAGAAGTAAAATTAATGTATGTCTAATCATTGCACTCAAAGTACTAGGAAAATTTTATATCCCTTAAAAAGAACCCGGTATTTTGTTTAGGTAAAACACGTTACATTTTGGTGGCAGCTGGTTAAGGGATAGGAACTGATTAAATTGTTGAATTATTTTGGTTTTGTTGTTTTATGTAGATTTGTTTTACCAGGTTAATATTTTACCAAGTAATTTTTGACGGGTATAGTGGACCGTGTATTTGTAACTTGGTAAGTATATTAGAACTTGTGTATAGTTATCCAAAGGTCGGTTGCGTTGCATTTGTACAGTGTGTGTACAGCGTTACGTCGTGTATTGTTAGGCTTGGTATTGGTTCGTTTAGTCTCCGGGTAATGAGTATTACTTGGTGAAGTTTACCAAGTGCAAAGTTTACCGAGTGCAAAGTTAACCAAGTACACATTTTACCGAGTGCAAAGTTAACCAAGTTCATTTATAGGAAATTGTAACCCAGTTAAAATATAATACCAGAATGAGTGAAGACGATTTGTTAGCCGACCTCAGTGCCATAGATGCCAGAAGGGAAAAGCTCCGAGCAGAAATTGAAAGATTACGATCAACTCCACAGTTTGCCAAACGTTCGCCAATACCGGACTCCGGAGTAGACATGGGCTACAAAAGCAATCGCAACCCTGACGACAGTTTTGAAATAAATTTCAAAACACCGAAGAACACGGGGTATGCACCTGGTCACTTTGAATACCCAACGCCTGGGTACACATTGTACGAAGATGAGAAGAATCGTACACTGCCAAAGGTTACAGATACTGAAAACAGGCTGCCGCGCTAAGGAACCATAAGGCAACCAGTGCTCAGCGAGACATATTTGACACCAAACCCTTACCTAAGTACTCGGTGTGCGGTGTCATCATCAGATTTGTCTACGGTTACGTGGACAAATAATTGGAATCCAGTGCAGGAATCCGTTTACCGATCGTTTCCTACTATTACTACAACTAAAAATATTTCGAATGAACGGTCTCAGGACTATGGTAAAACAGTGATGAAATTGGCAACATATGACGGCACTGCATCATGGATTGTTTACAAAGCGCATTTTGAGGCCTGTAGCGATATCAATTCATGGAACTCTCAGCAGAAAAGCTTGTACCTGGCAGCTTCTTTAAGAGGACAGGCCCAGACCGTCCTCGGTAACATGAGATCAGTAGTGAATAGGACCTACGCAGAGTTATGCGAAGCTTTGGAATCGAGATTTGCACCCGCAAATCAAACTGAACTATACCGGACAATGCTCAGAGAGAAGCGCCAACGACCAAATGAATCTTTACCAGAACTTGGTGAAAGTATTCGACGTCTAGCGCATTTGGCATTTCCAACTGCTCCCAGAGAAGTTACAGAGATGATCGCCAAAGATCAGTTTATAGATGCTTTGACAGAGTTTGATATGCGTCTACGCATTCCGCAATCTCGACCAAAGTCACTCAATGAAGCAATACGTTGTGCAGTGGAGATTGAGGCATTCTGTAGAGCAGAACGTCAAAGAAGAGGAAATGGTGGATATGTCAGGACCACGAGCAATAACCAAGTTACACCTGATGCACAAGATCCTACTGTTAGGGAGGAACTCAGGCAATTATGAGATGAGATACAGGCGTCTCTTAAAGATTTAGAAAAGAAAATTGTTAATGTCTCGGTAAAAGAATCATCTGCTGCTGCAGATACGGGTAATATAGCCAAGGAAGAAAGATTTCCTTTTAAATGCCACCATTGTGGAAAGAAAGGCCACATGACCAAAGATTGTTTTCTGAGAAACAATAAAGGTGGCACTAGAATGCAATAACCAGAGGTAAAGGATTCATCCAGTGTCAAAGGGAATACAGATTACAATAATAGGAATGATTCGAGAGTTTCCAGTACAACGGCCATGAAAGTTGACCAAGACAGCCATGAATCTGGGTTATTTGTCAAGGCAAAGGTAAATGGCACTCAGTGTAATTTACTGTTAGACACGGGAGCCACTCTGACTATTTGGTCAAATCAACTGTATGCAGAAATAGGCAAAATCAGCAGAACTTCGCGTGTATGATAGGGCAACTCTCAGCGATAAAGTTCCTCTGATCGATATGACGTCACAATAAGCAGCATGATGTCATATTTTACTCATATTTTTGTCGATTTTAACTTTATCTCTAGTTTAAATTATAAAAAGTACAGGCATAAAATATCACTAGAAACTCTTCTAACTGAAAATATCTTCGATTTCTCTCTATTACGTATAATTATCATTGATGACGTCACAAGCATGTTAAATAGAGAAGATCATGTCGGGAGACAAATCATCGGAATGCAGTGTAAACAATGCCGAAATAAGACTTATTTAATACAGATCCCTAAGATTTAGATGTGTGTCGGTTAGAATATAATCAGGATAATACAGGCATGGATATTTTGTTTAATCAGCGAGTGTTATAAGGTAAGCAGATCGACATTTATATGGCTTGACCAGCCTTTCCTCTGTCAGTGTGTACAAAAAATGGCAAAAGTGTACATGTAACACTACCCTGGATATTAGGAAAGGTGATTTTGGTAAATATCAACGGTATATGACCTAAACTGCCTGAAAAGTGCTGCTAGAATCCTGTGCTTTGTTGTTTTAAATGAAAAATACGTAGTATCTTCAATGAAATTTTAGAAGTTGAGAGGGTTTCCGATAAATATTTACAATATTTATTTTATGCGATGTACTATAGGATAGTAATACTAATAAACATGAACTAATTGCCGATCGAATTATTGTAGCAAACATACAAATGAACTTCGGGGTAGTGTTACACTTTTTGATTTTTTGTTAAGGTAAAAAAAAGTGATCTATTTTTAACTGTCACGTGATACTATGGTACGACAGTTTCAAAGATCGAATCGATTCCGAAGTAGAAAAATAAAATCTTTGTGAACACATTCACTTGGTATTAATATTCCGCACAGTTTTCATAAAAATAAACAGTTTTTAAATTGATCATAATTTTGACTGTCATTAAACTCGGAGTTGCCTTAACCTACCCGCGTTCCCTTTTACCGATATCACAGAGAATTGTAGGGGCTGATGGTGCGCCTCTTACGGTACAAGGAAAAGGAGTATTTGGCATTAAACTTGGTTCTCAAGAATTTGAGACCAAGGCAGTGAAAGCAAACATAAAGGCAGATGGCATTATTGGATTAGATTTCTTAAAAACGAATGAATGCCTGGTTGACGTATGCAAGACCAAGATGTATGTACGTGGGATAGAACATGAATTAGAAATGCAAGGGAATGTTGGCTGCTTTCGGGTGAGCCTATGTGAAACCGTATCCATTCCTCCTAAAAGCGAAATGGTATGCCCGGGTCAAGTGTTAGACCTACCGAAATTCCCACAGATACCGTTGTTAATTGAACCTTGTGCCAAGTTTCAGGACAGCGGAAGAGCATTGGTAGCTCGATCTGTAGTCAATTCATCTGAAAAAAGACCAGTTAGACTGATGAACGTGTCCGGTCAGTCCCAGACAATTTTTAAGAACACAGTCGTAGGAATGACATTCCCGGTAAAAGAAATCATTATGCCAGAAACAGAAGGCAGTGTTAATCACGTCATGCCTGGGGAACGAGAAGAGGTCCTTCCGGAGCATTTGCAAGAATTATTCGATAGGACAAGACCTGAGTCATCAGCGGAGCAGACGGCACAGGTGAAAAACATCCTTATTAAGTTTAGCAGCATTTTCTCAAGGAATAAAGATGACTTTGGTAGAACCTCGTTGATAAAGCACCATATTAATACAGAAGAAGAAAAGCCAACCAAGCAACCTCCAAGAAGGTTACCACATCATGCCGCGGAGTTTGTTGACAAGGAAGTGCAGAATATGGTTGATAAAGGCATTGTAGAACCATCATCTAGTCCGTGGGCTGCTGGAGTAGTTCTTGTAGAGAAAAAGGAAGGTACAAAAAGGTCCTGTGTTGACTATCGGTCCTTAAACAACAAAATGGTGAAGGATGCCTACCCTTTACCGCGTATTGATGACTCCCTAGTTCGACTGGAAGGAGCGTCTTGGTTTTGCAGTCTAGATCTTCACTTGGGCTACTGGCAGGTAGAAATGAACGAGGCCGATAAACCAAAGACTGCATTTGTGACCAGAAGTGGGCTTTTTCAATTTACCGTGATGCCATTTGGACTCTGTAACAGTCCGGCTACCTTTAAAAGACTAATGGAAGTAGTGTTGGCTGGACTTAATTTCAATGTATGTTTGGTATATATTGATGATATCATTATCTTTGGTAAAACGTTTGATGAAACGCTTCAAAAATTAGAACAAGTATTAACCAAGTTACAATTGGCAGGTCTAAAGCTCGAGCTCAAAGCTGCAAAATGCACTTTGTTCAAGAAAGAAGTTCTGTTTCTGGGGTATAAGGTATCTGGCGACGGAGTACAAACAGATCCGGCCAAAGTAGCTGTTGTGGAACAATGGCCAATACCGATTGAGGTCAGTGAGGTGCGATCCTTCGTGGGTTAATGCAGCTATTACCGGAGATTTATAGCTGGATTCTCTAGCCTGGCAAAACCTTTATTTCGGTTAACAGAAAAAGGAAGAGAATTTAAATGGACGTCTGATTGTCAGAGTGCGTTTGATAATCTTAAAAAGTGTTTGACAACTGCCCCAGTTTTGGCACACCCGAACTTTTCAGTGCCTTTTATACTTGACACGTACGCAAGTCAAGTGGGACTTGGTGCAGTGTTGTCCCAGGATATAGATGGTACGACCAAGGTAATATCATACGCAAGTAGAACACTGTCTAAGAGTGAAAGAAAATACTGCGTCACCAGAAAGGAATTGCTGGCTCTTGTCTTTGCATGCAAACATTTTCGACACTACCTGTATGGTCACAAAGTCATTGTGCGCACTGATCATAGTGCCTTAAAGTGGTTAATGAGTTTCAAAGATCCTCAGGGACAAGTAGCCAGGTGGATCGAATTACTCAGTACCTATGACTTGGAAATCACTCATAGACCTGGTGCGAAACATGGTAATGCGGACAGTTTGAGTAGATATCCGTGTCGCCAGTGTGAATATGGAGAGAAGGTTGTACAAAGTGTAACACCTGACACTGCTCCAGACAGTAGTTCTACAGTGCAATGTCTGCAAGAGGGTGTTTCTGATTTGAAGAAAGTCAGAGAATGGTTAGAGCTAAATGATCGCCCAGAATACATCCAAATTAAATATGAAAGTAACGTAATCAAATCTCTTTGGTTGCAGTACAAATTCCTGGAAATAAGAGACAATTTACTCTGTAGAAGATGGGAAGGTGATCGAAAAACCATTTACCAGGTGTTGGTGCCAATGTCGGAGAGGAAAGAAATACTCAGAGAGCGTCATGATGCAAAAACATCGGGACATCTAGGTGTTACAAAGACTCTTGCTAGAGTACGAGAAAGGTTTTATTGGCCAGGTTTACAGGCAGATGTCCGAATTTATGTAACCGGATGTCCACAATGCCTGAAAAGAAAAGTTCGTTCTTCTGGAAAGTCATACATGCAAATTGACCAAACAGGCTATCCTTTAGAACATGTGGCCAGTGACATAATGGGACCTTTACCAGAGACTGAATCTGGCAACAAATATATAATCGTGGTATCGGACTATTTTACCAAATGGACAGAGGCGTATCCTTTGAAAAATATTGAGTCCCAAACCGTGGCGAAAGTTCTGGTGGAACAGTTCTTCTGTAAATATGGTGTACCTGAAATCGTACACAGTGACCAAGGCAGGCAGTACGAGAGTCGGTTGTTCAAAGACATGTGTGAACTACTCGGTATCAAAAAGACCCGCACAACGGCGTTCCACCCGAAATCGGACGGCATGGTTGAGCGATTTAACAAAACCTTAGCTACCATGTTAAGCGCTTTTGTCTCTGACTACCAGCAAGACTGGGATAAGAAATTACCATATGGTCTAATGGCTTACCGATCCTCTCAGCATGAAAACACGGGTTACACTCCGAATATGTTGATGATGGGAAGAGAGACTGCTACCCCAATTGATATCATGTATGAGCTTCCAAACAGACTAAAACCCACTAATGTACATGACTGGGTATGGGAACTTAGGAAAACTTTGGAAGAGGCGCATGCAAACACGCGCAAAATAACAGAACAATCTATGTTGCGCCAAAAGAGATACCATGATCAAAATGTGGTGAAAAAGAAGTTTGAAGAGGGTGACAAGGTGTTAGTATACTTTCCACAGAGAGCTGTTGGGAAATCACCTAAACTTATGAGTTTCTGGTATGGTCCCTACATCATTGTAAAACAGCACTCTGATGTTACTTTCAAAATCAGAAAAGAAACTGATACCAAGACACTTGTTGTACATGTTGATAGGTTAAGACCTTACGGGACTGAGGTCCTTAGAGATGAAGGCGATAGCGAAAGTTTAGAGAATCATGATCAGGTTATAGATGCTAAGGATTTAGAAAACCATGATAAGGGTAATGATGTCACCTCTGACGATGAGTCTCAGGTGGTACTGTTAGGAAATTCAGAATTGAATGAGATAGAGTTAGCATATGCTGGTCGTAGACAAAGAAAAAGACCAGCTTTGCATTCTGAATATGAGTTCGATTACAAGGTTTAATGTCATTATGTTATTTCAGATTGTAGGACAGAATGCCAAAGACTAAATTTACCCAAAGAAAACCTGGATTCCTATGTTCCATTTGTCTGGTTAGACTGCCAACTAAAGACAAGTGGAGTGAACACCTGCTAAAATGTGGAATGGCAGATATTCAGAAGAGAAAGATTTGAATGTAATTTTTGCGATCATGCCTTTGGTAGGAAGATTGTGTTGGTGAAACATATGCAACGATTGCACCCTGGTCAGGACCATTGTATTACCCCACTGGAGTCCACTGAACCTGAGAAATCTCCACCAAGACGCGTAGAAGATGAAGAGGATTGGCAGGAGGATCCAGGAGAACTCTTGTTTGAGGAGGAGAAGGACGAAGAAGCCGGTAGAACGTACAGAAAGAAGACGTCTCCAGTTTTACCAGGGGTGAAAAGAAGAAACACGGAGACATCAGAAACGGTGACCATAGACTTGCCTACTAATGAAGAGATACATATAGAGGGACCTAGCAACAGTGCTTTGGTGGTACAGAAGGTGCCCTTGGATGACCAACACTGCTCATGCTGTTTTAAGAAGAGCAAGAAAGCTGACGCTGAAACACAGACTGATACAAATCTCAAGGCAGGAAAGAGTCACCAGAAAAAAATAAGAGTCACCAGAAAATTTCAGAAAGATGGTGAGACAGTGGAGCGTTTCGAGGAAGATACCTGCGATGACTGAGATTTGTGATGTTCTTAATGAATGTGCTTTTTGCAAGCAAATGATGTTTTGCTGAGAAGAAGATGCTTTTGTTTTTACCTAGTAACAGTTGGTTACTTTAACTCTGTAAATTCACATGCAGATGTTCTTTAAATTGTTTGATGGCTGCCAAGTTTCATGTATATGGTAACAATTAGTTACTGTGAACTATACTTTGAACTTTGTCTCGTTATGTAAAATAAAAAATAAATAAATTAAAATTATTTGATTCTCATTGATTTAGCGTGCGGGACGCACGGTGTTAGAGGCGTGGGTAGTGAAAAGGAATAGGGGTAGTGACAAGCAGAGAAACACACCCATAAAGTTTAAGTAATAAAGCATACCCGTACACGTAATAGGGTACACCCATTGAAATGGAATGACCTGGTGCCCCCTTGGAAGTAAACTCTCCCAAGGGTATATAAGCAGATACATCTAGCAGATTAGGCAGAGTAGGTCTGAAACCCACAGCTTTCAGAAGAACCCGCAAGACCTGGAAGGTAATAGAAACCTGATAGAAGTAATTTGTGAGGTTGTAAGTAGGCAGACTAGGGGAAGGAATACTCCTCAGCGGTAATTGGAATTGGGATCTTAATTGGTTGTCGGGAGGTAGTAAGTCTATATGACTGAGGCGCCTGACTTCCTGTAATATTAAGAACCCTTTACCAAGGCACGCAGGGATAAGTATCCCAGTTAAACAATACTAAGTAATTTAAATAAACATCCAATCAATTGTAAATCAAGCTTAATCATTGTACTCAGGAAGAGTAGAAGTAAAATTAATATATTTCTAATCATTGCACTCAAAGTTCTAGGAAAATTTAATATCCCTTAAAAAGAACCCGGTATTTTGTTTAGGTAAAACACGTTACAGTCGCTTTTAAAGAAACAAGAATATTGTATGAAACCTTTTTGTACTCTTGCATTGTTTTATCGATATATCAACAGTTGTCTCTGAATTTTTATTTCTTTATAAGCCCTGAATGACTATATATACTGTTGGTTGAATTTAAACCTGTATTTGATCGTTTAAAAATGCCGAATATGGAACATTGTTTGCTTCATGAATTTAGTCAAATATGTTGCACACATTGCTTTTGAATTCACCAACAATGTTGAAGAAAGATGTTCAATCATGACATTATTCTTTTAAGAAAAAAATTGCTTTTTTGGGTTGATTTTCCTCATTCTTTTGGATGATTTTACGAGACAGTATTGATAATACATATTGTGTAAAAGGTTTCGAAGTCTCTATCAATAACTGTTAGATAATGACAATATTAATTATAAAGACAAGAAACAACCGAAATAATGTTGAGACGCTAACGTCAATTTGACATTTATTGGGTTTTCCCGTAGTGTATGATCAACGTACTTTACTTTTACTCACTTGTAAGCTTCGGTGTCTAGGCAATAACATCGTTTTTAACATAAAAAAATATCGAAGTGTAAAGCAATGGAATTTAACTCGAATATAAACAATGTTTTCCATTTTTATCTTTCAAATCACAATTACGTTGGTTTTATTCTTGTCAAGAAAGAACCATTTTTCCACAAAGTCAATAATGGATGGTTTTCCTAGAATTATAAAGCTAATTTGTTATTCTAAATTTACTTTGATTATCCTTTCCTGTTTATTTTTCGTCACAACATGATGTGATTAATGTCGAGAGTCCTTCTTCAAGCAAAGTAAAATTCTTTAATGACAAGTATAAAATAAATTGATATGAATATTATGTTTCAAAAATATGCTGAGTGACCCGATATTTATTATATTACATAAATGTCATAGATGTTCATTGCTTTCTTACTTTTTATAAATAAATTGGTTTGGAAAATCCTATAGGATTGCCAATATTTCTTGTAGGAGAATATTTTTTCTAATGGAAATTATCATTTTCCAATAGAATATTAATTTTTAAAAGTATATATTTCATCTGTCATGTAAAATCAAAAATGGTTATATACTCTCTAGACAATGGTCTATCAATTGGTATATTATATGGGTTTTTTTCCCCTAAATTGAAAAATAAGCGGGTGAAAATATGCCACTTTGGCACTTGCATTTTTATCTGGCATAGTGTTATAAAAATACCATTGTACACAGAAAAAAATTCTCGTTTATTTTCGCCCATTTTGCTCTCGTAGTCAGCGGGCGAATTTAAGACTGGGCGAATTTTAATGTCTCAAATTATCTCTCTTTTTCACAGTCGTTTCTGGGCGAATTCAAGACATGGCGAAACTGTCTGCAGGTGTAGATGGGCGAAAACAACACGGAGTGAAAATTATCCTGTATGCAGTAGGTACATAATTTTGTTAAATTGCTTAGGAATAAATTTTTATCAAATCTAGGCACTTTTCACTAATTAATGAAAAAATGATCAATTAATAATCATTTGCATATTGATATACGTGCACTTTTTATATTTAGGAAACGTATTTCCGTGAAATTGTGCAATACATGTTTGCATGTATGATGCTAAATGAGATTTACTTGAAAGCTCTTAAAATTGAAGTACAGAACAACCTACTTCAGGAAGTAACTTTTTTATGATATCATTGCTTTGTAATGGTATTGAAAGATAAGAGCAGATGATAGACAACATTTTTTACGAAGCAAATATTTTATAACCCGTTTTAGTTTTTTTTCTTTCCAGTCCATTTTCTACGATTTTTAAAAATTCCTTAATGTCCAAATTAATTAGTGAAGAATTTCACACACTCTTCTATTTGAAAGACATGGTTTAAAGATATACAGAAACTGGTAGTACAAATGACATAAAAATAAATAGAGGACAATGTAAAAATGCAATTTGTTCTGAAAAAGACCGATTGGTCCAGAAATGCATTACATTGATAAAACAAATCATAAATTCTTGTATGCTTTTCATTTATAAACGTTAAATCATGAATTTATAAAAAGTGTCAAAAAGCGAAACAAAACGTTCATCCTGTAAAAATATAAACACGAGGCCCAGGGAGCACATTGCTCAACTGAGCAACATTTGCCAAAAATCTGATAAAACCAGCTTTGATAAATCAAATACCTAATATCTGGAAACTTAGTGGAAGATTATCAAAATTGTCTCCGTTTATTCTTAACCTAATTTTTGATCCCCTCTTGTTTGATTGATTGTTGTTTTGAAAATACATATTCATGCTTTTACAAATTGTAGCAAAGCATTTCTTAAAAGAATGTTTTGTTTTATTTTACAATTTTACAATTTTTTTTCAATATATATTCCTTTACTTTTTTAATTTCCACTGATACACCAGTATTAGCATAAGTCATTGTTTGGACGATTCTAAACTTTGTTCACATAGTTAACTATTAGCACATTCTTGGGTCCAGTAATGGTTCAGAGGTCACTGTTGAAACATTTTGGTAGCTACACTTAAAGAGGATGATTGCATAATTATATCACATGCTGTAGCAATGCGGTGTTTTAGTAGATTTAAAAAAATTCAAAGTTATTCCTTCATCAATTGTTGAGCCCTCTCCAGAACTATATTTTTTTAATACGTAAAATCTAAACACTACATTGGGGCCCATAATATTCGCGAGAATCATGATTTGAAACCTCTTGAAATCTACACTACGTTGAACTGGTTCCAGCAAGGTTTCATTTTTTGAAGCCAAATGAATCTTTAGCAAAGGATTTTTTAAAAATGCTGAAATTTTAAAAACTAATTCTTAATTTTCTTCCCTTTTCGGAATAAGTGGCCGTAAATTTTAACAAATGTATAATTTCCTTTACCCCAAGATGCTTTGTGTGAAGTTTGGTTGAATTTGGTCGAATGGTTTTGAAAAACATTAAAGAATTCAAAAATTAAAAATATTTATAGACAGACGCCGAAAAAAGTGATCAGAAAAACTCTTTTGGGGTTCTTAGCTCAGGCGAGCTTTTAAAATCATCATTAAGTTATACATCTACTGTGAATGAGGTGAATAAAGCAGCCTTTAGTGTGTTCAAAAATATGTGAAGCGTCATGAAAAATTACCTTTTTAAATTGTTTAAAAATTATGAAAAAAATACTACTAGAATAATTTGTTTAATCACATGAATGTATTTACATTTTCATGCATAAAAATACCCCTATTACGGATACCGCATTATGTAATGCATTTTCTTTACAAAACTGAATTTAATAATATAATTATAAGAATACATATGTATTCATTCTACATACTGAAGCAAAAAAGAATATTAAACTAAAGCAGTATTAGAATGCAAATGTCTGCTTAAAAGGTCTGTAACCGCAATCAAACATGCATATTGAAATAAGTTAGACATGTCTTTTAAGATACATAACTCAAGTACATAACCATATAAATGTTAATTCAATAGAATGTAGAAGTGATATTCCTGGCATTTATTCGTCTCCATTTCCATGTATTGTTCTGTCCTCTAACAGTTTGTTTCACGTAACATATGATGTAAATACCAAGCACCACCAAGAATATAGTCCCGATTATACAAGTGCTGATTAACATAAATTTGTTTGCCGAGTTCAGACCTGTCCATGTAGATTTATGGTAAAGAATTTCTGTAAATGACAATATGACAAATGACAATGTAATATTTTATATTTGGAGTGTATCGATATGGAAAATAAAAATACAAGTAATTAAATAGGCTTATTTCTCTTTAGCATATGACGATACAAATGAGTTGCTTATAAGTATTTACGTTGTTGAAAAGAAATATATGAAAGTTATCATACATTTACTTATACAAAAAACGTTACCTTCATTTGTAGTTACGTATGGAACATAAAGGATTTTCAATGTGGACACATTAGTAAAATCTTGCTTATACATATCAGTGGTAGTGACATTTACACCTAAACATTAACATTATTTGTATTATTATAATTGTTTTATGCAGCATTATTTAACGGTTGTGACCATATTAAATATCAAAGAATCAATAAAAGGTAAGAAAACATAACTGCTGATATGAATAATGATTACTTTCAACTTTCTTAATGCTTTTTAAGTCCTTACTCCTAACATTTTTTAATATTAACAGTTTAAAATTCAATTTTTGGATGAATTTATTTATGACCTCCTCCCACCCCAAATTAAAAAAAATGTCAAAGACAATTGCAACTTTTATTTTATACAATCAATATCTTCTCTTACATTTTTTCCGAAAGAATTTAAATTGAAATAAATAAAACGTATACTTCCGCATCCTGTAATTGGATTACACTGCTCTTCAACACATTTACATTCGGACTGGCATCTCACACCGTAACCTGGATAAAGGCAGATAATAGTACAGTTTGGTCCAATGCATCCAGGTGTACACGCTAAATAAAAGACAAATCGAAGACAAAAAAAGAGAATATTAACGATTACTAATACTAGCTAGGAGGGAGATACCTATCATGATTTATATTTAATTTGCATAATTGTGATAAATAAAATAATCTATCTTTTGGGCAAAACTATAAATATTATCAAAATGCAGTTGTATAGAGGTATTTTTAAATAAAGAGTTAGAAAAACTTTACATTACTTATTAAAACAATGACTTTAAACAATATAACACAATCATATAGTTGCTTCGTAACTATAATAAATAAATGAAATATACACTCAAACAATTTTCACTGAGTCAAATGCTTGTTAAAAAGACCAGGTGTGTTTAAAAAATATATGAACAATGTCATATAATTAAGAAAGATTATCATATGGGCTACACATTTCAAACCATATCTTGTAATCTCTCTTAAAATTTTAACCCTCTTCAACGTCAAGTAATTGTTTGCTTTTATCTTTATTTTATAATGTAAAATATTTCTTGATTATTTACATTTCTGTTTGCATAATATTAAACATTAATCAAGGTTCTTGATTATTTATATTTTGATGTCTGTGTGATACAAATGTAGAACTAAAAAAAAATTGATGTTTGTCTTGCACAATAAATTCATTATTGGCACATAACCTGAAATGGGCGAATTGAGACCAATCCCGTGGTTGCTTTACGCCATGCAGTGATACACGGTCTGCATTATTAGAAATTTGGACAGGTGTAAAATGACGTACATGTATTTTGTGTAGGCACAAGCGAGAGGTTCATGATAAAAGTAAAGTAAAATTTTGATCATTTCAGGTTTACTACTATAAATAAAAGTAAATGTAAATGTATGTAAAAAGGAATCATTCTTGGACTTTTTTGAGATCATCACGGTCTCGGTAATAAATTCTCTCATAGTCCTTCTGGCTTTATTGGATTGGATAACATGATCAACCGCATTTATCTTCCAATAAAAGTCAAAGAACGTTATTCAATATACCTTTATAAAACATTGCGCAAACTGTCTATTTATGAATTCAAACATAGAAAATCTCAACATTTTCACAAAGTATTAAATAGAAAAGTTAAAATAATAAAAAAAAGTTATTAGAAAAGAAAAATGTGTGTAAAATAAAACAGATGTAATATATTATATTTTCAAAACGTTTGAACTTTGCTTTTGTACCTACCTTTACAGCTACTTTTTTGATCATCTGAAAATTCCGCACATGACATTGGATATCTAAAATAGAATACCAAAGTGTATTCTATGTTGTTTTTTTTACACACAGATTAATAAAACACACATTGATTTATTCAACATCAAGGTTTTTAAACTTATTATGGTGGCATATCTCTGCCCCTTGTGTGCAAGTTATTTTTGAATCAAATATGTCGACATGCGAGATAGTTATGTCAACATGCAATATGACTATGTTGACATGCAAGAAAATTGCAATCAGATAAGAATTATACAAAATCTCAAATATCGCCCACCTGTGGCATCCAAGATGCTAAATTCTACCTTTCTATGATTTGATTGGAACAATTTTTATTATGCAAATATAATTAATTTACATAAATGGATTAGGCAGCAGGCAATGCCTATGTAAGCCTTCTCCATACCTTTCTATGTCGACAAACAACTTATTTATGTTAACATGCAAGATAAATATGCTGACATGCAACTTTTTTATGTCAACTTGCAACTTATTTATGTCGACATGCAACTTAATTATGTCAAAATGCAACTTACGTATGTTGACATGCGAGATAAATATGTTGACATGCAACTTAGTTATGTGTACATGCGAGATAAATTTGTTGACATGCAACTTATAAGTTGTATGTCAACATAACTAAGTTGTATGTCGACATAAATATGTTGCATGTCAACATATTTATCTTGCATGTTAACATAACTAAGTTGCATGTCGACAAAAAGAAGTGTTAACATACTAGATAAGTTGCATGTTGACATCAATAGATAACGTATCTAACATCTTTGATGTCAATGGTTGGCGATATTTGAGATTTTTTATAACTCTAATCTGATTGCAGTTTTCTTGCATGTCAACATAGTCATATTGCATGTTGACATAACTATCTCGCATGTCAACATCTTTATCTTGCATGTCGACATCATTAATAGAAAAATAACTTGCACACAAGGGGCAGATATATGCCACCATAAATTATAGTTCTTCAGGTAATATAAATTTGGCAAAAAAAGAAATTCCTATTTCTCACTACCTGCAAGCTGAATTTTCCATTAAAGTCGACTGTATTTCCATGTAAAATATTAAAATCAAATCGATAGTTAACGTCCAAGGCATTTTGCTTTTTTAAAAATGTATGATCAATAGTACGTAGGCTGAAGCTTTTTATAATATGCATTAAAATTCTTTTTGTTTACTTCCGTGTTTCTGTATAATTAGTGAACAAATGTGAGTTACATAACAGTTTAACATAAAGCTAATTAATCATAATCCTGGTTTACAACTAAATGTAAAAAATACACACTCACTATCTGCTCCGATGAAGTAACAAAACAGCTGTACAAGTTAAAAACCTTTTTTGAAAACTTTTTGTTCGTTGCGTTTAAAAATGCACAAGGATTTGCAAAAGACGGATATACATTACCAAAAACTCAAAAGAAAATGTACGTGTATAAAGAAAATTGATTCTTTTTATTTCATTAAAAAAATACTTTCAAACTATTTTTGTTGACATTGTGTAATACATGATATCGTGATTAATATTGGTTTGCGATAATCGTTATGAATCTCACAGTGCAGCAAACTCGTATACATGTTTAGAGCAATATTCATTCATAAATAAAATCATTTCTATTTTAGCAAACTTGATCCCCTATATATGTTATTTTTGTGTTACGAACATTATTCTGAAAAGTTAAAATATTTTTGAAAATCCTAAGTTTTTAACATTTCATTCAATTTTCTTAATATTGCCCCTAATCTTAAAGGTTGATGCGTATGTGTAGGTGCATACATTAATCAACTTAGTAGTATAGATACAATAATACACGCATATTGTGTATTTACATTTTTATATCCCTTTCGCGACTTTATAGGGAGTGCCAAAAACTTTTTTCTTTATAAACGAATAGCTATGATTTAACGATTTTTAGTTCATAATTACATATCAGATTGGTTATGTAAGTATTAACATTTTAATTAATCTTACAATAATAAATGTATCCAAAACACGTGCTGACTTTTATATATTTGCGCTCATACGCCATAAAAAGCAAACTGTGCTTACAGGAAATTAAACGTCGCAAATATCCAATGCAATTATAAGGGGAAAGATAATGAATGTCAATATCTGATAACACCATAGGAATTCATGAGCAAAATTATTCCAAGGCCTGGGAAGGAAAAAAACCCACGCAACTTGTTTGATAAAAATCATAATAATATTGAAAATCATGAGGAAACTCTATATTTAGACAATATTTCTAGCAATCAACTCGGTATAAATAGGAAGTTTACAGTTCAGATATTTGCACGTAATGTTTAGGAAAAATACATAAACTTCGTCCAATATATTACTCTCTCAATAAGTTTGCTTAAATGTAAATAATTCGTGCACTGAAGAATAAAATATGCTCTGTTGTTTTAATGTACATTTTAACATAAGGAATGTGGCTAATTTGCGAAAAACCCTAAGTTGTTAACCTATCAAATTATTATGATGAGGGTGTGTTTTTATGCAAGGAAAAAAAAGAATAAACTTTTCATGTTGTTAGATAAAGATTTATAAAACGACTATTTGAGTACTTTGATTGAATTAAAAAAAAAAAAACAACAGTGTAAAAAACTCCTGATCAAATTTTATCAGATATCACTGTAATGGGACAATAAAGAAATCTTTATTTTTGTTTCAACATATGTTACAAAATAAAAGTTTTTCCCCCGGAACTTTAAAATCATTTATTTTAAAATATATTCTCCTTATATCTGTTTTTAATTGAAAAGTTTAAATTAACTCTTACAAAATTATTTTATTTAGAATAAAATCCATTTTATGAATAGTAAATAAATAAAACGACGGCATAAGACTCTGTAAACATACTACATGTATAATTGACTGTGTATTATATTTAGCGCTTTTGGCGGAATGCGGCTTCCGCTAAATCTCATGAATGCAGTCATATCTCAATGGCCGAACCCAGGCAGTACAAAATCAATAACAGTGTATCGTCAGATGTGCCACTGTCCTCGGGAGTGTCCTAAGGATTTGTTCTCGACCCTCTTCTCTTCCTGGTGTACCTTCTACCACTCAGAAGAGTTATAAACGAGTATGCCATTAACTGCCATGGATTTGCAGATGACACACAACAGCAGTGTTCGATTTTGGATAACTGTGAATAAACACAAACTAAACGACGCAAAAACTGAGGTAATGGTGGCTGCTGGTTCCCAAAAGCAGTGCCTTCTGAGAGATGTCGGCATTAAGATTGGCGAGGCAATAGTAAAACCTAAGCTTAATGTAAAAAAAAAACCCTTGGTGCTGTCCTAGACGCTACCTTATCAATGATGAAACAAGTCAGCTCTTTCGCCAGAAAGATGTACTTCAACATCCGGAGAATCTCGAAGGTGAAACACTCTCTCACTCAAGAAGCTTGTGCAAATGTCATCAATGCAACAGTCATATCCCATCTTGACTATTACAATGACCTCCTGCTTGGCATAACCAATCGACAGATTCACCAGTTACAAGTAGCTCAAAACAGCGCTGCACGTTGCCTAACAAAAACACAATACAGACAACATATCACGCCAGTACTTCAACAACTACATTCATTTGGCTGTCTGAAAAACAACATATTATGTTCAATGTGCTGACAACCACCCACAAGTCAATTCATTCCTCTATAGCACCAGCATACTCGAGCGTCTACCATCCACGCTGGTAGTGAAGAGGTTATTTGATAAATACAGCGCTAGAGCTATAAACATTCTAGGTGCCCAATTGTGAAATGATTTACCATTAGAATTTGTAAGCTTGAAACACACGGAGCATTCCGCAAGACCCTCAAAACATTGATGTTCAAGCGTGAATATAAAACATAGACGAGTAGTATATAAAGTCCACGAATATATATATCCGGCTCATCCTTTAATTATACATGTTTTAGATATCCTTCTGTTGTTTTATAATCACTCTACTAACATTTTTAAAGTATTTCTAACATAGCATTTATACGCACAACACTTTTATTAACACAGTGTACAGTGCATGGAAACTACATGTATATTTTGCACTATATATGTCAATATGATGATAATAATAAATGAAGTACATCGCTAAATGCCATGCATATATGAATTAGAATGGTCACATTTTAAAATAAGTTATTTCAAATCCACGCCAACTTTTTCATAAACTATTTTCTGCCAAATATCGTGCACACCAAATATAATACGTTCAATATACGTGATAGTCTTGGCGGAAGTTTGATAAATTTGTCAGTATTGCTTCACAGCCAAAAGCAACCGTTATATGCAAATATAAAAACATTTCGAGTATGTCAGTTTGTTATCATTAAATAAAATGTGTATCCTTTGTAGAGAATATTACTGTTAATATATTAAAAAGGTTAAAATAAAATCATAATTCGTTGAGTATTCAACAACTTAAATTTTCAATGAAACAAGTATATACAATGATATGAAAAGAAAATGGTATTACTTAGATTTATGACACTGTACAAAGATTTGAAGTTTAGAAGAAAGAAGCGTTTAATAGTTTTTGAAAAAAAACATTACACACACATCATCAATAATTGTCTAGTGACACTATCTATATATTATTATACCCCACGCAACAAATTAGGGAGGGGTGTGTAATTTGCTAATATTGTAAAAATTCAAACATTTTACTACAAATGAGGTGACAGGTGCTAAGTAACCAGAATATTAAAAGAAATTAAACATTGACATTCATTTCAAACTTTGAACACCATGAGCTAATTTCATAATTAAAAGGCAAGGAACGCTAAAAGCTATATAGGAATGCTAATAAGCAGTCCACTACTGTTTTACTGTTCTACTTTTCTTTAAAAGTTTAGCATTAGTTTTTCCGTTGACAAACTTATTTTATGTAAATAATTTAGTGAATGTTAAAAAAAATGAATGAGGCAAACTTACAAGAAAAATTAGTCTAATTATATCTATTTTATAGTAAATAATAACAGCATCAACAAATGTTTACAGTGTATAAAAAGTGAGTATCATTACTTTTCAACCTTATCAATTTTCAGAAAGTCTTTCTGAAAATACGCTACAAGATAATAACTGTTTTATTCGGAAGTAGGAGAGTTTGCCAATATAAAACATATCAAAATGTGTTTATATGCAAAGTCTCTTTGAGTATCAAGATCCATGAAACAATTAAAAAAAAATTCAGTTGTTCCAACATATTACTTAATCTGGGTAAAACATTAAATAATATGAACATGATTTGACTTATACTAGTTATAGGTCAATAAAGTTGTAACCAGATAATAAATTTGGTGTTTTACAAAAAAAGGACATGGTGCCATAAATGTAAAATTTTAACCGTATCCAAAACCTGGGAAAATTGAAATGCTCTGAAATAAACATCGCTTACAAAGTAGAAGTGACATTTCTTGGTGATAGTTTTCGTGTAGGATTCAATTGCGATGAATATTTTATAAGTGTATTTCTCCTCTTGTTGCAGATCACATACATACCAGTCATGACAAAAATCGTTAATCCAATTATACAAATACTAATTAACATGAATTTATGTGTCACATTTAGACCAGTCCACATGGTTTTGTGGTGTTGAAGTCCTGTTGATAAAACAAATGAAAACTAATCATAAACTGAGGCTCATGGGCCACATCGCTCACCTGAGGAACAAAAAGTATGATAAAATCAGCTTAATAAAGTCATAATACAAACTATCTGCCCACCGGGGGACAATGCAGTATAATACGTGTAGATCCTATAAAGATAAAATCCATTTACCCCTGGGTATTTTATGTTAATATTATATATATATATATATATATATATATATATATATATATATATGTGTGTGTGTGTGTGTGTGTGTGTGTGTGTGTGTGTGTGTGTGTGTGTGTGTGTGTGTGTGTGTGTGTGTGTGTGTGTGTGTATGTGTGTGTGTGTGTGTGTGTGTGTGTGTGTGTGTGTGTGTGTGTGTGTGTGTGTGTGTGTGTGTGTGTGTGTGTGTGTGTGTGTGTGTGTGTGTGTGTGTGTGTGTGTGTATTATTATATGTACAATATTTCAGTTTTTGTAAATGATTTAATGATTTCCTTAGTAAAATTCGATCCTCAATGTAGCCCCGCCCTGCTCCTCAAGTTATTGATTGGAGCAAATCTGAATCTATATTATCTGAGGTTGATTCTAGGCAGTGGTTTTTTAGAAGATTTTAAAAGATTTTTCTCAATATATTCTCATGTAAATTTTTGCCCCCCCCCCCCCTCCACGTTTTGACCCCATCCCACCCCCTGGGATTATGATTTGCAACTTGATACTACCCAACCTGAAAATGCTTCCACGCATGTTTCCCCGACTGATTAGCTTCTGAGAAGAAGATTTTTGAAGTTTTACTGTATAAATTCCTGTACATTCGACCCCCGCTGGGTCCCACCCTACCCCCGGGGTGATGATTTTCATAACTTTGAATCTAAACTACCTGAGAATGGTTCCACATAAGTGTCAGCTTTCCTGGCTGATAAGTTTCTGAGAAGAAGATCTTTAAAGTTTAGTCAATATGTTCCTATGTAAAAATTGGACCCCTGTTGAAGACCCACCCTACCTCCAGGGGTCATGACTGTAACAACTTTGAATCTTTACTACCTGAAGATGCTTCCAAGTTTCAGTTTTTCTTGACAAATAGTTCTTAAGAAAAGCGTTTTTTCATAATTCTAAATTATCTTTCCTTGAAAAAAAACGTGGTCCTCAATTTTCACAACTTTAAATTCCATTTGTCTAAGGGTGCTGTGTGCCAAGTTTGGTTAAAATTAGCTCAGTACTTCTGGATATGTTGAAAATGTAAAAATAAATTTACAGACACACAGACAGACGGACGGACGACAGACATTATGTGATCAGAAAAGCCCACGTTCAGCTCAGGTGAGCTAAAAGGGTGATAAAGAAAGAAAAATATTCAGCATCTATTCTGATATTGAATCAATTTGTTATCGAAAGTACTAGTATATAAATAGTTGTTCTTATGGTGTTAATCATGAAGAGGTCATATAAAAACTATTGAAATAAATAAACAGCAATTCAATATTTTTTTTATTAGCGTCAAAGTTTGGAACTACCCTTAACTATCTCGTAGACGTGAATGAACTCCTTACCTTGTGTTGTAGTTACGATTTCATACGGTATAAAAAGTACATTAGATCCAAATGTACTTGAAACTTTTGTAACCATTGAATTAGATTCATCAGACGTGGTTTTGGTTTCATCTAAAAGATGTATTTGGAAGTGATGAATTGATGAAGTTAATTTCATATTCAGGAATAAAGGAATAAAAATGTTTCCATTTAACAATAAAGAAAGCTAACAAATTATAAAATTTGTACTCCCCTACATTAGGAAGAATAAAAAGTTTAACTTCATCACTGTAATTTGTGTTTACTACCTCACAAATTTTGTTTAAATGTACCATTTTCCGTTTGAAAGAAACTATCTGATCTTATTATTCGATTGAATTTAATAGTTTTGTGTTTGTTTCTCCCCATTAATATTATGTTTCAGTTTTCGGCCTAATGTATTGCTGTTGAAGACATTATTTTTTCGTTGTGTTATCCATTGAAGTAAAATTTGTGATATGTTGTTATTGGTTCAATAAAAAAAACCCTTAATATTTTCGACGAACTAGAAAAGGTATATAATACTAACATTTTGTCGTTAATCATAGAGAAATAGTTGTTAATAAATGTTGAAGATGGAATTTAATTTATAACAATACTTTCGCATCCCGTAATATGGTTGCACTGTTGTTTCTCACACCCGCATTCACTTTGACAACTTTCGCCATAGCTTGGAAAGCGGCAAGGGATATCACAGTTTAGTCCAAAGTATCCCGTCATACACACTGAGTAATATAATTTGAAATTTAATTACATGTATTAAAGGGGCATGGTCACGATTTTGGTCAAATTCTATTTTTCTGTTTTCATTATGTACAATGCTTTAGGAATGCATTTCCAATAACCAAATGAAATTGGAGAATCAGTAGTGAAGTTATAAGGAAGATTCGGGACACATAATTCTTTGTCATGTAAACAAGGCTCGTGCCCTGCTTTTTTTTTTTTGTTTACATAAATTCAATATACCGTATAAGTTCTTTTTCAGGCTGATGTTTCCATTTTCTTATTCAATTCAAGCATGAATAAACAGATCATAACGTTTACCACATTCATTTTCGGTCTAAAACTGAATTTTTCACTTTAACGTTCAAAATGTAAACAAACGCTTTGTTTACATTGCAAAAAATTGTAAGCTCTGCAACTCGCTTTTAACTCAAGGAATGACACTTTAATTTTGGTTGCCTATTAAAATGCCTCACTAAAGCATTGTAAACATTTAAAACGGGAAAATAATTTTCGATCAAAATTGTGACCATGCCCCTTTAAAGGGTTCTCGGAAAAATTTGAGGCGAGAATTTTATTTTTTATATACAAAATGGTTAACTTGTACTTTGAATAATTGAAGTTTGAATGTAAAAGGTCAAGTCACAGGCGAGATACAGATATAAGAATTTGTTTTGTAAAGCTCAGGTCTAATGTTTTTGTAATGTAATGAAGTCACAATTTTTTTTAATTTCTCGTGGCAAATAAAATAAACTGATTCAATGTATACATCAATTATATCATTAACATAAGAGAGCAGCATTTAATTGAAACTTATACCAATGCAACATTTACATACTCTGTAAAAAGAGGCCAGCTTTGTTAATAAAACAAAGATTTTAAATTCTGTATCTAACGTTTACCTTTAAACTTGACTTCCAAATTTTGATAAATTGTCAAAAATATCAGTATCCAGTATCATCTTTTTAAGCATTAGAAATGGAAATACAAATTGAAAATATTGAACACATATCATGTGTCGGTCCCATTAGATATGAAAAATTAAAACAAACATAACAAGATAAGATAATGTGTAATAAAAACAAGATTTTGGTCTCTTACATTAGAATTGATAATAAATATTTGCAATTCTACCAAGAAAAAGTTGTATGCTTCCTTTTTCGTGTAACGAAACTGGGAATATTTGTTTGCAAAATATAGAGCTGTGTCTTGAGGAAATCGTATGTAAAATATGTTGTAAAAAATACCTTATATATACTTACCTTTAGCGAATGCTTGCCCCATTACAATGAAATACGTTTCCACGTTAGCAATTAATAATAGCTGTAGGATAAAATTCAGTCCGAGAATCATGATGTTGTGTATTTCTGACCTATGCAAAATTTGTGAAAACTATATATATACATTTTTTATTAATATATATAATATCCACGTAGTGGAATATAAGGAAATTATAATATAACTTTTAATATTACAGTTTTAAATATCAGTTTTATATTTCAAAGGGAAACGCCTGTTTGGTTATTATCAGAACTTTTATTTAACTTTCATTTTTAATCCATCACTTGTTATAAGTCGATATGCTTCACTTTGAATTGGTTTATCCTAAAATATCACAGACTGGACTGCTAGATGTTTCGCAGTTTATGCGTGTTTGCTTTAACAAATGGCCAAGGGAGGTCATATTTAAATCATGCAGTAATCTTACATATGAAGTCAACACTGTTTTGCTCTTAATCAATACAAAACTTTTAGATAAAAAAATCTTTGATCTAATTCATTAGGTTGTGTGAGAGTTTAATTTCTAAACTGTATCAATTTTCATTACACAATGCATTTTGGAAAGATGCACGGGGTTGGATTGAGTTAGGATTTGGGAAAGTATACAATTCGACTGAACTTTCAGTTAAATCGCAGACCCTGTTTATGATTATTCGATAGATTTTCTTATATTTATTTTGGATTGTTCGTTTTTTTTTTTTTTATAGATTTTTAAACTACACGTATTACATCGCAAAACTACTAGCTATTTTGGAATCAACATGCAATAGGAATCGTGATCACCCCTTGATACGCATACACGAGCGAGTGTTTACATTTATGATCTTGTTTTCTTGTAAAATATATAAATATATGTTCCCTACGTTTGGAATATGTAAACATTGCTTTTCTATTATTTTCATAGCTTGTTTTGATCTCAGTTATTAATTGACATATTTTAGCATAAAACCGAGCTTTCACACACATTTCTACTCTTGATTTTTTCACAATTAATTATTTTATTAATTCTAAAAGTAAGTAACAAAGTTGGTAATTTGTTTCTTACACTAATATTGTTATCATATATCATGACGACCGGTTTATTTCACTTGCATTACATGTTTAAACATCCGCTTTACTTCATCGCTTGTGATTCAATTCAAATCTGTCTTTTTACGTAGGGCAAAAAAAATAAGTCTTTGTAACCATTCCGAATCAAATATCATCGTTGTGGCACTGTTCAATATAAAAAATTATATTGATATTATATAAAACAAAAGATATTAAAAAGAATCCATCTTCCTCCTTGTTTTATACAGGATGAGATATAGTTTACTCTTCAGGTAAAGGAGGTGAAATTCCTGTACTATTACACTGACAGGATCAACGAAAGATGTAAAGATCTAAATCCATGTTTTAAATGAAATAAAATCACACATTTGATACGATATTTTATTACACAAAAATGACATTTTTATTTAAAACTCACTAGTAACCATACCAAAATTGCAAGTCAAACAAATTCGTCAGACAATGATTTTTTTCAAACGCAGATTTTTTCACAAAGCAAAAGTGTCATTCCTTGGACTTCTCCCGAATTTCCATTTTGATCTAAATAAATGAACCAGTGCCGACTCTTTCGCTTTCCAGGTTACGTAAATACCAATCATTATTAGGAAGACTGGCCCGATGATACAAATGCTGATTAACATGGATTTTTTAGTAAGGCTCAGACCTGCCCAAGTGGATCTCTGGTTTTGAGTTTCTGAAAATGATATCAGACGTCATTTCTAACAAGCACACAATTCATTTAGGAATAAGTGCCTTAAGTTTGTTTTTCATCGGAGACTGAAATATCACATTTTCATTTGTTTTAACCAGACACATGACTATCGAATATCTCTATATCTGCCCATTGAATTAACGTGACATTGTTTTGTCTGTATCGTTATTAAAATGGTACTGTCGAGTTTTTTCTAATAGCTTTGCGACGAAAATAATGAAAACGTTTCAAATTCAATAGACACAAAACCTTTTAAGTAAACAAGGATGCAGCGAGGATTTTTAAAAGACCATTTAAAAGGTGAGAATGAGAATTCTGATGAGTTAAATAGAACTGGATATAACATTAACGTTAAGGCCTCTTTTACATTGATGTTTGAAGATCATTGCTTCTTTTGAAATGAATGTCTCACTTGATAGTTCTCGAGAAAACAGAACACTTATTAGGTTTGTAAACCAGTCCGTAACAAACGTGTGGTACATGTATCACTAATAATGCGTTCTTTTATACTACAAGCATTTTTAACGAAATCATTTTTAGGATGAAGTTTATTGAGTATTCATCTTTCAAAATATGTACTAGCAATTAAATTATGATTTAAGAAATTAAGTACGAGTTTTCGTAGAATAACATTCGAGATCGAGAAATGTTGTTTAGAAATATAAAAGCCGAGGCGAAGCGAGGTTTTTATATTTCTAAACAACATTTCGAGACTGAGGAGGTTATTCTGCAACATTCACGATAATAAGAACATAATTTCTTTTTTACTAAAAGATCCGATTATTAGCTGATCGGTTTATCTATAGAGAGAGGAAGTAGATCATATTTTCAAGCGAGATGAATCTAATTGGTTGAGAAGGCTGTTCCGCGTGACCCCGAAGGTTTGGCTAGTAAAGACTTATTTGTACATCGGAATGTTTGATTACAAGTACATCGATCGCAGACTATCGATCGGAATCGAATGCAAACTATATATTTTTCGATGAATGAAATGCACACTTTGATTATTTATGATTATTTTTTTTTATTAATTTAGATTAATGAATTTGACACTTAACGTATTAATTAGTTTTTCTTACTTGGACGAACAAGCAGTGAACATGTGTTGGAGGAGGGTCTTGGAACAGCCGCGATTAGCTCTTTGAAATAAACATTAAAGGGAATACACATCGCTCTAGAGGACACTTACCCGTGTTAACAATGTCTTTTTATATAGAGCAAGTTTTAAAATTATAAACTCATGATCGACTCGGGTTTGGTATGTGTTAAAGATCTGATGATTTATTGATGACGTTCATGGTATATTGGAGAATAAATTAAAGTCCGCGACATTTCTTTGATCTTGGGAATAACTGTAGTAGAATTTATAAAAAAATTAAATAAATTTTAGTAAATAATCTATCATTGAACTCTATATTTCATAGCTGTAAAAGAAAACTTATATTTTAGAACTTAATTATGATCTTACCTTTGTCGGTAGAATTAATGTTGTAAGTGGCATAGAAAAGCTTTGGTAGAATTGTCTTTGTAGCCTCTTGTACATATCAGTGACAGTGTAATCTATATTTTTGATTGAAAAAAAAAATGTATGAATTTTGTATTCAACATATGCACAATTGTTACGCAGATCCATAAAAAATGCTGAAAAATATGTTTGTTATCATGCGTGCTACATGCCTGATACATAGGGGTACATTTGCGTGTATATATGTCATGAAGAAGAGAGAAAATTGTCTTCTAACTCTATAATGTTTTGTTCTTAGTTTTTTTTTTGTTTCAGGCTGTCATCTTTTTAATTAAACATGTTCTAGTTTTAATTGTATCAGTTTCGAATAAATAGTACATGTATATATTAATGAAAAATAAAAAGAGAAAACAGACTATGGGAAATTTATTTATATCTGAATCCAGAATTAGTTTAACATACAGGCAATGTTACCTCTACATCCTATGGTATTATCACACTGGATTTCATTACATTCGCATTCAGATTGGCAATCTATGCCGTAGTTTGGAAAACGACAAGGCAAAGTGCAGTTAAGTCCGTAGTATCCTGGTCTACATCCTGAGTAATAAAACATGATTCATATACATGTCATATTATTGACAATCAGAATCACACACACACACACACACACACACACACACACACACACACACACACACACACACACACACACACACACACACACACACACACACACACACACACACACACACACACACACACACACACACACACACACACACACACACACACACACACACACACACACACACACACACACACACACACACACACACACACACACACACACACACACACACACACACACACACACACACACACACACACACACACACACACACACACACACACACACACACACACACACACACACACACACACACACACACACACACACACACACACACACACACACACACACACACACACACACACACACACACACACACACACACACACACACACACACACACACACACACACACACACACACACACACACACACACACACACACACACACACACACACACACACACACACACACACACACACACACACACACACACACACACACACACACACACACACACACACACACACACACACACACACACACACACACACACACACACACACACACACACACACACACACACACACACACACACACACACACACACACACACACACACACACACACACACACACACACATACTGGTTTATATCACATAACGAGGTATAGATTTCCATGAAAACGTTCAGAGGTATATGCTTTCTACTGAAGTTACCGATAACTGCCATAGTAGATTTAGTTCGAATCAAACATTAAATTTCATCGATCATCCATAATTTTTAGAATTCTCAACGATAACCTTGCAATACAAATAGAAATTTTCTATACAACCCGAGGTATTCCTTTAATGGTCATGCCCAAATATGGTATATACCTCAGAATGTATATATTCTGTTTCTACTTTTTTCACATTTACTCAAATTATTAACGTTGTTTTAAATAAAAGGAAGATGCTGATGTTTTAATAGTCATGGTCGACTGATATAAATCCAACAAATATAACTCTCGCGAATTATTCTTTGATTTATTTACTTTGCATGCAATATTCGCAAAATTCACAAAACGGCATTCATGATACTCTGAAACGCCTACAAGCTGAAATTTGATAGCACTGAAGAATTATAAGGGCAGCAATTTTAATGTTTTGTTCAGAATGGGTTGTAGCGACGCGAAAAGTAATAACGAAAAATGTAATAAATTCCGATTATTACATTTTGCGTTGAGATAAGCGCAAAATGTAATAAAGTTTGGGCTTCTTTTCCAGAGATACTAGTTTTCTATTTTCTATTTATAATACTATGCAATGTATTTATAAATCCATTTTGAAATGGGTATATTAGAGGTAACCACGAGTGCAATTATGTGTTGATATTGTAAAATAACAAAATATATCTGATTAGATCTAGTCATCATTATATAGTAATGACCGCTGATTGAATGAAAATGGCAAGCAAAAGCTATTTTGATGGTATGTCAAAATTGCGATGTAACATGCACAGCAAATAAATTGGTATCTATGATCAACATAAGCTGTAACATATATAACATATTGTTATATTTACAAATTACAAATTAAGCTATAGTTAGTCCACTTTCTATCATAAGATTTTGCGTTATTATATTTTGCATCGAGATCAACACAAAATGTAATATCGAAAAATGTAAATATGGGGGGTTGGTTATGTATAATCTCAATCTCTTACAGAAATCATATGTATGCTAATAAACAGTTTAAGTTTTTAACGACTTGATTAATCCTACTTCATTTATTTAATGAATAAGGGATCATTCTTTGAATATTATGAGGTAATAATTTCGGTCGGGGCGTGATCAAATCCAATAATGCCCGAAGGGCATTATGATAAATTCGATCACGCCCCGACTGAAATTATCACTTCATAATATTCAAAGAATGAATCATTATTGCTTATATTTATACAATTTTTAGCCATTGTACGATTAAATATGTGAATATAAATTAGCAAAGGCGCCTCAATTTGGCGTCATTGGAAGTTATATGGGTTATATAGTATAAATTCGATACGTAATGTTATAATAGGCAAAGACACTGGAGAATGTAAATATATACTGCAAGATGTTTACATGTAATTTATTGACCAGCGAGCCTAAATAGTACATATTTTTAAAGAGACACAACCAGATGATAAATGGAGGATTTCCTGTCAAACTGCAAATGTAGACATGTCCTTTTTCATTACTAAGGTTCAGGAAAATCTCAATTGGAATATGATAATCATAAGAGTTGCTTTAATGAACTCTTTCTCTAATTTCTGCAATACTGGTCATTCTTTTTAGATTAAAAGTGCATTATTCAAAATATAACAGAATCAGAATTTCATGTGAATATGCATTTTAACTTCCCAATAACTAAACATATCTGCGAATTAAAAAAAATGATTCTAGAGATCTAAACACAAACTCCTTAAAAAGTAAAATAAACAACCAGGACTGATGGACTTTTTGATAGACAAGAGTAAATCTTTTTACCCTGTAAATTCTTGCAAAAAGTATAAGGTCAAAAAATTGTCGTGAAGCAAGTATAACAATTCTTTTTTCTTTTTTTTTTAATCTTTATTAATTCATTAAAATGACTTTGTCATTATAAACAAAATACATACGTGCAACGAAAAAAAAATCATCCAATATATTTTCACTTATTAATAAGTAAAATACAGCTTTGTTAAATGAATAAACAATATTTCAAAGTAATTAATTCCCGTTTTTTTTAATCTTTATTAATTCATTGAAATTACTTTGTCGTTATTTAGAAAAAATACATCGGTGCAAAGAAAAGAAAATTATCCAATGTATTTTCACTTATCAATAAGTAAAATACAGCTTTGTTAAATGAATAAACAATCTTTCAAAGGAATTAATTCCCAGTTTAAAGACAATCAATTTTTTGAAAATTTCAATAAATTTGAACAGTGATGTTTACACACTAAAAAAGCAAGGTGATTTTTCAAGTTCTAACACAAAATCACTTCTTCGTGTATAAAATTGAACTGTTTTTAAACCAAACAGGCCAACAGGCATTAACGATCACCTGAGTAACTAGCCCAGACACAGACCTCAATAAAGGAATATCATATATGCATGTAATTAAACTACATTCTGAAGTAAAAAAACTAATATAAAATTTACAACTGAATTCAGTTTTCTTTCAGATGTGTGGAAGTATAGATTTTCTTTTTAGCATTTTGGCCCTGCTGACCAAGGACACAGTGTGGAAGAGAATTGAAATTACCATTTATGTACCCTTACCCAAATCGTACATCATATCGAAAGAATTTGGAAAAATTAGGCCATGTAGTTTGAAAGAAATTAAAATTATTTAATTGTCAGCACAAAATGAACACCACATGACGACAAACAAAAACCAATTGCAAAAAGTCCTAAAAAAATGTTCCAACAATTCTTGCAAGGCTTCTTTATTGAATTTGCTTCCTCTTCCTCTCGACATACAGTTTTACCTTTAATGAAATGCAAAATCATTTTTGAATTCATTTATTCATTCAACAGTTAAAAAACAAATGAGTATAGGGTATAAGTTAAAAATGAATAGTGAGGTACTTGTGAAAAAGTTCATAAATAAATCCAATATATATGAATTTACATGTATCTCAATTTAAAAGTGTTTCTCAAATTAATTTTTTTTTACTGATACCCAAATTAGCACTTTCAGCGATTCTTTAATAAAGACACATATACCTCAATATGCATTATGGGTGTTTCCCAAATATAGACACACATATACCTCACTATGTATTAAGGGAATTTCCCAAATAGAGACACATATACCTCACTATGCATTATCAGTGTTTCCCAAATATATACACACATACATGTATACCTCACTATGCATTATGGATGTTTCCCCAATATAGACATATATACCTCACTATGCATTAGTGGTGTTTCCCCAATATACACACACATATACCTCACTATGCGTTGTGGGAATTTCCCAAATAGAGACACATATACCTCACTATGCATTATCAGTGTTTCCCCATTATATACACACATATACCTCACTATGCATTATGGATGTTTCCCCAATATAGACATATATATACCTCACTATGCATTATGAGTGTTTCCCCAATTTAAACACACATATACCTCACTACGCATTATGGATGTCTCTCCAATATAAACACACATATACCTCACTATGCACTATGGATGTTTCCCCAATATAGACAAACATATACCTCACTATGCATTATGGGACAGGGTGTTTCCAAATATAATCACACATATACCTCACTATGCATTATCAGTGTTTCCAAATATAGATACGCAGACACTGCATCAGTTTTTTCTAGTATTCACGCATACATTCCTACAAATTATCAGTGATTTCTCATTATAGACACAGATGTAGACTACCTTAAATTTAAGTGTTCTTGAAACTGTTTTATTTTTAATTCTCTACAAATTAGATGCCAATGAAAATGAATAAAACCACAGTTCTTGAATGAAACTACAGTTCTTAATATTCAAGTCATATCGCAAGAGTCATACTTGGAAAATGTAAAAAAAAAATCAGCATTAGAATCTTTAAATTCATGGTGTTTGTATTGACATATGCTCTGAAAAAGGACACTTGTGCTTTTACCTGTTGGGAGTTTTGAAGGCTTAGGACCAGTTTTCTATTTTCTAGCTCGTTCTTTCCCAACATGATCATCCCCATCTTCATCATTATCATCATCATTGCCATCATGTTCATCACTCACATCTATGTCTACAACATACAGCTACGAAATATAATTGTTTTCTATTCAAAATAAACTGATACTCCACTAAGCATTATTAGTTTTTCTTAAAAATAAATAAACATATACCTCACTATGCATTATGAATAATTCCTCAAAATAGACACACATATACCTCAATATGCATTCTCAGTGTTTCCCTAATATTGATACACATATACTCACTATGCATTATGGATGTTTCCCTAATATAGACAGACATATATCTCAGTGTGTATTATAGGCGCTTCCCCAATATAAACACACATATATACCTCACTATGCATTATGTTTCCCCAATAAAAACACATATACCTCACTATGCATTATGGGTGTTTCCCCAATAAAATCACACATATACCTCACTATGCATTATCAGTATTTCCCTTAAATTAACACACATATACCTGACTATATGTATGTATTATGGATATTTCTCCAATAAAGACACACGCATACCTCATTGTGGATGTTTCCCTAATATAGACATATATACTTCACGATATATTATGTTTGTTTCCCCCAGTTGAATATAAACATAGATACCTTACTATGCATTATGGGTGTTTCCCCAATATAAACACACATATATACCTCCCTATGCATTATCAGCGTTTCCAAATATAGATACGCAGACACTGCCTCAGTGTTTTCTAGTATACACACATAGGCACCTTACTACAAATTATCAGATATTTCTCAATTATAGACACACATGCAGACTATCTTTAATTTAAGTGTTCTTGAAGTTTTGTTTTACAATATTCTACAAAAACTGATGCCAATGACAATGAATAAAACCACAGTTCTTGAATGAAACTACAGTTCTAAACATTCCATTCATATCACAAAAATCATACTTTGAAAATGTAGAAAGTTTTTCAGCATAAGGATCTTCAAATTCATTGTGTTTGTATTGACATATGCTTTGAAAAAGGACTCTTGTGCTTTTACCTGTTGGGAGTTTTGAAGGCTTAGGTTCAGTTTTCTTTTTTCTGGCTCGTTCTTTTCCAACATCATCATCATCATCATCATCATTATCATCATCATCATTTGAATATATGTCTACAATTAAAAGAAACAAATGGAGTTATGTTAATAATATCAACAAAATACAGACACTAGGCTAAAGGAATTTTTAAATGACAGTTTTTGATCTTTATTAGTCAACTCATTTTCTTATCTGCGACTTTTAATTTTAAAATAACATTTCTTTGTTATGTTAGCCAACTAATTTTCTTATCTGACTATCATCTTTTAATTTAATTGCCTATTACAAGTTTACTTGCAATAAAAATATTTACCTTCACAGGCAATTTCATCTAAGGACTTTCCACTAAATTTAGAAATGTATCCATTGTCAAATGCAGTCAAAAATGTTCCCATTCTACATATATGTAGCAATATGTAGTGTTTCATTTGGCAGTCTATAAATAGATTTAAGATTTTGAATGTAGAATTAGCTTAAACATCACAGACCCATAAAATTAGCGATTTTGCATGACATCAACTTATACAAGATGGCAATACCTTTTTTCTTATTGTGTCCTCCTATAATGTGGATTTAAATAAGTACATACTTTGAGAAATGAAATCCCATTAAATTACCAAAATTTATACATGCATTGAATTCAGCTGCAGAGAAAAAGCAAAGAAATTTTTTTCCATTAATAAAAAGCTCCAACACATCAAGAGAAAAATCTGCACAGAAAGAACAAAATTCTGAATATTCAAAATTTTAATCAAATGCTAAAAGCCCAATGGGAAATTTATCATCCATGCTAGCTAGATTTACTCATTATACATGGTTGCTCTTGATCATTTTATCCACAAAAAAGAAATTAAACCATCTGTTAAATGTTAAATATTATATCAATTAAAACATTTAAGTATATATCAAATAAAATGTTACAAATGTGAGGTGCATAGCTCACTTCTCTTCAATAAAAATGGCTTTAATAAGAGGCAAATTTCAAATTGCTGCCTATCTACCATCAACAAACCTACATGTAGTACTTAACAAACAAAAGGCCCACAGGTCTTGACAGCCACATGAACACCATAGTCTTTAGATTGATCTGCCAGAGGGTCTAATATTTATGCATGTTAAATTTCATTTTGAATTCTAAAAGTCTTTGATGTTTGAAAAACATTTCCTAATCCTTAAAAAGGAGCGGGAAGTTGGAAGAATCTCAAACTATTCATATCCTAGCCCAAGACGCCAAAAACTTTTGGTACAAAGAGGCTTTTAATGGCTAATCTTTCTTATATTCAGTATTATTTCAATATACATGTTACATGCATTTTTTATTAACAATGCATTTAGTTTATTTCCAAAGACTGTAAAAGTAAAAAATAATATACCAGTACTTTGAAATTCAATGCATTTTCACTCTCTGGCCAATTAAAATATGCTACAAAATGGAAGTTGAAAAAATCGCAATACATGACGGTGTTTTCGGAGTCCGCCCAGCCTGTTTAAGCTAACTTTGCATGCAAGTACAGTAAACTTAGGGAGGAAATTAAAAATATATATTATTGTTATAAAAGTTACAGCTTGATTATTTTGAACAAAATCTGAAAAGAATAATGAGGAAAAAAACTCTGTAGATATTGCATATTGTCACCCCGTTAAGTTTTAAAATGGGAAAACACACTGGTCAACAAACAGGGACCGTGTTAGGGGGGAAGATACAGCCTAGTATATGTGTTATGACATTTTTTTAAACTTAGAAATACATAACTCTCTCTTTCTCTCTATCTCTCTTTCTCTCTCTCTCTCTCTCTCTCTCTCTCTCTCTCTCTCTCTCTCTCTCTCAAAAATTCTTTGATGTTAGTTGATAATTGTCAAAATATCACTTAATTGACAAGGTAACATGTTGTGTGTAACTTTTGCTGAGCTGCGCTCGCCACAACGGTCCGTAAAACATTTTATGCATCTAAATGCATTCGTCTATTAAAGCTTTGAAATGTTGGGAGGAGCTTAAAATCTACAGGGATCGAATGCAATCAGTAAAGTCGTACCATATATTATGCTGTGTATCTCTCAATAAGTCAGACTCCGCCACAATATTTTGGGGCTATCCCGTGATTTATTATATATAATTGTAATCCCGATCCCGTTTCAAAATAAAATAAAGAAATTTATCGGGAGGGGGGGACTTATCATCTGAAATCTTGACAAGCTAAAAAAAGTTATTTCCGAAAATCCTGAAATCCTTAATCCGTGTGGGAGGGGGGTGAGGGGGGGGGGGGGGTGTTGTATATCAATAACTCAAAAAAATCTTACCTACAAAAACATATTTTCACAAGATCATGAAATTCCTAATCCGGTAATTATTAATTTTTCCTTATATTCATTTCAATTCCTTACATTCTACCGGAAGCTTCCTTGTAATTTCTTTAAGAAAAATTATGTTTGCTGAGAGAAAAAAGTGGGGGAGGTGTTGGACTAGCCTCTCCTTGATGCAATGTGCATTATGGTTGGATCTAACTTTGCAAAAAACATTGAGTTACTTTTTTGTAATTTTTTAAATAGTGTCACACAAAAGAAAACCAGTCACCTTTTATATTTGCATTACAAGTGATTAGTACCAGGAATCTTAACAAGCAAAAAAAATGTATCCTTATGGTTCCGACGCCTATGGTTAAAACATCTTAATGACAAAATTTATGCCTTTTTCATACATCATCCGAATAATGAAAGTGTTCATTGTTATTTACATGTATCATTAACTTGATTTGATCAATATGAAGCATTTCCAAATGTAGGAATGTACTATTATTTGTTTGCGACAAAATATTCTCTGGTTGAATTCACCTGGCAGGGATGATTTTGAGGTTTTTCACATTCCAACATTCTACTTACCACGCATTCATCGTTTGATAAAAATATCCCATATCTTCTAAAACCAGTTTAGCAACAATAAAGGAAACGTAACTTTCGAAAAGGATTAAAAATCCATTATCATAACTGTAAACATCACAACCATCAATAATATCAAAATCCTTTAAAACTAAAAAACACGATGATTGCAAAACGAATATACCAAACATGCACATCATTTGTTTGTGAATCTGAAAATTAATAGTTAAAAGGATGGAATTAGTTTTGTGAACACTGTTTGCATTTGGTAGAGAGAGAGAGAGAGAGAGAGAGAGAGAGAGAGAGAGAGAGAGAGAGAGAGAGAGAGAGAGAGAGAGAGAGAGAGAGAGAGAGAGAGAGAGAGAGTTTGTAAAATATCAAAATCGTTAAAATGCCAGGAAAACTAAAGATATATCGAACTATATTCTATGTTGAAATACTCTTATCATATCCATGTAAATTCTTACTTCTTTCTTTTATATTCATATCGTTCCTTACAATATAATTATACTTAATCATCACATGCATGGATCACTATCTGAGTCTCATGAGAGAGAGAGAGAGAGAGAGAGAGAGAGAGAGAGAGAGAGAGAGAGAGTAAGCTGCCTTGCTATTTTGTTAAATCCTATCATTATGTTACTGGGTTTTTTGCTGTTGTTATCTTCAATTTAACACAATATCTGCTGATATATATCCTCGCTTAATAATTCAAACTTCATTTCTGCATTGTAGAAGAACTAGTAAAGTAATTTTGGTTATTCACAACTAAGTTGAATTTATCAAACTTAAGATTTTTTTTAAAATCAAGATGAATCAATTAAAAACTCACAGCCATGTCCATTTTCCCATGTCCATTTTCATTAATAATGTTTTTGTTTCATTGTATGCAATGACTGTTTAGTACTGTGAATGTCATCTGCGTTCATTAGTTAAAAAAGCACGTTTAAATGGCGCGTGTGCAAACCAAACCATGATTCTGGACATGGTTTGATATGTTAAAAATGAACAGCATAAATATTTTTTATAACAATGACATGCCAATAAATTTTAAATGATTTGATTTACACATTTTAGATTTATTAGAATTAATTTTATATATTTATCATGAGAAGAAAAATTGCTTTCATGATGCAAGTTAAATCAATTTCATGTAGAGGCAATTCGAATTTTCTCATACGCGCAATTCATGAAAACTACTATATCTTGTAATGTATAGAACTATATATCTTGAAAACTTTAAAATTGAACCAATTTTTCATAAATTCATATTGCTTTAACCCCTTTTCGTAATTAAGAACATGAAATCTGTTTTAAATCTTACCCAAGTTTTAACAACGGAAATGATAGAGAAATAGGCGTGTTTGTTGATTTTCAAAAATCGTTCCTGTTTTATTTTAAGTATCTTATAGCATTTTGCACCTAAGCATGTTTAACATTAAATACGTTTCTTGTTAGAAAAAGAATAAGAGATAGAATCTTTCACATGTACTTACCTATTTATCTGAATTTGTGCCACGATGTAATCCAATCAAAATGTCCGAGACTCTCGAATGTAGTGTTTTGATTTCCGAGTAATGTTAAACAGCCAATCAAATTTTCAGCCAATCAGAGGCTTTGTTTGACAAAGTGTGTGCTCAAAGTTAAAAATGACAAAATACGACCCGATGTTGATAGAACACACACCTACCAACCATTTGACGTCCTACCGAGGTTATTGCTTAATTTAAACCACGTAATCCCTGCATGCTGTACACGCATAAAATGAGGTATACATTCCGAGGTTACGGGAAAAGTACCTCGGTATTTAACTTATACCTCAGTACGTTGGTGTGTAAACAGAAACAATACCTCGGAAGTGTACATAGACAAACACACACACACACACACACACACACACACACACACACACACACACACACACACACACACACACACACACACACACACACACACACACACACACACACACACACACACACACACACACACACACACACACACACACACACACACACACACACACACACACACACACACACACACACACACACACACACACACACACACACACACACACACACACACACACACACACACACACACACACACACACACACACACACACACACACACACACACACACACACACACACACACACACACACACACACACACACACACACACACACACACACACACACACACACACACACACACACACACACACACACACACACACACACACACACACACACACACACACACACACACACACACACACACACACACACACACACACACACACACACACACACACACACACACACACACACACACACATACGTGTAAGCGGTGCCAATCCAACACCTGCATTCCCCACCCTCCAAATGGACACTATCATTTGTACTCACTCAAATTAAAAACGAAAAACACCATTGAACTCATTTTTGTTTCAGGATTGTTATTATCGGTTGCTATTTCTTCTATTTTTACTTTTCTTTACCTTGACTTGGCGCCTGCTAAATAAACACTAGATTTACACATCCAATTGAACACCTCTTAAACACACGTTCAAGTGAACATCTTTTATACACACTTTCAATACAACTCCACAAATCCATACACACCCATTCAATTGAACACCCCATTAAAACTCGTCCAAAATCTCTATATCACATATATTCCAGAGTATTGCATTAAAATGAACTTTATTTATTTTACAACAATTGATAAACAATTTATATCATTATCTGTTGGCACGGATGTAAGCATGAGTGGATAATTGACGTGGGAGGAAGCCGGAGTGCCCAGAGAAAACCCACATGTCCAAGCGGGCGACCGCCATACCCTTTCACGTCCAAACACTGTCGATCATGGGGATCGAACTCAGGTCGCAGCGGTGATAAGCAAGTGCATTGTCAACTGCGCTTCTTGGAAAGTCAAATATTGCATTAACAACATTAAGAGCTGACTATATGTATGTGTACTCGTTCATGCTCCCTACATACATGTAGTCTTAGAAAATGTATTTGTTTTTCATTAGCAACATCTGTATATAAACATTTGTCTCTTTTCACAAAGAATTTGATACATGATAGAATTCACTTTCATTTACTATATTATGTAACTTTTTAAAAACATTTGCAAATTAATATCTCAATTTAAATATCAATGATAACATTAAACAAATGTATCAACCTAATATGGAAAAATAAAGAAAATGAATAGAACATTGATGGCCATTCCGTATACCTGTAAAGCCCCTAAAAAATTAAACCTTCAAAATTAAAGCCCCTTTCACAGTTGGCGCACGAGCTGAAGCGACAAAATATTCAAGCGACCCAAAAAATAGATATAGTTAGCCAAACTAATCGCATATGAAAAAGTACTCTATGAAATACGAACGATTCGGAGCGACCGTTGAGCGATATAAATGCATCGAATCTTGCGATATATCTTGCGTCTATATGCAAGTGTTGTACAATGAAAGGGAGTGTTGTAAGAATTAGTAAATTAGACACATCGTAAAAATTCTTCATTTCAAGTCAAATCCGGTTAACCCAAGCCCCCCCCCCCCCCAGGTCTTCGACTAAATAATTCGCCGCCCCAATACGAAGTACCTTACAACGCTCTCTCTCTCTCTCTCCCCCCCCCTCTCTCTCTCTCTCTCTCTCTCTCTCTCTCTCTCTCTCTCTTGTACAAATACTTTATATATGTTAAGTACTTCTAAATGTAGCATGCGGTAATATTGCCACTGTTTAAAATCGTGTATTTCAATTTTTATTGATCATTGATTGTCTTGTCTCTGATACGAAGTCCATGATATAAAGTACTGTGTATGATATACGATGTATTGTCTCCTTTGTGTATAAGTACAGAACACATTCTTTTGTTTTTCTGGGATCAAGAAAAACCTCGGAAATAACAGACAAGGCTTAGACAATACACGCGACAGAGTGACCGCGGCGAGGTGTGAATATTGGCCACCTGTGTATATGTCTTGTAGTATCAAAATAAACAGCTGCAAACGGCGGGGAATTACGGTTCACCGGAATTACACCGTAAAACAAAGGAGTTTGAGATTTTATGTAAATATAAAAAGTGATTTCGCCCGGGTCTACATGGAAATCAAATCATAGTAAAGGATATGAATTTTGAACAAGGACTACATTTATAAAGTGATCGCTCAAAATCGGGATTTAGGAAATATGTATTGTAATAGCGATCAAAATCAGTTCATTCCATATTTTATTCGGGTTTGTAAATGAAGTTCTATTTCGTTTTCCCTACCTACGAGAGAGAGAGAGAGAGAGAGAGAGAGAGAGAGAGAGAGAGAGAGAGAGAGAGAGAGAGAGTTATTTTTAACACCTCACACCATTTTACTGTCTAAGCATTAAAATAGTTTACCGATCTATTTTTCCCCCATACTGTACAAGAATATGTTAAATATGATATATATCAAAATACATCTACGCTGTCTTGTTTCAAATTAGAAATACCGGTAATTGAACCTATGAATGCTCTTTAGTCAATTATGTTCTGTTAGGGCGACTAAAATAGTTAATAAAATGAATAAAAATGGACACGATTTTTTATTTTAAAAACATTACATTTTACGGCCGACTACTATTTCATTTCGGAAGAATACTTTAAATGTAAGCGGCTTTTTTAAATTTTTAAAGGATAAATTTACTAGTATTTAATTAAAACATGAGGTCCCTTGCTTTTGGCATGTTAACCAGTATACAATGTACATAGAATTAGTACAGAATACATACTCATCCTTTCTGTTTACAATAATTAAAGATGCTTTTTAAATGAGAAAGTCTGATCATATGCAATTGCATCATTTAAAAAAAAATTATACCAAACGAATGCAATGTTACTAATGTTTATATTTATTTTTAACTATGATTACGCCAATTGTTGAATAATGAAGGATTTTTTAAATTTTCGTATTAAGTGCCGACCTCAGGGTTTCTCAGGGTTTTCTCAGTACCCTCAGTGCCGACCTCAGGGTCTCTCAGCTCTTCCTCAGTACCCTCAGTGCCTACCTCAGGGTCTCTCAGGGTTACAGCAGTATTCTCAGTGCCGACCTCAGGGTCTCTCAGGGTTTTCTCAGTGCCACTCAGGGTTTCCTCAGGTTTTTTTTTATAGTCTCAGGGTTTTTTCATTACAGTAATGATATATTGATGTAATGCAAATACAAAATATTCCTATGTTGACTTTGACTTGAGTGAATTGTGAACAAAGTTACACTTTCAAATGGGCATCACTTTTACACACGTTCAACTGAACACTATTCATTTGCAGTGTAATTAAAATGCTTCTGACTATTATGATTATAAGGATAATCCATTCAGATTTTCAAATTAGACTAGGAATCGTGTACCGACTTAACCATACTCATTGCATGTGAATATAATGCAAAATTCCCAATTAACTTTGGGAAAATGACAAAATAAATTTACACTTCCAAATGAGCACCTCTTTTACACACGTTCAACTGATCACCTCACACACAGTCCTCAGGTACACGCTCACAACTGAACACTTCAACATCAAACCTATTCATCATCAATGAAATCATTGAAATTGCATGACATATATTATATAGCTAAATAATCCACTGCTTTAAGCTCCACACAAACTCATAAGATGCCCGAAAATATTCGTTTTATATGCAAACACATGTAACCATGTGAACAGATTAATATCGCTGCCTCATTACATATGGGAATGAGTTATTCCTCAAAAAGATTATTGACATATGTTTGTTTTTGTCATGTATGGTTTTTTTTTTCATTTGATAGATGTATCATCCAATATTGAATATCTTTAAAACAAAATATTAAGAACATTTCGCTACTTTTATCAAATGAAGTTTGTTGCCTTGAAAAAGATAAAGCAAATCCTGATTAGTTGATTCAGATAGAATTTAAAGATACTGGGGAGAGATACTAAACTCGCTACTTTAATTGAACGAATTAACGTAACAAAACATTTCCCTACCATTATAATATTTCATTTTAAATATCGATGATATTACTAAACAATTGTATCAATCAAATATAAAACTAAAGATGTATAAAACCAATCATCGATGGCCGTGTCGTAGACATGTGCAGTCCCTAAAACATTTTACTTGCCCATTTGAGCTGTGAGCAGCAGTGAACAAACTTTAAACTTACGATGAGCACACAATTCTTAAACGATGAACGGAATTTGATGAGCGGTTGGTAAACGGTGACCGAAGGCAGACTGTGAACTAAGCGCAAATGTACATGTAAGCGCAAAGTGAACCTCTAACGCACAGTGAATAAAACAAGATGAGTGATTTGTTCATAATAATTCGGGAATTATTTCCAGATTACAATTATTTATCAAGAAAACAGATAAAACTTCAGTTTCGTTTTGTTTTATTTACGGAATTAAACGAGAAAATGTGTTTTTGAGTTAATAAATGAAATTCGGCTAACCCAAATTTATCCATTCGAATGTTCATATAGACTGCGTCGTTCGCAGATTGATTTTCTTAAGTTGGAAAAGGATATTCGAGGCATATTGATGTAATGCAAAATTTAATACAAACTGTGTCTATTTTGACTCAGACTTCAGTGAATTGTGAACAAAGTTACACTTTCAAATGGGCATCACTTTTATGCACGTTCAACTGAACACCATTCATTTGCAGTGTAATAAAAATACTTCTGACTTCAATAATAATCAGGATTAATTGTTCAAATTAGACTGGGTATCGTGTACCGACTTAACCATACTCATTGCATGTGAATATAATGCAAAGTTCCCAATTAACTTTGGGAAAATGACAAAATAAATTTACACTTCCAAATGAGCACCTCTTTTACACACGTTCAACTGATCACCTCACACACAGTCCTCAGGTACACGCTCACAACTGAACACTTCAACATCAAACCTATTCATCATCAATGAAATCATTGAAATTGCATGACAGAAATTATATAGCTAAATAATCCACTGCTTTAAGCTCCACACAAACTCATAAGATGCCTGAAAATATTCGTTTTATATGCAAACACATGTAACCATGTGAACAGATAAATATCGCTGCCTCATTACATATATTACATATGAGAATGCGTCAGTATTCTCTCCAATAAATCATTGACAATTTTTGTTTGCCACACTTGCTTTTCATTTGATAGATGTATCATCCAATATTGAATATCTTTAAAACAAAATAATAAGAACATTTCGCTACTTGCTACTTTTATCAAATGATGTTTGTTGCTTTAAGAAAAAATGAAGCAATTATTGATTACTAATAGATGATAGATACATGGGATTTGAAGATATTGGGGAGCAAAACTAAACTCGCTACTTTCATTGAACGAATTAACGTTCCAAAATATTTCCCTACCATTATAATATTTCATTTTAAATATCGATGATATTTTATTAAACAAATGTATCAATCAAATATGAAACGATAGATGCTCAGTTTTGAACCAAATATCGAAGGCCGTTCCGTAAATAAACATTTAATGAGCTTGTACTTGCCCATTTGAGCTGTAAGCAGTATTGAACAAACTTTAAACTTACAGTGAGCACACAATGTTTAAACGCTTAACTGAATTTAATGAGCGGTTGGTAAACGGTAACGAAGGCAGACCGTGAACTAAGCGCAAACGCACGGCAAAGTAATCCTTTATTGCACAGAGAATGCAAGATAAGCGAAATTGTTCAAAATAATTCGGGTATTATTCTAAGACTGCAATAAAACAAGAAAAGAGATAAAACATTGTGTTGTGTTTTGTTTTATTTACGGAATTAAACAAGAATATGGGTTTTGGATTTTAATGAAAAAAAATCGGCCATATCCAGGTTTATCCAATCGATTGCTCATTTTAGACTGTGAGTCGTTTTCAGATTTTCTCACGTTATAAAAAGCATATCTAAGACATATGAATATAATGCAAACACAAAATGTTTCTATTTTGACTTTGACTTGGGTAAATTATGAAAAAAGCACCACGTTTACACACGTTCAGCCAAACATCGTTTAAATGCATGCAATCTTATTAAAAAGCCTTTGATTTAAGTAATAATCTGGATTATCTATTTCATTGTCTATACCAGACTGTGAATTGTTTACCGGTACATGCAAAATCTAAATATTCCAAGTTGTTTTGGGTAAATTATGAGACAAATTACCACTTCCAAATGAGCACCTCTTTTACACACTTTCAACTGAACACTAATAACCCACAATTCCAGTACAAGACATATTTTGAAATATCTCACGCTAAAAAACAATATCGATGATTAACCTAAACAATTGTTTGAATCCACTTTGTGTTACGAACCAAAGAGCAATGCATCTACCACGGTGGCGTCGTAAGCAAATTGAAAGGAGGATAGACCTATACAAAAATCTTGACAAGCAAACAAAATGGTCTTTGGTTCTGGTTAGGTATAACTTTGCAAAAATATGGTTGGGGGGAGCCCTCTCCCCAGCCCCTCCCTCGGTGTCCTGACGCCTATGTACCGTATACATCCCGTGAAATGTTCCACGTTCCCACTTGCACTTTGAGCAAACGGTGAGTATCGATGAGCGAATGCAGAGCGATCGGTGACCGATGACTGAACAGAATATGAAAAGCGTTGATAATGAATGGCGATTGAATGCAGACTCTGAACTGAGCGCATGCGCGGATCCAGAAATTTTTTCCAGGTAGGGGGGGGGGGTCCGAATTGAAACTTGGGAGCTACACTACTCATCAAGCCAAAAAAAAAAAACTAAAAAGAAACTTATTCCCAAAATCATGAAATTCCTAATCTGTAGGAGGGGTGGAGGCGTAGTATACCTAGACACCCCCCCCCCGGCCCCCTCTAGATCCGCGCATGGAGCGCAATCGCAAGTGCAAAGTGAACCGTGAACGCATATTGAATTGAAGATGACAGGTTTGTACCGACTATTTCGGAATCGGAAGTTATCCCCATCTTGTATATTGACAATAATACATGTTAAAGCTTTTGGGGTTGTCTTCATTCATTTGCATATTTTAGCAAAAATATGAGCTTTAGATTTAATGAATAAAATTTCGGTCATACTATTGTCAGGTACATGAACATCCATCTGACTGCGCAAATTTCGAAAATAAAGTTACACTTTAAAATGAGCCTTCTTTTACACACGTTCAATTAAACACCATTAACACAATCATCAATTCAATTTCTCAAACCCACACACAACTTAAAACTTCAATAACAAATCGTTTAACGATCTCTGATTTATGAACAACTCAAAGATTTGATAATTTTCCATACCGTTAAAGACCTCTTGAAACATTGTTGGAATACGGTGAAGGGCGAACTGAGCGCAAACGCAAGCGCAAACTTAAATGCGAATATTTGAAAGAATTATCAGTTCGTTGATATTCTTGTTTTACAGTATCTTATTCACTGTAGGTAATGTGTTCGCCTTATTTCCATACCTTCTTAAGATATCAAACCTTTTTATATTGATTAAGAAACGTGCTATCATTATTAGAATAAATACCATAGCGTCGGGGAAATTAGCCGCAAATATAGGCATAAAAATTAAAACAGAGTTAATAAAATTACACGCTTTCCTGGTCTAAATAATTTTCCTTATTGTAATTCTTAATTATGCAAAATACATGTATTGACTGACTTGACTTATTGACTTATTCCTGTTCGCTCCTTGGGGAGCATAGGGCCGCAGATGTAATACATGTATTGGTCGGGGTCAATTTCCGCCAGTGCATGCAATTATCGCTTTTTATGTCCAATGTAAGTTTCATAGGTTAGAATAAACAATGAAGTATATGTAAATATATTAGAAACAATTTAATGTAACATGTAACAACGAAAAAAATTCCCAATTTTTTTGGTAAAAATACAATAGTCCAGTTCTGTGTACCTGTGTTCACAGGCGTGGTTGACAGTCGGTACCTTTACAAAAGCATGAGGAAATGACTTGTACGGGCTACCAGCTTTTTTATTCAATCCACGACGATGTTATTTTTGTAGTACATTAACGACATTTTACTTATTAAAATATACATGTATTTCAACACCAGGTGTATGTGAGCGCAATTAAAGCAAAGAGCACAAAAAGCGGAAGTTGAACGCGCTTGAGCGCACGGCAAATAATTCGCACGATGAGCGAATTGTGAGCTAAATCAAACATATGAGAGTAATTGCGTTTTAAGGATTGTAATTCAAACGGAGTTGATTATTTACATTGATACATTTATTATTTGATTTCTTCGATATTTTCCGTATGTATTAAGCACGAGTGTTATAAGGATTAAGCAGGATTTTTAAAGCATTGAACAACAACGTTTATAAGAAATAACACAAATAAATTAGATTTGCTTCAATTTTCCAGTGGCGTCGGAAACAAATTGAAAGGGGGACTTTACTTTTCATCAGAAGCAAAAATATTTTAACACGTTAAATTTAAAAGTATCCCCAAATCATTAAATTTCTAATCCGTGTATGTGGGGGGGGGGGGGGGGAGGTAGTTCAACTATCACAGCCATTTTCAATATCACTCTTAATTTCCTTATTTTCACCTCTATTCCTTACATGCTACCAAAACTGTGGGGGAGGCGAGCAGATTTGTGATACTTTAGCACCTCCCTGATGCTACGTGCCTGATAGTTATGTCAAACTTGGCAAAAAAAGTGTGTGTGTGGGGGGGGGGGGGGGCTCCCCTCGGTTCCGACGCGTTTGCTTTCCTATGAGCTAGACAGTTAGATATGTTACAAAGGATATTATTGTTATAGTAAACATTTTCTCCTTTTAAATGAAAAGAAAGTTACGGGAAACTTAACACACAGTGTAATAAGAACTTGATACATGTATATCATGTATATCATGATCATCGATATCTTGTTTCAAAATATCATGAAGTATCGTTATTTTATTTCAAATTAAATGTGATACTCAGCCTTTAAAAAAACATCGTAAGAGTAAAACCCGTTAAATCATGTTGTTATTGTTTTCAATTTGACTTCAACGGCTACATAAACACCCCAAATATGCTAGTCTTTTACACACGTTCAACTGATCATCTATACATTCTCTCAACCACACACTAATTTGCATAAGCAAAATAAAAAGCTGATGCGATCCCCACTCGTAAAATAACTGTTGAACGCTAGATTAACACGTCGAAAGAAAATCGCAAAGATGCATACGCATTCCAAATTTGGTCAGATAAGTTATACAGAGGAATTAAATCCGTCTTTTGATGAAATCATACCAGTGTTAATGCGGTTGTGTTTGATGTCTCGTCTGGTCATTTGACAGAGTACACCACCAGGATACATTGTATATACATGTACATGTATGTATGTATGTATGTATGTATGTATGTATGATATACCTTGAAAACCTAGAAAACTAAAAAAAAAATTGCATGTAATCTTTACTTTTATAAAAAGATCATGTGGAAGATAATTGATACCTCTTGGAACCGATAAACATGTACATGTAAGGGCCCATTAATATTGCTTATTAAAATTCCTAGTTCAATTTAATTTTAAAAATAGTCCGTCCTCATTATGAAATTCCATCAACATACAAGAGCTGAAACATATACACCTACTTAATATTGAACAGGACATATTCAGACAGGATAATGCTCCAAACAATATGCAACCTTGATACATGTACTGCCGATTTGTTTCAGAGGTTGTGATATTTACCGCTACATGTGCCCCCTTCACTGGATATGTACATGTACGTTTGAGACCTACACATAAGGAACGCAATGCTAGTGGCATATACATTGCATATGAATCCAACAGTAATATCGCTTGAAATATTGAACCATCAAATCAAATATTGAATTTTGAGATTTAAAAAAAATGTCCGTTTTACATGTAGGATTCAATTCCTGCTGTAGAATGTCTTTTGAAAAAATTATGTTTGCGATATATCGAGAACCTTCTATTTTTTATATCCTATAAGAGAGGAGATACAAACTATTTTTCAATGCGAAATGTTGAATCCCCTTTGATTTTTAATTCTTAACGAAAAGAGTCTACGATATTAAGTATTTTCACCCCCTCTATTCCGTTCTGGGTTTTTTTGCGATAAAAGGAAGCTTGAATTTTTTATAAATTTGCTTCGTGTCATCTCTCAGTCTCTCACATCAAATCTGTCCTATACTATAGTCCATGTAAACTCAGAGAGTTTATCGTTAATCCACTAGTATCTTTTTGCAAAACATTAGTAAACTATTTGATTAGTGCCTCCTTCTTTTTTTCAAATGCATCCATGTACACCTCTCAACCTTTGCTTTGTATCCAGGACCACAGAGCCTACCTCCTATATATACACATGTATAGCAATAACAAAGATAGCAAGTATCATTTACATTTATTGAATCAATTGGTACATGTATATGAATTAATATTCGATCATGAACAAAAATAATTACAGAGGGGTGGTAGTCTGTAGGGTAAGTGTAAAATGCAAACTTATTAACGTAGAATAGTTATGTGCATATAGGCACTGACCCCCCCCCCCCCCCCCCCCCCCCCCTTCCGCTCAAGAAAATGAAATGGGATATACCGTATACATTTTTCTAGTACATAATTATGTAACGATACCCCACCTGTCAAAATATGCTGCAGTTTACAAAATGAATTAATACAACAGATTTTATGGTGCTTGAAATTATCAGCAAATGCACAAACATATACAAAATGCAATTGTATTTGTACATGTACATGGATGAGTACAAGTAAATCAGTGCACACAGAAACCCATCTACGGTATATATAATTCAAACAATATTGTTACTAGGTGTTTGTATTATGGCCCCAGGAGACTACAATATATATATATATATATATATATATATATATATATATAAGTAAAAGGAGTCAAAGAAAAAAAATCTGTTCATATGCCCTTTATGACAATAACTGTAAACAAAGAATGAAAAAATCATCTTTATGATACAGTGTACCATACACATGCTTTCAAGATCCAACCTAGATAAAGCAATACAGAATACCTATACACATATCAATTCTGATTATATCAATGTCATTACATCAGCTATATATGTATACTTTATTAAAAAAAGTCATATACATGTATTTATACATGTACATGCATATGCATTAAGAACAACTGAGATGAATTGAATATATCTAAACACTGTAATTTTTCCTTTACTATAGGATCATAAAATTCTAAACTGTCTGACTTATACTTGTTAAATAATGCTAAAATAGTATACTAGTTTATATTTGGCTATTGTGTTGACAAAGCTAATCAATCAAGTGTGTAAATTCAATCAGATTTAATATGTCTTCCCAGTCATCAAGAAGTCTTGTAAATTTTCTTCATAAAGATAATTTTAGTAATTAGGTAGGAGTCCTATACATGTAGCTTGGTGCTGACCCTGGACTGTGGCAAAACTGAGACAGTGGGCCACTGTCGCCTACCAACATTGTTGCTTAGAAAACCGGTACCTAGAACATAAAAAAATTACAAAAATCAATATTATAATCAATCAGTATTTCACAAACATATTGCATTATTTTACATGCATTTAATAGTTCTTAAAATGTTATTTTTATGTACTAAGTGGTACATGTACATGAAAGACAGTACACTTAAATTTGCTTTATAACATGTTATATATATACAAGTAAATATAAGACTATATGTATATACCAAGCTGCATACAAATCAGTACAGAACTGCCAACTTTTAGAATAGCTAGAGGTATAAGCAGCCTCTTTCATAAAAAAGCTGTACACTTGTACATGTAGTATTTACTCTACATCCGATGTAAATCAAGACTTAAGGTGGTATGGGACACTTTCATGTTGTGATGTACTTTTTATATAGTTTTTTCCCAAATTGCCACCTAACAGCATAGCGTAGTGGGCGGTTAGATGGTTAACTTTTTTAAAACATATATTTTGGTTAAATATCATAAAATTTGAAAATTCTAAACCGGTGAAAGTATTATAATTATATACTTTTAATACTGACAGATGTCCAATAACACCGTAAGGTGGTATGGGACACCTCCTTTAATCTGGCATATTTCTGATCAAAATGAACAATAAATTAAGTAAGATTCTTCCCCCCCGAAATTGTTATCTAACAGCATAGTGCAATTAGTTAGAGCATTAACTACTAACCTGTAAGTCATGAGTTCAAATCTTTCTGTGGCTTTTAAATTTTAAACATTTCCAAAATTTTAAAAAATTGTTTTCTGGTTAAATATTGTGAAATATTATTTATCATAAGGTTGTCATAAATTTTGTTGTGAATGAATAAGAATGCAGAGGCTATAGTTGACTGCTGTGGATTGTATGATACACTTTTTGTGCATTTCTACATGTGAAATCAATAAAAATCATGCATAATAAATATTGATAATATCATCAGTATCAACAACAGCGTCTGTGTAAAGGAAACCAGTGGTTTTATTATTGTCACAATATATTTCACTTAATAATGTATGATTCTATTATAAGTTTGTAACTATTAATACATTAAATCCATGAGAACTATCAAAAGGAATGCAGATCGTGACGTTTAAAAGTTAACTATGACATCATATCGTATGAAGTACATACAAGTGACTTCAGGTACGTAGCTCGCAGGTTTACTGCTTGTGAGAAAGCCTTCCCTAAAAATTTGTCTGCATGATCCATTGGTTTCATAATTTTTAATTTCTAAAATTTATCTAAGATTTGCCTGCATGGTTATAATGTTTCAAACACAGTGTCCGTGATAAAATCAAGCAATGTCATTTCAATGAAATATATAGTAAATTGCATATCTTAAACAGAAAACACATTTCAGAACTACGATTCAAACTTTTAAACGGTTTAGACAAACTTAATTTTTCTCAACCCAACAACAGAAGAGATAATGTTGAATCAATTCATAAACAATAATCAATATGTGTTCTCGGCCAATTTTTTGCAAAACAACTTCAAAGATTGAAAAGATTTCGCAAAACCCTATATTATCATCATAACGTAAGCCCGAAGTCATCATTTTCTTACGTCCGAGAACCAAAAAATAAAAATGAGTTGATTGACAAGACTAGCTTATTTACTCATCATCAGAACATATAAATACTAATTGGACATTACTATGATTTTATTGAATGCACATATGCAATTATATATGATGTAAGGTTGTGAAGAGAAGAACAAATCAACAATGGCTATTTTTCTTTTCATAATACTCCGAGTCAATAAATGCAAAATTAATTACCATACAACTCTTGTCATAATCAGTTTGTAATCGCATACATTAATTAGCTAAAGCCAAATAAATTTTAATAGAACCTCTAGTTAGATCAGTGGTTGAAAATACAGAAGTTATACTTGTAAAAGAAGCGAAGCTTATGCATACGATTCAATTTATTTTCTTGTCTATAAAATATGATTTTAAATAGAAGAGTTATACCTTATTAAACAAAATGTAACAATGTATGTCACCTCTTTAAATTGTTAGCATGTGATAATTATAAATGTTTATATGAACTACATGAAAGCTTTTTGAGATATTTCCTTTTATGTTTTTAAGGATCATTTGTCATTTTAAAAAAAAATGTATGGGTTTGCTATGACCGATTGATGGTCAACACTTTACGTTAAATTCTATTGTGACATCAGCAAACCCGAGAGCTACGTTAAATCCGGAAGCCTTAACATACCTGCGTTTATAGTCCCCTATCTGTTTTTGTACATGTCAGTCATATCTCTCTCTCTCTCTCTCTCTCTCTCTCTCTCTCTCTCTCTCTCTCTCTCTCTCTCTCTCTCTTGGGAATTATGTTAGGAAGCAGCATTTCAAATTTTGGACAATATGTGGATTTCATAGCATTGATAATTAAACATACATGTACATACACAACTGATGTTAAACCAAGCTGTTCTGTGATTGGTTGAGCATTTAAGCTGATAACAATTTTTTATTTTAACAGGTTGTTTTCTTCTGTCAAATACTTATATTATACATGCAATGCTTATAGTTTGATTGCTCAAAATCATCAATTTATCATCAATCATTCAATAAATAATCACATTATAAAAAAGGTGCATGTGTTTATCAAAATTCAGCTTTGTATATTTTGCTAATACAGTTAAACTTCTGTATGTCAAACACTGATATTTCAAATACAATGGATATGTCGAAGTAATTTTTAAGTCCCAACCACTTTTTGAAGTATTTCACCCTCGATATCTCAAATACTCGGATATCTAGAACTATCTAAACAGTCCCATCTAGTTTGAGATAACGAAGTTTGACTGTTACAGTAATTAAATTTAATGCATTAATGTGATTAATTTTAAGAATAATTTAACAAAATGACATGTTTATTATTTTACTCTGAAAAGCTATTTTATCCATTTATGCATATTCCCTATCTTACTTTATTATCAATCTATTTTTTCCTCTCACTTCCAATTCAAATTGTTTATTTTGAAAAAAAAATCAATGTTGGGGACAGGTAGTGTACAAAAGATTGCCACATTTTAAATGAGTTTGAAAAAAAAATTATAGTTAAGATTAGTTTTGATTTTTAATTATTTTATATAAATACCAAATCTTAGAGTTCTTTTAAAATTTACAAAAGTACATGTCATAGCAAACAAAACTTGCAGGGTTCACTTGGGTGCACTCAAATAAGGCTGATCTAGCTGATAAAAATTAACAAGTACTTTATTAAAGTTTTTTTTTTGGGGGGGGGGGGGCATTAAAAATATGAAAACTAATTAAAATGTTGCATGCTGAGTAATTCAAAATTCCTTAATCAGTCTGTTTGTAATTGAAATGCTAGATATAGGTAACTGGTTGAAAATTACTTTCAAAGTGTTTACATAAACCTGCTATACAAATTGAAATGCTTTGAAGCTCTCTGATTGGAAGCTAACGAGAGAGAGAGAGAGAGAGAGAGAGAGAGAGAGGGGGGGAGCCATTAATGGACAGACAGACATACAAACTGAGAGAGTAAGACTACATATTGCTTTACCGGTACTTACATATAATATATGTCTATTAATACTCTAATCAAAACTTTGTTTTAATCTATTTCTGGAAATTGACTTACCAGCTCAAGATAGGTTTAGTCCATTGATACACATATTCGCTTCTGTCCAGACTCTTAATTTTTATTCTGCATTAGACCTCTGGAGATAAATCCCATGAAAATCTCTATTCTTTGTCCAAGTATGTGGGTATTAAGATCCATCTTTGGGCAAATATCACATACTGATGAATCTGTTCAAATAAATAAATGGATACATGTCAACATTGAAACTTTTTCCCTTACCATTTAATTAAATTTTTTAAAAAATAATTAAATTAAAACAGATTTTTTGTGTAATTCCTATTTCAAACATATTTGAAACATTAACTTCAAAATAAATGTGTAAGTAATTAACTTATATTGAAGTATTTTTCAGAATGTCTTATTTTGTAGTACCGGGTATATGTTATACAGATTTTGAGGGTAGAATTCTAAAAATGTAAAATGCAGGTAAAGGTAATAAATGATTTATATGTCTTAGGGATGTTCATTTTACTCGGTTGGCTTAGTTGATTCATTGGAGCAATTAAGTCGAGCAATGGTTAAGTACTCGTATATTTATTTGAAACTGTGTGGGCTCTTTTCAAATCAAATAATGCTACTTATATAATAAGTAGACTCCGGCTCGTGCACTATCTATCAAACCCTGATTACTCTTTAGGCAAAGTATATACATGCACAACACAATACTTATATTGTTATTATTATGCCGACTGTTAAATGTACCGACGTGCTTTGCTATAAGTAGCTGTGACGTTTGAGTGTTGACTAGTCCCTAAAAATAATCACCGGAAAAGTAAGCGTTTGTTTTTTCAAATTAATCAATTGATTTGATTGTTTATTTAATCAACAAGTTGTTGTACAATTAATGTTTATTTAATCAACAAGTTGTTGTACAATTAAAAGTCAACAAAGGTTAATATGTTCTTTTCAAGAAATGAGAGGAGTTGACCTTAGTAAAAAAACTCGAAATGTTTAGCAGACGAAATCTCATTGAATTTTTTTCTTATACATTCATTATCAAGCGTCATCTAAAAAAGCGTTTTTGGGATCCCTATGTAGAATTTCTTTGACAAATGTTCAATCAATTTGTTCAAAAGTTTATCAGAAACTTTAACTATAAAATTACTGTCAATAATGAAGTGTTTTTAGAAAGATTAACAATTTTAATTGCTTGATGTCAGTCGTATATATCTACGTTTTATATATATAGACACCGTCCATTCATTATCGGCTAATATAGCGTGGCGGTGATGCGTTGGACTTCAAGCTGGAATGATTGCAGCGTTGTGTTTCGAAATCTGCTGTCGCGCTTGAAAGTTTTTCATTGAAAACATTTGTCGTGCTATGGAACGCCATAATGCACCTAAAGTTTAATGCTATAAGGCAGCGATGGCGTTCAATACCGTACTCTATTTTGGAATAGTATGTTGACGCTGTATAAATCTTTTGTATACTAAGCGAAAATAAATGTCATATATATATAGCGACAAACTGACAGGAGGCGTAATATATGTCACATACAGTAACACCATGTAATAAACTCAAAAGCATTAATTATAAAAACTCTGCTTATTCGCAGATTCGCATCGGATGCATGATTTCAAATAAGTTGGAAAGTTATTGTTATGAAAATATTCATTAGCAAATGTCATAGCTCTTTATACCTTTTTCTAAATCTGATGCTTACACATAATTGAGGTCTGTCCATATCATCTTAGGCAAATCAAATGTTACCTGTTTCATGTTATGTCATTGTCCCATGCCAATCAAAGATTATAATTATTAAAAAAACAAATGCCTTGAGATGACATCTTCTCAAGTCAAGGATTTGTGATCCACTCTACTCCTTCCATAGGCGTCGGAACCGGGGGGGCTAGGGGGGGCTTAGCCCTCCCACTTTTTTTGCAAAGTTATACCTAACCATTAGAAACATAGCATGATAGAGGGTTCAGCCCCCCTACTTTTTCTCGCAAGAAAGATTATTGTTCCTAAATTTACCTTGAAAGATCGAAAAGTTAGATTCAGAAGCATACTACTAGCCCCCCCCCCCCCCCCCCCCCCCCCCCCCCCCCCCGGATTATGAATTTCATGATTTTGGAAAAAAAAATTGGATAATTATTTTTTTTTTTTGGAAGTATAGGTATACTCCCCCCCCCCCCCCCCCCCCCCCCCCACGGATTAGGATTTCCATGATTTTGGGAATTACTTTTTTCTCAATATTTCTGAGGATTAGTCTAGCCCCCCCACTTTCAATTTGCCTCCGACGCCTATGCCTTTTCACAAGGCAATGGTTTATCATAAATCCTTGGCTTGCGAAGATGTGAGATGAATATACTGATATGATTAATACATTAATTATACTAAAATGATTATACAATTATCTAATCCAATGCATAACTGATTTGGAGTGCTCCTTATTCTACTAGTACTGACTGATTTTATTTGACTGGAAGAGGGAAGATATTTGTTATGCTACGACATACTGGTATGTCAGTGACACTGCATGTTTAGATTTATTTCTCTGATATCGGCAAATACATGTATACTGGCGTGCAACCAGTTCTCATCGAGTATCATTTCTTGCCATTACATTGTGATGTCCTTTATCAACATATAAAATCATATACGAAAAATAACATCACAATGTACTGGCAAGAACTGGTTGCACGTCAGTAGAGTTTTTAAAAAATTTCACAAGTTATTTCTGTAAAGATAGTGAAAAGTATTATTTATTTATTTATTTATCAATTATATGTAAAGATGCATGAAATTATTTCCTAAATGTCCTAAAAGGTACATGTAAAATATATCACAACTTATAGGATCAGGATGAAAAATACTGAGCAGTATCTGCGACAGTGCTTGTTTTAATAATCAACAAAAGATGCATCTTTCCACAGATTGGATTTTCAAGAACACCTGCGTGTATAAACAAACTATTAACTGAATAAATTAAAGACTAAATTACATTGAATTATCGGGCCTAGCATGATTTACACGTATATTAAACATACAAAAGTAGCATCTTGTCAACATGGTCAAGATTACATAAGAATTATATCCTTTGAGTTCCACAACAAAGTGACAGCTTGTGGAGAAAATTCGAACAATTAACAATAACAGCTGTAGGCAATTTTGTCAACGTGTTGTACATTTATAAACACGAACGACCACCTTATAATAGGAATCATGTACTCACCACTGAAAAACAACTGTCTCAGACTCTTAATTTGATATATAATCTCCGAACACATGACTTCCTTCGAAAATATAGGTTTTACGGTGTCTTGACCAATGGCTGATTCGCCCCGGGTCATTTTGTCCTAACTATTTTGATGTATACTTGTACATTATCGCGGTGGTATCAGTTTCGTGATGTGATTTATTCATATACGCTCAGAATTTCGTTTTACATCTTACCTTTTTCTAAGAGTGCATGGAAGAATTGTACATGTACACAGAGGCATAATATTATGTTAGTTATGTCTCTATTCAGAGCGAATATGATATTTATTCCATAAAATTAAACACTAGATGAGGAAAATAGCTTCTGTTCTCATATTTTGCAATTTTAGTGCTGGTATATTGTTACACAACATTGCATTTGATGTTTATAATTTATATACAAGTACAATGTATATGTGTATATATATCTATTTAAATTTTTTGTTCCGTTTTAAATTTTGTTTAATTTACAAAGTAAACTTGTAGTCAAACAACAAGAAAGTAAAACTTAGTATGACATGTCCAGATGTAGTTAATTACATGTAAATCTGGCATGTATGTACATGTGTTAGCATATATATCTCTATGAATAAACCTACACATATCAATTTGACCGTGTTTACTATAACTTTGTTCTAGAGCTTCTTTAAAATTTTGTTTTTATATTAAAGCAATACAGCTTCTGCCTTCTTCAAAAATATGATTAATGAAATGCTAAAATTTAAATTCTTATCATTATTTGTGTTTTAACAACAACAACTTCAGCCCCACCCCACTCCCAAAAAAAAAATACTATTTACTATATGAACTACATTATTCAAAGATAAAGCTGATGAATTGTTATGAATGACGTGGAGATACATGTACAAATTTGGTGTTACATGTTTCCACAGCATGTATATGATTTATAATCAGCGAGACTTAGAGTCAGAGTGAGTGAATCCATTGCTTCAAAATGATTATATTAAATAACAACATTGTCTTGTTTGTATCTGTCTCATGTTTATATCATTGTTTATTTTTCATATTCTATAATTGTCTGATCTTTGAACACGTTCACCAAAACTTCTTTTGACCAATAAACAAGCACATTGTATTGTAACATAAATAGTTAGTAGCAAATTCACAAGGGACGAAAGCACCCGTTACCTATTTTGAAAGTACTCTATCGATTTTCATCCATTGTTTAAAAAAATATCTACATTGCTCATTTTCTTCAAGAACTAGACATATAGTAAAGCGGTGTTCATAAAAGAAAACACAAATGCAAAATAGAATAATTATTACATTACTTCAATAGAATGGTTTTGCTGTATAGTCTGACCAGGCAAAATCACCGTACACTTACACTTTATATTGAAGCATAGTTTTATGAGAATAATCCTGTAACTCATTGTTAAAACATACCTAGTATATATTTTCCTAATTTAATTTTTTCTCCTTACTTTCAGACCGTAGAAAGTTTCCATTGGAAACCGAAGAAGTTAATCATATGAATATAAACAAATGAGTCTAGATCTAGTGTTATACATGTATTTATATATATATTTTTATCTTTCGCCTTGGTCTTATATAATCCCCATTTTTTTCAATGTTTATATATCTAAATGTAGATAATTATTAACATCGTCTAAATAAACAAACACGATATAATGAAAGCACATTATCGATATTACAATATAAGTAAAGTCGTTGTTTTAAGCAAGTGGGAATAAATGATGAAGATTTTAGTACAAAAGTTATCTATTATAAATGTTTTACAATGTAAATATTTTGTTAATAGATAGAATCTATCCAGCTCGTAGTTTAGAAAAGGAAATGCATTCGTGATTTGTTGTTAAAACGACTTTAGAAGCGATACACGTGTATCATTAATTGATTTCTTAAAGCCATCATTCGAAACTAAATCATAGAATTCAAAAACTTACCTTTAAACAGCACTGTGACATCAAATATTCAAGGAAGATGTCACTTGTAAGTCACAACATATTTCACTTCCGCCATTATAAACAACATCCGATATGACATTTGCGCATGCGCAGATTTTTCTGTGTAAAGGGGGAAAATGGAGCATAAAATTTCACACACACTGTGTAAAAAAAATTAGGAAATTGGTGTCAAAGAAACACTCATATTTTTTTTATTTTTTCTGATGAAATTTAGTGAGAGGAACACGAAAATGACGTTATTTCAACTGAACACCTGAGTTCGGGTGTCCATTTGATTTTCAGGTGATAAGTTGATTGGTGTGTAAACTTGGTATTCGGCCAACTTCACAGGGCTTACAAACACACACACACACACACACACACACACACACACACACACACACACACACACACACACACACACACACACACACACACACACACACACACACACACACACACACACACACACACACACACACACACACACACACACACACACACACACACACACATATATATATATTATATATACTCTTGCCAAGTAGTAAAAGAGGAGGAAATAGTTCTTTTATGTTTAAATAATGAGTATTTAACCTCCTTTAGAACATTGAAAATTAAACCAAAACTCCTCCTCTATGAGCCCTTTACATTGTCAACAAATTTCACACGTACAAGAAGGTTTTACCTCAGTACAACAGTTTTTGGGAGTTGATTTTAATCAACTCTCCTATGCAGTTACTCTGGCAAAACGAAAGTGAAACAGTGTTTGGACCAAAGCACAAATCATCACCGCTGACAAGACTTAGTTCTTGAAAATAATAGAAAATTCGATGTAATGTATACTGAAGCATTGTTTTTCAAGATAACTTATCTATAAACACTTTTAAAATAGTCAGATTTTATATAATACGAACAATTTAGATATTTTTGTAGTCTCATGTATTCCTACGCGCCGGGGTTTAATAAAGTCTCGTTCAACCAAACGCTCGGCTCTCTCCGTAAATCTCCGACAAGCAGAGAGGCTCTCTTGCTTGTCGGAGATTAACGGTGACAGCCGAGCATTTGGTTGAACGAGACTAGAGTTCAATATTAATAGTGCTTGGATCCATACAATTTTTAGAACTGTTTCGATTACTAATACATAGTTTGAATATTACACAACATGATTCATAAATGGGTTTCTCGAAATTCTTGTCGGAAAAAGTCTAAAAATTCTTATTATAAAAAAGTGCGTATTTAAATACAGACTAGAAACTAATCGCCATGCAAGATAAGTTGATTTTAAAATAAATGATTATAGATAAATTCAACTCCCGTCAGTACTTCAGTACTTTGATTTTAGATATGTTTTGGAGCAAAAATAATGAAAAAACAAACATTGTTATTGACTTTTCACTATTTTTTCTAAAATAAACCTCGTTCATAATGAAAATAATATTGGTGGATTTTTCTGGAGTTTCAGAAAATGCATCTGTCGGAGGTGCTGGATGGTTTTTAAATGATTATCGCGTTACATGTAATAAAATATGAATCAACAAACGCAAGCATAATTTTTATCGATATTACTTTTCCACTGAAAATGGATATTTATATGAAAAAAAATAAGACATAAGAAAAATATTCTAAATGAAAACTAACCGAAATTAACATTTAAATCATAGTTTTGGGTCCTCCTGATACGGTTTGTTATAACACAATTCAATGTTAGTGTTTTTAATTTAAAAAAAGTGGTTAAATACCTGTTATACCCATGCTCACGTAAAATTTCATAACAAGGATGTAACAATATGTCCATTTGAAAATCATGGTACAGTTATTATCGACGTTTGATGGAGTGTATTTATTACAGTTAAGGTCTTTATATTCAGGCATATAGTTACTCATTTCCAGACAAAACGGAAAATAGTTACCGATATGTCATAACGCACACTTGACATGCTTAGAAGTGTTGAGTACTTCTAATTTTAAATCTATATGTGGTTATTTCTGAATGTATGTTTTCACAAAACTTAAAGAGTTGATCACTGACACTCTGGCTCGACCTCTTGTACATAAATATGATAAACGAGATGGAAAGAGATGCCCTTCTGCTGAATGTGAAATCCAATGAGGATTTTAAAATGAAATGTATGATTTAAACTTTTGTGAAATGATATATTACCTTGTATTGAAAATGATTCGATTGCGATGGTGAACAAATGCTGTTTGTTTCCGTTTCAGGCAATGTCATAACTATAATATCTAGTACATTCAATATTTAAACATAAACATATACATTAGTTAATTATGTGTATTATAGTTTAAACGATTTCGCCTTATCAGAAAGTTTTAGCAAACATATGAAAAATGATTTCAACATAAAAAAAATTCAAAACAAGGACAAGCTGATTCGTAACATGATTGCAAGATATAATTCATCATTTACTGTGAATTTATTGACCAATTTCTGGGGTTTTTTTAAATATCACTTTAAAATTCATTAAATTCAGATTTTGCTTATAACAATATAATTTGCAAAAAGAAACATTTTGAATTAAATAGTATTGAGGATATTTTTTTGTCCATCAAAATAAAAAAAACACCAAACATTGCAAATTGCTTATTAAAGAGATTACAATTTGGTTTATTTCTAATGAACAAAACTTTTATAACCTTAACCCTTTATCTAAATGCATAAATGTGAAAAATAATAAAGCCAAGAACGATAAGAGATTTGGATTTCTAAACAATAAGAATCATGGATGCGAACGTCATACGCAGTTATCGTACTGTTACTCATGTACCTCATCTATTGCTTTTTAAGTACTGTTAATAGCTTTTCCCATAAATTCCATCGTAATCGTATACTTTTTATAATTGTGAGTCAAATTAGTAGAAAACAGAGAAACGTAACCAACAAACTATTTTTTTTTTTATTGAACATGTGTGAAATGACATGAAAAGAACATGCAAACAACACAATGATATATATATATATATATATATATATATATATATATATATATATATATATATATATATATATATATATATATATGATTGCGCCCATGAGAAAAGGGTGCTTATGACATTTTTGACAAAACAGAGAAATAACGTCACAAACATGACGTTACGTCATAACGTCGTCTGAAAAGCGTAAAATATATAACCTGTCATTTTCATGGCGTATAGTTTTTATACTTTTTTCTAAATTTAGTTTTCACATTATTTTAAATAATCTCTTATTATACTCTATTTGCACACAATGTCAAATTTGATTAACTACATGTATTTCTGTTTTTCTCGATATTAGCGTATTGCTCCAAATTGGCTATGATTTGGTGAGGTTTTACAGAAATATTTTGCTATTAATTTTATGGGTCTGCTTCACCCTTTTTTTTTTATATATATAGTGCATTGATATTAACATATTTGCATCACAAAAAAAAATCTTATTTTAAAGAAAGGAAATCATTATTCAGACAATATACTGTTGACTCCTTATTTTACGCGAGTACTTAATTCCGCGATTCAGCAGTTTTCCATCAAATTGCAAGAACATAAAATCGCGAATGCCGAATTTTTATCATAGTTTAATGTATGTTACATATGTCCAAAAATAAAAGCGAGATTTTAAAATTCGCGAGATGCGCTTCTCACGATTTTGACGCTAATAGTGCGTGGATTAAGAAAGCAAAAAAAAAAGAAATGGACCTAACAAACATATATATTAACTTGAATCGTCTTAATTCAGCAAGTACCGTTGCCGGAACTGTTTAAACTTTAAACTTATTTTCCTAAATCCTTTTCTAATGAATTACTAAAAAAGCAGTGTAACTAGAAACATTTCTGGTTAAACAAGCTGAAAGGAGACAGTAAAAATCTATCTAAAGATAAGACAGATGAAAGTCTGCAGTTCTGCACACATCTCACCGATTCGATAAAAAGTTGTATTGTTTAATTTCTCATAAGTTTACATAACAAGTGTTTGTGTTTCCTCATACATTCTTAATACAGGCACGTAGCATCGGAGGGGGGGGGGGCTGCCCTCCCCCCCCCCCCCTACTTTTTCTCGCAGCAACAAATTCTTTTAAATTTACATATAAAAAATTGAATTATCATGGAGTTGCCCCCCCCCCTACTTTTGAGGGAGTATGTAAAAAATTGATATGAAAATAAGGAAATGAGGAGTGATATTGAAGTTATATACTACACCCCCCCCCCCCCCCCGATTAGGATTTTGAAGATTATGGGAAAGTTTAAATTGTCCTATTTTTTTTTGCTTGTCAAGATTTTTTGGATGAGTCTGGTCCCCAACTTTCAAAAACGATGCTACGTGCCTGTAATATTAAGTAAAACGCTGCATTTACATCTACAAAATGAATCTGATATGCCCTTAAAAAACACCCCAAAAATTCCTTGCTTTTATTCTTAACGAGGCCGAGTCTAATTATACCTATACATACCTATATTATCTACCCTATATTTTTTGATGAAATATCTTGCATAAAGTTTTACTATTATATCAATTGTTTTTTGATTTAAAAAAATATAAACGGCCCCGATTTCCTATGCAGTCTTTAATGTTATCAAATTTTTAGAAGGCACTATGGGAATTTGTTGAAAATGCGTTAAATCTAACTTTTTCCGCATATATATTTTTTTCTCTCTGCCCATGATTTTTTTCGACCGATCGATTTAATGTATAGAAATGGATCGTGAGGGTTTCAGCCCTGTCAGTATCTATAGAGCTATGATTCACACCTGAGAGGCAAAACTGGGTGTGTATAGTAAGACCAAATCAAACAAAGGCTTTCTTCGGTGATTTATGCACGATATGAAGGTGGCAACGTTGCAAAAAAAAAAAAAAAAAGAATAAATAAATAAATATAATTAACATAACACGCCCTAGCGGTTTATGTAATTTTTTTCTGCGATGATCCCTACCGTCATAACCCGTATGAATCATCAATGAAAGTATTCTGTTGTTTCTATTTACATCCCCATTTTAACAGATTAATGAATTGTTGGTAAAGAGTAGGTAAAATTAACTAAAACATTCTTAATGTACATCAATACGTTAAATAAACCGAAAGGGTAAATCATCTTAAATGGGAGGTTGAGTCTGACATCATCATGATTCTTTCGTGCAGTCCAGATTTATCCTAGCTATGTGGATTAATGTTTCGACCAATTGATAAACGGAGCGTGTATATAGTCCTGTCAGTTTCAACAGAGCTATAAATTACAAATAATTTTCTTTAGAAAGAGAGGGAATCATACTTGGTTGATGTGATTATAAACAAAGAAGTTAACTCAATGTACAACTTTAATAAAACACCATGTTCCTATCATGTTCCTATCGGCGATTTCGTTTTAAATACTGTTTTATGTGTTTTAAAGGTGTTAAACAGTCAACATATTTAGTGGTCCGATTCAATGTAATGAACACGAGTGAATTTAAAAATGCAGAAAGTCACTATCTGGATGTTGGTTCCTGAGAATGTTTAAGAAATGGTGTAATCATACTCTTATACTTTTTAAAGAATTAAAACGTCCTATTTTAAGTTATATATTTAAACAAGGAGCCAGAACAAAAATGGTCATGGAATTTTGCACGCATTATGCTTAAAAAAGTGAGAAACTGTTATCGTGTCAGTACCTACGGTGTCTCAAGAGTTCGGAATATTTTTCCAACTTGAGTAGTTAGTGATAATGTATTACTAAAAATGTTTAACATCATAATTACAGTTCATATTTTTATTACCATATATAAAATCATTGACTCGCAAATTTCTGCTTTAATACCGATAAATTATGATAAAAAAAATGTATAATATTATAAACGTATAATCTACCTCATATTTTTTATCAAAACTTCTTTTTTAATTCGATTAGCATTAATTTAATCAATAACTTTGTAATCGTCAAGACCAATCTCGATATTGCTTTGATGAAGTGTGTAAGATTTACAAATGATTTTGGAATATGTACATGTAGGATACATAAAGACTTATTGCGTGGACCCTGAGGTCCACGCAGAAAATATATAAGCGAGGTTAAACCGGATGTTATGGGGAAAATTCAGCCTGCGCATGATCTAGCCTGGTTCCTGTGCGTAGCCCAGGGAACCAGGCTAGCACAAGTTTATCTGAATCGGGATCGGGATTACACATATAAGTTCAAAGGCGCTGTAATTGTAAAGTTGTCGGTAAACGGTACAGACAAGGTATTCCTTTTAAAGAAATGATTGGCATGTGATATGAACTATCAGTATTATGAAATAAGTTAATGTTATGCCGAAACTACAACATGCATCAAATAGCATAATTTGCAATGTTTTGTTGTTTTCCGAATACACATGTAACTTAACTTTACATTTATAGTAGGCGAGGCTAGAGAACTTCCCGATTAAATTTTTTCATCATTTAAGTATGATTGAATAATTATGTCACTATAAAAGTTTAAATCTCAAGAAAAATGCATCAAAATATGAACTTTTTTAATTCACACAAAGCTGTCACTGCAAAGTTAATAAAGTAAAGCGAATCGTAATGTGTGTACATATAGCAGAATTCACCGAATGCCTGATACCATACATGCAAACTTCATTGATAGATAAATCACAATTATTTATAGAAGTTAAATCCTTTAAATTCTGAGATAAAAAGTCAGGGCTATACATGCATGTATACGCAATACAACGTACAAGTGGTTAAAAGCAGAGGGCTGGATTCTGTGGAATCTCTGATAATTTTAAGGCTTTCACGTTTTCGTTGGAAACACATGCAAATGGTCCACGTATTGTAGTCCTTTTTTAAAGGACAGCAACTTGTTATATAGCTTGAATACAGCGCACTGACAGTGTATTTATATGCATGCATAAGCTTTGGATTATGGGTAATGGACGGTTGAGATTTATCTTAAACCGATGGTGAAATATACATTCAAAACACGGAATCAATCTATGCATACTGCATGTTTTTTCTATAATACTAAACCTACATACTTGCTGTGGAATAGTCACACACAGGATGAAAAGTGTCTGAATGTTATTTTTCAGGTGTGGGCACGCCCGAAATGTAGATAAGCAAAGGCGGTGGGTGGGTGGGTGGGTGGGGGGCTTAACACTTGTAGAAAAACAATCACAGTAGTTCGAAAAAAAATGTGACTAGAAGCGACCGGAAAGTAAAAATATCTCACATACACTAAAAAAATTCATTTTTAAATTATGTGAAATTTATCAATATTGGAATGGGTGAATATCATCCGATCCAGGGGAGGGACGCTCTTTTCCATATATTCTGCATAAAGTCAAATGGAAAAAAATATTTTGTACAGAAAGGGTGGTGTAAAGGGCATGATCCCGGCAGTGGTAGAATTAATTACTTTTTTCTTATTGTGTTTATCTGTGAGTATACAGGTTAAAGTCTAGTTACCGTGGTGAATACTTCAAAAAAATAGTTCAGTGCTGCTACTATAATTGCATCAATAAGTTGTACAATGGATCATGATTAAACAAAATTGTTTAATACGTTACTTCTGATATTGTTTTCAAAGTTCATTACTAAAATATGACATATTTAATAATGTCACGATAATCGCAAAATTTATGTTGTTTAAGAACAAAAGCTACTAATATATTTTAGCTATTGATTATTTATATGGAAAAGACAGTGTTTATGTAAATGAAATATGTTCACATAGAATACGCCACGAACTAGTTTTTCGTTGATATCCTCAAATAAAGTGAAACTAAACAACCGCCAATTTTTTTTTTTGTAATAATCACTTTTCACTGGCAGACAACTGCGCTGTCAGTAGAAATAACAACAAACCTTTGTTTCTGAAATAAAATAGCATAGATTCAAGCCTACAACTATATGCAAAAATTTGAAATGATACTGATAGCAAAGTGTTACGTTTATTAAACAACTAATTCACAATAATGATTGTTGACGCTGCGTATGTGAATCACGACGTCATGATTTTCCTATTGAAAAAGCATCACTGTAAATGGGCAAAAAACTCTACTTAGAATAAGCGTATAGCCATAAAATTTCAGATTTGAGAACTTTAAGATGTGTTTAATTCAATTATGTAAAAATCTAAAAATGTGCAAAAAATGTCATAAGCACCCTTTTCTCATGGGCGCAATCATATATATATATATATATATATATATATATATATATATATATATATATATATATATATATATATATATATATATATCTGCACAATTGTAAGAAATATCATCGAATAAAACAATCAACAGATAAGGACGATTGGTTTGTATGTTAGTTAATTGCTTAAACCATTAATAACCAAAATGCAAAAAACATTTTTTTTAAAAGACAAAGAATAAACATGTTTTAAAATACTGAAAAGTCTAATATCCCCTAGAATACTTAGATCTTACAATTGAATCCTGAATTTCTAAAGTGTTTGCATAATATCTAGTTATACAAATCAGCTTTCCTTTCGAACAAAAATTATAAAAATCCAAGTTGCTGAGAAAAATATGCTGTTATAAAATAAAGAACTCTGAATTTTAAGACACAATTTTTCAAGCTGTATCATTTGTTATCTTTCTTTCTTTGAATAAAAAAAAAGCTAACAAAATGAATGGTCAGTAAATGTGATATTTCAATGAATGATAAAGAGTAGGAACACAATTATACAAATCTGAACTCAACATAAAGAACGCGCTTAAAGTGAAGATGTCACATTTTTTTGTATTGACCTTTATTCTGTTATATCATTTACTTCTAAATAAACATCCTCCGCAGTTTTCATTTTGTTGCAGCTTATGTAAATACCAAGCACAACGAATAATACAATGCCAATTAAACAGATACTAAATATTATAATGCTGGTTGTGAAATCCAAGCCTGTCCATTTTATTATCTGGTGAAGAATGGAACCCTTATCCAAGCATCCTTAAGGATGTGATGGATGAGGGTCAGTTGGGTATATCCCTCTAACTATTTTTAGAATCGGTAGGACAACAAAGTAGTACCTTTAAGCAAAATAGTCCCTGTACTTGCAGAGTGTATATACATTAATTGGGACATTTTAAATCAGAATGCTTGACACATGTCAGAGAAGAGGATTTGCAATTTTAAAAGCAAGTGTCAAAATTGAATTATCATTTGAAGAAAAGAAATGAAATTGTTTGATGTACACCCTTTCCAAAACTGAGAAATTCCCTACTTTTACTTTCATTTTCAGAGTTTTTCGATACAGACGCATTTTGCCGGAAAACGAATCTGACTTCAAACCACGAAATTTTAACAGGAAAGAGACAATTTGATGAGCTTTCATTCAAGAGGTCCCTCGTTGCTGAACGAAAATTAGGGCCGGAGCTATGAACCATAACGTAAACATTACCACCTATAGAAAATGCATTAGTGGACTATACCCAGTTTCCGAATTCGCCGTAAGGCTACGAGGGTGTAAATGGAATATCGTGCGACACTAGTCCACGTGTACCTTGTTTAAAGAAATCAAAATAAAAGCTATTTATATCACTATTGAATACTGTTCACCCAGGGTATATAAGGCCTTACCTGGCCACACTTCGAGTCGTTTTAAAGCAACTTAATAATTATATTATTAGGTTCATGTTCTAAAATTTGTTGTCTAGTGGTGGGATTTTTAGGATAATTGTTTCTGCATCAATGCATCAAAAGAAATATATGGGAGGGTATTTAAACCCTCGTAGCCTTACGGCTAATTCGGAAAATGACCCTCATCTATCACATCCTTAAGAATGCTTTGATAAGGGTTCCATTTTCCCTCATTGAGACTCCAGGCTTTACTCTGGTTTAAAAGGAATCTTTAAAGCAATAAAGACAACAAATTTAAAACATCAACGTAATAAGAGAAAATAAAATAACAACATTTTGAAAAGAAAAATACATTTATTAATCAAGTTGAATTATACCCAATAATTACTCCAAAGTCCGATCTATCCATGTCATCAAGAACACACCACAGTCTATACAGTTCATCGTTCACCAACACGCAAAAATATGTCACTGTGACCATGTTCCTCCTGTGCAATCATATTATGAATAATCCTGAGACTGTATCCGGGTACTCGTAAATCGGTCCATCGATGAAAATATGGGAAACCACTTCTATAAGAAAATCAATTCTTAGATGAGCTTAAACTAGTATCAGAATAAGTGTTACTCAATTCTCTTCAATAAAATGTATAAAATGTTTTTGCATTTGCCCAATTTGCAGTTTCTAAAATGTCTTTTAGTTGCACACCTCTAGCAAAAGCTGCTGAGGTAGAAGCACTTCTGTAAGAATGAGCCGAAAAAACTTTCTCATCAATACCAGCTTTTTTCAATATTTCTTTCAGCCATCGAGCAACTGTACAAGTTGAAATTTCATCATAAGGTCTAAATGAAACTAATAATTTGCTAGTTTTTCTTAAATCCTTTGTTTTTTCATAATTATATCGCAATGTGTGTAACACACAACAACTTTTGTCAGAGAAAGAATTTATTTTTACTTTTTTCATATCATGACCTGGTCTAGAAGTTTTATGTAAATCAGAAATGGTGAAAACCACGTATTCACCATGGTCAGACATATTTTTGATATTCAATGATATTAATGTCTGAACCCTTTGTGCTGTAGTCAAAGCTATCAGTGATGCCAATTTCATAGTCAAATTTTTCAAATCTAAATTCTCCAATGGGTAAAGAGATTTTAAATATGTCAAAACCTTACCAACATCCCATGTTGAGGTATACTTTGGTTTAGGTCTATTTTTCAAAAATACTCCTTTCATAAATCGTATCAGCAAAGGATTTTGATTAAAATAAAAATGTCCAGTGACTGAAAGTGTCTGAGTTATTGCAGCTTTGTATGCATTATAGTGTTGTATGAATATTTATTTTCGGCCAATTCTGATAAATAATTAATTAACTGATTACAAGCTGGTTGCATGGGATCGATATCCCTTTGATTACACCAAAAATTCCACTTTGTCCAAATAAAGTTGTACTTTTTATTGGTACTTTGTCTCCATGAATTTGAAATGAGCTCAATAGATTTCTCTGAAAGACCTCTGCTTTTGAGGTTTCTCCTGATACCATACAAGCGAATAAAAACATGTTTCTTCTGTTTAGAGGATGTAACTGATTGTTGTGAGCTAACCGAAGTAGATTTGGAATTACTGGCAGACGCACTGGAATTCCTATTAACATGTTTAGTAGCATCGGATACCAGGTTTGTGTTGCCCACTTTGGTACAACTATAATTGCCTTGCTCACCTGATCGTCCTCCAACTTCTGTAAAACTCTCCCAATCAAACTGAAAGGAGGAAAAATATAAGGTTTAAAATCTGACCAACTGATAGAAAATGCATTTGAAGTAAAAGCAAAAGGATCAGGAAATCAGGAAATAAAATTTTCTAATTGTCTATTTAGTCTAGATGCAAAGAGATCCATGTCTGGATAAAAAAATATTCTACATACTTCATCAAAAACCTTTTCATTCAATTTCCATTCTGTTGAATCAATGAAGGATCTAGACATATAATCAGCAGTAACATTATTTTTTCCCGCAATATGAACAGCAGAAATTAGTATATTCTTATTATCACACCAAAGCCAAATATTTTTAGCCTCTTCAAATAATGATAATACAGATCCACCTTGATTATTAATGTATGAGACAGCAGCGCTATTGTCTGATCTAATACAAATGCGTATATTATTCATATTCTGACATAAACTCTGTAATGCAAATTTGATAGCCATAATTTCTAAAATATTTATATGCAAAACTGATTCTGTTTGACCATCTGCCACCAGTGATTTTACCATTTAGATTTGCACCCCATCCAGCTTTCGAAGCATCTGTTTCCAAATAAATATCTACTTTTGGGTCCCGTATCCATTTCCCATTCCTAAGTGTTATATTTTCTTTCCACCAAACTATTTCGTTAATAGACATATCACTTAATAACATTTGTGCATCATAATTGTTATTCTCTTTAGCCAAAGCTTGAACTTTATCTCTGTCTAAGTATCTAAAAAATAGAGCTCCTATATTTATTGCATGAAGGGAGGAAGTAAATAATCCTATTAATCTTGCAGCCTCCCTAATAAAACATACTTTTTTGGTTGAAAGTAAGTTACAATAAGAAATAATTTTCTCAACTTTTTCATCTGGCAGATATACCTTAAATTTGACAAAGTCTATAATATGACACAAATAATGTATTTCTTGAGATGGTATTAAAACCGATTTTTCTCTGTTAACAACAAATCCAAAGTTTTCTAACAAATTAACTTAAAATTTTGCATCCCGTTCACATTTAGCAAAATTATTAGCCTGAATTAATGAGTCATCAATATGATAAAATGAAGATATTCCTAGCTGTCGTATAAAAGCAAAAAAGGGCTTCATTAATTTCGTAAAAACTCTCGGAGCTGATGCCAAACCAAAAATTTATGCATTGCATTGATAAAGGACTCCTTTCCAAAAAAAAATTCAAATACTTTCTGTCATTTTTATAAATGGGTACTGACAAATAGGCATCCTTCAAATCAATACTGACAAAAAATGAGTTTCTTTTTATTGAAGATAAAACTACATCTAAAGTTTCCATCTAAAAATGGTGATAAGTAAAAAATTCATTCATTTTAATCAAATTTATCACCGGTCTAAATTTGCCATTTTTCTTTTCCACTATAAAAATATTAGAAATAAATTGATTTGCTTCAAACTTACTTACACTGATTGCATTTTTATTCAGGAGATATATAACCTCTTGATCTATTATATCCGTTTGTTTTTCATTAAATTTAATAGGAACAGGAATTTTGTTTTGAAGAGGAATTTCATCAAACTCAATTTTGTAACCTAAAATTGTATTAAGGATCCATGAATCTGAAGTTATCTTCTCCCATTCTCTTATATTGTTTGCTAAACCCCCAGCAACAAAATTAAAGTTACTCACATCTAATAATTCTCCTGGTATCTGCTGTACCCTGCTCTGCCTTGTCCTCGGTTGTAACCCGAGCCTCTTGACCGGCTTGACCTGCCGCCTCCTCGAGAGTATGGATTGAACTGACTTGTCCTTCCTCGGAAGTTCATTTTCCCCCTGAAGTTTTTTGATTGAATATTGCGAGGAAAACCAGGTGTTAATTGACGCATCAGAAATTTCTTTCATACGTTTTGTAATGTCAGAGGGGAAAAGCGTTTTCTCTTCAATTGGAGTTGTTGCAGCACACAATTGTTGAAATCTCTTATGTACAAATGGCCTGAGAATAAAACGGCATCTTACATTCAACTCGTACATCGCATTGCATGCCAGAGTAATTGCACCCGAAACTCGTTTTTTGGCTTTTTTCATTTCAAATTTATTTGTCTTGAACATTTCAGCAAGTGAAATAATGGGAACTATAGATAGACCGAGAATTCTTTGCGTATCTTGCAATGTTTTGTCTCTTTGTTGAACATTAGGAAAAAGATTTTTCCAGATTTCAGAATTTATTAATGGTGGCACAAGATTTTTACAGTTTTCTGGAATTTTGACTTCATCTAAATATTTTGAAACATCAGCCTTTTGGGTACAACCCATTTTAATAAACTTCTGAAATCGACTCTGAAAATTTTGTTTCATCCTCAAATATCTTTGGCATTGAAATTTCAGAATTATCGTCATCAAAGACCACCTCTGAGTCATTATCAATAGAGAACCTATCTGTTTCGTTATTTTGAACATGATCGAAATCCGATTCCGGAAAACATTCTATCGCCCCTTCTGGGTTCTCGCCGGTAGTCCCGGAAGTGCATGGTTTGTTGTTATTATCGACGTGTTCGGTTCTCTTAAGAAATTCATTCAGTAATGAAAATAATTGGGAAGGATTAAAGTCTTGTTGTTTTTTATTTTTTGTGGTTTTTTCTTCGTTTTTTCTTTTGTTGTGTACCTTTTTTGCTGAAGCCTTTCCCCTTTTGTTGGAACTTATTCCTTTACCCTTCCCGGTTGTTGAAGTAGAAGCCACGCTTCTTGTGTTTGGTCGGTCGGCATTTTCCTTCTGTATGTTCGTTTCAACCTCCGAATCCGACGCAAATAACTGAACAATGTCCTTATCGACATTTTCATTTTCAGAGCTGGAGTCAGATAAATTTGGCATTCTACCAGGTATGAAAGGGAGTTTTCGCGAACACCCGAATTTTCTCCAACACTCAGTATAAGAAATGGTACTGCAGCGCAGTAAAGAATTCTGTCATATACTGCGTGAATGACCCACGTACACGTGGCCTTTTACACGAAAGACTCGAAGTGTGGCCAGGTAAGGCCTTATTTACCCTGGGTGAACAGTATTCAATAGTGATATAAATAGCTTTTATTTCGATTTCTTTAAACAAGGTACACGTCGACTAGTGTCGCACGATATTCCATTTAAACCAGAGTAAAGCCTGGAGGCTCAATGAGGGAAAATTCCTATAAATAATACAAAGTGCAACATTATGACAGTCTCTCTCTCTCTCTCTCTCTCTCTCTCTCTCTCTCTCTCTCTCTCTCTCTCTCTCTGTTTTATAGTGATCTATAACGACTTCAAGAAACTTCATCATATAGACACAACTAAGCTATTATTTGAAACAAGTAAAATAATAATGCAGAATGATATACACACACGGTTACAGTAATGCATCAAAGTTCGAGATTACATATATCATTGTTGAATCAATTACCGTAGTTTTGTCATATTTTTATATATTTATTATTAATAATTTGTTATTGTATTGGTAAATTCAATCAGTTATACACTGCGCATCATCAGCATTACTTCATGCAGTTTCAAACTGCAGAAAATAGAAGGCATCGACATATTTAAATAAACCGCCGTTATAATGACCTTCAGCACTGGTCTTTCTTTCTTTTTTTTTACACTTTATTGTAAATACGCTTTTCATGGTATTTTCATCAATAAATTTATTTTCATAAATTAATTATAATATCTTCAAGATACTTTTATTTGTTTTTGTTTATTTTATCAAATTTAAGTCATGCGTAGTTTTATCATTTCATGACGTTACTTAACAAAATGACGTCTGTTTTACATTTTCTCATCAAAACAGTGTCATATTGTAAACTCCTTTTATAAAAATGTATGTTAGATATCGAAAAAACAGTTATGAAAAAATAAGATTCTACACAATATTTCATTAAAATTTAGTGATTTTTTTTTATAGTAGGACAATTTTTGATGCTTCGTGGCTCTTGCTCTTTATTTCAGAAGCAAATTTTATTACAAAGTACAAGTGACTGTCTTTGAACGTCTCCCCCTGAATTTCCATTTGGATCTATACAAACGAACCAGTGCAGACTCTTTTGCTTTCCATGTTATGTAAATACCAAGCATTAGAAAGAAGACAGTCCCGATGACACAGCTACTGATCAACATGCATTTTTGTGCCATACTCAGACCTGTCCAAATGGATTTGTAGTTTGGAGCTTCTGCAAATAACATAAAACGTAATTTTTCAGAATTATACAATTTGTGTGCGAAAATGTGCTATGTATGTGCTTGTAAGTGTGTTTTGTTATGCGTTTTTAACCTACATGTACTTACACTATTTAAGAAAGACACATTTAAGCATAAAGTTTATTGGGTATTTAGCATTAAAAATATGTACTTGAAAATAAATTATAACCAATAATTGTTGCATGATTTTATTTCTTTTCTATTAGCTGTAAAACAAAACAGAAACGTAGAAATGTAATAATTGACATTACCCTGGTCCTCAGAAATGTTGGTGTATGTGGCATAAAATATTTTGGGTAAAAATGTGTATGTGGTCTCCCGTACACGTACAGAGTCATCTGCAACAGTGGTATCTGAAACTTTGATTGAAAAAGAAGTTATATGGCTTTTATATGCAGTTTATGTTCAAAAGATATAGAGTAATCAGTAATGAATACTAAAATAACAACTTTGATATGCTCTACTTCTTCACAGGTTATAGAAGTACATGAGCTTGTAACCAATATATTTCATGCAGAAGAGAGAAATTACTTTTCAAATTTTCTAATTTATTTTGTCGCTTGTTTTTTACTATTGCTTTTTTTTCCTTTTTTTTACATATATTTTTAGACTGTTAACTTTGTAATTTATCACGAATTGTGGTTTTGTGATGAAATGGTTTAGAATGAAATATTAGCTATCGATTTATTCTTCAAAAAGCTAAAAAGTTATTTTATTTCATGAATGTGTGTAAATCAAGACATAATTCCAATTAAGAACATACAGACATGTGTTTGATTACATCCTAGGATATGATCACACTGTTCTATAGGACAAAAGCATCCAGATTGGCAATATATGCCGTAGCTTGGATAACGGCAAGGTATATTACAGTCATGTCCTAAGTATCCTGGTCCACACCCTGAATAGGAAAAACACAATTCATATACGTGTAATAATTTTGACAATCAGAAACACAGATTAAGAAATGCATTAGAATTGTCATTATATGTGTTCAAAATTTTAAATAGTTTGTTGTTCAGTTTTATCAAAATATAAATTTGTTTTCTTTTGCATAGCTAACTGAGATTAAGGGACGTATGGTCAACATTCAGAAATTAGGTTTCTTTACATTTTAAAAATAATGATAAATTATATCAAATCAGTCCCGCTTTAGATGTTATTTTTGTTTTTGAAATCTAGTAACATATTTGCAATTTTGACCCCACTTTTTTAGTATATTTAATAAAGGGGAAAAGGTAGCAGCATCACAGAACAACGAATGTAAATTCCTAATAAATCTCTTTTCAATTATATTTGCAATGTGGTTATACTAAATAACAGTTTGCGAACAAAAAATCGACTGCTTAAATAAAGAATTAATTTTATTCAATCCCAACGATTCCAAGCAAACGTACGATAACTCTTATAATATACTAGACTTTGACCCGTGCGTGCACGGGTTGACATTGCATATGATATCGGACATTTATATACGAAATACTGAGATACATCCACACACCGTATTGTTGACATTTACATAACAAAGCTTTAGACCTACAGTGTACAATAATGCTATTAATTTCACTTCACTCTGCTTAGTTAGAATTATCTAACTGTGTCTCCCATATACCCACAATGTAGCAAAAAATTGCAGAATCGCTCCGAAACGATTTTTGAGAAAATAAATGAAGCTGCATTAAAAACAACAGTCATAACAAACCATTTTAAGGCTTTAAATACCGAATTTCATCTAATTTTTTTATTCTTATTAATGAGGAAATTAACACTTTTTCACCAACATGTTTTACTCGCTTCGAATTTACACACCATGTTGACGGAATTTTCATTTTAGATGAACTGAGATAGAGCTATCTCGCGTATTTCCTTTGATGAACAGAATATATGACAAGTTTTCAATAAAAATTTACATGTATTTGTAATATCGTTTTTGAGATAATCCATGCAAATGTGATATTGTCGAAACATAAACTAAAGAGCCTCCCGTGATATAGCGTGAATGTAATGTCATGCAAAAGATTGTAAAATCCAAAAAATCCAGATGCTTTCCGGATTTGTAAAAGGAATTTTCGTTGATTATTAATTAGCGAATATAGTAGTATATATATCAAAAAGACCCAGTGGTAAAACGGGTAATAAGCACTGCTGTCCAACCACAACATTTTTAAGCAAAACTACTGTACATTTACTTCTCTAAATGTTTTTCACTTTGTCGAATTACTTAACAAAATAAACATGCACAAGAAGGTTTTACCTCGTAACAAGATTATTTTTCGCAATATTTCATGAATTTGGAGTAAAAATTATGGAAAAAACCGTAAAAAAAATAATACTTACTTTTTAGTAGGTTTTCGCTAATGATAAAAATAATGTTTGCGAGTTTCTTTGGAGATTTAGAAAATGCATATGCCGGAAACATTTGATGACTGCTGAAATGATGTGCGCAGTCATGTAATTAGATATGAATTACGAGCATGCTTGTCATTGAAATTCCTTTTCTACTTACCATAATTTTTATATTAATTAAACGAAGACAAAAGCAACAACTCCAAACTAAAATTATCCAAAATATATTTTAAAGAAGGTTTCTTGTCGTTCATGTGCTTTTTGTAATAACGCAATTTCGTTCCGATCTACATGTACGAAGTTTGTGCATACAGTAAATAAGTGATTAAAATACTTGCCATACCCATGCTCACATAAAATTTCATTACAAGGATGTAACGATAAATCCATTTGAAAAACATCGTACAGTTATTATCGACGTTTGATGGAGTGTATTTATTACAGTTTAGGTCTTCATATTCAGGCATTTCCTCATTTCCAGACAAAACGGAAATTAGTTACCGGTATGACATAACGCTTTAAAATGATGAAACTGATTCTGTGGAAACACCTGTGAATTGATCATTTCACATCTAATAAAAGTCTACATGTTCACTAAAATTTGCAAATTTGGAAAGCATACTATAGGCAAATAAAAATCAAAAGTAGAAAAGTAGCTAATAACATTTTCTATGTTTCTGAAAGGATTGCAAGTCAAATGATTCCTATTTCATTTTTAGTTTTAAGAATAATCAAAATAATTGATATTGTGATAACTTTTGTTCTTGTTTCATAATATCCTGAAATTGGTCTTTTTTTTCAGTCAAAACACATCCACGTCTTGCACATTTAAAAAAATCCTTATTTATTAGACCCAATACAACCAAAAATAAAAATACATATCAATCACACACAGATGCTTACAACTTTGTATTTTATCTTTTAAATTACAGATAAATATTCTATTATATCCCCCATGTGACTTACTTATCAATATCTAAGTCATTACATTCTTGCAGCGTTCTATCAATTACAAGTTTAAACCAAGTTGTTACCCAGTTTGAATTTTGAAAATGAACTAGCTTGATTCTTCACTAATTCTAATTCTAGTATCCACATAATACATCTACCAGCAGTTTGGTCCACATACGTCGATTAAAGTTCTTTACACTTTTTTAAAAGGCAGTTCTAACCTTTAAAATCGCATAAGTGTCATCTTCTTATTAATGTTTACTCAAATAACTTATATATTAATGAAAACTAACTAAATCTACATTATTAGGAACGTAACTGTTCATTTTTTCCTGTTTGTGTGTGTGGAATTGGACCTCCGTCTGAATCCCGGAAAGCACAATTAAGCAGACTTTAAACCTCATTAATTGATCGATAAATTTCTAAATACGTGTGCATGCCGGACTACGTACGTTCTGTTTCTAATCGATTATTTATGATAACACGGGCAGTGCACACATTACATGCTTAGAAGTATTGAGTAACGCTTACTTTAATTTTATATGTGGCTATTTCTAAATGTATGACTTACTAGAGTTGTCTTAAATAATTTATGAATGGATTCATCCCAATCGATATGCATTATTTGTAAACAGAATGATAGGAAACATTGCAAAGAAACAAAGTATTTGCATTCTATGAATAAATGAAACCGTTCCATCTCTTAATAAGGAGAAATATAGAGAAACCGTTTATTTTCATAAAATGTAGATGAACATCTCGTTTTAAAATAAAGTATTAATCATCCCCATCCTCATATAATTAAAAGACCATTTTGAAAATTGAAAAACCCAGGTTCATATTCAATTAAATTTGTCTGTCTGTCTGTCTGTCTGTCTGTCTGTCTGTCTCTCTCTCTGTGTCTCTCTCTCTCTCTCTCTCTCTCTCTCTCTCTCTATATATATATATATACGTTAAATCTTTTGACCCATGTACTTCCGTGTTCTGTTTTAATCATAACTAAAGTAAACTGAACTTAAATTAGATTGCACTTCGGGTTACAGTGTTGCATAGTGCAACATATTCATTGGCAATGTACACAGGGAACCGGGAACGGTTTGTGGAACAATGTTTTGATCACTGACGCTCTGGATCGCCTCTTGTACGTAAACATGATAAACGAGTTGGTATGAGATGATTTTCTGCTTAATGTAACGGTTTTAAAATGACATGTACGATATGAACTTGTGAAATTTTATATTACTTTGTTTTGAAAATGATTTGTTTGCGATCGTGGACATATGCTGTTTGTTTCCGTTTCGAGCAAAGTCATATAATATCTACGTCCAATATTTAACGCACTCATATACATAAGTTAATTTTTATTGTAGTTTAAACTATTCCCCACCTCATAAGAAAGTATTGGGAAACATATTAAAATGTTTTTGACATAACAAATTCAAAAGACAGGGCTAGCTGATTCTAAATATGATTGCAAGATATTTGATCATTTGCTGTGAATTCATTGAACAATTTCTGGTTTTAAAATATCACCCAAAGCATTTATTAGTTTCAGATTGTGCCTTTAGCGATGTAATTAATAATTAGCAAATTTACATTTAGAATAAAAACCATGAAGGGTATTTTTTCGTACATCAAAATAAAAAAAAACAGCATCACATATTGTTTTGCTTTTAAAGAAATTGCAGTTCGGTTAATTTCTAATTAATAAAAAGGTTATTACCTTAATCCTTTATTTAAATGCATAAATGTGAAAAATAGCAATACCAAGCAACAATAACTGATTTTGATTGTTACACAATAAAAATCATGAATATGCAGGTCATACGCAGTCTTCGCACTGTTACTCATGCTTACTTCACTAATGGTATTTCAAGTACTGTTAATGGAAGTTCCCCTGTACATGTATTTGTATACTTTTAGTAATTCATTTTGTGAGTCAAGTTAGTAGAAAACAGAGAAACGTAACAAAAAAGACTGTTTATATGTATAATGCATGTATAAAATGACAAAAATATGAAAACAAACAACACAATAATCTCTCTCTTTCTCTCTCTCTCTTTCTTTCTCTCTCTTTCTTTCTCTCTCTCTCTCTCTCTCTCTCTCTCTCTCTCTCTCTCTCTCTCTCTCTGTGTGCAATTGTATGAAATTTCACGGAATAAAACAATCAACATATAATACAGATAATGACTGGTTTGTAGGTTAGTTAATAGCTTATACCTTTACCTTCCAAAACGCAGTCAATGTTTTTTTAAAGACAAAGAATAAAACAAAAACATGTTCTAAGATACTTAAAATGTAATTATTCCCAGAATACTTAGATCTATCAATTAAATCATAAATGTCTAGAGTGTTTAATCTGTTTTTGTTTCGAACACAAATGATAAAACTCCAAGTTGTTGAGAATAATATACTTTTATATAATAAAGAAATCTTAATTTGAAAATACAGTTTATCAAGCTGCATCATTTGTTATCTTTCTTACTTTCAACAAAAAAGCTAACAAAATGAATGGTCAGTAAATGTGATATTTAAATGATTAATAAAGAGTAGGAACACATAAAAAATGAACTCAACATAAAGAACACGCTTAAAGTGAAGATGTCACATTTTCTGGCATTGACTTTTGTTCTGTGATATCATTTACTTCTAAATAAACGTCCTCCGCAGTTTCCATTTTGTTGCAGGTAATGTAAATACCAAGCATAACGGATAATACAATGGCAAATAAACATATACTAAATATTATAATGCTGTTTGTGAAATCCAAACCTGTCCATTTTATTATCTGGTGAAGAATTCCTATAAATGATACAAGGTTCAACATTATGAAAGGCTCTCTCTCTCTCTCTCTCTCTCAATGTTTTAAAGTGATCTATAACGACTTCAAGAAACTTCATCATACAGACACAACTAAGCTATTTATCAATAAATACCAATCTACATTGTTAAATGTTTTGAGTTTGCGTATATATTTCTCTTATCTTTACCTTCATTTGTAGTTACGTTGACAGTCGCTTGGTTAGGAGTAGTTGAAACACGTGTCATTCGGGTCTCTGCGATAGACTTACTAGTTACAGCTGAACCTGCAATTGCTATATGAAAAATCCCTTTATTATGCTTTATATACATTATATATTTTACATGTAAAGGAACATATTTGCATCAAAAATTAATAAAAACTTCAACATGAAAAAACAACAATAAACAACCCCATAACTTTCATGTCATCAAAAATGAAGGAAAAAAGTTAAAAGTAAAAGAAACCAAACTTTCAAAACAACAGCTGATCATAGGGATGATGGTCTTTCAACGAAATTGTACTACAAATCATTGTGTATATGCTATTTTTCCTCATATATATATATATATATATATATATATATATATATATATATATATATATATATATATATATATATATATATATATATTGTTTCTTTTCTTACTTGTATTCATGTTTTTTCATTTTACTTGTATTCATTTTTTTTTGTACGGCATGTAATAAATCAGCTGTTTATAATAAAATTTGCTTTTATACATAAACATATTTACTACCATGATGCTAATTATAAGATTTGAGTGTATATTTTTCTGACATGTGTGGACATTATAAACGTTATGATTACATGCAACAACTGTAGAACCGAGAGGGAAAGTCTTAAAGCGATATTCCTTTGAATTATATTTATATTTTGATGATGATAATAATAATATAACTTACTTATGTGCATACAACCTGCAATATGATTACACTCTGATTCTTCACAGTAGCATTCAGACTGGCAACCCATGCCGTAGTTTGGATATCGACACTGGAATGTACAGAGGGGTCCACTATAGCCTTGTTTGCACACTAAGAAATGAAACAGAATTTTTCAGTGGGTCTTTCAAGCATTTTAGTTTAGGCGTAAAAGCAACATGTGTTGGTATAGTTGTTTGTTTATGGTTGTTCATTTTTCATTGCAAAAACATAAATAGAGGGAATAAAAAAAGAAAGAAAGAATCACCAATTGGTAAAATGGAAGATATTCTATAGAGTGAATACTTTAAAGTTCGGTGACTAGTTCACACAATATTTTTGTCAAAATTAACCGATAAAAAATTAAGTGAAGAAAAAAAGAAGAAGAAAATATCAAAAATCATTTACGTTGTGAATCTTTTTAAAGACTTGTCTTACCTTTACAACTACTATTCATATCCCCCGAGTTGGTACCCGTACAGCATAATGGAGGTCTACAATAAATAATTCATATTAAATACTGTCACTGAAATGAACATCAAATATATATTCCTCACATCCCCGTTTTATATACAGATTCGTAAAAAAGTAACTATTTTAAAAGACTTTTTGAACGACCTGCACGTTGTTTGTTCTTTTGAAGAAGAATATACGCCAAAGTAAAAATAAAAAATAAAAATAACTATCAATGTGAGTTTCAAACCCATTATGTTCTGTATCTAATGATATCGTATGATCAACAGACTATACTCCTATATACGCATAGCTTTTTACCCTCCCCTTGTTTCTACATGTGTGCTATGAAGGAAACTATTATGCAATGCTATAACATACAATTATAGCATCACCATGATTCTGAAACTGATTACTTTAAACACCTGTTTTCTTTCCCATTATCATAATAAACATGATTAATATCGTCACCAAAACTACATCTATTCTACAATTTAAAGTGAAACCAGTATTTGAACTAAAAATATAATACTGTAATGGAAAAAAACTTCCGGAACATGTTTACTGTACTTAGATCTTTATAAATGAGTTGGCCATCGATCGCTCTATTCATTTTGATACGTCCATTTATGCAAAGAGCTTTTCCAAATATTTGTAGAACAAGTGCAAAAGCGTTAGTGATATTATGAGCAACAAATTTACTTTTACATACGTTTACTCTAATGTGTTTCTTATCATTTGAACGAGTCATAATAGAAAAACTTTCACAAACTTCGATTTTAAAACGCATTAAAAACAATTATAGGTATCGTTTAATTAAGAGCATCTACTACATTTAAACTATGGCAATGAATGAATGTTGAATGTGAAACGTTTTAATTCAAATTTTCAACAAACAAAATTTATATTAAAAAACTGATGTACATGTGTATTTATTTTAATTAATTCGTTTTAAACTCATAATTTAAAAATTAAGACCTCTTTTACAAGATTTCATGTATGATTATCCATGTTATTTTCATATTCATATTTTTAAGCATCTTTGTCTTTGATAATACTGCAAATCGGTTTAAATTTGTAATGCATAGTTCAACAAATTTCATCAACGACCATTTTAATTTTTAATTGTTTGTAATAGCTAGTTCTGTTTTGCATAACCACCAAGACTTGCTTATTTTTACACTTACGTATACAAATTGAATAATATTCAACATTAGGATTTGCATGAAAATAACATAATATCAAGCAATACTTCAAACAATTAACATTGTACGAAGCAGGAACAAAGGCAAAATCTCCTCAGTTTAAAACCAGGACATTACTAGGGTTTATTGTTTAATAAATTGTTAAATACATAGATGAGAAAACTCCATTCACATGACACCTAATAGCTTAATGTCGTTCTTGACGAATCAGAGCTGCATTTTGGAATCAAAATAATGTTGAAGTTACTTAAAAGAATATGCTTGTCTTAACCGGTCTTAAACGTGAGATAAATGTGGAATTGTTTGAATTAAGACAAAAAAGACATTGTGCATATGACGTTATTCAAATTTATTATAACAATTCCTATAAGAATGTTTACTTTTTGTATAGATATGAAAGTTTTCGCCTTCAAATGTTCAAGTACATTTATCATTACGGAAACAAAGAAGTAGGTTTAATAGGCTACAGTTTTAATGAGAGGAAGTCAACTTAGTCAGACTGAACAAGAAGGAGCATTAATTGTTCTGAGAATAATCACGTTGTTCATTGCTCATATCCACTTAGCGATTTATTTGCATCTACGTTGTATATGTTCCCTATTTTTTCAGAAAATTGATTGTTATATGTACTAGAAACCGACAAGCAAGGAATATACGCGATAGAGTAAACCCACGTTCGCATTTGAGCAAATACATATGTGTAATTTCTAAATACTAATTTCATATGCATTGTCATTCAGCTTTTTAAATAGCAGCCTTAATCTAAGAAGGTATAATAATTTTTACATTGTTCTTAGGTGTCCTTTTTATACTTTTTTGTTGTTGACTCTCTGTACATTATTTTTTAATTGATCGAAATGTATGCTACATTGAAAGCTTTAACTCCATGAGCTTGTACGAACTGACCCCAGACATGCAAGTAATTGTATTTACCACGGTATATAAGTATACATATACATATATATCAAATATATAAAGAAATAGTTGTTCCTTCTTAGTAATTTTCTGCTGGGCTATAAGGATTTTGTTATATGTATTTTTGAAAACTCTTCATATAATCTAATAAATGATTCAGAGATGCATGCTGATAAAAACATAATCAGTATAAACTGCTGTTTTCCTTTGTATATTAGATATCCATGCAGCTGGAAAATTTTACTCGGATGATGCATTTTTTGCTCTACTAGCTATATTTATATCTGCATAAGACCCAATTAAACATTTCATTCCATGAATTAATCTGAAACTTGATTTGGTTTATAAATATCATCAATATTGTTAACTTGCTACTTTATTTTGAAATCATAAATGTGTTAATTATATTACATTAATTAAAAAGGAAATTTTAGATAGTAATTTACTTTATTTTTAGGTTGATTGCAGTTTTGATTTTGTTATCGCTTGTATCCTTCTCGTAAGTTTTGATTATCATAATTTGAGTTATTCTTCTTTGATTTGTATAAAAATGTGTTTTTCAGAGGTACCCGGAATCAAATAATAACATATTGCATTAACTTGAAACTCAGATTTAGCTTCAGTTGTCTAGTAGAATTATGAATAAAACTTAAAAAATATAAATAGAATTTCACAGATATCAGAATTATAATGTAGATATTTTGAGCTCAAATCGAAAAACAAGAGGCCCATTGGCCACAAATTGCTCACCTGAACAATAGTTCTTGTATCATTTTATTTCGAAAGGGTTTATTATGAAGTGAACTCTGAATAAATATTGTAAAACTCATATATTTCAAGATTTTGCCATATATTAAACAATACATAAAAAGAAGAAACAATTTTATCTTTGGCATGTTTTTATTCATCGTTTTTATACACACCAAATGAGACTGAATTTTAAGCTCTAAAGTACCCATTTGCAGTAAAAAAAAAATCCCATTTCAATGAAAAAATTGAAAATATTCGTTAAATAATTAAAAGATGATATTGGCATCTGGTTTGTATTTCAATCATTAAAAGCTTCTTTATCGATTCATCAAATAAAAATATTGCAGGTGTAATGAGGTCATTAGGCATGTTAGATTTTGCATTTTCATCGATCATCTGTCTTATAGACTAAGCTCAAAAAACATGGAAAGTCTATATATAGTTGATAAAGTCTATCAATGATTCCTACTTTTTTCCATAACCATTTTTTATCTTTTGTTCCTTTATTTTTCCGAACTGTGAGTTTGTGAATCAAAACTTAGTAAAAACTAAGATCCACACCTTTTTGAATTAAGTTGTTTGAATTTATGATCTTTGATCCCGATCACTTGGATCCCGATATGTGAGTAATTGATGTCGAGATCAAAATTCCAAAATAACAAAAACTAGTCAATAAATATACACATGTATTTCCAGATAATTTAACTATGATAAACTTATCATGGAAATTTCGTATTTTTTTTTTGAATACTTCTTTTAATTAAAAATGATTTAAACAATTTAGGATCTGCAATATCTTAGAATGATTGCGTAGTAATCTCACAAACTGTAGCATTGTAATTCTTAAAAAGAAGAGTTTAAAAACATTTTCCCATTATATAAGTCTATGTTAAACTTTGAACATATTTTGGAGTCGTACGTAGTATAAGTCCGGGGATCACGGTTTTCACAATTTAGAATCTACACTATATTAGGGTACTTGTATAGTAATTTCACTAATTTTAGCACTGTAGTCCTTGAGAATACATTTTTAAAAACATTTTCCCCCATATACTTCTATGTTAAATTTGTCTTTTTTAATCAACTTTGAACCCCTCTTGGGACCCCAGTAATGACCCGGGGATCGCAATTTTTAAAATTTAGAATCTTCACTATATATACAAGCTTTGGTCTAAATATTTGCATATCTGGTGCAGTGGTTCTTAAGAAGAAGATTTTTTAAGACACCCACCCAATTTTGGCAGTTTCGCAATTATCTCCCTTTTAAAAGGGATTGTGCCCTTTATTTTAACAATTTAGAATCTCCTTCCCATTAGGATGCTTTGTACCAAGTTTGGTTAAATTTGGCTCAGTGGTTCTAGAGAAGAAGGGAAAAATGTGAAAAGTTTACAGACGGACGGACGACGGACAACAGGTGATCAGAAAAGCTCACTTGAACCTTCGGTTCAGGTAATACAATTACACATACTACAGAGAGAGAGAGAGAGAGAGAGAGAGAGAGAGAGAGAGAGAGAGAGAGAGAGAGAGAGAGAGAGAGAGAGAGGTCTTTCATCAGCATTAAAAAAATAAAGTTTACGCTCCTATACAATTTTTATTTTTTACACTCAAACTGATGTAAGGTGTCTTATGCTGAAAAGTCACTTAAATTTTGCCAATGGAGAAATCATTAACTTGTTTAGTATTTCATTCTTATAGATATAATTGTAATACTATTGAATTGCCAATCATAAACAGGGTCAAGAGTGATCACCAAAGCCCAATGTCAAAGGATCAACTCAGAAATTAATGAAATAAAACCTGGAGAACACTGTCACAAATTACGTCCATAATTACTTTCCATACCTTTTGTGCTATGTTTATAATGTTACTAATTTATTGTCAGAGTTGCTTTCCATAGTTTAAAGCTCACTTAACTGGTTTTACTAGGCGGGTTCTGATCCCGTGCATTTAAGAATTCAGTCTGGGCATAGCAATTAAAGAGAGCGGACGTTTTCTACCAGCTCCCTCATTTCATCCTTCATGTAACATATAAGTATTACTGACCAGAGTCCAACTATTCTGGGTAAGTTTGTTTTTTATTTTAATAAAACGGGTTTAATGCCGTATTTATTCCTAAAATGGCCAGATAACCTTGTTTTATATTTTTCGTGAGTAATTTAGAAGTATTTTGAGTAATGTGTGATAATGAGTATTTGCTAATATGAAAACTATTAAGTATAAAGTAAAAGTATGTGTATTGTTGTAATGTAAACATATGTTGTATGTATTTCAGAGTAAGGCGCGTACGTAGTAGTTGCCGTAAAATAAATGTATTTATGTAGTACACAAGTATATGAAAGTGAAGTACGTGTACGAGTCTAGTGATTGTGTAAAGTAAAGTAATTGTAGTGAAGTAGTAAAGTTATGTACAGCAAAATGTGCAAATTTAAGTGTAAATACAGGAAAATGTATCGAGTAAAGTAATGTGCAGTACAATGCAAGTATGAGTAAAATAATGTTATCTGTGTATTTATCATTTCATTTATATTTCAGATCCCTTTTTGTACCTTAATCTCAAGTCTGTTGAAGAATTGGAAATTTATCTGTAAAATATCACCTGAATAAAAGCTACGTAAACCTATTGAACGTTATTATTTTGGAGCCGCAACGCCACCCGGCGACAAATGGTGTCAGAAGTGGGATGCTGCAGTGCCTATCTAAAAATACCTCTTCAAGGATCCAGCAATATCTATGCAAAGATACCGATCCAGTGTTCCTGTATCATTTCGTATAAAATACCTACACAGAGAGATTCCTATTCAGGGATACTTCTCCAAGGATATCAAAATCAAAGATTTCAAGACCTACATCAGATCTCTATTAAACTGATTCAGGATCCTAACCAATACCAACTTTCTTTGAAGTTCAGTCTCGAGAAACGCACGTTGATGTAGATGTAAATCCAGAGCTTAGTAGAGAGGAAAAGCAGAAAATGAAAGAACTTCTGTACAGGTATAGTGATGTTTTGTCAGACTTACCAGGGCATACGCATGTACTCGAACATGAGATACGGACAACAACAGATAGACCTGTAAGAGTAAGTCCAAGACAGATCCCGTTTGCTATGATGGACACTGTCAAAGATGAGGTGAGCAAGATGCTAGAATTGGGGGTCATAGAACCTTCAGATAGTCCCTATTCATCCCCAAAAGTCCTTGAAACCAAGAAAGACAAGACTTATCGCTTTTGTGTTGATTTTAGGGCTCTTAATCGTATCACTGTGTTTGACGCTGAACCAATGCCAGATGTCGATGCAATGTTTGCTAAACTATCAGGTCATAAGTATTTTTCTCGGTTAGATTTGTCTAAGGGGTATTGGCAGGTTCCATTGACTCATTCTGCCCGTCCTTTGACAGCTTTTCAGACTCCTTTAGGTCTTTTCCAGTTCACTAAAATGCCTTTTGGGTTGGTCACAGCACCAGCAACTTTTTGTCGTCTCATGCGTGATATGTTGCAAAATGTATCAAATGTGGACAATTTCATCGATGTTTTGATATTTACTGATACTTTTGATCATCATATGTCTGTGCTTTCTGAGGTGTTACAGCGTCTACGTTCAGCAAATCTCACAGCAAGGCCAACGAAGTGTTCATTGGCGTACCCAAAGCTGGAATGTCTAGGACATATAGTGGGAGACAACAAACTGCCCCCCTCATCCCGACAAAGTCAAAGCTATTCGAGAGGCAAATCGTCCTGCAACGAAAAAATAGTTACGGTCTTTTCTAGGATTGGTAAATTTCTATAGAAAATTTATTCCAAATTTTGCTCAAATTGCACTTCCTTTAACAGATCTCACCCGGAAGTTCTCACCAAGCAAACTTCAGTGGACGGAAGCTCAAGAACTAGCTTTTCAAACTTTAAAATCCTCAATTACCACATCTCCGATTTTGAAATTGTCAGATCTTTCTTAGGTTTTTATAGTGCAGACAGACGCATCGGATAGAGGACTCGGAGAAGTGCTTCTACGGGAAGAAGGTGAACACAAACTCCCAGTGGCCTACGCTAGTCGCAAACTCAAGACAAGTGAGGAACATTACTCAACCATCGAGAAGGAATGTCTGGGCATCATATGGTCAGTGCAAAAGTTTCATAGATATCTTTATGGAAAAGAGTTTATCTTAGAGACTGATCATTATCCTCTCATGTATCTGAACAAAACAAAGTTAGTGAACTCTAGATTGATGCGCTGGGGATTGCTGTAACAGCCATATCGATTCCGCAATATAGCAATTAGAGGAAAAGACAATGTTGGAGCGGACTATTTAAGTCGTCAGACGTGAGTAAGAGTAGAAGTGAGTGTTTCAGTGTAAATAAAATGAGGAAATGAACAGTTTTATCTTGTTTTTATCTAAAAATAAAAATACGTAAAAACATAGTTCATGTACATAAATTGTTGTGTATAAAAAAATATTATTTTTTTAATAAAGGGGGAGGTATGTCACAATTTACATCCATAATTACTTTCCATACATTTTGTGCTATGTTTATAATGTTACTAATTTATTGTCAGAGTTGCTTTCCATAGTTTAAAGCTCAATCAACTGGTTTTACTAGGCGGGTTCTGATCCCATGCATTTAAGAATTCAGTCTGGGCGTAGCAATTAAAGAGAGCGGACGTTTTCTACCAGCTCCCTCATTTCATCCTTCATGTAACATATAAGTATTACTGACCAGAGTCCAACTATTCTGGGTAAGTTTGTTTTTTATTTTAATAAAACGGGTTTAATGCAGTATTTATTCCTAAAATGGCCAGATAACCTTGTTTTATATTTTTCGTGAGTAATTTAGAAGTATTTTGAGTAATGTGTGATAATGAGTATTTGCTAATATGAAAACTATTAAGTATAAAGTAAAAGTATGAGTATTGTTGTAATGTAAACATATGTTGTATGTATTTCAGAGTAAGGCGCGTATGTAGTAGTTGCCGTAAAATAAATGTATTTATGTAGTACACAAGTATATGAAAGTGAAGTACGTGTACGAGTCTAGTGATTGTGTAAAGTAAAGTAATTGTAGTGAAGTAGTAAAGTTATGTACAGCAAAATGTGCAAATTTAAGTGTAAATACAGGAAAATGTATCGAGTAAAGTAATGTGCAGTACAATGCAAGTATGAGTAAAATAATGTTATCTGTGTATTTATCATTTCATTCATATTTCAGATCCCTTTTTGTACCTTAATCTCAAGTCTGTTGAAGAATTGGAAATTTATCTGTAAATTATCACCTGAATAAAAGCTACGTAAACCTATTGAACGTTATTATTTTGGAGCCGCAACGCCACCCGGCGACAAACACTGGCATTATACAGCAGAGTGATTTTCCATTCCAGTGACTTGATTACATGTTGCAATTTTGACGGATTTAACGATTTACGCTTATAACGAAGCAAAATCGCCAGTCCCTGGCATTTCCTTTAAAGCGCGTTTCACTGTAGATGTATTTGGCTCAAAGATTTAATGTGCTGTTTTGGATATTGAAACTATACAAACTATTTGTTTGAAACAAAAAAGTCTCATTTTCTATATATAAAGTGGTTTTATAGTTACTTGCCTAATACCACAGAGCTGGTAAAACTTAATCATACTTAAATTTCCGCTACAGAAGGTGACGTATATATTCATTGTAATAGAAACAAATACTTATCAAGACAAAATAAGCAATTAGGATATCCAATGATATTGGCGAGTATATTTAATCTAAATCAAGTACAGGAAGAAAATTAACTTTAATTTTATCCATTACGTGCCCACAGTTTTGAGTGTTTTTTCGGGAAAAAATTGCATCCTTGATATAGGTCTTCAGGAAGTTGGTCTTGTTTTTACACGATTTGTTTCTGGTTTTCTAGCCTTTATTCAACAAGCATGAAGGCGTGCATTTCGTAATTTGCATGTCAGGTTAAATCCAGGAAATTAATCACTAGACATGTATTACCATTCATGACAACGGTTTTTGATATTTATTGATAAGGATGTTGGATCATTCACATCAGAGGAAAAATCAGATTTATTACTTTGTGGCATGGGATGTGTTTCGTTGCAAATTTCATCGGATGAAATTTTATTCTTAAATAATCAGTCAATTCTATAAAACAAAACCAATACATAAAAATTTTACTTCTCCATAAAAAATGTCCACTCTTTTTCTGTTCAGTTATCAAAAGTCATTCTCAAGTTGACATAATACCAACTAGATAGGTTTCAAGTTTCAACTTATCACAATATCATGTTTCACCTAAATAAATGTTAATTATACTTTAAAAAAATTCTTTCTGTGTCCATATCGATTTTTTTAATTAAGCATAAAAAATCTGACGTATAGTTGTAATCTATAGTACTACTTTATTAAATCGTTTTTGTAGAGATCCATCTTTGCTATAATGAGATATCAATTTTCTGAATCAAAAATCATGAAATGATATTTTTTTGCTTTTTTTCCTTTTTCTTAGTCGATAATATCTTACAACAGCATCCTTTCTCCTGTGTATGACATATATAAAGACTATAAACATGAACACAAAAACGATGGTCCCAATGACGCAAGTGCTGATGAACATGGCTCTGTGTGTCATATTCATCTTTGACCACATCGATCCAATGAAGGGAGGTTCTAAAATATAAAATATATTAAAATGAAGTTAAGAAAAAGAGAGCGAGAAATATGGAGAGACAGATAGAGAGAGAGAGAGAGAGAGAGAGAGAGAGAGAGAGAATATGTCAATTCAAATTTGTAATAAATTTAGCAAAAAAATAATAAAAGATTTTTTTTAAATTGTATATGCTTACCTGTTCCTAACGAGATATTTTCAACTGAAACATACATGACTTTCAATCCTGTTGTGTTGAACGGAAGGCGTTGATTCCAATCAGATTCATCTGGCGAATTTTCAAATAAAGGTAATCAGTTAACTTTATATACTGCATTTTACGTGTCAAATGCATTTTGAGACGTACCAACACTTAATACACTGGCTTGTCCACTTTTAATATATAAAATAATAATTTCAACTAGACTCTTGTTGCAAAAGCAACAAAAAGGTCTTCCGTTTTGATATACATGTATCAATTTAACTGTAAGACATTGCTTCTCTAATAGAGAAAAATGTGGATATGATAATTATTGTGAATGATATGTCCAGACGTTACTTACATTTAAAACAAGAAGAATGAAAAAGAAATCAATTTTTGAAGAACTTTCTGTGACGACCGGAAGTAACGCCGACATAAACAAAAATGTTAACCATTTGTACAATCATAAGTTAATCTTTCCTCAAAGTTTGGTTGTTTACGTCTCTGCCAAATTTAAGATCTCTTTGAAACAATATTTTTTGTCTCGGGACCGGAAACGGACAAACGGATGTGATTAATAAAAACAAAAGCTGGTATTTCTTGTACATTTGCTTAGCGTACATCACTGTTTATCAGGCTAGATGAACCACCCAAGAAAGTCAGTTAAACTTGTTAAAACATCATTTGTTTGAACCCTTCCGGTAAGAACTGGAAGTGACAGTTGACAAAATTAAACCCGTTAAACACATCCTCAATCAAATTTCTATCAATCATGAAAGATTCGTGTCTCAATCACTTACAGTGACAAAAATCTCGCTGACATCAATTTTTGTAAAAAGGAAAGCTACATAAGGATATTTGAGATATCTCACCGGAAGTAAATTTTTTTTGCTAATTTAACGTTATAAAAATGACATATGTAAGATTGTATACTTATATTTTCATTTTATGTAAAATGAATAAAATATGAAAAAAAATTGTTTTGAAGTGCTTCCGGTGACGACCGGAAGTTACGCCTAACAAAACAAAATAGTGTTAACACATGTACATATATAAGTCTATTATCTCACAAAGTTTGATTGTTCAAGGCGTCACCGTTTTTGAGATCTCTAGGAATCAAGGTTTTTTGTCTCGGGACAGGAAACGGACAAACGGAAGTGCTCAATGCAAATTGTATTAAACATTTCTTGTATACTTGTCTTTTGTACATTATTGTTCATCGAGCTAACTACAAATATAAAAGGAAAACAGTTAAACTGATAAAAAGTTCGATTTGTTTGAACTCTTCTTGTGTGGACCGGAAGTGACGGAAGACAAAATGAAACCGGTTAAACATATCTTCAATAAAATGTCTATCATCCATGAACGTTTTGTGCTTTGATCACTTATAGTTTCTGAGAACTCGTTTGTACAAAATGTGTTTCATAAAAGCTATCTGAGATATTTGAGATATCTCACCGGAAGTAAAATTGTTGTTGTTGATATAACATTGCATTGATAACCTATGTAAAGATTTATACCTATATATCTATTCTATGGTAAAAGAATTATGCGTAAAAGTAGTTATTTTTAAAGTGCTTCCGGTGACGACTGGAAGTTACGCCGAACAAAACAGAATAGTGTAAACACATCTACATACATAGGTCTAATATCCCACAAAGTTTTATTTTTCAAGTCGTCACCGTTTTTGAGATCTCATCGAAATAAGGTTTTTTGTCTCGGGACAGGAAACGGACAAACGGAAGTGCTTAATGTAAATTTAATTAAATATTTTTTGTATACTTACCCTTGGTATTTTATTGTTCATCGAGCACGTCACAGATATCAAAGACAAAAAGTAAAAACTGATAAACAGCTCGAATTGTTTAAATTCTTCCTGTGTAGACCGGAAGTGACGGAAGACAAAATGAAACCGGTTAAACACATCCTCAATCAAATGTCTATCATCCATGAAAATTTTGTGCTTTGATCATTTATAGTCTCTGATATCTCATTTGTACAAAATATGTTTCAAAAGAGCTACCTGAGATATTTGAGATATCTCACCGGAAGTATAATTTTGTTGTTGATGTAACATCGCAAAGATTACTTTTGTGTAGATTTATGCTTAAATATTTATTCCATTGAAAAGGAATTAAATGCGTAAAAGTAGTTAATTTTGAAGTACTTCCGGTGACGACCGGAAGTTACGACGAACAAAACAAAATAGTTTAAACACATGTACAACTATAGGTCTATCATCCCTCAAAGTTTAGTTGTTCAAGTCGTCACCGTTTTTGAGATCTCTAGGAATCAAGGTTTTTTGTCTTGGGACACGAAACGGACAAACAGAAGTGCTCAATCTAAATTGTATTTAATATTTTTTTTGTACCTGCCCTTTCTACTTAATTGTTCATCGACTTCAATACACATATCAAAGAAAAACAGTAAAACTGATAAACAGCTTTATTTGTTTTAACTCTTCCTGTGTGGACCGGAAGTGACGGAAGAAAAAATAAAACCAGTTAAACACATCCTCAATCAAATGTCTATCATCCATGAAAGATTTGTGCTTTGATCACTTATACTTTCTGAGATCTCGTTTGTACAAAATGTGTTTCAAAAAGGCTACCTGAGATATTCGAGATATCTCACCGGAAGTAGAATTTTGTTGTTGATATAACATCGCATGGATACCTTATGCATAAAATTTATACTTATATATTTATTCTATGGAAAATGAATTAAATGCTTTAAATTTGTTATTTTTTAAGTGCTTCCGGTGACGACCGGAAGTTACGACGAACAAAATAAAATAGTTTAAACACATCTACAACTATAGGTTTATCATCCAACAAAGTTGGAATGTTCAAGTCCTTGCCGTTTTTGAGATCTCGAATGTACAAGCTTTTTCGACGCGGGACAGGAAACGGACGACCGGAAATGTTTTTTGAAAAAATGAAAAAAACGCCTAGAGATATTATAATTTTCTATCAGTCCTGAAAAATTCAAGAAAATCTATCCAGCCATCTCTGAGAAATCTTGTGGACAAAAAACGGACAAAAAAAAAATAATAATAACTAGATTCGATCTCGTTGCGAGCAACGAGTGGGTCTTCCGTCCAATTTTTGAAAAGATCAGATTAAACTTATCAATTCAAAGATAAAATCGTAGATCTAAGCGAAAAAAAGAGAAAAAAAATTTGCGGCACTCGAGGCTTGAACCCGGGTCGCCTGGGCCATGTCCACGACTATAACGACTGAGCTACTCGGACTCCGCTTCAGAACTTTGACGCTTAATTTCTCGAGAATGCCTTGATCGATTTTAAAACAAATTACATATTCTGAATCAGTAAAACGGTCACTATAAGGTGTAAAAATTTCAAAGAAAAATATTAAAAAATAAAAAAGTCGAAAAATTCAATTTTTGAAATTTCCTTCCGGTGACGACCGGAAGTGACGGCGGACATTCCCTATACCGAGGTACATTAGAAAAACGGTAGATCTATCATCTCTGCAAATTTCAGCCTTTTATCTTTACTCGTTTTTGAGAAACCCGACAGACAAAATTGACTTTTTAAAATCGTAAACGGACGATAACTTCTGACCGGAAGTGTTTTTTCAAAAATGAAAAAAAATGTATCAGCTTTAGATAAAAACACGTTTATATTGAAAATTTGAGCGAAATCGACCAAGCCATCTTCGAGAAATCGTCTGCACAAAATCGGTAAGAAAAAAAAAGAATAATAAGAAAAGTGAAAAAGAAACAATAGAATAATAGAAGGGTCTTCCGCTGAAGACGGAAGACCCTAACTAGACTCTTGTTGCAAAAGCAACAAAAAGGTCTTCCGTTTTGATATACATGTATCAATTTAACTGTAAGACATTGCTTCTCTCACATAGAAAAAGAAGTGGATATGATAATTATTGTGAATGATATATCCAGACGTTACTTACATGTAAAACAACGAGAATGAAAAAAAAATCAATTTTTGAAGTACTTTCTGTGACGACCGGAAGCAACGCCGATCTAAACAAAAATGTTAACCATTTGTACAATCATAAGTTAATCCTTCCTCAGAGTTTGGTTGTTCACGTCTCTGCCAAATCTAAGATCTCTTTGTAACAATAGTTTTTGTCTCGGGACCGGAAACAGACAAACGGAAGTGATTAATAAAAACAAAAGCTGGTATTTCTCGTACATTTACTTAGCGTACATCACTGTTTATCAGGCTAGATGAAACACCCAATAAAATCAGTTAAACTTGTTAAAAACATGATTTGTTTGAACCCTTCCGGTAAGAACCGGTTCTTAAAGTTGACAGAATTAAACCCATTAAACACATCCCCAATCAAATTTCTATTAATCAAGAGAGCTTCGTGTCTGAATCACTTACAGTGACAACAATCTCGCGGACATCAAATTTGTAAAGATGAAAGTTACACAGATATATTTGAGATTTCTCACCGGAAGTAAAATTTATTTGCTAATTTAACATTATATAGATGACATATGTAAGATTATATACTGATATTTTCTTTTTATGTAAAATGAATAATATTTGAAAAAAACCCCAAATTTTTTAAGTGCTTCCGGTGACGACCGGAAGTTACGCCGAACAATACATTATAGTGTAAACACATGTACATACATACTTCTATCACCCCACAAAGTTTGATTATTCAAGTCATCACCGTTTTTAAGATCTCTAGGAATCAAGGTTTTTTGTTTCGGGACAGGAAACGGACAAACGGAAGTGTTTGATGAAAATGAAAGTTAGTATTTCTTAACCATTACACAACAGGACTTTATTGGCTATCAATTTGTCTTACATTGTCAAACAAAAACAGTTAAACTCTTAACCACCTTGAATTGTTTGAACTCTTCGGATGTGGACCGGAAGTGACGGTTGACAAAATGAGAGCAGTTAAACACATCTTCTATCAAATGTCTACCAGCCATGTAAGCTTTGTGTCTTGGTCACTTACAGTTTATGAGATCTCGCTGTAATAATAGTTGTTTTAAAAAGAGTACCTGAGATATTTGAGATATCTCACCGGAAGTATTTTTTTTGTTTATTAATCATCGGATAGATGACATATGAAAGCGCTTATACTTATATTTCAATTTTGTGTTAAAGAAATAAAATGTGTAAAAACATAATTTTTGAAGTGCTTCCGGTGACGACCGGAAGTTACGACGAACACAACAAAATAGTTTAAACACATCTACAACAATAGGTCTATCATCCCTCAAAGTTTGGATGTTCAAGTCTTTATCGTTTCTGAGATCTCATTGTCCATAGCTTTTTGTCGCGGGACAGGAAACGGACGACAGGAAGTGAATTTTGAAAAAATGAAAAAAAACTCCTCTAGATTTTATTGTTCCCTATCAGTCCTAAAAATTTCAAGAAAATCCATCCATGCATCTCTGAGAAATCGGGTTAAACTTTTAAAAAACTTGATTTGTTTGAACTCTTCCTGTGTGGACCGGAAGTGACGGTCGACAAAATAAAAACGGTTAAACACATCTTCTATCAAATGTCTATCTTCCCTGTAAGTTTCGTGTCTTGATCAATTACAGTTTCTGAGATCTCGGGGTTCAAACAATTATTTTAAAAAAGGCTTCATGAGATATTTGAGATATCTCACCGGAAGTAGAATTTTTATGTTTATTAATCATCGGATAGATGACATATGTAAGCATGTATACTTATACTTCAATTCTCCGAGATATACATTAAATGCGTAAAAGCATAATTTTTGAAGAGCTTCCGGTGACGACCGGAAGTTACGACGAACAAAACAAAAATGTTTAAACACATCTACAACTATAGGTCTATCATCCCTCAAAGTTTGGAGGTTCAGGTCTTTATCGTTTCTGAGATCTCATTGTCCATAGCTTTTTGTCGCGAGACAGGAAACGGACGACAGGAAGTGAATTTTGACAAAATGAAAAAAACACCTAGAGATATTATCATTTTCTATCAGTCCTGAAAATTTCAAGAAAATCTATCCAGCCATCTCTGAGAAATCTTGTGGACAAAAAACGGACAAAAAAAAAAAATAATAATAATAATAACTAGACTCTTGTTGCAAAAGCAACAAAAAGGTCTTCCGTTTTGATATACATGTATCAATTTAACTGTAAGACATTGCTTCTCTCAGTATTTCATAACCATTAGACAACAGGACTTAATTGACTATCAATTTGTCTTACTTTGTCAAACAGAAGCAGTAAATCTCTTAAACAACATGAATTGTTTGAACTCTTCCGGTGTGGACCGGAAGTGACGGTTGACAAAATAAAAACGGTTAAACACATCTTCTATCAAATGTCTATCATCCGTGTAAGTTTTGTGTCTTGGTCACTTACAGTTTATGAGACTTCGCTGTCATAATATTTGTTTTAAAAAAAGTACCTGAGATATTTGAGATATCTCACCGGAAGTAATTTTTTTTGTTTATTAATCATCTGATAGATGACATATGAAAGCGTTAATACCTTTATATCATTTCAGTGTTAAACAAATAAAATGCGTAAAAACATAATTTTTGAAGTGCTTCCGCTGACGACCGGAAGTTACGACGAACAAAACAAAATAGTTTAAACACATCTACACCTATAGGTCTATCATCCCTCAAAGTTTGGATGTTCAAGTCTTTATCGTTTCTGAGATCTCATTGTCCATAGCTTTTTGTCGCGTGACAGGAAACGGACGACAGGAAGGGAATTTTGAAAAAATGAAAAAAATTGCTTAGAGATATTTTCGTTCTCTATCAGTCCTATAAATTTCAAGAAAATCCATCCATGCATCTCTGAAAAATCGAGTTAAAATTTAAAAAAACTTGATTAGTTTGAACTCTTCCTGTGTGGACCGGAAGTGACGGTCGACAAAATAAAAACGGTTAAACACATCTTCTATCAAATGTCTATCATCCCTGTAAGTTTCGTGTCTTGATCACTTACAGTTTCTGAGATCTCGGGGTTCAAACATTTATTTTGAAAAAGGCTTCATGAGATATTTGAGATATCTCACCGGAAGTAGAATTTTTAAGTTTATTAATCATCGGATAGATGACATATGTAAGCATTTATACTTATATTTCAATTCTCCGAGAAATATATTAAATGCGTAAAAACATAATTTTTGAAGAGCTTCCGGTGACGACCGGAAGTTACGACGAACAAAACAAAATAGTTTAAACACATCTACAACTATAGGTCTATCATTACTCAAAGTTTGGAGGTTCAAGTCTTTATCGTTTCTGAGATCTCATTGTCCATAGCTTTTTGTCGCGGGACAGGAAACGGACGACAGGAAGGGAATTTTGAAAAAATGAAAAAAACACCTAGAGATATTTTCGTTCTCTATCAGTCCTATAAATTTCAAGAAAATGCATCCATGCATCTCTGAAAAATCGAGTTAAACTTTTAAAAAACTTGATTTGTTTGAACTCTTCCCGTGTGGACCGGAAGTGACGGTCGATCAAATAAAAATGGTTAAACACATCTTCTATCAAATGTCTATCATCCCTGTAAGTTTCGTGTTTTTGAGCACTTACAGTTTCTGAGATCTCGGAGTTCAAACATTTACTTTAAAAAAGGCTTCATGAGATATTTGAGATATCTCACCGGAAGTAGAATTTTTATGTTTATTAATCATCGGATAGATGACATATGTAAGCATTTATACTTATATTTCAATTCTCCGAGAAATATATTAAATGCGTAAAAGCATAATTTTTGAAGAGCTTCCGGTGACGACCGGAAGTTACGACGAACAAAACAAAATAGTTTAAACACATCTACAACTATAGGTCTATCATCCCTCAAAGTTTGGATGTTCAAGTCTTTATCGTTTCTGAGATCTCATTGTCCATAGCTTTTTGTCGCGGGACAGGAAACGGACGACAGGAAGTGAATTTTGAAAAAATGAAAAAAACGCCTGGAGATATTAAAATTTTCTGTCAGTCCTGAAAATTTCAAGAAAATCCATCCAGCCATCTCTGAGAAATCTTGTGGACAAAAAACGGACAAAAAAAAAAATAATAATAATAATAACTAGAGCAAAGCTCGTTGCAAAGCAACGAGTGGGTCTTCCGTTAATGTCGGAAGTAAAGCTGAAAGTTCCTGTAAGAAGCAGAGCTCTTAAACCGATAACAAGAAACGACTTAACAAAATACGAATGATTTTAGGTATGACTTAACAAAAACCTTTCCGATTTCAAGAACGACTTCACAAAAAAATCCAAATGTGTTCAAGTACGACTTAACAATTAATTTTGGTACGAGTTAATTTTACTTTGAATATTACGCTATTTTTTAAACCAAGGACGCGGAATCAAAATTTCCGGAAAAATCAATTTTTAAACCACGATATCTCTGTAATGCATCGTCCGATTTTTAAAAGGTTTTCGGTGTTAGATTCAGTTTAATAAGCTCTACAAAACACATATTCATTTTTGATTTGATCAGAAAATTCATTCAAAATTTGTTTCACTTCCGGTTTCGACATGAAGTGACAGATTTTCATTTCCAGCCTTATTACAGAGGTAAATCGACCAAATCATAACCATTGAAAATTTCAAGCCTCTATCTTAAAACGTTTTTGAGAAACGCCGCGGACAAAATGACTTTTTTAAAATTTTAAAAATGACGTTACGTCTAAACGGAGGTGACGTTGTCAAGTAAACTTTAACATCTTTGAGCTATAATAGTTTTACATTATCTCTGGAAGTTTCATTAAAATCGGTTGGAAACTTTTTGAGTTATAAAGCCGAGAAGGAGTCAGAAAAAAAAAGAAAAAGTATAATAACTAGAGCAAAGCTCGTTGCAAAGCAACGAGTGGGTCTTCCGTTAATGTCGGAAGTAAAGCTGGAAGTTCCTGTAAGAAGCAGAGCTCTTAAACCAATAACAAGAGTACCTTAAATAAAAACATGAAAAAATCGAATTATTCCTGGTACGACTTAACAAAAACCGAATAATTTTACGTACGACTTAACAAAAACCTTTCCGATTTCAAGAACGACTTAACAAAAAAAAATCCGAATGTGTTACAGTACGACTTAACAATTAATTTTTAGGTACAAGTTAATTTAACCAAGAACTTGATACTAATTTCTTAACCAAAAACGCGGAATCAAAATTTCCGGAAAAATCATTTTTTGAACTCGTATATCTCTGTAATGCATTGTCCGATTTTAAAACGACTTTCAGTGTTAGATTCAGCTTAATAAGCTCTATAAAACACATATTCATTTTTGATTTGATCAGAAAATTTATTTTTTCGAAAAATTTGATTCCCTTCCGGTTTCGACCGGAAGTGACAGATTTTCATTTCCAGCCTTATTACAGAGGTAAATCGATTAAATCATAACCATTGAAAATTTTAAGCCTCTATCTTAAAGCATTTTTGAGAAACGCCGCGGACAAAATGACTTTTTGAAAATTTTAAAAATGACGTAACGTAAAAACAGAAGTGATGTTTTCAAAGAAACTTCACAAACTTTGAGGTATTATAGTTGCACACAACCTCTGAAAATTTCATCAAAATCGGTTGTAAACTTTTTGAGTTATAAAGCCGAAAAGGAGTCAGAAAAAAAAATAAAAAGAACTAGAGCAAAGCTCGTTGCAAAGCAACGAGTGGGTCTTCCGTTAATGTCGGAAGTAAAGCCGGAAGTTCCTGTAAGAAGCAGAGCTCTTTAACCAACAACAAGAGTAACTAAAATAAAAAAATGAAAAAAATCGAATTATTCCTGGTACGACTTAACAAAATCCGAATGATTTTAAGTACGAATTAGCAAAAACCTTTCTGATTTCAAGAACGACTTGACAAAAAAAATCCGAATGTGTTCAAGCACGACTTAACCATTATTTTTCGAACAAATTAATTTTACTTTGAACATTTCGCTATTTTTTAAACCAAAGACGCGGAATCAAAATTTCCGGAAAAATCAATTTTTAAACCCCGATATATCTGTAATGCATCGTCCGATTTTCAAACGGATTTCAGATTTGAATTTACAATGGCCAGTTCTATAAGACTGTAGTATTGTCTTATTTTGTTCAAAAAAATGAAAATTTCCAAAAATTGGAACTACTTCCGGTTTTGAGCAAAATTGATGAACAAAATTTTAAACCCCCCAGTACATTGTAGAATTGATACATCTATCATCAGTAAAATTTTCAAAGCGATATCTTAAAAGTTTATGGAGATTTCTTCCGGACAAAATCCCTTTTTTTAAATTTAAAAATGGCCGCCAAATTTGAACGGAAGTGACGTAAATGCTAAAACTTTAACATCTTTGAGGCACGGTAATTTTATAAAAGCTCTGAAAATTTCATTGCAATCGGATGAAAACTTTTTGAGATATAAAGCCGAGAAGGAGTCAGAAAAAAAATAAAAAATAAAATAATAATAAAAAGAAACCGAAGAAAAACAAGAGGGTCTTCCGTTGGAAACGGAAGACCCTAATAATAATAATAATAGAAAGAAACCGAAGAATAACAAGAGGGTCTTCCGTTGAAAACGGAAGACCCTAATAAAAAGAAACCGAACAATAACAAGAGGGTCTTCCGTTGAAAACGGAAGACCCTAACTAGACACGATCTCGTTGCGAGCAACGAGGAGGTCTTCCGTCCGATTTTTAAAAGGTAAATCACGTCATCGACTTTAATTTTCGACAACAAAACATGATATGGAAATAGGAGTGAAGTACTAATGCTTACCTGTAATGCTTTTTATAAGTTCTCTTACGTTGCTTTTTTAAATACTTGCATTTCTTTCAATTGAAATAGACAAGATTAAACTTTTTTACCTCTGGCCCTTAATATCCCTAGTTAGGTAACGCATGAGAAAATCATTATATTGTAAGGATATATAAACGTATTATACCTAAAGTCTGTCCCAAGATATTTTTGCCACACATTCTCTTAAATTATTTGATATTTGTAAATATCTCTTGATTCAGACGATGTTCATTCGATAGTATGAAAAAATCCCAAGATTTCCCTTTTGAAACGCCCCTTCTAGCTTTTCAGGTTTTAATACACGGCTAAAAAAAGAACGTCTACGGGGATTTTGCATTGCATCAGCCATTATAAAGCCCGGATGATAACTTTAAAAAATTGTGCTAGATATTCCGAAAGACTTCCGAATTGAGGAAAGATGTAAACATTCCCCATTATATCTGTTTTCGATCCTGTGAATGTTTACGAAGGAAAAATGGTAATTTGTAAATGAAGTTTGACCCCTAAAAACGTTATTACCTAATTACGTAACACATGTTAAAATAAATAGATTTCTTGGATACATAACAGTTGAGATCGACACAAAATTTTAAATTTTGTTTAATTCATGTGATTTTGAATGACAACAGTTGTGAATGGAATTGGAGATCATTGTGGAGAATAAGCAGGTATTGAAAATAATTAATGCACATGATCATGCACATGACAAATAAAGTGTCTTACACATGCAAATCTTAATGTTAAAGCTGCTAGGTCCGATTTTCAATAAAATAATTGTACGCTTTTAAACGATGGTTATGCTAAGTATGTGTGCAATAATATACGTTGCAGTACATGTAGTTTTCCCTGTTAATTAAGCCATATTTCAATGAAAAAATTATGTACATGTTGAAACTCGTTGAATCCGGATGTTGTTTATTACGGCATGCTGCCCAATCCGGCGACATTATTCAGCCCCTTGACATTTTCCCATCATTTTTGTTTTAAAAAAATTTGTGCAATCCGGATCCTATCTATTCTGTTAACCGGCGCAATGAAAAAGCCTACTGCATATTATTAGTGAGAGTTATCTCCCGTAGTCCGTCCACTTATCGATCGATCGGCCTTCTGCGAGATATTAATGCTCAATTATTGACCAATTTTTCTGTCGTTGCTATTGATTTAAACAACGTTAACTGTTAATATAGATCCAAAGAAGCAACTTTTTTCAGTTAATACCGTAAAGTCTTGTTATGAATTGCAATTGGATAATTAGATTATAGTTCACCCAATTTTTTTCAGGCCGTGATTCAGGATACTGCGGGAGTAAGACTGCCGATATCGTTTGTTATCCCCGTTGCATGGCTACACGTACAGAGTTGCATATTATTCTGTCAAAATGCTCAATTTTTTTTTTATGAAATTCTCATTTACATTAATATTTATCTATTGTTTCCCTGCATCAAAACAGTTCTCGCCATCAGGTATTTCAGCCACCTGTTGACTTGTTAATGTTTTGTTTAACAATTTACGGTTAAGCATGCACTTTTCAGGTAAATCGGATGTTTGAAAGATTATCAATAACGACGATTTAATTCAAGGATTTCCATCGTATGTATTCCGTTATGGATTTATTGTTTGAAAAAAAATATTTAAAATGAAAATTTGTACCGTAAATAAGATCGATGAAATCTAATATAATTCAGAACAATTGAACATTTAGCAAGAATACACGATCAGGACCTACTGCATTAAATACTAAAATTAATTTGCAACAATATCCTCTAAACCGGATGTTGCCTAATCCGGCCATTTTTTTTTTCAGAACCACCCTCCGCCGGATTAGACAAGTTTTGTTGTGTATTCGCAAAATAATCGACATAAAAGGGTTTTGCGTTATTTCGCCGCGTGTTTAAACTGGCCCCTTACGTCGAAGCTAGTATGATTGTATTACGACTTTGACATCTGTTTTTTTTATATAATCTATTATAACATATAAAATATACAGCATGACTATTTAAACAAAAATAAAGCAGTGTACATTTGTTCATTAATAGTTTTGATGTTTACGTTGTTTATAATCATTGCAAAACATGCAGGATGAATAAACTCAATCATTCGGAGGATGACACCCAACGGTTTCCTTTTTTAAACATTCCAATGATGTATTTTGGGGGGTTTTTGTATGCCCCAAATTTATTTTTATTTACTTTGAATATTTCTAACGTTGAAAGGAGAGCACTTCCGTTTAAATACGTCTATAAATTTGTAAGATTATTCATTAGGTTTGCAAGGAAAATTATTTGATACTGTAATGGCCGACAAATCGGAACATGCAGCTTGAAGAAATTTCTCAACTTATTATACCTCGAAACGTTATTTCAAATCAGGCACCAAACAATGAAGGGAAATGGAAATATTCGGCGGATCCAAATGTTAAAATATTCTTATGATAAAAATTGGTATTTATGGCAAACAGATTAATCATTTTTTATCTCTTAAAGATATAATCGCACCTGTGTTTTGTATCCATCTCTTTTAAACTCTTTGTAGCCAAATCTGTCAAAATTCGTGGTCGTTTCACCCTCTTATTGCAACCCCAAACCCCGCTGAAATGTTCACAATCGATGCGCTGATGAACGAAAGACTCGACTAGAAAAACTTGCTGCATGGGCCGTCTAACATTATTAATTTTAATGATGAATTCAGAAACTTTTACATTTCAAAAAGTGTCATTTTTTGTTAAGTTACAGGAACATTGTCATTCATGCACATAAAATTTGTACAAATTAAGTAATAAGTTATTCAACCAGTGTTTGAAATTTGAGACCGTTCTTGAAATATTTGGGAAAGAAATTTTAGGGGTCATCCTTTCATCTTCTTATCGGTCCCGTGTAACAAATTTGAGCCATTTCCGAATAAATGTGTGCACAAAATCGTTAATAAAAGAATGCAGGTAACGGGAGCTTTTAACACGGGAGCAGGGAGTGCTTTAAAACTCATATTTGCATGTATTAATTTACCTTGTAAAATTATCAGTCATAGGCATTAGATAACTGATATTGCCTGATTGGCGAATTTGATTTGTCTATTGACTCCATGACATCTACAATTTCGCTTAGTTAAACGTACACATTTTAAAAAAATTGTATATAACACTGGCGTCGGAAGCAGTTTGAAAGTGGGGGGGGGGGGCTAGACTAATCCTCAGAAATATTGAGAAAAAAGTAATTCCCAAAATCATGGAAATCCTAATCCGTGGGGGGGGGGGGGGGGGGTGGGGGGGGGGCTGGACTGTAATTCCCAAAATCATGGAAATCCTAATCCGTGGGGGGGGGGGGGGGGGCTGGACTGCATCTGAATCCAATTTCTCAGTCTTTCAAGGTATATTTAGGAACAATAATCTTTCCTGCGAGAAAAAGTGGGGGGGGGGGGGCGGGGGGGGGGGCTGAACCCTCTATCAGGCTATGTTTGTAATGGTTAGGTATAGCTTTGCCCCCCCCCCCCTGCCCCCCGGTTCCGACGCCTATGTATAAGCATGTACTCCAATCAGGTGTTGTACTTTACAGAACGTTTTTTACGCGATCGCCGAGCGCTTCTTTTTGGGGAAGAACAGTCCTAATCAGACAATACATAATACAGCATACAGACGTTTTTATTAATATAATTATATATAATTTATGAATAAACTATTTAAGTGTGCTTGAATATGCAAATTTTAAAGCCAATTCGATTTGTATTAGACAATTAATCTACGAAGTCTAGTGTTCGCTACTCGATCTTCAACTGTCCGAATACAGTCAAAACTTTTACAATGAATGTACATGTACATTACATTTTTAAAACTCACATATTCTTTCAGAATCAAAAAAAATTAATTTATAAATGAATAAAAACAGCAATGAGTTTGCTTTTTAATGAATCTGACTACCACTGAGAAGAGGTTATACCAATATTGTGACCCTTATTATTTTACGGCCTGAATGTAAATAAAACCTCAACTTGTTTAAAAATGGTTTGTTTTATCGTGCCCGTACCTACCGCAAGCATGTAACATTGGACTTCTTAAGCTGCCTTATCTCGGACGCTTTTTAAATATATTTCAACTTTTACTTACTACATCCTGCTTAACACTCTCTCTCTCTCTCTCTCTCTCATAACTCATAAAAATTCTAATATTTTGTTAGCCAAATGAAGTATCACATTATCATAGATATGTGAATATCGCCTATATTTTGTTGAAATTGGTAGTGTAATGCATTTAATTCTCAGCAGCAAAATGTCACAAACGGACACAAGTGAATTTATTTACATTTCAAATTGTACGACTGTAAAACGTACAATAATTGTATTATATTCATTGATGGCAGCTTTTTTTTTCCCTTTATTATACGAACTATGATTTAAATCAATGGTTTGATGCATCGTTAACCAATATAATTGGAAATGAAAATAACAACGAATGGGCATTGGAATGTGTGATAACGTATAAACACGAGAAGCATGTGTCCTACAGTGAATCGGCTGTCCACTAGCGCGGCATCTCCTCGGCCCGTGTTATGAAAATGTACACTCAACGTGGTGGGTTTGAACTGTTAACGTTTGCAGTTTGATAACTGAATTTTATTTTCCAACAATAAAACTGTTTCATGACATAGACAAGAACACAAAGAACGCCTTTTTTTCAATGACAGCCATACTATCTATTTATTTTTTTTTAATTACGAGAGCAAAACAGCAATACTTCGTAGGTAATAATATAGTCTTTTTTTTATTTACTCTTTAATATCGTTAAAATCTGAATTCATTGTGTTTGCAGCTACATAAATAAACCCGTGTGTGCATTACAACAATGCGTATATCTTGTGTATTGGATAACGGCAGACCGCTCGCTAGTCCAGCCGCGACCTATTTTCTCGGCCACGGGCAAGGATCGGATACGTATAATTGCTTACATACATGAAGCTCGGAATACAGCTAGCAAGATTTTAAATGCGACTCAAATACATTGCATAGAAGCAATTCTTATACACATAATATATTTCCCTAGAAAAGAATTAAACTGTTTAAACACTTTCCGAATGCAAGCTAGTACACTGTCTATGGTATTAGGTAAAGGTATAATCTTTTTTATTTACTATTAAAATCATTAAAATCGGAAGTTTTGTGTTTGCAGCTACAGAAAAAAAACCCATGTGTGCATTACAGCAAGACGCAAATCGTGTGTATTAGATAACGGCAGACCGCTCGCTAGTCCATTCGTGACCTATTTCCTCGGCTGCGGCAAGGGATCGGATACGTAATTGTTAACATACACAGTTCGGTATACAGCTAGATCAAATGCATTGCATAGAAACAGTTCTTTTATCCATAATGTGTTTCACTAGAAAATAACTAAAATGTTTAAACATTTTCCGTGTGTAAACCGGTACCCTTTATGTCAGTTATACGCACAAATACCCCGTTTATTTGCCAAATAAAACACAAATACATGGTAACAAGTCTGGCTTTTTACACTCATATTACGCAATACCCGAACAAAATATTATTGTAACGACATTAATAAGATCATAATGAACAACTTTTGCCGCGACAGCCATATCGAAATCTTAACCGCTTTTGAGTTATAAAGTGAAAACTTTGAAGGGTTCTAGGTCCTTAATTTGAGGGGCCAGCCCCTTTTTCTAGGAGTCAAACAAAAGATCTTGTAAATATAAATTTTTGTTCTTCTAGATGTCTTAACAAAATATTTGTGAGAAAAAAGATAATCTAAGAAAACCAAGCAAAATCACAACGCTTTTTTCATCTCATTTTTCGAGCCCTACCGAGCTTTAGCGCCTTTTGTGCCTGAAATTTATTTATGCCTTATTACATATCTACAATCTTTTGTCTATCATTCCTGAAATTTTGAACTTAATATCTTTTATAGTTTTTGATAACTCTCTTGGACAAGCCGACACTCTGAAAATCAAGAAAACGTCGATATTTCAAAAACGGAAATGACGTCATCAACCAAAAAAATTTCCGATCAAGTTTAAACTAATGTCAATAAGATCTGCAAATTTTATTAAAATCGATCAAACAGTTTTCGAGTAATCGCTGACACAAAATCGGTAAGAAAAAAAAAAGGAGAAGAACTAGAGCAAAGCTCGTTGCAAAGCAACGAGTGGGTCTTCCGTTAATGTCGGAAGTAAAGCTGGAAGTTCCTGTAAGAAGCAGAGCTCTTAAACCAATAACAACAGTAACTAAAATAAAAATATGAAAAAAATCGAATATTCCTGGTACGACTTAACAAAATACGAATGATTTTAAGTACGACTTAACAAAAACCTTTCCGATTTTAAGAACGACTGAACAAAAAAAATCCGAATGTGTTCAGGTACGACTAAGCAATTATTTTTGGTACGAGTTAATTTTACTTTGAACAAAACGCTATTTTTTAAACCAAGGCCGCGGAATCAAAATTTCCGGAAAAATCAATTTTTAAACCCCGATATCTCTGTAATGCATCGTCCGATTTGAAAACGGCTTTCAGTGTGATATTCAGCTTAATAAGCTCTACAAAACACATATTCTTTTTCGATTTGATCAGAAAATTCATTTTTTCGAAAAATATGTTTCACTTCCGGTTTCGACCGGAAGTACCAAAATACATTTTTTTGGTCAAATGCCATAAGTAAATCCGCAGATTTACAATCACAGAAAATTTCAAGTCTTTATAAACAACCGTTTACTAGAAAAGTCCTGGACAAAATCACTTTTTGAAAATTTTTAAAATGACGTAACTAGAAAACGGAAGTGATTTAATGACTGAAACTGTAAACGCTTCAAGGGACAAGAATTTAACATAATCTCTGAAAATTTTTTGCAAATCGGTTGAATAGTTTTTGAGATATAAAGCAAAAAAGAAGTCAGAAGGAAAAACAAGAAGATTAATAATAATAAAAAAAAACAATAGAATAACAATAAGGTCTTCCGTTGGAAACGGAAGACCTTAATGAGAAAAAAAACCGAAGAAAAACAATAAGGTCTTCCGTTGGAAACGGAAGACCTTAATAACTAGACTCTTGTTGCTATAGCAACAAAAAGGTCTTCCGTTCCTCATGTATAAATCTGTACAAAAGATCCATTTCTCTTGTAAACAGAAAATGGATATTATTTATACTAAAAAGGAATTCCCAAGAAATAAACAAACAAAAAGACAAAACTTCATTTTTGAGTACTTTCTGTGACGACCGGAAGTTACGCCGGATCATACAAAACATAGTAAACATATCTTCATACATTGCCTTGTATTTCCTCAAACTTTGGATGTTCAAGTTTTTGTTAGTTATAATATCTCGTTGAGAAATGGTTTTTGTCTCGGGACCGGAAAGGAACGAACGGAAGTGATTAAGAAATTGAAAATACGTATTTTAGTACATTTACCTATGATAAGTGTATTGTTCATCACATTGAGTAATATGTTAAAAAAAAATTTAATTTAAAACAAAACAACCTTTTATTGCTTTTATTTTATCACTTCGAGTGAAAACCGGAAGTGACGTACGACCAAATGGAACCCGTTAAACACATGTTCGATCAAATGTCCATTATCCATAAAAGTTTTGTGTCTTGATCTCTCAAAGTTTCTGAGATCTTGGGGGTAGTTTGTTTTTTTAAAAGAAGGCTACCCGAGATATTTGAGATGTCTCAACGGAAGTAGAACTTTTTTGGTTTTTTTCACCATCTGTGGATGATCTCCTGTATTTTTATAACTAAAAGGTTACTTCCATGCCAAATAACCAACATATTTTTAAAAAATCAGAATTTGGTGTACTTTCTGTGACGACCGGAAGTTACGCCGGATGAAACAAAATAGTGTTAACACGTGTCCATACACAGGTCTATAATCCTACAAAGTTTGGTTGTTGAGGTCGTTACCGTTTTTGAGATCTCGTCGATATAAGGTTTTTTGTCTCGGGACAGGAAACGGACAAACGGAAGTGCTTAATGAAATTTAAATTTTTTATATCTTGTTACTTTCCTATTTTACATTATTATTCATCGAAGTAGCTAAAACTATCAAATAAAAACAGTTTTATGGATAAACAGTTTGATTTGTTTGAACTCTTTCGCTGTGGACCGGAAGTGACGGAAGACAAAATGAAACTGTTTAAACACATCTTCAATCAAATGTCTATAATTAGTGAAAGTTTCGTGTCTTAATCACGTACAGTACCTGAGAACTTGCGGGTACAAAATATGTTTTAAAAAAGCTTCCTGAGATAATCGAGATATCTCACCGGAAGTAGATTTTTTTTGTTTATTTAACATTGTATAGATGACATATGAAAGGATCTATACTAATATCTTTATTTTATGGGAGATAAATTAAATATGTAAAAACAAAAATTTTTGAAGTGCTTCCGGTGACGACCGGAAGTTACGCCGAACAAAACAAAAATGTTTAAACACATTTACAACTATAGGTCTATCATCCCACAAAGTTTGGATGTTCAAGTGTTTACCGTTTCTGAGATCTCGTTGGTACAAGCTTTTTCAACGCGGGACAGGAAACGGACGACCGGAAACGATTTTTGACAAAATGAAAAAAACGCCTCGAGATATTGTCATTTTCTTCCATTCCAGAAAATTTCACATTAATCTATCCAGTCATCTTTGAGAAATCTTGTGGACAAAAACTGGGAAAAAAATAATAATAATAAAAAACCTTACAATCACTATAAGGTCTTCCGTTGGAAACGGAAGACCTTAATAATAAGAAACATTACAATCACTATAAGGTCTTCCGTTGGAAACGGAAGACCTTAATAATAATAAGAAACATTACAATCACTATAAGGTCTTCCGTTGGAAACGGAAGACCTTTAAAAACATTACAATCACTATAAGGTCTTCCGTTGGAAACGGAAGACCTTAACAAATATATACTTTGCTCTTTTTGTGGAAGTATTAATCGGCAAATCCGCTGCCGTATAAACAAAACTGCATATTAATTATTTATTAAAACCTCATAATACATTACTTGTTTGAAGACATCCTGTGACGTGATTGCAGCTGTCTTCTTCACACAAACATCCTCGCTGACAATCATAACCATAGTTTGGATAGCGGCATGTCATGTTACAGAGGGTTCCGTGGTATCCCGGTAAGCATTCTGAAAAATGTCATGACTAGATTAAGATGGGGATAGACATACATAAAGACAGTAAGCAGACGCAAATCTGCAACTGTGCTTCTCTAATCACCTGTTGTCTGCATTTCTACCGTTCGTCTGTCTGTAAACTACATGTATTTACATTTTTGTAGATGTAGATTCATACTTTGACCCCCTGGTAAACGCTTTTGCTTGAAAAGGGTTCAAAGATTGACGTAGAATTTAATGGCACAAATGTTGAATATATTTTCTCCATGAAATAAAATAAGTGTTAATATTTAAGCATCATCGTATAGTGTAGATTCATAATTGTTTAAACCGTGACTTTTGGCCATTAAATGGGCCGCAGAGGGATTTTGAAGTTCGGCTTAAAATGTTATAGGAAACAAGTTTAAATCAAAGTACTTAAGTACTGACGGGAGTTGATTTTATCGATTATCATTTATTCAAAACGAATAAATAAACGATATGTGATTTTGCATGGCAAGAAGTATTAGTAATCGAAATATATCTAAGAAATTGTATGGATCCAGGCAAGATTGTTCAACCAAACGCTCGGCTGTCTCCGTTTATCTACGACAAGCAAGAGAGGCTCTGTTTTGTCGGATATTAACGGAGACAGCAGCCAAGCGTCTGGTTGAACGTGACTACATTGAACTCCAGCGTAGGAATACATACTTTAAAAAATATCTAAACTGTTTGTACAATCTAAAATCTTACTATTTTCATGGTATTAATAAATAAGTTTTCTTGAAAAACAATGCTTCAGAATACATAGCATCGATTTTATCAATTATTTTCAAGAACTAAGTGTTGTCAGCGGTATTGATTTGTGTTTAGGTCCAAACACTGTTTCACTTTCGCTTTGCCCGAGTAAGTGCATAGGAGAGTTGATTAAAATCAACTCCAAAAATGACTCAGAATTAAGCTTTAACAAACTTTGTTATCTTACCCGAACAGTGAGCTGAATTGAACTATTCTTGTCATTTTTGTCCAGTGTCCGTCTTTCTGTTTGTTTTATACATTTTCTTCTTCAAAATTGGCAGTCAGTGTTTACCAAACTCTGAACAAAGCACCCATATATGAAGGAATGTGAAGGTTGTTAAACGTCCTTTATCAAGATCAGTAAATTAAATAGAGGCCAATTTGCCTTAAGGGTCACCTTAGTAGCATATAAGCCATACACAAACTTGTCGAGGAGTCTCATATATTCATTTAGTTGGGTTTCATTCTCGAGTAGAAAAATTATAAATTTGTAATGAGGACCAACTCCTGCCTGAAATCTTTTAAAAAGAACAATGAACCTATATTTTGGCGAAAAACTTAAAGATCAGTTTGAAATCAGTTTTCCTTTGAGGTGTTTGGGAATAAAAATATAATTTTTAAAAATTATTTGCATTAACACGTATACATCCATTTTTGCCCTGCCCTAGAGTTAAAACCCATACTTCAAGGGGACATGAAATTAAAATTCTAGTAGGACTTCCTGGTAAACATAATTATGAAGTCAGTTTTCATACAGCTGTGTGAGAATAAAGAAGAAGATTTTAAAACATTAGCACTATATTGTCATATTGCCCCCCCCCCCCCCCCCCCATGTCATCAACTCCTGACTCCTGTCCATGAGTTGGACAATTTAGGTAGATAAATTAGCGGACATCATAATCATGTATTCAGTTTTTTGCCCACATGTTTTGGAGTAAAGAAGATGTTTAAAGATTTAATTAATACATTTTTACTATATGGCCATATTGGTCCCACCCTAGAGCCTGAACCCCTGACACAGGGGTCATGAATTTCACAATTTTAGTAGAGGGCCTAATGGACATCATAATCATGCATTTAGGTTTTTTTTAACAAATATGGGAGTATAGAAGATTATTTTTGAAAATTTGGCTTTTCTTGTATATTTTGCCCCACTTGTGGTGCCCTGGGGGTGGTAGAGCCACGAATTTCACAATTTAGATTCCTCTTACCATAAAAATGCCTCACACCAAAAATGGTAACAACTAGAACTTTTTTTGTCTTCAACAAAAAGTAAGGGCTTTTCGACAGCCCTAGTTTCCTTTTTTTTTTTTTAATGTCTAAAAAAATTTGTCTGATCTATTTCCAAATTTTCTGAACACCGTGGTATAACCAGTTGCTTAAATAAGAATTCATGGGTAGTGCAGTGTGAAAAGAAAGAAAACTCTAGAACTTAACAAGTAGCTACACATCTAATTTCCAGAAGAATATTTTCAAAAAAATCCTTTCAAAGTAAGTATTCATTCCTTGGACGCAAAACTTGGTATGCTAAGAGTATTTGGCTCTACATTCTTAGAGCAAAGCGAGATAACTCTTCCAAAAAATGATTTTGAAATTTAAACAAGTTATGATCTTTAGGCCCTTCAAACCCCTATACGGAGTCAAAAAGTGGCCCCTTGGACCATAATTTTTAAATTGTACTCTTTATTCTGAACTATTAACCGAAAAGATTTTGAAAAACGGATGAAAAATAAAAAAGATACAGCTAAAGGGCTGTTTTCAACTTTGACCCCTCTAAATCCCTTATTTTTCAAAATTTTAATCCCAAAACCTTTTCCGGTCTCCGTATTTGGTCCCTCATTATAAAAATTAAATATGAAAATAATTACTTAAAAACTGTTTGAGAAAACGTGGCACGCGTGAATTCAGTTTAACATTAAAACACCCATAGACGATTTTTAATCAACTTATAAAACCGGAAGTTCTCAATGGTTTCAAACGAAACTTTATATATATGATAATTATGACAGTTTTAACATTTCCCATTCCTCATTTAACAAATTTGGTGGTTATTTTAATTTTTACTTTTTTCATCCCCCCTTTTTTCATAGTTTGAAGTCTAATATCTCGAAAACAGCAAGAGATAGAAAAAAGTTGTCGCTTACAATTTTGTATATCAAACTATGAAGTATCTAAATCCAAAATTTCATAGTTTATAATTGAAAAATAAAACAGATACAAAGATCTTTTTAATACTTTGTTTTTTAAATGTGTTAACCGGAAGTATATAGACCGGAAGTCCAAAAAGGGACATACGGGAGAACTAAACAATTGCTAATAGAATCTAACATTTAATTTTTATTTTTCTGTTCCGTTTTCAAAATGTCCATGACGAAACTTTGTCGAGAAGAATAATAATAACTAGACCTATTTTTGTCTCCAACAAAAAGGAAGGGCTTTTCGACAGCCCTTAAAATCCCTTATTCAAATTCATCATATTTTTCTCTCAGAATCTGTATATTCAAAATTAGGAAAATATAATGAGCATATACCCACACGTTAACATTTAAGAAGTTAAATGCCCAAAGAAAGACAACTTCAGAATTTTTTTATCCAACTATATCGTTTGTTTACTGAAATAAAAGTTCTAAAATTCATATATAAGAAAGTACTTATTTAAGATTCAAGAGTTTTGGTATGCCAAAAGCTCTAATGCTAATCATTTATTGAGCAAAGCGAGATAACTTCTGAAATTTAATGTTTTATAAATGTGATAAAGTTATCATTTTCAGGCCCTTAAAACCCCTATAAGGAGTCAAAAAGTGCCCCCTCGGACCATATTTTTTAAATTGTACTCTTTATTCTGAACTGTAAACCGAAAAGATTTTGAAAATCGGATAAACAATAAAAAAGTTATAGCTAAAGGGCTGTTTTTAATACTGACCCCTTCAGGTCCCTTATTTTTTAGAATTTTTTTTTCAGGACCTTTTCCGGTCTGTGCATTGGGTCCCTTATTGCAAATGCAAAATATAAAAATATTTGCTTGAAAACTCTTTGAGAAAACGTTACATGCGTGAATTCAATTTAACATAGAAACTCCCATAGACAATTTTCATCGGATCATAAAACCGGAAGTACTCGATACTTTTTAATGAAACTTTGAAAATATCTTACTTACATCTATCTGAACAATTTTTAAAAGTCTTAGAAAATTCCTAAGTTTTTCTGAGTTTTTTATTTTTTCATCCCCCCTTTTCTCAAGTTTGAGGCCTAAAATCTCAAAACTGATAAGAGATAGAAACTCGCCGCCGCTTAACTTTTTAAACAACTCAACATTGTTGATCTAACTCTAAAATTACAACGAATTTCCTTTAAAAATAAAAACAATTTATTGATTCATTTAATTTCTAGTATTTTGCTTGTGTAAACCGGAAGTACCGGAACCGGAAATCCAAAACCTTACATACTGGTGACATTTAAAAATGCTATAAGATTATTGTATAGTTATTTCTCAAATCCTTTCCGTTTTCAAAATATCGCTGACGGAAATTCTGTCGAGAAAAAGAATAATAATAATAATAATAATAAAACATCAGAATAACAATAGGTCTTTTCGACCGAAAGTCGAAAAGCCCTAATAAAACAGAACGAAAACAATAGGTCTTTTCGACCGAAAGTCGAAAAGCCCTAATTAGCCTTGTAGTTTCTAAGAGGAAGTTAAAAATGTTAGGTGCAAACAAATGACGGCATCCTAACATCCAGACATGTCTTAAACCTATTAGAACCCGACACTCTTAAGGAAGCATTTTGGTCAATCGATTATATGTCATATCTAGGTAAGAGTGTTTCGGCGGTATTAATAGCACATGTCATTTCAGAATTGTAATAAGGCCCGCCTCGTCAGGAGTTCACCTGATGCATAAATCAATTAGTCTCTTTGAACTCCATTTGGTTTTAATTTGGATCTAATGATTAGATCACCTGTATTTTTGTGTTTACTGTATGCAACCATAGGAGGTGTTGGGAATACTTTTTTGCAATTCTTCGTCATGTTGTATGTTATCCCAGTATTTCATAAGTCGTACCCTTTACCCTTTAATACATGGGTTCAATTTGGTCACCAAAACGTTTGGTACAGCCTTTTTAGTGTTTTTCTTCTTTTGTTTATTGAGAAGATCCATTCTATTTGCAGAAAGAGCTTCTTGCATAATCGTTTCAATTTCTGATTGTTTGTAACCTTCTTTTTCGATATAAGATTTGAAATCTTTGAAAATATTTAGTAATACAGCTTGATCGCTAGTATTTCTCAGATGTCTGGTACATTCTCCTTTAATTAGGCCCTTGAAGACTGATGAGCTATGAGCACTTTGTCTGTGCTGGTATTGGAGGCTGTTATTAGGTTTGATATATGAGCGAATGTCTAATCGCTGGCTATCTGAGAATCTTGTTTCTTTGTTAATCTTGTTAACGCACTACAGACGACGCACGACGCACGTCGCACGACGACGGACGAAAACGGATAGCAATAGGTCACCTGAGTTTACTCAGGAGACCTAAAAATAAGAATTGAGTTTATTGAAAAAAACATTATTCATATTAAATATTTTCGTTTAAAATATCTCAAAAAGTTAAACACTATGATTGAGATTTTCATATTCGTGAAAATTTATTTATTTAAAAAAACACTTTAAATAAAGTGCAATTTAAAAAAGAGCGATGTATTCGATCAGAAATAAAAAAAATCAGGTTTTGTAATAAAACTATAAAATAATATATCTTAGTTTTAATTTTCTCTATCAATTAACCAAACGCAATAAAAAACCGAATTATGAAAGCACTTAAAAATTTAAAGTCATTTAACACTTTAGTTAACTTTATGCTTCTAGCATTATAATCCAATGAGATTAATTTTCAAATTTTGGAAAAACAAAATGCTATACAAGAATAATTGTGAGCATTTTTTATTTTTTTTTAAATTTGCAGTGCATTTTTTACAGTTTTTAAAAGAAATGGGTAAGATATGACTAACAGAAAATCTGCATAAAAGATACATGTAGTTTATATGCAAGTTTATACAAATCATGATCCGCGGGGTATTGTGGGACCACAATAAGGATTGAATGTTATTACAGGAATAGTAAGAGAAAATTCTTTAAATATACCGGTTGCAATTTTTACAAACAAATTCTAATACCGCTTTTATGCGATATTTTATTACAACATAAATGCATAATGTAGCTAAACCAAAAAGCATATATTTTTTTTCAATATATACAAATCTAAAAAAAAATACTTTTTCCATCACATCCAGTGGTGTGATCACATTGCTCTTCCTTGCACAAACATTGTAACTGGCATTCTTTCCCATAGTTTGGAAAGCGGCATGTCATGTTACAGAGGGGTCCGTGGTATCCCGGTAAGCACTCTGAGGAAGTACAATGATGAACTATACTTATATGCCAATAATAACTTTAAAATATTAATAACAAAGCAGGTTGTTTATAAACATAACATATCAAATTTGTAGAGTTAGAAAGTAAATTCTAAATATAAAAACAAACATACTGCATACACTTTTTGTTTGAAAATTAGACAATCTATATATACAAAACTTAAGGAGATTTAAAATCGTTGATATTTTAAGTGTTAACTATTGTACATTTAATATGGGGTTGTTTTACAAAGACAATTTTATAATGGAAAGAGTGATTAGTCTGTTAAAACAAACTATCTTTGAAACGTAATAACATTCTGAAAAAACAGTAATTATGATTTAAAGAAAAAAAGATTTTAACCAGAATAATTATAATGAATGAAATTATTAAATTGAATATTGGTACAGCTTAGTTGTTATCTTCAATAGCATGTTATCTTCAATATTGTTTTATATATTGTGGAGGAGGAATATTTGTTTTTATCATTTTGATCAAATGTAAAAGACTATTACTGAAGATAAAGGCAATATTGACTCCATCTTATAATTAACAATAATATGTTTGAAGAATACAGTAATCGAGATACTTACCTTTTGCATGAAGAATCCTGCTCTGAATTAAATTTAGAAAAAATATCAAAGTATACTCTAATAACATTGCTAATTGATGAATAAAATTTTTACATCAAGAGAATCAGGATAACCACAACCATTTATTCTATTTTAAAGGAAAATGAATGTTATGTTCAAAAGTTTCCTTATTTTTGAGGAAATAAAAACAAAATCGAGGATTTGTTCAAAATTCTGATTTAACAGTCTAACATTGGTATTTTGCAAGTGACGTGCTTAAATTAAGTTGAGTTTTAGTTTAAAACAATTGAGTTTATTAGTTAAAGCATAGAACTATTTTATATCATTTTAATTGAGATTCCTTGAATTTACAAAACATAATGTTCTCTCATTGAAATCCTTTTGGAATACCAAGCAGAAATGTAAATATAACTATACTAGGTCGCTCTTCCACCACATCTGCAAATCCAAAGCTTAAATACATGTGTATTAAAAGAAATAGCTAGTGTGACACCCTAGTTATATACAGAGTCTTCATGTGTTCTGCAGAAACCCTTTTATAAATAATACACTGATGGACAGCAAAATCCGTTATAAAACTTGTATTCTTCCTTAAAATATCAAAATGTGGCTCCGCTTTATTTACTTAAAATCTATGTGAAGTGGACCCTCAGGTCTTGGCAAGTACAAAGTTTAAATATATTTTGGTGCGAATTTTGGATTTTAGGATTTTATCCTCATCATTGATTAATTAATGTTATGAAGAAAAAACGAAATTGAAAATTAGCTATGGTGCATTATTTATTATATTCTAAACAAACGTCAGTTTTCAATTGAATCATTTGATTATTATTGCATTGTTTATAAAATTTGAAAATCAAAGGGAGTTTCCAAATTTTTACAAGGATTTTTTATCATTAATTAAACTATAAGTGCAAACAAACTCACGCTTACAATCAAATCGATGGGAATCATATTATGTTATTATGTAGCATAGAGCAAAGTGAATTCTGAGTAATTCACAATACATATATTATAAATACGTTACATTATGGTAAACTGAAGCTTCAAAACAAAATAGAAGAATATCTTGCATGTACTACATGCTGTTAAGCACTAGGTCTGCCATGAAAAGAAAAAGCATTGGCTTGAGGAATTGGTGGGACTTTATGATACAATGTATGTAAGTAAGTAAATTTGTACAAACAATACATTTTTATCCATTATTTTCTAAGTAACCATTTGTCAGCCGCATGGTTTACTGAAATCAAAAAATAAACAGGCGAACACGTAGTCAAGACACAACTATGAACAAAATCCTCACGTTACTAAATAGAACTCTTTCATACAATCTCTCATTCATACTCATACACGCTTGATTGGTAACGTGAGCCAAATAGAAATATACTAATACTTCATACCCGAAAAAAGTTTTTAAAAATATCCTTAAAATTGCATGGATCTCACTTTCTGAAAAGATTTTTGAATTATTTTTCTTTAACTGAAAATCAGTGTGACAATTACATTCTTTTGGCATATGTGGTGCTGATACATGTTGAATTATTCAGGAAAAAAATAACCATGCAAACCCTTTATGATAAACTTTGTACTTCTTAAATCAAAAAGAAAATATAAGTGATATTTTATTATTCTTATTTTGAAACACTGAACATAATTATACTAAATTTGATCATTGACTCATATACATGTAATATGTAATAAAAACAATCAAATTACATGAACGTTAAAACCCGTTTCATTGTTGCCGTAACAAACTGTAATTTTTAAAAAACCAAATAATTGAAAAAAAAGAAGTTTTCAATCCATTGTTAGGCAAAAGTCAAATCAAAACACTGGTTTTAAAATCAACTTTTTTTAGACTGCATTTGTCAATAAACATTTTGTTTTAGGATGGATCTTTTAAAAAGTAAGTTACGGCCTAAATTGTTTCTCACATCTGCACGATCTGGTCATAATAACGCCGCGTGTATGTCTCAGGGTATGTTTGTTCAACTTTCTTGCACAATTGAATATTTAACTTGAATATTGAATAATGTGAAATATTTTAGAAATCAGGCGCTAAAACAAAGTTTATGATAAGTATGCAGTATTCCTAATATGTTATATGACGCAGAGCTGATATTTGATATGATTTTAAAATTACCTGTTTTCCCTGACTTAAATCCCCTTTCCATGTGTATGAGAAACTAGCCTGATCGCATCTCTTTCTGGGAGGAGATAAACGCATGTTTCATGTTATCAAACTATTTTGGTGTGAAAATAAGAATCAGTAAATTGTATAAAAATATTTTTTCAGACCACATTTTTTTTACATCAACATAGTCAGTGAATAAATTTACAAACGTGTTTACCCAATAAATATCTTATGCACAGTTCCCTCGACTAGGTCCAAATTTACTTTCGGTTGAAAAAGGAAAATTGCATTGAAAAATAGAATTTTCCGCGTTGTTCACGAATGCTAAGGAACATATTTCTAACCTCATACAAGGAGTTTTAATTGCATTAATTTTTCAAATACATCACTTCGTTGCAAAATATTGGAGATATGCCTGATTATATTACCCACATTACATCATAGAATAGAAATAATGGGGTTTGAGTTCATACATGTAAATACATTCTAAATACATGTATATAATCATCAATATACAGAAGGAAGTTTTTAAAATTTATTTAAAGCAATGAATTATGGTATTAGCTTTCTCAATTTTTCAATTCCTATATACATTTTCTTCATGTAACTATCATGGTATCTGATATGAAGAATATTTTAGAACTGCATGTAAGCGTCAATAATAACGCCACTCTTTTTTTCAAATGTTAAAAAAAACCACTGCTTGTCTAATTTTCATTTCCGATTATCATAGTAACTTATAAATACATTTCTCTTCTTGTTTAAAACGATGATTATTAAAAAGAAGATGAAGAAAATGGTTCCGATGACGCAAATGCTAATCAACATAGCTTTATGTGATGAATTCAGCTTTGACCATGTGGATTTGTCGTTTAGAAGTCCTGTAAGGAGAGAGAGAAAAACTTCAATGTTTTCTTGTAAAGAATGTCTTATTTAAGAGATGGATAGATAGATAGATATATAGATAGATAGATGGATAGATAGATAGATAGATAGATAGATAGATAGATAGATAGATAGATAGATAGATGATAGATAGATAGATAGATAGATAGATAGATAGATAGATAGATAGATAGATAGATAGATAGATAGATAGATAGATATGTGAAACATAGATACATGTACATAGAATTATACGTTCATACCGTTCTTTATAGTTTTATGCTGATAAGAAACATACATTATATTTATTTTTGACATGTTCAGCGGAAGATATGTCTTAATTTGGACTAAATAACAAAAAATAACGGGTTGAATACATCGTAGAATGACAAACATAAAACTTTTTAAAATTATACATGTGATTCTATTTGTAAGAACGATAAAACGATTGTTTTAGGAAAGGATATACATAATTAATTAACTTTCATATAAAGCAAAGAAAAAAAAATTATTTGATTGCGCCCATGAGAAAAAGGTCCTTATGACGTTTTGTATAAACAGAGAAATAACATAATAAAGAAATGACGTTACGTAAAAGAAAAAAACTTGTCTGATAGCCAGGTACAATACAGTGGCGCTGTAATTTTGTTAATTTGTTTATGAGCACGTGTCTTAATAGCAAGGCCCTAGAATGCAGTATCTTTTATAATAAATAAAATGAACATATTTATATTGTTTTTAATATTTTACTCATAACTCACGATCGAATGTAGATTCCGTGCTTGTTTGATACGAACAAAAGAAAACTCTTGATCATCGGCATAAAAAAAAACTTGTAGAGAATAACACGATTGAACAATTTACATTCTGGAACAATTTACATTGTGGTACTTAATCTGATATTGAATGTATTGAATATAAATTAATTTTAAAATTACCGGTAAATAAGAAATCATTATATATATTCGCGACTGCGTTTTCGCTGCCGATTGTAACTTGTTGATCCGCCCGTCAGCATCTGTTTACTCGCGCCGACTTTAACTTCTTTGTTTTTTTTACTGGTCTACCATTTTCATCTAAAGCCTCTGAATCTCTGACGATTCGGGTTCAAAAACATGCTTACCAATCTGGATGAAACCCATAGCCTTTTTATTGCACGGTAAATACTTAAATCACTGTTTATAAGGGCATTTATATATGATCACGTCGAAAAACAAGAAAGATAATCCACTTCTGTAGAAAATACCATGAGGTTCCGCCCTTGGAAATTGGTAATAAAAAAGATGATGTTTAATATATTGTATCTGTTCAATATTTATTAGTGTTATTTTAAATTAAGTTACAGAGACTAGTGAATGAATTATTATTAAAAATATGTGTTTAATTTATAGGTTGATACTACATGTAGATTTAGTCGTTTATCAATTGATATAGCTCGATATTATTCCAAACTGTAAGATTCTGTCATTTTGGTTGATTTTTAAAATAGATAATAAATGAAATTTGATCAATGTATTATGAAACTAAATTCTTAGTATGAATAATAACCTTTCAATTTAGCTTCATCATTTTTTGTACTGTAACTTACAGTTATTTAAGTTAGAATTTTTAGAAGAAGTTGTTCATGGAATATCATTAGTTTTTTTTTTAAGTCCGTCTATTATACTATTTTCATTGCATCTATTTCATAAAGATTAGATATACACTCTAAAAATTGTTTTAACTGAATGCTATAAATAAAAGAAAATGTTTACAATAAACTACAAAATGTGGTGCATACATATTTAAGCGCAAAAGCAAATGCAAGTTAACTTTACTATTGTCATTTAAGTGTTGCAAATATGAATTAAAACAATATTAGCACCACCTTATTTTTGCCCCCGCTCTGTTTCTCCTGTGGTCAGCCAGTAATATATATTTAGGCAAAAAAAGCAGTATTATTTAATAGGTGCCGATCAGATCATTTAGAATAAAAATTGAAATAAAATATTTTTTCAACTCTTCAATAGTTTCAGTGCTACAAAATTGTAAAGAACAAAGAAACATTTAATCGCTACTTTCTCTGTGTTATCAAAATGTGTTCAAAACAGCGTACATGTTTATTTTAATAATTAATGATTAAATATTAAAAGAATTTTTAAAAGCCATTTTCACTTCTGAAATTCAGTTTACAAAACCTATTATTGATCTAATATTTAATTACGTATTATTTAAAGCTAGCACTGATTACAAGTTCGTGCAAAAAAATTAACAAAAATATATAATTGATTAGATTTTTTTTTCAAATTTAAATTAGTTGTCCAAAAGTTTATGGAGCTTGATTTTTTTAAATAAATATACATTTTTGGGGGAGGGGGAGGGGTATTGACCCACTTGGAAAAAATTCCTAAATGACAAAGGGTAAATACATGTAAATTGTGCGTACAGCATCTAAGATAATATGTAAATAGCAATAAGAATATAACCTAATATTCCATGGAACAACTCATTGTATTAACATGTGTACACATTTTTAGTCATTACATTCTAATTAAATTTAGACGCAAACTATAGTTTTTATTAACCCTTAGAGTATCTATCCTGTGCCCGATTTTATTCTTTGACAAAATCACATTATAATTTATTGCTCCGGGAAATTGTTAATCTATTTAATGAACAATTTGGCCTTGACAAAAATAGTGGGTGCTTCCAAAACATTAAGAAAATGCTACTAGAGAAGAAAGTCTAAAACTTTAGTGTTTGTATTGAGATTTCAGGAAATGAAATGCGAGCGGAGGGGATAATTAATTAAGGTTCACATCCATTAAAATGGGGCCCCTTTTTTTTAAATCCACTACGCTTTAATCCTTCATACATGCAGTAAACTTTAACACAAAACAAAAACAAGTGCTCGTTTAAAATATGAAACAAATCTACAATATCAGCAACGTTACATATTGATTTACACATAATAGTAAACATAATTAATCATGTTAAGAGTTTTATTTATGGCAATAAGCGTGGGATGAAAGAAACATACGTTTCGACCCTGAACAAATTTAATTGAATTCAAAATAAAGTATATATCATTTATATTTTGACTTAATAAATATTAATTTTTTTTAACTTTAATTTTAATTTAAACACATTTACGAATTTATTGAAATGAACATGTATCTGTATTACACATTATCATGTTTACTTTCAAGATATAGTCCCCATTTAGTTTTGTAGTTGTCTCTGCTAATCTTCAGACTCTCGAGATCCATGCCAATCTTGCGAAAATGATTATCATTATATGGATATAAACTTTCAGAACTTGGTGAAATCATTGTATCTTTTATTGATACAAGTAGGAGCAAAATAATCGGCTCGACTTATCTCTCTAAGAGCAAAACATCTCGCAATCGTACTAAACTTGCTGCGTATTTTCATAAACTGGAATGCTGGGGGTTGGGGGGTTGGGGGGTTGGGGGCAATCGCAGCAAACACACTACCGCTTGTTTTAAAAATGCGACTTTTCATTTACACGATTTGATTGCAGAATTTACGTTTTTAATTAAAACACATTTAGGTAAATTATTACGGACTACAAAATATCCAAGCAACATAGAATTAAGCAAACCATGACGAATTAAAAACGAATCAACGTAAAATACGACAACCATTGATAAGAAGAATAAAGAGGTTAAAGCAAAATGAGAAAAAAAAAGATCGACTTTTGGCGAAGTTTCTTTTTTCATAAAGCATACACAGGAATCCAATGCGCATATACATGTAATAGCACCATACATTTTTTAAAATGCCATGTTCATTGTTATTATTGACAATAAATAATTTTAAAAACATTCTTTGAATTGCACAATGACATGTAATTTATAAAATCAGTTCTTTACTAGACTAAGATATGATATATTCAGAAAAAATGAAAGTGCGTTAAAAAGATTTCATAGTTATCGTGACAGTTACATTTTCAATGTGCACGTGCACGGAGCCCATTACATGTATATAAAAAAAATATTTTTTGATTTATATGATTGTATTAATATTAAAAGTTATTAATAAGTTATCTAATAAGAATTTAGTAATGATATCTTCAACAGCAAAGATTATAATAAATAAAACAATGGGACTATATACCTAACAAAAAATGACGTTGATCAAATCATAATGTAACGTCGCAAAGTGTACAACGTCAAAGGTAAAATATAACCTTATTTCTAAATGCCAAATAAAGATAACTATAGTTATTGGATCTTCATGAAACTTCATAACTTTAATCGTCTGACATATATAAGTATAAATCCATAAAGATATGGAATTGTGAAAAAAATGCCATAAGGGCCCTTATCTCATAGGCGCAATCATTTATCGAAATTCTCAATAATTTATTAATTTCATTTTATTTGTTTCACATACTGTTCTATGCTGTTTAGATGAGAATACACGATATGAAAACATGTGTATAAAGATGTAATCGAGCTTGTTAATAAAAATACCTGACGTTGTACAGCCAGAGAAAGAATCACAATGTTGCCACTCACACGAACAATTTGATCGGCAGCCTGCACCGTATGATGGAAACTGACATGTAGAATTACAACTAGGTCCAAAATATCCCTTCGGACATGCTAAAAACGGCAGAGTAATAATGTTAACACTGAATAATAGTTATAATAAGAATAAAAATATCTTTGATTTTTTTATCGATAGGATTATGTTTTTTTAATAATCGTTTTTTGATTTATTATTTTTATTATTGTATCCCAATATATTAGTTCAATATATTTCACTTTACAAAAACTTAATATAAAGTGAAATCTAAGAAATTCGGTGTGACCGAACAAAAATAAAAAGTCAGGTTTTGAAGAAACATTATAGAACAATTTATTAAAGTTTTAATTTTCTTTGTAAAAATGAAACCACTGAAACATTTATGGTCATAAACACTTTCTGTTAATTAACTTTATTATGCTTTGATTAAATTCTTATGATGTCAGTTATCACATTTTGGAGATAATAATAACTGTGATCATATAAAAAAATTTTCGCATTGTATTTTGTAAAATATCTATAGAAAGGAATAAGATAAAACAAACAAAGTATGCAAAAAAGTTACATGTACTTTTTACAGAAGTTTTATCAATCCTGATCCCTGTGGTATGGTCGGAATGCCAAAAGGGGTTGGGATTGAATTTGTATATAGAAATAAAACAAGAAAATGTTGCAGTTCTTACAAACGAGTTCTACCAGCGCTTTCATGCGTATTGTATTCTATCATATCCAACCAAAAATGCATATTTTTCTCCAAAATAGACCAATCAAACATTACTTTTCAAAACACATCCAGTGATATGATCACAATTCTCTTCCTCGCACAAACATTGTAACTGGCATTCTTCCCCATAGTTTGGATAGCGACATGCCATGTTGCAGAGAGGTCCGTGGTATCCTGGTAAACACTCTGCTAAAGTACAATGATTCAACATACTCATTTGACAATCTTAGTTTAAAAAACAGGTTGAAAGTCACTTCTAAATCTAAATGCATACATTGACTTTGACGACATTTGCATAAAAAATTTGTTTAAAAAATTATTGATTTATGTATCTAAAAACTGTGATTTGGTATTTTTGATATTTTTTACCTATTGTATATATGTCAAATGGAGTAGATTTAAACAGTATTTAAAAATAAAAACAGTTTAGAGACTGTAAAACAAATTGCTTTGAATTCGAAACAAACGTTCTCCATTTTCACTTGAGTGATTATATTGATTAAATTCATTAAATTGAAAATTTTTATCTACAATATTGTTTCATACATTTATGCTGTAAAACAATATTTGTTTTATAATTTGAATCAAATGTAAAAGATTCTCTGAGTTTTACTAAAGAGAAAAAACTAGCATTGCCTCTATTTTAAAATTTTATCTGTTTGAAGAATATATAATATAATTACTTACTATACGCAAAAATAATCCTGTTCTGAAGTAAATTCAGAAAAAGTATCAAAGTATACTCTAATAACATTGCGAATTCATGAATCAAACTTTTTCATCGAGGACCAGGAAAACCAGAACCAATTATTCTCTTTTTAAGGAAAGTAAATATTTTGATATGTTTCCTTGTTTTTGAGGAAACAAATACAAAATCGATGATTCGTTCAAAATTCAGATTTAACAATTTAACACTGGTATTTTGCAAGTGACGTGATTAAATTAAGTTGAGTTTCAGTGTAAAACAATTGGGTTTATTTTAATCAAATGTTATTTTTTTTTTATAATTTTCATCCTTTTAATGAAGAATAGTTAAAACATGGAAATCTTTTTATATAATTCAAATTGATATTTCTTGTATTTACAAAACATGATGTTGTCTCATTGACATTCTTTTGGAGTATCACCCAAAACTGTAAATAAAATTATACGAGGGTGTTCCATTTTCTGACTCTAAATCATCTTCCACCACATCTGCAAATCCAAATTTATAAATAATACAGAAAAACTGTTTTAAAACTTGTATACTTCCTTAAAATATTAAAATGTGGCTCCGCTTATTTTTTTTACTTAAAATCTATGTGAAGTGGACCCTCAGGTTTTGGCGAGTACAAAGTTTAAATATGTTTTGGTGCGAATCTCGGATTTTAGGATTTTGTTTAACCGATAATTGACTAATAAACGTTAAGAGGAAAAAAAGTCGAAATTGAAAATTAGCTCAGATTGTTTATTATATCCTACACAAACGTGAGTTCTCAATTGAATCAGTGTATTGTTAATAAAATGTGAAAATCCCAGCAAGTTTAATGAAATATTCAAGACAAAAATAACGATGCAAACCCTTTATGATACACAATTAATTTGTACTTTTTAGATAAAAAGAAAATTTAAGTGATATTTTATTTTATTTTGAAACACAGAACATATTATACTCATGATAATGAACTCATATAACATGTTATAAAAACCAGCAAACAACTTGTACGTTAGAACCGTTTATCATTGCTACTGTAACAAAATGTTATTGTTAAAAAACCAAATATTTACAAAAAAAGTTTCCAATCCATTGTAAGGCATAAGTGAAATCAAAATAGTTAACACTGGTTTTAAAATCAATTTTTCTTTATTAGACTGCATTTGTTACTGAACATTTTTTTTTAGAATGGATCTTTTTAAAAGTAAATTACCGCCTTAATTCCTTCTAACATTTGCAAGATCTGGTCATAATAACGCCGCGTGTATGTCTCAAGTTATATTTGATCAACTTTTTCGCCTAATTAAATATGTAACTTGAATATTGAATAATGTGAAATATTTTAAAAATCAGTAGCATATGCGCTAAAACAAAGTTTATTATAATTGTGCAATATTCCCAATGAGAATGACAAAGAGCTGACGTTTTTTTAATTTTAAAACGACCTGTCTTCCCTGACTAAAGTCCCCTTTCCATGTTTATGAGAAACAAACTGATCACATCTCTTTCTGAGAGAAGACAAACGTGTTTTTCAATGTTATCAAACTATTTCGGTGTGAAAATAAGAATCAGTAAATTGTATAAAAATATTTTTTTCAGACCACTTTTTTACATCAACATACACCGTGAATAAATTGACAAACGTGTTTATCCTATAAATATCTTATGCACAGTTCCCTCGACTAGGTTTAAAGTTACTTTCAGTTAAAAAAGGAAAATTGCATTAAAAAAAAATTTCCGCGTTGTTTATGAATGTTAAGGAACATATTTCTAACCTAATGCAAGGAGTTTTAATTGCATTAATTATTTAAATACACCACTTCGTTGCTAATTTTTGGAGATATGCCGAAATGTATTACCCACATTACATCATAGAACATAGCAAATGGGGTTTGAGTTCATACATATCTTAATATATAATCATTGAATATACAGAATGAAGTTATTAAAATTGATTTAAAGCAATGAGCTGTGGTATAATTAGCATATCTCAATTCCTAAATACATATTAATCCTTTTCATTTAACTATCATGGTATCTGATATGAAGAATTTTTTAAGATTGCATGTAAGCGTCAATCAAAACTTCAGTCTTTTTTCCAATGGCTGAAAAAACCATAGCTTGTCTAGTCTTCATTTCCGATAGTAACTTATGACTACATTTTTCTTCTTGTTTAAAACGATGATTATTAACAAGAAGATAAAGAAAATGCTTCCGATGATGCAAATGCTAACAAGCATGGCTTTATGTGATGCGTTCATTTTTGACCACGTGGATTTGTCGTTTAGAAGTCCTGCAAGAAGAGAAAAAATTCAATGTTTTTTTTTGTAAAGGATGTCTGATTTCAGATAGATAGATAGGTAGATAGATAGATAGAAATACAGATAGATAGATAGATAGATAGATAGATAGATAGATAGATAGATAGATAGATAGATAGATATACAGGTAACTCTTGATAGCTCGAAGTCCATGGGACCGAGGAAAAAGTTTGAGGTTTCAAGAGTCAAGAGACGATCGACATGTCATGTATGTGATTACTATGTATCACCCATTGTTCCCATTTACGGGTCCTTCACGAGCTCTAAGAAGTTGTTCAGCAATAATCATTTTAATGACAATAATGCTGATCAGCATGATGTTTACAGTTTAATAGTTCTAAAATTTGTCCATGGATCAATATTATCTTTTCGTCTTTTCAATGCATTTTAAAATTATCGTAAAACGGTTGGTGTTGGTTAAAGAATAGGTATCGGTGTGGCCAATCATCAAACAATTATCACCTTGCAGGACAAGTGTCGCCTGAATAAACAACCCGTAACACGGGGCTCGCGTCTAACGCCTGGAGCCATTTAAATGACCAAGTAGGTGTTAATTAGGTATAGCACTTGGAGATACACGGCAACTTCGAGGTATCGAGAGTAAAAAACTATAGATTATGTACAACGAGACTGCAGTTTGACTTTGAGGGATCAAGGGTTTCGAGAGATCAAGAGTTTGAGAGATTCTCTAAGTTATTTAGGGAAAAATATCGGGACCCTAGACTCACTTCGAGCGATCAAGAACTTCGATCGATCGATGTTCGAGCCATCGAGAGTTACCTGTAGATAGATAGATGGAGAAAGATCGATAGATGGATACGTACATACATACCTTTCTTTGAAGTTTTAAGTTCATAAGAAACATACATTATATTTATTCCTGACGTGTTCAGTGGAAGTTCCGTCGTCCAATACGTCTTATTTTTGACTAAATAGCAAAAATAACGAGTTGAATACAACGTAGAATGACAAACATAAAACTTTTTAAATTATACAATCGATTCATATTTGTAAGAACGATAAAACGATTGTTTTAGACGGGGGTATTCATAATTAACTTTAATATATTGCAAAGAAAAAAAGAAACATTTATCGAAATAATTTATAAATTTCATTTGATTTGTTTCAAATACTGTTCTTTGTCGTTAAGATGAGAATACACAACATGAAAATGACTATAAATATATAATCGAGCTATAAATATATAATCATGCTAGTTCATAAAAATACCTGAAGTTGCACAGCCAGTGATAGAATCACAATGTTGCCACTCACACGAACAATTTAACCGGCAGCCTGCACCGTATGATGGGAACTGACATGTAGAATTACAACTAGGTCCAAAATATCCCTTCGGACATGCTAAATAAACCAGAGTAATAATGTTAACACTGAATAATAATTATAATAAGAATAAACATATCTTTGATTTTTTTTTCGATAGGATTATGTTTTTTTTAATAATCGTGGTATATGAACTATACATCATTTTTTGATTTTATTTTTTTTTTGTTTCCCAATATATTAGTTCAATATATTTCACTTTACAAACACGTAATATACGCATTACTTTTCTGTTCACATCCCGTGATATGATTACAGCTCTCCTCATCACACAGACATTCTGACTGACAGTCTTTTCCATAGTTAGGATATCGGCATGCGAAGCTGCAACTCTGTCCAAAATACCCTGATAAACACCCTAATATAGGAAACAATTCAAAATAATACAATTGTAAAGAATTCATCTAAAATGTTTTTAGTTTTACCTTTTTCCATTTTATATCGTATTATTTAAATGACATCTTCACTAGTTTTTAAAAATTTTAAATAGTAACAGAATAACATTCTCGGAAAAGAACCGTTGAATGGGTGTCAAGCATCCATGAGATGTCATGATTTTCCAACAGTGACAATAATTAAAACTTTCAGTGAAGGAAGTTGATATTGGTGTACATAATTTTTACTTTTAATATCACTTTAGAATAAATGTCCCAAATAAATCATCTTTAAACAGAACTATCTTTTTAAATTTTAAAATTTGAAATAAATTCTCAGTTCTGAGGAATGTAAAAAAAATTGTTGAGATACATGTACATGTACCCTCCCGTGTTTCATCGTAATACATACCAGTACAAACGGTTAGATTGAATTGATTCGAATGGTAACTCTTACAGCATTTTGGTGGTCTACAATATCATAAAAAAGTTTTATCATAAACACAGATAGTCCTTGATTTTGGAAAAAAAGAACAACTTTTAATTGTATGTAACGTTATATCACATAAAAGGAAGCAAAATAATTTTAATTTAATAAACGCAATGATTAAGTGCGCTGAGTGGTCGGATAATTGACAATAAGATCAATCTTGAAGTTTTGAAAACGATTTGTTAAGCTTTAAACTTGTATTTAGCAAAGAAAATTTCAATATCTTTTAACTTTAAAATTTGAAGCTTTCCTATATTTTTATACAGGCTTCTTCTTCGGGAGATTTATTTATTATAAAAATTGACAAGGCTATCGAACCCTCTTACAGAAATAACAAACCACAATACTTACGGTAGGCATGTACTACTCGTATCATGCCCTTCATTGACATATATGTTGGCAAAGAAAATAAAGACAAATACAGTCAACATTTTCCATAGAAAAAAGTCCATTTCACTTGAAACTGCTAACACCAAATTTTAGACACTATCAGATAATGTTTCCTTATTCAAGAGGAAGCAAATGCAAAATCGAAATTTCAAATTAACTTGGAGCCGTGTGATATCTCTAAAGTGTCATGGACCATTTTAAGTGCAAATCAAGAATAAATTAGTAATGAACGCTTTTAATCAGCAGAAATATTGAAATAAATGTTTCAAATTTATTTTTATCAGATACGCTGAATGAGTACTGTTCATGTCTTTTTCATACTTTCATTTTTCCTGATATTAATATCAAACCTAATCACATTCACTTACGTTTAAGTATTTTCGATAACGTATTCAATCTATGGATACAGATTTGTTTACACACCAGGACAAAGTCGCATATTTTTTTATTTGTGGTTAAAAAAAAAACAATTATTAATTTTATATGAAATCTTCCAAAAATTTACCACGGAAATAATTGCCAGGATTTTTTAAAAAGATTACATTGCCTGTTAAAGGGTATATGATGATAAAATTGCAGTTTTCACTTTTGATAAATGTTTCCCTTTGTTTGATTCTGTAATTATAAAAATAATATTGAAGGCTACAATTTATGTACAAAATGACGTAAAAAACCCATTGACATTCCGTTGAAACAAAATTGGCACAAGGAAAAAGACTAAAATGGAAATACAGCCATTTTTTTAAACAAAGAACACAAATCTGAAAGACAATTTCGCTGCACATATTATTTTATATCATTAAAATAAAATATGCTTATAAAAGATAAAAGATAATAATCGCTCAAAAAACTTAAAATTACTTAAATCTATCGTTAAAATTATTAATTTGTGTAATTAAGAAATTTTGGTAGCAGTGAAATATTGAAGTATCAAAAGGATTCGCTTATTTATTAAATTGACCCTTTGATAATGGAATATATATATAAATATATATATATATATATATATATATATATATATATATATATATATATATATATATATATATATATATATATATATACTGAAATTGCAGTTGATTAAGATTATTTTAAAGAAAACACCCCAAATCCCCTTCCTTTGAGTATGTTACAATGGAATAGTGGAAAGACATACACCCATAAAAAACATGAAAGCACTGTCCATCCATGATGAAATTAAAATCACTACCAATATTGTAACACATTTGAAAATTATCTCTCTCTCTCTCTCTCTCTCTCTCTCTCTCTCTCTCTCTCTTGTATATTAAGAATATTAGTTTGGACTGCTAAAAAATAAAAGATACACATGTATTTTTTCATTATTCCACTTAATGTATCCTAAGATAAAGATTGCCAAACAATCTTTCAGTCCGAGCTCCAACTGCTACCGTAAAACGTTTATTTTAATATAGCTTTGAAGATTTTCAAACCTGACAAGATGCATTTGAATGATGGACCCTTTGAAACTTTAATGATCCAAAGTGCATGAGCAATCTTTTGACTGTGTAATCTGGGGAAATATCTATATTTAGTTTAAATTTAATAACCGCAACGTTATACCATAATTGTTTATTGTTATGCATGTACTTCTGTGTCTCTAGTTCATACCTGATATTGTACAATGCCAAATGTCTATAAGTATCAATTAACTTATATGATAAGTTGTTCATAATGCCATAATTATGATTATATATGAACACATAAAGAATGAATCTTGAACAATGTATAAGTCATGAAATTTGAATCTGAAAATGAACATGAACCTGTAGATAAGTTAAAGTGTGTTTCATATTTGAAACACTTGCAAAATCTCTTTATTTAGCTTTACTTTTTAAAAAATATTTTTTACTTTTCACAAAAAAATGGTAATGCATTACTTTACCCAATTAATGGTAATGTAATGTATTACTTCAAGAAAATAAAGTAATAGTAATGGTAATTGAAGGTCCACATTCATGAAGTAATGGTAATGTAATAAATTACTGTACAATGTAATTTGCCCCAAGCCATATATACGTGATGTTAAGGTTTTTTTATGAAGGTCGTAAAGCATCATGAAAACTCTGTTCATGACAAACGCATTATTTATAGTTTTTTAAAAATATATTTACTAAAGGGTGTGAATTTTGTTATAGCAATGGTGTTGGCAATACAATATTTCCGCTTATTTCTTGTGTTTTATCAGCATTATTTTTTCGTATTCATAAAAGCCATATTTCCACTTTTTTCTCGTGTTTTATCAGCATTATTTTGTCTTATTCATAAAATAGAGTCATTGTTATTTAACTCAAACATAATACGGAAATAATGCAATAGCAATGGATTTAATTATCCACAACTAAATTACATTTGAAACTACATGTTTTAGAAAAGAAAAGTCTTCTAAACGATGTTTATTCATTAAAATAACAGTAACCAAATCTTCGTAACAAAGCACTTCAATTGTTTGTAACATTTAAATTGTTTGCGCAATATTTTATATGATACATTGATTTTACATTCATGTTGAAAGAAAAACTATGTACATACAAACACGTTCTACCAGTGTGATAATTGATTCGCATAGAGGTCAACGTTAGTCCTTTTTATTGTACATTTTATTTGTATGATTTTATTGTATATTAACACACGTCATAGTGTATGAACATGAAGTGAATAATCAATTTACTAGTGTTAAACGGTTATACGTTAGATGAAAGTAACTGAGTATCAGACATTTTTGTTGTTATTTTGCTATCGAAATTGGAGAGAGTACGTTAAATATGTAGATTGCATAGACTTGACTTTGAAATAAAATCCAGTGATGAGAATAAAAACACTCATCAATATGCAGACACTGATGAGCATCATTCTGTTGATAGATCGGTCAGTCATGTGTTGATTCAACGTCGTACAATTGTGCAGCTCACCTGAAAATGTATTCATTTGTAAATATTGTTATATTAGAAATGAACGTATACAATTCTGTATGCACGAAAAAAATAGAATAGAGCAAACGTTTTCAAATTTATTTGTGAGAGCACAATCTGTTTATAAAATGATTTCTAATGTTTCAGACCACAATTTGATCAATAATTATTTATTCAATAAGTTATTTTCTAATTAAACGGTAACAATTATAAACAAAAAATTAAATTCAATGATTAATAAATTATTTAGAAAGTATTTGAGGGTTCTTTGTCTTTTTTGGTATACATTATGAAGTGTAGTAAACAGTTTTACATATACGCATTATTGTACATTGTAAGATGTGATGAAACAGTGTGTACATTAACACTTGTTAATCTCTTAGACACAATAGAACCGACCTTTACATTACGTTCAGAGGGGCACATATGTGGTGGATTTACAAAGTTTTATGAAAATATGCTTACAGATTTGTTTAACTTATTATAAGCGTTAGCTTAATTAACGTTCAGTCGACACCTTAAATCATTATTATCGATATTTTTCCTAAGTCAATTGCATTTCATTAGATTCGACACAAAATAGTATTGTCAGGTACAAGCACATAGTTAAATCATGCTACTCCATTTCCTCCGTCATAATTTTTAACGTAAAGGTATAAAAATTATAAAGGATCTGTCATGTCATCTGTGTTATTGAGCGGGTAAGTGGGTTTTTTTCCTATCAAACGACCTAACAATTAAATATTTTATTATCGAGTAATAAATACTAAACTCTCGATTTAGCAAATCCATTTACCAGGTCCTAGTCAACTGGCCAAGACAGAGAGACAGACGGACGGACGGACGGGTGGATGGACGGACATTTGTAATGAATTGAATTTATTTGACCGAAAAAATTGTTGCTGTTTAACATTCGGCTGTGTATATTTTTAGCGTACATGTATTTAGCGGAGAATGGCTTTTCGTAAATAGAGTAAGTCACTACATGGCATGCTAATATGTATGCTTGTACGTATGTATGAATTATGTATGCATGAATATCAGAACATTTACAAATAAGCATATTCAACTTTACACTAATATACTGAAAAATTAAACATCTCTACCAAAATTGCACGTGTGTAATTCATTATTTTCACAGTAAGACAGTAAATGTATCATTCAATGATCAGGAATGATTATAACTAGAAATTAATGCATTATCATGAACATTACTTAATTGTCTGCATCCCGTTATATGATCACATTGTAGTTCAACACAGTCACAAAATGACTGACAATCATCGCCGTAGTTCGGATATCGACATGCGTAGCTGCAGTTAGGTCCTTGATATCCTGACGAACACTCTAGTTAACACAAGTTCAAATATCTGTGTTGCATTTCGTAAACAGAAGACATCTAATTACATATAATCTCAATCTTATTGTAATTTTGTCAATAATTTTGTACTTGCTACTGAATATGAACACGAATAAATATTTTTAAAACTGAAAATAATTAGATATACAATTATTTCAATAAAACTTCAAATAATTTTAACTTCATTGGAATGCTTCAAAATGATTGTATTATCTGGTAAAAACAAAAACAAAAACGAGTTTATGAATTATTCTCAATATTAATTATTATCAAAATTCATGATGTTCACAGTTAAATACAGTAAACTGGTTTTGTATCTCATATTACTTCACTTTTTTTTTAAATTACTTACTAGAACAGAGATTGTGCTTTAAGTCATTTTGGTATCGTGGACAGCACATAGGAGGTCTAAAGAACAAATGCATGTTAACTTCATATCAAGTCCATTCCTTATAAACACATATATGGATACTAAAACTACCACAAATGTTTATGATATTTCTTTTTAATTTTTGATCATTTGCAGTTATATGCAAAATATCTAAATATAGTTAATCTTACGTGCCACATGTCAAAACATCCCCGACAGACATACACAAATGTACCTGTGAAATAAGTATGTGCACAATCAACAGACAATGATTCATTGTTCACACTTTAACTCTTGAATACAGAATTTAACTAAATTTAATTAATGCTTAATTGATATTGAATTTAATTTATGCACTTGGAAGGAAACTCTCTATACAAATGAATAAGGAAATATATTAAACTAAAATAGATTGTAGGATTTCAAATATTTCCTGCAAATATGTAGCAATAATGCAGTTAAGGTTTAATGAAGATTCAATATGAATGTTCGTAAAGCGTTAAGTAGTTTGTATTTAAATGTTTCTCGGTTACTAAATGAATTTAGTAGTTTTTATTATGTGCCTATGAATCAGATAACAGATGTTAATATTCAAGTTAGGGATATTTGGCTTGATAATGTTTAGGATTAGTACTACTACATGCATTCAAATTAGATTTTTAAGATATTACGTGACGAATAACTGCTGCTCAGACAAACGTTCTGTTTTATATTTTTTTTCTCTGATCCTTTTTTTTAAACTTTCATATTGTAGTGAGTTAAATCATTAATCAACAAATTTTTCGAATTGATTTTCTATGTGTTTACTAACACCCAATTTATAGAAGTCAATGAAGAAACGTAAACAACAACATTGATAGTTTAGTATACAGATCTTTCTGTGCCGGTTCAAGGGAAGGATATGATTTAGAATCACATCTTTTAACTACAGCGGAATCAGAATTAAAAAAAAAATAGAAAAAAGAAAAAAAAACCTTTTTCAAATCCAGTTGCCAGCAAGTGGTAACCTAAGTGTATAATATGCCGTGCTTATAATATCAAATTCTAAATACAGCATGTTGTTCGATACAGCAGGAATAACAGAATGTTCAGCAATATTGTGATCATTTTGAACATTTCATGTCACTCCGTGTCACCTTTTTGCCATCAAATGACGTTTTATCCTCGGATCCCTTTGATCATACGTTTGTTCATGTACGTAAATTTGAGTATTGTATCTGCAATAAAAAATTACCATGTTTAGCGTTCAATCGCATTTAGGAGAATACGTAAATTGATTTTAAGTAAAAAAATATTTTTTTTATCTTTTGAGGCCACAGATTATATAAAAACAAAACGAAGGGATTTTTTTCTTTATTGATTCAATTTTATATGCTTTATGTTTAATTTTTTCTTTTTTTATTTGTTTTTGCATTTATCATGTAACAATACGCCCTTGTTAACATTTTGTTTCAATTTACTAGTAGGTGTTAATTTTTCGATGAATATTGTAAATGCATTTATCACCATATTGTGATAAATGCTTTTAATTCCTGTGCAGGCGAGACAACTCTGTATCATTGTTCAATTTAAACGTCCCTGAGACTATGGTCTTGGCATAAACGCATTGTTCCATAAGACTAAGCCTCTAATAAATACTGATTTATCAGACGACAGTTACAAGACAGAAGGGCAGCTTGAAAAAGTTTAGAGAGTTAAGAAATTTAAATCGTTCGCCATCAAGTTTAATGCCTCCTAAAAAGCACAAGAAAGGCAACCAAAACGTGCGGGGGAACCCGGCAAAACGAATTAGAACGCCGAGCCGGAGAATTATCGAGGCTACATCGGCTGCGAGCGAGACCAGTGATGTACCATTCGCTCCTGCACCAAACAGCGGAGGGGAGATGCTCAGCGTCAGCCTGATCATGAATCATCTACCGTCAGCACCACAGGTCTTTCCACAGCCGTCATCGGATCGCAAAAGCCCCGGTAGACAGTCTCTTCCTCAGGGTCAGTTACTTACGGACCAAAGTCTGCAGCACAGTGTGGGCACCGCAGCCACAGGTACAACCATTAGTTTAGTCCTGATGTATTGTCTGTTCTGCATTTAATCAGTCAAGTGTTGGCTCTTTCGTGGAGAATCAATGTATTGAGGGTCTCATTGCTGGGGAACAGATTCAGGTTAGTCTGCCCGCCGCTGAGATGAGCATTGGTAACCCCAAAGGAAGTCACGTGCCGGTAGCCATCCGCGAAAAGATATGGGCTGGGGCCTACATTGACTTACCATTATTGTTGAAACAGGGCCCATTTTACGGACGGACCCTCACATTACAGGGAAACTCGTGATTAATAGACATCAATTGATCAGACGACAGTTATAAGACAGACGGGCAGCTTGAAAAATTTCACCCACTCACCCTTTCCATTACACACTAATTAGGGACAGATACTTGCTGTGTACCTTGGCAATCTGCGTCGACACATGTGGACTGGACTTGAGCACACCTGTTTGGATTAATACGGACTGGGCTTGATAGCACCCTGTGTTGCATAAAATTAAAAAGAACCGGTTTAAAGAATCTTTAATCCACCTCCGGTTGCAGACAATATGGGTTTTACGGAGTATAAGATGCTGGTTGGTTTTTTCCGGTATCTTGATTATTTTTATCAAATAATTGCAAGTAGGTAAATATCCTTCGAATAAAGCATAAAAACATGACCAGTCATCAAAAGTGGATTCGAAGTCAAACTTTCAGTGGCAAGTGTCATCGCAGGGATACAAATGACATACATTTTCTGAGGTTTACCTTTTTAATTGTGAGTTGCTTTATGTTTGAAGCTTATTGTTCTTTCTACCCAACTCTTAGTGTCTTTCATGAATACAATACAAATTAATATTTATGTAATGAAAATGGAAAAGATCGAATATTGCATTTTTTGACATGCCATATTACATCATTGTTTAAGTTATATTTATAAAGGTTCATAAACCTTTGTATATAGCAAATATTCTATAAATTACACTAAGGTAAGACTGAGTTTCGATTTGAATAGGTTAATTGTGATTTCAGAGATATTTCATATTTCAGAGATAGAAGTTTTATAAAAGTTTGCCAAAAAGAGTTAAAGAATGAAAAATATCCAAAGACACTTCAGATTAAATGGGCATTAAATGAAATACATATGAAAATACAAAAGTCACAATTTATCATTTTGCATCCTTATTTTTTTTTCCTTAAAGTTTGTTTTAAAAACCGTTTTCTTCTACCTACATGTATGTTCAACCATCAAGTCGCCAGTCATGGTTTCACTCTCAGAAACTACATGTATTTGGTGACAGTTGATAAAAAATACCCTTAAAATATATCTTTAAATGGAAGACGGGGGGGGGGGGAGGGGATGAGGCAGATCTGAATAAAGTAATCTCTTGTGTTCATCACTAAACATGTTTAATGAGGAGGAAATTATCTATGGCTAATTGTTAAAAAAACCTGTTCCTACAATAAAATTAACTACGAGTCAGTCACTGCCTTGTTTTGTAGTTTGATACAAATGTTGTATTTACAATTGCGTATTGCGTAGTACTTTGCTTATTCGAATATATTTTTAAAAACAAGTGATTTTAAGATGTGACAACTTGTACTGTCAATAGCATGAGCCATTATGTTAAAAGCAGGGTTATTCATTACAAACGTTATTTCCACTACATTCAATATTCTACTTTATAAAAATCGAAATTATTTACATTTAGAACAAATTAGCTGTAATATAGATGTAATAATGATAGTGTCGATCTTATTTTGGTTTATGTCTTGTTCAGAAAATTTATTTCTCTTAAAAGACATAAACAATAATTCTTGTGTTTAATTTGACAGAATCGTAGCAAACTTCTTAGAGCTCGATGGTTCAGTTGCAATGGCACATGTATATTACGGAAAAACTTTATCCAATTCATAGTTACGAATATATAGAACTTGAATCAATGTTTGTAGGTTGAATGTATAAAGAAATAGGATTGATACCTTAAATTAAAGATAGGATGCAGAGATTACAAAGGGCAGAGCAAAATTATGTTTAAAATTTGCCTCATTGATTAAGTCATGGTTGTTAAGCGTATACACTATCAAAAATACATATAAGATCAACGTTAACGCAAGTGACAAGGAACGAAAGACATAATAAGATGATGATCATAAGTAGCAGTATTCACACAGATTCTGAATCATTATCTTATTTTATTCATTTAAGGTTTACAAACAATAAAGCGCTACTAAAAGGTTCTTTTTACAGTTTAAAACATATCAAAACAAACATGCAGAGGTAATGACATAAGGATAAACAGTTATTATTCATGTGTTTTGATATCAGAAAAAAATGAAAACACTGGCCAATGCATATGTATTTGTATGTAAAAATTAGCAAAAATATCCACAATTGGTTTCCAAGATACAACGAAGTAAGCATTCATTAAAATAAACAGTAAACATTTTTATTTAAATTCAATTTCAAAACTTTCAACTCATTAAAGAAAAAATGACAATAACAAACTGTCAACCATCTCAAAAATCCATAAAACGAAATACAAATTCAAAGCAGAGCAACACAGACCTCTAAAAATAAAGAGGTAGGATCAGGTGCCATGAAGGAGTGAGCATCCTCTGGTGACCGGCCACACCCGTCGTGTGCGGTTTGTCGTAATCGGTGGAAAAAAAACCCCGGAAAAGTCCGTAGACAATTAGGTGATTAATTATGGTCAATCAATTAGTATGAAAAACGTCAGTCAGCATCGGACCCAGTGGAATGTTTCTTGTTGTCTTGTGTTAAGTTTATGATATATCCACAAAATCAGTAGGAAGGCAACTATCAAAACGCAGAGGCTGGTCACCATTGTTTTGAGTTCAGATGATATTAGCGTATCATATGGACGCATTGTTGAACAGTTAAGCGGCACACCTAAAGCAAAAATCGGACACTTTGTTAATACTATATTTTAAAAAGAGAAGAAAAATAATCTGCAAAGTGAATGAAGTTTTCGCGTTACTCTACTCACATGACAGTTTCACATCAGTGTTTAAATCAATCACATATTTAATTTTCTCTGCAATTTACACTATTGTCAAGATCGCAAAACTTCGTAAAGAATAAACGTAAAGATCTGATACCTTTCTCTAAAATAATACTTGCAGATGAATTCCCTGTTATTCCCAGTGTAAGGTGTGGTCGGTCTTCTGGAAGTATGTTATTTATTACATCTGAATATAAATCTTAAAATATTTTGTAATTGTAACATACGCCGATTATAAATTTTAGAGATAACTTTCAAGACAAATGTACTATCCGAAAAATTGAAACATTATTCAAGAGCAAAGGAAAATTTCAAATATCAACAGTATACGTCCAAATAAAAGAATACAATTCTTTTAGGTTTTTGGTAAATTGTATCTCAAATGAGTAGTATCTTAAATATTATATTTTGCTAAACTTTTCATTGCATATCAGTGCCCAAGAGAAAAGATACTTAATAATTTTCCACCTCTATCATTACCTTTTGCCAAAGGTTAAACTTTTGAGGGAATATAGAGAATTTTGGAAGCAAATAGCATAAACAAAGATCATTGAATTTTGACATGAATTCTGATTTATTTTAATAGTGATCAATGTTATTACAATCAAAATCATTTATGTCTTACAATGGGATGGTATTACTTTGGACCTATGTATACAGATCAATTCTTACCTTTCTTGGAATCATTTCTGACATATTTAAAATCAGTGGTATCTGAAAAATATAAATTATCATAATATAATCTGATCCAAATCATTTTCAAACAAATAATTGGCAAGATTTACATAGCAATGTTTTTTCAATTTGGTTTATGAAAATTATTCAAATCCAATTTAAAACAAGTCGCCCATGCGCAACAATGGTCACTTTAGCAACATAAGCCATAACTCTGTTCAGATAAGCTTTTTGTAGTAATCAATTTTGGCCTCAACCATGGCCATTATTTGTCTAATATAACAAGTTGCTTCTTAAAAAAGATTTTTTAAAAAAAAGATTTTTCATATATGTATTCTCATGCTGATCTATTTATTCTTGCAAAAGACCAAAAGAATAAGCTCGGGGTCATTGTTTAATCAAAATGTAAATCATAATCAAATATTAAATTTTGAACCTTTTCGTGTGGCCAAGTAATGGTCTCGGGATCAATTGTTGAAATATTTAGAATCTATACATCTTATCAGACTGAATGCAAAGCTATATCACATATTGAGCTTTGCATTTCTCAAGAAAATATTTAACATCGTTTTTTCGTAATAACATATACATACTTCAAACTTTATAGCACTCCTGGAGCTCCATAAAAGTCCAAGGGTCAAATTGACAATTTTAAATGTCAGAATGCTTGCATGAAATTGGCAGTCTTGATGAGGATTAGATTCATTCCCCGTTAAAAAATAAACCCAATTGCGGCTCTACCCTACAACTGGGATTCATGTTTTGAATAGACTCAGATTAAATAGGAAATTTTCTAGCTAATTTGTTTTATTATTTTTTTTTTGGTAAAAAGCACTTTAAAGAAATCCTTTTCATAATTTAATATTTAAGTTAACCCCTCTCTCCCACCCCTCCCTGTAGTTGCCTCCGAGGTATCATTGTTTGAATAAAGTGAAATCTACGCTACCCAAGAATACTCTAATATTATACGTTTCATCCTCAGTATTTCTTTTATAGAAGATTTTGAAAGTATATCTCTCTATATACTCAATTTTAAAAATATGAACACCTCCCCTCAAAATGTCACCATTACCTACCTCTGAGGAAACATGAATTTACACTACCTGACGACGATTCCACTAAATGTCAACTTCTTTGCTGAAATGGTTCTTGAGTGAACTTTTTGAAAAATTCCGCTATATTTCTCTTTGTAAAATTCATAACATTCCCCTTTGTGAGAACCCCACCGAGGATCACAATTTAAACAAACTTGAATATGCACTATCTAATGATGCTAGCATTTCCATACAAATTGCATTTGTTATGATCAGTTTGCTTTTAATTTGAAAGGCAAGTCTTTATTAATTGTTATGTAAAAATCTTATCCCCTTCTGTTGTCCCATTCTGCCATGCGTATCATTTTTTGAACAAACTTTAATCTACACTACACGAGGATATATACATCCATATAAATATCAGCTTTTTCTGAAATTATGGTTTCCCAAGAAAATGTTTTCTTTGACGCCAACAAATTTGCAATACTTCATCTCTCTTTGTTTTCCACTTCAAAAACCTTTACCTGAGGGTCCTTTGAGCAAAGTTTTTATGAATTTGGTCAAGTGGTTTCGAAGAAAAAAGGGCAAATGCAAAAGTTTACGGACGGACAGACGGCTGTTGTTGTCTGTTGTTTTAGCATTATTTTCAACTCAGGCACAGCTTAAAAATCCCATTAATAATTAATTGTCGACAAGATACAATAGGTGGTTGAGATCAGAGCTCAGCCACTAACGCCATCCCCATTCCGATTAAAACTCCCAAGGTAGTTACATGTAATTGTTTAAAATAGAAATTATTTTAAAGTCATGTATACAACATGTTCTATATTAAATATTTAAAAATTAACGTAAAAAACCGATTTATGTAAACCACCCCCTTGCAGATAAAAAGAGTAAAGGTTTGCCACTCCGATTTGTTTACATTGCTATCCTTTTGTCATTTTGGGACAATAAAACAAGTATCTGCTTAATATATCCAACAAGCACACATCGCAGTAAATATGACTTTTCTATGGGTTTTTTTTAATAAATGAATGTTTTTCTGGAAACCTACTTTATCATGTTAAAAGAGTTTTACTATGTAACTGTGACGGAGGTCAACATCTTTCAGTGACGCTATGTACACTAATGAAAGATGAAATCCGAGGAGTCTTTGCGCGCCAATAAAATTAAATCGATTTTCTCAGATGTCATCGTACCAAATGAACCGACAAATGTTCACTTCCGTCACAGTTTCCTGGTGGACTGACCTTCTTTCCTTCTTTTTATATGCAGTTTGTTGTTGTTAAAAAAAATCCTTTATTTTCAACTAATTTTCGGATACATGTATTTGAAATGAAACATGTTGTGTACATGACTCTTGAGGAATTTCTACCAAGAAAGTGTCAACCACTCCTGGGTTCTAACTCGGCGCGGGGATGGGAGTCGGGAATCCTGACTTTAAGCACCTGTGCAAGAAACCAGCAAAATTATTACTTTTAATCAAACATCCCGTAATGTGATTACAGTGTTGTTCTTCACACATACATTCGGACTGACATTTGATGCCATAGTTCGGATGGCGACATTTCCTGTTACAATATGGTCCTTGAAAGCCAGGAGGACAATCTGAAAAAAAAAATAGAACATATTTTCAAATGCAACAGTTCTATTTATGCTTGTATTCGATTTTCACATTTCTATTCACATCATACAATTTCAATTTATCGGTTTGTTTAAGATGCACTATTCAATCAAAGTGGTGGTTAATTACCCAAGTGAATGTTAAAAGCTACACATAGTATGAAAAACTATTACCCTTTCTTCTGCAACCGTGAGCATAGCTGCAGTTTGTCACATCACACAAACATATTAACTGACACTCCTTGCCATATGTTGGATAGCGGCATGTATTATTGCAGATGGGTCCAAAATGTCCCGATATACACTCTAGTTTAGGGAAAACTAAAACTCGTTACGTTTCAAATTATAAAAACATTTCACTAGAATTCCCCAAGAATAAATTCAAATATACAACTAATGTATTTGCGACAGGTGGTGTGAACTAGTCTAGACTAAATGATTAATTTGTTGCCTTTTAATCTATCATTGTTGATGAATATCAGAAATATCAGCTAGATTAAATAATGTATAAATAATGTTCTCCATTTCACTGGATATTTATTAATCTGTTAAGCAACAACTACATGTAATTAAAATTAAGACAAACTGAAACTTTGTAGGAAACGTAACTTAACCGGAAATGTTTAAGAATTAGCTATAGATGTAAATCAGCCACACCAGCAGCAATACAAACACATGATTTTTTCCGCAGCAGTACATTATACATTACACAAACATTTAGTACTCTATTTCATATTTTATATTGCTATAACAAACATACTGAAAATGAAATATTTCAAAAAATTTCATTCATATAATATGGACTGGTATTGAGAATCAAATATAAACATTATATTTGTTAACATGGAATTGAATGGTTGCTACCTTGAAAAAAAAGTGACCCATCACACACAGGCACTGACAGAATTTTGAGAAAAAAAGATGAATTTTACATCAAACAACTATTATTATCGTTTCAACAATTCCTATAAAATGTCTAGTTAATCAAAAAAAAAATCCATACATTTTTCTTCAAAATAAACATAAACTGTATCATAACATTTCGTTTAGCAGTAAATTTGCTAGTGTTCTGCTAATTCAATTTTTGAGTGGCATTAAAAAGTTGAAGTTCTATTTGCTTTTCGCTATTCACTATTCGAATAGCGAATATAATTCGGTGTTTGATTCGCTATTCAAATTACCGTAAACATGCTAATAAACGTAAATTCCAAATTCCCACTGAACTTCCTCTTTTAATCAAAAGAACAAGATACCCAATTCCTTTTGAGGGTCGACTGAGATTTCCCGGGACCCCACCCTTATCAAATAGTAAGGCCGAAATATGGGATCCAGGGAGTTAGACAGTCCCTTGAAAGATATCCAATTATAACTGTATAATATGAAGTGGCCCATTTTCACCAGGCTAGCTAAGCTTCTTACTGGTCGTGTAAACTCAATTCCTTTTGAGGGACGACTAAGCTTTACCGGGGCCCTATCTCCACCAAATATGAAGGGCTAAATATGGGATACAGGGTATTAGCCTGCCCATTTAAAGGTATCCCCACTTGATTAAAAGTGAAAGTTGATATGGAATTTTAAATGTACGTTTATTATCACGTTTACGGTAATTTGAATATCGAACTGACAACAGAATTCTATTCACTATTCAAACAGTGAATAGCGACAAGCGAATAGAACTCCAATTTCAGAATGCCTCATTTAGTAGTACATGTATATTAAAAATAGACCAACCTTCTAATTTCTTGAAAAAAGTAAATTTCTACATACTAACATTATTTCTTATTTAGCAAGCAATAAACATGCTACACTTTTCAACTTGTTGTGTGGTGTATAAAAAGACTAAATCGTTTTGCCCTACAGCAAGCGATGAATGAATTATCAAAGATAACATTTCAAATTCGCACACAATGCGTTGCAAAATGCTTTTCCAAGGAAACATAGATTTTTTTAAAAATAACTTCGTCGTGGTGCTTTGCTCTTTTTAATATGTTATGATTAATTAATTTACTCGTTTTTTTTTCAATTTTTATTAATCTTCTTTACATATTTATAGATAACATTTCATTTTTTTCACGAAAGAAGGCAAGTTCTTGATTACAAAAAATAGTCATAAGCATAAAAAGTGTGACCGATGCTGACTTTTCCATTCTGAATTAGAATTTGTTTATGAAAGTTTGTAAATGATTTACATTGCTACCCTATATTCGGTTATTTTCGCTTTTTTAATCTAAAAAAAATAACCGACAAATTAAAAAAAAATACAGGTTTTTTTTTGCATATGTTGTTACACAAAAGAATTCATCGGATATACGGTATGAATCTGATGTTTAATATACATACCGATGCAATGATTTGATTTTGCGTCATTGTGGAAACGTAGGCAGCACATAGGAAGTCTATATCAAAATATTATATATATAGTTAGACACCCAAACACTGATTAGAATTTTAAGGCTGATTCTTTTGCCGACAACATTTTTTATCGTTCAACATTTCCTATGATAACATTCTAAGGGTCCCGCTTTAAAAGGGACCTAATGTAGAATTTTTCTTAGAAGACATTGTTCGACCTTAACATTTGAGAGAGAAATCAATTGTTTAATTATCCCATAATCATTCTTTATCCAAACAACTCTGTATGTGTGTAATTTAGGGCAAAATAGACCATTTGTGCCATGGAAACGATTTTATGCAAAATCTCTTTCCTTGACATTTAACAAAGAAACTAAATGTCAAAGTCATTACATCTACAGACATTCATTGAGCAACGAGAAAGAACGTTTTGTTAACGGTTGGATTTCAAAGAAATGTGCAATGACTTTCATATTCAACATTTGATAAAATAACATTGCTGTGACCAGGCTTTGCTTTGGTCTTAGTAAGAATTCGTCCCATTTACTTGCAATGAAGCAGCTGAGAAGCAGATCTGCTTCGCGTCGATTTTAAGTCTGTTAAAAATAATCTTCAGGTGAAAACACATATTAATACATTAATAACCTACTTAAATGTAGTATACACGTTTTAATCTGCCTGCCATTTTGTCAGAAGTTGCAATCGGAATGTCTCGAATTAACATGGCGAACGTAAACAGCAAATTTTCGAACGTGTTCCTAAAATTAGCCTTGACTTCGTTGCAAAAACAGTTAATGTGCTAAAAGTGGATTATAAAAGAGCAACACTGTAGGAATTACAGACCAATCATATAAAAATTAAGGATATTCATAATCAGATATTTTTTATTCATTTGCTACGAATCAAGCATACGGGACGAAATCTATCGATAAACCGAGTCAGTATGACATCTGTTATATTAACGATATCGATAGACCATTTTATCCATTTAACATTAAAAAAATGACTCAAGGCCACTTCACATTTCCCCCAAATAAGCACTATTCATGCGAATGATAGGCCAGATAGAGGTAAGAAAATAGAATATATGTTCTCAACAAGATTTTTTACAGTATGATTTGACCTTGACCATTGAGATCGACAGACGGACGGACTACTTTTTGGCACCCTCAGGGCATCATTGCAATATGAAAAGCAAATGTTTTCAAAACAAGATTTGAAATATCATCTTAGCAAAATTTTAGACACAAAGAACAGATTAATTGAATTACATGTTGATGTAAACGTGTATTATGTACGGACTGATTAAAATACAAACAAACATGCAACATGTAGTGAAAATCATCAATAACATTCTTACCTGCGACATGTCGTAGCATTCGTAAATGTTACTGCTAAACCTATGCACAAAAAATGCGTTATCCATCGCGTGTGAGGCATTGCCCATTTAAGCAATAATTTGAATTAACCAGTGTACTAATGTTTTAGTATTTGTTAGTCTATTTAAACCGATCAACATGGAAGAAAAAGTTCCGTTCCCATAAACAAGGAAATACCATTTCACCAATAATACTTAATCATATAAAACCTTTCTAAAAAGCAATTTTAACATTTTAAAGTTTGATACTAAATGTCAATATACATGCAAACATTTATCATTTAATGAAATTAATATTTTTGTTTTTAACCTTCGATAGACTTAAACGGTAGAGTGCTTGAATGGTTTACAACAGATCAAGATACTGATGATTTTCAAAAACTGCATTTGAAGAAAATTTCACTCATTAACAATACTTTAGTCTTGTAAATAATGCGTGGACTTTTGCATTTAAATACATATAATAATATTTTATCTTTAATAGCAAGCAAGTGGCTTTATGTACCTTTTGATTTGGTGAAAATATTCATACTTTTTTTCTTCACATCTACAAATAATCAAGCAGCGCACGTTTGATAAACGAGTATTCTGATAAATACAATTTTATATGTGTCGTGATGTTAATACAGTGTAGCTGTAAATTTATAATTATACACATCTTATTGCGGAAGCATGAATTAGTTCTTCCTTAATTTTAATTAAGGCAAACTGCAGCATAGAATATTACATTTTTGCAGCATATTCATGCAACAACGTAAAGATATCTTCCACGATACAAACTAGTTTCATAGCCACTTCTTTCTATTATTGGTAGACCATTTGAATTACCTTCTTTTATGAATAATGCATTTTCCGTAACAAATTCGGTTTTCAGTCTTTTAAAGATATTTAGTTCTGTTAAATTTATATGCAAAATGTTTGCAATAATCATTACAACGGATATGAATTCAGGAATTAGGTGTAATATTGACATTTCTGCTTGATAATATTGGAATATAATTTAAAAGTTTATAATACATGCACATTTACATTTTTTTTCAATGTTTAGAATTGCTAGAGATTGTTAAAGAGATTAAACATGAAACTCTACCCAACTCGTTTGTGGATTGTCAGGTCACAGGTTTTTTTTTTTATATAAGAGTCGGTTAATCCTTGAATTTTGTCAGTTTGCTTTATGACTGAACAAAACCTGCTTAGTAAGCGTTAAACTATACAACCAGAAATTCGATTAATTGTGTTTAGATTTTTGTTATACAAGAAAAAAATTCTTCTTGGTTATAAAAGCATAACAACATTATATATTTTTTATGATTTTTTTTTTGAGAAAGTAATATCATATTTCTTTAAAATCAATAAAAAAAACATCAAACTGAAGTAGTTTACCAAAATGTTTATGATTTTCTACCATTTGAGATACTGAACTGCAATATTTTGTTTTTGAAATAAGATGCTCTGAATGGCTGACAGTAACAAAACATAATCACAGTCGCAAAACATTTTATCCCCTATTATACCATACTCTTGGTTTTCATATCTTTCCACTTCTTAATGAGTTTCTTTGCTATGTTTTTGCAATAAAAAATATAAACACATCATTTTAGAAACAGCTTTTACTAATTATAAGCATCGTACTTATCTAAAATATGCAAAGGTAACATTTCTTTAAAAAGATATGCAGAAATTGTTTCTTATTAATAGTTGAAACATTTTTTGGCAGACAACAAAAATGGATAAAATATATATAGCATATGATTAACTCTGAATAACTCACGCACATAGCCTTTTTTTATTATTCACATTTATTCATTGTATTTTTATAAACAATTTTAAGATTAATACAGGTTTTACAATGATTTTTTCCTGTCAGTGCCCATTTATACATGTACACACATTCACATCAGTAAAGTAATATGCTTTTAGATTTACACAGGTAAATGGAAGATATAAAAGAAATCAGTTAATCGATCACTGCTCTTAATACTAAAAAATTATAAAATATTGCACTACTAATTCTGTTCAAAAATATATTTCCAGAGCGACCACTGGTTACATGTATTGCTACACACCTTTCAATGTAAAATTTATTCATATGCTTAATTGTTTTGATTTACGTAAAATAAAATTGTACCTTTTGAAAGCTACTGTAGATTCCTTATTTTACGCGAGTACTTAATTCTGCGATTAAAATCGCGAGAATAATCAATCGTGAATGCCGATATTTTATCTTCTTTTATATAGTTTACATATGTCCAAAAATTAAAAGCGATATTTTAAAATTCGCGTGACGGGTTTCTGGCGATTTTAAGCGCATATTAATTCCTCGCTTTCAATTAGGAATTTACCGTATCGAGAAGAGATTTAACGCAAATTAAGAACATGTAGTTACTACGATATATCAAATCCCAATACATTTACAGTGAAACGTAAACATATGACCTTCAAAGCAAAAATTATCTTGCAGGCTGTGTAGCTATTGAGAAAGAGGAAGGAAATTCTCATGCGTTTTAGATTGTTAATATTTTTTAATTATTAAATTATGAGTGTTAGATTGATATATCCACTTGACCTTTATTTTGCATTGAATAATTATTCCGTTTTTTGACATTTCGATCGTGGATTAAATGGATATTGAAATTACATCCTTTTCAAAGTGGTGTCATGTTTTAAGTGTTAAAATGTGACATGAAGCCAATTTTTACTATTTATTCATATTTTGCATCAACCTCAATAAAAAAAATACTTAAATGTTATCATAAACCAAAACATCACTGATATAAGGAGTTTTTTTTTACACTACATGCAATCATTGCAATGCAATATACTAGTTCCTGTGAGGTACTTTCGTTATGTTTCTCTTATTTCGCCTAGTTACGTTAATGTATCGGTACCAAGGTTTGACAATACTGCCCTCAAATATAAATACAAGTAATGTACATGTATGTTCATAATTTTTCTACCTAACAATTCTGTTCTAATTCACAGCGTTATGAGAGGAATCTGTGATCGGTATAAGATAAGTGTGGTTAGTGCATAGAAATAAAATTGAAAGGTAAATAACAATATGGTAAAAATAGTGTCAAAAATGCAAGCACTTACATAAATGCTATGTTTTTATCAAAATTGAACAAATTATGTCCATGGACAATTTGTTGGCCTTTTGTTTAATCTAAAATACAATACAATGATGACAAAGAAAGCAGATGTCAAAAAGCATAGAATAATCAACATTGTACTGTGTTGAAATGGTCTGGTAATGTATGGTCGCCCAGATGAACAATTTAGTATCACATCATGACCTGAAAAAGAAATACCGAAATTATTTTTTTTTTTATATAAATTTAAACCAAGTACAAAAGATGCCATCATTTAAAGAAAAACTAACAACAGAAAAAACTGTGTAATGTTTGTGCAGTGTAAATCAACATAAAAACGGTTCAAAGCGCTGGTACCAATCAATTTTATTTAACGATCATGATACATATATTTTACAATTATTGCTGATTTGTTTGTCGATACCGTAACTAAGCTGCACGAAAAATACAATATTTACTGAACCCGAGGATTGGCGAATCATCCTATTGATATCTTAAATATTCAAATAGCAAAACTCGTTTTATAATGACTCAGAAATAAATGATACAGACATAATTGAGTGTTATCAAGCGAGGAAAACTGTTAAATTTATTACCAAATGCATTGAAGAAAGCGATATTTCGATAAACTTTTTAATGTGTATTATCAAGAAGTAGAGAGTTCTATATTTGGTTACATAATGATGGTGACATTATTTGACCAAATAAATTAAATGCGGGAATTCTAGCGACTCTCTTTGTTTAGAAAGACGCTTTCTTTTACATGTAGGACGTAAGGACGCCGGATTGGTAACACCTCTCAATACCAATTCTGGTCCTTTGGACAATTTCTTGAAAAAATTCAAACGGTTGATATTTTTTACGACATAAGTAATTGGCACATGTGATAAATGACTTTAAATCAGAATTACTTTAAAGAAAAATTCTTTCTTATGTCATATATTTGAACTTTTGGAATGGGCTTTGTCTTTTCTAAAGTTAAAACATATCGCCAAATCATAAAAAGGCACTTTTTAATAAATCAGAAGTGATTTATATAAAATGTGGGTTAATCTATAGGGTTTCGAAGCATGATTCACATGAGTACTTATATTCTCCGCAATTTTAATGCAAACTATTCTAAAATTGTATTAATCTTTCACCTGTTCCAAGCTGTTTTACATGCATTAAAACAATCTTTATTCTTTTGTTTACTCGTAGCAGAGAGAATCTCAAAACCATGAGTTTATAAAATAGTCATTTACTTTAGACAAAACTTTAGAAATTTCCGATCTATTTATTGAATATTGATATAATGCGTTATGCCCCTCTGGTATTAACGACAACATCCATGTAAAGGAATCAAGTGGTTCTTTTACGCTTTCATAACAATTCACTTTTAACGTTACGATCTATTTCCAGAGATCCAGCGAACTAAACTATGGAAGCTAAGATCGCGACGTCAAAGCTGTTTGTGACGTCATGTCGTATGAAGTACATACATAAATGACTCTACAAATCGCTGTCAAATCAGTCTGGAAGCCCTAACATACACGTACTCACGATGTCTATGAATAATGTCTTACCTTTCTCTATAGATTTATTGGAGTATTGGTCATATTTTGTCGAGTTTTGTGTATGATCTGATTGGTCTTCAGCTGCCGTACCATCCATCACATCTTATTAAAAGAATATCTTAATCTAAACATTTCTCTAGACATAAACAGTTTTTATACAGTTTAATTTAAGAAAAAATAAAACACCAATCATATCACGCCCACATAACATTTAAGATAATGTATATTTTTCATTTTATATTCATTTTATTAACATGCCTACACTTTATTAGTCGACAGAAGCACACCCAGATGGGATAGAGAGAAAGTGATTTTCCATAGACAGAAACATCTATGCGTAAAGTGTATCCAGATTCCATTGTTTATTTATTGATACGGCATTTGATGGTTTTCGTTAATTTGTTACTTAGTCTTTAACGTCGTTGTCATTCATCACATCTGAGAGTTTTAGTGTTACTCACATACACACAAATATACCGACAACAGATAGAAGGACGCATGACGAGATACACAGGAAACACGACATAGATAGATAGGTAGGTAGATAGATAGATAGATAGATAGATAGATAGATAGATAGATAGATAGATAGATAGATAGATAGATAGATAGATAGATAGATAGATAAAACTTACCTTTCTTTAAAGTTGTATGCTCATGTAAAACATACGTTAAATTTGTTTTGTTCAACGGAAGATTAGTCGTCCAAAAAGTCTTATTTGAGGCTAAAAAATGAAACAAATCATAGAATACATAAATACAAAACTAACATTCTGCATAGTATATTGAAAACTGATATGTTTACATCGTGTTCCAGAATATTCCTCTGAACATGCTGAAAAACATGACAAATTAAGTTTATACTGATTAATAAGTAATAACAAACACAATGATAACAATACACATAATAATATGACAATGATAAAGAAGTGATAATTATGAAATGAATGTTATGAAATACCATTACGTATAAGCTTATAAACTGCAATATTATTGTAATATTCTTAGATATTATGAAATTAACGTCAGTCTTTTTTTTATAACTTCTCTGTACACATCCTGTGATATGATTACAGTTTTCTTCATCACACACACATTCTGACTGACATTCTTTTCCGTAGTTAAGATATCGGCATGCGTATTTACAATAGGATCCAAAATACCCTGGTAAACACTCTAAATTAAAACAACTTAGTAATATAACCAAAGAAGAACCATCAAAAAATATTTTCAGTTGTACTAACATGTATTAGTTTAATAATACACACATAGATAGCGGTTTTTTTCTCGTAATATTTAAAATATATAGTCAACTTTACCAGCATTCATCTTTCACATTAAAACGATAGCAATTTTCAGAAACGTTTGTTGAATCAAGTATGAAGCCCGAATGATATGAATTGATTGCTCAAAACCGATAATACAGAAATGAAAATGAAAATAAAATGATCAATGTGTTTAAATACATCATTAACTTTAAAAACAAAATAAGCACCAGAAAGAACCTTCATTAACTTTAATGTATTTTTAAACATGGTATCAGTTCCCAATTTTATAGAGTGGCGAGGAATGAAATATGGTGATGGATTAAATATATCCTCCCAAAGTTCACTGTAATACATACCTGTGCAAATGATTTCATTAAATTGATTCGAACGGTAACTTTTACAGTATTTAGTGGTCTACAATTTTATCCAAATCAAATCATTATACACAAACTCGTTGACGATTAAAATGAATGATGAAAAAAAGCAGAAGAGGTACATTTTAAAATCAATATGAATAACAGATACAGCAGCGATCAGACCCAACCTAATACCAGAGTAAACCCCAACTAAAGCCCGGTTTTACTTGGTTTACTTGGGGTTTACTCTGGGTTTATTTTTTGAAAATATGGGTTTACTCAGGGTTTACTTTGGGTTTACTTTGAAATTGTTTTTGAGGTCAGCTGTATGCACTGGAGTGTGAAGCAGACTAGTATTTTATCTTACAATCTTACTGCCTGTAATTCCTACCCTTTGTATATTCCGAATACACAGTTAGCGTTTTCTTTCAACGGTATACTTCTGACTGGGTTTACTCTCTGTGTCCACTCTGGGTTTACTTTGGGTTTACTCTAGGTTTGCTCTGGGTCCACTCTAGTAAACCCGATGTAAACACAGAATACACCTAGAAAGTAAACCCTGGGTTTAGTTGGGGTTAACTTTCGGTTAGGTTAGGTCTTATCGGTACTGTACAAAAACCACAATACTTACGGTAGACAGTTAGTATTATAACCTTTATTGATATGCACGTTCATTAAAAACAACAAGAAAAGAACTGTCAACATTTTCAGATGAAAAAAATCCATTTCCTTTTAAACTGTTAACACTCGTCCTTTTAAACTGTTAACACTCAATTTAATGTTTCCTTGTTCTTGAGGAAGCAGACGCAAAATCAAAATTTGTTCTTAATTGAATATTACTGTGGTTTCATTAATATTCAAGGGTATCAATTTTCGTGGATAAAGTAAAAATCAAAGTTTCAAGGTTACGTAAAGTCGTGGCCAATGACCTTATCAATGCAAAATATTAGTAGAAATTGCAGTTCAATGAATATTTAATTTCAAGGATAAACTTAACAACGAAATCAATGAAAATTGGTATTCAACGAATATTTATGAAACCACAGTAAAATGTAACTGTGTGATGTTTTAAAATATCACGAACAATTTTAAGTATAAATCAAGAGTAATTCGAATTTCACTTTTAAGATTAACAGATATATGCCGATGAATGTTTCAAATTGATTATTTTTTTCAAATAAGCTGAACGAGAATTGGATTTTGATCACATAAGCTGAGAGAGTAATGTTCATATCATTTTCATTTTTCTTACCTTTGTTTTAAAACTAATAACAAATAATTTAGTTTAAGTATGTTGATATTCATTTAATGTTCGCAGTTTTTTTTTATACACATCAACACATATTTTTTATGATTCTTGGCGAAAAAAAACACAGTTATATAAATATCACACAATACTTCCTTGTTGTATAATCTCATTATAAAGTCTAAGTAAACGCATTCAACAATTTACCACGTATATAAGTACCAGGAATTCCTGGAATTGATAAAATTAGGGCGCGTTTAGTTTTGATAAACCATTCCATTTGTTTCATCGAGAATGACGTCAACAAACCCTTAACATCCCTTTAAAAACGAATTTAGTACAAGCAATTAAATCAAAATACAGCCATGCATATGCAGTATTCTGTTTTATTTGAACATAAAATAAAAAAATAACAAATATTATAGAATATATTATTATTTTTCATTTAAAAGAAATCGTTTTTATGGTTACACATGTAATAAAAGATATGATGTAACAATTGCTTTGAGCAAAAATTACTTCAATAATTAGTGAAAATATATATTCAACCAAAAAGCAAATGCGTAACTTTTACTCATTAAATACATTTTTGAAATATTAGATGGAACAACTATTACCTTTATCACTGAATACCTGTGGTATGATTTAAGAACAATATGGGCATTTAAAATCCAAGAACCGTATGGTTTCGCTTGATTAATGATGTTTATGAAAAGAGTGTTCTGCATGATCGGAGGTCTAGATCTATTGTCATTGATATTTCGAGTTTTAAAGAAACGGTTAACACTCTTATAAAACCCATAGTGTATAATATTTTAATGCATGTTTAATGCTGCAATGCCACACTTAAAGATGAATGCAACTAGACTGCAACAATGTTACTTGCCGGAGCTTCGCAACTGGAAGCTGAATGCATTGAAAAAGGCGATATTTCGATGAACCTTTTAATGTGTATTACGGGTGTGACGGTTGTGACGGTGTGACGGGTGTGAAGTGTGTTACGGGTCAGCGAAGATGCTCACTCCTCCTAGGCACCTGGTAGGGGGCCGTGTTGCTTTGCTTTGAATTTGCATTTCGTTTTATGGATTTTCGATATGGTTCACGGTTTGTTATTGTCATTTTTTCATTAAGAAGTAGAGAGTTCTCTGTTTGGTTACATAATGTTGGTGTCATTATTTGACCGAATAAAGTAAACGCGGTAATTCTAGCGATTCTCTTTGTTTAGAAAGACGCACTAATTCGCTTTCTTTTAGGACGTAAGGACGCCGGACGTGAGACACCTTTTAATACCAATTTTATTCCTTTCTTTAAAAAATTCAAACGGTTGATTTTTTTTACGGCATAAGTAATTATCGCATGTGATAAATGACTTTCAATCAGAAATATTTTTAAAAAAATTCTATCTTATGTCATATATTTGAACTTTCAGAATGGGCTTTTTTCTTTTCTAAAGTTGAAATATATCGCCAAATCAAAAAAAGGCACATTTTAATGAATCAGAAGTGATTCATATAAAATATGGGTAAATCTATAGGGTTTCGAAGCATGATTCACATAGGTACATTTTCCTTATATTCTCCGCCATTTTTATGCAAACTATTCTAAAATTGTATTAATCTTTCACGTATTCCATGCATGCATTAAAATTGAATGCTGAAATCTTTATTCTTTTGTTTACTCGTAGCAGAGAGAATCTCAAAACCATCAGGTTATAAAAAGTTCTCTATTTGGTTACATAATGTTGGTGTCATTATTTGACCGAATAAATGAAACGCGGTAATTCTAGCGACTCTCTTTGTTTAGAAAGATGCGCTAATTCGCTTTCTTCTAGAACGTAAGGACGCCGGACGGAAGACACTTTTCAATACCAATTATGTTCCTTTAAACAATTTCTTTAAAATTTCCAACGGTGGATTTGTTTTACGACAAAAGTAATTGACGCATGTAAGAAATGACTTTAAATTAGAAAGACTTTAAAAAAAAAATGTATTCTTATCTCATTTAATTGAAATTTTGGAATGGGCTTTTTATTTTCTAAAGTTAAAAAATATCGCCAAATCATAAAAAGGCACATTTTAATAAATCAGAAGTGATTCATATGAAATTGGGGTAAATCTATAGGGTTTCGAAACATGATTAACATGGGTACTTATAATCTCCGTCATTTTTATGCAAACTATTCTAAAATTGTATTAATATTTCACCTGTTCTAAGCTCTTTCGCATGCATTAAAATCGATCTTTATTCTTTTGTTTACACGAAGCAGAGAAAATCTCAAAACCATCAGTTAATAAAATAGTCATTTACTTTAGACAAAACTTAAAAATTTCCAATCTTTTTATTGAATATTGCGTTATGTCCCTCTGGTATTAACGACAACATCCATGTTAAGGAAACAAGTGGTTCTTTTACGGTTTCATTACAATCTACTTATAACGTTACGATCTATTTCCAGAGAACTAAGGGATTGAAACTAAGATCGCGACGTCAAAGCTGTTTGTGACGTCATGTTGTATGAAGTACATACATAAATGACTTTCTAAAAATCGATATCAAATCAGTCTGGAAGCCCTAACATACACGTAATCACGATGTCTATGAATAATGTCTTACCTTTCTCTGTAGATTTATTGAAGTATTGGTCATATTTTGTCGAGTTTTGTGTATGATCTGATTGGTCTTCAGCTGTCATACCATCCATCACATCTTATTAAAAGAATGTTTATTATCTAAACATTGCTTTAGATATAAACAGTTTTCAAACAGTTTAATTTAAGAAAAAATAAAACACCAATCGTATCACGACCACATAACATTTAAGATAATGTATATATTTCATTTTATGTTCATTTTATTAACATGCCTATCACAATTTATTAGTCGACGGAAGCACATACAGATGGGATAGACAGAAAGTGATTTTCCAGAGACAGAAACATCTATACGTAAAGTTTATCCAGATTCCATTGTTTATTAATTGATACGGCATTTGTTGATTTTCGTTAATTTGTTATTTAGTCTTAAACGTCGTTTTCATTCGTCATATCTGAGAGTTTTAATGTTACTCACATACACACAAAGATACCGACAAACAGACAGAAGGACGCACGACGAGATACATGTACACAAGAAACACGACATAGATAGATAGATAGATAGATAGATAGATAGATAGATAGATAGATAGATAGATAGATAGATAGATAGATAAAACTTACCTTTCTTTAAAGTTGTATGCTCATGTAAAACATACGTTATGTTTGATTTTGTTTTGTTCAGCGGAAGATTAGTCGCCCAAAAAGTCTTATTTGAGGCTAAAAAATGGAACAAATCGTAGAATACATAAATACAAAACTAACATTCTGCATAGTCCATTGAAAACTGATATGTTTACATCGTGTTCCAGAATATTTCTCTGAACATGCTGAAAAACATGACAAATTAAGTTCATACTCATTAATAAGTAATAACAAACAAAATGATAACAATACACATAATAATATGACAATGATAAAGAAGTGATAATTATGAAATGAATGTTATGAAATACCATTACTTATAAGCTTATAAACTGCAATATTATCGTAATATTCTTAGATATTATGAATTTAACGTCAGTCTTTTATACAAAAATAACACGAGCATTACTTCTCTGTGTACATCCTGTGATATGATTACAGTTTTCTTCATCACAAACACAATCTAATTGACATTCTTTTCCGAAGTTAGGATATCGGCATGTGTTTTTACAGTAGGATCCAAAATACCCTGGTAAACACTCTAAACAAAAACAACTTAGAAATATAACCGAAGAAGAACCATCAAAAAATATGTTCAGTTGTACTAACATGTATTAGTTTTAATAATACACACATAGATAGCGGTTTTTTTCCTCGTAATATTTAAAATATAAGTCACCTTTACCAGTATTCATCTTTCCCATTAAAACGTTAGCAATTTTCAGAAACGTTTGTTGAATTAAGTATGAAGCCTGGATAATATGAATGGATTGCTCAAAACAGATAATACAAATATGAAAATGAAAATAAAATTATCAAGGCGTTTAGATATATCATTAACTTTAAAAACAAAATAAGCATCAGATAGAACCTTCATTAACTTTAATGTATTTTTAAACATGGTATCAGTTCCCAATTTTAGAGAATGGTGAGGAATGAAATATGGTGATGGATTAAATATATCCTCCCGAAGTTCACTGTAATACATACCTGTGCAAATGATTTCATTAAATTGATTCGAACGGTAACTTTTACAGCAATTTAGTGGTCTACAATATTATTCAAATCAAATCATTATACACATACTCGTTGACGATTAAGATGAGTGATGAACGAAAGCAAAAGAGGTACATTTTAAAATCAATATGAATAACAGATACAGTACCGATCAGACCCAACCTAATACCACAGTAAACCCCAACTAAAGCCCGGTTTTACTTGGTTTACTTGGGGTTTACTCTGGGTTTATTTATTGAAAATATGGGTCCACTCGGAGTTTACTCTGGGTTTACTCGGGGTTTACTTTGAGTTTACTTTGAAATTGTTTTTGAGGTCAGCTGTATGCAGTGGAGTGTGAAGCAGACTAGTATTTTATCGTACATGTACAATCCTACTGCCTGTAATTCCTACCCTTTGTATATTCCGAATACACCGTTAGCGTTTCCTTTCAGCGGTATACTTCTGACTAGGTTTACTCTCTGTGTCCACTCTGGGTTTACTTTGGGTTTACTCTAGGTTTGCTCTTGGTCCACTCTAGTTAACCCGATGTAAACACAGAATAATTCAATTTTCTTTGTCTTTATCACTTTCTTCCCATCTCTCACCATTACGCTCATTTCCGTTCATAGCTCGACGAATGCGAGTTTTGCGTTCTACTTTCTGCACAGACTCAATACTAACCCATTGGCTGTACATCGAAATATTAATGATTTTTAGTTTTATATATACCATACAAAATAGAAATACATGTATGAATGGTGCATAAGATTAACATTAGCTATAGTAGTATTTTTTTAATTTTGTATTTTAAACCCCTAAATTTTAATTTTAACCATCATTCATGATGTGATTTTATACAATTTTATATATTGGATACAACCATTTAATATATATTCTTAAATTCTTTAATTAGAGACAGATTTAATCAATATAATGAAGAAATATCAAGAAGGATAACTCCAAATAACAAAGAAGGATAACTCTAAATATTTTTCTGGAAAAGTGTCAGGAATGAAATATACATCAACGTCTGCAAGAATAATTAATCGTTTTCTCGATGGAATCGGATGAGCACGGAGATTTCAAAGTAAATCTAGAAATGGAAGAAAATGGTGAAAATTTAAATTTTCTGCAAGAAATTGATGAGGATTTTTTTATGTGTGATATATCCAAAAATGCTAAGTGTAAACAACGGTACACAGCATACTGCCTCCGAGCACCTAGCATTCAGGCGCTTAGTGACGAAGGAATAGAACTTCGTCATATAATGTTATTGAGTGGACACAGAAACGAAGGTTCTATCCGCAGCTATGCGAGAAAATGCTCGGGAAACCAGAAACTCGCAATAAGCAAGACTCTTTCCAGCTTGGCATCAGCGAGCGAAGGCGGTGCGGGGCCCAGCTATCCCGACGACCAGGGCAGTGAGTGTGCATACCTGTATCAACAATCGCTGTTCAAAAAACAAACCTCAAATATATCAGCAAAATCTTTTATAGAGAATTCTGTTTTTCAAAATTGTTCAATCAATGTAAATGTAAAGCCAGATCAAGAGTAATACACAATAAACAACTCCTCGAGTAAATCACTCCGCGTGTTAATTTCATGACCTTGTTTGTTTCTTGTTAACTCTTGCTTTTTACAAATAAATTTCGCTTAAATATACAACATTTGTGTTTGAAATTGAATTATAAGCATTGCCAGTATAAATTTTTTTGCTCATCGACAAATGAATCTAAAAACTGCACCGCAAACTTTTTTATGAAAGCCTTCGGCTTTCATAAAGTTTGCGATGCGGTTTTTAGATTCATTTGTCGATGAACAAAAAAATTTATACAGTCATTCCTATAATAAACCTAGAAAGTAAACCCTGGGTTTAGTTGGGGTTAACTTTCTGTAAGGTTGGGTCTGATCGGTACTGTACAAAATCCACAATACTTACGGTAGACAGTTAGTATTATAACCTTTATTGATATGCACGTTCATTAAAAACAACAAGATAAGAACTGTCAACATTTTCACATGAAAAAAATCCATTGCCTTTTAAACTGTTAACACTCGTCCTTCTAAGCTGTTAACACTCAATTCAATGTGTCCTTGTTCTTGAGGAAGCAGACGCAAAATCAAAAGTTGTTCTTAATTGAATATTACTGTGGTTTCATTAATATTCTAGGGTATCAATTTTCGTGGATAAAGTGAAAAATCACAGTTTCAAGGATACGTTAAGTCGTGGCCAATGACCTTATCAATAAAAATATTAGTAGAAATTGCAGTTTAATGAATGTTTAATTTCAAGGATAAACTTCAACGAAAATTGGTATTCAACGAATATTGATGAAACCACAGTAAAATGTAACCGTGTGATGTTTTAAAATATCACGAACAATTTTAAGTATAAATCAAGAGTAATTCGAATTTCACTTTTAAGATTAACAGATATATGCAGATGAATGTTTTAAATTGGTTTTTCTTCTTCAAATAAGCTGAACGAGTATTGGATTTTGATCACATGAACTGAGAGAGTAATATTCATATCATTTTCATATTTTCATTTTTCTTACCTTTGTTTTAAAACTAATAACAAATAATTTAGTTTAAGTATGTTGAAAAACATATTCATTTAATGTTCGCAGGTTTTTTTTATACACATCAATACATATTTTTTATGTATACCCAGTTATATAAATATCACACAACACTTCCTTGTTGTATAATGTCATTATATAGTCTACGTAAACACATCCAACAATTTCCCACGTACATAAGTACCAGGAATTCCTGGAATTGATAAAATTAGGGCGCGTTTAGTTTTGATAAACCATTCCATTTGTTTCATCGAGAATGACGTCAACAAACCCTTAACATCCCTTTAAAAGCAAATTTAGTACAAGCAATTAAATTAAAATACAGTCATGCATATGCAGTATTATGTTTTATGTGAACATAAAATACAAATTTAAACAAATATTATAGAATATATTATTATTTTTCATTAAAATAAAAATCGTTTTTATGGTTATACATGTAATAAAAGATATGATGTAACAATTGTTTTGAGCAAAAATTACTTCAATAATTAGTGAACATATATATTCAACCAAAAAGCAAAGGCGTAATTTTTACTCATTAAATACATTTTAAAAATATTAGATGGAACAACCATTACCTTTATCACTGAATACCTGTGGTATGTTTTAAGAACAATATGGGCATTTAAAATCCAAGAGCCGTATGGTTTCGCTTGATTAATATTGTTTATGAAAAGAGTGTTCTGCACGATCGGAGGTCTAGATCTATTGTCATTGATATTTCGAATTTAACAAAAACGGTTAACACTCTTATAAAACCCATTGTGTATAAGATTTTAATGCATGTTTAATGCTGCCATGCCACCCTTAAACAAAGATGAACGCAACTAGGCTGCAACAATGTTACTTGCCGGAGCTTCGCAACAGGAAGCTGAATGCATTGAAAAAGGCGATATTTCGATGAACTTTTTAATATGTTTTACGGGTGTGACCGGTCAGCAGAGGATGCTCACTCCTCCTAGGCACCTGATCCTACCTCTATATTTGGAGGGCCGTGTTGCTTTGCTTTGAATTTGTATTTCGTTTTATGGATTTTTGAGATGGTTCACGGTTTGTTATTGTCATTTTTTCATTAAGAAGTAGAGAGTTCTCTGTTTGGTTACATTATTTGACCGAATAAATTAAACGCGGTAATTCTAGCAATTCTCTTTGTTTAGAAAGACGCGCTATTTCGCTTACTTATAGGACGTAGGGACGCTGGACGGGAAACACATTTTAATACCAATTCTATTCCTTTGGACAATTTCTTTAAAAATTCAAACAGTTGATTTTTTTACGGCATAAGTAATTATCGCATGTGATAAATGACTTTAAATCAGAAATATTTTTTTTAAAAATTCTTTCATATGTCATATATTTGAACTTTCAGAATTGGCTTCTTTCTTTTCTAAAGTTAAAACATATCGCCAAATCATAAAAAGGCACATTTTAATAAATCAGAAGTGATTTATATAAAATTTGGGTAAATCTATAGGGTTTCGAAGCATGATTAACATGGGTACATTGTACTTATATTCTCCGCCATTTTTATGCAAACTATTCGAACATTGTGTTAATCTTTCACCTGTTCCATGCATGCATTAAAACTAATCTTTATTCTTTTGTTTACTCGTAGCAGAGAGAATCTCAAAACCATCAGGTTATAAAATAGTCCTTTACTTTAAACAAAACTTAGAAACAAGTGGTTCTTTTATGGTTTCATTATAATTCACTTTTAACGTTACGATCTATTTCCGGAGAACTAAAGGATGGAACTAAGATCGCGACGTCAAAGCTGTTTGTGACGTCATGTCGTATGAAGTACATACATAAATGATTTTCAACAAATCGGTTTCAAATCAATCTGGAAGCCCTAACATACACGTACTCACGATGTCTATGAATATTGTTTTACCTTTCTCTGTTAATTTAACCTGAGCTGAAATTGTGATCTTTTCTGATCACATTTTGTCTGTCGTCTGTCTGTCAGTCTGTCCGTAAACTATTCACATTTTCAACATCTACAAAAAAACTACTGAACCAATTTCAACTAAACTTGGCACAAACCATCCTTGGGCAAAGGAGATTCAAAGTTGTAAATAATTATGGCCACACCCTTTTCTAAGAAGAAATAATTAAAAATTAATGAAAAAATTCAGAAATTTTCAAAAAGCATTAAATCAGGAAAGCTGAATCTTGTTTGAAAGCATCCTCAGGTAGTGTTGATTCAACGTTGTGAAAATTATGACCCCCGGGTGTAGGGTGGGACCACAATGGGGGGTCGAGGTTTTACAAAGGAATATATAGAGTAAATCTTTATAAATCTTCTTCTCAGAAACTAATCAGCTATGAAAGCTGAAACTTGTGTGGAAGCATCCTCAGGTAGTGTAGATTCACAGTTGTGAATATCATTACTCCCTGGGGGTAGGGTTGGGCCACAATGGGGGGGGGTCAAAGTTTTACATAGGAATATATTAAGTAAATCTTTAAAGATCTTCTCCTCAGAACTTAATCAGCCAGGAAATCTGAAACTTGTTTGGAAGCATCCTCAGGTAGTGTAGATTCAAAGTTGTGAAAATAATGACACCCCTAGGAGTAGGTTTGGGCCACATTGGGGGGGGGGGGGTCAAACTTTTACATAGGAATATGTAGAGTAAATCTTTAAAAATCTTTTCAGAAACTAATCAGCCAGACGATTCTTTATAATTGTTAAGATTGTGGCCCCAAGACAATTTTTCGGCCTCCCAAGAAGGTTCAGAGTTTGATGTAGGTTTATATCCCAAATATAAGCAATTGTTTAGGATCTTTTGGAGAACTGCAATACTCAACATGTGACATGACTATAAAATCATCCTGTTAGAAAAGGGACTAATGATTATAAACATAAGAATATCTAGGGGGGATGGCTTTTATTTATTCAGGATCTAAATGTACCAGACTATGACCCGTGCGTGCACGGGTTGACATTGCCTATGATTGATATCGGACATTTACGAAATAGATACATCGACACACCGTATTGTTGACATTTAAATAACTAAGTTTTAAGACTACAATAATGCTGATAATTTCACTACACTCTGCTTAGTTAGAATAATCTAACTGTCTCGGAACAGGCCTGCACAACAGTTATGATATCCTCCCATATACCCGTAATGTAGCAAAAAATGCAGAATCGCGCCGAAAATTAATGAGGCTGCATTGAAAATAACAGTCAAATTTTCATCTAAAAATTTAATTCATTTTAATGAAGAATTTTTTAACCAACGTTTTTTACTTGCTTCAAATTTACACACCATATTGACATTTGGAACTCTCAATATATTTCGTATTAAATGCACTGAGTTAGAGTTATTTCCATTATTACAGAATATAAGACAAATTTTCAATTAAAATTTACATGTACTTGTAATATCGTTTCGGAGTTTATCCAAGCAAATGTGATATTGTGGAAACATAAGCTTAAGAGCCTCCCGTGATTTAGCGTGAATGTAATGCACATTTGCAAGATTGTAAAATATAAAAAATCCAAATAATTTCCGAATTTTTTAAAGGGATTTTCGTTGATTATTAATTGGCGAAGCTTGATTGAGAACAAATACAAACAAATTAGTAATCTTTAAGTACCAATGATGTTTAAAATATATTAAACAAAAGACAGTACTCTTCTGATTTCTTGGTACTAAAAAAACAGTTGTATTAATATAAAGACTTTCTTGCTATGTAATGTCATTTAAAGTTTAATTGGACACATTCAACAATTATACAATAGCCTAATTGGTACAGTTATAAAATATATTATGTTTGTGATAAGTGCGTTGGCATTCATACTAAAATATATATATATATATATATATATATATATATATATATATATATATATATATATATATATATATATATATATATATATATATATATATATATATATATATATATCAAGCAAGTGCCTACATGTTTGAATTGTTCAAAAATGTATTTACCATATCAACAACTAATTTTTCTGTTAATGCAAATGCAATCAGAATTGAATTGCGTCTTAAGCTTTTAATGTACAACCTTAAATGTAGAAAACTAATTGGTACTCTTTTATATTTTACAAAAAAGAGTTTTGACTGTTACGGGTACTATCCTTTTTGCGTATATTGGCATTTAATGTTAAAACCATTTTAACTGACCAAAGCTTGTTTGATTCCATGATGGAATATAAAAAAACCCATAAAATATTAATATTGAAACATCATGACTACATCAAAAGTGGATGAAGACCCACAAGCAGTTGATTAGAAAACAAAAAAATATAAATATAGAAAAAAAACTATATTTATAGCAGGTTATTGCATTTTAAAAAATTTGGTATATAGTAAAGGTTAAAAAACCATAGTAATATAGATCATATAAATCAATTTGTAAGGAAAAATGCATAGAACAATACATTTGTTACAGTATTAAATTTATCTGAAAATGGAAAAAAAAAGTCATAAAAGAAATAATAAAATCCAAATTTTTTTTTCTAGATGCAATTTGGTCAAATTCCCTTCCTTTATATAAAAAGTAAATATTTTTTCCAAAAAATACACGGTATATTTTGTTTCTGTATTTCAATAACACCGGAAAACCAGCACATATTACTGCATATTACATGGCATGAATTTTATGATTTTTAATCATGTGTGATCTTGAAGAGTTTTCGAAAGAGTGAGATGGCCCGCGCTTGTTTGGCTTTTTAAAACCTTATCAAACATATATTGATATCAATATGTCTCAACTTTACAACTTTACCTACAGTAGCTTAAGTTCTAAGATAAACCTATTTAAAAAAACTTATCCATCAGCATGTAAGAAAAAATTAAAGATAGAAAATATTTTTTAAGCATTTAATGAGATCATTTTCGAAAAACGTTATTAAAGAATATAGTGTGACTCGGTTCTTTCTAATGTTGTACTTCCTTTTGTACATTATTCCTCACTTCCGCATCGTTTGCCGACGTTTCAAATGTGTTAAAACGCTTAATTCACACCCATTTTGTTTTTACAAAACATGTTATGAATACGATGTTTGTAAATGCGGCTATTATGAATACAATTCAATCCACAAAACATAGTATAATATGGAGACACACCAATAACACCGCTATAAATAAAAGTCCTATTATGAAATAGAACAACACTTTGTTTTTATGCCATGATTTGTCCTCTTGGTATGAAAGATGCAATTCTAAAAAAATAGAAGCACTGGAATTACGAATACGTAGTTCTGGGTATTAAAAACATTATTTCTAGCGTTAAATTGAGATTTTGAAAACAATATTTTGAGATACAAAGACTACACTTTAGATGTTTAAAAATGCCGAAATACAGTTATTAAAACTATATCATGATATCATGATAGCTCGTCTTTATCATTTCCGTTTTATTCCTGAATTACCCTCTTTTCTTTGTGTATATTCCTCGATCAGTGTTATTTGTTTTGATAACATCGATGTATCTTGATTCATTAACTCTGTCGGCGATACATTTGGCATTGCTTCAGGAGATGAAACTATAATGAACATATTTAACTGTATATTGTACGAATAGGTTTAGTTTAAACAAATAAATATAGTGTTCTTCCAAAGCAAACATTAGGTGTGACATACATCATTTTAACGATTTTTTCCAGAGAAGATCATTTTAATGACGTGTACATATTACTAGTATATGTAAATGTTTAAGGGTTTAGTATAGAATATTCAGAGGCCACAAGCATACAAAGTAGCTAATATTATTAAACTTTGACAGTGAACAATGATATTACAATCATAGGTATTAAATGATTCAAAAACATCTTGAATTTTAGATTACGAAGCTGCAAAACTTAAAGCACTTCTACAAATGATGTGTAACCTCTTTTTAAAACTTATTTCTGATATATACAGGATTATCATCCTGATAACTCAGAATTACAATTATATCTTAGCATACGATTTTGATCCAACGTTTCTAACCAACTATCTGACATTTAATTGAACAGATCTCCCAACGTTTTATCAATTCTTTTGAATATAAGTTGTACGTTGGCAACAATCTTAAGAAAACCATTAATATTAACAATAATATAATAATAATTATACCGAGAGGGACAAAAAAATCCACAATATGTGTTTTAACAGTTCTTCAACAGTTCTTTGCATGTTTGTATAAAGTTTTTCACATCTCAATCTACATAATACAATTTCAATCGAGTCGTATGTTTTAAATGCGAAAAAGTGGCAATAATTTAAAGAAACAATAAATGGTAGCTGCATAGATAAGATAAATCCTTACCCTTTTTTCTGCAACCTTGAACATAGTCACAGTCTGAAACATCACACAAGCAACGAGACTGACACCCTCTGCCGTAGAAAGGATATTCGCAAAATTGACTACAGTTAGGTCCAAAATATCCTGGTATGCATTCTATTAAAAGGCAGTTTGAAGACAATTTAATTTAAAATGGTAAATTTTAAACAATTCCAATGCAACATACAGCTATACGTACATGTATATCAGTGTTAATATGCATGTTACACGAGTCGAAAACAAAATATAATGTGTTTTAATATATTTGTCTTTGTCATCATTGGTGAATATTATATAAATCATGCATCGTTGATCTTGGGATTTTTTTAAATTTAACTTGTACTTGTTAACTTTGTACATGTATTGATATATACATCAAATATAGGGAATCTTCTTTATATTGTTCCCTTGTTTATACAAAAAATTAATAATGTATTTAATACTTTTCAAAAAATTATGTGTATCAGTTTTTTTCTATAGATTTACAGGACTCACTAATACCGAGCACAACGAGAAGCGGGCTTCGCAAAGCAAATTTTATTGCAAAACTTATATTAAAAAGTCATTGAAAATAAAAGTTGGGGTACAAAGAGCTAAACAACATTCTTCCAGCTCATGGGCCTCTCCATATTGGTAAATTTTTAACTCTCCTTTTAAAGGAGCATGGTCGCGATTTTCGTCAAACATGATTTTCTCACCTTAATGTTAGCAATGCTGTACTTACATCAAAGTTGAGACATTTTTAATAGGCAACCAAAATATGATTTGAATGTTAAAGTAACAGTTCCAATTTCAGACCTAAAATGAATGTGTTGAACGTTAAAAGCTGTTCATTCATGCTTAAAATGAATAAGAAGACAGACAAACCAGCTTGATAAAGGTTTTTTACTGGTATCTTGAACCAGAGTAAACAAAAACAGGGCACGAACCTTTTTAACATGACAACGAATTGTAAGCTCTGTATCATATCACTTAACGACTGACTGAAATTTCGTTTGATTTAAAAAATGCATTTATAAAGCTTTGGAAGTAGCTAAGGTAACTCCATACTCGTAAAATTCTCTGATGAAAGTTAAAAAACCGAACTGATTTCAACTTAACAGACTTAAATTTCATCAATTGTTAGAAAAAATATACTTGTCATCATACTTTTTGAGATGTCAGATAAACATAAACTAAAGCATAGTTTAGCATCAGAAAACCGTATTTTTTGGTTAAAAGTAAAATTTTTGCAGGCAGAAATGTGTATATCTTGTTTAATTTTAATGTTAACTTTATCAGAAAACTTAAACTTCAAAAATATTTTAAAATTAATCGTTGGGATAAGAAAAACTATAGCATTTAGACATACAACTGAAAGAAAAGTCAGAAAAAGAGTTATTTCCCCTTAGTATCGATAAAATGTCTAAAAAAATTGGGAATTTAGGATAAAATTAAGCTGCGAAAATATCTTGAACTTAACAGTATTTTAATTACATCTATTGTGATCATATTCACATAAAAAAAATAATACTATCTTGCGCAAATTTTAAAGAACTCAAAGTTTTACAAAATAGTATGACATCACAGAACACTGGATCTACTTTAATACAGAAAAAAGAATTTGACCAAAGTCATGACCATGCCCCTTTAAACCGTATTTTCTTTCCAAAAGAACCGTAAGTTGGAAATCCGTCAAAAATCTTTTTACCGGTTCAGAAGTTGACGCATTTACTACTTCCTGATACTACGAATCATTTAATATTCTTATCAATGTTTTTACATACCGATGCAATGCCTTGATATTCCGTCAGTATGGTAACGGATGCAGCAATTAGGATGTCTATAAAGCAATTCAATGAAAACATCCTAGAACTTGGTCATGTAGACTCTTTTGTAGTTGCATTAACAAAATAAAAAATGAATTTTGCCACCAGAATGTTAAACATGCATGTATGTTATGAAGTACGAAAATCTAAAGAACATGAAGATTTCTTACGTGCGGCATGCCAAAGCATTCGTAAACGTCACTGTTACAGCTATGAAAAATATATTTTCAATCCACCGCAATTGTACGGTGTTGCTCATTCTCATCAATTACGTTAATTAATCCATGGACTAATGTTTGAGCATTTGAAGTGAATATTTTCATTCTAATCCAAACGGAAATCCTTTTTTATATATTAAAATTCTGCTATGTCATAGCAAACTAATTGTTCCAATTTGTTCATAATTATAATATTAAATTTTTGTTATCGCAAACATTATCAACTTTGCATCGTGCTGACGAAGCTGTGCTCAGTGGGCACGGGAAAGTTGTTTTTTCAGAATTCATTGTAGCCAGGGTATGCATGTCTTCGGAACTCTGTAACTAGAATTTCCCATTCAGCACAAATACCTATAATTCACTCTTTATAAGGCCAGTCACCTATTTCTGAAGAAAATTACACGTCAAAACCTGTAAAATTTTCTACATACTATTTTTTTAATGAGATTTTGACCCTTTCATATTTTGCTAATTTTTCATGATTTTTTCAGCTTTTTAGGCCCCCCCCCCCCCCAGCTAATTCCCTGCAAAGGGTTGAACCTCCGTACCTTGTGCAAGTTGCACCATCACATGTCAGAAACTTACCGGTGCATAGTTTACAATGTCCCATCCACCTACTTTTCTTGTTATTTTTCCACCCGTCTGTAACTTGCATTTTCACTGTGTAAAGACAATACAACAGTCAGAGCCGCAGGTTTCGCAGTTTTCTTCTGATTTCCTTGTACCTAACATATGTGGCCTACATATTGCATATCAATTTTAAGTTAAAGAAACATTCCTCCAACTAATGATAATCATTGAAAATCGTTTCATAAACAGTCATAAGCCTTCAAGTACTGCAACTCTTAATTTACAAATATATTGACGGGTACTTTATCCGAAACTGTTCCTTGCTACCTCAGTTTTTGCACGATGTTACATGTAGTACGCGTGCAGGAAATTTGCAGAGCTCTATTCGAAACAAATGAAAAGACGAAACGGTAGATTTGTCGTTACAAAATATTTTAGTAATGTAAGCTTTGGTACCAATATCAGATTTTGAATTTCTTTTTATCAATTTATTAAATCATAAAAAACAGTGAAAAGCGTTAATGATGAATTGTATAATCATGCAATTGGTATGCTGCGAGCAGGTGTTACAATGTAGTCAGTGTGAGGTAGCAAGACCTTTACATGTTCATCCATGTACAATAAACAGGTTGTTGCAACAGTTTTTATCAGAAGGGATCAACAAATGATCTTCTTAGTCATAGTTTCCCGTCTTTGACAACAACACATGAACAGGCGTACATACACCAATGTCTTTTGCGAGAACATTTTACGTGAGTACGTCAAAGTTGGCATATTCATCCTTGAACAGTTTGTAGAGTATTGAAACCAATGTGATCTACTGCAAAGAATCTTACAAAGGGCTATGACTTAACCCGCATCGCTGACGTTACATATTACAGTGGACCAAGCAAAATCTGAATTAATGCAGGTTGTGTTCTCCGGAAAAAATCAAGATTTAATGTTAGCAATGCAGACGACATATGTTGAGATTTTCATTGTTAACATAACCTGTGTGTGTCCTTGAACGCGATAGATTTAGATGGGATGGTGGCATGGTCTAGGGTGAAAGTTATCAAAGGTTTCGGTTACAATCAGTCATTTTGAACCAAACCCTCATTGCCATGAGGTATATGTCCGCTCAAATTTATTTTTGTACCGCATAAAAGTTTTGGCTACAAAAAATGATGATTTCATTTTTAATCGCTCGCCCGCTTGTATCCTTTTTCAATGAATGTCCGACAAACAAGAAATAATATTGGTGTGGCCTGAATATTCTGTTCCTAGGTTGATGTGCCTGTTATCAAAATTTCTTCCATCTTACTTGCCGTTGTCTTTTAGTTTGCAAACCTGAATATTGAAAGACATTCGACACTCTGCTATACTCAGCACAGAAAGAGTTATGAACAGTCAATACACACAATTCACAATTTATTGTTTTCAGTTGTTGATCTTCTCATCTTTAGCCATAATTAATTAACTACTGTCGTGACGATTTGGGGAACAAAAGTTATGTATCAATTTGAACGATGGTAGTCAAAAATTGAGTCGTTATACTATTAGTTTCTCGAATAATAAATTATATTTATGCAATACATTCATATTTTAGCTGACAATTTAATTTATCTCTACAATGACTACAACAGCTTTCTATCATAAATGTGTGATGTTTGAAATTTTCTAAGGAAGCGAACAGTTGTTGTGTTATGATTTATTTCTATTTTTTTTCTTTTATAGTATATCAATATGAACACGTTACATATCTATGTTACTACTATCATCTTCTTTCAAATAAGTTAAGGTTACAATAGTAGAGTAGCAAAACGATTCTAATTCAGTCTAATCAGTTATATAAGGAGCATTGCAAGGTAGAAAAATACATTTTAACACTGTGTTAATTTCTTAATCCAATTTAAAAGGATAATTTGATTAGAAGAGACAGAAGGTAACCAGGCTCTTTTTATGTATTTGAAGTAATTTTCTCTATTTCAATTAATCAATGGGTATTTATTGTTATCACATTTAACAAGAAGTGTTTCTTATCGGAGATATTATTTATCAGATTAAATTTTAATGGCTTGCTAGTAATAGAAATTACCTACAAGTGGTTTGTCGTCCTGTTTATTACATTGCATAATGTACGCAATATGTATACCGGTATTTCTGTTACCAAATGAAGCATCATAACATATTATATATGCTTTTTTTCATGAAAACAATGTAGAAACAAACATAATTTAGTACGATTATTTACATCTGTCAAGTACTCTTCTGACTTCCGCATAGTCTAATACATGTAAAATATAAATTGTCTGATGTTGTTGCTATTTAAGTTGATATTTTCGTTGTGGCTTTATATGGATACAATTTAATCACAAAATATAATACAACATGAAGACACACAATCACCACCGCCATACATGAGAGTCCTATTATGCAATAGAATAGCATTTTATTTTGACGCCTTGAGTACTCTTCTTCATTTGGTAGATACATTTCGAAAAATATAGACACACAAAATTAATAAATACTTTGTTGTGAATAGGACGGAAAATGGCTCTCATTAATTTGGTTATGCAATATGTAATACCATTTAATTATATTTTTTAAAATAGGGAACTCAGAGAAGTGAAAAGCTTTTCATTTTGATAATAATTAGAAGCAATCGAATTGTTATTAAATAAAACTGGTTTTTCTTAATGAAATTGAAAAAAATAGTTTGTAAAGATTACGATTCATATTTCAATTCAATAATACCGTAAACTTTCGTCGTGTTTTCTTCTCTCACAGCTGTTTTTGTCGTTGTTTGGTTTGATAACAGTAACTTATCTTTAGGTAATAATTCTATCGGAAATTCATTTGGTGTCTTTATAGATGACGAGACTACAATAAAGAAATTCAAAATGACATTCGACGCCTAGCTAATGTGTAAGCTAAAAATAAAAATAATTATTTAGAGCAATTATCAAGAAGTGCGTCATTTATCATATTTTAGTTCATGCTTGATACGAGCATTATTTTATAATAAACTCATATGTACATATTCGATTTTTTCATTAAGCGCTGAAAAAATATCTATTTATAATTGTGCAACATTTTAAAAAAGAACATTTTACATAGAGAACCTTGCTTACTTTTATTATTCTACAAATTCTGCCACAGTGTACAGTATATATATTTTCTTAAAGTCATTATGAGAAGATGTTATGCTTTGTATGTGATGAGAATGAGATGGTTTCAATGCAAAACATTCATATAAAACAAGATAAAAGGTCCATTTTAAAAACTGAAATTCAGATTTTGGCAACGTTTAAGTCTTTGGTTATCATAAAATGATGCAATAAGTAGCAATAATAATGGTGTAACGTACTTAAGAATTTCATGAGGGCTTTATCTCATGCGTCGTAACTTTCATATATTGAGACAGAAATTATATTTTAAATAGGTAGTGAGACTAAATTACTTACTGTTGACAATGTCTCTGGTCTTATTAGCAAGAAGCACTGCAGAAAACTGCCGAAGATACCTGAGAAGATTGTAAAAAGCTTGATTATTCATAGATTTTTTTCTATTAAGCTAAACATTTAAATTATTTTTGTATGATATTCATCTTGCGTTTAAGGGTATGGCACGGTTTGTAGAAAACATTTTTTATTATTGGGGGCCAAGCTAATAAACATTTGTTTACATATGTTTTATGTATAAGTATCGATAATATATACAAAAATCGGACATAGGAAATTAGGGGCTTTAAGATATTTACTTTAGAACACAAATAAATTCTTGATTAATTTAATAATATGAGGTGCTGTAAGGTTATCTTAACTCTAGATTTTTTCATACTTTTAGTTACGGACGAAGAAAAACTTTAATATCGATAAGCTTTTACTTTCATTCATAGTTTGCATTATAAAAATCATTACATAAGCAAACCTTTTATAAGGCCCATTTGAACAGTTTTGATTTAAAAAGAATTTGTTCAGATTTTCCAGGTAACATTTCACTGATTCTTCACTATTTGAATTTCAAAATACCGTCATTTGTACATAAATTCGTTACTGGGTAGATTGCAATAGTTTTCAACAGTTATCTACAATTGCCGAACGACATATAAACAACTAAAATGTTATTTTAACTTGGTAGATTTTTAAGATGTCACCAACAGGTAAAATTCATTTGTAAATATTCGATAAGTGGTTCATGCATACAGCATACTTACCAAAATAAATCAAAACATTCTACAGTTGGCAGCGAAACAAGTATTGATATGGCAGCAGAGAAACATAAAAAATAAAATCTCAGAGCCATATTGCTGGCAAGTTTGATTTTCAAAATGAATTTATTTAATGCCAGTGCACTTCAGATCTATTTAAATATTGATTTTAATATTTCAAGTGTTTGATACGGATATGGTTATCCTAAAAACTTACGCTTGTTTGGCGTATTAAAAAAATTGATGTCCATATTGATATTCCAATATCAACATATTGGCAGTGTAGTTATCTGTTTCATATCTTAGTAAGCCAAATTGATTTCTACATGGGTCAAGCACGGTAAGTGTGATGGTTTATTATACTTATATATATAATCATGTGTTTGAAAATCTTTACACAGTGTAGTTGTAAATCCATATACACATTTAATTGCGGACGCAAAAAACTTAATTTTGATAAGTTCTTCCTTAATTATAATGAGGAGGATCAGGCTATTTCAGTACCAACTATAACTCATTACAATTTCAATACTAAAATATAAATACATAAAGATGTCTTCCATAATATGTTAGCTTCGTGGTCACTTTTTTTGAAAGTTAAGATGAAATATTTTAAAAACCTCTTTTTATATTTAGAATAATGCGTTTTCGTGACAAATTCAGTTTAAGTTATTGAAAAATAGGAATATAAAGTTTACTTAAAATGCTTTCTATACATTGATTTTACAACTTTCTGTTTTACAAGTTACTGCACTTTTTTATAAGGAATAAGGAATCATTCTTTGAGTATTATGAGGTGATAATTTCGGTCGGGGCGTGGTCAAATCAAATAAAGCCCGAAGGGCTTTATGATAGATTTGACCACGCTCCGACCGAAATTATCACCTCATAATATTCAAAGAATGATTCCTTATTACTTATATTTAAATTATTTCTAATGTGCACGATTAAAGATCTAATAATTATAACATTTTTACCGTTGTTTTAATTCGTATAATTATGCGAACCCTACTGGCGCCCCAGGAATACGTCATTTGACACTTGCATCACACGTGTGTTGTACATGAAAACTCACAGACATGTATTGAAGAGTCAAATTTGCAAATTTATTAAGTCGATACAACAAAATATCAAATCAAATATTATTTGATTTTTAAAAAAAATGTGTGTAGTTGCAAAATAGTAAATAACTAGAGTGTTTATTTCGTGATAGCGGAAGGTACTTTCCTCCTGCGCGGTAAGGCGGTCGATCTACACCTCAGTCGAGATTGTACTTGATGGTAATGGAACAGTTCTCAAAGCGGGAGTTATTCAAAACTCCAGATTTAATGCTCGAGTCGGACATTGTGGAACAATTAAGTTCATTTTTGACAGGTAAGTTGGAATTTTCAGAATTATAGGGAACGATTTGAAGATTCTGTGATTGTTGGCCGGAAATTACACATGAATCTTCAGATGGATCATTTATTTTGACAATTGCGGTGGTTATTGTAGATAAAGTTGCACTCGCACTTTTTTTTGGGTACAAGACAGTTCACGATTATAGCTACGTATGGAAGCTTCGTTGCGATGCCCGGAGAAGTACATGACGTGTCTTGCTTCAAATCCAGCGTCGTTCATGGCCTGAATTGCTGTCGCTCTTAGACAGTGAGCTGTGTAACGTTTGCACCCGGCGGCCTTGCAAATATCCGGAAGGAAATTAACATATGATCGCTTTTTCATGGGATCGGCTGTGTACCATATGTTGCAATCTTTCGGGTAAGAAATGGCATCTTTAACGCATTTATTGAAAAGATGAGACGCATTTGGGTCCGTTTTAGACAAGAAGAACTTCAACATCTTCACAGGACAAGTTTCGTTTCCAGTTTCATACATTCTTTTGTCGTTCAGTGCTTCAAGTTTGTGAATGCCACCTTGATAGTTTTTTTGTTTTGTTTCATGCTTCAAACAAGCATATATGGAGCCTTCTTCGTCAACTTTGAAATCGAAGGAATCTACCCGAAGCTGATGAAGGAATTCAAGACCACGAGACACAAAATGTATCGCAATGATGTACCACATTGCAAGTCGCAGATTGACTGGAGAAGAATATGCACTCTCCAGGTAAGCAGAAATTTTCTGTAAATCTGATTTGTGAATGATCTCCTTATGAGTTGTAGGGCGAGAAGTTCCAGTGACCATTCTATGCTTCATGAGACCGGTCAAACTTTTATTTGCAGTTTTGAATGCTTTATCGTTTACAATGTCTATATTTCGACCGATGTCGGATAAATGCCTGTTTATGGCGGCTCTGATTGCTTTCATGGTATTTTTATGATATTCGGAGGTATGCTCCTTTTTCGGGTTTTGGGGTTTTGCTCCGCAGTAAAAGCGACTGAGTTTTTTCGCCAGATCCTCCTCGCAAATCTCAGCCAGATCTAGAGGGACTCCAAACGTTTCAATATGCCAATCTGTAATAGAAAACGCACAATGATATCCATGTTTTGACAGTAATTTGAGAATAAACTGTAATTGCATAATATGGGCTGTTTTTGTTTGCGTTTAATTGCTTACTAATATTTACTTTAAAAAAAAAAAAGAAGCGTACCTGTAAGAATCTTTAAACCCCATTTGGTGCTTTGTTTTGTAGCCTTTGATTGTGTGAGTTCCTGAAATCCTTTAATTTCGTCGTCGGAAAGCTTGGCAAAACGAGTACTTGTTGGCGTTTCTGGGGCTGGCAACCCGGGATCATCGGATTTTTTCAAATCGGCAAATGCCTGTTGGGTTAATGTTATATCGAAGTCCGAAACGACCATTTCGGATGGAAAATTGTCAAAATCAGAATCAAAACCTTCTAATTTTAATTCTGGCAGGAGGGCTTCATAATTATCCCCACTAAATACTTCAAAATCGCCATATTTTACCGCATCTGATATATCGTCGTTCATGGTGGCTGCATTCGATCGAAATAAAAAATGAAGTGATCAGCAGACGATCATTATAAGAAATCTATTCATCAGCAGACGAGCCGTTTATATAAAATATTTAGATTGCATATTAAGATATTTTTCTATAAATTTCATTTTAAATGGTAACCTTTACATGCTCATTTTAATTTTCATTCATTTTGTGTGCGAAAAGAAAACATTTCAAAACCACTACTTTTTTTATTTAGCACATGCAATGTATTACTACGCGCGCTGTGCAGCCAATACCGTTTTTCGGTTTTGCTATAAGACACGCCCATTTTGTGTCACTCATATTTTTTGATGTTATTCGGTTTTAGGGTTCAAAATTGATTTGTAATGTTATCACAGACAAAGACAGTTGAAAATGTAGATATAAATGTGTATTATCAAGACGTTGTGAGTGATATGTTTTTGGACACGTAATGTTGTGATTCTCATTAAATCAATAAATTCAACGCGGGAATAATTCTAGCGACACCCTTTGTAAAATAAAGACGCGCTGATTCACTATTTTCATAACGCCGCACGGATAACGCTTTCTGAAACCGATTCTTTTCCATTTATTTCAAAATCCACTTCTCTCCACCTTTCCATTTTTTAATTTTAAATAGATTTGTTCATTTTTTCCTTTCTATTTCTTCTTTCATTTAGTATTTTAAGAAAATGTACACTATTTTATATGGACAACACAAAAAACAAATCAAAATGAATCATGGTTATGTTTAGAAAAGGGAACCCTTTTGTTTTCGTCCCAAGAAATGATTAGGTTTATTTTATCCGCGTGTTATACGTAGATTATAAAGAAAGCAAAATTAAGAAATATTAGTGAACATTTGATTTTTGATTTGCCAAAATATTATGACTTTCATTTATAGCGATGTCAAAGTCGTGATACAATATTACAAACATATCTGCTTCGACGTCAGAGGGCGAATATTGATATGAGGCGAAATAAAGCGATACCTTTTTATGTCGTTTCTGTTATAAACAATTTTTTTGTTCATTTAAAATGCATGGAAAGATGGATGTGAATAACTAACAGCTACAATATTAATATAAAATCATTGTAAAAGTATGATAAATTACTATTATACATTGTGCCATCCTCTTTGTGTTTACATCTTCAATGCTTTCGATACGTAGTCTTTGCTATGTGTTTGCAATAAAAACAGTTAAACACTTTATGTTAGAAATAACTTTACTAGAGATAGAAACGAGTCTACAATATGTAATAATCAAACATGTTAACACAGAAAAATATACAGCACAATCTCATTAAACAGCAAAAAATTAAAACTGCTACTTTTACATATCACAATATCAAAAGAGGCACATCCAGCAAATACTTGACTATGAATGGCAATTAACATATGATATATTTGCATGCGCAATTTTTTTTATTTAGGTCGGGTTTAATAGTACCTTGATTATTAAAATCTTTTGATAAGTAGTTCATTCAAACTATGCAGTTACATGTACAAGAATATATCCTTCTACCTTTGACAGTGACACAAGTATATAAAATGAAATTTGAATCAGTTTGCAGGTGTTTTGGCTCTTTAAAATAGTATGGTAAAGGAAACCGTTCATGCATTCCAGTTGTTTATTATATATATTAGCGTTGAACGCAAATATAGCCACTTGCCCTTTTTGCATTTAAGAATAAATCCGTATTCTTAAGATCCTGGATTAGATTGATAATGATATCACATCTTTTCCTACGTGAAGCCACGTTTTACGTTATAAATGCCAAATACAGTTATTATTTACTATTTCATTTTATTCATATTTTGCAACAAGCTTATAGGAATCATTACAATATGCTTCGGATGCGATTGCACATCGATATAGATAAGATTTTATTGCTATGTTTTTCCTTGGACAGCTAAAAATAAATTACATGTTTATTTTTCAAGAAAATTTATGTACTCAACATTTTGTTTGTTGTTTGTACAGTAACAGTGCAAACAGATTATTGTTGGGGTTTCTTCTTACTGCTTTTTTGTTAAGAACCCTAAATCCTCAGTGATTATTTCACATGAATATACAGAATATAAGAATCACTTTTAAATTTTGTCATAAAAAAAAAAATTCACACCACTGCATGCAATGCAGTATACCAATTACTGCAAGTCATTTTGATTAATCTTTCTCTTTTTGTCACCTAGTGAGGAACGTATGTTTCTTTCCAAGATTTGACAAGACAGTCTACAAATATGGATACAAGTAATATATATTTTAATATTTCGTCTATCTGACAGTTGTGTTCATATTCAAAGCCTTATGAGAGTAATCTTTCAGTGCATAAATGAGATTAGTGTAGTTAGTATACTTTATGTCTCTTCATTCTCCGACCTACCCATCAAAAAAACTCACAGATATGTTGAAAAATTTATTGATCAGAGTATGATTATATCCTGATCAAAACATATAAACATTGCTGTACATCATATCTTGTTTATACCAATAATTCAAGTAGAAAAAAATGAAAATACTGCAACTGTAAAAAGCATATGTTAAAACCAACTGCAACATATAATATGTAGAGCAGAATATTATACAAGGTAAATTATGCATTGAAACACATAAGTAAATTATTTATAATACAGACTGATGGCAGAAGGTTAGTATACTATATAGATAAATTGATAGGTACATACATGTTGCATGTATGTAGAGTGTAACAATTAAATGTTTGGATAGAAAAGGTATCAATTATGTTAGTGCTAACATTGATGATATATTTTAGCGATGTTGAAAGCATCTATACTTCTATATTAAAATAATAGACTCAATTTGTTTTAGCTTTAATACCGATAAACCGGAAGAGTACTGTCTTTTGTTTTATATATTTCAAACATCATTGGTACTTGAAGATTACTAATTTGTTTTTTATTTTGTCTCAATCAAGCTTCGTTCATTAATAATCAACGAAAATTCCTAAAAATTCCGGAAATCATCTGATTTTTTGGATTTTACAATCTTGCGCATGTGCATTACATTCACGCTCAATCACGGAAGGCTCTTTAGTTTATAATTCCACAATCTCACATTTGTATGGATAAACTTGGAAACGATAAAACAAGTGCATGTTAATTTTCATTTGAATTTTTTTTTCTGTTCATCAAAGAAAATACGGGAGATAACTCTAACACAGTGCATTTACTATAAAAATCCCGAGTTTCAAAATGGTGTGTAAAAAACGTTCTTGCAATATGTTGAGTTCTGCAATTATAAAATTAAACTTTTCGAAGAAAGGTATTTACACCTTCAGAATGGTTTGTCAATGCATCTTTATTAATTTTCTCCACAATCGTTTTGGAGCGATTCTGCAATTTTCTGCTACATTACGGGTATATGGGAGGCATTTTAACTGTGTTGAAGGCCTTTCCCGAGAGGCAGTTAGTATATTCCAACTCAACAGAGTGTAGTGAAATTAATAGCATTATTGTAGGCTTGAAGTTTGGTGATGCAAATGTCAACAATATACGGTGTTTCGATGAATATTTTTTTGTAAATGCCCGATATCATACATGTATGCAATGTCAACCCGTGCAAGCACGGGTCAAAGTCTAGTTGCATCTAAAGAGAAATTGTAGACCTATTGTTTAATCTGAAATAAATTGCAATGATGACAAAGAAAGCAAATGTCAATAAGCAGAGACTAATTAACATTGTCCTGCTCCTAAATGGCCTAGTAATGTATGGTCGAATTGATGAACAATTCCGTAGCACATCTGAAAATAAAATATAGAAAGGTAAACATTTTTAAATTTAAACCTAATAAATGAATAAGGCAAAATAAACAACTTATTGTCTTTTTTTAAGAGTTGATTTTAACCAACTATTCTATGCAGTTACTCTGGGAAAACGGATGTGAAACAGTGTATATAAATCAACACAACCCATTAATAGAAAAACCATCACCGCTGACAAGACTTAGTACTTTAACATAATCGATAAATTCGATGTAATGTATTCAGAAGCATTGTTTTTCAAGGGAACTTATTTGTAGATACCTTGAAAACTGTCAGATTTTAAATGATAAGAACAATTGAGATAATTTTGTTGTCGTATGTATCCCTACGCCAGAGCATTGATGACAAAAGTGCCGCCATTTTAACAGCCGAAAAAGATTAAGGGCATACGATAGAACCAGTACTGGCGTAGCTAGACTAGACTTCTTTATTATTTGTTTGTTAAAAAACTGACTAGATACAATTTTCGAGAACGATTTCAATTATCATAGAGTTTGATGGCGTCATTTCTATTATTAAATATTACACAATAAGATTTACATAGGGTTTTCCTCTATAACTCGGAATTCTTGTCGAAAAATCCGCAAATATTCATATTTGATAAATATGTGCGTTATTATATAAATACAGCTAAGGAACTACTACATATCGCTGATTGATTAATAAGATCAACTATGGTTACACGTAGTACCTCAGTTTTTCGATTTTAATAGCAACTAACAATAGGAAAAAATAACCTTGCATGTAAGTTATGTTAGTAAAATGTTAATCAATCAATATTATTGAAACCCACATATATAATAAAAAAATATGTTGGAAATGATATTTAACAATTATTGCTGGTGTTTTTATTTAGGTCAATTCGATAACTGAGCTACTCGAGAAGTACAAAATATACCAAGCACGAAGGGCGAGGAGGATACTGTACTTCTAGGGATGATTAATCATTGTATTCATAAAAAACCCAGCAACAATTGTTTTATTCTATGATTCAGTTACATAATGCAGACTTATGAAATTGAGTGTTATCAAGTGAACAAATCTTTAAATTGAAACACTGTGAAAAACGCGAAATTTCATTGGACGACAAGAATGATGTTAACCGATCTTTTGAAAATGTCCAATCAATTTTAGTTTAATGTAGAAAAAAATCAATTGTTATATTCACCTCGTAGGTCACGTGCAGGTGATATAACTGATTTTTTTTCTATAATTTTGGATTTCAGCCAATCAGAGAGTTAAAAATTAATCAATGATAGAATAAAACTATATACAACGTAATGTCTACGAATAATGGCTTACCCTTTTCTACAGATTTATTGGAATACGGTTCATATTTTATTGAGTTTTGTGTAAAATATGATTGGTTTCCAGTTACTGTACCATCCGTCACATCTGAATAAAACGACATTCCTGTTCTTTAAGATTGATCTGGGCATACAGCGGTTCATGTTTTCAGACAGTTTTATAGAGGAAACAAAAAACTATCATATTATGCTTACATTTCATGGAAGATTTTTTTTTATTTTTTAATACATGATCACAGTTAACTGGTCTGTGTTTTAATAGCTTTTTCATTTGTCGGAATCACACAAATACTAAGAAAGGGGGTGTCTCGAAAAACACTGATCTCGACAAATAGAGCTTATGCAGATCACATAATAAATAAAGTTAACCTTCATTCATTGTCGCTATATTTGTTGGATTCCGTGAAAAAATTGACTGGTCTTCAACGTCATCATCATCTGTAACATCTGAATCAATATGAAAAGTTGGATATAATTAATATATTTGCAGATGGTTTAAGGTGTTGCTCATATATACATACAGACGAAAGGTTGGGAATATACAACAAAAAAGTGATATATAAATTAGATTAGACAAGATAGATAGATAGATAGATAGATAGATGATAGATAGATAGATAGATAGATAGATAGATAGATAGATAGATAGAATGATTGATTGATACATTACGTAATTGTTCACATCCACTGATATGATTGCAGAACTTTTTATCACATATACATTCTAGCTGGCAATATTGCCCATAGCTTGGATAGCGACACATACTATTACAGTCCCTTCCAAAATATCCTGGTATACAATCTATTAAACGCCGAAAGGAAATTAAGTAAATGAATATAAAGTTATGTTTTTGAAAAACATTTATATTCTATGTTATAGATTTTACATCCAACTTTGATAAGGTTCCGTCCTGACAAAAAAAGAATTTTATAACAAATCAATGGATTTGGGAATTATGATAATATTGTGAGAATTATTAAATTAATAAAACTGAGATTTTACTCAGCCAGCAAGATAAGGATATGATTAAATACAGACGAATAATCTCTCGGTTTTATGATAGCATCAAGCTAATTCTTATATGTAGATATTTAAAAAAGAAATATTTTTCATTACTATTACAACAATAAGGAATAGTTAAACAAAACACTGAAAAAAAGTTTCTCTCCCATAGAAAGCCTTTCATGTGCAAGTTATCATAACGTCATCAGCATTTTAAACGATAAGCAATAGTTTAAAAAGCTTTACAGTAAATGTTTCTGTCTAATAGAAGTTTATTTAATTGATGGATCGTATTTAAAAATACAAACGTTTTTGACTGATCAATTTCGTAGCATACGAGTGGTTCAAAGGTCTTCTTTTGATATTATGGTAATATAAAATGCTGTTTTAGCACTTGTTTGGTATTGTGAATAGAATAAGTGTCTAAACTTACGTTTAGTACCCAATCATTTTCATTAAATAGTAACAATAAAGAAATTTAGCACAAAAAATAACCAAAACCGTCTCATACTAGTGAACATTTTTTTCACGCTGAAGCTTCTAACGTATTCTTACAAGTAAAATTCCTGAATTATAGTTTCAGTTGTACTGTTTTGATCTAACATTCTTTAAGTACTTACCGCTGCAACTATTAGATTTCTTGTCAAATTGGGAATACTGACAACACACTGGAGGTCTTAAAAAAATCAATGATAGCATGTTAAATCATATTTATATAATGTTGTTGGAAATACCAACAACATATTGGAGGTCTTCAAAAATCAATGATAACATGTTATATTATATTTATTGCATACATTTCGTATGCTGTCTGCACATGAGCTATATGTCTAGTCAATATTACATACTGTTGTTAAAAAATAAACACCGTATAATCTTAATTTTAAAAAAAAGATGTCTTACGTGCCACACGACTCTGCGGAAATCGTAACAGTTATAAAAATGTCTACAATAAATATGAAAGTAAGTCTCCTGAATACACTTGTACGGAGGTACATGTACATGTCCATGTTACCAATTTTCAAAAGTTTTATCCGATGACAAGTTTTCTTGTATATATATTACTGCAAGTAAATAAAAATTATATATATTTGTAAACTTAAAATGTTCACATCATTTCTTTTTTTAAACAAGGAAATGATTGAAAGTTACAAGTTGAAAGAAATTTCCTCAATGCTTATTATAGTAGTACATATTTCCTCGAATACATTTGTTCTGAATTATGCTCATATTATTGTGACATAGGCAATATTCCTACCATTCTATTATGACTTATCTATCCTATGCATTCATTTGTAATCATGCACCTACATGTACAAAAAATTTAAACTATTTATATATAATATCTGCTAAAATAACTCTTCTATCACTGCTTGTCCTGTCAAAGGTTTGATTTGGGTCATAATGACAACTTAGATAATTTATTTACATGTATTACATTTCTAGAGTGGTAAAGGGTATTGGGATGTATGTCTCGCATGATATTCATGAAATGTTTGCAAAGCAAAGCATTTTTGTCATTCTTTCATAATAACTTTTTATTTGAAATATTTCAGATAAAAGAGCATTACATGTACAATGAAAGATTGTTATATTTGTACTTTTTTTATCAATAAATATGAATGTTTTTCTTATATAAGTATACCATTCGCCTATACATATTTTATACCTATAAGAAGACATGAATTGAGTATAATTTATTTTAATCTCCATCCTTATCCTCAACAAAATCATTAAGCTAGGGCTATATATGAAATTGATTTTTAATAATTTGAATCTTTACTTCGTTTAACACAAAATTAACGCCTTCTTTATATAACAAAGCAAGTCAGGTTCTCTTTACTTAAGGAAACAAAAATCTTATCGAGATCATATTGTCTGGTTAAGGATCTCAACACCCCGTGACTTGTGACGCATATAAAAAAAAAGTACATTTAACTTTCGGTTTTACAAAATTTATGTAGCGCGAATTGTATAGAAACCCAATCCATATCAGTATAGGTCCCAATCCATATCTGCAATATATTTGCAATATAGCGTATTATTACCTAATCAAAGGGATTTTGTTGTTTTATTACAAATTAAATATTTGCGTCTATTTTGAACTGCCGGTCAATAGACTGCGATCTATTAGACCGCCGGTCAATAGACCTCGATCTATTGAACCGCCGGTCAATAGACTGCGATCTATTGGACCGGCAACGTATTTCAGAACGCGGGTATGTTAATGTTATATCCTTTCGATAGTTCTCAGGGAATGTATATTCCTTTACATAGACGCTATTTTTAGTACTTGGTGAAACCAAATACAATGTTATCAAAATGGAGTATCAAATAATCAACAGGTTTAAAGCTTTATATGAGGTAAAAGACTAATGAAAATCTAATGGGTTAAAGACTCCCCCTTCTTTGAGTAAACTAATATTAAATTGAGATGTTGTAATGCATGCAACAGGCTTTGTGCATGTAAAAGATGGAAAAAAAAAATCTGAGTATATTGAATAATGGCACGAAAACCATCTGCAATATGCAAATTGTAAACCCCGAAAACTAAAAAAGGAATTAGGTAATAAAACAATTATTTAATGCTTGAGCAGTCAATAGACCAGAATTTTTTCCCTTGATGCAGGGAACAGCTCAGTATGATCTATTGCCCTCGGCCGTTGGCCTCGGGCAATAGATCATACTGAGCTGTTCCCTGCACCTCGGGAAAAATATTCTGGTCTATTGACTGCTCAAGCATTAAATAATTGTATATTGTTATACCCCTGTAAAACAGTTACGATATAATTATATACGAAAAAAAGTCCAGCATTTTGACTGCTGGACTGGAGCTGTTAGATTGGAACTGTTAAAATCGACTGTTAAAAAAGACTGTTGACCGATGACGTCACATTCCGCGAAAACGTGTTATTAATTAGAAGGGGTATAACAAAACAGTTGTTGACTGTGTCTCGGGCAACAGTTGAACTGTCGGACCGGCTCGCAAACTGTTGCCCGCGGCCTTCGACCTTGGGCAACAGTTTGCGAGCCGGTCCGACAGATCAACTGTTGCCCTCGACCCCAGTCAACAACTGTATAATGGAACACAATAAGCAATACGAAAACTGGAGAGAGAGAGAGAGAGAGAGAGATTATTTATGTTAAAATGTGATGAAAGTGATAAAATTGACAATAAAAATTTGTGAAGGCTGCTTTTCACGCAAACGTCTATGCATTTCCATAGACGTTCCTTTTTTTGTGTAATTTTGTGATTTTGGTAATTTTCCTGTACTCAACCCTTTATAGTTTTCACATGTAACCTGATTGGATATTGTCCAGCTATGTGTTAAGTAGTAGTATTAGTATAGACATTTTTGCAGTGCATGTTAACTTCTTTAGAGAAGTACATGCATGATTTAAATGTACATGTAAGTTTCAATTTTGGGAGGATTTGGGGACTGTGATACTAATTTATTGAAATAAAGTGTAATACATATGCCTTTTGATGCATTCTATTCCTGTTGATTGAAGTTTTTTTTTAAATTGTGTACACATGATTTATATATATATATACTTTAATTTTGCTTGTGTATAATTAAATGTTTCATAATAATAATTGCAAATTTATTTCGATTTAACGAAACGATGGTAAATGCCCACATAATCACCTTAAACAATCGTATTATCAGTTCTTGCATGAACATTGTCTTTTCTGTAGTGTTGTATGTTTTTTCAATTCAGCACAAGTTGATTTGTTCAATTTAAGATAAACGCTAATGATACCAATAAAAGCAGCTGCTAATATACAGAGACTGGTCATTATTGGTTTGATACTTAATAGTTTAAATGCAGAAACAGTTCATCTTCACCCCCGAAACTACATTCTTTTCAATGTTGAACGGTTTATATAATTACAATTGCTTGCAAGTATTAAATATTAGCTCTGTATTATGACCGAAACAAATTTGATATCAGATCTGGTGTATTTTATACATCTAAAATTATATAAATACCTACCTGTTGTATGTTAACCATCCTCTGAAGAGTAAATGACATTTGTAGTAGATGGGAATTTATAAAGCTTATAAGGCATTTTGTCAACAGGCATGGTATCCGCTGAATCTGAAGCATCTATACTAGTAAGTATTCAGTGCAATGGATGCAAACCATCAAACGTATAAACGAAAAGACAGACAGATGAACAGACAAACAGACAAGATAGATAGATAGATAGATAGATAGATAGATAGATAGATAGATAGATAGATGGATAGATAGATAGATAGATAGATAGATAGATAGATAGATAATTTTGTATTTACCTCTTACTAAAGTAGTTACATGTAACATATCAATAAACCTTACTTTTCCAAACACACCAAGTGATATGATGGCATTGCACTTCCCCACAGAACAATTCTAACTGACAATCTTCTCCATAGTTAGGATAGAGGCATGTTATATTACCGGGATCTCTGTGATAACCCGGTAAGCAATCTCTTCAAAGAACATGCGCAAATCTAGTTGTTGAATATATAGAGGATATCTATATTGTGTGATTTTATATTAGCTTTATCCAACGAATTGAAATGGTGTATATAATAAAATCATACACTTATAAATGTTCTTTTCATCTCACACAATTTGTTTTATATTTTAAATCTTTTGAGACAGTCCCTTATATGATTTTTTCAAAGATAAAAACGATGATGCAACGTTGTGTTATGCGGTTATTGTGACCTTGCGCAAAACAATCTAGTACGTCATTTTGGAGATAAATCTAATCGTTGTAATGTAAAGATTTTTACTGCAATAAGCCTTAAAATAAATTGTTAGCTCTAAATAATTTCTTTATTCAAATCTATTGTGACATTATGCATATTTATCTTTGTGAAACTATATGCAGTAACACTACAGAGACTATATGCATTAATTTGTGATGCATTATCATTATAAACTTAATTACAAAATATTTTTCTGTTTGGTTTCAGAATGATTGAGGGTATTTATATTACCAATCCTATAAATACAATAAATATGAACGTTATCATTATTGTAATCCAATTAAACGGCTAAAAACGCTTCTTGTTTTTCTATGTCACATTATATCATATGAATAGTCCATATAATATTACGCACATTAAATTTCATGAATTACAGTAATAAAAATAACAAAATTGTTTTGTTCTGCAATACGCACACGTCGTAGAGACCACATCTAAACCGCAAGGGAAAAAACCAGTTGTATTACGCATAGTTGTGGAAAATGTATTTTATATTTTTCTTTTTGCTGTAAAAAAAACTGTTAGAATTGTTAAAATTTTCTATCTACACGTATTTTGTTTAACGGAAAAACATTTATACGACGAATAATAATTGTTTCCGATTATCTTATATTTGTATGATAATAAAGTGTAGTTGGCAATATATCAGCAATACAAAAGTTCGTGCACATGAAGCATTGAAATTAGTATGCCTAGTTCTATATTTTCCTTTTCGAGAGCAATTCAGATATGACGATGTGCAGATATTCGTGTCTGTTGTCTTGAATATTTCTCTGTATCACAAATATGTTCTTGACATAAAAAAAAAGAATTTCAGTACTACTTTGCTTGGGTATTACAAATCTCAAGCTCATGTATGATAAAACATTCAGTTTAAGTGTGACTGACATTCATTAATTAGATGTGTTCCTACTCAGCAGTATGCAAATATATAATATTTTTGTCGAAATGGCTATAGCTTAGTTTTAGAAAGGCACATTGTATATTTATAGCCTACTGTTTGAACAATCTTGAAGAAAAAACATTTTAAAATATCATTTCTCCCGCCCTTTTTTGTAATTTTCATCGATGTCATTTACATGTACATCAATAATGACAAATAAATTTCTTTTAAAATGATTTATTCACAAATTCAGTTTACCTGCATGTTTTGGTTCTTTTTACCTAACCTTCAATTAATAGTATTAATATAATTATACACATATACTAAGGTTTATGTATAATATTCAATACACGTGGGAATAAATTTATATCTCACAAAACAAGGACGTATATGTCCATCTGATCAAAACATATTTCTAGAATAACAAAATTGTTCAAGTCAATGTTATTCATAGTAATGCAACATATGATAAAAACTTGAAGAGTGAACGCCATTTCAGCAAAATTTCGAAATGCCGACGTTAAAATAATGTTTATGACAAGTAATATATTGCCTGCTACTTTTGAAGATGATTTCTAATTGAATGATTTGTCCCACTGACCAGCAGTCAGCTGTCATGGTAGTAAAGAAGGAGACGAGTATACCTACTGGAAGAAGTGGTAAATTTCCTTTGCTGTTTAAATAACGGTTTAATATTTGCATGAAATGATTGTACTACTCAGTGTTTGTATCTGCTGAAGTCTTTATGTATTCTGTGCAGCATACATGTATGTTTAGAATTTTATTTGAACGTTAGTAAGGCAATGTTTGCTTTACCATCTGTATATCTTCATTAAAAGCAAATTGAAAGTTTATATGAGCACCAGCTAGCAGTATTGTTAAATTAAAATTGTCCCCGCCCCCTTTTTAGTTAAAAGTGAAAATTACCTGTTCTTATTATATGTGGTCAATAGAAATGAAATACCATTTGTATGTGTAATGAATCAATTAAGATGTGAACAAAGAGTATTTTATGATCTAAAGCGTTAAATAAACATAGATGTGCAGATAAAAAAAGTAACAGTAATGTTGATATATTTTTGGCTTTTTCTGATTTTTTTTTAACATAAAAAACCTTGTGAACAAATAAGCTTAAATATGCTGTAAAATCTGTTCATTTAAAAAACCCACATATTTTTTTCTGATTGGTTCAAAGGTTATTTGATTCTTGATTCTAAATTAACTTCAGTTATTTTAATAAATATCACACGACTTCATCGTTTTTAAATTATTTAATCCTGATATTTAAGCATTAATACAATGTTCATATCCCGTTATTAATTTGCCAGGAAGTCCTAAAAAGTTAACTCGACCAGAATCATGACAAATGTTGATGTTATTTTAGGTATTAATACAAAGTTTACATCCCGTTATCAATTTGCCAGGAAGTCCTCAAAAGTTAACGTGACCAGAATCATGACAAACGTTTTTATAAATAACATCATTCTTTTCACAAAATATTCCCAGGTTAAAGCTTTAGAGAATCATTTCTAGAGACAAACTGATTAATGTGGTAAGTAATTTTCTATACATGACTTTTATTGGCATAAATATTGAGTAAAATATTCAATACAAATACGTTTAAAGGAAAACAATTGCTCTTATATCTTATCTTTCAAAACAGTGTTAAATGGTTAACTATATTTTGATTAACCTTGTCATTTGTGCTTCATAATAGCACTGTATCGTCACATCCTAACTAAATACAATAACTTTTTTATAGAGAAAAAAACCCAGTCATTTTTCCTTATCTTCAATTTTGTAAGATACTGGATATTTTGAAAATAATGGATAACTATTTTTTGTAAGACAAAGTCTCATAACTCCACTGGTGTATGCACACAAATTAAATAATGTACGGTAGTGCATTGTGAAAATTTATTTGCATATACATGAACTGTTGTAATGGAAATAGCTAAAGCTTTTCGTCTCTATTCAAACCAAAATATGTCGAATGTAAATTTTGGAACATGATCCGTACTATTATTCTGAGTAACAAAATATTGCTGTAAAATTCACCAGTTCCTTTCTATACCGGTAATATACATTATGTAGCTATATGAAAATAAAATAAAATCACCATCCTGAATATTCTTGATATATGTTAATGTGTTTCTTTGACTGATTTCTGAACCAACACAAATCTTTTGAAATGCTTCTTTCAGCTTATTAGGTTTTTTTCTGCAGTTTGTAGTTTATGAAGGCAAAAAGAATGCTTTATGTGAGTATTGATTTATACGTGTCATATCTGTGCTTTACATATATGTGTCTATTCTTGCATTCATGTAACCAAGATTTGCCGTCTTAAAATTTGATATGCGTCCTTATATTTCTAATTATCAATCATGAATTAACCAAAACGTTAAAATTGTTTTCTAGTACTGCTGAAAACTTTGATTCAAAATTTGTATTTCTAAAGTAAAAGCTTGAATAGAGTTAATTCCAAAATTCTTTTTTCTAAACACACATGGTTCGAATAATGTCTTTTGAACATACATGTAACATTGGACGACTTTCAGAATAAAATACTAGTATGCTAATTGTACATGTAAATTGTTCTTTTTTTGACAAAATGTGCATTTAAAAAGCCACACTTTTCTAATATATCTACCAAACGGTATTCTGTCATTATAGTTCCGAATAGGCGTTTACTTTATCGACTGTCTTTTTTAAGATATACGATGTATGTGTGAATGAAGGTATGACTTAAGTTGAAAATTAACCAAGAAAACAAAGACACAATTTATTTACGCAGATTTCTTTCTTTCTCGTTTTTAAATATATTGTGATAATAATTATAAACGTTTCTCTTTTTTTCAGGTTTCCTTATCAAGTTTAGATCAGAATATCAATGATGCTGACAGGAAGATTTCAATTGTGGTCGAGTGTAAAGAGAAATCATTTAAGCAAGAGAGGTTCTATTTTTTTTTAAACAAAAGAATATCATATTCGAAGCTGACTGCTTACGAAAGATTATTTTTTCAAATTCTATGGAAACTTTTTTTTAAATGAACCATACTTAAATAATTTGTAATTAATGTGTTTTTTTTAAATGTATGTGAGTGTATTTTTTTTAATGAATTGTTTGTTTTGTTTTTGTTTTTGTTTTGTTTTGTTTTTTATTTTTATTTTTGGTTTCAGCGGTGTCGCTGTCAATTTCTTTGCCGCCAATCCAAGACAAACAAATGAGAACAGAGACATCTTATTTCACTTCAATCCCAGGCCCCGAAACACATTGGTTTTGAACACATTTTTACAAAACGGATGGCAAGAAGAAGTTTTCCTGAGGGACGATGAGTTTAGCACGAAGCTGTTTGAAAATCCTTTTAAACTAACCATAAAGGTAACTGATGCAGAAGATACACCGAAACAAATGACAGCATTTGGGGTTTTTGTGAACGACGCCTTTCTCACTACGTATTTATGTCCTGCCGACATAACTATGGCAAGCTTTATAGGATTTTCTCCAAATCTTCGCATTTCTGCAAACATTGAGGACTTTTGAATGTTGAATTGAACGATTTTGAATACATAAATACTCTAGAGTACTACTCTTCTGTTGATATAAAATTACTACAGGTTAAGACACGAGTAAATTAATCAATGCGAACTTAATTGTGTTGTTGTCAATTTTTATTTAATAAATAAATAAATTCTACTCAATACATACAAATAAGATCATTATATGCAAAGTACAAATTTTGAGAGAGAGAGAGAGAGAGAGAGAGAGAGAGAGAGAGAGAGGGAGAGAGAACTTTTGATAATTTTTTTTTATATATATATAAAGGCTATTTTTGCCCCAAACATCTGTGCATTCCCAACATCAATTACAGTTTCTTTATTCGGTGTAAATATGTGTAAAGGGGGAAAAGTGGTGGTTTTGGTTAATTTTTTACCACTCAGACCTTTGTAGCTATTACATGTAGCCTGATTGGATATTGTCCAGCTATTTGTTATGTAGTAGTGTTATTATAAATATTCTTGCATTACATGTTTACTTCTTTAGAGAGGCACATAAATTAAATCATGATTACCATAATTGGGTGTCTGCTAGGAAAGGGAGTCTTAAAATGTTGGAAATTTGCGTATAAATTACATATTGAAATGAAAATTCCTTCGATTATGTATATGAGGCAATCGGAGTCAATGAAAGATATTCAATCATAAGCTATCGCTTGGGTGTTATAAACTGTCTCAAACGTTTATTTGACCCTTCGATGAGTCAACAGAATTGACGAAGGGTGTAAATAGGAAGCGTGTCTGCGCATCGTGGTTAGTCTGCTGGTAGACGCAGGGGAGTAAAGATCAAAAGGAGGGTAGCAACAGGTACGGTTTATATTTCAATAACGGGACCCCAGAATCGTGCGGGTGGACCATTTGAAACATTAGAATATATTATATAGTCCGAGAGCATAGGCTCAGAAATAAAATGGTTCAAACTAGGTTCAAATCAGGGTCTGTTGTACAAGGTTAGCTTAAGGAAAATTATACTTTATAAATCGGTTAGAAATAATCATCGTGTTTCATTCTATTTGATTAGTACTATTTAAGAATTGGTTTTATTCCAGTCATTTAGAAACGTGAAAAACGTTTAAGAAAAATTAATATCCGTGAATTAATCTCACGTTGCACGTTACAAAAGGATGTAATAATATCTCTAATGATCAATTTAAAATCACATTGTATACAAAACAAACGATAAGTAATGCATTAGTTATTGTTGAAATAATTTCTACATGTATTTAGATTAAAATTAACTCATAATACCTCAACCAACACCATCCTCCAAAAAATCCAAGCTTATTAAATTCACTTAGTTATATTACCGAAAATAGGACTCGCCCCCTGAAAATAAAATTATTCCCCTGGACCCATTCCCCTGCCCAATTATGAATTTCATTACAATAACCGCATTTTTATACAGTGGTGAATAAACCCCGGGTGAAACGTATTAAAGGTGAAATATACCGAATTAAAACGCACCGGGAAGGAATTCAAGCAAGGCGACCAAAATCACTTAGAATCGTAGAATACACTCCATTCTTTATTCTTACTAAATAAATTGTACATATACATGTACATCGTAAAATAAATCATACGAATAAATAACTTAGGATAAAAAAAAAACGTAGAACATGTATGAATGATCTATATTTAGAACAGTTTGATGTTTTTAAGATACAATTTTTCAGATCCATGAATTGCTTGGTTAATTAAGATATTGAATCTCGAATTTCGTATCGTAAATCTTGTATCTCGAATTTCTAATCTGAAATATATATATCGTTGAAAAAATATAAAACATATGAATTATAAATAAGTGATTTTTTTTTACCTACGAATGGCATCGGACCAACAAACAGAGGCATTTTGGAGACGTTTATTTCATTTTAATACATTGTTCATCTTCCCCTTCTTAGCGTTTTTTAGTGGCAGATGAGAAACAGAAAATAAAAATAATTACCCCGTATAAAAAAAATTATTGATAACCTCCACAATTTATATTCAGCTGGTTTCTATTGCATGAAAAATTGTTTAAGTTTTATTTTAGTTTGTTTAACTACAATTGGCATTTAATACATATTCCTCCCAACACATTCTCAAGACTTAAATCTAGCCGAGTTGGGTTTTAGGAAAGTTCAAATTTTGTTAAAAGCGGTAAAATACGCTGCATTTTTAGCCCAGAATATAAAGATTGCTTTGAATAGCGCATTTAGCGAAGTAAGTGTTCCCGACACATTAATTTTTTATTTTTTCGGGCAACAGAGTATATGCATATTTAATTTCTAAATGATACAGGTGTATATCAAACGATAGTTGTAGATTTTTTCTGACTTTGGTTCTCTAAATCATTATGACTTTTGTATATTTTTATTTTTACATTATCCAGTGTTTTTGTCTGTGATAACACTACGGATCGATTTTGTACTATATAACCCATAATACAAATGACGCCAAATTCAGGCGCCAGCGGGGTTTGCTTATTTATATTTAAAGATTTAATCGTACGATGGCCTCAAATTATATAAATATAAGAAATAAGGAATCATTCTTTGAATATTATGAGGTGATAATTTTGGTCGGGGCGTGATCAAATCTATCATAAAGCCCTTTATTGGATTTGATCACGCCCCAACCAAAATTATCACCTCATAATACTCAAAGAATGATTCCTTATTCCTTATATAAATAAATTAGGCAAACCGGAGTTTGGACTGATCACGTGTTGATATTAACAACAACAATATGTAGTAAACAATCATGGAATATCATTGGTCCGACCGTTCTTGGGTTCTGTGTTTGATATTCAAATTAACATTCACATCATTAAAATCGAACAACCAATCGATGTGTATTATAATAATCAGCATACAGAATTTTAACACGACCCGACAATCAAACTGGAATGCTGTTAGTAAAACGATGATACTTTGAACTGGTAAGAGGTCTGCGGCTGATACAAGTCCTAGTGTTTCATAATAGGATAAACAAAGCGTACGGACAGTGATGCGCTTTTATTGAGAATAAGGAGTCAGTCTTTGAGTAATAAGAGATGATCAATACGGCCAGGGATGATCACATTCAGTGAAAACAGAAGGGCTCTATGAAAAATTTGATCGCATCAGAACAGTATTTGATCACCTGATTATATTCAAGGAATAGTTCCTTTTTACGTTTATTTATATAAGTTTCATCAATTGTACATTTAAATATCAAACAACTCATTGATGTAATGTACAGAACAAAGTTAATATTTTTAATTGATGATCAGTTACACTTTTATGCAAAATAACCAAGTACGGTTAATCTTGCCACATTTTAAAATGCTCCTGAGAGCAACACATAAATGTAGGTGTGAAATAAATATGTATAATTTCAATACACAATAATTCATTTTTTTCACTTCATCTCTTCAATACACAAAGTTAGTTTAAACAATGCTTGATAATAAATTTATTTCATGAACTTGGAAACAAACACTATATATCAAGGAATAAGGAAATATGCTTCACCAAAAAAAAAATTATGGTTTCAAAACATTTCCTGCTAAAATATAATACAGAAATAAAACAATGCTCATTTTATTAAGTAAACAAGAGATGTTTGTGAAACACGTATGCCCCCCTCCCTTGGAGACATCCACAATGAAAATGAACGAAAACTGCAAATAACTGGAAAGTCCAAAGGGCATAACTCTGTCTAAAATCTATATATATATATATATATATATATATATATATATATATATATATATATATATATATATATATATAAAGTGGAAGGTGGAGCTCCAACAAAAGTGAATTTCTCTGTGCTTTATATATATCTGTATCATTCCCTATGGGCAGGTACATGTCAATTTGAGAGTTATTGCAATGTTTGTGCTTATTATATATGTTTGTATCTATGCAATGTGTATCGTTCCGATCCTCTCAAATTGTCGTTTAACTGTATTCCACCTGTATCTCAAGCGACTGTGTAGTGCGCGGCCAGCGCGCTAGGTTCCGTTCGTTATCGAAAGCTAGAATTTGTCTTGCCTAGATAGCCGAGTGGGGATAGAGGGGGCCGCTCACTGCTAGGAGAATGGGTTCCAGAGGCCGTGAGTTCAAGCCTCGGTCGGGGCAGAAGGTGGAGCTCCAACAAAAGTGAATTTCTCTGTGCAGAAATTTCTGCGACGAAACTGAACAAAAACTGCAAATAAATATAATTTTTCTACGTCCAAGGGGCATAAGTTTGTCGAAAAGTGTTCGATCATATCCAATATCACACGTGACCTAAATATTATTTAGATAAACATGTATACCAAATTTCATACCAATATGTGCATCCTCTGCGAAGAAAATAAACGAAAACTGCAAATAACTCGAATTTGTCTACGTTCTTTATCTGTGTTTGATTAAATCAAATTTCCTTCTTCCTTTCTTTATCTGTGTTTAATTAAGTCAAATTTCCTTCTTTCATACATAAGGTGTATATTTCAGAAATACAAACTGCATAATGTATACATTGTGTTTATTTCATACATCAATTCGTTATAAATTGAAAACAACACATATTATTACATATTAATATGCATGATCAAGGCACCCATTATTCTTTGTTAATGTAACTGTGAATATTTTCTATTTAAAAATACGATAAACAAACATGCTATTCTCTCTAACCGTGAAAAACAATAACCGCAGCATTCGACTTCCCTCCTTTTTAATCTCGGAACACCTCCGGTGTATTCAAAGTCGCTCAGATAAATTCAAAGTCCAGTAACTCTAATTTGTTAACCTGAATCGCATAAAAAGACAGTTGTCTTCGGTATAATTAAATACCTATATATTTACTGGCTTTGAGGAAAAAAGCAAGTTTATTGTCTCCCGAGACAACAACTATTTTACTTGGCCTCGTGAAAAAGTTGCTGTCTCGAGAGAAAACAAATTTGCTATCGTCCGCATAGCCATTGAATAGGTAATTCAATCACGGGTGATGTTGAAAGAGTTTTTCGGAAGTGTATAAGGGCATACAATTGTGTTTTTTTTTTGTTTTTTTTTAATAATTTATCACGGTCTTTTTTTAAACGTTTATCGATATCAATAGGATTCAAAACAACAGCTTTATTTTTATCAGCTTACTTCTGCATATTGAAGGTGTGCACAATAAAATTTTGAGTATCATTCCAGAAACATGCTTATCCATCAACATGTAAGGGAAATTGCAAGATAAAAAAGTTTTTCAGTCTTAAACCTACCTAAAAATGGGATTATTGTTGAAAAACGTCATTAAAGGAATGAATGTGACTTGGTTCTTTCTGTGCGGTATTTTGTTGAAATATTCTATTTCAAACAAAAAAAAACCTGTGTAATGTATACTCTTTGCGTATTCCATTATCAATTGGAAAACAACACCTACTATACAGGCGCAAATATGGTTTTCTTTTTATATATAAACAATGCAGAAACAAGCACGGTTTAGTATAATGTAGCATTGCCTTTTTGAACACTATTCCTCACATAACAAAAGCTTACATATTACCTAACGACGTTTTAAACATGTTTTAACGTATCCATGTTTTAAACAAAATATCTGTGAATCAGTCGGAAAAAAAAAATTAAATTGACTTAGTAAATGTGGCTATTATGAATATAATTTAATTAACAAAATATAGTAGAACATGAAGACACAACAATAGCACCGCTATAAACATTAGTCCTATTATGCAATAGACGAACACCTTGTTTACATGCCATGATTTGCCCTCTTGATGTGGTAGATACCATTCTAAAATATAGAAATGCCGATATAAATAAAACCTTTGTTGTTCTGAATTTTATTCCTAGGGTGACTTTATATCTTAAATAATGATTACCGGGTGTTTGGATAAACATGTAATTCCATAAGAATGTTTAAAAATGTCTTACAAGGGTTATTAAAAATACCTCATATATATATATATATATATATATATATATATATATAATATCATCTTCATCATATCATTTCTTTGATGTTGTTCCCTGTGTGTCCTGATAAAAAATGTTTATACTTATATACTTTCGCATTGCTAATGCTTTGTTGCAACCACTATTGAAATAAAACCACTATTGAAATAAATTATTTCAATAGTGGTTGAGAATGCATTTCATTAGAAAAATCACTTTGCAACCACTATTGAAATAAAACCACTATTGAAATAAATTATTTCAATAGTGGTTGGGAATGTATTTCATTTAAAGAATCACTTTACAACCACTATTGAAATACAACCACTATTGAAATAATATATTCAAATAGTGTTCCGGGATGTATTCCATTTTGAAAATCAATTTACAGACACTGTTGAAGTACAACTACTATTAGAATTATTTTTTCAATCGTAGCTTAGAATGAATTTCTTTATTAATATTACTTTGACAATTTATATTTTTTTCTTTACATTTCTCTTTCTAGAAACATATCATGTCCTATGATATTGTATATTATTTGCACAATAGTGAACATCTTGTAAATTGCCAGAACTTCTATTCAAGCCCCCTGTGTCTTGAATAATTTCTTTTTTATGATTATTATTATAAAATTAATATGACTATTAATATAAATTATTTCAATAGCGGTTGGGGGTGTACTTCACTACGACCACTATTGAAATATATTATTTCAATAGTGGTTAAGGATGCAAATCATTTCAACCACTATTGAAATAATTTATTTCAATAGTGGTTGGGGATACCTATCATTTCAACCACTATTGAAATAAAGTATTTCAATAGTGGTTGATGATGCATTTCAGTTTTATGTCTTTTATTATGTCTGTTTGTTACACTTTCCTTTCTGCTAGGGGAGTTTCTTAAGAGAAGAAGTATGTCTTATGAGATGATGAATTCAATTTTGATTATAATGTTCTTTGATTTACCTCAATATGGTCATGTTTCCCATACCATCTGTCATCTGGAACGGAAAGTGTTATGCACAGTCGGAATAATAGGCATTAAAATAACATCCTACCACAATTGAAATATTTTATTTCGATAATGGTTGTAATGAACCGCATCCTTAACCACCATTGAAATAAATTATTTCAATAGTGGTTGTTATGAAATGCAAACCTAACAACTATTGAAATAATTTATTTCAATAGTGGTTATAATGAAACGTATACCCAACCACTATTGAAATAATTTATTTCATTCAATATTGGTCTTAATGAAGTACATCCTCAACCATTATTAAAAATATCTATCTTAATAGAGATGTTCATTATTATATAAATCTATAATGATATATAAGCTATAAATTATTTTTAATATGCAGGGGTTTTGAATAGAAGTTCTGGCAATTTACAACGTTGTCTTCTAGTACAAATAATTTACAATTTCCATAAAACATGATATATCTATAGAAAGAGAAAGGTAAAGAAAAGATATGAACACAATTTCATATGTTTATCTGCGGGGATTGGTTATTTCTGCACAACAGTGGACATCCTAAAATTAGTACATTTATATCATAGATCCATTACTATTACCGTGAAATATGCAAGTCTTTAGTACCTTAATTGTGCATTTGAATTAGGTGTTAGATAAAAAGAAATGTATATGCATGTTTATTTGCAAGAATTGGTTATTTACTTCTACACAGTAGTGAAACTTGTAACATAATTGTGTATTTGATATTATTCGTTAGATTTCTTGCATTTCAAAATAGTTTGCAAATATGATTTACAACTTCTTTCCTTCCAAATGTGTTACAATAGTGATTACATAGTAATATTATTTTATAAAGTAATTCATTCCCATCAACGATAAAAAAAATAAATTAAATAGTAGTTGAACTTCAATGGTGTCTGTAAAATAGTTTTTATCATGAAATACATCCCCAATCTCTATTAAAATCATTACTTCAATAGTGGTTGTATTTCAATAGTGGTTGCAAAGTGATTTTTCTAATGAAATAAGTCCCCAACCACTATTGAAATATTTTATTTCAATAGTGGTTTTATTTCAATAGTGGTTACAAAGTGATTTTTCTAATGAAATACATTCCCAACCACTATTGAAATAATTTATTTCAATAGTGGTTTTATTTCAATAGTGGTTGCAACAATGCTTTGAATGTGTTTTATGCCTTATGTTACTTGAACTTCACTATTAGTATAAATTTTTGTAAACCAAAGAACATAGGGTACTTGTTAGTACAGAAATATTCTGCTTACAAGTTATATGTACTTTCTTACTACTTTTATTTGCACGAAATACCCTGTATATCTAATATTTTGTCTTGTATAACCCTATTCTTGGGACTGTAGCTTTTGTATATATGTTCGCACTTCATTCCGTTTTAAAAAACTTACAACTTTTTTGGTTAAAGTTATTTTTAGCCAAGACTCCTTTGGGTGGGGGATCCAATTTGCAATTGAATTGTAGCGATTTTATATTTTGTATATCCCACCCTTTTTTGATGATTGGCTTATCAGGGCCATACTTTTCTATGTTTTTTATGTAGGGGGTCAGATGCTATATTATATGTTGCCAAATATTTTGAAAATGTATTAGCGGTGTTTTTCTAGTCCCGTCGGACCCCCTCAATATTTACTGTGGGTTTTTTTTTTTACATCTTTGTCATTTATTTGAATAATTAGCCTATTTTCAATTTCAACTATGTTATGTGTTTCTATTTTCATCAAAAAATCTAGTGCAGTCGTCTTGCCTCTTAATAACGAAGGAACATAATATCATTTCTTCTAATTAAAATTACCGTCTCCTTTTATCATGGATACATTTCTCAGTGGTATTGTTGTTGTTTGGTTAGATAACATTAATCTGTCTTGACGCTTGAACTCTGTCGGCAATGCATTTGGCATCTCTTCAGAAGAAACTACAATACCAATATTCAAAAATATAGTGGACGAACAGTTTAATTTCAAACTGAGAATTGTTCAAAAGCCAAAAGCATGAAAATGTTTCATATGATTATTTTAAAGTGAACAATGATATTACAATCAAAATTCTTTATTTATCAAAAACAACCTCCATTCTGCATAATGCAGCTGTAAAGACACAAATATAGAAGATGTTTTACCTTGCTTGGAGTTATTTTTTAATATAAATTGGCATATCATCAATGATATCAAAGAATTAAAAATTAAAATATCTTATTTTTACATTTTGACCAACATTTCATAGCAACTTTGAAAATTAATTTTACAGATCTCTCAAAAATTATTTATTCTACTGAATATAAGTTATACGTCAACAGCAAAAGAAAAGCATTCATATTTCAATATCTAAATGACACATGCAATATCATTACTTAGTGTTAAGCATCCCTTGATGTGATTACAGTGCTGTTCATCACACGAACATTGAGACTGACATGTGATGCCATAGTTTGGGTAACGACATTTCTCACTACAAAAAGGACCATGATATCCAGAAGGACAATCTAAAAAAGAAATTAAAAACACATTTACATAAGCAAAAGCTCAATGTATATTTGTATTTGATGTCAAATAGCTCAAACTACATCCTACAATTTCAATTAAGCGTGTGTTTTTAATCCAAAAACAAAAGTGGCTATGAATTTTACAACTTATAAATGAACAAATTTTAAGTAAGATTAAGCATTACCCTTTCTTCTGCAACCTTGAACATAGTCACAGACTGACACATCACAAAAACAGTGTAACTGACACCCCTTGCCGTAGGTTGGATAGCGGCATGTATTACTGCAGTAGGGTCCAAAATATCCTGGTATACATTCTAATAAAAGGCGACTTAAAAGACCAGAAATCTTAAATGATAAAAAATCAAACAAAAACTCAAGAAAAAAAAGTTTAACAGTATAGATATGCATGTAAAACGTTTTACCCATTATTACTGATAAATATTGTATACATTAGCTAAATCATACATTGACAACTTTTGTATTTCCATTAAACTCGACTTCATGTATTTATATATCAACCAGGAAATCAAAGATTGTTTCCTCATTGTGTTTCCTTGTTTACGTTAAACATAATTAATGATTTTTTTCAAACATTAATTTCTATTGGCTTGTATATACATTTACAGTATACTTTAAAATGACTATACCTTAACGGTTTTGTTTATTTTATGAGAATTATAACACATAAAAAACTAATGTGATTTATACATTTTTTTGGATATTGCATTGATACATGTAATTAAGCCTTTTTCTATAAGGAAATGACGAGTTTGCCCCCAAAAAAGATTGACAGTGTGTTCAGAGTCGTGATCTAAACGAGAAGTATAATAGCTTAGCGTATCATGCATTAATCCGTGTATACTTTAAATATATCATTATACTTTGATATGAACATGTAATTTTTATGCTCTTTTCAAATTTCATAGATAATAATGGAATGGAATGGAAAGTTTCAAATTGTAATTACTTCATAAAAGTGTTTTACATGTACTACATGTATGAAAATGGTTTTTATAATTTGTCGTATTTGATTCAGTTTAGTTTTTTATGATTATTTTGATACATTGATGCGACTGTATATTTAAATTTTTAACTCTAGTTTCAAACCTCATTTTCTTATTTAAACAATCAAATGTGCAGGGAAATCTCAAAGCATTTGTACCCGATTCAGAAATTGAAACATTAACTTGCACTGCATCCTATAAATCCTTTCGATAATTTGATCAATGATTTCAAGTTATAATATACATTTGATATTTTTTGAACATACCTATACAACGACTTGATTTTCCGTCAATATGGTAGCGTAGACAGCACTTAAAAGGCCTATAACACAATTACATAAACATTACCCTAAAACATGGTCATGTAAATTCTTCAATTGTTGCATGAACACAATCAAAAACGGAATCCGGTCACGATTACAGTAATAAACATATCTTATAAATAGCGAAAATCAAATCAACATTAAGATTGCTTACGTGTGGCATGTCATAGCAAGCGTTAATGTCACTGCTAAAACTATAATATATATATATTCAATCCATCGCGTTTGTAGAATGTTACCCATTCTCATCAATAACGTAAATAAAACAATGAAATAATGTTGAAGCACTTGAAATAATTTTTATCGCTCCAATGGACAAGGAAATAAGAATGCAATTATGTAAAAGCAAAACATTTTCTAAAATTGGTCTGACGGACTTTAGACCTATCTGCTCTCAGTGTATGCACAATGTGAGAAGCATCGCATCGAAATTTTCAGAGCTCTATTCAAAACGCATGAAAACGCAAAACGGTAATTAAACAACTTTATTATCGCACGTTTAGGCAACACTTACAAAAGCAGAAGATAATAGAAAAACACTGTACCGCGCTGAAACAATAAAATGCGAAATCAAGCAATCGGTATGCTGCAAGTAGGCGTTAGCCAGTGGGAGGTAGCAAAACGTTTTGATGTCCTTCGCCATAGTACACCTGTTGTTGTGAGAGTTTTTATCCGACAGAATCAACAAGTGATTTTCCAAGACACGACCAACCGTTTGTGCCAACTCCACGTCACCAAAGACACATATGCAAACGTCATTTGCGAGAACATTTCACGTTGCCTCACCGTGGTCGCAAAGACCACGGCGGGGTAAATTACACAAAATTTCCTAAAAAACGAACGACATTAACGTCCTTAATTTGTCTGTTTTGTTCCTTGACTCAATCGTGCATTTGTTGGACGAGCTGGTGACATGTTTGCACTGCCTTCAGCTTCGCTTCAGTCTTGGGTGGTATAATATCCCTCAAAGGACCATTCAAAGTGTCTGCAAGTCAATGACATGCCCCCTTCGAACATTCAGCAATGCTAATGGAAAACACAAGTATTCCCGTATTAATGGCCAAAATTAAACCGCATTTGTGACGTACCCTTATTGTTATTTTTTATGATTGTAGCCTCTTGAAATAAAATGATACAAAAAATTAATCAACATTGAAAAATTGTACATGATATATGTATACCAGATATTATTGGTTAATGATATATATGGGTAAAATAATTATGAATTAAATTTCTTCTAATGTCTGTCAGTATATTTAAGAATGAATGGAACAAGATTGATTTTTTTCATCTAGGTCCAATGTCAAGTGTCACATATAAGCATCTAAACATTTTTTACAGTTCTGATATATTTCAATTTGCTACCATACGTTCAGACGCGACCTATATTTCATTTTTTTCCTATGTTACCTATCTCTACAATGTGAATATTCTCACTAAGTAATCCACAAATTATATTTTCATGATATATGCTACGTTTGATTGAGATATAAAGAATTTAAATAAAAACAATTACATGACTTTATATTTATGCATTTATATCCATTTTGCATGCTATTTGAGAAAAAAATAAATAAATGTATGCTAGCTCCGCAAAGAGCCTGGTAGTGTACCCTAAATTTTTGGGAATTAATAGGTTGAAATGTTAATAAATACGGAATGGCATATCAACGAAAATTATATAAATTGAGGAACGTCTCGTGAATGATCAGCATTAATGCCAATGAATCTTCTGCGAAAAGATTGTTTTAACTGAATAATGTGCAGCAGTAAGATATGTTAATATAAGTTAGTAAAAAAGTGCGTAGACATCCATACCCTAAGAATATGATATACTATTATGAACATGCGGGTGCTACAGGTGAATTTGTAGAGGTTTTTTTTAAATGCGCAATCCTGAATAAAGAATCATGAATGAAAAAAAGCCTAAAAAAATACATTCAATTTCTTTCTTTTCCTATAGATATAAGAATCCATTTAGTTTGTTCAGTCAGTTGCTAATGTTCTCATCACAAGTGTTTGTAAAATACTATCGTGATGTTTTTGTTTGAAAAAATGCATACACGTACGTATGATTTTGTTTTACTTAGTTGATGTTAATGTTATTAGAATTTCTTGCATCTAATTGTTCTTGTCATTCAATGTGCAAATGAGATGTGTATGTTGTTATATTTAGCTCAAAAGAAGTGTAAATCCCGTCATTTGCCTGAGTTTTAAAGTAATATCTTAATAATATTTAATATAGTAACCACTATTATTATTATATAGCATAATTTAATATAGTAACCACTCTATTGACATGAGTCATACAAATATTTTATCTTGATATCATAAAAAAAATTGATCTTGTTAAAGTTTATATCCGAAAAAGAAGATCAAGAATGAAATACGCTTACATGTATATAAACATATATACATCAGTGTTATAAAAGTACGTTACTTCTTATAGCAGCATTCAAAACAGTTAAGGGTTTTAACAGTCAAACAACAAATCTAAGACATACATGTATCATGCTGATCAATTACTATTTTAGGAAAGCTGCGTATTAGAAAGTATTTTTATCGCTGTTTTTTTCTCTCCATCTATTATAGTTAATGTAATAAAAGGAAAAATGTAAAAAATAATTTTCCCTCGTGTATTTCAACTAATAGGTATTTTTGTTTAAAATATTAACAAATAGTATTTATTTACATAAGACTAATGTTTTATTAGATTATAAATTTATGGTTTACTAGTAATAGAATTTCCCTGTACGGAAATTGTTCGTCCTGTCTACTCCAATGCATAATGTACACATTGTGTGTATTTTTACATGTATAATCAAATGAAACAACAGATTATATTACATAAGGGCTAATGGCTTTTATTTTCATGTAAACAATGCAGAAAGTTTATTTAATTCCTTCAAGTACTCTGTTCCTGACTTCCGCATAGTCTAATATTGTTTAACAGCTGTATATTGGTGTTAAATTGCCATTTTAATTATGGCTTTAATGGACACAGTTTAATCACAACACATAATACAATATGAAGACACACCATCGCCAATGCTAGACATAAGAGTCCTATTATGCAATAGACTAACACTTTGTTTGCACGCCATGAGTCATCCTTTTCATTTGGTAGATACAATTCTAAAAATATTGACACACAGAATGAATAAAAACTTTGTGAATGTTTACACGAGGATAATAATCAGATCTTCAAATCATATTATTCGAATACAAAATATATATATTTACATTTTCTACTGTCTTAACGATAACACTACGAATCAATTTTGAATCCTAAACCCAATACTTTCATAAAAGGTGAACGACACAATATGGGCGTGTCTTATAGCATAACCGAAAAACGCTGTTGCCTGCGCCCCGTAGTAATACATAGCATGTGCTACATGAACAAATAGTGGCTTTATTTTACGTTGTTTTAAAGTGTAGAAATTGGAAATGATTTAGATATAAGTAATAAGGAATCATTTCTTGAATATATAATATGAGGTGATAATTTCGGTCGGAGCGTGGTCAAATGTATCATAAGGCTCTTTGTGGTTTTTTAAATTGAATTTGACCACGCCCCGAGCAAAATTATCATCTCATACATGTAATACTCAAAAATTGATTCCTTATTCCTTAAATGATTACTTATCCATCGTTTATATAGCCTAGGCGTTTTCTCTCTTACATTTTTATGTTCAAAGTATTGTAGTAATTTAAAAACTTGATATCGAATCGATAACATTTTATTTGTCAGCTAATCATTTTTGGCCACAAATAGAATAAAAACGACAGAAAAGGTTTACATTGATTTGGATATACAGTATGTAAGGTCATTTTATTTGTATATTCTCGATTATATTTCTAAAATAATCTATGGAACACGGAAAAGTGAATCGCCTTTGTTTCATTTATAATTAGAAGCACTCAAAATATCATCGAATAAAATTACTTATCCTTTTAACATCAGGGGCGTTGAAAAGAACAATTTATTTAGACTCTTCCTTAATTTTTTATTCAATAGTACATGTACCGTCTCCTTTAGTTGTATTTTCTTCTCTCATTGTTGTTTTAGCTGTTGTTTGGTTTGATAAAAGTAACTTATCTTGTAAATATTCTGTCGGCAATTCATTTGGTATCTTTACAGATGATGAGACTACAAAAAAGATATTCAAAGTGTTATTTGGCGCCTAGCTAATATCATTGTGTCATTTATTATATTTTAGCCGATACCTGAAACGAACATTGTTTTATCATAAATGCACATGTCCATATTGTATTTTCTTTTTAAGATTTAAGTGGATTTTTTTTTCTTAAAAAAAATAAATATCAAAATCTGCAATATCTGATTAACTTTCATTTGCGTTATATTTGCATTGCTTTTCTTGATACAGGCATATTTAAACAAAAAAAGCTTTCTTTTTGTCAATATTTGATTTGATTCAGATGCAGAATGTAATAAGTAATTGTGTACTGGTACTGTAATTGTAACGGGGTTAGCTTTTAAAAAAGCTAAGAAAGTCATCCAGCGGAATATCAATTATAGGTTATAAAAAATTAATATCCTTTCTATTAAAATATAAGATATACAGTTTCAAAAACAATTCAAATATACGGTTGTACATTTAGTATGCACCTTTATTTTTTATGGCTGAAGGTGAGAAGACAAGCAGGTAGCCGTGTGCAGTGTTTGACTGCACACCTACCTATTACTTAAAGTTGTATTTTTTTCCAATCACTAAGAGAGTCGGGAAGATACATGAATATATTCGGACTCGGGACCACGGCTGTGGTCAATACCCATGGACATTCTTTCAATACGACGATGCGCAGTTTGACCCAGAAACTGACCAGTTTCATGACCATTACGAATTTATCTAACACGAACTGTCTAATTTCTTCCCAGAATTCCAATTTACGCAAGCGCAATTAAAGATTCATTCCAACTTAATTAGTCAGCCCGCAACCCCTCAGTAAATATCGGGCTTGGAATATAGAACATATAAACATAATAACTATAAATTTTAATAAATAAAGATATTATCATTTAAAAAAGGATCAAGGTCTGGAAATATGTAAATATATCTTTTACTTTCTGAGGTAAGATTGATTGCAAAAGTTTTCAAACGCTGTCCTCCTCGCCTGCTTGACTGTTTACATTTGATTTCACATAGAAAGGATATAATCTTGCTTACTGCATAATTTTACAAATTAAGCCAAAGTGTATGGTATTTTTTTTTCAAAGCTATTATGAGAAGATTTTATGTATTGTTTATGATAATTATAAGACGGTTTTGTTGCAAAGCATTTATAAAAAAAAAAGAGAGTTAAAAAGTCTACTAAAACATTGAAAATCAGTTTTTACAACTTTAAACTTTTTGCTTATCATAAAGTGGTACAAAAGGTAATGATATAAATGGTTTGATATATGGATAAAAGTGATTTAATTTTTACTTAAGAATTTAGAAGAAGGAATGATCTTACGTGTCATACCTTTCCTAAATCAAGATACGAATTACTTGTTTAGTAGGTGGAGAAAATGAATTACTTACTGTTGACAATAGCACTGGTCTTATTAGCAAGTGACACTCCAGGAAACCGCCGAAGATACCTGAAAACATCGCAAAAATCTTGATAATTCATAGAAATGACCGATTTTTTGTTTCTAGTAAACTAAACATGTAAAAAGTTTTTTGCATGATGTTTGTCCTGTGTTAAAGCGTATATCACCCAGTTTGTGGGGTTATTTTTTTAAATTTGCGTTACATTAACAAACTTTTAGAAGGCCAAATTAAATTAAATAAAAGAATCTTTTCAGACTGTGCACGAATATTTCACTGACACTCCAATATTTGAAATTCAAAACATGGTTATATTTATTTTACAAAATTTATCAATACCACTGAGATTGCAATAGTTTTCAAACGTTATATACGATTGAAGAACGACATATATTTAATCAAAAATGTTTATATAGTCAACTAGGTAGATTTTTAAAATGTCACCACGAAGTATAATCCATTTGTTCATGCATACAACGTACTTACCAAAATAAATCAAAACATTCTAAAGTTGGCAGTGAAACAAGGACTAATATGGCAGCGGAGGAAAATAAAAAATAAAATTTCAGAGCCATATTGCTGGCAAGTTTGACATTTTAAATTAATATGTTTAATGAAAGTGCTTTTCAGTGTTGACCCTTAATATTTAAAGTGTTAAATACGGATATAGTCAAATTTTAATTTCCAGCGTATGAATACAATGTGATGCCGATTCAGATCTTCCAATAACAACATTTAGGCAATGTAACTATCATAATTTGTCTGTTTTATATCTAAGTAAGCCACATTGATTTCTACATGGGTCAATCACGGAAGATTTGATACTTTATTATGCTTACAGATAGAATACATTATGTTCGAAAATGTTCAGACAGTGTAGCTGTCAATTCATCTACACATTTACATGCGGACGCAAACACAAATTTTGTTAAGTTCCTCCTTAATTTTAGTGAAAATGATCAAGCTGTTGCAGCACAAACTATTACTCATTATAGTTTTAATAATATTACAACATTAAAATATCTTCCGTAATTTTAGTCAGCCTCGTTGTCCCCTTTTTTAGAATTTTACGTAGAATATTTTAATTTCACGCTTTTTAGAATAATGCATTTTTATGGCAAATTTGATTTTCAACCATTGATTATGGGAGTTTAAAATTTACTTTGAAAATGCTTTTTATACATTGAGTCTCCATTTACGAGTTACCCCACTATTTAATTTTTAATGTACATTCTATACAACGTCCAAGTGTTCACCCAGTTTAATGTATTTCTGACATAAAATAAGGACATCTATTTGCCTCGTTGTCGCGGTGACTGATTTCCATTTTAATTTCAAATTTTTAAAAACGATGCATTGACCTTGACTTCTAGTTGCAACCCGATACCTTGACCTTGACATTTGCTAAATATCAAAAACACTTCCGGTTTGGTTGAATTTAGCTCAGAGATTTTGGATTGTTTTAAAATACCGATGAAAAGACGAACACTTTTGGAAGAAAATTTTTTTATAACGTCGTTTGCCTCGATTACTTCATCTTTAATACAATGTCGAGTCCAAAAAAAATCCAGGGAGTTTAAAATCACTACCATATGTCGTGGAAACAATGCAGAAACCAATATTCTAACAGCTATAGTTGTTTTGTAAATGATCATTTTTTTAATAAATCACAAAAAATTGTCATTATAATAAGCATCCACAGAAAAATACCAATTTATAAATAATGTTTTAACAGTTCGTCACTGGTAATTGATTTCAATCGTTGTTGTCTTATTTTATCTATGCTTTTGGTAAAAGGACATTAGTTACCATGATGAAAAGACATCAGTTACAAAATGAATTTTCTATTATTTTATTTGTAATTTTCAAATTATTCTATTTATCAGGGTGAACACTTAGAAGTTTTGTTGAGTGTATATTATGAAGACGTCGTTAGTAATATGTCTGGTCTCGTAATGTTGTAGTCTTCATTTAACTAAACATTGCTAATTTATATTGAATTTTATTATCATAACATTACATTGATATCAAATTCATAATTTTGACATATTTCAATAACATTCCAACTTTACACACAAAAAATTATTATCATTTCATTATATTACGTAGACTTACGTAATATTATGTTTTATAATGATACTTAATGTGTTACAATGTTATGTAATAAATAAAATTAGGCTGGTGGTAAAAAGCAACATATATCACTCATTGTTTTGTCATTGAATTTATTAGTGCCTTGAAATCAAAACAAAACAAAGAAATGAAAATTACAAAGATTAACAAAATAATTCTTAACCTGATGTTCTTCTATTCAATACATGAATATTTAATTGCAACATTTTCCTTTTTCTTGAAAAAAGGTGTTTTGACTAAGAGTGTCAAGATATAATCACAGTGTCAATAAATGAAATCAACAATTATACAGTTCTCTTGGTATTCACATCTTTAACCCTATCCGAGAGTCTTCTTTACTATGTTTTTGCATTATTTATATATAAGTATCATTTTGAAAAAAAAAACAGAAACAAAAACAAAAAAACTTTTACAAAAAATAGTATAATGAAGAATAAACAATGGTCATTCCTTATAAAAAAATATACAGCAATTATTTTTTCTATTAAAAGGCTTTTTGCATATCACAAACTAATGGATAAAAAATCGTATACAGCATATGATTTACTATGAATGACAAAAGTTATATGCACCCAATTCTTATTTAAATCTAATGAAATGGTACCTTATAAAGATTATCGGTCAGTGTTTCATGCACATTTATTTAGTACCTACCAGGCTATATCAAGCCCGTTTAAGTTTATTTTGCTGTTTTGTTACTGTAAAAAAAGAGCATGTTAGAGGGAAAACAGTTAATGTCTTTAAAGTTCATTTTTATAACTTTATTCTTAGTGTTATATATACAGCTTCCTGACTTTTGTTTTGCTTTGAAAACTATTTGTCTTCATTATCGTAATATTGGACAAAACTTTTCAGTTTTGTACATGCCACAAATACATGTAGCCACCATGTACTATTTCATTATGTTCTAATTTGAAACACGTTTTTAAGAATCAAAAAAGTACCCTTAAGATACAATTGCATATTGATGGATAGGTTTAAGTTGTATTTTTTCAATGAATCACATTTTAATTTTAAAGGAAAAAATCTTGTCTTAAAATAGTTTAATTCTGTATACTATTAATATTGGTACATGAAAAGTACAAACATATCATTGTCAGGGTGTTTTTTTCAGGGATTATCTCAAATGGGTATATAAATACCCTATATATAAGTATATATACAACTGCAACTTTAAATTCTTGTTTGAAAAATAGAATAAACGTTACTTTCTAAATTCTGTCAAAATCATTAGGAAACAAAGTTATTAGAATTTTCATACAATTAAATCAAAATTCAGTATTTGAGTTTATTTTGATTAATTTTACTTTTTTGCCGCCAAGTTACAAACTTTATATTGATGCTCTGATGGTGATTTAAATTAACAGCCCTCAAATACGAAAACAAGTTATATGTATTCATATTTTGTCAATCGACCTATTGCGTGCTGAATTCACATCTTTATGATAGGAATTCAATGTCGTGAATGAGATCAGTGTATCTCAGCTATAGATATAATATCGGTTATTGATAACGTGTAATGAAGTGTTTGTAACAATTAAACAATATGGTAGAAATCGAGTCATAAAATGTAGTGCATACATTCATGAAATATTTTAAGGTATCTATCGATATTAACGTGCATATAAATACATCAAAATTAAAATACTTTCATCGGTATAGAATTTTCAAATTTTACAATATCTAAAAGGTAAAATATTGTAAAACCCTCAGCGGAATTCGAACTCATGACTTGCAGTTTCGTAATAAACCCTTTAAACCACTGCGCTACACTGTTAGGTGACAATATTGGGTAGGAAACTACTAATATTATTACACTTGGTTTTATTGTTTATTTTGATAAAGAATACACCACAACATGAAAGTGTCCCATACCACCTTAAGTCATTTTGAACGAATTTCATCTATACAAATGTAGCAGGCCTTTCATTTAATCTAAGATAAATTGCAATGATGACAAAGACAGCAGATATCAAAATGCAAAGACTAATAAACATTTCATTAAATGTCCTGGTAATGTATGGTAGCACAGACGAACAATTCACTAACACACCTGAAAATAAATATTTAAATATGAATGTGGTAACATAGACAAAATAAACTTATATGCATCATTTTTTAAACAAATAATAAATATTAAAAAACAAAATTAGTATCTTCAACGTTTCAACCTCTTTTCAGAGACGGTAACAATAAAAAAATGGATCACTGGCTTACAAATTTAACCTGGGTATAGTAAAAAGTCAGGATGCACTAAAATTCAATGAAGATATCAGTACATGGAAACATCAAATAACAAATTATGACATTTGATAGAGTATAGATCACCCAAAGATATAAAGGGAGACGGGTATTTTTGGTCACCTGCACAAGTAAATACGGAATTACAAAAAATATACCAATTAAGGGGAAATGAGAATGGCCATAGAATTCAAACTTTATAACAGCAATGGGCAAATAGGTTTATATTTGATACAAGTAAGGAATAATGTTTACCATTCCTTGTTTGTGTTGATAATCTATCTAAATTATGAGCCTAATAGGTCAAAGAAACTATTATGAAAAAGGTCTAGGAGCTTCGGGTATCGGCAGAGGAGGAAAAGGGACTGCCATTGGGCTTTATTCCAAAGGAATATAGACCAGTGCGAATCGAGCAGTACCGCCCGGTTTAGCACTATATTTTAGGATGTAGACCGATAGTCTACGAATGGAATTAAACATAATTGGCCTTGATATGCCTTGGTGTTGGTGTAGGAAATCCAGACAAATGATGCTATTGTAATTAAAGTAAGGGGAGTAAGGGTTGTCAGGTATAACACACATACTTGTATGGATAATATGATTTTTTGGAACCGAGAATTTAAAATTTGTATTACTCAACCTGTGAACATATATGCGCGGATCCATAAAAATGCTTTAGAGGTTGCGGAGATATCAAGGTTTTACGGAGAAAAGGGGGTTCGAGGCGCTAATTTTACTATTTAATTTAAGAATGTTAAAAAATGGTGATATTCCCGAGAATATGAATAAGTACATACATGTAAATAAAATTATAAATGATAAAAAACAACATTTGTTTTATATGAAAGTGGTCATAAAATGACTTTGTGTATAAACGTAACACATTTTAGTGATGTAGTGTAGATATATAGAGAATAATACATGCCATTTTCCATATCACAGCAAATATCAGCCTAAGACTCCAATATCAGTCCTAGGGCCGAAGGTCCGAGGGATGATATTGGTCGAGGGCTGATACAGGCTGTGATATGGAAAAGGGTTATTTTTATATATATTACTTAGTAAACAATTTTTTTTAAAAGCATCAACTTGAACAAATTGATTTTAAATATTATTTAAAAGATAGAGTTTACATGTATTTAACATAAATAAGATCTTATTGTGTCAACAAACATGAAGCTACAGAACCGGAATATCCTCGTGTTTTGAAAATAACTGCCCCAAAACTGAAGCTTTCAACTCAACTGCTTTTAAATATGTCGACTGTAAGAAATCTTTTTTTTTTTCGTTTGTTAAAATGCACAATTGCGGAGACAGAAAAAAGGGCAGAGCAGTTCCACAACGATTGTGATACAGATCCGTATCAGCCGTAGGGCTGATAACTTGTATGAGTTTTGTGCTGCCATCAGTATCACATAATTATGCAAAAAATCTGTATTCATTACTAAGTATGTAATAAAACGCGATATAAGATCGCCCTACTTCATTTCTGTTTACTGTCTATAAATAATGTCTTACCTTCCTCTAAAGTTTTATTGAAATATGATTCATATTTTGTTGATTTTTGTAGAACTGTTGCTTGTTCTTCAGCTGTCGTACCAGCCATCACATCTAAATAAAAACGACATTTCTGAACCAAACATCGTTTTGGACAAAACCGGGCCCCATTATCAGACAGTTTTACAGTAGACACAAAATATAAGTATATAACACTTACATTATGTATAACTATACATAATGTATATGATAATGTACATATTTTATTTGATTTAATTCATTTTTAAACATGTTTATCACAATTTTGTGGTCGGTGTTTTAAAAGCATATGTGTTTGTGTATTTGGCAGAGACAGGAAGATATAGAGACTTTTAAGATGACTGTGACATCGAAACTTTGTATATCACAATTATGTATACGATTAACCTTCCATATATACTGCATTTGTTGAATCCGGTAAAACGTGTATTTGGTCTTCAACGGTGTTATCATTTGTCACGCCTAAATTGAAATTAAAAAAAAACACCAAGGTATTTCAGGCACGTAGCATCAGTGTGTGCCCCCCCCCCCGACTTATTCACGCAGGAACTAATTTTCAGAAATTAACATATAAAAAATTGAATTATCACGGAGTTGCCCCCCGTTTTTATGGTTTACTAAGAATGACAGAAGATATATGCACCCATTTTTATTTAAATTTAATAAAATGGTACCTTATTAAGATTATCGAATAGTGGTTCATGCACATATATATAGTACTTACCAGGCTAACTCAAGCCCGTTCACATTTGACAGGGAATGAAGTATATATAGAAAAATAAAACAATTATTGAGCTTTTTAGGTTTATTTTGCTGTTTTGTTACTGTTAAAAAAAGCGCATGTTAGAGGGAAAAAAGTTAATGGTTTTAAAGTTCATTTTTATAACTTTATTCTTAGTGTAATATATACAGCTACCTGACTTTTGTTTTGCTTTGAAAACTATTTGTCTTCATTATCGTAATGTTGAACAAAACTTTTCAGTTTTGTACATGCCACAAATACATGTAGCCACCATGTACTATTTCATTATGTTCTAATTTGAAACACGTTTTTAAGAATCAAAAAATTGCATATTGATGGATAGGTTTAAGTTGTAATTTTTTCAATGAATCACATTTTAATTTTAAAGGAAAAAATCTTGTCTTAAAATAGTTTAATTCTGTATACTATTAATATTGGTACATGAAAAGTACAAACATATCATTGTCAGGGTGTTTTTTTCAGGGATTATCTCAAATGGGTATATAAATACCCTATAGATAAGTATATATACAACTGCAACTTTAAATTCTTGTTTGAAAAATAGAATAATCTAAATTCTGTCAAAATCATTAGGAAACAAAGTTATTAGAATTTTCATACAATTAAATCAAAATTCAGTATTTGAGTTTATTTTGATTAATTTTACTTTTTTGCCGCCAAGTTACAAACTTTATATTGATGCTCTGATGATGATTTAAATTAACAGCCCTCAAATACGAAAACAAGTTATATGTATTCATATTTTGTCAATCGACCTATTGCGTGCTGAATTCACATCTTTATGATAGGAATTCAATGTCGTGAATGAGATCAGTGTATCTCAGCTATAGATATAATATCGGTTATTGATAACGTGTAATGAAGTGTTTGTAACAATTAAACAATATGGTAGAAATCGAGTCATAAAATGTAGTGCATACATTCATGAAATATTTTAAGGTAACTATCGATATTAACGTGCATATAAATACATCAAAATTAAAATACTTTCATCGGTATAGAATTTTCAAATTTTACAATATCTAAAAGGTAAAAAATTGTAAAACCCTCAGCGGAATTCGAACTCATGACTTGCAGTTTCGTAATAAACCCTTTAAACCACTGCGCTACACTGTTAGGTGACAATATTGGGTAGGAAACTACTAATATTATTACACTTGGTTTTATTGTTTATTTTGATAAAGAATACACCACAACATGAAAGTGTCCCATACCACCTTAAGTCATTTTGAACGAATTTCATCTATACAAATGTAGCAGGCCTTTCATTTAATCTAAGATAAATTGCAATGATGACAAAGACAGCAGATATCAAAATGCAAAGACTAATCAACATTTCATTAAATGTCCTGGTAATGTATGGTAGCACAGACGAACAATTCACTAACACACCTGAAAATAAATATTTAAATATGAATGTGGTAACATAGACAAAATAAACTTATATGCATCATTTTTTAAACAAATAATAAATATTAAAAAACAAAATTAGTATCTTCAACGTTTCAACCTCTTTTCAGAGACGGTAACAATAAAAAAATGGATCACTGGCTTACAAATTTAACCTGGGTATAGTAAAAAGTCAGGATGCACTAAAATTCAATGAAGATATCAGTACATGGAAACATCAAATTACAAATTATGACATTTGATAGAGTATAGATCACCCGAAGATATAAAGGGAGACGGGTATTTTTGGTCACCTGCACAAGTAAATACGGAATTACAAAAAATATACCAATTAAGGGGAAATGAGAATGGCCATAGAATTCAAACTTTATAACAGCAATGGGCAAATAGGTTTATATTTGATACAAGTAAGGAATAATGTTTACCATTCCTTGTTTGTGTTGATAATCTATCTAAATTATGAGCCTAATAGGTCAAAGAAACTATTATGAAAAAGGTCTAGGAGCTTCGGGTGTCGGCAGAGGAGGAAAAGGGACTGCCATTGGGCTTTATTCCAAAGGAATATAGACCAGTGCGAATCGAGCAGTACCGCCCGGTTTAGCACTATATTTTAGGATGTAGACCGATAGTCTACGAATGGAATTAAACATAATTGGCCTTGATATGCCTTGGTGTAGGTGTAGGAAATCCAGACAAATGATGCTATTGTAATTAAAGTAAGGGGATTAAGGGTTGTCAGGTATAACACACATACTTGTATGGATAATATGATTTTTTGGAACCGAGAATTTAAAATTTGTATTACTCAACCTGTGAACATATATGCGCGGATCCATAAACATGCTTTAGAGGTTGCGGAGATATCAAGGTTTTACGGAGAAAAGGGGGTTCGAGGCGCTAATTTTACTATTTAATTTAAGAATGTTAAAAAATGGTGATATTCCCGAGAATATGAATAAGTACATACATGTAAATAATATTATAAATGATAAAAAACAACATTTGTTTTATATGAAAGTGGTCATAAAATGACTTTGTGTATAAACGTAACACATTTTAGTGATGTAGTGTAGATATATAGAGAATAATACATGCCATTTTCCATATCACAGCAAATATCAGCCTAAGACTCCAATATCAGTCCTAGGGCCGAAGGTCCGAGGGATGATATTGGTCGAGGGTTGATACAGGCTGTGATATGGAAAAGGGGTATTTATTACATATTACTTAGTAAACAATTTTTTTTTAAAAAAGCATCAACTTGAACAAATTGATTTTAAATATTATTTAAAAGATAGAGTTTACATGTATTTAACATAAATAAGATCTTATTGTGTCAACAAACATGAAGCTACAGAACCGGAATATCCTCGTGTTTTGAAAATAACTGCCCCAAAACTGAAGCTTTCAACTCAACTGCTTTTAAATATGTCGACTGTAAGAAATCTTTTTTTTTTTTTCGTTTGTTAAAATGCACAATTGCGGAGACAGAAAAAGGGCAGAGCAGTTCCACAACGATTGTGATACGGATCTGTATCAGCCGTAGGGCTGATAACTTGTATGAGTTTTGTGCTGTCATCAGTATCACATAATTATGCAAAAAATCTGTATTCATTACTAAGTATGTAATAAAACGCGATATAAGATCGCCCTACTTCATTTCTGTTTACTGTCTATAAATAATGTCTTACCTTCCTCTAAAGTTTTATTGAAATATGATTCATATTTTGTTGATTTTTGTAGAACTGTTGCTTGTTCTTCAGCTGTCGTACCAGCCATCACATCTAAATAAAAACGACATTTCTGAACCAAACATCGTTTTGGACAAAACCGGGCCCCATTATCAGACAGTTTTACAGTAGACACAAAATATAAGTATATAACACTTACATTATGTATAACTATACATAATGTATATGATAATGTACATATTTTATTTGATTTAATTCATTTTTAAACATGTTTATCACAATTTTGTGGTCGGTGTTTTAAAAGCATATGTGTTTGTGTATTTGGCAGAGACAGGAAGATATAGAGACTTTTAAAATGACTGTGACATCGAAACTTTGTATATCACAATTATGTATACGATTAACCTTCCATATATACTGCATTTGTTGAATCCGGTAAAACGTGTGTTTGGTCTTCAACAGTGTTATCATTTGTCACGCTTAAATTGAAATTAAAAAAAAAAAACCAAGGTATTTCAGGCACGTAGCATCAGTGTGTGCCCCCCCCCCGACTTATTCACGCAGGAACTAATTTTCAGAAATTAACATATAAAAAATTGAATTATCACGGAGTTGCCCCCCGTTTTTTGTGAGTCTGTAAAAAATGGGAATGAAGGTTACCCCCCCCCCCCTGGATTAGGATGTTGAAGTTTTGGAAAGTTCTTTTTTCATTTTTTTTTTTGCTTGTCAAGATTTCTTTGGATGAGTCTGCACCCACCCCCTCACTTTCAAAAACGATGCTAAGTACCTGCTTTGATGTTAATATGCATTATAAGGAAAGCCGATATTAACAGGATGTTGACATTCGATTGGTTCAAAAATAGACCACAATATATGGCATGCCTTAACGGATATTGTGTATCAAAGTTCCAAGCATTTAAAATAAACAAAGTCGTCATATAACAGGAAGTTGACATCAAATTCGTAGAATAATGGATCCCACCATATGACTAGCCTTACCAAAGAGTGTGTTTAAATTTCAAGCATCTGCGATTGATAGTTGCTGAGAAAAATGCGACAGAAATGTTTTGTTTCGGACAGACAGAGACATCGATACATAGAGTTTATGCAGATCCCATTGTTAAAGTAACCTCCGTTAATTGATACTGCATTTGTTGATTTTCGTAAATTGCTAATTGTTAACATTTGTCACTTCTGGGAAGTTGGATATATTTTGCTGATGGTTAAAGTGTTATTCATATACAAACAAATATACCAACAGAGTACAGAAGAACACGAAGATTGACACAAGAAACACAAAATAGATAGATAGATAGATAGAACGATAAATAGATAGAACGATATATAGAACGATAGAACGATAGATAGATAGATAGATAGATAGATGATAGATAGATAGATAGATAGAGAGATAGAGAGATAGAGAGAGAGAGAGATAGATAGAGAGATAGATATACGCTTTACTTTTACGAATAAAAATTAACAATTCAACAAAAGCAATTCTTACTTGGTTCACATCCGCTGATATAATTGCAGTATTCTTTCTCAGTACACCTACATTCTGACTGACAATTTTGTCCATAGTTTGGTTGGCGACATGTTAAGTCACAGTGAAGTCCGTAATATCCTGGTACACAATCTATTCAATGGCAAGTGAAAATAACATGTACGAATACAAATTTGAAATGATTTTTCAACAACAAAAAATGAACAGGTGTAAATTTTGAGCATTCACGAGATACACATTTGCCATTCAGGCAACAGAAAGAGGACTAATAGGTAAATAACTGTGGCTAAATGACATATTTCTGCCAATTAGTCACCGTTCCAAACCTTTAACTATCTTGCATTACACGGAAGATAAGTAAAGCATTTGTTCTTAACATAGAATTTTTTTTTAATTGAAAGTTTTACACTTATTCAATTGGATAGACACATTATTCTTATTTCAGATTAAAAATAAAATCACTTTTCAAACCCTATAGATTTTTATTTGATTACACTATTGAGTTAAAGATATTAACCAAACGGTCATCATACTAGTAAATTTTTCTATACTTAAGAAGTGTACATGTACCTAATCATTAGAAACAAAATTACTTATCAATAGTTGTAGTCTTTTGATTTCAAATATCTTGGTTTCTTACCGCTACAACTGTTGAAGATCTTGTTTACCTGGAAATACTGACAGCACACTGGAGGTCTATCAAATAGTTTAATGATATCATATACTATCATTAGTATTATAAACATTTTTATATAAAGTGTAAACATGAACAATTTTGTTTAATATTTGATATCTAATATTGATGGTTAAAAACATCGTATAATCTGAAAAAAATATATAAAAACCTCACGTGCCACACGTTTTCTTTGCAGTCGTTAAACTCACAGTAATGAATACGTGTAATATATAAATAAATTCCATGAAAACACTTTTAGGAAAGCACCTGTCCATATCACTGATTTTCTCAAATATCAAATGATAACAAGCTTAGGTTATTCAATGTCAATATAATTGCAAGTAAATGAAAAAAATGTTAAAATTAAAACTTTCACATTACCTCCTGTTAAACAAGGAAGTGAAGTTTCAAGTGAAAAGAAACTTCCTCGATTGGAACATATTTCCTGATTTAGGATTGATCACATTATTACCACACTTGCAATATCCCTACCATTCCATAACGACTTCTTTATCTCATGCATTTATTTTCTTAATAAATTATCTCTTCTATCACTTCATTTTTCTGTAATATATTTAATTTGGAATATTTGAATGGCAGTTGTAGCTTAAAACGATGAGTATTTAATTAAATGCATATACTAAAAACATTTTTAATTATTAATTGATTATGGAGACCAGTTTCCTTGATATGATTGTTAACGGATTGACAGGATAAGATTTATTTCCTACATAATTCACTTAAAGTCATATTGTACGAGAATAAATACATCAAATGATGACGTCATAATGGAGCTAACACCAAAATAATCTATGAAATGATTTAGTAGATTTAGACCGTAAGGATTACGCTTACTCAGGTGCATCTAGCCAAGTGTCCGATTCGTTTTTCTCATCTGCAAAACGAATCGAACAATTGGCTAGCGCATACACTTTAGCATCAGCTATAATTAAGCCCGGATGATAACGTTGAAAAATTGTGCGAAGTATTCCGAGTGACTACCGAATGGAGAAAAGATGTCAGCATTTCCCATTATGAATCTTCGTAGGGAATCCTTTTTCGTTCTGAATTTTTACGAGGGGAAATTATAATGTGTAAATGAGGTTATCTTGGAAAATGTCCTTTTTATCGATTTCAATTGCACTTTTTTTTCAAAGGTATTTGTATTTTGATTAAAAATCGTCCAAATCTCCAGCATAGATATCATGGGACAGACTATAAGTGACATACTCGAAATAAGAAAAATTAAGGTTGTGCGTATAGAAATAAAACAGCCAACCTTCAAAATACCTACAATTAAGTAAATAAAATGACAGCATACCTTATTGTAGTTTGATTGTCACAAGTTTAGGCCGACCAAATTATATTCTTCGTTTAGCGTCGCTTCAAAATATCGAACTTACTTTGGAAGGCGATGAAATTAAAACAAACAACATTTTTGAACAGATGATTTTTATCCATCTACATAAATACAAACACAGCAAATATTCACGCTACGTGTCGGTCACCTCTTAAATAATGATCTTATCTACAAATTGCAGTAAAATCAAATCAAAAAAGTATTTTAGGGGGGGGGGGTTAAAACAGAGAAGTAGCTTTGGACAGCTTTACAATAACTTTCTTTCATTCTGTGTTGTGACTGACGCAACGAGTATATCTATAAACATATTTTTACCATTATATTTAACATAATATGTAAATGATGAAGATATATTCCTTTCCCTTGAAAGTTACTGACAGATGTTGAAGATGTTGCATTTTGCACTATACGATGTGTATATCTTCAACACAGATAGAATGGGTTTTTTTCAATTGTCATATCATCTTATTTGTTATGCATTATCATATATTCTGTCTTTTAAACCAAAAAAACACCACTCAGCTAATATTATATTTTTCTTTCTCTTGATAGAAATAGTTGTTTAACACTGTACGCATATTATTAATGCAACAAAACTGATCTCGTAATTCGTAGACATTAAAATATTGTCAGTTGATTTAGTCAGTGGTTTAGTAATGTTTTAATTTATAAAGAATTTGTTGAGAACTCCATCTTGAATAACATCGCCGACAAAAAAAATCGATCGCTCTATATCGATAGACAATCAGCATTGTCAGTTTTATGAGAATATCTCTGGTGATGTAATGATTTAGTCTGTTTGCATTAGTATTCCCTTAAAGAATCGAATTTTTGGTTCTTGGATTGACATCTTGTTCTCTTTAATTATGTATGAATTGTAATTGAACATAATTTACTTCTTTCAATTTTAGATAGACACAAATGATGACAAATAAAGTCAATGCCAAAATGCACAGACTGATCACCATTGCTTTTATTTTGTATGGTTTTAATATAGATGGACAGCTCGGCGGCATACCTGAAATAATATATTTTGCAGTTATATTTATAAAAGTAAATAATCATCCTTCCATTACATTTTTACCGCATAACAATAAACAATATAAAAATTCAATCGTTATTTCATTATTGCATGTTTGTGATTATCAGATATCAACAATGTAAAATGACTGACACAACGTTGATATCTCATCAACTAGATTTGAGTGATTCATACATAGTGAACGTTCACCTTCTTTTGAAGAGTTATGGACAGATGTTCCAGATGTTGAATTATACAGAACATGTTTATTGTCTTCAACAGCCCTTTTATGCGTTACACCTGAATAAAAACGTTATTCATCAATAGATTCAGTGGTCAATAGAAACGTGGGAACGAACAGACAGGCCAGCAAACAGATAAACAAATAGACAGCCAGAAAGAATATTGGTATTGTATTGATAAGGTTTTTGTCAATATTAAATAAACATTACTTTTTTCTGGACATCCTGTGATATGATTGCAGTTTTGTTTTGTACAAGACAAGCATTCTGATTGGCAATCATGTCCGTAGTTAGGATAGCGACATGGTAAGTTACATCCGGGAAAATAGTATCCTGGTAAACAGTCTATTTTGGGATAGAAATTAAAAGAAATTGATTAACTATGAGAACTGACGTAGTCTGTATCATCTGATATTGTTTGATATGATAACAATTTATTGCATAAATAGTCGGGAAATATTAAAGATTTATTCCCTAAAAATGTATAACTATAACATGTAAAAATTATCTTGAATCTCAACGACGATTTAGTTTAAAATATGTTTTAATTATTTCAATGACATATCACAAGCTATTGGAACCTATACCAAGTCATGTAAACCAAATTTAATTGCGCAATAATATCTAGTCTCTGATATTTTAAAAAGAACAAGTTCTAGCTTGTGGTGTCCAGTTTCATCACATAAATATAATATCGCTAGCATGAAACTAAATTGATAAAAATGATGCAATGAAGGTTTCTTACTTTCAAATGATTCTGCTGCATATATCATCGGTAACTCGACGGGAAATATAACGAATTGTAGTCTCAAAGTCCTTAAAAAGAGGTCCATATTTCACAACTGATGTCTGAAATGAATGAACGTCTTTGGAAGAAAATACACGAGGACTAATTTACATGTATATGGGCAAATGTTTTTCAATTTGCCTGCAAAAGGAAACACGTGAGATTCAAGTTAAGGAACTTCCGAACATCAAGGATGTTAGCACATGGAACGTTAAACGATTCTTAACTATTCTATAATGTATCTAGTTTCCAGTGTTACTCTTAAATATTGTTCAATTCAGAAAAAAAGCACAGGGCGAAATTGTCATTGCAACCTCAACGATAATTAACATGTCTCTCATAAAAAAAAACTATTTTCATTTTGACAAAAATATTCAAATATCCGTAAAACCATACGACAGAAAACTTTGAAACAATTTAAAGTGAATGATTCTTACTGGTTTTTCCCAATTAAAGATATCTTTATAGTTACAGCTTATATTTATTCAAAAGGAAGGATCTTATTCTTTTACAAGCTAAGTTCTTGGTTGTTGTTTTTTGTCAGTTTTGTTTGTTTGTATGGGGTTTTTTTTTTGGTTTTTTTTTTTGGTTGCTTTTTTTTTGGGGGGGGGGGGTATTAAGGGGGGTCAGACTCAAAATAACATTACCAATTAAATGATCGGTCTCAGTTTACGTATTAAATCGTAAACAGATCAGTTTTCTTTCTTAGGTTCATGTAATCACCTCAAATATCAAGTAAAGATAACAAGTTACATGTTAATATTTCAATTAGCAAATTTGCAGTATTGGAAGTTGATAAAAAGATGCAGATCAAAAAATTTAAAGGGTGTTCTTGAAAATCCTTATTAATTGAGCAATGATAGTACGGGGTGAAATGTTACCGTACATACAACTCTAAATATACATATTTTGTTCTTTTTAGTTTGAATAAGCATTGTAAGATACAGATGAAATATACAGAAAGGTTTTTTTTTAATCCAAATTAAGTGAGCAATAACTTATATATATACGGGAAGCTTGTAAATGAAAAATAACAATAAATGTATAAACAAAGCTTTATCGTACCTTTCACAAAACAGTTCAAGCTCAACTAAGAAATACCTCGCAGAAATGCAACATTACGTCTTTAAAATATATCTATAAACTCCAAAAATATATATCTTTTATTATTTGGTTGTGAGGTCTAAATGTTTCCTTTAAATGATACTTACAAAAAATAAATTTGCTAAGCTTTGAATATATATATATTATGTATATGTAAATATTTTTAAATAGGTTATATCTTTATAATTTTCAAAAATATCTGTTATGGTTTTATAAAATGTATTATTTTCCTAAATAAATGATTAATGATAAGAAAAATATTTTTCGTTCATTATAATGAGTTTCACCAATGCTAATGCTAAAATGATTTGTGCGTTAAGTAATCACATTTTGCTTAAGTTGGTATGGGATACATGTCGATATTAATTTAGATACAAAAAGTATATCATAATCATAGTAATTTTGCCTGTTTATAATTTTAAAATTTTACAATACTTTTACACAAAAAGGTTTTGTTTTTAAATTTTTGGAAAGGTAAAAAAAAACAAAGTTCAAGAAGGATTCAATTCAAGACAAACAGACTCAAAGTTTATGCTCTATATCACTGCGCTAGGGAAAAATTAATTATTATATTACAGTTACTTTTATGGTTTATTTTGATGGGAAGTACGGAATAATATTGGGGTGTCAAATACGCCCATCCGCCGATTTCCCGAGATCACTCAAAACTTCACACCATAGCGGAAATAAACACTCATTCTGGCGCCAATTTTATGTAACATATTTTAATAACTACGACCAGAACTCAACTTTGAATTGCTTTAAAAAAGTTCTCATAATATATATTGAAAATATTTTAATTCAAAGTAATGTTAAGGCACTGGATTGTTATATAAATAGATGTGTACGTATAATGATTGAAATTAACATAGAAACTTTTCAATAAACTATGCATTGGGAATTCATACACAAATAATAACTTAAAGCATTATCTAAAAAAATATTTCGTGATTTGTGATAGTTTTTGTCTTATTTATTGTGTCTTTTCTTTTTCCTGTTTTGTTAGAGATCATGATAAACGTTCATTATAAAACATTTGTCAATAACTGATAAAAAAGGCTTTAATAAATTGATTTTTAAGGTATATATTACAAAAATCGTTAAAACTTGTGGGGCATACCAAAAAGAATATACATAATATGTAATATATATAATAATGAACGAAGAGTTTGTACGATGAGAGTAAAATAACGTGGAATGTGGTTATTCTTATCGTACAATAAATGTTTTAATTCTTTTTCGAAATTTTACAAACATGCACATGTTTGTGATAAATTAATGTCGGTGACACAACAATTTTTTATCAAGGATAGTTTCTAAATTTATAATTGATTAATGTATATCAATTCAACATAAACCTTCCTCTTAAGATTTTTAAACTTGTGTTGCAGCTATTGAAGTTAATGGAATAAATGGAAGTGGATTATTTTAACTATTGAAATTCGACATCTTTTACGTATGTGCTGCTAATCTGTATGAAATATTTTATTTTATTTTAAAAATTCAGAAACACATATATTCTTTTCTTCTTTATTAGATGAAAGAGTTGATTGGCAAAATGGGTTTACAAAATAAATCAATAATGCTAATAGAATTGAACCTGCTTTTGTGGATATTTAAATGATGTCATTTGATTATCTTACAATGTTATGATTTGTAAAAAAAAAAAAAAAAAAAGATTTATGCATGTACTTTAACACTTGTTGTCAATGAAAAGCCACCAGTTTGCTCTTCTGTGTGAGTACATGTAATACGAAAATATTTACATCTGGAAATGTTTTATTATATTACATTATTTGAGCAAATTGTTATTATTTCTACATAACGACACAATTAGGTCAAAAGGTCACCATTGCGCATGAATTATCTTTATTTTTACGCACAACTTTCTGACTGATGTTAAGAAGATCAAGTGATCAAGTCCCGACTATCGTCAGGAAATCACAATATCCTAAGCATAAATGATAAGTTTCATTTAAAATATAACAATTTCCCAAACAAGGTTTGATTCATTCTTTTTCCGCCGAAAAAAATATTCAAGTAATATCATGTGTAAGGGTTGGCATCGTAATAAGGCATCACTGGAAAACCTGCATTTGCAATTTAAAAAAGTAATTAACACACTCAGTTCATGGCTATCTTTTCCTAAAATTCCGGTCCTCAACGCGATCACAAATTTCCCGACTTTTTGTATATAGTTCAGTCATAATGCATGTCGACCATGCAATATCTAACACTTCTCTGCACGTATACCAGCTTCCTTCCGTAAACAAATTAAGTAATCTGTCTCTAATTTTTAAATAAAAAAACATGATCTTCTGTTTACGGTACGGTTTTCTCCGTAAATTCCTCTCTCTAAGCCAGTGCTCAATGGCTTTGTTTCCAAATTTCTAACTGTTCTGTGACTCTAACTTTGAAATAAATTAAGTTTTCTAGTCAAATATTGTTTTATTGATTTGTTCTGTTAATAACATTCTTGCAACATTGCTGAAAATTGTTGTTACGCCATGTGAATCGAATTGTCTTTTTTAGGTCAACACATAAAATTATGCATGGGGGCTTTATGGGATTTGATCACATGATGTACCTATAGTTATATCCAAATATACATCGGTAAAGGAGTCTATTGGTAAAAAAAAGGATTTGTTGGCAACGACACTTTTATTTACGAAACAATGGTGCAGTACATACATATTCAATCATTTAAAAAATCGTATTTCATTCCTTGTCTTGACAATTTGTTTTATATATTGTCGGTTGTATTTTATTTTATGATAGTTCGTTTTTCTTTATTTTTAGATAAATGCCAATGATGACAAAGAAAGTAGCTACCAAAATGCAAATACTTATCAACATTGCTTTGTTTTTATGTACTATGCAGTTTAGCGGCATATCTGAAACAAGAAATTACTGACGATGAATGGCTTTAATATGTAAGAGTAAATTAACATCGCGCCATCAATATTCTTACCATTTGATAAACAAATGAACACTATTGAAATTTCATTATTAAACGTTTTTAATGTCAAATATTAACGCTGTTATATGACTGACATAAAGTTGTCATATCAACTACATTTTTACACTTATTAAATCAGTATTTATGATTTAATTAAAACATACCTGTTGAATTATTTCCTTTCCCTGAAAAACTATTGACAGATGCTGAAGTATGTAGAAATTGAGTCGTGTTTGCAACAGGCATAACATTTGTTGTATCTGAATCAAAACAATATACAATTTAAGTGCATCATTGAGGGAATCATCAAGATTCCAGTTCCCCGAGAGCAAGTCTATTTCCCGAGGCAAAGCCGCCTTGCTTGAGAATCTTGCCGACTCCCTCAATGGTATACTTTAACTGTTTTATTATACCAATACAATCAATCAAAAAGGTTCAAGTTTACATGATTCTTCGTGTATCCAACAAGATAAAATTAATATAACGTCAGAGTAAATAAAATTAAACTGCACGCGCGTCGTACTGTGAGGTAGGCTAGTTATGTTATACGATAAAGATGAATAAGTATAGCCAAAGAAAAAGGACATAGCAACTAGAATTAAATCATATTATTATAAATATTCATGATTTTGTTCGGATTTTTATTTTTTTTGCCATTTGGTTAACAGAAATTACTCGGTGTTCAGAATAGGTTTGTATCAGTTCATCGAACCGACGCACCTTTTTGTAGGGAATCAGTCAGTTTTGCAGAGAATCAGTGTGTTTCCGGCGATTTTCAGGGAATCAGCGAAATATATCGAATAACTTTTACATTGTATATAGTGCAAAATAAGTAGCGGTACAATAAAAGTAATTGATCCGAGACAGACAAACAGAGATAGATGAAAAGATAGATAGATAGATAGATAGATAGATAGATAGATAGATAGATAGATAGATAGATAGATAGATAGATAGATAGATAGATAGATAGATAGACGCTTTACTCTTACGAATAAAAACTTAACAATTCAACGTAAGTATTACTTACTTGGTTCACATCCGCTGATATAATTGCAGTACTCTTTTTCAGTACACCTACATGCTGACTGACAATTTTGTCCATAATTTGGCTGGCGACAAGTTAAGTTACAGTGAGGTCCATAATATCCCGGTACACAATCTGTTAAATGGCAAGTGAAAATAACATGTACGAATACGAATTAGAAATTATTTTTCAACAACAAAAAATGGACAGGTGTAAATTATGAGCATTCAGAGGATTGTCACCTTTGCCATTCAACAAATCTTACAAATTCAACATGTATGGACGTTATTGTTATTGAATACAATTAAACAGCAAATTGGAAAGTGTAAGAAAACACATGTGTTTTTTTTTATCAATATCTCTTTCTTTTATATGAATAGCATATATAATTTTTTTTACTTAGTGTAATTCATTTAAATGATGAAAATAAAAATCATTTTTTGTTATACACTACGCACTCTTTGTAGACACAACATCTAAATCCACAAGTGATATGAAAAGGAGTATTATCCAAATATTCATGGAAAGGGGTCTCATTTTTGAAATCAGCCGTCTGATATAGAATAAAAAACCATTAGTGATTCACGTATTTGTTGAAATGTATCTAATTTCCTCCTTAATTGTAAATAGATACATATAAGTGGTTTCAAAATTGATATATTTCCCCCTCTCCTAATTCAACTATATTGTAAATGGAGAATTATGGACATGAGAAATACTAATTGATTTATGGTATCACCAGTTTGTTGGATGCACGTGAAATTGGCTATATACTCGCAACACTACAAGCGTACAGGTACATGTAGTTAGCCAAGTAATATGCTTAATTTTAAAAATAAATAATACACACAGGATTAATTAATTGTTATTGGAATATGAAAGAATCTTTGGTATTGTGTGGAATTATCCCTCTCCTGCTTAAGTGTACTATAGCTAGTAAATGCAACAAAAATATTGGAATAACCGTTCGCGTCCATTTTGAAAAATATACATGAAATATAGTCGTGTAGGTTTAAAATTTGTACGAGAAAGGTTAATATCAATCGAATTCTTTAAGAATTGTGATAAAATAATATATGGCTTTTTATATAAACAGCGCTTACACTTAAATGCTTTTTGACTGGAATTATAAATACAAGACAACTATTGAAAATTCATGTGTACAAAATGTACGAAATGTACATAAAATGCCACAAAAAGGTTTTACAAATGTTTGAAATTAACAAATACCAAAAATGTTGAGCTTGTAGTTCTAAAGAAGATATCGACACATGGTTAAATTATAGATTATAACAAATCAGAGTTTAATTTATCAAAAAGAAATGATTTGTGTGAATTTCGTCATATTAACGTTTCTTTTCTCTAAGCGCTCTTAAATCTAGGCATATATTGCATCACTTATGTTCTATAGTGCTTCCTGGTTTTTACTCGTACTATCGGCCTCGAACTTTTAGGCTTTTATCAAAACATATTACGTCTTTATATACTTGCATTAGTCATCCTTCACAGAATTCAAGAGACACATGTAAGACGTGCTTTTGTTTCAGGTTTTGCTATCCATTTTCTAATGTTACAGTTATGATGTCGTTTTGCCAAAAAAAATGTTTTATTGCGATTACATGTGTTTCAATTTCTTATGCATTTCAACTGCAGATGGAAATGTAAAGCGTTGATTATTTTTATGGATTTAATAAGCTTATAATGCGGCACAGAAAAAATCATTTCTTATAAAATACAGCAATAACTCGATCGTGCAAGTGTTTTCGAAAACATCCGACAATTATTTTATTTTATCTTACATCATTGATCAGTTTTGATTTGTTAGTTTTTTGTTTTTAATGAGTCAACTTATCATTATGCCAAAGAGAAAACGTCGAGAGTCCTCACCAACACCAGCAGCAAAGCCATGCGACGGAAGCGCCTCGCGACAGCCAGCTCTGTTGGTCCCACCAATCTGTATGATTTGTCAACCTTCAGCAGCCCAGATGACCTAGAATACATATGTCGGTCTGGCTCCATCCCAGTCAAATTGAGTCACATTTTTGTCATATTTATTACTTCACAAGCTTCAGCCAATTAAAACTTTAATTGCATTTATCTAAAAAAAAAAATAATAAAACAGATTTTAGGCACCATGGTTTAGACACCCCTAAGCACCTTCAATTCATATTATGAGTCTACAGGGGTTTTTTTTCAACTATATTTAGAACAGCATTAATCAGGTTTTTCAGAATTGATGAATTAGTACAAAACACAAAGCTGGATGCGAGGCATGCGAGGCATGCTATTCATGTGCAAAATGTTTCGTATTCACCACTTAATAACGCAATTCAAATGGTCCTTCAGCATTCAAAGAGTGGGCAGGCGGATAGGAAAGCAACCATTTAATTTAAGTGTAATATATAGTTATAAGTTATATTTCTTTGCTTAATTATATAAGACGGTAGGTGCTTTCATAATAAACCTAAATTATTGAAGTTGAACATCTTGTTTAATGTATTTTTCATGTGTTAGATCATTAGGAAATTTGTCATGCAAGAAAGACTTGCCATGACACTGGTCTTCAGATAGATAGACACATTAATTAATTTTCTGGCAAAGCAAAGAAGCCGTAAGGTGGGGGTCTTCTTTACTCTAAGATTAAAACATGGCTTAAGGTGAAAGATCCACCTCAGATTTTGGACATATATTGCGGGGGCAACAATATCCTTGTGCAACATGCGGCTAAATTAATCAAATTGTGCATTAGTATAATTCAAACTGCAAAACATTTCCAGACAATTGCCAATCACCACTTTAATTAGGTTCCAGAATTTGTCCCGGGAATCGCTTCAAAAAAGTTTAGGAAGCGAACAGATAGGACTGTTGCATTTTTACAAAAAAGGTTGGATAGAGAATACATATACATGTAAGATTTCCAGAGTTTCGCATAGACAGTCCTGATTTGTTCGCTGCAGACAAAGTGGATCTTTCTGAACTGGGCAATGATTTATTTTTGCTTCGCTTCTTGTCTGACCAAAGTATGATATTTGTATTTACATATATACAATGCATTATAGATTGGGTGATAAAACAGTAAAGCATCTGGTCCCAGGACTCAAATTTTTGCTTTGCTTGCTTGATAGGATGTCCTGAAATGCAAGAATCGATGCATAGCTCCCACATATATAAACAGCCATGGCCAATCATCGCCAAACAAAACTTGATATAACATACTGTTTAGTTAGCATTTCATTAGGCGATTCCTCAAATTAATCTTGTTTCTGTATTTCATCTTTGATAATATCCGAATACTGAGTATATTAAATTTATGTACTGACTAGCATAAACATTTGCACAACTTTTTTTCAATCATATTGATCTTGGAAATCTTTGCCTATCAATTTTCGGAGATTTCAACGGAAAGTAGTTCACCGCATAATTGCCTGCAAATTACCAAGTGAATACAATATATTTATACCATCAAGAGAAGCAAATAAACAATGTTACCTTAAATTAAGCCAGCATCGGCTGATATTTTTAAAGATAGGTAGAACATTGCATTTAGATACACTATGAATCAACTAATGCTACAAATTCAATAATATTGCCAAACAACATATTAGATGAATTTTAATAATATCCGACACTAGTTTGTTCTGTATATGATTGTATGTAGATTGTGATTGGAAGCGCTATATCTAGTTAAATAATTTTTCACTAAATATAAACATTTTTTCTGTGAAGTACATACGAAGAACTAGTGATTATATTGTTATATTTAATTCATAATCATGAGTTCATTCCATGCACACTGCTCTTCCTACTACCTCAATGAAAACATTGACAACTCAGTGGAGATCTGTAGCAGTTTGTAAACACATCTTTTTAACAAATCATAACTTAATTATTATTGATAGGAGATTATACCATTATCTTTAAATTGAGGGTAAATGTTATTCAACAACAATAAATACATTGTTAGTCGGAGATTAACCGGTTTTATATTCAAAATTCAAATTACAGTGATTTGAAATTTCTTTTGTTCTCACATTTAAGTGTTGAAAATGCAGAAAAGAAACTACTTATAACAGGATTGACCATCATGGTGTTTATGTTGGCCTGACGAAAGCTAATAATGTACAACTTCCCCATGACCAATCAAAATTCTTAATCTTACATCACAAGGTTCGTGAATGATGTTTTATTTATAATTGATCTTAAACCCAATCATTTGCCATTATTTGACTTTTTTGAAAATGCATAAAGTAGTTTATATATGAATGTGACTCTTTTTGCAAAACTGTTGATCAAGCCAATTATGGCTATTTTCCCGTAAATTCACTGCTTTGTAATTGTGAATAATTGCGTTATATCCCACTGCTGAAGTATCAAAAATGTCCTTGTTAAATATTCTAGAGTTATTTGCAAAATGCTTTTGATCGTTTTTCCATCTATTTATTTTTTACCTGAATGCTAAAAAATTTCAACCTTTATATGGGTTATAAAGGTGTAAATTTGTTAGCATTCAGATAAAAAAAAAGAAGAAAAGGAGGTATACTGTTTTACCCTTGTGTGTATGTATTTAGGTTATTGTGTCTGTCCATAACAAATTTAAGTTGCGTTTTTCTCAGCAACTATCTATTGCCTATATATGTTTTATATTTTAACACAACCTTTGGTTAGGTTTGCCATATAGTGGGATCCATTTTTGACAAATTGGACTTCAAATTTCTGCTAAATGACGATTTTGTTTGCTTTTATCTCAAATTTTTCAAACGAATGTTCATCAGAGATTTATCAGCAACTATTAATGTCAGATGATTGTATTTTTAATACACTCTTTGTTCAAGCATGCTTTGCGATGGAATCCATTTTTATAATAATCAGACGACAACTTCCTGTTAATTAACAACTTTGTTTGTTTTTTGCCTAAAGTTTTAAACAAACTTCCTTGAAAGATTTTTCAACAGCTATTAATTGCAGGTGCTTGAATTTTTTGCACACTCTTCATTTAGAAATGACATATGGTGGGATTTATTTTTGTAATTATCAGACGTCAACTTCCTGTAAAAAAACCGAATTTGTTTATTTAATTGCAGATGCTTCAATTTTTAACACACTCTTTGTTTGGGTATGACTTGTGGTCGGATCTTTTTTGTGAAAATCAGACGTCAACTTCCTGTAATGAGATAACTTTATATATGTTTATCCAAATTGTCAACAACTTTTTGTGGCAGATGCTTGAAATTTTAATACACCTTATATTTAAGCATGCCATATGTTGAAATATTTTTTCTAAAAACTCGATGTCAACTTCTTGTTAAATGTCGACTTTGCTTATTTTGTTTATTAACAATAGAGCGGGGTGTCACTAGTGGGCATCTGCACACAGATATCTTCAGTTGTTATTCTTATGCAATTGCTTTGTATTATTTCCCTTTACTTACCAAAGCTTAGATGATTTTTTTTTAATTTAAGGATTAATCAGTCACAGACAATAGACTGAAGAAACATATCTCGGCAACGTAAAGGATAGATGATAATATTATTTGCTAATGTATCAAATGAATTTAAAATCTGAAAAAATATACCATAATTAATGTCTATATGATGAATGATTGACATGAGCAATGTTAGCTCATCTATATAAATAAAAGGTTCTTTATAAAGTAAAAAAAAAAAAAAGAATGCATCGTGCAGGTCTAAGGTTTGCGATATCAACAAATACTAATATTTGATACGAGAGAATACTAGAGGATACTTGTGTGACCATGGTTGTGGGGGTTGTAGTATTTTTTTGGTTGTTGTTGATTGTTGCCATACATTTGTTATATTATAATGTTTATATTCTCATGCTATTAAATTTGACACCTTGTCTTTTGCTGGTGATGCATACTGAAAAGGGAAGCGAAGAAAAGTACAAAACGCATAATCAAGAACACATTTTTAACATTGAATCTTGGATAGTGACTTTTAATTTTACTTTTCGGTCCATGATAACAAGATTCACCGACTATCATTAAAAGTATGGTACCTTCCTTGGTAATTTTTCTATCGTAAGATTAAATACTTTAAAATGTACTTGGTAACCTAGCTTAAACAGTCTGTTAGATCTGTTATTAATAAAATATATTGTAAGTTTGCAGCAATTATAATTTATAATGAAAACGTTTTAAGAAAACAAAAGAATAAACCAAATTTATGGCAAATGAAATGTTTACTGAATCAAATCGTCTAGCTAACTTTCGCATTACGCTAAATCATGATCATATCTTGGTCGTTTTAAAATAATAGTGTTTAACTTATGTCATGAATACAGATTATTTCTTTATCACATTGAATAATCTGATTTAGTTGACAACGGTTCATAGGGTTGTCAGCATAGTGTGCCGAAGTAACATAGGTTCGAGTTAACATCCCTTTCTATTGTGTACAATGTATCTAAATTATCACCTGAATTCGTTTAACGCCTCGTGCTAAGACTGCCGAATCACAGCGTTCCCTCTCACCCTTCCAATAACCTTAAATTTCAGTTGCTAGCCCATTGTTTAATTTACATAACCTAAATGTTGAAATGTGCAATGATCTGCTGTGAGCATTTTTTTAGGCATATGGGCTCTCATTACAGACAAAACCTTGTTGTCCATACATACCACCTTAACAAACGCAATATGGCTGGACTTTTCACAGAAGACTCTCAGGACTCTTTTGATAATGAATTTTATTCTTTTTATCGCATTGTATTGTGGGGAATGTCTTAGGGTGTTAATGGGTAGTTTTCAAATTTTGTCGCCTAGGATTCGCCACCCAATCTGAAATTTGGGCCACCCTAGTTCCACATACTTCGTGCCCTCTCCACCTTTAAACTCAGGAGGAGAGTCTTAGTCAAGGGATACACGCCACTTGCATCACCCACCAGGAGCAATCCGGGAAAATAGGCAAACGGATAATTTAAAGACTCATTAAAGCCAGATGAGTGGCGTGTTCAAATTTTTTGATTTTGGTATAAATGTCTATGTAAGGTCATCGGTTTGTCTGAAATACTTTGTTAAGTTGGTATCGTAGATATCCTCTTGGGCCCTCTGGTTTATATAATTTGGCCATTTATCTTCCATTTCTTCATTTCTATATTGTTTATGTGTATCGTGATGTATTTTTTGCTGTTGATGTAATATACAAGTAAGATATTTTGCGTGTGATAAATTGTCTAGGAAATATATCATATACAACAAACATTTAATGTCACTTCAATAGATTTACCAGGCGTTGCAAATAATATTTGTTGCGAACCAGTTCGTAAAATTTCACGATTTCATGGTTTTTTGAAATCGCTGTCAAAGCCTCTGCCAGTTTATAAGTGGTATATACCATATTGAAGTCATCATAAGTTAAATTTTAGTTTTCAGTATTTAATTTATTGTCTTTATTTACATTACAGTCAAACCACTCTTCCTCTGGAAAGAATTAATAGATAGAAGTAAGTGATGAAAAAAATCATTATTATAATTATCATACAAGGGCACCACTAAGCGGAGCATCCTCTCGCGATATAAGTTGTTGTGTGGGGGATGCATTATTTAGGAATATATAGTTATGCAAATGTAAATGAGGAGACAACATTCTACTAACCCTTTATTACAACAAAAACTATTTTTGTCTTTACCTTTACTAGATCTAAATCCAAAAAAACTTTTTCTTTACCTGTACTAGATCTAAATCCAAAAATATCTAGATGTTGATTTTAACTGGTTACTTTTAATTTTGTTTCACGGAATTAGTTATAATTTTTAACAGAAATTTTATGTACGACTTGACAATAACAGAAATTTTATGTACGACTTGACAATAATTGTCAAGTCGTACATAAAATTTCTGTTAAAAATTGTGTTATTTTAACGATATATCAAAAAGTACTCAACTAACTGACTTGAAAATTAATAGAGTTTGTCCTGTTACTATGCCAAATAAGTGTACGAAGTCTGATAAATATCCGTGTAAGGGTTTTCTTTAAAGTAACAATTACCGCAATAGAGCACTGTGCTACTTATGGTGCAACATTAAATACATGTATCGTTGCTTTTTACATAAGCAAAATAAACATCTTAAAAAAGATGGGGGTGTGACAATCACTGTTCATATCGAACACACCCGATTTTATTTTTCCCATAATTCTTTGCAACGTGCTTGGCCGACCCTAACAATAGGCGCTAAGTTATACCCGGCCGAGCTGTCCAGCGATAAAGACGTGCTTAGTGTGTGAAGGGGGTATCGTGTTAGAAGCCTGTGTGGCATGTTTTAGTTTCACAAGTTCAGCATTTGACGCGGACACGGATAGCTGACCGTGGTAAGTATTTATTTAGTTTGGTGTAGTTTATTTGTAAATTTTTGCCTTTTTATTAGTATTACGCAGTCGTCCTATAAAGTCACCTTGACCATTGTTCACTGTAGAGTTACCTGTGTGTTCACTGATGTGTGACTTTAGCGAGAGTGTTTAAATGGAATTCGTCTTTTTCTATAGTACAGTTTTTGCTATTGCTGTATAAAGAAACGGTGATTTAAAGGGCTATTTTCTATGCGTTATTTTATTTTACAATTTATTGTCACTTTTTCCACTTAACAACTTGGGCGGAAGTGCGTCACCGGAAGTCTCAGACGCCATATTGTTTACTGTAAACAAATAACTTAGTTACCATATACTTACAATATTTTGAGATGTTGCCTTTAATATAATACTATTTATACATTATCATAGTTTGATACTATCAGTGAGATACTTATATGATGTATTATACAATATTGTTTTTATTATGGTGTTATGGTGTCACTTGTACACTTATTGTAGTGTCATATTGTTGATGTTGAGAAGATGATGATGTTATGGTGATGTCGATGACTACGATGATGATGATGGTCATGTCGATGATGATGGTGTAGATGATGTCGTTCATGGTGAAGTCGATGACGATGCGATGTTCATGTTGATGACGACGATGATGTTATGGTGATGACGACGATGATGATGGTCATGTCGATGATGATGAAGTAGATGATTATGGTGATGGCGATGATGTCTATTATGATTATGGTGTTGTAGGCGATGATGTTGACAATAGTGTCAATGATTATGATGACGATGGTGATGATGATGATTGTGGTGACGAAACTACTCTAGTTGTGGTTGTCCGTAGTTGGTCCAGGACTACAGCCCCGGAGATTCGGACACTCTTCTAATTTATTTTTGGTCATTTGTATAAACATCATATTTTTTCTTGTTGAGTGAAAGTTGTGTGAGTGTTTGTGTGGTTTAGTGTTTATATTTCTATCTTTTCTTTCTTTCTCTTATTTTTTTTGTTATTAAATTTTGTTAAATTTAAGATGTCTTGTTGTTGTTTGGAGTAGCCTCCGCTCATCCCGTTACAATTGGTGGCAGCGGTGGGATGAGTTGACTCCTCCAGATACTACAAGATATCTTTATAAGTGAACAGTTGCCAAGGTTTATTTTATTTTTCATTTTTTGATCTTTTTTGTAGTACATGTAAGAGCAAGTGTAGGTCGTTGTTTCCTTTTCCCTTGGTGAGTACATTACGTTAGGCAGATTGTTTTGTTAAAAGTTGAGAAGTTAGTCCCTTTATGAGATAATTTTGAGGTAAGTTGGTCTGTCAGTCAATGCACCATGTCTACTGTCAAGGAGATGCTGGAGCTACTTGAAGTGGGGACCAAGATGGGGATGAAGGATGAAGACCTTCAACAATTCGTGAAGGACGAACAGGCCAGAATGCGGGACGAACGTGAGAAACATAGAGTCGAGAGACAGGAGGAGAGAGACCGCGACTTCAAACTACAGATGGAGAAAGAGCGCGCCGCAAGAGAACATGATGAGCGAGAGCACGCCCGATTGAGAGAACATGATGAGCGAGAGCACGCCCGATTGAGAGAACATGATGAGCGAGAGCACGCCCGATTGATAGAAGAAAAGAGACATCAGCAAAAACTAGAAGAACTGGAACTTGATCACAAACTGCAACTCGAGAGATCTCACATGAAGCCGAGTGTTGTGACTAAAGAGGAGAAAGAAACTTCTCAAGTGATAAAAGGACCAAAACTTCCTCCGTTTGAGGATTCGAAAGACAACATTGATGCGTACATTCAAAGATTTGAGATATACGCAACAACGCAGAAATGGAATAAAGACACGTGGGGGACTCATCTTAGCGCATTACTCAAAGGAAAGGCACTGGATGTGTTCGCAAGACTCTCACCCGAAACAGCACTTGATTTCAACGAGTTGAAGAACGCCCTGTTGAAACGATTTGACATGACGGAGGACGGTTTCCGCAAGAAGTTCCGATTTTCAAAACCAGACGGAAGTGAAACTTTTATGCAATTTTCTACCAGACTGGACAGTTACCTTGAGCGGTGGATTCAGCTGTCTAAGACTAACAAGACATTCGATGATCTGAAGGACTTGTTCTTACGTGAACAGTTTTTATTGTGTTGCTCGAAAGAACTTGCCTTATTCCTAAAGGAGAGGATTCCTACTTCGATACAAGACATGGCGCGATACGCGGACCAGTTTGCTGAGGCCAGAACAGTGACATCCTCTTCACTTACGCAAAAACCGCTCTTTGACAGACGACAGCAGTCCGATAGACAACCGCCGTACAAAGATTCCGTGCAACAAAACCAATCTGGAAATGCAGTAAAGTGTTATGAGTGCGGACGACAAGGACATAAAGCCTTTAACTGCAACTTCCGCAAAAGTCCGAATAACAGGCCGTTTAATTCGAGCGAGAAACAAGAAACAACACCGAAACATACTTACCCTAGTGATTTTCAACGTGGGTCGTACAATAATGGGAACCATGGATATCCAGGACGCGGTAGAGGTCGCCAAGGAGCCGCGAGTGTCGTCGAGAAACATGGAAACTTACCGTGTGTTGGTGATTCGGTTGCTTTCTGTGAAACGGAAATGCCAGTTGTGAAGGGATGTGTTGGCAATAAACTAGTGACTGTGCTAAGAGACACAGGTTGTAGTGGTGCCGTTATTCGTAGAGAACTGGTAAACGATGATCAACTAACAGGGACATCTCAACGATGCAAGTTAGCAGACGGTCGTATTATTGATTCAGATGTGGCTAGAATTGATGTCGATACTCCTTACTTTACCGGAAGTGTTGATGCTTGGTGCTTTGATTCGCCTTCGTACGATCTTATTCTTGGTAATATTCGTGGAGTAAGGAAACCACATGAACCAAATCCAGCCTGGATTCATTCCGTTGAAAACACAGCAGCTGTTGAAACGCGTGCGCAACTGAAAAAGAAACAGTCTCCATACAAACCATTGAAAGTACCGGAAGCAATACGGGATGTATCGCCGGAGGATATCTTACAAGAACAACGAAACGACGAGACACTGAAAAAGTTATGGAGCTTAGCTGAGAGTGGACAGCTTAAACATTTCAGTGACGGCGGATTTTCAAAAATGTGTGAACGGAAGCAAATGTTGTTCAGAGAATTTTGCAGTCCCAAAGTGTCCAGTGGAAAACTTTTCCGACAGTTAATCGTTCCCCGGGAATACAGAACTATCGTTATGAAGATAGCACATGAAACGCTGATGGGTGGTCATCTGGGATCAAAGAAAACAACCGACAGAGTAGTGTCCGAATTTTACTGGCCAGGAATTCAGTCAGATATTAGACGGTTTTGCAGATCATGTGACGTGTGTCAGCGGACTATTCCAAAAGGAAAAGTACCTGCAGTACCGTTAGGACAAATGCCGCTAATTACAGAAGCGTTTCAACGAGTAGCAGTTGATCTTATAGGCCCTCTCCAACCAGTTACCGACAAAGGGAATCGTTACATTCTGACGCTTGTCGATTACGCAACCCGTTATCCCGAGGCTATTCCACTTCCTGGAATTGAGACAGAGCGAGTAGCGGAGGCACTGGTAGACATCTTTAGTAGATTAGGAGTTCCGATCGAGATGCTAACAGATCAAGGATCGCAATTCACATCGGACGTAATGAAAGAAGTGAGCCGTCTGTTGTCATTTAAACGGATTACTACTACTCCGTATCACCCCATGTGTAATGGACTCGTCGAGAAGTTCAATGGTACGTTGAAACAGATGCTAAAGAGGATGTGTGCTGAGCGACCAAGAGACTGGGATAAGTACATCAACCCATTACTCTTTGCATACCGTGAAGTACCACAGGAGAGCCTTGGTTTTTCGCCGTTTGATCTTCTCTATGGACGTACTGTTCGTGGTCCGATGACAATTCTTAAAGAACTTTGGACAAAGGAAATTCCTGACGAGGACGTTAAGACAACGTATCAATACGTACTTGACTTACGCACACGATTGGAAGAAACATGTGACATAGCTCGCCAAAACTTGGAGAAAGCTTCAAAACGTCAGCGCAAGTACTACAACAGGAAAACGCAAGGTCGTCAGATGAAAGAGGGAGACACAGTGCTGGTTCTTCTACCGACAAAGTCAAACAAACTCCTCATGCAATGGAAGGGACCTTATAGTGTAATACAGAAGATAGGACATATGGACTACAAGATCGATATGGGAGGCAAGCTGAAAACTTTCCACGCAAATCTTCTTAAGAAGTATGTTGAACGAGATACATTGAACTGTGGTGTTTTGTCAACATGTGCAATTTCACTCATAGACTTTAGTGACCTAGATGATGATGAACAACAGGACTCTATTCTTATGCCACCTGTTACTCAAACCGAAACAGCAAAGGACATAAAGTTTGCAGACAGACTAACACCAGATCAGTTGGAAACTGCTAAATCACTGTGTGATTCGTTCTCAGATGTATTTACGGATATACCTGGAATGACGAACTTAGTGGAGCATAAGATTGTTGTGACGTCGTCTGAACCTGTGCGTGTGAAACCATATCCAATTCCGTTCAGTACAGAGAAAACAATTACAGAAGAAGTTCAGAAAATGCTACAGTTGAATGTGATTGAGCCATCATCTTCCCCTTATTCAGCTCCAGTTGTCATAGCTCGGAAGAAAGATGGAACGAATCGATTTTGCATTGATTATAGACGACTGAACTGTGCTACGGTATTTGATGCAGAACCAATGCCCAGTCCAGAAAGCATATTTTCCAAAATGACCGGAAAGAAGTTTGTGTCAAAGATAGACTTAAGCAAAGGATACTGGCAAGTACCGATGGCTGACGAGAGTAAGCCGCTCACAGCCTTTTCCACACCATCCGGATTGTACCAATTCAGGACAATGCCGTTTGGTCTTGTAAACGCGCCGGCAACATTTAGTCGTATGATGAGAAAACTACTTCAAGGTATGAACGGCGTAGAAAACTTTATCGATGATGTCATTGTTTTTACAGATACCTTTGAAGAACATCTACACATACTGAAGACTGTGTTCGAACGACTCAGAGATGCGGGACTTGCGGCCAGACCGACAAAATGTTTCATCGGATTTGACAAGATTGACTGTTTGGGACATATGGTGGGCAACAAGTGTCTAGAACCAGAACAGGACAAGATTGATGCAGTTAGAAATGCGCCAATACCACAAACCAAGAAACAGGTTCGTGCCTTCCTAGGCTTAGCAGGATTCTACAGAAAGTTTATTCCGAATTTCTCTGCGATAGCCATTCCACTTTCTGATCTTACGAAGAAGGGCCAACCAAATAAAGTTATTTGGACTGAAAGTCAGCAACGAGCTTTTGATACATTGAAACACATGTTATCAGAAAGGCCAATATTGAAGTTGCCAGAATTTAATGAAACCTTCATTTTACGCACGGACGCTGCAGATGATGGGATAGGTGCCGTGCTGTTACAGATGGAGGATGACGAGAAACTACCCGTAGCGTACGCCAGTAGGAAACTTCGTTGGGCTTTGCAGCTTCAGCCATACCGCTTTAGGATCATTGCGATCAAAGGAAGCGACAATGTGGGTGCGGATTACCTGAGTCGTCAGTGAGATGTATAGTAGACAGTACAGGTATGTATATAGGTTTTATTGTAAATACGTGAGAATTTTCAAAATTCAGTGATTGTTTATTAGCTCACCTGAACCGAAGGTTCAAGTGAGCTTTTCTGATCACCCGTTGTCCGTCGTCCGTCCGTCCGTCCGTCCGTCTGTCTGTCCGTCCGTCTGTAAACTTTTCACATTTTCAACTTCTTCTCAAAAACCACTGGGCCAAATTTAACCAAATTTGGTACAAAGCATCCTTATGGAAAGGGAATTATAAATTGTTAAAATAAAGGGCACAGCCCTTTTCAAAAGGGAGATAATTGCAAAACAGTAAGTATAGGGTGCATGTCTTTAAAAATCTTCTTCTCAAGAACCACTGCACCAGAAATGCCAATATTTACACAAAAGCTTGTATATATAGTGAAAATTCTAAATTGTAAAAATCGTGACCCTCGGACCAAAACTGGGGCCCCAAGCGGGGTTCAAAGTTTAACATAGAAATACATAGGAAAATGTTTTAAAAATCTTCTTCTCAAGAACCACTGCACCAGAAATGCCAATATTTACACAAAAGCTTGTATATATAGTGAAGATTCTAAATTGTAAAAATCGTGACCCTCGGACCAAAACTGGGGCCCCAAGCGGGGTTCAAAGTTTAACATAGAAATACATAGGAAAATGTTTTAAAAATCTTCTTCTCAAGAACCACTGCACCAGAAATGCCAATATTTACACAAAAGCTTGTATATATAGTGAAGATTCTAAATTGTAAAAATCGTGACCCTCGGACCAAAACTGGGGCCCCAAGCGGGGTTCAAAGTTTAACATAGAACTACATATGGAAAATGTTTAAAAAATCTTCTTCTCAAGAACCACTGCACCAAAAATGCCAATATTTGCACAAAAGCTTGTATATATAGTGAATATTCTAAATTGTAAAAATCGTGACCCTCAGACCAAAACTGGGGCCCCAGGCGGGGTTCAAAGTTTAACATAGAAATACATATGGAAAATGTTTTAAAAATCTTCTTCTCAAGAACGACTGCACCTGAAATGCCAATATTTACACAAAAGCTTGTATGTATAATGAAGATTGTAAATTGTAGAAATCGTGACCCTCAGACCAAAACTGGGACCCCAGGCGGGGTTCAAAGTTTAACATAGAAATACATAGGAAAATGTTTTAAAAATCTTCTTCTCAAGAACCACTGCACTAGAAATGCCAATATTTACACAAAAGCTTGTATATATAGTGAAGATTCTAAATTGTAAAAATCGTGACCCTCGGACCAAAACTGGGGCCCAGGCGGGGTTCAAAGTTTAACATAGAACTACATATGGAAAATGTTTAAAAAATCTTCTTCTCAAGAACCACTGCACCAGAAATGCCAATATTTGCACAAAAGCTTGTATATATAGTGAAGATTCTAAATTGTAAAAATCGTGACCCTCGGACCAAAACTGGGGCCCCAAGCGGGGTTCAAAGTTTAACATAGAAATACATATGGAAAATGTTTTAAAAATCTTCTTCTCAAGAACCACTGCACCAGAAATGCCAATATTTACACAAAAGCTTGTATGTATAATGAAGATTCTAAATTGTAGAAATCGTGACCCTCGGACCAAAACTGGGGCCCCAGGCGGGGTTCAAAGTTTAACATAGAAATACATAGGAAAATGTTTTAAAAATCTTCTTCTCAAGAACCACTGCACTAGAAATGCCAATATTTACACAAAAGCTTGTATATATAGTGAAGATTCTAAATTGTAAAAATCGTGACCCTCGGACCAAAACTGGGGCCCAGGCGGGGTTCAAAGTTTAACATAGAAATACATATGGAAAATGTTTAAAAAATCTTCTTCTCAAGAACCACTGCACCAGAAATGCCAATATTTGCACAAAAGCTTGTATATATAGTGAAGATTCTAAATTGTAAAAATCGTGACCCTCGGACCAAAACTGGGGCCCCAAGCGGGGTTCAAAGTTTAACATAGAAATACATATGGAAAATGTTTTAAAAATCTTCTTCTCAAGAACCACTGCACCAGAAATGCCAATATTTACACAAAAGCTTGTATATATAGTGAAGATTCTAAATTGTAAAAATCGTGACCCTCGGACCAAAACGGGGGCCCCAGGCGGGGTTCAAAGTTTAACATAGAAATACATAGGAAAATGTTTTAAAAATCTTCTTCTCAAGAACCACTGCACCAGAAATGCCAATATTTACACAAAAGCTTGTATGTATAATGAAGATTCTAAATTGTAGAAATCGTGACCCTCAGACCAAAACTGCAGCCCCAGGCGGGGTTCAAAGTTTAACATAGAACTACATATGAAAAATGTTTTAAAAATTTTCTTCTCAAGAACCACTTCACCAAAAATGCCAATACATACACAAAAGGTTGTATATAAAGTGAAGATTGTAAAAATCGTGACCCCCGAACAAAAAGTGGGGCCCCAGTAGGGGTTTAGATTTTAACATATATAGGAAAATGTTTTAAAATCTTCTTCTCCAGAACTATAGTGCAACTGTTTGGGATATTATTATGCATACATGTACATCCTTAAATAATGTAGATTCAAAAAATTGTAACTCCCGGACAATTGATGGGCACCAAGAGGGGTTCAAATTTTAAACATTTTAAAAAACATAAAGGTAAAGTTTAAAAATTTTCTTCTCAAGAACAACAATGTTTTAGTTTGTGGAATTTCTATGCATGCATCTTTCGCTTATGTAGATTCCTAATTGGTAAAATCGTGACCCCCGGACCAATACTGGGGCCCCAAGATGGGGTCAAAGTTTATTATAGAAATATAAAGGTAACATGTTAAAAAATCTTCTTCTCGAAAACTACAATGCTTCAATTTGTGAGATTACTATCATGCATACAACCTTGGATAATGAAGGTTCGACAGTTTTAAAAAAGTGACCCCTGGACTAATACTAGGGACCCAAGATGGGTTAAAAGTTAAATGTAGAAGTACCGGTATACATGGAAAATGTTTAAAAATCTTCTTTTCGAAAACTACAATGCATCAATTTGTCAGATAACTATGTAGGTACCCTCAAATAATGTAGATTCGAAATTATAAAAGCCGTGACCTCAATCTAATACTGGGGCCCCAAGAGGTGTTCACAGTTTAGCATAGAAATATAGAGGGAAAATGTTGAAAAATCTTTTTCTAGGGAACTATAATGCTTCAGCTTGTGAGATAACTATGCAAGCATCCTTAAATAGTGTAGATTCTAAATAATTAAAACTTTAGCACTGGACTAATACTGTGGCCCCAAGAGGGGTTCAAAGTTTAACATAGAAAGATATATTGAAAATGTTTTTAAAAAGTTTTTCTCGAGAACTATAATGCTACAGTTTGTGAGATTACAATGCAAGGATCCTCAAATTGTGTAAACTCTAATGTAGTGGAACCAAGAGTTATCTTTCTTGATGTTCTGTACAGTCTGAGAGTTATTCCTCTTGAAGTGGAACTCTTCTACGTTCAGTTTTTCAGGTTGTGTACGTGCGGTCCCACCGCAGTGCTACACATTTTCATTCCTATGTTACTATTTATGTTGTTCAAGCCAACCATAAACCTCGGACCATAACTGGGTCCCCAGAAAGGGGTTCAATGTTTAAAATAGAAAAAGCATATGCTATGAAATGTAATGTTACAAGGAACTGCTGTTCAGGTGAGCGATGTGGCCCATGGGCCTCTTGTTTGAAATTGCAGGACAATTTTTTAAGGGGGGAGGTGTGTGACAATCACTGTTCATATCGAACACACCCGATTTTATTTTTCCCATAATTCTTTGCAACGTGCTTGGCCGACCCTAACAATAGGCGCTAAGTTATACCCGGCCGAGCTGTCCAGCGATAAAGACGTGCTTAGTGTGTGAAGGGGGTATCGTGTTAGAAGCCTGTGTGGCATGTTTTAGTTTCACAAGTTCAGCATTTGACGCGGACACGGATAGCTGACCGTGGTAAGTATTTATTTAGTTTGGTGTAGTTTATTTGTAAATTTTTGCCTTTTTATTAGTATTACGCAGTCGTCCTATAAAGTCACCTTGACCATTGTTCACTGTAGAGTTACCTGTGTGTTCACTGATGTGTGACTTTAGCGAGAGTGTTTAAATGGAATTCGTCTTTTTCTATAGTACAGTTTTTGCTATTGCTGTATAAAGAAACGGTGATTTAAAGGGCTATTTTCTATGCGTTATTTTATTTTACAATTTATTGTCACTTTTTCCACTTAACTACTTGGGCGGAAGTGCGTCACCGGAAGTCTCAGACGCCATATTGTTTACTGTAAACAAATAACTTAGTTACCATATACTTACAATATTTTGAGATGTTGCCTTTAATATAATACTATTTATACATTATCATAGTTTGATACTATCAGTGAGATACTTATATGATGTATTATACAATATTGTTTTTATTATGGTGTTATGGTGTCACTTGTACACTTATTGTAGTGTCATATTGTTGATGTTGAGAAGATGATGATGTTATGGTGATGTCGATGACTACGATGATGATGATGGTCATGTCGATGATGATGGTGTAGATGATGTCGTTCATGGTGAAGTCGATGACGATGCGATGTTCATGTTGATGACGACGATGATGTTATGGTGATAACGACGATGATGATGGTCATGTCGATGATGATGAAGTAGATGATTATGGTGATGGCGATGATGTCTATTATGATTATGGTGTTGTAGGCGATGATGTTGACAATAGTGTCAATGATTATGATGACGATGGTGATGATGATGATTGTGGTGACGAAACTACTCTAGTTGTGGTTGTCCGTAGTTGGTCCAGGACTACAGCCCCGGAGATTCGGACACTCTTCTAATTTATTTTTGGTCATTTGTATAAACATCATATTTTTTCTTGTTGAGTGAAAGTTGTGTGAGTGTTTGTGTGGTTTAGTGTTTATATTTCTATCTTTTCTTTCTTTCTCTTATTTTTTTTGTTATTAAATTTTGTTAAATTTAAGATGTCTTGTTGTTGTTTGGAGTAGCCTCCGCTCATCCCGTTACAGGGGGAAATTGCTTCTTTTTTTATTTTACAGAATAAACAACATGAAATATATAATTTTGATACTAACTAACCAGGATGCATTTTTTCGCCGTTTAAAGGGAAACATTATTTATTTCCATAAGTTCTCAATGTACAAAAAGATTTTCATATATACAATTTCTTGTAGTTATCTTTGAAATTTACAGTATACATGATAAAGACATCTACTAAACAAAATCAAAGACAAAGAGCTCCATTAATGCTGGAGAGTCCTATAACAGAACAAACTAATACATTGATTCTTGACTTGGAAGGTACATTCCTATAATATTAAAGCACTGAAATTATACATTTATTAAAAAAAGTTAAGTCATTGACAGTATGCATGTGCATGTGATTATTTATCAGGAAATGTGGGAATATTGATATACTGTTATTTCCTGATATTAATGTAAAAAGAAATAATGTCTAACTACTTCAGATTAAAAAAACACATGTATCAAGATAAAACATAAGAAAACGCTTACATTCAGTTTTGGTTTGAACATATTTTATTGTATATAAAATATACAAAGGGTTCGAACACAAGTTTTTGCAACTTACTAGGTTCTCATCACATTCAGTTTTATCATTGATAAGCAAATATCTTTTTTTCCCATCAGAATGCTGGTTGCTTAATTGACAAAATGCATGCTGTGTTTTTATAGCATAACTTTTGAACAAATTCAAAGATCGTGACATTTTTAAGATTTCAATTCTCCCGCCTAATTTATTATTATCATAGATATCTTAAAATCGATAAATCGCAAAAATGAGATAAGAATAATAATCCGATGTCGTCTCTTTTAGTTCATAAAATGTATGCATGCGTTTTAAGTTTCTCCATGACCACTACTTTGAAAATAACAAATTTGATTTAAACGTACCTGTTTAATGGTTTTATTTCCCTTACAAAAATTGTTGACATACTTTGCAGATGTCTCCTTTTGTGGTATATGTGCATGGAATGCATCTTCAACACGCATGAGAGAAATTCAAATTGCGACACAAACTTTAATTTGTAATACCTTTTTGTATGCATTATCATTTATTCTTTAAAAAAAACCACAGCGTACAGTCTTCTTTTATCGTAAAAGTATTTTGTAAAAACTATACATATAAGTGAATGCAACAGAACCGAACGCGTGTATAGTAGATATCTTTTGATAATGTTAATTGATTTAAAAGTCGGTGGTCTTATTCTTATCTTGATAATGTCAGACTCGACCTTCCAATTTAAGACGACTTTGCTTTTCGGTTTATTTAACGTATTGATGTACATTACCAATGATTTAATAATTTTACTTACTCTTAACGACAAATCCATTAAATTGTTAAAAGAAGGATGTAAATATAAACAATAAAATACTTTCATTGAAGATTCATGCGTGTTATAACGGTAGTGATCATCGAAGAAAAAAATACTTAACCTGCTAGGGCGTGTTTTGCTAATTCTATTATTTTATTTATTTATTTTTTGCAATGCTGTCACCTTCATACCGTGCATGAATCACCAGAGAAAGCATTTAATTGTAAGATTCGCGCTTATCATACATACCCAATTTTGCCCCTCCAATTCATAAGAAAAACAGGTGTTTCTATAGAAACATAGCTGAAATCCTCACGATCCATTTCAGACATTAAATCGATCGGTCGAAAAAAAATCATGGGCAGAGATACAAAAAATATGCGCAAAAAGTGAGATTTAGCGCATTTTCAACAAATTTCAATAGGGCCTTCTAAAGAAATTGATACTATATAAATAGTGCCTGTTTGGGAGGGTAACAGTTGAAATTGACACCCCGAGAAAACCATTGTCAACCGACGCGAAGCGGAGGTTGACAATGGTTTTCGAGGGGTGTCAATTTCAACTGTTATCCTCCCAAACAGGCACTATTTATTTTGTTATACTGAATGTCTTTTTTAAAATTTTAAAGAAAATTTTACTGCTTTTATATAGGAATAACGTGAATTCTACAGCGAACCGTACGCGCATAATTTTCGCGCATGTAACATTTTTTAATGTTACCCGTTGCCAAGTGCGTTGCTAACGCTGAGGGTAATAGTAAATATTATTAACTGCGTCTTAACCAATCAGATTTCAGTATTTAACATGAAAGTATAACAACATTCAATACTACACAGGAAATCGGGGTCACTAATTTTTTTTTTTATCTAAGAACAATTTATACAACAGTAAAACTTAATGCAGGAAATTTCATCAAAATAAATAGAGTAGAAATAATAAGAATATTATATTCAAATCTATCATAAAGCCCTTCGGGCTTTATTGGATTTGATCACGCCTCTACCAAAATTATCACCTCATAATACTCAAAGAATGATTCCTTATTCCGTATATAAAAATTCGGCATTCGCGATTCGGTGGAAACTGCTGAATCGCGGAATTAAGTACTCGCGTAAAATGAGGAATCTACAGTATGTCGTCTGAATAATTATTTCCTATCTTTAAAATAAGATTTTTTTTTTATTTGTGATGTAAATATGTTAATATCAATGCACTGTAAAAAAAGGAAAAAAAAAAAGAAAAAAGAAAAAAAAAAGAAGGTGAAACAGACACCTAAAATTAATTGCAAATTAATAGCAAAAAAACATAGCCAATTTGGAGCATTGAGCTAATATCGGGGAAAAATAGAAATACATCTAGTTAATCAAATTTGTGTGCAAATAAAGTATAATAAGAGATGATTCGAAAAAAAGTGAAAATAAATTTTGAAAAAGGTATAAAAACTATACGCGATGAAAATGACGCTTCGTAAATTTTACGCTTTTCAGACGTTATGACGCACCGTCATATGTTTGTGACGTTATTTCTCTGTTTTGTCAAAAATGTCATAAGCACCCTTTTTTCATGGGCGCAATCATATATATTTTGTGTGTTTTGCTTTTTCCAGGAGTTGAAATGGTATATATATATTTGCGAGGCTTTCCGAGCAATACAGATCCATTTCAACGAGGTCGATAAAGCAGATATAAAATCACACAGTTATAAATGTTCTATGTTCATGCATCTCAAACGATTTTTATGTCAAACTTTTGAGACAGTCTCTAAAATGACACGAATCCGTCTATTCTAACATAATGGATGATGCAAAGCATTTCTTTTAAACTTGCGAAACACAATATAGTATGTCTTTTCGGTGATAAATATAGCCGCTTTAATGTAAAATATCACTGAAATAGGCATAAACCTTGAAATAATTCTTTGATCTCTAAATATGTTTTTCTTAGTTTTATTATCTAAATGAAAATATTGAACACTTGAATAGTCACGTTTGTTGGCATGTACAAAGTCGCCGATGCTTTAACAGTTGTTTAGAAAAACCAGCGTTCAGTTTTCGTCACGTCGTCACGTAGGGACTTTTTGATAGTTAATGTAACTAACAGTTTTGTTAACTACATATATATTAACTACATATTATACTCATGTGTTTTCCTTCATTTTTTAAAAAAAAAATCTTCATCGAAGTTAATTTTCAATCAATATCATGTACTTAAAATATTGATGTGGAGTATACAGGTAAATCTTTAAAAAAAAAAACCCGGATAACTGGGGCGTTGAAGCAAGGATCTCCTCAAAAATAGTTCTTACGGGAAGTATTTGACTTACGTCACCCGTTGAGAAAGCAAAGGTTTATCACACAGGTAGTATACACCGCACGTATGGAATAAGTAAATGAAAACAGTCATCCTACCATTAAATTTTTACCGCAAAACAAAATAAAAACGTAAAGAAATTAAATCGTTATTTCGTTATTGCATGTTTGTGATTATCAAATAGAAACAATGTTAAATGACTGACAAAACGTTGATATCTGATTAACTATTTTTGTATTTATAACTTGATTGCTGCATTTTGCACCTACTGAACGTTCGCCTTCTTCGGAAGAGTTTTTGACAGATGTTTCAGATGTTGAATAATACAGAAAAGGTTGATTGTCTTCAACAGCCATTGTATCCGTTACATCTGAATCAAAACGTTATTTATCAATAGATTTAGTGGTTCAATAGAAACGTGGGAACAAAAAGAAAGACAAGCAAACAGATATACAAATGGACAGCCAGAGACTACCGGTATTGAATTGAAAAGTTATTTTCAACATTATGTAAACATTATTTATTCCTGTACATCCTGTGATAAAATTGCAGTGTGCTTTTGTACACGACAATCATGCCGACTGGCAGTCGTCTCCGTAGGAAGGAAAGCGACACGGTACGTTACATCCGGGAAAATAGTATCCTGATAAACATTCTATTTTGGAATAGAAATATAAAAAAAAATGAAAAAGTTCGATTATTGCAATTATTTTGAAAAGCTATCAGATCGTTTCAGTAGCATTATTGTTTTACATATTAATTTTAAATTTTTATTTTAATTCGCTATAATGTAAATTGACTGTATTGATTAGTATATGAGTATTTCCCTTTTTTATAATGACTCTTATTATTACAGATAAAACGTCGAGTAAAAATTTATTTTATAACTGGTCGGAAAATATCAAGAGGTGAGGTCAAATAATCATCATGAAATGAATAATCGATCTCGGTATACGTGTTAAATCGTAAAGAGACCTGTAATCTTTCTAAGGGTAATGTAAACACCTCAAATATCAAGGTAAGATAACGAGTTGCATGCATATAGCAATAAGCAACTGTTTAGTTTTGATAGTTGAACAAAATATGCAGGAAAAGATATTTAAAAGGTATTCTTGGTCGAAAATCCTTATTCATTGAGCAAGGCCAGAATTATACCGGATGAAAAGTAACACACACATACAACTCTACATATTTTCTCTGTTAAGTTTGAAAGAGTATTGTAAAATTGAGATGAAACATACAGAAAGGCTTTTCTATCCAAATAAGGTTAGCAATGACATCTATAGATGGGAAGCTTGTAGATGAAAAAATATGTGTATAAACAAAGCTTTATCGTATCTTTCATAAGACAGTTCAAGCTCAACTAGGAAACACTTCGCAGAAATGCAACATTTCGTCTTTAAAATAAATCAATGAACTCCACAAACATATATCTTATAGTATCTAGTAGTGATGCCTCAATTGTTTCCTTTAAATGATATGTACCAAAATTGCTTAGCTTTGAATATATACATTATGTACATGTGTAAGTGTGTATCTTTTCAATAGATTGTATCTTAATTTGTCAAAAACATTGGTAATGATTTTATAAAATATATTATCTACTTCAATAACTGTTTAAAGATAAGAAAACTTGGGTGCTTTTTAATGTTCATTAAAATCTTTTTCGTTGATGACTATGACTAGTATGAGTTTCAACAATGCCAAAGCTAGAATGATGTGTGCATTAAGTATTCATATTTTAATAGGTTTGTATGGAACACCTGTCGGTATTAATGTAGATAACAAATGTATATTATAATCAAAATACATTCGCCGGTTTAGAATCTTAAAATTTTACAATATTTTTTATATAAAACATTTTTTTTGTTTTAAAAGGAGAGTACGTCATAATATTGAGGTGTCATATACCACCTTAAATTGATACTGGGGGTTCAATTGTTCAATTCTTCTAACCATCAAAATAATTTCATGTGACCTTTTTTAAAAACAAAAAAAATTCAGGAATTGGTATCTATTATATTATCTAAGATTTATCAAAATACCGTCACCCGTTGACAATCAAAATTGATAAACATGTTTTATTCTATGAAACGTGTCATTATATCAGTTAGAAGAAGCAACGAATTTTCATTTTACATATCAGTGTGATATAACAAATAACAAAATCACATGTATTATCATGCAATTCAACGATATTCCTTTTCATATGGAATATCATCTGAAACAGCATTAACTTAATTCAAGACAGACATAGCTTCCTTATTCAAAGGAAGCCATATAAAATCAAGGATTTGTTTAAAATTTTAAGATTACCGATTACCTTCTTATATTTAAGAGGTTCTACGGTGCGACCGTTGAGGCTAGCGCAGCATGTGATCAAATCCTGATCAACAAACATAAAAGTAGCAACGTAACGTAAATGAATTTGAATGCAAAATAAAATGAAAATAAAACATACCTATTGTTTTCAGTAAATTTTCATAATTCAGAAATTAAAAGATTTTTTTTATTTATAAATAAATTTAAATCAGAAACAATGATTTTGAATAATAAAGATTTTAAAAAAAAATGTTCATTGCAGTGTATATCCTCTTTTCTTGCAGCAGACATTTTTCTTAAACTTACATATACAAAGTTGACTTCTCACAGAGTTGCCCTCCTCCCCGTTTAAAAAAATAATTTTTGTTTAGATTTACGTATAAAAAAAATTGCCGATCATATGAGGAAAATGGAGCCCCCCCCCCCCCACCCGCCCTCCTTGGGAGCATGTAATAAATAGAAGTTAAAATAAAGAAACCATTGAGCAGCTAAAGAGCTAAAGGCATACTACTCACTCCCCATTCCTCACCCCAGATTATAATTTTCCTGATTTTGAGAATATTTTTTTTCTTTTTTTGCATGAAAAAATGACAGTAACAAACCGTCAACCATCTCAAAAATCCATAAAACGAAATACAAATTCAAAGCAGAGCAACACGGACCTCTAAATAGATTGAGGTAGGATCAGGTGTCTAGGAGGATTGAGCATCTTATGCTGACCGGTCACACCCGCCGTGTGCTCTTTGACGTAAACGGGAAAAAATCGGAAAAAGTCGTAGACAATTTGGTAATCAATTATGGTCTAACAATTATAATGAAAAACGTCAGTCAGCATGCGACCCAGTGGAAGATTGTATCGACCATAGAACTTACGAAAAGATAACTTCAAGCGAGACTATGAAGATTTTTTGAATGAGGGTGCCACGCCCCTTTTAAAAAACGTTCCTGAAAATTACCGTAAAAATAGTAAATGAAATAAATGTGAACATTCATTCCAATGACACCGAGTTACAACTGTTTCCTATCTCTGAAGAAATTTCCCCATTCGTTAGGTCTGCAAGATTATTGTATTTATATTTCAGCATATTTCATTATATTACAAAAACTAGTTAAAGTAATATCCCCTCACTGTGATGTCAAAGTTCACGTTGGTCAAGTGTCGTCTGTCTTTTTAAAAACTACCCTGAAAAAAAATACGTGACATATACTGTTTTATTTACTTAAAAAGCATGATGTTCTTGAATTTACGCATTGTATCTGTTTCTCAAAAGTTTGACTTTGATTCTCGCTAGAAGGTATCCAGTCTAGTGAGATCGAACGCCATTGATGAATTGCATTGTGGGTCGAAATATACTGACGCCGAAAAATTCTGTCGGATCAATGGGTAAGAAATCCATTATGATGTCACTCGAAAGGACGATAAATCCGTTAGTCTTATGTACGTTATTTCAGCAGTATATTTACAATGCATGTACATAGTCTTTAATTATTTTTATCTTGTTCTCGTGAGAGTGTGAAATAGGAAACCATATTTACAGGGAACTGCTGGTCCGATAAAAACAGGGCATTGCTGGTCTGCGAAACTGACGTCAAAAAATCCGTTGAAACAACGTGCAACTAGTCCGAAGGACCTGGTTCACTTCCCTTAAAAATTGACCCTCTTTCAAATTAGCTAATTTTTTTACAATATCGACTCAAGAACGTGTAGAATAAGAATTTATCAAAATAAATTTAGTTTTGAGGGCGTAATATCACATCGACTGAATCAAGTTCTTTTCTATTCACACACGCCTTGCCGGTAGAGCTCGTTTCGCTGCGCTCGCTATTACGTGTCATGAATCAATTGAAGTGTAGACAGAGAGTGATTTGGTAATCGATACTTTAAATTAGCATAGATATGCAGACAAAAAAGTAATATTCAGGTTGATAAAATAATATTTTTCTTTGTTCTATTATTTTTAAAGCTAAAATAAATTACAAAAAAAGTGGAAGTTTGTTAAAAAAAATAGGCATTAAAAGGCAAACCTTCATTTAGCGGTACATAAATAATTTGATTCTTGGTTTTGAATAAACTTTTAAAAGTTATAAAGTATCACGCATTGTTGTTTTCAGTATTTATAAAGTTTACATCCCGTAATTCATTTGCCTATAAAAACGTTTACATGGCCATTACCATGACATAATTTACTATAATTCAATTTTACAGTTTAGGGTTCATAAAGATATTCACATTGTTTTGATCTCTTAAAATAAAAAGTGATATGTTACAGGCTTTGTCCAAAATCATCGAAATCTTATAAAAATGAAACACTTGAAGAAACACAATATATACAGATGTAATAAGAAACACAATATTCATAACCGACTCGTTTTACCATAACCATTCTTTTTACTTGACACTTAAGACCTCTCACTTGCTTCACATTTACCAATGAAAGGTTTTCCTCTTAAAATTTTGTAACACACAAACAATCCCATCGAAATGAGTTATTTGTGAAAAAAATTGGCATATCAATAATAATCGTTGAACTAAAACACAAATTACATAAAACAGTTTTGAAAATATGAATGTGTCTGATATTCACTAAATTCAAAGCACTGGTAGTGAAATGAGTTATCAAACGGAATGATATATTCATTAGTTTTGCCCTCTAAGATATTTGTCTGACTTTGTAAAGTTATTTCAACTATGTATTTAATGTAAAGTACGTTTCAGGAGTAAAGGACATTGACAGGATGGTTGAAACAGAACTTGGCAAGAACTTTCAACTTATATTATGACCTCATAATAACTAAGGACGAATAATGTGCCTTTCCTCTCTGCTATAGTTATAAGAAAATGTTTATTTTTTTCACATTCGAAATGAGTTGTGAAACCTTTAAGTGCAGTAACAATTCCTTTTGAAATACTTATTGAATATTGTTTCATAAAAACCAAATTCAAAGCGTCATTGAAAAAAAAATCTTGTAACAGAACATTATGTTACATGTTTCTCCTTACCTTCGATAGATAAATTTAAATAATCGCACGATTATCTATACTTTTCGCCCACATGATAACGGGCATTCTTATTGTGGATCCTGCAACATGTTCTTCATCCATTTCTGAGCCATTTTTGCCCCTTATAATTTAATGTCTAAACACAGTTTCTCCTTCCTCGATTGGATGGATGGTGCAAACATTTATACTTTAACAATTGAAAAATTTCACACTGCTCATATAAATTATTCATGCTCTTATAAAGTTATTAACAATGATTTAACTTTAAGAATCCAGTTTTAAAAAAGAATTGTTGTCAGGTTCAAAACAAAAATACTGATTTTCCCTTTTGTTTCATAATCAAAAAGACAAAATGATCATCTACACTGAAAGCACGACATCTACTATGTGCACCTGACGGACCTTTTCATTTTTCAAACTGATTTTGTCTTTAAAATCGTTCAAAATGCTCGGTGTAATTGCACGTTTTAAACTAAAACAATCAAATTACCTCAAGTTTCATCTTGATTTATTCTCCCTATGTCAATTTCCTTATTACCATTATCGAAAGCAAAAACAACTACGTTACACTATTCAATTTGAACGAACACTTTTAAGTATATATTTTCTAGTTATTAATGTCAGAAATAAAATCTTATATCTTTTTATCTTAAAAAGTTTTGACCATAACTTATCTTTATGGAGGTTGGCACCTGAAATATTAGTAATTTCAATCATCAAAAAACGTCTTTGATATAAACATGAGGACCTAACATGTTCATTTTTTTTATTTGTGACCTGTATGTCACATGCGACTTTGAAATATGGGGCCCCAAACAATAATGATAATTTTCCTAACATCATTGCTTAAATTTGACATGGAAGTTGATTAATTGAAGAATTCAAACAAATATTTATAATATGAACTATTATTTAGTGAAGATTTCAATACAGTATGAAGTTGAACACATGTAGTACCTATAAAAGTAATATACAAGTCAGAGTTTAAAAGTCCTTGCTTTATTGATGGCGTCAAATGCCAGTACATAATGAATATAACAGCAAATGCAGAGATTATTACAAATTTTGGAGTAATCAAATTATAACGCAAATAAAAAAAATATATAAAGTTATGCCATCTTTTCAAAACTGTGCATACAAAAAGACAAACATTTAATGTCTTATCTAAAAGTAAAAAAGCAGGAGGCCATAACTCAAATAATTGAGAAATGACATGATATGCTTGTTTTTGGCAAAACTTCGAGTTAATTTTTTCTTGACTTCTATAAAATATAAGCTAAATATGCCAAAATATATTGATAGAAATATCAAAATATTGTTAAAAAAAGTGTTTTTCAGAACAACATGAATATCTAAACAATAAAATGCTTTCTTTGGTTATTCATTCGGGATATGAAGGTAGCGACATTGCAGAAAAAATACAAAAACGGCGTTAGCGGGTTTTGTAAATTTTTTCTGCATTGATCGCTACCTTCATAACCCGATTGAATCATCAAAGAAAGCATTTTATTGTTTATATTAACATCTTTCTTTTAGCTAATTGATAAATTGATTATGAAAAGTATGTAAAATTTACTAAATTACTGTCAATGTACGTAAGTACGTTAGCTAAAAGAAACAACCAAATCGCCTCCTGTGAGACTTTGAGTCTGACATCGTCATGATTATTTCCTGCAGTCCTTGATTTTTTCTAGGTCCCTGTAGGATTGGATCAATCGATAAACAGGGCGTGTCTATATCTGTCCTGTCAGATTCTTATCAGTTTCAGCAGCTGTAGATTTCGACCAATCGATAAACGGGGCGTGTAGATTTCAGTCTGGCTGTTTCTATAGAGCTGTGAATAACTATAGGTTTCCGTAAGAAATAGAGGGAATAATACTTTGTAGATGTAAATATATCATAATACACAACCTACCTGAAAGTTTAGTTTGCGCTAAGAATTAAGAGGCTACAGTAACGGTACTCGATAAGAAGTGACATAAAATAGTAACCCAAAAACGAGGGGATAAATTGCTTAAAAATGTTCTCATAATATATAGTCAGAAATTTTTAATGTAAAATTTTTTTACGTATAATTATTGAAATAAAGTCAGGAACTTTTGAATAAACTATTCAATAGGAATTCATACATAATAGCTTCTTAAAGCGTTATCAAGAAATTCCCCGTGATTTGTGATTGTTTTTATACTATTCATCGTGTCTTTTCTATCTTCTGTTTTGTTGAGGGGAACGCTATGTCACTATCTGATTAAAAGGGCTTCAATAAAATTAGAATGTATTTAATGCCAAAAAAAGATGAGATTTTAGTGGCTTACTTAAAAAAATATAATATTTAACAACGAAGAGTTTGTACCTTGAGAGTAAAATAAAATTAAATGTGGTTATTCATATCGTACAATAAAATGTTTGAATATTTTTTCGAAATTTTACAAACATTCAAATGTATGTAATGAGTATATATCGGTGAAATGATAGATATAACGATACTATTATAGCAATGATAGTTTCTAAATTTATTAATTGATTATTGCATACCTTTTCAATATAGACTTCATTTTGAAACATGCGTTGCAGCTATTGAACTTTATAGGATACACGTATGTGAATTATATTAACTCGCTTACAAAGTGTTTAGAAATTAGACATCTCTTACGCATGTGTAATATTCTATTTTGTTTTTAGAATTAAAAACAACACTTTTTTTTCTTTTCTTTCTTATCATTTATTATACACTTTGAGCAAAATGTGTTTAAAAATAGCTTTAAAATGCAGCATTATTGAAAACAATTTCTTAGACATCAAAATAATATCATTTGATTTTCTTATGTTTTGATCTATAAAAAACTATATTTAGGATATATCTGCCGACAAATATGAATACATCAAATTTAAATACTTGTGATCAACGAACGACAACCAGTATGTCCGTTCGTGTGAGTTTTTCGATTATAACCTTAGTGATATGAAAACTGTTTGTTAGCAACGACACTTCGATGTACGACCCGATGGTACACACAGGCAATTATTTCAAAGAACTGAATTTTTTATTTCTTGTATTGGCACTTTGTTCTTTATTATTGGCCTACAACATGTGAATTGTATTCTATGATAATTTGTATTGTTTACTTTAAGATAAATGACCATGGTGACAAAGAAAACAGCTACCAAAATGCAGATACCGATTAACATTTCTTAATTTCGTAATAGAGGGCGCATAGGTGAATACTTTTCTGGCAGACCTGAAACAACAAAATACATATTATATACATATTTATATTTTTATATGTTTTAAACTTTTTTTTCTATTTGATAAAATGAGAATAAACGCTTTTTAAATTTAATTATTGTACGCTCATAAAAACAAATGTTAACGCTGTAATGTGACTCTCACAAGGTCGGTGTCTTATCGATTATTTTTTCTACAAGTATCATACTTATACTTACGTTTTAACTTAAATGTGCATGTACCTGTTGGATAATAATCCTCCTCTATAGTTATTGACGCATGTTGAATTAGATAGAAAATGAGATGTTTCTTCAACCAGCGTAACACTCGTTGTATCTGAATTAAAACATAAGCAACTGATGCAATCAGACAGACAAACAAACAATAGATAGATAGATAGATAGATAGATAGATAGATAGATAGATAGATAGATAGATAGATAGATAGATAGATAGATAAAATAAGTCAAGATATAAAAAATGGTTGTAAGCATCGTCACTTTGATGAAACGAAGATACAAACATATTCAATCATTTTGAAAAACTAAATTTTCATTTCTTGTCTTGTCATTTTGTTTTAGATAAATGCTCATGATGACAATAAAAGCAGCCATCAAATCACACAGACTGCTCAATATTGCTTTGTAATCATGTGATGAACAGTTTGGCGCCATATCTGATACAACAATGTAATGAACAAAAACAGTTTTATATGTAAGCATAATTAATCAATGTACCACCAGTAGTCTTACTATTTGATAAAAAGAAAATAAACAATTTTGAAATTTCATTTTTTCACTTTTGTACAAATGCCAAAGCTCTTATATGTCAGACACAAATGGTGTCATATCAACAATGTTTACTACACTGATCTTACTAGTATCTACGATTTGATGGAAAATACTTGTTGCACAGTTACCCTCATCTGAAGAGTTCATGTGATAAGTTGAATTAAGTAGAAAATGAAGCGTTTCTTCAACAGGCATACCATTCCTTGTATCTTAATCAAAACAAAAATTACTGGTAAATATTGTGTACGGTACAGTAAAGGCATGTGAACAAACAGATAGATAGATAGATAGATAGATAGATAGATAGATAGATGGATGGATGGATGGATGGATGGATGGATGGATGGATGGATGGATGGATGGATGGATGGATGGATGGATGGATGGATAGATAGATAGATAGATAGATAGATAGATAGATAGATAGATAGATAGATAGATAAATAGATAGATAGATAGATAGATAGATAGATAGATAGATAGATAGATAGATAGATAGATTCAATTGTTTACAGATCATTAAGTTTACTGTTGCGGGTAGTTTTTTTAATTTATCATGATTTAAGTACTTACCTTATTAAAAATGGATTTTCATAGAAATTGACATAAAAAAGAAATACGACTTTAAAAAAACATGGCATTGCAACTTAATACTTTGATATGATGATGTAAACATTTGAATTGCAAATTTCAAAAAAATAGAAATAAAACGGGAAAGGTAAAAAAAAGGCAAGCCAAGCTATATCAACTTATCTAATAAACAGTGTGTACAATTCGAGGAAATAAAACAAAAATGGTGCAGAAATACATTCATATTTACCTATTCCTTGCATCGATGTTTCTATACGATAATATCACCTGATTCAATGTTAAGTTATCCTTGCTTAAGTCACCATAGATTATGTTCACATTTCCAGATTACTTAGTATGTCTTTAAAACATTTTGTTTCATATTTTCAGGTCAACTGTACTTGTATTATAAGAACTAAAAAGTATATAAAGAATATATATTAAAGAACGAAAACAGAATTATACATGAAAACAATGTATCACAACATTATTGTATCAAAATATTAACAAGCAAGATCATGTTGTGAATGTTATAGTTATGATAAATGTAAAAAAATATATTAGCTTGAATATGAATATATCTTCAGATGTTTGTCTGTTGAATAGGTTATAAAACACAATTCATGTGAAAGTCAAGTTGTATCTCACAAAACAAGAACGTACATATATAGCTGATCAAAACATTTTTCTCAAATATAGAAAATACTTTACTGATTTTCCTTATGTATATGACAATATATGATGAATGCATGATTAAAATTATCTATTAATACAAAAAGTAGTGATCCATTTGTATCTTTTTGTTGGCAAAGGTACATGCATACACTTCATTGATTCTCAAAAACTAACAATTTTACAATTGCTTAACTGTAAAAGAGTTTCACGGCTAGGTTAAGGCAACTCAGAGTTTAATGACCGTCAAAATTATAATCAATTTAAAAACTGTTATTTTTATGAAAACAGTGCTGAATAATAATAACAACTGAGATATTATTCTTTTTCGGAATCGACTCAATCTTTGAAGCTGCCGTGTCATGGTATCACGTGACAGTTAAAAATAGACACTTTTTTACTTTAACAAAAAATTAAAAAGTGTAACACTACCAAGAAGTTCATTTGTATGTATGATACAATAATTCGATCGGCAATTAGTTCATCATTATAAGCATTACTGCTAGAATTCAATTGTTAATCGCATAAAATAAATATTGGCATTATTTATCAAAAACCCTTCAATTTCATTGAAAATACTACGTATGTTTCATTCACAGCAATATAGCAAAGGCTTCTAGCAGCACTTTTTAAGTATTTTAGCTCATATACTTTTGATATTTGCCAAATTCATATTTCATGATATTCGGGGTAGTGTTAAACTTTTGCCTTTTTTGTACACACTGACAGAGGAAAGGCCGTTTAAGCAATATAAATGTCTATTCTGCTTACCTCATAACACTCGTTGATAAAACAATATATCGATGCTTGTATTATCCTGATTATATCCTAACCTGACATTCATCGAAATCTTAGGTATCTGTATTAAATAATTTTTATTTCGGCGTTGTTTACACTGCTTTCCGATGATTTGTCTCCCAACATTGTTCTTCTCATATAAACATGCTTGTGACGTCAACAATGATAATTATACCTGATACGTCTGTAGTTTTATTATTTAAACCAGAAATAAGGTTAAAATTGGCATGTTTCTGAGTAAAATATGAAATCACCCTGCTTATCGTGACGTCATATCGATAAGAGGAATGTTTTACTCATTCGATCGCTGAGAGTTGCCTTGTCATACAGTCAGTTCAAGCATATCTTTTACAACATACACCATAGCATAGCATAGCATTGCATTCTCATAGCATATCATTGAAATCTCATAGCATAGCATTGGAATCTCATACCATAGCTTACAATCTCATAGAATCACATTCGTCATATCATATCATAGCATACCATCGCATAGCATACAAATTTTTTTTAACTCGGTTTTAAATGTTTTTATTTGAAAAAAATAAATGTTCACATAATAGACTTTTGGTAAACTTTGCTTCTTATTATTTTACACAGATAGATAGATAGATAGATAGATAGATAGATAGATAGATAGATAGATAGATAGATAGATAGATAGATAGATAGATAGATAGATAGATAGATAGATAGATAGATGCCTCGCTTGTATATAGATAAACACTTTGCAACATATCAACGTAAGCATTACTTAATGGTTCACATCCACTCCTGTTCTTCAGTACACCAACATTCTGACTGACAATTTTGTCCATAGTTTGGCTGGCGACAGGTAAAATTACAGTAAGGTCCATAATATCCTGGTATACAATCTATTGAATGGCAAGTGAAACTAAATCTACGAATATGAAATTAAAATGATTTTTTTAAATCTGTAAATTCTGAGTAGTCACAGCATAAAGCTATGCAAATTTTTCAACTCAAAGGTGACTTAAAACTGGCTAAATGACATATTTCTGCCAGTAAGTCACGATTACAGTTGGCATTCAGTTGACTAAATAGCAGAGCTTCAATTACATACCAGATAAATAAAGCGGTCGTTAAGAAATTGAAGGTTTTATAAGTACTTAAATTGACGGTGACATTAGTTTCTTTACTCACCTTTGAAACCTATCCAATTGTTGATTGAATACGAGATTTAGTAAAGAAATTAACCAAAAGCATACAAGTGAAAAAGTTTTATGCTGATGAAGTGTACCTAATTATCAGCAACAAAACTACTTATTAAAAGTTGTAGTGTTTTGATTTGGAATGGCTTGGATTCTTACCGCTACAATTGTTATCGCTCTTGTTTATCTGGAAATACGGACAGCACATTGGAGGTCTATCAAAGAGTTTCATGATATCATATACTATCATTAGTGTTATAAATATTTTTTTATTGAGTGTGAACAAGAAAAAAATTGTTTGTTATCTAATATCAAATATTGTAAAAAAAAAACATAGATATTGTATTATCTGAAAAAAATAAAGATATCTTACGTGCCACATGTTCTCTCTGCAATCGTTAAAGCCACAAAAATGTATAGGGAAAATATAATAGAAATAAACTCCATGAAAACGATTTTGTGAATTTTTCTCAAATATCAAATGATAACAAGCGTATGTTATTCAATGATTATGTCATTGCACGTAAATTAAAATCTGTGTTTTTAAGCTTTCAATTTATGTCTTTTTAGACAAGGAAGTAAAGTTTTCATTTCCTAAGTTTTATTTATTGGAACATATTTCCTAAAATACATTTTAATTAATGTTGATCACATTATTACCACATATTCGTACCATTCCACAACGACTCCTTAATTCTAAAAATACTTTCATTTCCAGGCACCCAAGTGTACAATTAATTGAAACCATACACATATTTTCTGCGCATGTGAACTGTTATATCACTTCTTCCTGAAATATATTTGATTAAAAATATTTGAATATGGTACATACTAGAGACTATTAGTATTTCTTAACACCTATGTACTACGTCTATAAAATGTTTCAATGGGTTATGGAGAAAAGGGGATAAGCTACCTATAAACGCAAACTTCAGTATAAATTTAAAGTTTAAAGTTAATATTCGATATCTAATTAATTCAGGTTAAATTTAAAACGGATCTGTAATATAGTAAACCGATGTTGACAAGTTTCAAAACAAACCTTTTAAACTCAGGTTTAAATTATTTTTTCATATAAAACATAATTAAGTAAAATTAAAATTGAGATTTCTTCTTGAATCTTTTTCTAGTTGAACACCTCTTAACGTAATTTGTAACTTTAAAATACTTCATATTTTTATTAATCAGGTAAATATTTATGTTTAAACCCATTTTACGTAAAAAAGAATTAATTTTGATTGTAATATGGTAAAAGACATGTCTGTTTTTTTATAATTTGCTTACATTATATATGGAACTAAGAAAGTGGTTTAAATGATAACAGTTGGCAACACTGTTTAGAAGATAAAATACATTGTTAAGCTTTTATGCACGTTTAAAGTTAAAGAAATCCTATTTACTGCAGGAAGGGATAAAAAATATTTCCAACATCTGTGTATTATAGCAAAAAGACACGTTTTTGGATAAAACCAGTTATGTCTCCTTTTTTCGAACCAGAGTATGATCATACCTGGTCATGTTCCTTGATTTAGGGTGGTGATATAATTGAGCAATATATCAAAGGTGTCATTTCCACTTTGCCAGTTACAGATTGCACTAAAATCACAGTTACATGAAATGTTCCTGAAGTCTGCTATAGAAACAATAAAGTAACCCACAGATCTGTATCGTGAAGAAATGACAATAATAAACTGTCAACCATCTCAAAAATCTATAAAACGAAATACAAAATTCAAAGCAGAGCAACACGGACCTCTAAAAAGATATAAGTAGGATCAGGTGCCATGGAGGAGTGAGCATCCCCTGCTGACCGGTCACACCCGCCGTGTGCTCTTTGTCGTAATCGGGGAAAAACGGAAAAGTCCGTAGACAATTATGTGACTATTTATGGTCTAACAATTAGTATGAAAAAAGTCAGTCAACATGCCACCCAGTCGCAGATTGTATTTGCTGACAAGGTCGTTGTATCGACCATAGAACTTACGAAAAGATGACTTCAAACGAGACTGTTGATAATCCTGTTTAATCAACTTGTCAGTAGCTTTGCTAGCCTTAGAAACTGTTCATACGAATAATATGCCCTTGTGTATCGAATTAACTGAGAGACAAAAACACCATATGCAGGTGATGAAAGTATGTTGCTACATAGGTAAGGCAAGTTGACTATAGAAAATTTGAAGTCATTGCGTTTATCATAAAGTTTTGTTGTTAGGTAACCATCAATGTTCATATCAAGTAAAATATCCAAATATGAAACAGATGACGCAGACTCAGAGGTAAAAAAAAGTCTAACATTCAGATGTGTTAAAACAAGCTACGTAGTATTATTTCCATTCATAAAATAACGGATAATTATTTGGATATAGAATTTGTTTTACCAATTTATTCATACAAAGGGAGACGTTGAAACCAATTCAAAGTAAATGATACATACTATTCATTTTTCACAAAGATATCATTTATATAATTGCTTCTTCTTTTATTTAAAATTGGATTGAAACTAGCATTTAAAAAAAAAAAACAAATCTGAAATATTAATTCTTGTATTTTATGCTGTTTATTGTTACTCAACATCTAGTAAGCTTTTTAAGCCCTGTTTGTTTATTACTGTACTAAAAACAATATTTTTTTTTGTATAATGGACATTTTTTTACTTACTGTCAATATCTGGAACGACGAAGAAAGCTATCAGCCAACTATTTGGACAAAATCAGTCATTTTATCTTGATAAACTCTTAAATTGATTGACAGATTGGTCTGTTACATGAGAAAATACTCTTCATAAGCTAAAGGTGTCCTTTTTGTACAAACCTTTGATACAATTCCTGATTCAAAACGAATTTGTAGGATCACAAACCTATCGCAAAGTGAATCCATCATGTCAACCCCAGCTGCATAATTTTTTGTCAGCTCCAACACGAGAACAAATAAAATCGCGAAAATACCTAGGAAAAATCGTCATTCCGTTGACCCTTGTTACGATATTATTTAGATTGGTGTATAAAGCACTGTTATTTTATGAGTTCGTTTAAACTACCCTCTGACATTAACACCTATTTTTAAAAAAGTGATATTTTAATAAGATTTGAACGTTTAAAACAATTGCACTGCAAAACTCTGTGAACCTCTTGAAATATCAAATCATGTCTAGATTACAATACAAGAATATTGGTTATTTTTTTCCTTACACGGCTACATGTACATGTATACTAATGCTTTAACTAACAGTTACGCTGTTGAACTATTTTTTGTTACATATAAGAATATAGGGAGCGTTGTTTTAAACTTTGGTAAATGTAATAAAAAGGTTTCGATATGTAACATTTATTAGGCTTAACTGATGAAAATATTGATTGATAGTTATGAAATCTACAATGAATTTATTTTCACTCCGTGTGTTTTATCATAGGACCAACCCATAGATAGATAGATAGATAGATAGATAGATAGATAGATAGATAGATAGATAGATAGATAGATAGATAGATAGATAGATAGATAGATAGATAGATGGATGGATGGATGGATGGATGGATGGATGGATGGATAGATAGATAGATAGATAGATAGATAGATAGATAGATAGATAGATAGATAGATAGATAGATAGATAGATAGATAGATAGATAGATAGATAGATACAGTAAAACACGCTTATAACGAAGTCCCAGGGACAGCCAATTTGACTTCGTTATATGCGTAATTCGTTATATACGTCAAGTTTACAACATGAAATAGAGACTTGGGGAATGAAATTCACTTCGCTGTAAGCGTCAATTCATTATAAGCATGTTCGCTATAACCGTGTTTTACTGTAGATAGATAGATAGATAGATAGATAGATAGATAGATAGATAGATAGATAGATAGATAGATAGATAGATAGATAGATAGATTTACCTTTCTCCGAAGTTCTTTTGTATATATAAAACATACATGAAATATAGTTTTGTCTTCAAAGGTTTCGGATTATCTGTCTTCCAATAAGCCTCTTTATAAACTTAATAACAAAAACCCGATTTGTAAACAATGCCCTCTTTCTGTTGGAACGTTAACACCATTGCTATGGAAAATATATTTATAAACAAGTTCTTACAAGAGAATTAATATTTATAGAAAATTGTAAATAATTTACTAGTGTAAAGGATTACGTTTACTCAAGGGGCGCAAAAATGACACTAATAGAAACCTACAATTGTGCAATGTAACCTTACTATTAAAGTGTGAAAATTAACTTTTATATGATTAGACCTATTACATACTTTTCTTGCTAAAGGCCTTTGAAAGTTTATCGAAAAATCCCTAAAACATTTCTATTGTTACCAAAATATTCTTTATGTTGACATTATTTCAAATCATTAAATTGACCCTTTAAGATTTTATTAAATAATTATATAAAGCTCTTTCAATTTTACTTTAAAAGATTTTTCCTGTAAAAAACGTTTTACGATCCGGATTTATAGACATTTACAGGACGGGACTCTTTAACAGGCTTAATGCCGTATCGTCAGCCTATAACAATAATGGGCAAATGTTAAAGAAGCCAGATGTTTTTCTCAGGAGGAACGTCTGCTTTCCCTCTATGATATAGTTAATGGCAAATATCTGTTTAATTTTATTTCCGCATTTGAGAAGAGTTGTTGACACCATCAAGTCCATTCGCAACAATATTCCTCTTGAAATATTTATGGAGTAATGTTCTATAAAAATCTTATGTAAATCATAATTGCCGAAATTATCTTGCAGCTTATTCTTATGTTACATGTATTCTTAATCTTAGATATATCGATTGAACTAATCGCACAATTAGCTATATATTCCCTCTCATTAATTCCGAGAATTTTATCGTGGATCAATCATGCACAATGCACCCAATATGCTTTCATTGCTAAGCCATTTCTGGACACTATACATAGTGCCCCCTTCTTCGGATGAGAGGACTGCAAAAACAAACACGTATCCTTTAACAATTAAATCTTTTACACCGTTCATAAAAATTGTTAATAAACTGTCATTTCTCTTATTAAGATATATACGCTGATTAAAACTTAACAAATCACGTTTCAAAAACAGAATTACTGTGGTTTAATCAATATTCGTTGAATACCAATTTTTGTGGATTTCGTTGTTAAGTTGATCCACGAAATTAAATGTTCATTGAAGTTCAATATCAACTAACATTTTGTATTGATAGGATCATTGGCCACGAAATTACGTATCCTTGAAACTGTGTTTTTCAAAAAATCCACGAAAATTGATACCCACGAAAATTAATGAAACCACAGTATGGTCAGGCTCAGGACAAAAATACTGATTCTCCCTTTTGCTTCTATAGAAATAGGCACAATGGACATTTAAGACTTAAGCACGGTAGCTACTATGCCCACATGACCGATGTTGTTTAAAACATTCTTTAAAATTCTCTATTAATTGCAAATTGTCAACTTAAATAATCATATTACCTCAAAGTTCATCTTGGTTTATTCTTACTATTTCAAATTAATTGTCACCATTATCGAAAACAATAGCAACTTCGATGCAAATTCAAATTAAAAAAACAGGTTTATTAAGAATCCAGTTTTTAGTGCAGTTTTACATTTTTAAGTTAAATAGTGTACGCGTGAAACCTCTTGTTAATTTCAATGTCCTTATATGTTTAAGGTATTATGGTCAGAATCAAAAGCTTATGTTTTAAACTCATTTGGAGTTATATTGTCAAGTGCGTGTAATTTGTTGATTTCCCGTGTTCACTCATAACGTTGAAGCATAGCAGAACTAACCTTTTATTCGAGCGTCAATGTCATATAACAAATGTTGATATTTATAATTGCAATTTGATAATTACAATTACAACCTAACTTTAAAGTGCTTTTAAAGCTTTCAAAATATATAGCGAGAAATTTGAAATGTGATGATATAGCACGGTATTGAAATAACGATTTGTAGTATAATTATTAAAATAAAGTAAGGAACTGTTAAATTAACTATAAAATACCCATATAAAATTTGATTCTTTCTTTTTCTTTACGATTAAAATTTAAGAAATATCCTGTGTACGGGTCAACATCGTAACAACAAGGCGTCACTGGGAAATTTAAAATTCGAAATTTGCAAAAGTAGTAAGATCACTCTGTTCATATCTGTCTTTTCTTGCAAATTCCGGTCAAAATTACAATATTTCCAACATTTCTTGTTTAGTCCATTCACAATGCAGTGTACCCTGTAAATTCCGCCACTTTCAACAACTCGGTCCTCTTTGTTCCGTATATAAATAAATAGTTGTCTCTAAAATTTCCAATGAAAAACATAATATTCTTCTTTCTACGGTACGATTCCTCTGAAAAATCCTTTGCATGTCTGTTCTCAATAGCTCTTTCACTTTAACTTCAATAAAAGCAGTAAAATCCTTCATGGCTTGATTGTTTTATCAAAAGTACGAGGGAATTCTCTTTACAGCTATTGTGGTACTAAATCGAGGGTGTACTATGTTGATTTTTCAACCCTATTTATATCATTTATGTAACTGAAATTTAAAACCAAAGGCAAAGGCGTAATAATGCATTTTCCAAAGTATTTTAAAGCCATCTAAAAGGCATTATATCATCCTTCTAAAAGGCGTACAACACCTTTTCAAAAAGGGTAAATAAGCGATCAAAGGCGTTATAACGCCTTTTCAAAAGGCATCATAATGCAAAAAAAGGCCTTGTAACGCATTTTAGCAAGGCATGGAAACGCCTTTTCAAAAAAGCATTATAACGCTTTTTAGAAAGGCGTAATAACGCTTTCTAAAAGACACTATAACGCGTACGCTTTTCCAAAATGCGAAATGACATTTTTTCAAAAGGCATTATAACGCCTTTTCTAAAGTGTAATAATTTTTTTCTACGGAAGCGTATAGGGGCATACCTTTTTATGTTACAAATTATCCTTTGATATTCTTTGTATCGTCTTACCAATATTTAAAGCAAAATGTAATTTTATTCCCCCTGTATAGCATTAATACACGTAGAAAGAAATTTTGAAACAGAATAACAAATATCAACATAAACGTATTTCATGTTTTGGATATATTTAAAAATGTCGTTGTCGAATTAATTCTGCGGATGGTGGTATTCTAATGGTACGCCATCTTCCTCTGAATCAAGTTCTAGCCAGCAGGCTGACATTAACACATACTGTTGAGTCATTGGAATTCCTGTTGTCACAATTATCATGAATCTCATAGATCCCAACAGAAATTATAAGAAATAATGTTGACTCAGTAATTACATGTATACAATTAACTCCGGTCCAAATTTTTTTTTGCCAATTAAGCTATATAAAAAATAATTCAAGAAAAAGGGCCCTACAAAGTTTAATCCACAATAAAGGAATCAAACAGTAAAAAATGAATATATCTTTTAATAACTAAGCATTCAAAATCTGTTACAAATCTATATCCTAATACAACAATCACATTTTAAGTGAGGATGGGTTTTTATCCAGTTATATTGCTCGAGTTCGAACAATATGAGTTTAGAAACAGATGGATGAAACGAGCCCTATCAATGGGAAACCATTTTCAGTAGGCTGGAAAGTTAACAAAGTAATTATCGGATTCCTTTCAAATTGTGACATTATTTCCTCAGCCATAAACTATTATTGAGTGTGAAATATTTTAGATTTACAACTTGAATATTTCCTCTGTCTTTACAAAAAGCTCTTCATTTAAAAGAAATTAAATGGGTTTAAAATAACACGATTATCTACCCCCTCCCCCCTTCTTAATAATTTGAAACACAACAAATTAATGTGCGCCCCTGTTCCATTTTCATGTAAATATTGTTTGTTGTTTTTTTTTTAAATTGTTATTATGCCTTTAAGAAAGGTGTTATAATCTTCTCAAATTAAGTAATAGCGCTTTAATTTGCGTTATTGCGCCTTTTAAAAAGCGGTTATTACGCATTACAGTAAGGCGTAATAATGTCTTTATGCTTTATAAAACCTTTTCCAAAAGGTTCCATAAATAATGCCTTTATGCGCGTAATAACCCCTTTTTGCGATATAACACATTTAAAAAGGGGGTAATTGAGCATTTTAACCTATTTTCAGTTACATTATAAATGCTTATAGGTTTTCGTAGATTTGAATTAGCATATTTCAGAATGGACTATTCTTAAAAATATATGCTTGGCATGTAGCGATGCATTTGGTATTCTTTTTTAAAAAACTCTAAATAGAATACACAGTCAAATTTGGACGTTTGTAGCATTTCAAATAAGATATGTTGTCTTGTCGAACACTGTTGTAGTGCTTTCTTCTTTAATTGAATTCTTGCAACAATTGCTGAGCTAATTTTGTTACGACATCTTATCTAGGCGGATTTCTATGTCAAAAAAAAAGTATGGAGGGTTTATGAGATTTAGTACTTGACTTATACAAAATTACATCCCATATATTTCATGGGATATTAAATGGTTTGTTAGCAACGACACTTTGATTTACGAAACGATGGTACATACATATGCTATCATTTCAAAGAACCGAATTTTCATTTCTTGTATTGACATTTTGTTCTCTATAATATTGTATGTATTTAATTTTATGATAGTGCGTTTTTTGTATTTTTAGATAAGTGGTCATAATGACAAAGAAAACAGCTGCCAAAATGCAAATACTGATTAACATTCCTTTGTCTTTATGCAATGAACAGCTCGGCTGCATACCTGAAAAAACAAATTATTAAACGGTGAAGGGTTAAGACTAATACAAACTATCTACTTGTTTTCTAAACTTATTTTACAAATATTTATGAGTGGATTAAAACATACCTGTTGAATTATTACCCTCCTCTGAAGAGTTATTGACAGATGTTGAATTAAGTAGAAAATGCGACGTGTCTTTAACAGGCATACCATTCGTTGCATCTGAAACAAAACATAATCAATTGATTCAATCAGAAAGACAAACTGTTACTGATGGTTAGATGGATGAATGGATAGATGTGTCGATGGGTTGATAGATAGATAGATAGATAGATAGATAGATAGATAGATAGATAGATAGATAGATAGATAGATAGATAGATAGATAGATAGTTTATTTAACTGTGATTGAAATAGTTAACATATCAAAAACATTACTATTCCAAAGGCATCCAGTGATATGATTGCACTGTTCTTCCCCACACACGCATTTTGACTGGCAGTCTTCTCCATAGTTTGGATAACGGCATGTAATGTTACAGAAGGGTCCTTGGTATCCCGTCAAGCAATCTTTAATTTATATATGAAATACACAAAGCTAGTCGTTGAATGCATTTCTTTGGGGGTTTTGTCGGATTATATTTAGCTTTTAGAAGATAGACGCATTGAAAAAACAGAATATTTCTAGTTTTTGATTTAAGTATAAGTTATGATAAGTTTGTAACTAATCTTAAAAATACAATATTCATGCACATTTTCATTAATGCAATGCAATTCAACAATATACAGTCATATTTGGACGTTTGTAGCATTTCAAATAAGATATGTTGTCTTGTCGAACACTGTTGTATTGCTTTCTTCTTTAATTAAATTCTTGCAACAATTGCTGAGCTAATTTTGTTACGACATCTTATCTAGGCGGATTTCTATGTCCAAAAAAAGTATAGAGGGTTTTATTAGATTTAGTACTTGACTTATACAAAGTTACATCCCATATATTTCATGGGATATTTAATGGTTTGTTAGCAACGACACTTTGATTTACGAAACGACGGTACATACATATGCTATCATTTCAAAGAACCGAATTTTCATTTCTTGTATTGACATTTGTTCACTATAATGTTGTATGTATTTAATTTTATGATAGTGCGTTTTTTGTATTTTTAGATAAGTGGTCATAATGACAAAGAAAACAGCTGCCAAAATGCAAATACTGATTAACACTCCTTTGTCTTTATGCAATGAACAGCTCGGCTGCATACCCGAAAAAACAAATTATTAAACGGTGAAGGGTTAAGACTAATACAAACTATCTACTTGTTTTCTAAACTTATTTTACAAATATTTATGAGTGGATTAAAACATACCTGTTGAATTATTACCCTCCTCTGAAGAGTTATTGACAGATGTTGAATTAAGTAGAAAATGCGACGTGTCTTTAACAGGCATACCATTCGTTGCATCTGAAACAAAACATAATCAATTGATTCAATCAGAAAGACAAACTGTTACTGATGGTTAGATGGATGAATGGATAGATGTGTCGATAGATAGATAGATAGATAGATAGATAGATAGATAGATAGATAGATAGATAGATAGATAGATAGATAGATAGATAGATAGTTTATTTAACTGTGATTGAAATAGTTAACATATCAAAAACATTACTATTCCAAAGGCATCCAGTGATATGATTGCACTGTTCTTCCCCACACACGCATTTTGACTGGCAGTCTTCTCCATAGTTTGGATAACGGCATGTAATGTTACAGAAGGGTCCTTGGTATCCCGTCAAGCAATCTTTAATTTATATATGAAATACACAAAGCTAGTCGTTGAATGCATTTCTTTGGGGGTTTTGTCGGATTATATTTAGCTTTTAGAAGATATACGCATTGAAAAAACAGAATATTTCTAGTTTTTGATTTAAGTATAAGTTATAATAAGTTTGTAACTAATCTTAAAAATACAATATTCATGCACATTTTCATGAATGCAGTGCAATTCAACAATTCAATGTAAAAATTTATTCATCCGATTGAAAAAGCTAATATACTTAACAATTATTTTGCAAATGTTTCACGAGTTGATGATAGTTCAGAACCCCTTTTACCCCCCACCCCCACCCCGGGACCTGGTCCCCTATTTTCTATGAACATATTTTGCATCTCTGACCAGGATGTAGAAGATCAACAAAGAAATATTAATCCATCTTAACATCCAGGACCCGATTATATTCCTCCACATATACTTTAAAATGTTATCCCTTCCATTATTAGACCCCTTACAAAATTGTTCAATTCATCATTAGGTAATAAACAACTCCCTCATGTGTGGAGGGTTTCTAATATCACACCAGTTTATAAAAACAAAGGTAACCCTAAAGAGTCAGCAAACTATGAATTAATCGCTTTAACTAGTATTTTATGCAAAATTATGGGAAAAAATATTTTTAAATATCTCTACAACTACATGTTAGAGCATAATTATTATCTAAAAACCAGTCGGGTTTCCAACCTAGAGATTCTACCGTGAATCAACTTTTGGAAATATATAATACTATCATTAGCTATCTAGACGAAGGAAAAGATGTTAGATTTATATTCTGTGATATTGCAAAAGCATTTGATTAGGTCTGGCATAAGGGACTATTATATAAGCTAAACCAAATGGTATCAATGGGAACATATTATTTTGGATTGAAAATTATCTTACTGACCGCGAACAAAAAGTATTGTTAGAGAGATATTCTTCTACTAAACAAAGTATAAATGCTGGTGTTCCGCAGGGTTCTGTACTTGGTCCATTATTTTTTTGGTATATATAAATGATATCACTCTTAATTTTGAAAATCAAATTCGGTTATTTGCAGATGATACTTCTCTTTTTGTAATTGTAGACGCTGATACAATAGGACCTGCAATATCTTTAACAAATGATCATGAATTTTTTTTTTTAAATGGTCTACACAATGGCTGGTGGAGTTTAACCCTTACAAAACTGTAAATGTTAACTTTACTCGGTCAGATAAATCACATCCAGATATCTTCTTTGGTAATACAATAAACTATTTAGATTTTAAGCAAAATCACTGTCATCTCAGATTAATTCTCCAATCATTTGCTTGTTGGTCTGAACCAGGCTTAGGGCGAATTACATTGTAAAATAATGCATTACATTACCATTACTTCATGAATTTGGGCATTAAATTACCATTACAATTACTTGATTGTCTTGAAGTAATGCATTACATTACCATTACATGAGTAAAGTAATGCATTACCATTACCAGTACTTTGTTTTTAAAAAGTAAAGCTAATAAAGAGTCCTTGCAAATGTTTCAAATATAAAACACTCTTTAACATATCTACAGGTTCATGCTCAGTATCAGGTTCAAATTCACTGACTTTACAAGAGTCATTCTTTATTTGCTCAATATATAATCTCCTTGTGGCATTATGAACAACATATAACATAAGTAAAATGATATTTATAGACATTTGGCATGATACAATGTAGGATACGAAATAGAGACACAGAAATATATGCATAACAAAAAACTATTTATGGAATAATGTTGCGGTCATCAAAAGCTAAATAGAGATATTTCCCCAGATTACACAAATCTTTATAATTTTGGACACTTAATTGTATTAATTCATAAACAGATGGTTTTTCCGGGTTATATTTCCTAAGATACTGTATTTGAATCGTATTTCTTTCTACTGAGGACACTTTAAGACAAAAGATTGCTGTTGCACTTTATGATTGAAGTTTCAAAGGGTTCATCTTTTAACTGCATCCTGTTAGTTTGAAAATCTTCCCAGTTATACTAAATAAATGTTTTACAGGAGCAGTCGAAGCTTGGACTGAAAAGTACTGTTTGACGATCTTTATCTTACTAGGATATATTAAGTGCAATAATAGAAACAAATACATGAATCTTGTATTTTCTATCAGTCCAAACTAATGTACAGTGTACTTAATATACAAGAGAGAGAGAGAGAGAGAGAATAAGTAAGTAAAATTATTTTCAAATGGGTTGTAATATTGGAAGTGATATTGATTTTCATCATGGATGGACAGTGCATTCATTTTGCTTTCAAAAGTGCATGTCTGTCTCCTATTCTATTGGGACATAGCGAAGGGAAGGGGATTGGGGTGTTTAGCACTTCTTATAACAATAGATTGTTTTGATACTTAGATTATCCTAGTGTTAACACATTTCTTCTTGAAGTGCAAACTAATTGGAGTAAATTGTTTAAATGATTAAAAACTCTTAATAACAACACTCTTTAAAATGTTATGAAATTGTGCTGTTATATTTAGTAATATTAACAATTCAAAAATGAATTTTAAAAATCTGTTTTTAATAATACAATTAAAACATTTTTATCTCAAGAATTATTTCTTTCTTCTGAAAAATAAATTTAGTCAAATTCAATTTCAACTATTCATTTATTCATCACATTTTTTTAAAGTGAACATGCATAAATAAGCATAGTAATGCAAAGTAATGCCATGTAATACCAGCATTACATTAGATTTTGGAAAGTAATGAATTACATTACCATTACTTGTAATGCTAATTTTGTGGCATTACACATTACTAGCATTACCTTGAAAACATGTAATGCATTGCAATGCATTACCATTACATTTAGCATTACCCCAAGCCTGGTCTGAACATATAACAAACATTTTTGATAAAGCATGTCAACGTTTAAATATTCTTCGTACTTTTAAATATAAATTAAACAGGGAGTCTTTAACCAAAATTTACATTTTCTTTATTTGTCCTTGTTTAGAATATGGTGATGTAGTATGGGATAGTTGTATACATGAACAGAGCAATCTGTTAGAAAGTGTACAAGTAGAGGCTGGGCGCATCATTACAGGACTGTGGCGCACTTCCTCAAGACAAAACTTATATAATGAATTAGGGTGGGAAACGTTAAGCGATAGAAGGAAAAACACAAAGTTACACTCATGTATAAAATACTTAATAATTATAAACCAAAATATTTGTATGATATGGTTGAACAGTGTCTCCCAGTCTCACACAATTAATCATTACGTAATAATAACTTGTTTCACATTACAATTACCAGAATTGTTGCATATTATAATAGTTTTTTACCCTCGACAGTTAAGTTATGGAACACTTTGCCAAACAATTTAAAATCTGCAACAAGTATAGCCAAATTTAAGCAAGGCTTGCAAAACAATAACCTTGTAGATAAAATAAAATCTAAATTATACAACCATGGACAACGACATTAAAATATACTTCATTGCCAGTTAAGAAATTTCTCAAGTAACATTTAATGCAGACTTGTATAATCATAATTTAGTTGAATCATCAAAATGTTTAAGATGTGGGTACTCCTATGAAGATTCATTTCATGTTTTCTTTTATTGTCAATGTTATAATCCTCAGAGAAACTCTCTGTTTAGATACATGCGTGAACATGACATATCAAAAGATAATAATATTTTACTACATAGTTATGATTGTCTATCTCTAGCAGAAAATATATCATTTTTTGACCAAGTTCATCATTTTATAAAAAAAAAACAGTAAAAGATTTTAAAATGTAAATTAACAATGAGTAACACTGTGCTAAATGTACTTTACATATACTAATTACTGAGCCTATTTTATTATAACTACTATATATGTGTATATTTATCTCTATTTTCTCTTTTGTTTTGTTTTTCTATCATTATCTTATTATTCATCTAAATCCTTTATTGCTATATTCTTTATAAGTTAGTAAATATCCACGTAAATCTTTGGAAAGTATATACTATTAGTATTATAAATATATATACCTTGATCTCAGATGGAGAGAACTAATATAGGCTATCTTTGCCTGCTGCTCAATCCAGATTCATTTATATACTTATATGTAAATTTTTGAATAAAATATTTCTTAAACTAAACTAATTCAACGGCAAAAGGGAAGACATGCACAAAAACACATGTTGTTTATTTATGTTTATCTTATGAAGAACCAATGATAACAACTAATGTGAAAAGCCATTAGTTTAAATAATACAAATAAAAATTTAAAATCTTTCTGTTTTACAATACGCACTGTTTGTAGAGACCACATCTAAATCCACAAGTGATATTAACAATAATGTTATCCAAAGATTCATAACAGAAGATCTCATCTTTGTAATCTATTCTCTGATTTAAAATTAAAAACCGTCGGTGATTTGCGTATGTGTGGAAATGTATTTAGTTTCCCTTTTTATTGTAAAAGGAAACATTTAAGTGAGTTCAATTTGATTTCTTCCAACTTCCCTAAATATCAATTTTATCGAACATACGGATATCACAAATATTAATTAATTTAGAGTATCACCAGTTTGTGGAAGTACGTCAAGTTTGCTATATACTTGCAATACTACAAAAGTACACGTAGCTAGCCATTTAATATGCATAATTAAACAAGGTAATGCACAAAATAATATCTTATTTTTATTTGAATATGATAAAATGCCCGAAATTGTCAGGAATTAAATAGAAAATGTTTTGAATACATTACGATTTTTTTCGTTGTTGACATTTGTTGATCACATTTAATGTAAAATAAATCTTTTTTATTCATGATACAAATGTCACTCGTAAGGCTAAGGTTCAATTCAATGTACTGGTTTCTAGTATATGATGGGTTTCAGCTGAAGGAAAAATATTACTTACTGCTCTGCATCCTGATACTTGACTGTAGCGGTGTTGTTTACACAAAAATTCGATTGGCATTTAATGCCAAAGCTTGAATAACGACCTTTCTGGCTGCAATTTGGACCTTGAAAACCAGAAGTATATACTTTATAAAATGAACCACTTCTTCAAATATTTTGTTTCTTCAAACATATTTCAAAGTCTAAAGCTCTATCAGATTTTTCTTTAATGTATTAATATCTAAAATAAATTCATTTTTGATAACAATAATAAATGATTTACGGAATACTTAAAAATCTGTTTATATATATATATATATACAATATATACAAAGGAATTTTCAACAAGAAGTTTTCCTGGAATGTTGCCTACTTTGCCATGTATCTCTTAGAACCTTAAAAAGGTCAACAATAGTTATTAGCATACATCAGAAAAACAGACATATTATCAAATCAACACAATGCTATCTTTATGGAATTACACATGAATTGAATGTTTTCAGTTGAGAATATACTTAATAAATACAAAATAAAAATAAGACTTATCTTCCTTATATCAAAGTGATATAGTATTACACGTCCATATATAACAATAATCAATAATGAACAGACCACGTACACATTAAAAAATATATGTGTTAAACAGAATATATAATTCTATACATCTATAGCCTACCTGATTATGGACCAGGGCTCCACCTAGATGACTCGATTTAATCGGCGAAAATGCAATGATCAATAGCCATATAAATAAATATATATAAAACTGATATAAAAACTTCATATACATGTACTATGATTCAATCAACAGCTCAGTTTGATCCAGTCTATCGCACGAAATTGACATTAAGGTAGCTTAGGTAGGTAGCTTTTGTGTAAATAATTCAGATAAAACTCGAAATTTGTTTTTGGTAAGTCCTAAACTCTCAACTGTCTTAATATCGATATATCTCTGACCAGTACAGAGACACTTTTAGGGAATGCCTCTCAGCCAACAAAAATCACGGACGTTAACTATCATCAGGACATGTGTAAGTAAAATTAATGTATCTTTTTTTTATTTGTTACGGATAATAAAAAAAAAATATTTTCCGATAACACGATGCATGCAATAGATGTATGCAAAAAATATACGCAAATGTTTAATTACAGAATAATAATTTCGTGTTATATACAAATGTAATATCAATTATTTAATAAACTAAAATTATACTCTTACACAAAGTTAACACTGATCAACTGACATGCTAACCATTTTAAGTTTTAGTTCTTTTAAATTGAAACTACATATTTGTACAAAACGATTTCAGCGGTTCAGCGGTCAACATAAAAAAAACAAAAAAACAAAAAAACGTGCACACATCTAAAGCCTGGTCATTGCTTACGTAATGGGCCCGGCTAAAAAAGAAATGATGTCTGGCTCGTGACAAAAATACTGAATACCCGAATCGATTCTTAATTAAAGATGCACAATTGACTTTTATTACTTATGCACATCATCTAGCATAAGCAAGGGATCATTTGCAAAACCCAAATCTGAATCCTTTTAACGTCCAAACCCCCCCCCCCCCCCTGTAATTAACAAAAGATTCAAATAAAGATTAATATTGCAGGGATGTGTTGTTTACATCGATTTCTCATAGATTTTAGGTCACGCCCTCATTTTTAGAGCGTGCTTTCTATATGAGCGCATTAATGTTACAAGTTTCATTTATATGGTCGATGAAAAAAGCTATATTAATTACCATTCATGAAAGAAATTGGAACAGTCATGCGCTCATATGCTTTTTTTTTAAAGTGCAAAATCTTCTGTGCTTGCCTTTGTAGTGAAGAACGCTTGTTTACGAATTTCAATAAGTCTTTACCTCATGAATAACAAAGACTTGAACACGTGACTCAAATATATTTACATTTATCTACGCGACATTGTGATAAAAAATCAAATTACGCCATGTCTAATCAAATTACTAATATTTGTGGATACAATTTGATGCATCGAACAAGGAAGACCCTATCGAATATTGGTACTGTCAGTACAAATCTGAAGCACGCTTGCTGTGTGCATGTTATATCAGTACTTTGGTACTTAGGACTTCGGTGCAAAAGACACCGAGACTGATGTTTTGAGTAGCGATGATCCTGACATTTGTTATAATTTATGTTAACATATTTATTCCTTGTACAAAGGACGTTGTTCTATTCAACCGCATATTTATCGGAACGCTCTGATTTTTTAAACTTAATAAATGCTTAAAAAATAAATTTTACAAATACAGAAATGTACCAAAATAAGGTATTTAAAGCGTAAATTTGATTTCCACTAAATGATTTAAAAGATATATCGTAGGTCACCAATCTTTAAACAAAACCAAAAAATAAATACTTATATATAAACATTTGTTTTTATATTATCGGTCTTAATCCCTCCAAAGGGAGATTTTAATACTGCTTCTTTTGTTATCACTAAAAGAAACAAAAAAACACCTCAAACAACTACTTATATCATGCATACTATTTGCACGCTTGATTTACTCTGCGCTTTCTTGTTAAAAAAAATGACCTAAAAAAAACGTAACACCGAATTGGGATTTTGCACTGATGTATTTAAATTTTTTTTCAAATTACCCTCAGATTTCAGATTGTTGCAATAGCAACTACGATACACTATTCAATCCGAAAGGACAAATCTTTTATGTGTTATCTTAAGTGCACTTTACTGTTACCTCTTTGCACGCCATCTAGCGTTTATTCAGTGCATGACTGTTGGTTTTGCATCGGTGATCGTTTGTTTTTCATTGGTTTTTGTTGATTTTGCAAAAGGGCGTGTTGCTTTTTGTTTTAAACTGGTCTGTTTCATATTTTAGTTGTTTGTTTTGCAAAAAAGTCTTTTTACCCTCTCCGCCGCCCGTACTTTACACCTTTAATATGAATTGTATATGCATGGAAACCTCTAAATGTCTTAATATTTTTCTAGTTATTACCATTTTAGTCATTACCTACGTAAGAATCAAAAGGTTTATATATCAAAATTCATTATTAGGTATTATTTTGTCAAATACGTGCCATTTTCCGATTTTCCCAGTTCACTCAAAACTATTATAACATAGAGGAAATTAACTTCAATTAGGGCGTCACTTTTCTACAACAAATTTTGATAATTACAAGGACAACTTAACTTCAAAAAGTTCCTTAGTTATAAAATGAGAATTTTTTAATGTAAAAATAATGCTAAAGCACTGTATTAATATAATTATGGATTTGTATGCATAATCATTGAAATAAAGTTAGGAACTTTTGAAGAGACCATGGAATGGAAAATCACACCCAAACCTACAACTACCTTAGAAAAACCACGGAATGCACGAAATAATCATGATGATGTCAGACTCAAAGTCTTACATGAGACGATTTGGTTGATTCTTTTAGCTAACGTACAGGTATTTATGTACATAAAATTTAATGATTTTCACTTACTATTTACGATCAATTTATGAATTAGTTAAAGAAAGATGTTAATATAAACAATAACACGCTTTCTTAAATGATTCATGCGGGTTATGAAAGTAGCGATCATTGCAGAAAGAAATTGCATAACTTGCTTACGCTTGTATTTTTTCTGCAATGTCGCTACCTTCATATCCCGAAAAGAACACCAAAGGACACATTTTTTTTGTTTTTATTTAAAAATAAATCAGATGTATTGTCTTGTCAAATATAGTTTTAGATTGATTTATTCTGTAATTATATGGTTGCAACATTGTTGTTATTACGTCATGTTATAATCAAAGCGGTTTTTATGTCATCACACAGAAAGTATGCATTGCCTTATGGGATTTGATCACGTGACTTACCTATAGTTATATCCCTATATCATTAACAAAGTGGAGTCGCAACTAAACTTCTCCGCTTAAATCCCTTGCGACAGCTAGTCAAGAAATCCATTCTACAAATTAAGAGCAGTGCCGCAGCCTAGAGGATACGGTACCCACGTACATCGGTGAACCGGTCCATGATTAACTATTTAACAGCAGATATTGACCGCAGAGATTGAACCGTCCTGACAAAATGGCGTCCTCCATAAAAGGAACACGTGGAAAAAGTAAACCACCGGCGAAATATGATGAATGCCTGACTGGAGATGAAATTGATTCTGCTTTACTAAACATTGAACCAGCAGAACATTTACAGTGTAACGGTAAGATAAATAAACCACATTGCCAAAGAAAACATTGATCTATGGAATTCTACTGTTGTAAACTATTTCGGCGAACACAACACATAAATTCTTAAAAGTGGTAACGTAATTAAAATAGAATTCAATGCAGATGGAGTTGAAGCTTCTGTTGAAATAAACTTTTATCAGACAGGATCGGTTGTCATTCGGGGAATTCACTGTGCAAAGTTCAAAGATAAGTACTTTAAAGATTTGACCAAAATTGTGGAATCCAAGTCTATGCAGACAACCATCAAAACGGATGACAGTGAACAGTCTAACTTGTATGATACATCTGATGAGGAGGAAACTTCTCTTAAAATTGCGGTATCGCCAATTAAAGAAAATAACACAGAAGCAGCCAATATTACAGTGACAAGTAGTATTCAAGGAAACTGTGATACCCAAATACAATTGACGACTACCAATTCACCAGATGTAAGTATACTAAAAGTAATTCTCAACAGACTGGAGGGCCTAGAAGGTACTTTTGTAAAGATGGTGGAAAAAATATGTTCCCAACACGATGACAATGTCAATGAAAAACTTGAAAACAAAGTCAAGTCTCTCTCGGAAGACAAAGAGAGGCTATTGTAAGAAAAAGCTCAACTGTTATCAAAGTGTAACTCTCAGAATACCCCAAACAAATCATTGGGTGAGGCAAATGCCCTTAGAAATAAGCTTAGCACAACAGAGAAAAGGTGTGAAGAACTCCAGTCCCTCCTTCACAACACAGTTCTTGAAAAGGAAATGCTGAAATCCAAACTTGAAAGCCAGATTTCAGTTTTACAAAACAAGGTAGACTATGCAGAGAAACGAATTGTACAACTGAATAAAGATGTGGACACACTAGAGGAGATAGTGGAATCCAAACACTCGCAACTCGCACACCAAGAAAAGCGAAGTACCAGCCCCAAATCAGAAATTTGTAAGCTACAAGATGAAAATAATAATGTTCAGTTGAGTCAACAGGAGAACCCTAACGACTGGCAAACACACAACACCAAACAAAAACAGACTTCACAAAAAGAACAGTCAACCCATAAGAAGAACCCCAATAATATCTGGAAACAGGAACGAGGCTCAGAAAAAAATACACGAACAAATGTTTTGTACAATAAGGCCCAAGTCCTCTTGATCGGCATATCAAACATTAAATATATCAACTCAAGGTTTATTGCTTGATCCAAAGCATATGTGCATAAAGTACAGAAATTCACAATTGAGGAGGCACTCAAATATATTAAGGATGTGACTTTTGAAAACAAACCCACATGTAGCCTACCACATTCTATGCAATGACATTGAAAAATATGAAACAGCAGTGCTCACCAAAAATATGGAAGAGCTAGTGGCAAACACCAAATCCAAATTCCCCAACTCGAAATTCATGATATCACTTGGCCTCCCAAGAAGAGACCCGGAGTTTAATCTCATAGTGAACACAACGAACATCACACACCAAAACTTATTCTGCAGTGATCCTTCTGTTGAAATATGTGACAACAGCAACCTCTTTTATAGAGGCTATCCTCAGAGAGGTATCTCATCTTTCAAGAAGAGGAACTCTGGTACTAGCCAACAATTTGAGGGATGAACTATACCGCATGATATGACCATTAGGAAATATCTGAAAATTGGAAATTGGAACATTCACTCCCTAAAAAGCCGTCTCTATGACAAATCGACTGATAAAACCTTTCTATGGCAAATTTCCCACTAAAATATATTCTGTTTACAAGAAACTAAACATGAAAACGTTAATGTTGTTGATTTTTGCATTGATGAAAATATCACTCCGTCAAAGTTAGTCGTAATGTGGAAAATGATTTTCGTACTTCTGGTGGTATGATTTTAATGATTAACAAGAACATTAAACAAGGTGTTTCAATATTGAAAAATTCAAACAGTGAAATACAGTGGCTTAAACTCTGTAAAACGTTTTTTGATTTGAACAAAGATATTTATGTATGTTTTGTTTATATGCCACCGTCCAATTCTTCCTACGCTATAAGACATAACCTATATATTATGGGCACCTTGTGTTTTGATGTTATGAATTATGGCAAATTAGGTTTTCTAGTTATTTGTGGTGATTTTAATGCGAGAACAGCTCGAGAAACTGAAAATGTCAAGAATGACAAATTTGTACCCTTGTCTAGTAATGATATTAGCTTTAATTTACCTGCCAGATGTAGTCATGATGCTGTTTGTATTGAGAGAGGGAAGGATCTTATAGATTTATGTATATCTAGTGATTTGCAAATTTTAAATGGTAGAACATTTGGTGATTACTCAGGAAAGTTTACATCCTTCCAATACAATGGAAATAGTGTGGTTCACTATTGTTTAATCTCAAACTATTTTGCTAGGAGTGTTTTTATGTGAATGAACATTTACCCATTCTTTCAGATCATGCAATGATTACGATTCATATTGATTGTTTGTTTGAAGAGCTGGTCGTACCAAACTTAGATCATTGTACCAATATGCCTCATCAATATGTTTGGAACAAAAATTCACAATATCTCTTTTTACAAGCCTTTAACAACACAGAGGCAAAACATACAATGTCACATTTTGACAACTATATTAAATCAATGCAAAGGCCAGTAGATACCGACAAAGCACTTCAAAAATTTAATGACATAATCACTTAAAATTAAACAAGCCAAACCTATTAAACGTAATAAATCATGTAGGCACAGAAAATGGTTTGATAAAGATCTCGCCTCGATGCACTCTAAACTTGTAAGGAAGAGCAAGTTATACTCGAATTTTCCAAATGACCCAATAATAACAGGGTCTTGTTGTAAACGAAAATATAAAAGTTTTAGCACAAGCGTTATAAACAAATTAAATTCTCTTCATGACACAGATTCAAATGCATATTGGAAACTTCTGAAAGAACTGCAAGATGACAAGCAATCTGATCAATCTGAAAAAATAAGTAGCGAACAGTGGGTAAAACATTTTTCTAAATTATTCAGCATTGATGAAAAATTTGGCCCCAAAAATAAATACTTTGAAAAATTGCTTACTATGTCAGAAAAATCAAAAACATTTTCTGCTTTAGATTTTAGAATTACTGATAAGGAGGCCATAAATGCAATAAATAATCTAAAAAAATAAGCTGGACTAGATGGTATTAGAAATGAAATGTTGAAAACAGGCATACAACCTCTTCTTCGATACATGTTAAAATTGTTTAATATCATACTTTCCTCTGGAAAATATCGAAGAGAATGGAAAACTGGTTTTATTAAACCAATTCATTAAAATGATAGTCCATATGAACCCTCAAATTACAGAGGAATAACAATTACTTCTTGTTTATCTAAAGTGTTTAATAGTATACTGAACACAAGATTACAAAAATATCTGGACTCTAATAATATAATAAATAAAGTCCAAATTGGTTTCCAGCCAAAATCTAGGACCAGTGACCATATGTTTATATTAAGAACCTTAATTCAAAAATATACTAACAATAAATCCAATCTTTATGTCTGTTTTGTAGACTTCTCTAAGGCTTTTGATACTGTGTTGCACTCGGCTCTACTATATAGATTGCAACAACTGGGAATACAAGGATGTTTCTATAGTGTGATTAAAAACATGTATATGGAAAATTCAGTGTCTGTAAACCTCAAAAATAAACTCACAAAGTCATTTGTACCAAGAGTTGGAGTAAGACAAGGTGATAATCTTAGTCCTAATTTATTCAAAATACTAAATGATTTACCAACAATATTTAATACTAATGACGACCCCGTAAAGTTAGGAGATCTCTCTCTAAGTTGCTTATTGTATGCTGATGATTTGGTACTTTTATCAGAAACTGGAAGTGGCCTGCAAAAGTGTATAAATAAGTTGAGTGACTATTGTGGTAAGTATTGTCTAACTGTCAATCTTAAAAAAAAACAAAAATTATAGTATTTTGTAAAAATAGCTCGAAGTCGGTTCAAACATTCTTGTATAAAAATCATGTAATCGAAAGAGAGACAACATATAAATATCTAGGAATTGTGTTTAGCTCCTCGGGTACATTTACAAATTGCCAGATTGATCTCTACAAAAGAGCTTTAAAAGCATATTTCAAACTTTTAAAGTCTTTTGGAAATATTAAACCAAGTGTCCACACTCTAATACATTTATTTGACCATACTATTAAACCAATTTTATCATACGCTTGTGAAATTTGGGGAACAATAAATACAGATGTAAATTCTACTAAACGCTACAATTATTGTTTAGACAACTTATTCAATAAGATGTATTGTGAAAAATTGCACGTTAAATTTTTGAAATATGTAAGTGGTGTACATTGAAACCAAGCAGCTGTTGGTGAACTTGGTCGTTTTCCTATGTTTGTTGATATCATAAAGTGTAATCTAAAATATTTACAAAGAATTGAAGCTCTCCCTGAACATTCTTTATTAAAAAATGCAACGTATGAAAACAATTTCTTATATCAGAATAACAAAAGCAGCTGGAGTAGCAGTATTCATTTTATCCTAGATAAACTACATTTACAACACCTTATACATGATAGAAATATTGTGTCAATAGCCTCAAGCAAATTTTGTGAAATATATAAAAACACTTGGAGAAATGCACCTGCAAACAACGCAGATAAACAAATTGGTAATCTCAGAACATGTGTCCTTTTTAAAACAAGATTTTGTAGAGAAAAATATTTTTCTGTCATTCATAATCCTCATATCTTAAAATGTTTTACCAACTTAAGAATTAGTTCTCATTCATTAGCCATCGAAACTGGTCGCTATAATAATACTCCTGTTAACGAAAGAAAATGTACTTTTTGTAAATCTGAGGTAGAAGATGAAATTCATTTTATATTTAATTGTTCATCAAACAATACATCAAGGAGACCTTTTATAGAATCTGTGGATAGCTTATGTAAAAAATTTAAAAATCTATGTAATAAAGATAAGTTTATCTGGTTAATGTCTAATGAATGTGATAATGTTATTGAAATTTTTGCAAGCTACATTTATAGTTGTTTTCAGCTGAGAAAAACCTCATGTTCAGATGAGACTGTAATAGTCTCATCTTCTATGTAAACTATCATTTAGAAAACTTCTCTCTCTCTCTCTCTCTCTCTCTCTCTCTCTCTCTCTCTCTCTCTCTCTCTGCTAGTGTGTGGGTTATTATTATTATTATTTATTGGTTGTTTTTTTGTTTTTGTTTTTTGTTTTTTTTACATGTACCTTTGTATGCCCAAAAGGGCCCATAATTTGGAAATAAAATTATCTTATCTCTTATCGATATAAGAATTCAAACGATATGTTAGCAACGACAAATTTATTCACGAAACGATATTTTAAACATGTTTAATCATTTCAAAGAACCGAATTTTCATTTCTTGCATTGATAATTTGTTCTCTATAATGTCGGATATATTTTATTTGTTGATAGTTCGTTTTGTTTATCTTTAGATAAATGCTCATGATGACAAAGAAAGTAGCTGCCAAAATACACAGACTGATCAGCATTGCTTTGCTTTTTTGAAATGAACAGTTCAGCGGCATATCTGAAACAACAAATTATTAAACGGTGAAACGGTGATTATATGCTAGAATAAATTAACAATGCACCACCAATATTATTACCATTTGATAAAAAGAGAATGAACACTAATTAAAGTTCATCATTGTATGTTGCCAACATGTAATATGAATAGCACAAAAGTTGATGTCATATCAACTACGTTTTTTAACATTTATCATACCCGTATTTATGCCTGTTAAATAGTTACCCTCCTTTGAAGAGTTGTTGACAGATGTTGAATTATGTTTAAAATGAAGCGTGTTTTCAACAGGCATAACAGTCGTTGTATCTGAATCAAAACAAAAGTAATAAATGCAATCATAGATAGATAGATAGATAGATAGATAGATACATGTAGTACTCAATTGTTAGTTAAAAGTTGAAATATAATCAAATCTTACTTTTACCATCACATCCAGTGATGGGATCACATTGGTCTTCCTCACACATACAATTTAACTGGCAATTATGACCATAGTTTGGATGGCGGCAGGTTTTGTTACATTGATCTCCATAATATCCCGGTAAGCATTCTGATAAATTTCAAGATAACATAATCATATGACAATTTTTTCTTTAAAATATACTTTGTCTAGTGAGTTACATCACGGGTTTATGTTAAATATAACATCCAAGCTTATAAAACTATGAAACTGAAAACATGTTCTGACTTTAAAGACACTTGCATAGGATTTTTCGATTAAAGGTAAAGAATTACTCCTTGAAAACTATGGGGGGAGCTTTGTTACACAGAAGGGTTCGTGGTATTTAGGTAAGAAATATATTATTAGAACATATTCAAAGCTAGTTGTTGAATGTATTTAAGTTTTACAATTTTTTTATTACATCCTTTTTAGCTTTGTGATGCTATATGCATTAATAATACATTTTTTTTGTTTACTGATAATTGATGGTATGTTTATAACTGATCTTACCAATGCAATATTTAAGTACGATATCATTATTGTAATGCAAAAAAACACGCAAATTGGATGAAGTGTACAAAACAAATGTTGTGATTTTTTTATATCATATAAATAGAACATTTTTACTTTTAATAACTGTAATTAAATTTAAATGATAAAAAAGAATGCAATTCTTTCTGTTCTAAAATACGCACCCTTTGTTGATACCACATCTAGATCCATAAGCGATATAAATAGTAGAAGTATCCAAAGATTCATTGCAGGTCTTATTTTTAGAACCCTCTATCTGATTTAAACTAAAAAAATATCGGTGAAATGTTATGCGTATTTGTGAAAATGTAATTATTTCCTCCTTTGTTGTTAACTTCCCTTAATCAATTTTACGGAAAATTATGAATATGACAAAACTAATTGATGTAGATTTTCACCAGTTTGGTGGATGTACACCCAGTTGGCAATGCTACAAAAGTGCATGTTGATAGCCGATAATAATCTTTGTTAAAATAATAGTAATATACTTGTTAAACTTGAATTTTCAAATGATAAATTCTTCAGAACTGTCTTTAATGAATCCTCTCAAATTAATACTTTAAAGCTAGTCTAAAAATCTATATAAAAAAAAGAATGAAAAGGCTGTTTGTTTCATTTTTAGACAGCTTCCATGTAATGAGGAGAAATATTACAATTCAGTAAAAACAGTGTTGAACTGATGTAGTTTTTTTTTCTTTCAATATGAAAACTCCACGGCAGTTGGATTTTTGCTCGGAATTATAAATGGGACAAGAATTCTATCTTTAATTGAAAATGTAAGTACGATGGCCACTTTAATATAGTTATTAATAAACATACACCACATTTATTTCCTTGAATACTTATTAGTATGACCATTTCTGTTAATGCGTTGTATAGGTTTTAAAATCTAACGTTCGTGGAAGTAAAATGTGTATCTCAAGGAACCAGGACATCTATCTATATGATAAATTCATGATAAATAATTAACTAAAACAAAATAGTAATGATCTAATGCTATCTTTTTGCTGACGAAAATACATGGATGCAATTCATTGATTCTCTGAAACTATTTTTTTTAAATTGCTAAACTGCTTAAGCTTTTGCCATCATAGCAAAGTCTGAAGTGACAAGGTTTAAAAATGTTTACAACAATAAATCTTTTTCTTCCAACCTTTTATTTAATGTGATAGACTGTCCTAGTGTTTCGCTGTGATTTTAACGTTGTTGAATGACCCATGATGCCCTGTAGTCTGTTTTTCTAAGTACATGTAGTAATAATTTGTGAAATCCTACAAATTACTGTCTAGATGTAATTGGGATTCTCCATGTCTATGGAACTCTCCTAATGTTGATCCTGATATTGGCAAACCAGGTGTGTTCCCACAAAATATATTGGTCCGACGTCTTAATTAGACCGTTACCGTTGACCGCTTGTCAGTGCAAATTACAGAAAATGGACGTTGAAAGGGTAAATACATGCGGTTTGCATTTGAGAGAAGAAAGATAAACAAAGTTATTCGTTGACTCGAATTATTGTACGAAATCGACATAAATATTCTTTTATCTGAGTGTCGGTACGAAATCGTGAGTTACAATATGTCAATTTCAGATGCGGAAGAGTTTACAACAACACCAAAATGTACACTGCTATGTTACATTTCCCTAGCAACAAGATATGCAAGGGAATGGAAAATATACATTAAAAACTAAAAATTATGTTATGGTTTCGATGGCAACGGCGTTTTCATTGTTGTTTCCTCATTGCGCAAGGATCTTTTCCTTTTTTTTTATATTTTTTATCGCAAAAACCATGCAGGCATCATTTAGGATATTATGTTAGCAAATGATTGAAATCGCAAAATTGACTTTCATAGATTAAAAAAGTAAGTGATTACCTTTTTGCAAAATTTGTATTGCAATATTTAAAAGCGCTATTTCATTACAGGGCATGCGTCACATATATTTCATTCAATGTGCTGTAGCAAGTTCATATTTATTTCTCTTTTTGAAAAAAAATGTTACATGTATCTGTGGTATAAAATGATAATTATGTGTAGAACATTTTAGATGCACAAGTATACATTCTAATTAACGCTTAAATCTGACAACCGAAAGTTTAGAAAAACTCCTTACCTACGTTTGACGTGTCATTCACAAATACTAAACATGTTGTTTGATTCTGACCTTGACAGGGTAGATCAGTTAGAGGTGTATCATTAGTCACATCTGAATCAAAAGGGAGCGGACAAGTAATGGATACATGTGTTACCAAATTGTTTACCAAAATGGCATAATATTTATATTTTACATTAGATTACACATGAACTCTTGCTAACATGCTATATATTAACAAATGTAATTGTAAAAGTTTTAGCTCAAGGAAATTGTTACTTAATGTTCTGCATCCCGTGATATGACTGCATTGTTGTTCTTCACAGGAACACTTCGACTGGCATTTAATGCCATAGCTTGGATAACGACATGTCTGGCCACAATTTGGACCATGAAAACCAGTAGAACAATCTTTAAAAAAATGTAATGGAAATAGAAGCTATCGATATACATTGTAATCAGCAACGGGAAACATTTTTTCAAGCATGTTTTAATTCTTTTAACATTTTAGAAAGTTGAAAGCTTCATAAGATTTATTTTTAATCTATTTATATCTATCAAAACTCATTTTTTAATAACAACCACAAATCAATTTCATATACTAGTATACACAATGAATGATTTTTCAATAGCTATTTTTCAGAATGTTGTCTACTTTATCATATATCGATTACAACGCCGACCAATTTATTGAACATTTCATGAATACATTACGATATTTTTTTGTCGTTGATATTTGTTGGTGATGATTTGATCACATGAAATTTAAAATACTTTTTACTTTTATATATGTTATAACTTGCATTTAAACGGAATTAAACCTTGTAATTTCATAGCAGTCTTATATTTTAGAACGTCGTAAAAAAATAATAAAGTACATACTAAACTGTATGCATCCCAAAACATGATCACAATCTTGTTCTCGGCATTCGCATTCTAACTGGCATTTAATTCCATAACTTGGAGGCCGACATGTTAAGGTACACTTTGGACCATAATATCCAGAAGGACAGACTGATAAAAGAAACTTTTCACTACTACCTCAATCACACTCAAAACTGCAAACGATATCTCTCACTACTTTATCGCTTTGTGTGTCATTATATGTAAACACTGTGGTTTCATTAATATTCAAGGGTATAAATTTTCGTTGATACAGTGAAAATTACAGTTTCAAGGATACGTAAATTCGTGGCCAATGACCCTATCAAAACAAAATGTTAATAGAAATTGCACTTCAATGAACATTTTATTTCAATGATCAACTTAATAACGAAATCCACGAAAATTGGTATTCCACGAATATTGATGAAACCACAGTAGTAATGATTGTTAATGGGATATGCATCTAATAATTTCCAGAATAATTTTTGACTACAGACAAACAAGTTTGCTATGAAGTACGTACGGGGCACTAGTGATCACCTTGTTATATGAAAATTCATGATTTTAAATTCATTCAATGCACAATGCCTGCTCTTTCTGCTATCCAACTGAATCCATGGACAACACAATGGGTATCTGTAGCAGTTTGTGAACACGTCTTTTTTAACCGATCATGCTTTTTCTGCTTATTAATAGGAAATTATACTAATTTTTAGAAACTGAGTGTAAATGCTATTCAACAACATCAAAACAAAACAAAACAATCACTTACGCTCTTCACAATTCGTCTTTGTTTTCAAGTAAATAGATGTAAATAAAATATGCACTCTCAACAAGTTCTTCATAGCAAAACTCATTTTCCAACATCACCAAGCAAAGCACACAAGCATTGTTATTTCTTCTACATTTGTGTATTGAAATACGGTTTTATTGGTATTTATGTCAAACATTAATTTCCCGTATTTTTCTGTGTATAAGGAAAATGTTGATCAAGAAATACAGGATATTAAAATTTAATTTCTTTTTACTGTACCGAAAAAAAACTTTTTAGCGATAACACAATCCTACAAGGAAGTTTCTGCCTTGTTCATTAGAAATATTGTAATTTAGCGGTTTAAATCTATATATACAGTTTTTGCATTTTTATTATAACATTTGAATTAAAACAACAGTACGTATAATATAGGTAATTGTTTTAAATACACATCACATATAACAATGCATATTTATTTTTTTATTTATCGTAAAATGTTGTATATTTTCTTAACCGCGGTGATACTTTTATAGATGGTAATTATTTATTAAGTTAAGAATCATGATCTTCAAAGATTTTAGACTGAATTTAGAACTTCAGTCATTTACCAAAAACTTATTAATCATAGTTTGGGAGTTAAAATGTGTTGGTATCGACATGACAGGACAATAATCCTAAATAACATTAGTTTTATATACATGTATTATGATTTTACTTTTATACTGTGTACAAATTCTGACTTTTAAAAGTACAATACAGCTTCATTATCATGGGGCCATCTGATCTTAATACTTTTAGACTTGAGGTAAGAAAGAACAAAGTTTTACAATTCAGTCATTTACTTTGTTAGTCGAATGAAACAATCGAGATCGATCGGATATATAGCACTAAAATTACAGAGAAATTTCGTTTCCTTTTAGTTTTAGAATTCAAAATATAAAACAAAAACAGAGTGTATATAGACCATCAGGATTATATAAGATTGGCGAGGGCAGAGACTATCCTACTTCTTTAGGGCCAATCAGTATCCTCAATCCAATATCACAAGATTCATGTATGATTTTTGTAATCATTTATTTAAAATACAATCATTTGCAAAATGTTTATATTTGATACTTTTCCGAAAAAAAAAATACATAAAACAGTTTATAAATGTAATCTATCTAATATACAACACTGATTGTTTAAGAAGCCAGTCATGAATATTTTTTCCTGGATCTCAAAGGAGCAAGAAAGAAATTCACTCGTATGTTGACTTGTAATGGTAAATAAATATGTCATATGTCATTCCTGACATTACAGACATTATTCTTGACTTTTATTTGAGAGCTATTCGCAAAATACATTTGATCATTCATTGTCCATTCATTTTTTGTGTTTCAACTTTATGTTAAGAAAAAATAATGACAATTTTTTTAAGACAAATAAACTGTTTATTGAATCAAATCACAGCTTATCGCAATTCGCTGGTTATCTGATTATATAACCTATATTATTGACGCTTTTTCTTTTGAACATTATATAGTTTTATTAATGTGTTAAGGTAATGATTGATATTGTAAATAAATAGTAAATTTGGTGACTTACAGAAATGTAAGCAAGTTTCTCCACAAAATGCAACAAGAATATACTTACTTTAAAACACTATCTAAAGTCAGATTTAAGGAAGGAGTCTCCTCATCATCAAACATACTTCTTATAACAAGAATAGAATTCCTGGGTCCCCCGCCGGTCAAGCAGTATACTAGTATCGAGTCTATCGACCAATGCTGATTTTCGAACTTGACCAACGTATTAGTGGTATAAACATTTGGTATAAATTTAATGAAAATCCGTCAAAATTTGTAGGCATGAGAGCGCTTACAAGGTCAATTTTTGGATAAAACGGAGTCATTATTGTGGTCATAGTCCCATAACTCCAACAAAAAGTATCGACCAATGCTGATTTTCGAACTTGACGAAGGTATTAGTGGTATAAACATTTGGTATAAATTTAATGAAAATCCGTCAAAGTTTGTAGGCATGAGAGCGCTTACAAGGTCAATTTTTGGATAAAACGGAGTCATTATTGTGGTCATAGTCCCATAACTCCAACAAAAAGTATCGACCAATGCTGATTTTCGAACTTGACGAAGGTATTAGTGGTATAAACATTTGGTATAAATTTAATGAAAATCCGTCAAAGTTTGTAGGCATGAGAGCGCTTACAAGGTCAATTTTTTCATAAAACGGAGTCATTATTGTGGTCAAAGTTCGATAACTCCAACAAAAAGTATCGACCAATGCTGATTTTCGAACTTGACCAAGATAATAGTGGTATAAACATTTGGTATAAATTTAATGAAAATCCGTCAAAATTTGTAGGCATGAGAGCGCTTACAAAAAAGTGTGACGGACGGACGCACGGACGCACGGACACACGGACGCACGGACCCACAGACCCACGGACACACGGACCCACGGACACACGGACCCACGGACACACGGACGGACGCCCGGCATTTCTATGTCCCCGCACCGCGTTGCGGCGGGGGACAATAAGAAATTCATGAAATTTTGACACAATCAAACGAATCATATTACCAAATGATTCTATCAGTTTAATCAAATTTGACCTTTTTGTTTTCGCATAAAGGTCAGGTCAAGGTCACTACCTTTTTCCTCAACGTAAAGGATGATAAAAATAAGTGTAGCTCTTTGTAGTTCTGTAGACAGTTGTTTAAGATTTGAAGATTCTAATTTTCGATGAAATCATAGACTATCAGAGTGTCTATCAGCATATACTACTAAATTAGAATAAATATTTATACTAAAATTGATATTGCTTAGCCCGCATTTCCTCTAATTTTCTTAAATTTTGAAGTTATTTTGATTATTTTTTTATGCTTCCAATAATAAAATATTTCTGATTTTCATGCATTATGAAGACTTTATATAAAGATATATATTGACAGAAAAGCTAATATATTGACCATTTCATAAGAGAGAAAAACTGATTTGAGTGATTTTTCACAAAAATCAATGTATAGGCGCTCTAAAAAGCTTATTAAAATGTAATTTGATAGGGAAATCATATTTTAAAAACATATTCTGAAACCCAAGTATCATATCATTAGTTCACATTAGTAAAAAAAAAATCCAACATTATTGTTATTGTTTTTAAAATGCTAAAACAGACTCATTAATCTGCAGCAATTCTGAATTGCGAAACATGTGATAATTTCCTACGCCAATATTACGCCAAGAATATAGTCCTTGTTAGATTCTAAACATTGATTACCTTTTTCTATGCCAAGTTGTATGATAGTAAAAAAGAAAGAAAAATATACTATTCTGAATACCTTTCATCTTGATTTAATGAACAATTAATCAAATTTATGTTTGACAAGTCGAAAACCAGAAAAGACTCCTTCCTTAAGGAATAAGGAATCATTCTTTAAGTATTATGAGGTGATAATTTCTGTCGGGGCGTGATCAAATCCAATAAAGCCCGAAGATTTGATCACGCCCCGACCGAAATTATCTCATCATATTCAAAAAATGATTCCTTATTACTTACATTTTTACAATTTTAAGACATCGTATGATTTAATATTCAAATATAAATAAGCAAACCCCGCTGGCGCCTCAATTTGGCGTCATTTGAATTTATGGGTTATATAGTGCAAAATCGATACGTAAAAATATTATGGAATAAGATCAACGAAAATAATATGACATTGAGTTTATGTTCTGAACAACATTTTAGTTTTAAAAATATTATAATTATGTTAATTAGATAATAAAAATGCAATTATTTATTATTATTATGTAACGTTTAGTTGGCGGCATCAAAGCCGCACAGCCATGCTCCATCTATTTATGCTATATAATTAATGTATGGTTGCCTTCGTCATAAACAATATAAAAACATAGATGACGGAATTGACCTTCTTTTTTATAAACTTGCAGAAAACAACATCAGGAAATTAATTTTATATTATTTCAACACTCGAATCAGGATGAACAAAATGTGCTACGATTGTTGCTTTTTTCAGTGCTTAAAGGGGGAAATTATTCATTCCTTTTTTCTCTGAACTAAAATCCAATTACATGTGAAAAATGATTTACACGTAAACAATGTTTCGTAGTTACCCTTGAAATTTACAATATGTCATTACATGAATAAAACATCCACAACACACCATCCAATATGGAGACAAGCCATAACAACAGTAATACAGGAGAGTCCTATGATACAAAAAACTAGCACCCTGTTCTTTTCCAATGGTGCGTCCTCTTGACTTGGAAGGTGCATTTCTAAAATTTGAAAACACGGAAAATATATATTTGCTATGAATGTTAATGCCATCGATAATTTTAAAAAAAACCTAAAAACTAAACTGAGTATATATAAATTAACTGTTACAACTTGTATACTGTAAGTCGTTTTAATTCTACGGTGTTAAAATTTCACGATTTCTATTAAAGTACCAATCGCGATGGCTTTAATTTCCCGCTGTTTAAAAATCAATTGATCAGAATATATAAGCATTGAAACGTTTTTGAAAACTAATGATAGTATTCACGATGGGTTTAATTTCGCGGGAAAATATTAAATCGCGAACATAGTGAAATTAAAACCATCGTGATTATTTGCCATTATAATGTACCTTCTGTATTTGTCGTCTGTTCTGTTTCCAGTCTTATCTTTGCTGAGCTTGTTGTGGTTTGGTTTGATACAAGTGGCTGGTCTTGATGCATTTCTTCTGTAGTCAATGAGTGAGATACATCTTCTCTAGATGGTGATGAGACTATGGTAAAATTTAGATAAATTAGGATGCTTTTTCCGCCATGTTTCGTTGATTTGTGAATCTAAAGTGAGACTTCCTAAAGGATATGCAGAACTAATTTTATTGTTAGACTTCCTAATGCATATGCCAAATTTGTTTTTTTTTAATTTTCAATGACTATACATGTATTACAGATAAAAACTTATAACTGACATCTAACTATTTCAGACACATAAAAAATAAGAACTATGTATCGGCTAACCATGAAAAAATATTGTTCCTGTGTGAAACTATTCTATTGGAGAGAAAATGAATTGAAGCAAAAGCTTATCAAACATATAAAAATAGAAAATGCACAATTTGCAAATAGAAAAAAATTCAATAAAATTAAGAAAATATATTACATACTCAGGATTTTGTGTGTGTGTGTGGTTTTTTGTTTTTGTTTTTGTTTTTTGCTTTTTGCCTTTTCCGTTTTACATTCAATTCTGATAACTAGTACTTTCCAGCTAGTTATACAGATATTGGTAAACTAATAGAATCTCGCGTCTCAGAGATTTTCGAAGGACGCCACGGCAAAGAGATAATCTCATTGTCCATTTATCAAAATGATTTGATGATTACAAATGTTGATGGTATCTTTTCTTTTCACATATCATGGCTTAACACCAAATACCACATACATCTGCGTTCTGTGCTGTAATGGCACTGATCGACTGTGCACAAACATTCCAACTGGTTTTTAATTCCTTAGGTTTGGTAGCGCCATGAGAAACAACAGGATATGCCATGGTTTTCATAACCACAGTTTGATTAAAGCCAAAATTGATCATGATGTCAAGAACAGTTTAGACATAATTAATATGAATGTATTCTTTAATTTTTTTTTTCAAACGAAAATTTATCCTATATCTTTTACACGGAATATTATGTATTTTAAGTTGGTGCCCGCAATCAAAATATTTTTACTATTATGCCGAAGGTTTCTTTATTGAAATCTTTTTTTGTTTTTTGTTTGTTTGAATTTTTTAATTAACACAATCGATATATCTTTTTAAAACTTTTATATGGATTCAGCAAATAAGACATTGCAATGGTACATTTACTCAAAATGTATTTGGACGCGTTGATATTCTACCTAAAATAACATATTGCTAGGCTCTTAACATCGAATACTAGTATTATAAAATCTTATAACCGTTTTTACTCGTCTTCTGCTCTTCTTCCAGTTCTTTTGTTACTAAATTTGTTGATGATTCTAGTATTTTAGTTATTGATGCTGTTGAAACTCCTGAAACAATATATTATTTTTTAACAACGATACAAGGTGAAAAAATTGCAATATTTTTAGTATTTTTACAGGGTTTTTTTTTTTTGTATGGTGGTGTACCTTTTTAATTTTTAGATACACAGTTCATGTATAAACTAATTAATTTACATTTCTAAACAAATTACCAAGAACTTCACATCCAATGCTGTGGTGACAGATTGACTTTTTACATCGACATTCAAATTGGCATCGAATTCCGTAGCTTGGAAATATACATTTGTTATTACAGTTGATCCCATAATATCCAGGTTCACAAGCTATTCAAACAAACAAAAAAACCGAATAAGAGCATTTTAACGCCAATAATGCTTTTGTTATACATATACAACATGGTTACACAAATTTGCAATGTATTGCAATACAATTGGTAATATTAGAATTGCTGTTACATCATAAGTACATGTATTAAAACTAGGTAACGCATGTTAACCAAAGGTCTGTGTATTTTTTATACCATTATATTTACATCTACAAAGTATTATTCCCTCTATTTCTTCAGGAAACTTATAGTTAATTTAAAGCTCTATAGAAACAGCTAGTGAGACTGAAATCTACACGCCCCGTTTATCGATTGGTCGAAATCTACAGCTGCTGAAACTGACAAGAAACTGACAGGACAGATATAGACACGCCCTGTTTATCGATTGGTCCAAACCTACAGCGACCTAGAAAAAATCACGGACTGCACGAAATAATCATTGCGATGTCAGACTCAAAGTCTCACAGGAGACGATTTGGCTGTTTCTTTAAGCTATCGTACTTACGTACATTGACTGTAATTTAGTGAATTTTACTTACTTTACATAATCAATTTATCAATTAGCTAAAAGAAAGATGTTTTAATATAAACCATAAAATGCTTTCTTTGATGATTCATTCGGGTTATGAAGGTAGCGACATTGCAGAAAAAATACATAACCCGCTGGTTATGTATTTTTTCTACAATGTCGCTACCTTCATATCACGAATGAATCACCAAAGAAAGCATTTTATTCTTTAAATAAATACACTTGATTGTACTAGACATTGACTGCGCTTAAATTAATGTTGATGAATAATTACCAACGCAGCTTTTATTCTCGCTTTTCCACTTGTAACCTGCACAGCACATCGGTGATCTGAAACAGTTTATTGACAAAATGTTAGTTTCTAACAATAAAATGTGAAAATGAAATAGTTTGAATGACGATTTCCTTTTTTAATCAAATCAAATCACATTATCTTACATTCCACAAAATGTTGCCTTCGTTAAAATCGGATGTAAATTTATAATCATAACAAGTATCTGCATTTTCCATGAAATTGTAAATGGATTCCACATATTCACTGGCTTAAAACAATCCTGGAATTTAAATTATTTATCCATAGTTGTTTCGTGTTTACAGGATTGTAGTTTTCCCCTTTTTTTGGTCAACTTACATGTATATAGAATTGACAACAAAAAGTTGTTGAGATGGAATATTCTTTTTATGAGTTATGCAAAATGAAAGTGTTCTTCAAATTATATCTATGATATAACAACAGATAGGGAAGTACAATTTAATTTGATATTAAAAGTATTACAATACAGTATTACTCATTTCCCTTCTACTATTATTATACTCCAGAAAGTGTCAATTAAATTCATGAAACGTTCGTTCGATTTTTCCGACATCCGCCAATTTCACGGAAAAAGCCTCAGTTAGGAAAATTAACAAAATGGTCATGGAAATCAGTCTATAAATGTTTAATGTATGAATAAAGTCATCACGAATTCAAATTAGTTTTCAGTATTCCAATTAGTGGGGACCTACATTTGATAGTTAATAGACTACTCCTTATCCATGGACAAAAAGGAAATACAGCTTAATGAGATTGAATAAGTTGAGACTAACCCTTTTTCATCTCTAGTCTGTCCCAACTTATTGCTTCCATCACTTTTTGACGATTTTTAATCAAAATACACATACCCGTGAAAGAAGTACAGTAAATGAAATCAATGAAATGGAAAATATCCAAGATATCTTCATTGACAAAATATCTCTTTTAACTCATAAAATTTCACAGGAACGAAAACAAATTTCGTACTGAGATTTATAATGAGAAATGTTTACATCTTATCTCCATTCGGAAGTACTCGGGGCACCTCGCGCGATTTTTCAACGTTATCATCCGGGCTTATTAATGGCTGATGCAATGCAAAATGATCCCTTTCGGGTGTATTATTAGTTGTGCTGTTTTGGGCAGTTTTGCTTCCGTTGTTCATTGGTTCAATAGTACAAGATTAATGTATACGTGATACTCCGGTTAAAAGAAAATATGTCTTAGTTTTATGGCCTATTGGCTATGCGACAAGATGGGCGCACATGCCACACCATAAGCTTGCTTTGCACTTTTGGAACTATTGTAAATCAGTATATCATGATGATCTAAGCTATTTTTTTTTCGTGTGAAAATATGTACCTTAGAACTGTGTTTACTGTAGATCGAGAGCGATTGGTCTTTAGCTGATATCTATCTAAAACCAAAACAATGTACAAAATGAAAGAAGACTCGTATTATGATCGTTATAATTATTAATACAAACTAAATTCAGGACTTGGTATAGTGTGCACAATAAACAAGGGACTGTCAATTCAAGACTAAAAAGTTCTCTGTAACATCAGCTATACATATACAAACATGTAACTGCAGTGAAACTTGGTACTGCAAGTAACAGCATCCCAAGGTTGAAGTAAGCAGATAAAATTTTATCACAGTCGATATTAATAAATCTGAACATATAACAAACTTAGACCCCTGATTACTTCCATCATGATCCACAAAGATTCAATGTGATAATTTTTAAGCAAAGTTGTTTATGAGTGTTAACTGTTCTGTAAAAAAAACAAAACAATAAATATAAAGAAGTTTAAGATTTTATTTTTATTTTTTTTGCTAACCAAATTTTTTTCTTCACAAAACATTTAAATAGAAGTATGGCCTCATCGTCTTTTATCCCTATATCTGTCTCTATCCCCATCTCTATCTCTATTCCTGTCCTTCTCTCTTTCTCTACTCCTCCTTCGGTCTCTATTCCTCTCCTCAGATTCCCTATAACTGTCTCTATCACTCCTTCTATCTCTACTGTCTCTATCACTCCTCCTTTCTCTATCCTCGTATGACCTTTCCGATGACCTTTTCAACTTTGCCCTCTCTGGTGATGAACTGTATCTGTCCCGCCTATTTCTGTTGTCGTGATGTTTTGACTTTTTCTGCCAGGAATTCCCATGATCCTCCTCTTCCCTGCGTGTTCTCTGTGGAAATTGAGCTCTGTGTACTGGACTCCGTGATCGACTCGAGCGTCTGTCTTTTCTTCTAGGGCTACTTGATCTACTATTGCCCCTCTGGAAAACAAATGTGAGAATAATGAGTGCTTATGAGTATGCTTATAAAATAAATTTAATTACTCAAAATATTAATATTGATTAGTCCAGGCCCCGGGGCCATAAAACTTAGACGAGCTTACTTATGATCTAAATCTCACTTTTACAAAAGGAACATATAGTGGAAAAGTGAGACTGAGATCAAAAGTGAGCTGGCCTAAGTTTTATGGCCCCGGGGCCTGATTAGATAAGGGGGATCAATATTTTAATAAAATCTTGCTATAATTTCTCTAACTGTTGTTAACTAATGTTAAAATGAAATCATAGAGAGAACAATTTTGCAACTCTTAATATTTGTGCTCCAATACAAATTGTTTAAATCGTAGAATTAAGTACTTGAATAGCATAAAATAAGGGATCAACAATATCAAAATTGATGAATGGAAACTTGCTATTTACATAAAAATTCTTTACAGAAATATAAATAGATTTCAATGGTTTAGCTATTTTATGCTAATAACAAAATAACAAATGTCACTTTTTTCAATTTCAAAATATCTTGAATTCGAAGTTTAAAACGTTTTCTTTTTATATGCTTTACCATCTCTTTCACACACAGTTGCTGTAAACAAAATAACAGATGCCACATACCTTTTTCTTCTTATATGACTCATCATCACTTTCACTTTCACTTTGCTTTCTTTCTTTGTGTTTCTTTTTCTTCTTTGATTTCTTTTTCTTGTCATCGTCGTCATCATCATCAAACACTAAATCATATCGACTTTTACAAGGTTAAGAAAATGTAACACTTCAATTATGCTTAAATAAGAAATTTTTCTTAATGCATACTTAAGAATAGCTTTAAGTTTAAACAATTTATTAAGAAAAAATATATGCACAATGAAATCATGCTAATTTAAAAATTGATTTACCGGTAGTTTTCACAAACTTAATAAAAAATATATGTACAATGAAATCATGCTAATTTAAAAATTGATCTACCGGTAGTTTTCACAAACTTAATAAGTGAAATAAAAAAGTTTTTTTAGTTTCCAGGGATGGGTCCAGACCCCTTAGGAATGTGCATGATCATTTGACCCTCTGTTACTTTATGCTTAAAGCTGATCGCTGCTTGTTAATACGGTATGCACCATCACACAGAGACCTGGTATATAAACCACTCGATTTTGTAGTATTACTTTCATGGTCTTTTGACTTTATGCATCTATTTCTCATTCTGTGTCCTTATAATTAATGTTTGAAAATAATGCATTGACCAATTTACCTCATTAGTATTCTCCTGGCTTGAAAAAAAGTGCGTAAAATAATGATAATTTTATCGCGACCGAGTAACACGGCGAGGCAAGATGAACGTCCACACAGGTGAGACCTCTACAGCGAAGTACCGTACTTTAAACTGTTCAGAGACCTGTCTCTTATATAAGGGTTGTAGGGACAGCAGTGATGAAAGAGAAATATGGCAGACAGTGCTTATTTACGAGCAGTGTTCAGCTTTTAAGTGTAAAGCTATAATATAGTAATTATAGTAATTACTGGGTATTACATACTATGTCTCTACAATGTAAATAGGTTAAATTGTTTCATAATTATATCTAAATTAAGATTTTTTTTTTGTTTCCATCATATGTTTTGAATACTCTTACATGTTTAAAATAAAAATCTGTATCTTGTCCCCCTGAGTGACACATATTGCATGTTTTTCCTTTCATTATATATTTCCTTTCGAAAACATGTTTTTACTGTATAGATATTGTGCTGTAAATAAGTACATCAAGAGCTCCTTGTAATCATACTGTATACAGGGAAATATTTGCCCCCATTTTAATTTTGTCCCTTTTGCCTTCGTTGTCAGCAGGTGAATTAAAGACTGAGCAAATTCATATTTTTTATAATATCTTTCTCTTAGCACAAATGTGTCTGGGTGAATTCAAGACAAGGCAAAACTGATAGCAAGTGTAGAGGGGCGAAAATAACATGGGCTAAAAAAATTACCCTGTATACAGTGTATCTATAGTTTTTCTAATTTTTGATGAAATTTTGGATGTTCGTTTTTTCATTTCACTTATATACATTGTAACATGCAATGGTATTGACAAATCTTATCAGTCAATATTTGTTACCAATGATACAAACTTCACAGAACTCGGTGATCCTGTGTTTAGATAAAGGATACTTGTCTTGTCGCGTGAGCCGATCCCGGATCACATATTTCTCCTTCACTTCTTCTGACTTTTTTTCATCTTTGCCTGACAAAAAATTAATAATAAATAGAAACCAAATCCCATGATAAGAACAAACAGGATAAGCAAAACTGTTTAAGGAGATAATATTTCAATAATTTGTGATAAAAAATGATTAAGTGTTAATTAAATTTTATTGTATCATACAAAAACAAGAATATTAAGCATAATATAATTAAATCAGTTTATCTAGGGATTTTATTGGCTTAATAGATGCTATTTAGTAGATTCATATATAAAATCTTCAATAATTTTAATGGAAATTTCAGTGTTCTGACATTTGTTCAACATATTTGTAATGAAAAAGAAAATACAAAAATTTTGTACAAAAGTCACAAATTGTTAGGTACTTAATCACAAACCATGGATAATCCTTTATCATAACTATTTAAACATAGACATCCTCAAATCACTGATTGATGTTAAAGGATAGATATTTACAAGAATTTATCCTGACTTTTACCCCTGCACTCCATTTGTAACCATTAGATGTTGAATGTAACCTTATTGATGATTAACCTTTCCCATGAAGCTTAGCTACAGATGCATTCCGTTTGTAATCCATTACACTGTACTACCTTATGTTTCTGTGACTAACCTTTGCCGTGGAGCTTGGCGACGGACTGGCTGAAGTCGACATGTATCCTGCGGTCGTCTATCAGTACGTTGTCCATCTTGAAATAGGCACTCTCACAGTCCTCATTCTGTGTACAAGTAAAAAAAACACCAATGCATTCAAAACAGCAGTGTATTTATTTTTACAAAATACAATATGTAAAGTGTATATGTGTGTATAGAAACAACAAGTGAGTGTGCTCTTACAAATAAGCATGTTTATCATAAATAACATGTACAATTGTATAAGACTTCACCGCTTTTTAAAAAAATATATCAACCTCAGAACTACATACTTACTTTTCCAAGTACATTTACATGAATATACAGATTTCTAAAATGATTCTATTAGACTAAGTGTTATTATTGATTTTCTCATTATACATAATGGTGGATAAAGTGTAAACTCACCTTTTCGAACTCAATGAAAGCATATTGCAAGGATTCTTTGGTTTTGTGGTCCCTGATCACTTCACAGCTTAAAAGAGGAAAAATTGAATAAAACACACTATGCTGATGAATACAAAGTTTTTCAAATTAAACACTAAAAGTCTTATTAATTTCACTTCAACCATGATGTTTTCTTTTTCAGTCTAGTATACAAAAATTTCATACATAATATGTAATTTAAAAAATGCCCAAAGAGAATTATTTGCATCAGTGCCTATTTACAATATTAATTTAGTTCTCTCTCTGTCTCTCTCTGTTTCTCTCTCTCTCTCTGTCTATCTTTCTGTTTCTGTCTCTCTCTCTCTCTCTCTCTGTCTGTCTGTCTGTCTGTCTCTCTCTCTCTCTCTGTTTGTCTCTATTTCTCTCTTACAAAATGCGTATCTCCCTTACAAATTGTTTGTTTGTTTGAGTTTTTGAGATAGAGTATAGGATACTGTGATGCTTTTAGCCCTACATAGGTAAAGCAATGGCAATTCTTAACAAAAGAAAGCTCTCAAGTTATGAAAAACCTTTTAATGGTTCCAAATCTGGAAAAAATGACCTCCAGGTCTTCATCGGTTGTGACAGGATTCAGCTTACAGACAAACAGGACATTGTCCTCGGGCTTCACCTCGGCATCAGGGAGGTCCCCAACCTGTCAGACAAACACAGACAACTGTGAATACTGTAAATACTGTAAAAACAAACACCTCTTGATACTGTAAACAGGGACATTTATAACTTACATGAACATTTAAACAATATTCTCATAATAATATATTGGCATGAATTCACTTCTTAAATATTTACATTTTTCAATGTCTTTGAATGTGATAACACTTCATATCTGTTTTGTACTTTACAGTCCAATAAATTCAGATGTATGGGGTGCAAATTACAAAAATTCTCTAGGACCCATTGAACATATTTCACATTCACAGTCTGAATGAGGTGCAAGTTCAAATTAGGTAGAAGTTTAAAACACTTTAACACAAAACAGACACCATGTCTCATATGCCTCCAGCTAATTTTTAATGTAAAACAATGATTGCTAACTTTGTATTTATAACCATTTTAACAAGGCTTTGGACTTTCTGGAGGTTTAAGCTCTCTATTTCTTGCGTCAAAACAAGTTAAAAATGACGCGGTTTCAAGCGAAATATACACCGATTGCGTAGTTTTAGCTCAAAAGCCAGACAAATCCTGTTGATTTCAAAGAGCAATGGCTGAGTGGCCAGCAGTGAAATAGACAGGCCTACGTCACATTGCTGTTTGACACAACTACCCAAAGTCCAAGCTCTTGTCAAAATGGTTCTACATGTAGTTCTGACATGTCAAATCAAGAGTTACTGCACTTAAACTGTTCAGCAAAATTAATTCAAAAGAATTATATTAAAAACATTCACTCACTACAAATAAAGTTTATTCTGGTATATGTTATGTTTTAGAATTTAGGTCTCTCCAAAACCATATGCAGTTACAGATAAGATCTGGAAATAAAATCTCTTCAAACGTTCTCACCATTTCCAGAATCTGGGCGTTTGCTTTGGCTTCCTTCTCCTCCAGTATCTCCCTGACTTCTTCCTCCGTCATCCCTTTGAAATCATCCACCTCCTCATCAGCACCAATTCTGACAGTCTGAAAATATACATACAATCATCATGTTAGAGTTTTCCCATATTCTGACATCATACATGTCACCATGTGTCGGTTATTATTTCTGTAGGAGATGGACTGTAAATGTATCTAAGTTCATGTCAGTCTGATGGACTTACGTCTAATTGTTCTTTGGTGGGTTCTGGGGACTTGTCCGGAACTTCTAGTCCATCCGGATCATCATATGGATCATCAAGTACTATAGTGTGGTATATTCTACCAAAATGAAAGCATGCAGAAAAATTTCTAATTAAAAGTCAATGAATGAATGATCAGGATGTAAGTGATTTTTACAAGTTGTTTGACATGCAGTTACTGTTCAGCTTCCCAAAATTAGTTATTCAACAGTTCTTTATCTTAAACAAAATTAATTTAATACTTAAACTTAAATTTTATGCCTGTACACCAATGCAATAATCAAAACAGTTTTTTATTTCCTATTCTTACCACCTTTATATGTTCTCAGGGTTGTCTCTAAAAATATGAGGTAGAAGGAAGAAATAAAAAAGTAGAAGGGGGTCTGGGGATCTTGCTTATAGCTACATTGTGTTTGAAGTGCAATAATAGCTGGGTAATTAATTAAGGCATTATAGGCGGGGGAAATCCCCGCCTACAAGTCTTAGAGACAACCCTCTGTTCTACTGTGGTTTCATCAATATTCGTTGAATACCAATTTTCGTAGATTTCATTATTAAGTTGATCCACGAAATTAAATGTTCATTGAAGTGCAATTTCTATTAACATCTTGTATTGATAGGGTCATTGCAGGCCACGAATTTACGTATCCATGAAACTGTGATTTTCACTTTATCCACGAATATTGATACCCTTGAATATTAATGAAACCACAGTATACTGTAGATTCCTTATTTTACGCGAGTACTTAATTCCGCGATTCAACGATTTACCATCAAATCGCGAGAACATAAAATCGCGAATGGCGAAATTTCATCATTGTTTCATGTAGTTTACATGTCTCCCAAAATTAAAAGCGAGATTTTAGAATTCGCAAGACGGGCTTCTCGCGATTTTACGCAAATATTAATTCCTCGCGTTTAATTAGGAATTTACAGTACTGCCATCTCATTCACTGAGCGTGTAATACACACACCCACCTGATATCTTTGTACGGTCTGTTGTCCTCGTCACAGTAGGCTTCATTAATTTCCATCAACACATCCATCCCTTCAGCCACCTCTCCAAACACTGTGTGCTTACCATCCAAGTAATCCAGATTGTCTGCCAATGTTATGAAGAACTGAAACAAACAGAATTTTTTTTTTCAACTTGCCACAAAAAGTTTTTTTTCTAATTTCTCAATACACAGTCTAATACAGCTCTTTAAAATAGTTTTTATTTCAAACTTGAAGATTAAGTGATATACTGGTAATTTGCCAAGAGAAAAAGGCAGCTGATTGCAGCATTTAAATCATGACATTAGAATTTTATCTTCAAATGCAAAAAATTTTACAACTAGTAACAGATTGATTTTTTTTAACAAGATCTTATGTTTACTTTTTATTTCTTTTTTATGTAAATTTTAATTAGATTATTCTACAGTAGCTAGGCCATTTACATTTTTTTTAAATTTTGTTAATGTTGCCCAATTTTATTTTTTACCTGGGATCCATGCATATTCTGTCCATTATTTACCATGGAAACTAGACCAGCGCGGGAATGCTTCATTCTTGGTGCTTGCTCCATCTCAAAGAACTTTGCTTGCTCTCCATATAGCTTTCTAAACAAGATTCAAAAGAATGATAAATAAAATTGATAAGTTTAAAGAACTGCACCTAACATTCACTTTGAAAAAAAACCTTTGTTATATCCAGTGTATGTAACATACAAGTATGACATTTTTGTTAAACTCTTGTAATCAAATTTCAAGTGACTGAAGTCAAAATCAGATCTGTGAAAAATGTTTTGCAATGTGCATAATTGATCCTCCAAAATTAAAATTATCTGAATAATTATCTTATTAATTCAAAGGACATCAATGAATGATAAAACATTTATAATGAAATCATGGAAATTATTTTAAAAAGTTTTTATTTACATGTAGTGTAAAAAATTCAATTATATTTTTTCGATGTCTAATAAGACATAGTGCTCACAAAGAACAGTTACTACAGCTTCTTTTTTGAAACAGGAACCTATTTTATTTCATTGATTTCATTAATGTCTTCACCCATAAATGGACTCTCCTCCCTTGCCAGTTCCTGTAGGATCACCAGTCTGGGCAACAAGGTTTCTCTATAAAAGTGAGCAATATTGTCAAATTCATTTTTGTGTGATTTTTCGGATTCTGTTGTTTAATACTGGTATAGTCAGCCCCCATTTTTTATTGATCATCTGAATACACAATGCAATGTCAGATGCATGGCCATACTGTAATATCTAAGCGCTTTTAATGCATTATCAACACATGCACATCGGTAAATTTTCAAAAATCTTGATTGAAAATCTCTACGATAAAATACATGTACAATGTTGTTGAAGTTTTCTGTTATATAATGAATAAATCTCATTGGCTATCTCTATTTAAATCAAAACATGGTACAAAAATAAGAAAAGCAAAAACACAACGGTATGGAAGTGCACATGAGGGACAACAATTAACGGTTCAATTAAATGATTATCTTACCTGTACAGAGTAAAACAAAGAGAAATTGTAGTACTTGATTTTACACAGCTTCAAGAAATTCAAACATGCTGAAAAAAATAAATATCAAAATTAATTTCGTTTCAACAACAATGTTGATTAGTCTTTCATCATTACTGTCTTCGAATTATTCATGGGAACATGATATTAAATTAGCGTTTTTAGCTTTTGTACCATTTGCAGAGGAAATTCGAAAACATGATTAAAATTCGCTTTAAAATGTACAGATCGTTTTATCTAAGTATCCATATTACTTACAGCGTGGTCGTTCGTCAGTAAATAAATCAATTGTAATTTCGCCAAGAGAAGTTTCCAAGATAACCGACATTGTGGGCTTTTTGGGTTTTGGTCGGTTTTCGGCAAGCTTTCAGCAGTTCAGTGCTCTCCTGTGTTGGGAGATAAAATTGTCCCTTCGTTTGTCTATTTTTCCGAAAAAATCTGAGAAAATGGCAACTGACACTTCAACTGAAACTCAGACAACGGAAAAAACTAAAGAGGAGGCGGGTGGATCGGGGGACGCATTCGATTCTTTTTACCAGGAGGTAAATCATCCTATTGAACTAAAAAAAATATGTTTTTTGCAAGTAAATGCAAACTCGAATTTCCTCTAAATAGAAAAAATAAAATAATATGATTCTTTCTCAAAGGAAAACATCATTGGTGCTTTTTTCCTCTAGAGGGGTTCAAACATTTATCATTGACAGTATCTTGCGTAATATTATCATGCCATAGTTTTTAAAAATGTTTTGTTTAGGTCAAAGCTATTGAACACAGAGATTCAGTTTTAACTTCAAAACAGCAGATAGACAAACTTAACAGACCAGGTTCCACTTACTTCAACTTAAACCCATTTGATGTAAGTACTTTCTGTCAAGTCAAAATTGTGTTATGAGGTTTCAATTGCCATGCAGATGATGAAGAATATCAGACCTTTCCTTGTTTTATTTCAACAGTTTTAATCTAGGGTGTCGTACTTTACGAATGAACAATAATTTTGAAATTAAAGATGTTTATCGTTAATTTTAATCATTGCTTGCAAAACTGCTCATGTTTCTGCAACAACGAACGATATGTAGACAAAAAATGACCACCATCGAAATTTGGACCCTGTTGATTTTAGGACCTTAATTTAGCTATCAGTTTACAATGCAGCTGTAATGGCAATGTTATTCTTTTTTAAAGACTGCAACATTACGATAGTTTAACCTAGTATGTATTAGGCTACTTCTCTCCATTCCTTGATATTCAGATGCTGAATATTGTGCACTCACAGGTTATAGTGTGTACAACTGTACATGTTTATTTGTGTATGTTTTTAGGTACTAAACATTGATCCTGACGTTCCTATAGCAGAGATCAAGAAGAAATACAGACAGGTGATTTTAATGTTACATACAATGCATGTACCATCACAAATTAATTCTGGTCTCTTGTGAGAAGGTTTTTTGTGGTACTGTGCAGATAATTTAATGAAGTAAAAAAAAAAATTAATGCAATTCAAATTAATGTAATGAATTCAACAGTCTACAGATTATAATAAATCAAATCTGAATCAAGATAAACACAATGATTATGTGGATCATATTGGCCATTGATTTCACCAGAGTAGAATAAGACATTTTTTGATAAACAATATTTATGCTTTTGGATGTACATTTTTTTTTTATTAGATGTCAATATTGGTCCATCCAGATAAAAATCAGGATGATTTGATACGAGCACAAAAAGCATTTGATGGTGAGTTCTTTTACCATATTACAGAATTGAGAAATAAATGTATCCCCAAATAAAAAAATTCTCTTTTAAAGAAATAAGAGGGATCAAATTTGGTAAAATTAAAATGGAAGCAAACTTTCCATATACTTACAAAGTGGAGTATTTTGGGCATCTGATATTTTACATTATACCTCTAAGATTTTCTCCATTTTGTGACTTGTAGCTGTGAACAAAGCCTACAAAGTATTAGTCAATGATGAAGGAATGAAGAGGTGTCAGGAAATTATAGAGGAGGCCAAAGCTCGAGTGGATGAAATGGTAAGATTACTGTAACATTATAAAAACTAAGAAATATGATTGATGAAAAATTCTTTAAAATTATGACATATTAAAGAATATGTTAGAGCACAGGAGCTTGTTTCTGTGATAAAATTTCACCTTATAGTATATGATACTGTATACCGGGAAATATACGCCCCATTTTATTTTCGTCCCTTTTGCTGTTGTTGTCAGCAAGCAAATTTATAATTTGGTGAATTCCAATGACTGAAATTATCTCTCTTTAAACACAACTTTGTCGGTGCAAATTTACAATGGGACAAAATTGCTTGCAAGTGAAGAAAGGCAAAAAATGATATGCTGCAAAATTAACTTTGTATACAGTAACAATGCTTTAGGTAAATTTTTATTGCAGAAACAATCAACAATCGTTTGTGTGTCAGACACTTACTATTGGTAAGAAAATCAAAATATGCATGTAATATTTTTTTTTGTCCAAGTAATATTTCTTGGCAAACAGTTTGTTACAGGAAATTTTTTACAATGTTGAAGGTATTGACCCTTAATACTATAGTATAAAAATTAGGACTAATGTGGTAAAAAATAAATTGAGCTGCATAAAAAGGATTACAAAGTGAAGTAAGTGGTGAGATTTGTTGGTAAGATTTGTGGGAAGTCAGTTGAAAGAGAACATACAGTATAATAGTCAAATTTAAAGTACTCACTTACTGTACAGTAACTATCATTAAAAAGGTACTATTTTCATAATCTATGTATGATTTTCATTATTTGTTTACTTCACCCATTCTTTAGATGAAAACAAAAAAGAAGCAGTTAAAAAAAGAGGGAAAGAGTACAGATGTCCCAGAAGACGACCCAGACAAGGTCTGTAAACCAATCAACGAATCAGTCTTTTAGGCATACTGTAAATTCTTAATTCAGGAATTTATATCTGCATAAAATCGCAAGAAGCACCCCTCGAAGATTTTAAAATCTTGCCATTAATTTCTGAGAGTTGGGACCTATAAGAAATGTGAATAAATGTTCCGCGTTCGCGATTTGATAGAAAACAGTGCTAGCGGGATCGCAGAAATAAGTACTAGTACTTACGTAATATAAGGAATTTACAGTACTGTAAATCAACTTTTATTCACGTGCGAGAAATTTTCTTGAGCTTAGCAAGAGCTTTGTGGTCGCCAATATTTCTTGCCACAAACCAGTCCATGTCATATGGTTGTTATAGCAACACTGCTCTGGATAAGGCTTGGTTGCAAACATTAGTGATTATGAATCAGTCAATCGGAAGTTAATCGCAAAATAAATTCAAGAATAAAAGCCGGTTTAACAGGTATATGTACAGTTATATATCTATTGTTGTTTTACAATTTCTATTATATTTTCAACAGTGAAATATTAGGGGGCCCAGGGGCTTTTAATCCCTTAAATATTTTAAAAGAACTGATATTTTCAGGACTACAGTGTATTATTGTATTTTACTTCATAGAAAAAGCATGCAGTGTATGTGCAGACTTGTAAACTGTTCGCAGACTTGGAAAGATTGAGACAAGAGAGGGAAATGAAAGATATGCATGAGCGGTGAGTGTTATAAATAATAAAAAACAATCCAAAAATATGATGAAATTTACACTAACGTGGCATGAATAGTTTGTACAGTCAGAAATGATTAGGACCTGGTCGAGGTAGACAGTTCTTCGTGTTATTTTAGCCTTATAGCATCAAGTGTAATGAATAGTAACCACTTATTATAATATCGAAGTACTTCTCTTTACGGGATTTAATTAGATTATTTTATTTATATTTTCGTAATTTTTTTACTTTTTGTCTATGTGATAAAGTGGACTTGGATTTTTATTTGTTATTCATATCCAAGAGCATAAGTTCACATATAATGAAATACATGCACATACTGTATTCAGGGTTATTCTCCCAATTTTTAAAAAAAAAATTTTTGCCTCTCTACACTTTCAAAAAGTTTTGCCCCTTATTGAACATGACCAATCAGTTAGAAATATAAATAGAGTACACTTTCTTATTAACATTGTTACACAGAGAGTTTGCTTTAAATGCACCCAGTCTTAAATACACTCGCTGACAATGAGGGTGAAAGGGACAAAAATAAAATTGGGGAGAATATTGATGACAACAAGGGCAAAAAGGCACAATGAATATTTCCCTGTATACAGTACACATACTTAAACAGTAGAAACTTTGGTTCTGCATACATTCAGGAAACGCAAGGCAGAAGCAGAGGCCAATGAAGAGGAAGCAAAGAAGAAGGAAGTGGAGTGGAAGAAGAACTTTGAGGTTAGAATCGTTTTGCCAGCTTCAATGTTTTATATTTTTTTTGTTAAGGAGGCTGGGGGTGGTCAGCAGATTACACATCAGATATTCCTTGAATTATTAGATTTGATTTGTTAAGCTATAAACTATCATTGACAGTGCATTAAACAAATTGAGTAACTTGTTATAGTCTGTCCCAAGATATTTTTTCTGCATACTTTCTTAAATTATTCAATATTTATAAATACCTCTTGATTCAGACGATGTTCATTCAATAGTACGAAAAAATCCCAAGATTTTCCTTTTGAAACGCCCCCTCTAGCTTGTCAGGTTTCAATACACAGCTAAAAAATAGAAAGTCTACGAGGATTTCGCATTGCATCAGTCATAATTAAACTCAAATGATTAGTTGAAAAATTGTGCGAAGTATTCTGAATGACTTCCAAATGGAGAAAAGATGTCAACATTCCCCATTATAAGTCTCCACAGAATTCTGTTTTTGTTCCTGTGAATTTTTACGAAGGAAAATGATAATGTAAATATGAAGTTATCTTGGAAATTTTTTCTTTCATTGATATTAATTGCGCTTCTTTCACAGGTATGTGTATTATTATTAAAAATTGTCCAAATGTGCAGTATAAATATCTTGGGACAGACTTAAGCCTGGTATGAAAAATTTTGTTGGTACTTATGCACTGTTGTAGTTATTCGTGTATAACTACATCTTTCAATAGATAATAACATCAAAGCTTATTTTTACAATTTTTTTTTACCTTCTAAATTTGTTCTGCAAATGCAATTAATTACCCATAGGGGTAAGTTAAAATTAATGGAAGAGCCACTGACAATGAATTTTGATTTTCGCCAATATGAGGTAGAATCAACGTTTGTGACATCAAAATAATGCTTTTACCTTTGACCATCTGTGGTTTGGTTGTTCAGCTTTCAGTACACTGAACATATAAATATATGTGGAATGAAAATCTTTATCTTTATATATTCACAGGAGAGCAGATCAGACAGGGTGGACAGTTGGAGAAGTTGGAAAAGTGGCGGCAAGAAAGCCAAAGGAACATTCCGACCTCCTAAACCGAAGGCGGAAAAACGATAGTACAGTTGTGCATGCGCGATGTGTGTTTCTATGTAGCTGTCCATAGTTTATCTCATAGTGCTGACGGATGATCGAGAGAGGTGTGTCTGATATGATTCCATACTCATCTTATGTTCATGAACCTTACAGCATAGAGGGATGCTGTTCACAAAACGTTTCTTTCATCCGCCATTGTTTTGATGTTGAGCTGTTAGTTGTAGTTGATGATGATGATGATGATGATGATGAAGATGTTTATTAGATTGTTTTGTCATCTCCATTGCATTAGTATTGTGTGGGTGGTTGTTTAATTTTCAACTATATGCTAGTACCTTTATATGGTACTGTGCATGTAATTTTCCACACAAAACAATTTTCTTATACCGGTATGTAATAATTTCTTTTTTGTTTATCAATGTTCTAAGGTAAAGATGATAATATTTCAATCTGTCATGGACAATATTATTTTTTAAAAGACATTCTGATAAATAAATGATCAGAATTCTGTGATTTTAAAGAATTTCTAACAAACATATCAAGAGTTGGTTTCTAACATTTCATCTTTGTAATGAATTATTTGCCTTTAAAAATGTTACTCTTTCATAAAAGGTTTTGTATCCATTTTACATAATAAAATACTGTCTCTTTTCAATTTTTAACTGATAAGTTGTTGACATTGCTAGTTTTTTACCCCAAACAAGTCAGATCTTGAAAATATGAGTCTTGACCCATGTTACATATATGTACCGTACTTCAAGTTTTGGTTAAAAAAAAATTAATGTATACATTTGTTCATGCTTCATGTTTTGTTTATTTTGCTTTTTGTTAGAGTTTGTATCTCCAATTGTATTTTCATGATCTTATTATTATATCCCCCATCCCCGACCAGAACCCATCACCCCCCCCCCCCCAAAAAAAAAAAAAAGAAAGAAATAATTTAATACCTGAGCCCACCCCTTCCTGTACTTAGAAAATTTAAAGACTTTAGAGATAAATATAACAGGTCATAAATTTGTTTCTTCTCAATTAAAAAGAACAGACTGAATACAAATTTTTTTCACCAAAAATACCATTTCCAGCACTTCAAATCAGCCTTCTTTTTAATACATCACCAGTAATTCAGATCTCTCAGAAAAATATTTTATATATATATATATGGATCTCACCAAGAAGTGATATGAATTTGATAGCATCTTTTTTTAAGCTTTATTTTTAAGGGTTTTTTTTTCTTATTTAGTTAAATGCTCATCATGTAGCAATCTTGCAGAATACAAATGACCTGCTGATTGCAACTAATGAGAAATCAATATTCAGGCCTGGAAGTTCTATGTTCCTTTAATGGCAGACATCCTTTTATACTCAACTGTTTTTATAGCATTTAAAGATCAGTCTCGCTAGCCTCAATTTCATTTAAAGTACTGTGGAAGTATTCTTGAAGTGTTGGTGATTTTTCATGGCTACATTTGTTTTCAATGGTTCTGGTTTTCCCGTCTCTTTCATTCCTGAATTATCTTCTGAAATGAGATGTCCTTTTTTCAAAGTAGAAACCAACGAAAGCAGGGATGGGTTTTTTTCTTTAGTCATGTAATTGCTTTATCATTGTTAATGAAATTTGATGAGATGTTCATAAATGGAAATTGTGATACATTACTGAAATGTTTGTGTAATTTGAACGTTGTATATTTGAAGTTCAAAACACCATTTTTTGTTCATGTTCATGAAGTTAAAAAAAAAATCTTGTATACTTTTCATTTGCAAATGAGAAACTCATCATTAAAGTCATCAATGATTTGTATTTTGACATGAAAAATAAACCCCAATATGTAACTGCCAAATAAACTCATTAGTCTGATAATTACGGTATTTTTTTTGGAAGTTCCATTTTCACAACACACAAAAGGGGACTTCTTGAAAAATCAATTGCAGACTTCAAAGTTGGCCACATCTTTTTAATGCCAGCTTTCTTTTCAGGGAATTACCATCAATATTTAATTTTCAGATTCACATTGACATTTTGTCCACATTATAATTTATTAAAGAGTTTGCTACATGCACCAAAGATGAAACAGACCGACTGAATAATAAACAGAAGTAAAAAAAAAAAATACCGTAGATGTCCTATTTACCACTACTCTGCATTTTAGAACCCAGTTGACCTCATTTCTGCTAAGAAATGTATTGTCAAAAGACTAATTTAATAACATTTTGGACTTTTTTTCAATGAATGTAAAATTTATGTCCGGGGTAGGAGGCGTCTTTCGTATGAAATTTGGACAAATACGGTACTTAGCGATTTGTTGCAGCAAAGTGTAACTTATTTGTAATAAAAATCCAGAACAGGTATGAATTTGTAAATGTATTGAATAAAGATGTGATATATTGACAGGAGTGTACATTTTTTTTATGAATTCCAGTTTCAAGTATGGCACAAAAGTACTGTAGTACGTCACAATTTAGTCAGAATACTGTTTATAGATAGTATGACGTGAACAGGATCGAGTGACTCAGTCCTGTGCGAAAACATAAACCGGTTGCCTCTTGCTAGGCAAGTGAAAATTGTTGGTCATATGGATCGTTTACACTCCGTTTCCCTGCGTCGTGACAGGCTTTTTACGCAGACAAATTGGTTTTCCATTAACACAACGATGAATTACCGGTATACAAAACCGGCATCGGCAACATCTCGGAAACGTGTTAGAACGATCTTGCACAGAAGTTAAACAACAAAGGTGCAGCATATAAGCGTTTACAATGGGTTAAGATGATGATAATAGTATTAAAGTCGATTTGCGCAAATTGCATACATCGTGTACATATATTTGATCGTGTAAGGAAACTAACAAGATTGAACAGATTATTTAGCTGTGTTTAGGCTTTATATATTGCACATGAATTGTATGTTGGATTCAAATCAGTAGTTGGCCTTTGATTTCTTCCGCTTTGTACTTGCGTCACCTCCTGGCAGTTTCGCTTTTCCTTTCTGGACTAGTTCATAAAATCTATATGCATCCACTTCCTCTTGGTGAAGAAGATCTAGAAGCTTGACTTCCCGTCTCTCTCCATCCACAATTAGCCCAGTTTGTAGAAACTTATCCCGACTTTTCATATCGCGCATGCGTACAATCCATCGGGATGGCGCATCATTGTCAATAGCAACAACGTTCACTGGATCAAATTGAACTTCGCTAACACTCCCCCCACAACTTTCCTCTACTAACGCTTTGACTTCCCCATGACTCATGGCGTTGTCTGGCAAATTAAAGCAAACACAGAGCGGATCGGAGGGAGGGATCTCTTTCCGCATGCGCACTGTTGTCAGTCTCCTTTTCTTCCATTTGCTGTAGTTTGATTTTTCCTTCACTTCTTCCAATAACGACTTTTTGGTCTCTTTCCCTCCTTTGGCTTTACTGTAATCGGTATTATCTTCTGCTACGTCACATCTAAAAAACAATAAACTCGAGATTATTTTCTATACATAAAATATCGTACATCAGTGCTAAACTTTTGTTATATTCAGAACTGAGCTAAATATCCACCAACCTTGATTTGTCTTGTTGAATATCAGGAAGGCGTTGATAACCTGTTAAAAACTCGTCATCTTTTCTCCTTGGAGTAATGTTTGCCGTTCCAGTTGAAGCATATGATTCGTAATTGTCGAATTTTTCGTAAAATGCGTCCCTTTCTTTAAGATATTTCTGATATTCTTGGTTGTTTGGGAACAAATGCACCAACTTTGCTGCCATACTTTGGCCACCTTCGTTCACTGCATGAAGATTGTCTGTCTTTAATGAAAGATCTTCTAGTCGGAAGTCTTTGTCTTCTAAATTCTCTACATCTTCCGTAACGGCTTCATTGTCCCATGCTTTCGTGTGCGTTGGGTCACTTGGTGGTTTGTGTCGATGAAGCACATTTCTTTTCTCTTCTTCTTTCATCTCCTTTGGTTTTCGGAATCCCAACGAACAAAGTTTCTGATACAAATCTTTGTTTATCCTTGCCTTGAATAAACTCGGAAGCGAAACGGTTCTTTTCATGTTGTTTTCGCCTCTATTTGTGTTTGCATCCATTTTACCATACAATCTCTCCTTTTCTAAAAACATGTCTGCATCTTCAGCCATTTCTTTGCCTGTTTCCATGTTATCTCCCTGCATTTGATGATTAGGATATTCTCCTACTGACTTTCTTAAAGTAATAGCCCTTTGTTCGCTATAGGTTTGTAGGTTTTGTTGACTGTGTAAAGTATCTGGTTGGGCATAAATGTTGGACCACTGTCCTTTTTCAATGTAAGACGATTTTGCATACCCCTGGTTCTTTTGTGGGAACATATTTTCTTTTTCGTATATGTTTGGAAATTGTAGTCGGTTTTCAAAATGGCTCGTATATTCATTCCGGACACTTTGCGGAATTTCAGTATTGATTTGCCATCGCAGAAGTCTTGACACGGGGTCAAAGGTCAAGGCTCCCTTAAAGCTTGATATTCTTAAAACCTCTGAAAGAGATTCTGACATATCAGAATCTTTAAGTCGTCTATCCTGTTTTAATAATTTTATTACGTCATCTGCATCGTCTTCGTTGCAATTTTCCAGAGTCATGCAGGCTTCCGTCATGTTATAGTCTCTAAGCGGATACGGAACTGACGTCACCGGATATGTGTGACGTGGGGTCTTCTTCGGCAGACGACCGTCAACAGCAAGAATGATCAAAGCTTGACTGGAAGTTGGCATTCTGTAAAATATAATCCAAATATGTTGTAAAATATATTGTAATTCTACCTCTGTTAAATTCTATTGATTAACGAGTGAATTCAAAATTAATACATATACATGTACATGTACATATGTATAGTTTTGATATATTTTTTGATAGATTGTGATATGTTTGTGCGTTATTGTATCACATTTTTCACCAATCAAACAAAACCATGCCTGCACCTTAAATAACATATCATTTCTTGCTTGCATGTCTAACTTTCTATGAAAGAGATTTTTTTTTAAAGTTTTGCAAAGGTTCATTATGACATTTAATAACAAAAACAAATCCATAAAAGTTCTTGTACTTTCATTTACGAGTCACCCACAGTTTATGTAAACTCCCAAGTCTTCCTAGCCCAATATGTCGCATTGATTTATTAGTTTATGTGTATTTGTTCGTCAACGTACTTCAACTTGAAAGACAGAGCAAGTGTTTGTTTTTTTCACACTGAAAGTTAAATCTATATATTTTCTTGACGATATCAGAGTAATACAATGGTCGGTTTATATTTGCTCGAACTTTTAAAAAAATGTCGCACTGCACTTCAGTGCAGCTAAAAGGTGAAATGAGTACATGATACATATAGTGTATAGAAATAAGGGCGTTGTTCTTTATTATTTTTTAAATAACTCTCTCTCTCTCTCTCTCTCTCTCTCTGTTGAAACAAAATTACTTCTTGTGCAATTGTACATTAAACCTAGTAGATAAATCATGGAGGTGTGAAGAATATGAATATTAACTTTTATGCAGGTGATGGTTATTATACCGGTATTCAAAACTTCATTTATTTCTATCTGATAAAATAAACGGCAGAAATTACACGTAAATGCGTAAATCTAAAAATAACAGGACAAAACGGCAAAAACAATTTTTAGACCCTAGCTGTTTTCGAATAAAATAGCCCTGTAAACAAGTTTCCTTTGATATTGTACTTTCCCCACTCAATCGCTGTGCAATGAATTAATGCACTTTCCGATTATGAAATCAGTCTCTTCAAATGATGAAAGCAAAGAGAGCCGGAGGACAGAAATTAATTTCAGATTTGTGCGCTGTGACGTCAAAAAGAGTTAAATTTAATCGCAATCACCACAGAACATTTACAGTGTTGACAATTATAGCTCTTGAGGACGACTTGGAAAAACAGGCGGGGTCGTTCTATAATTGGTGTTGTAAATTTAAAAATTTTCCGTGAACATTTTGTTATCGCTTAAAACACCTTATATATCGGAAGAGAGCAATAGATACTGTTGCAGCTTTTCATCCTCCTTCAATTTGTAATTCATTATCAAGTTGTTTGGGATTTTTGTTTTTGTATCAGTGCAATTCTATATAAATTAATTGATCGTGCTTTGATCAATGATAAAAATGTACTGATTAATTGATATTATATTTTACTGATTAATTTAGCAAATCACGGTATTTACTAAAAGTATAACGTTCTGTTTGATAATTAATCCCATGGATTAAGGGTTCCAGCGATTGTACAACATGTATATATGTAAAGTCAAAATATAAGTTAACAGACTATTGCTGTGAGAATTAATGAATGTGCTATATAGTTCTAAATCGATTATCTATTTACGATGTTCATAAACAATCTTTCGTTGCATGATTTTCTAAAGATGAATTATACATGAAAATGTTACAAATTTCCATTGTGCGAGATAACGAAAGTATTGTATTAAAATATTGCACGAGGCAGAGAATCGATGGAAAAATAAAAATTGAAAAAAATATAATTTTTTCACATGAACTGTCTTAATTGCAGTTACTCACAACATATCGAGATTGATTCACAAATTATTAAATGCATATACAGATATCAAAGACTTATGTAGCACTGTATACTGTAAATGAAACGAAGATCGCAAAATAATATAGATTGGCACTTTTTTCTTACCTTTTTCACATGCTATACATTTGCTACATGTAGCTCATTTAAATTCGTCAATTACACAAATGAACCCCGCACTAATTAAACAACATACACATGTACGCGTCCGAGTCGTCCAAAATTGAATGTTTATGCGCACAGGGTAGTCTCGCCACTTGACATGCTAAGTTTCATAAAAGTCCGTTTAGACAATGATATATAAACAGGTTGGGCCGGTGTATGTGGAGGACACTTCAATTGTTTTTATCGGACAGAACCAAATGTAAACACTAGGCTTAGATTACAAGGGCTAGCACGCCGCGGTGTATAGTATAATAATGTTCATTATAATTTACGGTCATGTAGATATCCCGGTATGTACATGTAATGAGAAATTTACCTTTTAACACTTTAAAGTTTTTAATAAGCTTTCGTTTACGCGCATAATAAATCAAATTGTTACGTGTATGTATAATAGATTTTTTGGTAAATTTCTCGCCAAGATGAATACATGTAATATATTCCAAACTTTATTGTTACTCTATCTTCTTCAGCAATCTTTGGATTTTAGTTAGATAAGATTTATAGGTTTTTAAATTTCAAAGTTATTAAATTTTAGGAAGCTTACGTTTAAAGATGTTTCTAATTTTAAGCGCTCGATAAATACATTTTTCCCTCTTCTTAAATAAATTCAAACTCAAATACATAAAGACACTTACATATATTTTCAACTATTTTTTGTAAGTATAATAATTACCTTTTCAATTAGAACCACCAACAAATTTTCTCCTCTAAAATCCAATTTTGACACTCGCCAATGAAACTCCACTAAACAAATGGCCGTTGTGCTACCATCTAACTGGAGTCAACGGAAAACCTTTAATCATCATCAATGATGCAAAACCGTCCCATTACAACCGAGAGGAAACTCGCTGAATGGCGTTTTTGTCGTCTGCCATGGACTCTGACGACAGTAGAGAAAAACAGGGACGTGAATTATTAATTTTGGATCACGAAAGCAAACGAATCAGAATGCGAGAGAATCCATTACAGTTTCATCAACCGAAAAACCCCCTCTGCGCCACCATTCATCTTTAACGGCTGTGTATGGGGCAGATAAGATTTGTGACTTATTTATTTATGCATAGAGCTGTCAACAAAAACAATAAATGAAAATATATCAAACTTCCTAGAAAAAGCCAACATAACTGGCGTGTGGAACATCTTTAAATTTAAAAAAAGTGTTTATTACATATGTTTATATGCATTAGATAGTATGAAAAGGGATATGTTTTTGTTTCTGATTTTCCCTTCAAAATTCACAAAACCGACGGAGTATCAGATATCAGCGTTTGTACACTGTTATTATGTCCTAATAAAATCGTCCGACTTAGAGCAAGTTTATTCTAAAGTGTCGAGGACAGGTACTAATAATCAAATAAAAGGTATATAAAAATTAATTTTTAAATATACGAGGTGGACCGTCATACTCACATTCGAATTACATGTTCATGTAAACTCTTACATCAAACATGAGCCCTGTCTACTAATGTACTAATACCAACACAAGACGAAATTCTTAGACATCTATATGAAGATAACTCTACTGTTCTATACAGTGTCGAAATGGTAACAAACTTCTTACTCGTTTTAATTGTGAGAGAGAGAGAGAGAGAGAGAGAGAGAGAGAGAGAGAGAGAGAGAGAGAGAGAGAGAGAACATCGTGGATGTGACGTCACAATACTTTCAAAGTCTATTGTGACGTCATCGCTACTCCGTCTATTGGATACATGTACACATGCATTCCCAATGCGTCTCTTGAGTTTGTAGTACTTAGTCTGATATAATTTTGATAAGCTACAGGTTTAAAAAGATGACAACTAACGACGAGGAAATTCAGATAAAACAGAGACAGATCAGCATCCGAGGTATCGCTCCATTAGAGTGCGTGAATAACATCAAGAACAACTTCAACAAACATCTTCACTTCACGCTGGTCAAAGATCGCCAGAATGCGACGATGCGGGATTACTTCTTTGCCCTTGCTCACACTGTCAAGGACCAAGTGTGCGGGCGATGGATCCGCACCCACCAACACTACCATAAAACGGACTCCAAGAAAATCTACTACCTGTCAATGGAGTTCTACATGGGTAGGGCCTTGACCAATACAATGGTGAACATAGGGATAAACAGTGACTGTGAAGAGGCCATGTACCAGCTTGGGCTGGATATGGAAGAGTTAGAAAGCATGGAGGAGGACGCGGGGTTGGGCAACGGAGGGCTGGGGCGACTAGCAGCGTGCTTTCTGGATTCCATGGCCACTCTGGGTATGCCGGCGTATGGTTATGGTATAAGGTACGACTACGGGATTTTTGAACAGAGAGTCCGCGGAGGTTGGCAGGTGGAAGAACCGGACGAATGGCTGCGCTATGGAAACCCCTGGGAACAGCCTCGTCCCGAGTACGTTTTACATGTCCAATTTTACGGGAGAATTGAACAAAATGATAACGGCGTTAAGTGGGTGGACTATCAGACCGTCTGTGCTTTGCCTTATGATACTCCGATACCGGGATATGGTAACAACACCATCAACATCATGAGGCTGTGGTCGGCAAAAGCCCCAAATAGCTTCAACCTGAAATTCTTTAACAACGGTTCCTATCTCCAGGCTGTACACGACAGATACCTGGCGGAAAACATCACACGAGTTTTGTATCCCAACGATTCTATGTTTGAGGGCCGTGAGTTGAGGCTAAAACAAGAGTATTTCTTGGTATCAGCATCTCTCCAGGACATCATCAGAAGATACAAAGGCGGGAAGAACTTTGATTATCAGAGAGTGTCTTTTGCCGCCTTTTCTGATAAGGCTGCGATTCAGTTGAATGACACTCACCCTGCACTAGCAATACCAGAGATGATGAGGATCCTAGTGGATGATGAAGGGCTTGTTTGGGAAGAGGCATGGAAGATAGTGATTGATACTTGTGCCTATACCAATCACACTGTTCTTCCAGAGGCTCTTGAGAGGTGGCCGGTTTCATTGTTGGAGAAGCTTCTTCCTAGGCATCTTCAAATCATTTTTATGATCAATCATATCTTCTTGAACGACGTGGAAAAGAAATGGCCTGGAGACATGGATCGAAAAAGAAGGATGTCCATGGTTGAAGAGGGTAATGAAAAATCCATCAACATGGCCCATCTGTGCATTGTAGGATCTCACGCTGTGAACGGTGTAGCAAAAATACATTCGGAAATACTAAAGACCAGCATCTTCAAAGATTTCTACGAGATGTATCCCGAAAGATTCCAAAACAAGACTAATGGAATTACCCCGCGTCGATGGCTGTTGATGTGTAATCCAAGTTTAGCAGCTCTTATAACAGAGACGATTCAGGGACATTGGGTCACACACCTTGATTTTCTAAGAAACCTTGAACCTTTAACGTCGGACGAAGCCTTTCTAAGAAGCTTGATCCGAGTCAAACAGGAGAACAAACAAAAATTGGCCTGCTGTATCGAAAAGGAATTCAAGGTTTCCGTCAACCCCGCTTCCATGTTTGACGTGCAAGTCAAGCGAATTCACGAATACAAACGACAACTGTTGAACTGTCTCCATATCATTACTATGTACAATGAGATCAAGAAGAACAACCCGAACAACTTCGTTCCTCGTACCGCGATGATAGGAGGAAAGGCCGCCCCTGGTTATTACATGGCTAAGCTCATCATCAAGCTGGTCAACAGCATTGCAAATGTCGTCAACAACGATCCTGACGTTGGGAATAAATTGAAGGTTGTCTTCCTGGAGAACTACAGAGTAAGCCTGGCCGAGAAGATCGTTCCAGCAGCTGATCTGAGCGAGCAAATCTCACTGGCCGGAACTGAGGCGTCCGGAACCGGAAATATGAAGTTCATGTTGAACGGAGCTCTTACTATTGGGACACTAGATGGTGCTAACGTAGAAATGCTGGAAGAGGTTGGTGAGGACAATTTCTTCCTGTTTGGAATGACCGTTGAGGAGGTGGAGAAACTCTGGCAAGACGGCTACTACCCCAGGAAGTTTTATGAGGAAAATGCCAACCTGAGGGAAGCCATCGACCAAATTAATAGCGGCTTCTTTTCACCGGAGGATCCTACGCTATTCCGTGATATTTTTAACACCTTGATGCACAATGACAGGTTAGTAAATTCTTGAATACTTAGTTCGTTAAAATACATTGCACATCTCCCTCTCTAAAAAAAATGTTTGCTATTAATTTTGGCAGTAGCAGAAACAGATGTATGTGTGATGATTTCTAACTTCAGCTAAAAATTTGTAAGCGTTTAAAATGTTCTTATAAAACTGAATGTAATCGCAACCACTTAGCATGGCAATATGGCAACTGGAAGTTGGTACGAGAATTATTTGAAGGCGAGCAATTCGAGTGAAATCATGGTCTTAGTGTCCTTTACAAAAATTTTGATTATTGATAATCAAAATTTTTTCAGGTACAAATTTTGATTATCAATAATCTAATTTTTTGTAAATGACAATAGGTGTGCATTCAATTTTCAACACCTGTACTCAATTTCAGATACTGTTTGTTGAAAGATTACAGTTCGTACATAGAATGTCAGCGCCGGGTGAGTGAGCTGTACCAGAATCCCATGGAATGGGCGCGTATGTGTCTGCGCAATATTGCAGCTTCCGGCAAATTCTCCAGCGACCGTACCATAACGGAATACGCAACAGAAATCTGGGGAGTGGGTCCATCGGGGGTCAAACTTTTGGCACCCCACGAGGAATCACATGAACCAAAGGCCTGATTTTTTTTTCTTAAGAAACACAAATCTGACTCTTTGAAAAGCATTCTCATTTGCTCTTTCATTTGTAACATAATTTTTAGAAATAAAATTAAGCATGCTGAAACTTTTATATAGCAAATTTATCTATTGTTTTCAAACATCAACGTAATGTACAGAAAGCAGTTTCAACATAGTACACAATGCAACACAAAAGGAAAATGAAATGCAAGGTTAAATGAATTACATTTTAAAATGTCTGTCTAATCAACATCTTGTGAAATCACCAAAGATTCTGTTAATGTAATGATACACACATAGAGCAAACGCTAATCAACTGTACATAGAATTCAACAGGTGTAGAGGAAAATGAGATTTCTTTTGACCCTCACCCCTTCCAGAAAAATATGACAGCTCATAAAGTACTAATATTTCAACAACAAAAACCCCAAAAAATTATTGTTCACAAGTTTGACAGAATTATAGTTGAATTAAAACACCTTTAAAAAATGACCTCATTTACAATTTATTCTAGGAATTGTATCAAAAAATGTTATTTACATCTCATTAGCGACAATTAACTTTTAGTCAATATACACAGCAAATTAATGAGTTCTAGATTAACAATATTTGTCAAATGTTTAAGATCTCAAGTTCTTAAAAAAATATACTATAGTACAGAAAGGGAAAAAAAAAATATTTAAAACGTTACAATCTTTCGAAGTGAGAGTGCACATGAAAAATGGCACGCATTTCAACAACGCCGTTAAAAAAAAATTCTGAGACTAAAAAGATTAGGTCCCTAACATAAGCAAAAAATATCAGATAAATATTTAATATTAAGGTGAAAAAATTGTGGAGAAAACAATGGTTATTACACATTAACACAAATAATATCACAAATATCTATGTTTGATAAAAATTGTGTTGGTCACTTCTAAATTGATATAAACTGAGATACTAATTACACATTAACTATAAATCTATATCACACTTCCGTATACTGTAAAGCATATTACATTTAGCTGTGTATTCTATTTGGCGTTTTTTGACAGAAAGCGGGTTACCAAACCAAGTACATGGCTAAATGAAAAGGATATAAAAAATTGGTGCATCCTGAAATACACTTATTCAAATCCATGCCAACCTGTTGAAAAATCAATTTCCACCAAATATCAAACATTCTAAATATACTACATTTACAATATTCTCACTGGCTTTATTTTTTTCCAAATTTTCTTTGGGGCATTGCACTTTATAATAGAGACAGACATTTGATATTAACTTTGGAAAGAGTTTCAAAGTGTATGCATGTGTAAACATGACCTATCACTGTTCTTGTGAGAAGCCAAGTACACATGTTCATCATTCATAACCAAAAAAAAAAGAAAAAACAAAAAATAATCTAATAATAATGAAAAAAAAAAAAATCTGCATTGATAATTGCAAACTTTTGCCATCAAAAGACAAATTGTACACAACATTTTAGTGTTGTGTGAATTGAGGGAAAACAGAAAGTTAAACAAACGTGGTTTAAAATCATCACAGTATATATACAAAATATAATTTTAAAAATTTGGAGGAAAAGCATGCACTAAAAATTTTTTATAAAAAAAAATTCATTTGGAATAACATATTTTAAAACTAATAAGAGTCTTGATTCCAACATTATCTACATGAAACTCAACAAAGACCACACCAATCATTGTTCATTTTGCTTGTGAATAAAGAGAAATGGACCATTAAAACTATTAGAGTTGCATTGATTGTGCTGACTTCAGTAAAACTACTAAATATTTTATGAAAAATCAGTTCAATCAAGAGAACTGAAGAAAACAAAAATTAATGAACTTGAATGAACTGAAAAAAACAACAACACAAAAATTGGAGGAAAAAAAACCCCAGCATTCTAACATGTTTGGTTTTAAATTAAACATGTTTGGTTTTAAAGAATATCATTTTCTGCTCCAATAGCTCATTAGAATACCTGGCAATGCCTCCATACACTGTGGTCTATAACACGTCAAATTAACATAAAACAATGTACAATGTATATCATTGGCAACAGTTACGCATGGACACAAATGTAAACATACAGTTATACCTGAATTATGACAGTGATATTTTTATCGTTATACAGATGAAATCATTAACATATGAATGCCATTTTCAAAATGCAAAACTTAATATAGTATTACATACAAATGAATTTATCTTTATATCCCTTTTTTACCTTTTTACACATTCTTACTTTTTTCTGATTTATTAAAATAATCAAAACACATGTCTCATTTAAAAACATGGACTTCAGTAGTACCAATTAAGAATAAAAAATGCCAGTGCCATTTTGAAAAAAAAAGAAGTAAAATGTCATTTTATGAATTCCCTGTATCATATAAATTTGTACAAATCCTGAGTACAAAATACTTCTCCTGGTAAATACAGATAACAAATACATGATATCAAGTTACTGATCGTAGCTAGTAGGCTTTTTTGTTTTTCGGGAAAATAATGGTCGGACATAGTATATTGATGAACACAGTCTAGATGAAGAAAGAGGATCCTCAAATAAATCAAAATAAATAAAGATTCCACACAGTTCTGTATCACTAATCGTCACTGGCATCAATGTTGTTCAAACATGGTCTTTATGTCTGCCAATGCCTTGACTATGGAATCTACCATCTTTGATGAACTCTGAAATACACAAATTCAGTCCATTTTATACTAGGATAATTTCAGAGATTATTTCTATTTCATTCATCAGGTGTCAAAAATTTGATTTGACAAAGTTCAAATCTGCATTACCTGTACCAGTAAACAATACTGTATCAAATGCAACATCTGTAGCATTTCCTTTCAATACTGTGGAATCATTAGATTTTGTGGTGGCTCAATTTTCGTGGAATTCGTGGGTACCTCTCATCCACGAATTAACACCCTCCACGAATTAATAAATAAGGGTAATAATGTCATATTTCTTTTATAGGTTTAAGCGAATACACGAAAATACGTTCCCACGAATCTGTAAAATTTAGGCAATCCACAAAAATTCGCCCCCACAAAAATTAATGATTCCACAGTAAGCGAATTTCTTTGCTTTTCGTAAATCAGTGATAAACTGGGAAAAAACTCTTTATATCCAGTTTTGCTATCAAAAAATAAGCAACACTATATACTTTGAGCTGAGATTTAACTAAGATTTGTCTGGACTGAGAGGAGGATGATACGACAAACAATTCAGGATTCTTGAAAAGAAATAAAAAATTTCTTGATTTCAATTGGAGAAAACTATGTTCTAATTCAGAAAAAATTGCTACTTTTTGGAAGGGGAAACCATCTAACACATTGGCTGTATTTCTGCCTTTGAAAATCCCCGAAAATATCTATTTTTACTGAATTTGGCTTTAGTATACCGTATTACCATATATAATGTAGTTTACATCCAGTTTGGTCACATAGAACAAGTGATACTCTATATTGAGTACATTCATCCCCCCCCCCTTCAATATATGCAAGCTTAAGGTCAAGGTAACTTACAGTGGTTGGGCAGGAGTTTTTACAGGAGACATGGAAGAACACGCAGTCCTCTCCGGCGATGATGTAGGACACTCCGTAACCGTCGTCCGCTACTGGTCCAAACCCACCCCCTGCTGATATGTGCTCAGGGTGCTTGGCCAAATCTAACTTGTTGGTCTGTTGGTGAGGAGTCTGTAAAATAAAGAAAATTATGAAACATTTCAAACTTAATCATTTGTTTCTAATACATGTATAATGTTCATCTTCTTTGAAAAAATTGGCTTCTTTGCAAATAGGTTTGCCGTTAGACCCTTAAAAATACTAATATATTTTCTATGCTTTCAGTAAAAGTTCTACAAATGTGTCAATTAAAGAACAGACATGCAAAAATTCCAATACACGTAAAATGTTCTGACACAAGACTACACATTTTTTTCTATCTGTGCACTTTCCAATACCTGACTGGTTGAGAGTCTCCATGGCTCACTGAGGACTTCGGATAAGAATGGCGAGTCGACTTCGAGATACTTGGACACCACGTATAGACAGAAGAGATGGCGGTCGATGCCTTTCCCGGTCATAGCGTTGCGGCAGTTTACTTGATGGACTTCAGCAGCTTTCTTCATCAGAGCAATGCACTCTTCTCTCTGTTGATTATTAAGGCATTCATAGTTTTATTTCTAAATTGTCTAGTACATGTATCTAAAATGTGGGGGGTTTTTTTTTGGATTGAAAAAAAAAAAAATGCACCATGTACTTGCAAGTTCTATAAATTCTAAAGAAATTTTTTTGTTTATTTGAAAAAGCATCATGTACTTGCAAGTTCTATAAATTCTTAAGAATTTATTTTTGTTTATTTGAAAACAAAATATATAATTAATATTTCTAAATATACTTAATAAGATACTAATTGATATAAATGCATTGAATTGGCTGTAATACACAGTCATGTAACTTTTAAAAAGATGCTAGAATGGAGTCAATACTTTGATTCGGCATACCTTTTTCTGTGGATCATCCATGGCCTTGACAAAGTCACATGAGTCAGGGGTACAGGACCGGACTGTCTCTGTTCTACCTTCTCTAAACAGACGCGTCATGGAGGATTCGTATGTCAGGCAGAACTTCTTGTGCATCTGCAGAGGTTAAATCAAATATAAGGTACGTGTACTTAACCCAATGCCAATTAATGCTCAAAATCTTAACATCACCCTTGTTTATGTTATTTAAGGTATCTTAAAGATTCTTCCTCTGGTTTATTTTTACCTTTGTAAGAAAGCCATGCACCCCCCCCCCCCCAGAAAGAAAAAATCCCCACTGAACAAAGCATTCTCTTTTATTACAGTAACAAAGTCTGTGTAACTGCTCTATATATATTGTAGATAACATATGAACACCTACCCTTAAGTAGGCCATTATACTTGTGTTTTAAAGTTTGTAATTTTTCTAGCAATAAACACGTACCCTGTAGTAGGCTAGCTGTAGGGCCAGCTGTATGTAGGCGTCGGGACTGACGCGGCAGACCTTCATGAAGCCCTTGCCGTACTGATTGTGGACCAGGAGCTGCAGGTCTACGTCTGCTATCAGCTGCTTGGCCGCCTCCAGGCTGTTCTCTATCACCTGTAGACACTGAAAGAAAGCCAATATACCATTAATTTCACAGCTCAACTAAAGTAAAAAAGAAATTGAATCCTTATCATCATTGTTCTTCAAATATGCGACATACTGTAAATTTCTTATTTTACGTGAGTAATTAATACCGTGATTCCGCTCTTTTGTATCAAATCACGAGAAAATAATTTTTTGTAGTTCAAAACTGCGTGAAAAATAAAAGCAAGATTTTAGATTCGCTAGGGCTGCTTCTCGCCATTTTATTCAATTAGGAATCAACAGTATTGTTTCATTTCCCTTGAAGTAGCTGATAATTAAGTATGATTAATCTTTTCTATCTTCCTTCCCTACATTTCAATATTGAAATCTCCAGTGTCATGTTATGTCAACATGATTTAACTACAAATTCTTTCACCCTCAGCAACATGTGTAGCGATCCAAACACTTACAGGTTTAGGTAGATCCCACTCCAGCCTGATGGGGTTGGGTGGAGGAGTAGTTATCTCCCCTTTGCAGAATCCCTCCTTTGTGTATCTACAATGTAAAACATTCAGCATTCTAAATATGCAATTGGTGTTGCATAAAAAAAGGCAGCATTTATACAGAAAGTAACAGTAAATTCCTTTCATTGTGTTTAGAATGTGAATAAAGTTTCAAAAATTAATAAAAACTGAATATATTAAATCTTTAAATGAAAAAAATTTCACTTTAACCTTAAGTTTAAAGATAAACTAAATGCATCTTTTCAGGGTTTTTTTCATTTTCATAACAACTTGAATGCAAACTACTTTCGCTCTATACAAGGAAACTATAACATATATGAAAACGATAACAAGATTTAGGAAAACATTATTGAACAGGTGTGATATATGAAAACCCGATGTTTTGAGCGCCAGATAATTGTGAAGCTGATTAATGGAAAACTTCATTAGAGCTTCAAGGTGCGAAGTAAATGGTAGCTACTTTATACATAATCTGTACAAGTCATAATAATTCTCTAGATAATTTATAACTACAGTCTTACAACCCACAGTTCCCTAAGATCATGCATGCAGAACCTAATTCTATGTACTGTTAGACTTGAATATATCTTTTGACAGAAATCATACTACATGTATTTATTTTCATGATTGCACCATCATTTAAAATAACTTTGAAAAAAAATTTAAATTATTATATGCCTTGCATATTTTAGGAATTCTGAGTGAAAAACGTAATTTAATGAATGCTCTTGCTGATGTTGTCAAAAAACATGACTGTCACTGTATTAGAAGGACTCATTACAAAACACAATTCATATAATCATATTGAGTCAGGAAAGTTTGGTTAATACTGGTTTATGCACCTTTAAGCTCATTTTCCATTTCTGGTTCAATAGGCAAAAAAAAAAATATAATAAAATTAACCCACCATATGTACATGAAAAAGCTCAGGACTTGAATTACCATAAAAAAAAAATTCTTGATCCATACCCACCTTCTTGCAGACCTAGCTGACACCTATGCTATGATAGTGAGGCTTTAACAGAAGAGAGAGGGGTGGGGTCAAAAGACATTACCCAATGGTACGATCATCTGCCGTGGCCACCTCCCACAAATGTCCCATTATGGGTGCGTCCGCCCTGTTCACATATGACGATGATGATTATAACAAGTGTACAGAAAAAAAACTCCAAGTACTGCATGCATTGCAGATGATGGGCTTTCATTCATTAAGCAAGCCCACCATTGCTAGTGTAATGAAACTGACACAATACAAAAGAATAGGACATATACCTTTTATCATAACTACATGCATTTGAAAATTTATTGACTGAGAAATCGTTCCTTTTTTTTTCTCCAATTTTGGATGTTTAGGTTTCAATGCATACATGTAAGTATTGTTTAGAAATATGGCCCGTTCCATTGCATACTGACAGCCGAGGGTCGTGATTTTGTGTTGGAGAGATGAAACAAGGAGATGTTAGTGTTAGCCATACAACAGAGGGAATACTGAATCACATGCTAATAATAAAACCATGGCAGATGGCATTCTGATGCATCAAAATTTCAACAAAAAGAGCTTCATTACAGATAACTAGCTCTCGTTAAGGCTTTATTTTATAGTAAATACACTCATATGTCAAAATGCCATCCTATGTTAAAGTAGGCAAACAAAATATTTACTAAATACAAGAAGCAAACTAATACGATACCCACAATACAAAAAATAATATTACTATAAGTAAAAGGGAGATAAGAATATTTCTGTAACCTGATAGAAAATAATATTTGCACTTTTTTTATGTGTCTGTGTAAAAAGTATCAGCTAGTGCTTTTCATAAATAATTTAAAAAAAAAAAATCATAAATTATCATTATATTCATTTATATAACATTGCCAAAAAAATCTAAAAGTTTTTATTAATGTTTTTTTTAAAGAAATTTGATTTCAGGACAAATTAATTATATTATATAAGATTATATTACAGAAATATACTTTGTCAAAAACTGAAAAAATTGTTAATTGTTATTAGAACATAACAAGGAGACCGCATATGAGCCCAGCAGTAGCAGCTGACAAGGCCGTACGATACACGATTCCTGGCCATACCCTTGTACGAAAAAGTCCTCGAACATGCTGTACTCCCAAAGATGGGCCATGATAGGGGCATCAGCCCTGTGTATACAAACACATTAACCATTGGATCAAAATCATCCATCATTTATTCAATATTCAAATTACTCTTAGCAGATTGATCTGAGAATTATTTTTTATATATATACATGTACTTCTTCTTCTCTTTTTCTAACTTTTCTAAAATGAAAGATATTAGTATGAAATGTAGGAAAGTTGTTAATTTTTGTAATTAGTTCAAAAACATTAATCTAGGTATGTAGAATAAAATCAATATATGTATTACTTTTATTTTTGATTTTTTTAAATTTTTTTTTTGAAAATCAGTTTGTTGTAACATGCCTTTTCTTAAGTTTAATTTAATGTATCATTTTTTTTTAAACAAACTATTTTTTGTTGATTTAATTTTTGAACTAAAATTTAATTCAAGGAAACATAAAAAAAAAACCTTAGTATATACACCATTATCAATAAAACCAATTCATACCTTGAAGTTACATCTACGGTAATTATTTTAATCAAAATCTCATTTTTTTTCTTAAGATCTGAACAACTCAACTGCACATGCAAATTAAAAAAGAATTCAAATGCATTTAGAAATTATTAAATTTCATCAAAATATAAAATGTTTTAAAAACTGTCATCCTCATGCAGTCAAAATGTATAATAAAACATTTGAACATTTTTTTTTTGTATACTTTGTTTATAAACTCTATTTTCTGTAATTTTCTGCTGCATTGATTTGCATATTACTGTATTTTGAATATTTATATTTTAATTTGATAAACAAAAACTGGAAACTAATTATATTTTAAATGGTCAGTTTTCTAAATTGAATTTATTCACTTGATACATTTAATGGAAATTAATCTAAGTTCAATTTAATAAAATGTATACACAATATATACTTAATTAGCTTACAAGTTCACTGTGAAACTCAAAGATATATTTTTTAGGCCAAGTTTTTTCATGGGCATATAACTTTTTATGCATCACACAGATTATTAGATAAATATCAGAAATTAACAGTGTCAGAAAGCAGAAATCAATATAGTCTTGTCAAACACACAAAGGTTCACAACATGAATTAATGTAACAAAAAATAAATAGTATGAAAACATTTTTTATATCATTCAAAATAGGTTAATTTAACTTTTTACTCAAGTTGCAAAGATAAAAGACCAATAAACTAATGGGATTATAATACCCCCACCTTAAATCATATACTTCTCTAAATTGATAGAGCAAATATTGCCTGTCAATACTGTATAGCTTTGATACATGTTGGAACTATGACATTGAACAAAAAAGAGAAGAAAGATTTCCAAAAGCATCTCTTTAAAGCATCAAAAACCACTTCGTTATTTGCCTTTGATTTGCAAGTTTTTAAGTACAGCTATTTGTAAGAACCAGGCAGAAACATAGATGACTGATTCATGATAGTTAATTTGTTTGTAAAAATTGGTACAAACACATTAAAAAACATCTATATGAATATTTTTTCTTAAATATAATTTGATTCTGTGCACTGGTTTAAAAAAAAATGAACTCAACAAACACCATACTTGCTGATTCAGTCTACAGTCTCTATTGTATAGTGGTTACACATTTAAGGTTTGTTTCTAAAAATCCTACATTTTCCAGGTATATGGAAAACAAAACTGTGTTTAATTGATTATGCAGAATTTATATCAACTGAAAATTCCATGGGTTATCCAAACTATGAATAAATATTACGATTAGAAATTATGCAATTTCATCAAAATCTAGTTATCTCCCTTTGTCGCTCTTCAGTGTTGGAGTTGAAAAGGGTACAGTGATGCTCTTCCGTGTGTAGAAGGTCATGGAAGGTGAGGATTATGCAGGAAAGAAAATGTAGTTTTATTTGAAATTAAGTAATATATTGAACAATGTAGTTAATATATTTCATATTAGGGAATATTAGAATCCATGGAAAGTAGTCTTGTATGCAGTTTTTCTTCATTTTTACCTGATAAAAGCAAGTGTACCACATCACCTTATTTCCCAAATGAAAACAGTTTAGTGTACGTGAAAAACTGTAGGAGAAACATTAAAAACCACCTCAAATCATGTAACATAGGAGATATAGCTTCTGAGGGACATTTGATATGTTACCGTGCTGGTGTTTTTTCGCTATTTGGGGACTATACCATCTGTCCATTTCATCGATACTCCCTTGGGATACGATGGAAGAAGAAGTCATCCTGCTCACACCCGAATCACAGTACAACGGCAAAGGCAGAGGTTGGGAGGAGCATTACTTTGTCTATGTCTCGGCACCTTCATACAGTATATGGATATATTGTCCCTATTGGCTCAGGTATATATACGTATTGTATTTGTGTAGTGGAAGTTGCATATATCATGTCAATGAATAGATTTTGCATACATGTTAAAAATGCAGACACATATCAATTTATATAATATTGAGAACAGGATAGATTTCAGAATTAACATAGGCACTAGGCAGGGATCGACATAAATAACAATCTCTGTTATTTATGTCTCTGTCAAAGGCACTAAAACCCATCTTAATCAATGTATAAAATTTTTATTCTATAACATTTTATACATGTAGTAGGTTATATGGAGATAAAAAAAAAATGTTATATTGATTTAAATAGGGAGCACCTATAATTATGTGCGAAATGCCACAATTAATATATCCAGAGACATAAATAACATTTATTATGTTATTTATGTCTCTGAGATATCACTCTTGTATCTTTATTGAATGCGTTTTAAAAAATTCTATTAAATTAACTCACAATAAAGGAACATATTTTAGCTTCTATGTCTTTTATGCATAATTTAAAATACATTTTTAGGCTTGTGCAGTAGATGTAGAAAAAATGTAACCCAGGAAATGAAATGGTGCGAGGTAAGAAATAATTTTTATGTTTTATTTTAAAACAAATAAAACAATGAATTGAATGCTATTAAATAACTTATACATGTATGATATACATGATTGATTATGGGAATAGATGAGCACACACACACACACACACACACACACACACACATAAAAAACTTATTTCTGTATGCTATTTTAAAGTACATAATACCTAGTATATAAAACTCTAAAAATAATTTGGCTGCATTTTTAACAAAATGTATTTAAATTTGCTTAGAATAAAGGCAATGTATTTATCTGTTTGATCATGTCTATAATCAATATGATTATGATATTGACTTTATCGGAATCGCACGTCATACACAAATTAAACTAAAAACAATCGGGATCGGCATTTATAAAATAAAGAATTTATATCGCTGCATGGCCAAGTTAGAGTTCAAATGCATTTGTGTCTCGTTTTAGTGATTATTTTGGAGTAACAAACTATTTTGTCAAGCTAAATTTTAATATATGACATAATTTCAGTGCTGTAAAGATGCATCTTCTGCTCAAATTTGCAAAAATACCTCGGATGACACCCCTGAAGCAACCTTACAGGTAATGTTATCAATTTGTCTCTCACTAGTCTTCAAACAGTTTTATTTTATGCACTAATTTCATGTGCTTATAAAATATGAGGCTAATTGTAATAAAATCCTGATAGTTGTGTGTACAACTTGTCAGAAACTTTCTAAAGTTTGTTTTAATGATGCATAAAAGTACAGTAAATCGATCAACTCTCAAATTTGGACAAAGTCAAATGATTTTGTTTTCAAATGATTTTGTTTTGTTTATACATTTCCATGTCACATGCACATTGTACATATGTTTCTTCTTTAACCTGTTATAAACCTTCTTTTTTTTTAAATTTGAATATTTCTGAATTTATCTCTTTGAAAAGAGATGAATATTGCTTGGGTAATTTGAAAAATATTATAAATTTTTGGAGAATTGATTGGGATGAAAAATTATTTACAGAAATACTGTAATGAGCAAAGAATTGGACCAAACAGTTTTAAAAAAAATTGCATTTTAAAATAAAACCTGTATGAGTTTGATCTTTTACTTATAAACATATATACATTTTCAGCAGTCCAGGAACCTCCAAACAAGGACAGAGAATTATGCTGAACAGTGCCATTCAGAGACAGAGAATTCCACTGAACAGTGCCATTCAGAGACTTTGTCACAGGTATTTGCTTTGATACTTGATTCCCTAAAAATTGTATCCTCCTAGCCGGCACCCAATAGGGATCAGTCTGTGTGTCCGTCCATCCATCTGTCTTTCTGGTATCACTTATCTGGGGCATATTTTCTCTTCCCTTGGCCCAATCTGGCAAATACTTCACAGACAAAGTGCCTTCTGGTAAAGGTTGACTTGTGTAGTGACCTTGAATCAAGTTTTTATATCAACCTTAAGGGACTAGCAGACCTTTATTTGTCAAAATCCTTGTCTTGACTTTGCTCTCTCTCTCTCTCTCTCTCTCTTTCTCTCTCTCTCTCTCTCTCTCTCTGACCCAATGAATCTCAGACTAGACCAGAAGACTGCCAGTAGGAATTGGCTGTGAGGTGAGCATGAATCAAGTTTATTCATTGCCCATAGAGTACTTGTTTAATTAAGGGATGTGCAATTATCTTGACCCAAATTTAGTAGAGGTTAAGGTCAAAGCAGAATCCCCTGTAACACTTTTGTAAAAACAGGGCATCTCAATGATGTCTAGTGGTGTTTCATATGTAAAGTTGTCTTAGATACTGTCCTGTAAAAATTGAAGACTGGACATATATATATGTATATATATATATATAAAGAGGATTTGTAAATTTTGTGATTTTTTAATATGATTTATCCAGTGAGTTGAAATGGTGTTAATACTCACTAGACTTGTCAAGCAAATAAACTATATCAATTTATGCTAAATCACACAATCATCATAATTATAGAAGCTTTATTTTTTTCATATGGCTTAAATACACCTCTCGCAACAACTTGCATATAGAATTTTGTTGTTAAAGATGTGCATGTGATGTGATGATATTTCGGAACTTGTGCTTCTTTATGAAATTAAATTATGTGCAGTATTTATACATTACCACTTACCAGACATTCATTTTGTGTACAATAAATGTCAATTAATGTGGGAGAGTGGGGTATGTGAGCGTGGCCACTTTTTAGCTAGCTTTTATGATCACTTTTAGTCCAGCGTCCATCTGTCTGTTTGTATGTACGTTAACTTTTTACATTTTTGACTTCTTCTCCAGAACCACTATTAAAATTTGTTAAAATGGAGGGCCACTTCATTCAAGGGGAGATAATTAAAAATCATTGAAAATTTGTTGGTATTTTTTAAAAATCTTCTCAAAAACCATTTGGCCAAAAAGGTGAAACTTGTGTGGAAGCATCCTCAGGTAGTGTAGATTCAAATTTGTTCAAATCATGATTTCCAGGGGTAGGGTGGGGCCACAATGGGGATGTTGAATTTTTACGTAGGAATGTAGAAGGAAAATTCTTCTTCTCAGAAACTGATCAGCCAGAAAAGCTATTAATCGTTTGAAAGCATCCTCAGATAGGGTAGATTCAAGTTGGTTCAAATCGTAATCCCTGTGGGTAGGGTGGGGCCACAATAGGGGGGGATGTCAAATTTTTACTTAGGAATATATAGAGAAAAATCTTTAAAAATCATCTTTTATTTTAACACAATTTTTCTAGAAAAGCTCTTACTTTAGTCAGTTCAGATAGTGTAGATTAAAATTTGTCAAAATCATGATTTTCATATAATATGATAAAGGTGGTCTCATAATGGTGATACATCGTCTCGGTGAGCTTTGTAATCTGTGATTACCTATGTTTTAAAATTGTTTTGACTCTGGCTCCTGAACAATTCTTGGGCCTCACATAATCCATAAATAAACAGTTGTTTAAGTCTGATCATCTTTTCGAGAACTGCAATGCTCAATACTAGTATATGATATGACTGTAAATTTTGTTAAAAATAATGTAGTAGTGAGTGGGAATGAAACCTTAGCATAATGTTTCAATAATTTTCAAACATCCCTTGCATATTTATTTTTTTAACGGGGTTTTCCAACGGAAAAATCTGGTTATTAAAATGGTGAAAAATGGCCGGCGGGCGGCTGCCAAAAGGATACCTCATTGTACAGATAACTCTTCCTACAGTTTTCAAGATAGGAAGTTGTTCTTTTGCAGATCAATTGTACATATATCGGAGGTGTGCATATTGCTAGGATTTAGATTTCCGATAATTTATGAAAAAAAATACCAGCTTTTGAACTTAGTCATTTTTGGGCAAAATATTGCATATAGGGTACCCTCATTGTACAGATAACTCCTCCTATAGTTCTCAAGATAGGTAATTGTTCTTTTGCAGATCAATTGAACATATATTAGAGGTGTGCATATTGCTAGGATTTTGATTTCCGATAATTTATGAAAAAAATACCAGCTTTTGAACTTAGTCAGTTTTTGGCAAAATATTGCATATAGGGTACTCCATTTCACTGGATACAGGTTGACTTGGATTATGGATACAGTTCACATAAAAGAAAACCTGGTTTGCTGTCACATTGACAGCTTTTCACTTGTATTTAGTTGTACAGCTTCTAAACCCCAACCTCCCTCAAAATCTTAAAATTCACTTGATGGAAAATTGTTTTTACTAATCATTTCAATTTTTTTTTCACAGACAGGTGAATCGACAACATATACTTTGTCACAAGAATCTAGCTGGAGCACTTCCTTAGAAGGACAAATACACCTCACAGATGGAATAGAAAATCTGAACAACACCTTGATGTCTCTAAGTGGTGGCCAAGTAAGCCCAATAAAGTTTCAGCTGAAAACTCCATTGAGGGAGGTCCAGTCTAGCACAAGAAGATATTTAAAAAGGAAGGCCAAGGAGGTAGTGCATACAGTTCTCAATCATTTGGCTCCAGGACAATCCAGTGATATGTTCCAGTTACTTTATGAAGACAACTGTCATGAGGATACAGAGCAAAGTGATAAAACAGAACTTGAAATCACTGATACAATTCTTCAACTCTATTGTGAAGCTGAAAACAATGCTCTCAAACGTCAACTTCTGTCCCTGCTGTCCTTGCCGAATGCACATAGTAAATCGAAACTTCAGAAACTCATTCCAGGACTTACAAAGTGGGAAATTGATCAAAGTCGAGCACATGCTGCATCTCATGGAGCAGGTTCTTTACCAGGACCTATGGAACCAGGATACCGGCATCGCATGAACAAAGAAAAGCTGGAGCTTGCTTTATCTTTTTTCTTGGATCCAAAATTTCATCAAATTTGTTCATATGGAACAAAAGATTTGCATTGTGACAATGGACAGACTGTCACCATACCCCAAGTAGTGAGAACAACATGCCACTCCTCTCTCCTACAAATGTACAAGTCATACTGCTCTGAAACAGGTTTTGTTCCTTTGTCAGATTCTACTCTCTACAAAATTCTGTCTACATGCTCTGCAAGTAAGAGAACCAACCTAACAGGTCTAGACAACATTGCCACTGATGGTGCTGCAGCTGTAGATGACCTAATAAATATGTGTGACCAATTAAAAGGATTAGGATCTGAAACAAATACAGTTGCCAATCTCACCACTGCCTTAAAATCCCTAAAGATGTACCTCAAGTCAGAATATAAATTTAGCGTGGGACTATCTAGTGGATGCCAAGATCATTGTTTGAAGTTTGCTTTGAGTCACCCAACCAATGTGCTGTTGCAGGAAGAATGTGATCATTCCCATGAAGAAATTTGTGGAAAATGCAACATCCTCAATGAAATAAACACTGCCTTGTTTAATGAAATCCAAAATATCAGAAGTAAGTAATCTTTTTTTGCTCAATTTTTTTAACAATTTTTTAGAATTAGAGCTTAGCTATTTTATATTCGCAACAAAGCACTTCATTTAACATGTATTTTAACCTTCCCATTTTTTGTTCACAGCATCTGACGTAGCAGAAGAGTTAGCATTAACAGCAGAGAAAGCTCTTGAGAAAATATCAGATTGGAAAGCCCACATACTAAGGACTCAGAACCAAGAAGAGGGTAGATATAGTGCATTAGAAGAGCTGCAGCCACACCAACTTCTGATTATTATGGACTGGGCAATGAAGTTCCTTCCTGCACTTTATAGAGAAAAGCAGTCAGATTTTTTTGGACAAAAAGGCATGAGCTGGCATGTTTCTGTTGCTATATTTAGAGCAGAAGATGGATCTTTGAAGGTACCTTTCAAGATATTATTCAGACAATGTCACACATTTTTAATATATCAATGATATAAAGATTGAGAACTCTATATACACATGATATACATAAGACATTGACTAATTGGACGCATTTGAATAAGATGGAATTAGATTGTCTTTTAATTTGATAGAGAGAAAACAATCTGTAGTAGTATACAGCATATTGATTATGCATGTATAGGTATAAAAATGATAAATCCAACTTTGCATTTATAGCACAAGACATTCAATCACATTTTTGGAGCAGTGAGGCAAGATTGGTTTGCTGTTGCATCAGCCATCGAGCACATCCTAAAGAGTATAAGAGTACAAATGCCTGGAATTGAAGAAGTTTTTTTACGAAGTGACAATGCAGGTTGCTATCACTGTGGGTGCCTGTGGCTGAGCATGCATGGAATTAGTGAAAGAACAGGTGAGATTTCAATTGCCTGAAATGATTTTTCTTTATTGTTATACTTGGGTATAAAAGGAAACCATGATATTTTTTGTTGTTTTATTTTAAACAAACATTGGTTTATGATTGCATCATAGATTTTTTTGGCAGAATTTGTGCAAATGATGAAAGTAGTGTTTATAAGGTTTTAATAACTTTTTTTTTCAGGTATCAGCATTGTACGCTATGACTTCAGTGAACCTCAGGCAGGAAAAAGTTATTGCGATGCCAAAATTGCCCATATGCGATCCAAATTAAGGATGTTTGTTTCATCTGGAGAAAATGTAACAACACCATTTGACATGAAGAAGGCAATAATGGATGGAAGTGGTGTAGCAGGATGTCAATGTGCAGTTGTGGAAGTTGACAGGAAAAACCAGACAATGACTAGTCATTGCATCAAGGGAATCACCAACATTAATAATCTTGCCTTTGAAGGAGATGATATCATTGCCTGGCACAGTTTTAGCATTGGTATTGGTATCAAGATAAAAAGAGAAGATGTCTTGAAAAGTGAGCAGCTTGACACAGGACTCATCATACTGTCTGACTTTGAAGAACCATCAAAAAACTATGGTGTGATCTCTCACATAAAAAACTGTTCAGTTACACCAACCAGTATTTTCCACTGTTCTGAATTAGGCTGTAATCAGCAGTTTTCCTCATACCAAATACTTCAAGAGCATATTCTTCTGGATAGACATGTTCAAGAGAAAACATCAACTTATGATGCTCTACGACATCATTGGTCCGAGTTGTGTAATTCCAATTTGTTCATTTCTAAACAGCTGGTGCAAATAGGCAAAGATCACCATACCCTTGTAAAGAATTCATCAGTAGAGAAGCTTCAACAAGGATGGGCACTGAAAAAAACAAGGAAATTTGCACGCTTCTCTTCCAAAGTGAAAGATTTTCTCCATAGAGTTTTTCAAGAGGGCGAAGAATCAGGTAGGAAAGCAATTCCTGTTGAAGTATCTCAACGTATGAAATCTTTACGAAACAGCACTGGAGAGAAGTTTTTCAATCCCGATGAATGGCTGCAGCCTTCTCAGATTAACTCCTTTTTTTCAAGACTTTCTCTGAATGCAAAAGCCAAGGATATCAAGGATGAACCAGAAGAAGATGACCATCTGCGAGAAATACTGCAGTCAATATATGAGGAAGAAGAAAGAGACAGCATTAGAGATGCCATGACCTTAGAACTTGACAGTCCAATATGATTGTTTAAACTTGTACATGTAGAAATATTGGTGCTGTCTTTCAATGATTGTTGGTTTGTTTAGATAATGTCTGTATGTACATCTAACATGCATAGAATCATAAATGATATGTGGCAAAACCTAGGTGTATTTTTATATGTATTCTTTCAGCTTCTGTGGTTGTCATGGCAATAACAGTTGTGATAATGCATAGATATCTAAAAAGTAGATTTCAAAAGAAAGGAAATATACATGTGGGTTATTTTTTTGTATTAATTTTTATCAATTTTAAAGAATTAAAATGAAAAAAAGCTAAACTTTAATTTGCTCACAGTCATAATTACTAGCTAATAGACTCTTTGTGATTTTGAAATATTCCTTGTTGAAACATATTAGCACAGGACTTTACTTTGATTTATATATAGATATACACGTGAAAAGTCATTTCTGCTTCAACTCTTTCTGTAGTCATTATGCTGCCATGGTAACAGAAATTTACAATTTATCTAAATTTTGAATTCTGAGGATTGGCATTCTCAATTCTGTATATTTGAAATTAATGAATGTTTCGTTTAATATCTCAGTTTGATCTTTTAAATATTTGACAAAATTTTATTTTACTCAAATAAGGATTGTGATGATATTTTTTGTTGCTAAGGTAAAAGAGTAATACTAAGATTCCAAATGCTGTAATTCAAGTTTAAGATATGTATTTTCCTTGCTACATGTATATGCTCAAAATTTTTTAAACTTGTGCGGCTAACTGAAATATGCTCCCAAAATGTAAAAATTGAAGTTGTATTTTTTAAGGCAATTTTTTGGATATTTCGTTGCCATAGTAACAGTTTGATAGTTAATAAGTCACCAGTTTTATCTGTATTTTGTCATTTTTAGGATGTGTACTTTCTATCTTATATGCTCTATTTCTTTTTAAACTTGTATTTATTATTAGCAGTATGTCCACAAAATGTAACAATTTTTGGTTTTTTGATGAAAACGATATTTTGGGAAATTTTATTGACATGGTTACCAAATGCTTTTTAAAAACCCATCGGTTTTATCTAAAGTTTTAAATGTTCAAGGTGTGTACTTTCTATTTTAGGTATTAAGATTTCTTTGACAAGTGTTATTTTTCCACAACATCTTTCCAAAATATGATGATAGGTAGTGTATATGTAAAATTTGAATTTTCATGTAGTTTCATCGCCATGGTAACACATTATGTATTTAAAAACCCATGAATTTTATCTTAAAAGTGTTTTGTAAGGGATGTGTACTTTTTATCCTCTGTGCTCAAAATTTTGGCACATGTGGCATTTTTACGTATTATGCCCTTGAAAATGTTTGATTCTGAGGAAAAACCTTAATGACGATTTCTTAAAAAACAACATGTTTTTAACTTATTTTTACCATTTGTTGGAAAGGTAGAATAATATTGTTATTATGATTAACAGTGAATATATTGGGCCATATTTACAGAAACAAAAATAAAATTTGTATAGTTTTGTTTAATTTTTTTTTTTAATTGCCGAAAGTAAGAGATTAATTCAAAATAGTATGTGTTTGGTGTTTGCTGTTCAGGTACATTTACATGGTGCCATGTTACCATGGCAACAAAGGTTGAACAAAAAAGTCATCATCTCCAATGATGTTCTGGTGGTCCATAAAACTTCATATTAAAATTTCATAGAAATCTGAGTTGGTCATGAATCACCCCCTGCCTGGTTCTTACAAATAGCTGTACTTAAAAGTGTACTATTCAGATTTTTTTTAAATCACTCTAGGTCTTATCTTAAGGTGGGGGCATCAAATCAAAAATATTATTTCAAAACAATGATGAGATGAAATTCCTGTCAACTACATTTTATGTACGTCATTTACAATCATTATAAACCAAAAGTTCTTTTTTTTTTTAAATTATGCAATATCTGCCTTTTTGGAAAAAAAATTGAACAAAGCACTATGTAGCATAAATTGTTTACTGAACAAAAAGTTCACCTCACATACATGAATATCTATTAGTTCCATTCATTAATCAAATAATTACACATTCTTAAAGATGAGAAAGTCTGTATCATATATAATATTAAATTTTTGATTGCCATTAATCAATTTCAGGGATCAAAATAAATAAGAAATGTATCTATTTTTGTATGACTGTATAAAAAATATACTACCATCGTGCTTTTTATTGAAAGTGCATTTTCATTCTGAATGTTATTTAAAGAAGACACTGTAAGATTCATTCTACCCAGGAATAATTTCATTTAACTTAATTTCCAACATTTCACTTTGCTGCACAATACACAAAAGAATCGGTTTTTTGTACATTAACGGAGCCCATTTTTGGATTTATTTTTAAAAAATCAAAACGTATAAAAATCTTATACCAGTATTTAATACATGTAATATTTAGTACAGAGATTAAATAAAGATTTCTCCATATTCCTTTCATTTGATCCCTGGCATTGATACTTTCAGGTAACATGTTTATGTTCATAAAAGATGAAACCAGAGGCAATACATACATGCATGTTCGTTATTTAAAAATGACATTTTTTTTAAATTATTGAAAATGCTTGAATATTTAACATACATGTATGTATAAAGTAAACATTAATCTTGTTTCCATCCCCTCTTAACATACACATGTAAAATTGTTAAATTGCAGAAATTTAGTTTCAAACTTACCATGAGTGTTCCGCGTTGAAGCCAACCTGCCAAAAATAATTCAACAAATTTAAAAAATCACATCTCATACACGAAGTCCGCATGCTCATTTCTGAACATTTTAAACCGACCCCATTATCAAAAGACTCTGAAATTTATAGAACTGAACACCGAATCAATCCCGGTGGAGCCTCACTCACTCTGCCATTGGATGTGACAACAAGTGTGAAGGATTTATCAAACCATCGGTCATATCCTTTCCCATGAAGCATGGCATTTCCAAACTGGCTGAGTTTAGAAGGGTCATTCTAAAAAGACAGCAATGTACATTTCTGTATAATTTCATTCAATTTTTGCTCTTTTTTTCTTACCAATAATAAATGTAATTGCATTCAATACATATATTTTAATTATGAGATAAAATTACAAGAAATGTACATGTAGTACATTAAAAATTAAGTTTTATCCTTTTTTTATACAAAGTTTAGCAGCAACAGTTTATGTACAGTTGATGTGCTAGTGTACTAACTTTGTCATAGTTCTGGGGTTCATCATCAAGGGCCACAAAGAAGGCTGCCTGAAATAAAGAATAAAATCAATTTCAAAGTAGCAAATTGGAAATAATATACTGTGGAATCATTAAATTTCGCGTTGGCTGAATTTTCGTGGAATTCATGGGTACCTCTCATCCACGAAATAACATCCTCCACAAAATGATAAATTAGGGTATTGAAGTCATATTTCCTTTGTAAATATATGAGAATACACGAAATAACATCCCCACAAATCTGTAAAATTTAGACCATCCACGAAAATTGGCCCCCATGAAAATTAATGATTCCAGTAGTACAAATCTATTTCAGAAAAAACCCTATGTACATGTATTAAGCTTGTATGACAAAGTGTGTGCTACTTTTCCAATATTGTCCATGTTGGTTATTGATTTGTGGCAAATAATGAACACATTACTGACATGAATCAATGCACATGGTATATCAAGGTGTATTTCAATATTTATTTTTACCCTTTCTTATAATAATTCTATTTTATCTAAATAATGAAACCCCCAAATTAAGATGGCCGACTGTTCTGACCTTTTCTACAGCATCCAGGGAAGCCTTGTTCTTGCCCTTCCTGAAGTACTCCTCTCTGGCGTGGTACCAGGGAACTCTGTCCCCGGCGGTCAGGGCAGCCAGATGCTCCTCCCCGGGGGCAGGCTCTGAGTCATCGTCTAAGATCTGCTGGATTGTCCTACACAGAGGAGCAGTCATTGAATAACAAATGAATTCTGCTTGTTACATGTACATGTAAATTGATTGGACTTAACAATCTAATCTACCTCATACCATACTTAATTTTTTTGGTCAAATCTCAAGCATTTTTCGTATAGATCAGACATATCTGATCATCCTATTTGTGAATTTAATGAATGCATTTGAAATACACAACAGCACAATTAACCCCAAACCCCAGTCATTACTAAATCAATAGAATTGGTAGCTACTACATGTAATTTCATTTCTGAATATTGGGTTGGCTGATTAGTTGCTCTAATCTATAAATGACTCTTAAAACAAAGTTATTACAGTGTATAAATGACGATGAAGTAAATTTACTTTTCGATTTCCACAGGTTTCAACAGTTGTCCTCTGAAGTAGATGTACACCTTGAAATATCTGCCTTTGTGGTACACCGCAATGTGATTGCTGTCCTTATAGTGTACAAGCTTGTCTACAACACAACACAAGTATTGGTGTAAAAACACGTTATAGGCTACATGTACACATACAATAAACTATATCAAGATTCCCAAGCAGAAGTCACTAGTGGGTATTACTGTAGAATCATTAGAATTTTTGGTGGCTTAATTTTTGTGGTATTCGTGAGTAGCCCTCCCCCACAAATTTTCACCTTAAACAAAAACAAATTTAGAAAGAGTTATCTTTCTTAATGAAACTGAAAACAGAGGCATCCACAAAATTACATCCCCATGAACAATCCACAAAAAATGGCCTCCATGAAATTAAATGATTACAACTACATGTTCTTCATTCAATTTAAAATATTTCATTTATAGGACTTAAAGACTATGTTTCAAAATATACTAAATAAAAGGTGTATATTAATATCTGTATACAGGATTATTTTTGCCCCTTGTAATTTTCGCCCTTTTACAATTGCAAACAGTTTCGCCCCATCTTAAATTTGCCCAGAAAAGTTGTGTGTAAAGAGAGACAATTCATAGAAACATTTGAATTCGCCCAGTCTTAAATTTGCCTGCTGACAGCAAGGGCGAAAGGGACTTAAATTAAACAGGGATGAATATTTCCCTGTATACAGTATATAGAAATAAAGAAAACCATTACCTTTCTCGAGTCCAGGAACACGTGTGGTTTGGAATTGACGTTCATATTGAGCTGAGCACAGTGGTACAGTTTTGTTCAATAAAATCTACAATTCAAACAATCACTGTACAATGTGAGTTAACAAATAAGGCAATCTCAATTTTAAGGCAGTCCACCACGAAGCTCACTTATACATTGCAAATTATAAATGAGGCAATCTCAGAGACTATTATCAGCTATATAGTAAGGAAGTTATACATCTTTTTCCCATCACTCATACAGGGTTGTCTCCAAGACCCCGGGAATTCTCTCACCTATAATGCCTTAATTACCTGGCTATTATTGCATTTCAAACACAATGTAGCTATAAGCAAGACCCCCAGACCCCCTTGTACCGGTACTTTTTTAATTTCTTCCTTCTACTTCAATTTTTAGAGACAACCCTGCTCATATATCATTGTTTTACAAAATAATGCTTCAGATAAAATCAAGATGAGAAACTTTCTTAATATATACTGCATGATAATGAGGCTGACTGCTCTATTACTGTTTGCAGTTTTATTTAAGCACTCACTGGGTTGAGTTCCTCCCTCTCCAGCTCCCGCCTGTACAACAACATGGCATAAATGATGTTGGCTGCCCGTGAGGCCTGTCTGGAGGTGGGGTTGATGAAGACAGCATCCTGCAAAACAGATGACAAACTCTCGATAGTACACAAAGTAACATTTTAACCCCATGCAATTTACTTCACAAACTCATAACAGCAGACTTAGTATATTACTTTGACTCTTTGACTGTTTACAAAAGCTTTTCCAATTGTCACGTAGAATCATAAAAATATTACAATTAAGCAAATCTAACAATTTGACCAAAAAAAATGTTGAATTGTTCAAGATCATGATAATTATTTTATAGAAAAAAAAGTTGTTATTTTGACTTCAATTTCTCTAAGCTACAACAAAAAGTTGTCCTTGAATTCAGAGCAAAATAACCAAACTCTTTCTGCATGATCCTCTTTGAATTTTTTTTAAAAAGTTGTTGCTGTTTTAGCACTTCCTTAAAAACTAAAGTTTCCTACAAAAATTACTATAACCATATTATGTAAAAATTTCACCCCAAAAATTAAAGTTTGGAAGTATATATATAATAGGGGCTAATGGATAATTTTTAAATGCCTATGAACTCTATCTTAGTCTATAATTGTATTTTTAATATGGACAGCGTACCACTGCATAGAAGTTGCTGTTGATCATGAGGGGAGACCGGCCACTGAGGTAGACGTAGTCCTCCCACCAATCAGACACGTAGTTTGTGGCCCAGTACGACTTCAACACCAGGTAGCGCTGCAGTTTTTTGCCGATGCCATCCTCAAACTCTCTAGCCAACTTCTCCATTCTGGAATATTTCTCCTCGTCCAATAACGGTTGGACTGAGGTAAGGTACTGAAATGAGGTCAAGTCTGCATTTACTTCATTCATTCTGAAGCATGGTAATCTTAGCAGATAACAGAAAATTCATTTCCATTTCATAAAGTCAATATTACAATCAAAAGAAAAAAGATTTACATGTACATGTTTTCATGCAGGAAATTCAATATGAAATTCTACAAATGTACTTCATCAAAAATACATTGCTTATCAAAGAGCAAGTTTGAGAAATATGATTAAGAAGATGCTGCATGCATACCCTGTTCATGGTGTCATGAATACTTGGCACAGACAGCTTTGGCAGAGAGAACTGGTAACTCATCAGCATGGGTTTTCTACCACCCATCAGTTTAACAGTTACCTATAAATAGATGAAAAAAAGAAAAACATTGACAGAAAAATATGGTTAAACATTAATTGATGTATACATGTACATTATATTTACAGAAATATTTGGCAAATAGTTGCTCTGTTGAACAAACCTCTGTACATTCTATTTGCATAGTTTCCACAGCTTTATTTTGTTTTACAATTTTGAGCACATATAAAAAGATATATTAATCATTAATTAAAATCTAATTTCAATCAGTGAAATAAATCTTACAAGCTAGAGTTGAGTTCAAAACAATAAGCATGTAGGTACATTTTTAATTCTTTCAACAGTAAAACTGTTCATGCACTACACATTAATTCACAATGATCATACAATTTGTTTTTCTGTTGCAAAGTTTTAGATGAGTCTATCTAATATTTCCTGACAGACCAGAAATTCATATACATGTACAATTCAGATGGGAAACCCACCAGCCAGAGTTTGGTTTTGAGTGACATTGGTCCGCGACTCTCGTACATCCAGCTGTGATAGTTGAGGAGCAGGCGTAGGGTGTACTTCCAGATAAAGGCCTTGGCCAGCCAGACCAGTGTAGCAAACACGATGCAGCTCCCATAATAGGACACCAATGGAGAGGCACTACTCAACCTGAATACCACAGATAAAAACTCTTCATGGAATGTACCCTTCTTTGGACCTCATCTTTTTCTTATATGTTCAATTTATACAAGAGTACATATGCACATTCAAATGAAGATGAATTACCCCCCTCCTCTTTTCAGATTAATTTTGATTGATCATCAATTCAGTATATTCAGGTAGATAAATGATACTGATTTACTTAAGACATACTTTTGTTTTCCAGAGTAATTTCTTTGTAACTATACATTATCTGAGCTGACAAAAAAAATCAATGCAAGAAAATTTGCTGACAGGCAACCATTTATCTTTACAAAATATGCAATAGAAACTCCAATGAAAAAGAATGTTGCATTGCTGTCATTTCACTCATAATGAATTCTGACTTGGTCTATTTGATTTGCCTGAGACTTAATTAAAATGATGTGCTGTCATTGGCTAAAATATGATTCCTGCTTCTATGTCTGTAGATGGTGAGCATGCAGCAACTTACAGACAGCAACATGGCAGCCCTAACATCTTTTTTTCATTGGATAAAATTTTTTCTTCAAAAAATTTACAAAGGGAATGTTCTTGTTACACGTGTATTGACAGAACAAAAGGCTTATGAGGTTTGATACGGACTCTCTACAGAAATATGTCTGGTTGTTAAAGTTTATAGAAGGTCAAGCTAATGAATATACCAGTAACCATGGATTTAAAACCCCCAAGTCCTGCGTTGACTTTGGTACCAGTGAGTACATACCAGGGGAAGTGGGTCTTGATCCAGCCAATCATCCCAAAGGAAGGGTCCACTCCAGCCAGGATGAAGGCCAGCACGAATGTCAGCACAAACAGCCAGCTCATGGGGGATGCAGGGTACACACCATTCTTCATCTGGTTCTGTTTAATACACATCAAACAAAAGCTCATATTAGGATCACGGCTCTCAAGTTCCCATACCAATGGATTTATATGGTGATTGGCGTGGGGATGGGGGGAAATGTGAATTTGGGGTTTTTAAAAATTGAAATTTTTTAAAGGTTCCTTTTTTCATGATTTTAACTTGATTCATTTTCCCTAATATTTTTCATTATAAGCTACATTTATACATCTGCAGCTGCTCTACTTGTTTTTGCATCTCTATTGTGTCTCTGAGTGTTTAAAACTGGTTAAATGTGCAAAAAAATAACTTCCTGGTTAAACAAACTGCCATATGCTGCTAAGCAGTTTAGGATTTCAAATGTTTGGCCATGCAGGGAAAAAAAATAAGCTAAACACAGACTACTCAAAAATATTTTATCAATTTTTTTTTAGCATGACACATAACAATTTTCAAGAAATTACTGGAGGGTTGCTTTCATTAATTAGTAAATAAAACAACATAAATATAAAAGATCTAAATGAGTAATTTACAATGCTGGTGATGGCAGTGTCTACTGATTTAAATTAATCAATATTAAGGTCATGACAACCACTGCATGTTACCTGCACAGGTTTTTAAGTTAATAAAGTACCTTGATCCTCCCCATGGACTTCTTGATGGACCGTAGACCACTCTTGAAGACGGCCTTGAGGGCCTCATGGTTGACGTCCACATTGACCCCCTCATGAGTGACCGAGAAGGTGAAGGCCACGGCCGAGTGGGCTTCAGCCATAGTAGTGACAGCAAGGGATCTCTGGTACTATCACCTGTAATTAAGTACATAATATTAACATGTATAGGTAATTTTGGTTATGTACACCTGTAAAGTATACACATGATGACATAATATTAAAGTATGGTACAGGTCGGTAATGCAAGTGACACATCAGAGGGTTGTAAATGAATATATAATGTCTATCAGCATTTAATGTTCATCAGTATTCATCCATGCAGGTATATATTTAAATTCATATCACTACACATGGATAAATGTAGGTATTTCTCCTCAAAGCACTTGTAAATATAGTTGTATATAGTTTGTTGTCAACACTCCTAGGACTCACAACGTTCACTTAATTTCAACTTTCATAAGTACCGGTATATAATCACTGAGCACTTTTTCTTTTAAATAATTATCCTACTCCTTTTTTTTTTAAATTGAATATTTTTGCTAATTACAAGTTAATATATTTTTTCCATATAATCAATTAACAGTGTACTGCTCAGTATAATAAACAATTAAGCAAGGCCATTACAAAATCTTCAAGATCACCTGATTTTGCAATAATTTAGTTAATTTAAACATTTTAGATAAGATTGTATAGGACAAGAACTCACTGTTTACAAAGTTTAAACATCTCTTTGTTTTCCAACATGAGACAAAAGAGCACATTAATTCAACATGTGCGATAAATGTATCAGTCAATACCACTATAAAGGTAAACCTTGTATATTACATATTACAATGGGAACTACCGGTAGTCAGAGGGCTAGACTGACCTGTAGCTACAGGATAGTCTACATACCGGTACATCCTCCCGAGAAAGAAAATTTAAAATATTTTGATAAACTACTACTTTTACATTTATGCACGCAATGAAGCACTCAACGTGAAATACTCAGAAAAGCTTACAATATTAATCACACAAGTTAATGAATGAAAATTCTAATTACTGGTATATTTTGACTATGCATGCAGTCATCATGTAGACAGTTTCCAATATTTGATCTTTTGACATCCAGTAATGGTAAACATGAGAAAACCTCAATCCATCTCATTACTTTACTTACAATGACTTAATCAGAAGAGAAGAAGTTTTAGACTAAAGGGGCTAACCATGCATTCCTTACGACATCAATGTATAAAGCAACATGTAAACCAAATAGAGTAGCGGTAAATGAACTCCTACAACAAATGTCTAAAAATTAGAAAATCCGGGATGTACGTCATTTACAGAGCACTTACCTGGTATTCATATGCATTCAACCATACTAGGGCAATCTCAAGCATTCAAACTGTGAGCATAATTTAATAAAACTAACGCATCCTCCAGTGCATTATTTCCTAAATAACCTGATCAATCTAACAGCCCCCTTTCTCAAACACCAAAAATGTTTAAACTCTCTCTCTCTCTCTCTCTCTCTCTCTCTCTCTCTCTCTCTCTCTCTCTCTCTCTCTCTCTCTCTCTCAGAGATATCATTCCTGCTTTTCAACACAGTTTCCAACAACAATCAGTCAAGAAGTTTTTATCTAAATGGTTTACTCTTCCACATATTATTTATTACCACTTTGAGCATAGTTTGGTCCTTCTGTGTAACTACAAGATCTATAACTAAGTATATCAAAAGTTTAAGTCAGGCTGCAATAGCTATTAATCAAGAGAGAAAGTCCACAATTTCTAAATACTGCAACCCATACAGCTTTATGAATAAGTACTAATTAAAATCATTAATAAGCATGTAATTAAAATGAATTGTTTAGGACTGCCATTATTTGGTCAGAAAACTGTTGTAATATTTTAGATGAACAGATTCTCTCTCCTACCTCTAGCTACACTAACAGTATTTCATTTGAATTTTTCAAATTCTTTAAAAAAGTGTTAAAAACTGAACTTCATTTATTTTACAACGATTGATAAGCAAGTTCTACAATTTATATTAATATCTCTCGTTGGCACGGATGTTAGCGCGAGGGGGTCATTGGTGAGGGAAGAAGCCGGAGGACCCGGAGAGAAAAAACAAAAACAAAAAAAGTGTTAAAATTGCCTGCATGTGTCCCATTAAATGAAATGATTTTAAGTCAATTAATAACCACAAATGAAACAACACAAGACCCAGTGTCATACATTGTCCACTCTCTTAATTGTTCTTACTTCAAAAATACTACACACCTCCAATAAAGCAAGGCAAACACTTTTAGTCCCTTTGTTTACACCTGGATAGAGTCAGCTGGGAGAGCTGGGGCCCCACGGGACGGGCAATAAGTAGGTCAAACATAAACAGCTGATCAACATGACATGCTTTGTTAAGCATGACTGCTTTGTATGGTAAACATTTATGACACAGTAACAAGTCAAGTACATGATCATTTGACCTATATCTTGTCTAATTATAATAATCGTTACTAAATTTGTAGTTAATTTACAAAATATCAACTTAAGTCACATAGCAGAATAAATTTCATGTAGCAAAGTAAGAAAATAAATGTGGTATAACATCAGATAACCTAGGTTCCAAGAAGTATTTATTCATATTGAATCTTATAATTTTTCTCAAATTTTGGCACTTGTCAATTTTAGCAAATTTGAATATCAGTTCAACATTGTAAGAAATTTTATCATATTGATTTTCATATTGCATTAAAAAAAACCCATCAAAAACCAAGAAAACCTTAGGAATTAATTGAAAATAAAATTAAAAATAACTTTATAATCAATACTTCATACATACAGTTAATTAATTTCACTGCATCAAAAGAACGTGAGTTTGTTATTGTTGTCCTCTGCACGAGATCATGTATACACTGGCTGTAGCTGCATGCCAACTGATCAAAACTTACTAACTTAGCACAGCACTAAAAGGTAAGGGTCCAAAGTCCAACACATTACACCTGAGAGAGGTGCCCCATGGGGGAATTATTCAAATATAACGATCAACCTTCAGGGATTTAAATCCCACTACATGCATTAAACTTACCAATTCTAGTATATGTATTTAAATTTAGCTTATCTTATGAAGTATTTCGTAATTTCAAATATTTACAGTCAACCTATGGTGACTTTTCAAGTCTCGAACAAAGTTGACAATATACATGTACATAAATTACCTTTTAAGAGGCATTCATTTATTACAAGTACCGGTATGTATACTATTTAAAAACTAAACCAGCAAAGCAGTTTTCAAATTAGAGCAGAATAAATTTACTCTCATTAACTTTTTTAGTGCCTCTTTCTTAATCATACGGATCAATATCAATGAACTTGTAATATATAATATTGAGCCAAAGAGAAAAAAAAAGTTATTGTTCCATTAGAAAGGTTTAAAGTTTGATTTTTTTTTTAAAAATTGACGTAAGTTAACAGAAACTACATTTTGTGTATGACATCCTTTTACATCACACAACAAACAAAAAACCCTCCTTTTTACCTTATTAATAAATGGTCAAAAATTTCAACAAAAATAAGAATCAACTTAATTTAAAGTGATGGTCTAAGTTAGCAAGCCACCAGCAAGCACCAAAAGGATCAACAGGTCTACAGATCTATAGAATTGTGCATCAGCCTTGTGAATACATACTGCTTAATATTTATATGTATAATCTAAGGTGCCACATAACACATCATCTCAAAATGGTAGACCTCTGATCGAAACGACATTTTGTTATATTAAAAGGATTTTATCGATGGCAAACATATAACTTACTCCATAGTCGAGTGGATAAAGAGTCAGGCTTGTGGTCCATATGAACCCAATTTCAAATCCCCCTGTGGCTTTTGTTGTTACTTACTGAATTGTAATTTTTAGATATTGATTTCATTTTGTATTTCCAAACTGCAAATTTTTCACTTACTTGATATATGTACAATTTATTTATCATCATAACTTTAATAATCAAATAATTAACTGTTCATTTGAATTACTTTTTCCAGGTGTGTTATTCACCCTAACTGTTCAGAAAACACTTTATATCTGTCCATTACATATCGTTCACCAGATAGTGTACTGGTAGACATGTCAGTCACAATGACAGACAGTCAACAAATATACACTAAGTTTAAACAAATAATACAGGTATGCATATTCATCTACCTGTAATAGGTACAAATTACATGAACTTTTTTATTTCTTGCCCATAATATACAAGATTATGTTATGTACATGCAGTACTAGAAGGATCAAGAAAACATCAAAATGAAATAACATTAAATACGTTCATACAAGGGAATTACATTGTTACAAATACATGAAACTGTACGACGCATGAAATTATTGATTTCATATATATCTAATGTGACAACTCCGAAAGCACACCTGACAGATTACAAATAAATCTGTAACAATTTCTGTAATCAACTTGTTGAAGGATGTATCTGTTGCATGACACCCTAAATGGATATAATTCATTCTCTCTCTCTCTCTCTCTCTCTCTCTCTCTCTCTCTCACTTTCTTTCTCTAAGTCCAGGTGATAGATATCTTGCTATCTTACCGGTACTATCTAGTATCTTCAATACTTTTAACAATCTACGATCCTCTGCCATGCATGTTGGATAACTCTATTCTAGTACATGTATCTGGATTTTTTTTATTTGTACCATAAACATGATAAATCTGCCTTTAACTGTTAAACATAGAAAATTTTAATTAGCCTTCTTGTGTTAATATTACGATCAGTTATTCAATGAAATGCTTGGATTAGTTGGTCCAAGAGATCAACAGTAACCACATATAGGTTATGGTAAAGAAATTTTGAGCCACTGATGCACTAATATAGTACCTGTTAAAAATTTTGTATTAATTCCACTATATTTATCATGGGCAAATTTGCGATAACTTTGTAAAATGCATGGATACCACCAAAATGAATTTCATTTCATTTGTAAAGTTTGAATAACGAATAACATTTTTTTATAAAAAGAGGCTGATCGAGGGTCGGAGAACCTTAAAACCTAAAAAAAAAAATGAAAACACCAAATGTCAGACCCCTTCAAATGCTTGAAAATAAATTTGATACTGTTTTTAAAAATATCAAGATAAATAAGTAGTCTCCTCTAAAAATTGAAAGGGGGGAGTGGTTGTAACCCCCCCCCCCCCCCCCCAACCCCCGCTTCATTCAGTCTCTCCCCCTTTACAATTGACTTCGTTATCTGCCTCTTAAGATGTCTTCCCAATGTTAAATACCTTCTAAAAATCTCCTTTCCATCACTAAACATGCTTTCCTACAACTTTGACTTTGCAGTGTAAACAAGCCGACTGGCCCACAGCAAGCTCAATGACTAAATGATATGCATTGCCATATATATCTTACTTAGCGAGAAAAGTATGTGTTTCACTAATCGATCAAACTTAGAGAGTAACAGATCACTACAGATCAATCCAGTGAAAGATTCAAAGATCGTCTTCTTCATGTATAACATTTCCATGAAGCAGACGAGTGCTTTCTATGTCAAGTGGTTGTCGGTGAAGAGCATCAATGTGAACCACTAATGAAATGAATTTCTAAAACGCTAAAACAATTTTGTTGATCTGCTCATTTACCTTTGATCTATTTTGTTCGCAAGATCACAAGATCACCTCTCGTCACTGCAACTCAGCGTTTTGACGAGACTACACGGCCCAGTTGTCCCTCAACGGATCTTGTGACGTCACGGTAATCACTTGAGTGTTTTTCATAATACAGATTTCGACGTTCAAACGTCTGTTTGACCTAAAGCTAAAGTCTAAAGTTGAAACCAGATGAACATTTTATTTCCGCGTGTTATTCTCGACGCACACGGAGCAAATCGTAGATATTGCCTTGTTGGTTGGTGCTGTTTATTCGAATTAAATGTTTTTTCTTAAGATAGATAACACAAATAAAACAAAATATCCTATTTCGTTTAGGAATATATAATCTGTATAAAGATGAGAACCCATTTTAATGAAGGCTTAATAATTCTTTTTGAATAATGATTTTTAGAAAATCAGAAGGTTAAATATACATGTATCTATATTCTTACGATGTAAAAGACATTCTAGACGTTGCAATATTCCATAATTAAAGAAAAACACAGAAATCAACTTGTTTTACATTTATTTAATATCACAGTCACATATGTAAGATGTTTTGCAAAATAAAATATTTTATCTATAAATTCGTTTTCATTTAGTTTGCATTTTCATACTTAATCAGTCAGTAGTAAAAATATAAATGTTTATTAACAAAAAATAACAATAATGAACTGAAGGGTTTAATTCTTGTAAATTAAGCCACACAGGGACATTAAAAAGTGCATGATTAATTTATTACACAGAATTCAAAAATTTCAATAAAAACTTTTTTTAAAACTTTATAGCAGCAATGAGACTAGTGGGAGTAAACAAAAATCTATAAAATTTTCCAGTGACAAAACATGAACTTTCTTTGAATAAAAAACAACATGTACAACAGTTGTGACTGGGTGAAGAAAAAATACCCACTTTCAAGTACATGTAAACTTGCAATAATACTGTGAATGGACTTTTATATTAAAAAATATAAAAGTTCTAATACATGTACAAGGTAGATGCTACTGTTTTGCCAAAAAAGTGTCAAATACCGTGCATGTGAGCTTACTCAAGCATTAATTACCATATTCATAAGTTACATACAAATAAAACATAAGGGGGTGGGGCTTCACACTCTAGTTTCCTTCAATGTTCCAGTTTGAAAATTTTTTAGATGATAATTGTCATTTCAGTAGAAAACCATGTTGGCATTAAAACAACAGAATATTAAGACATCATCAAGAGTATTTCCTTTCCCCATCTGTTAATAAATCTCTGGATATCAACAGTCTCATGATTTCATTTGTTCCTGAAATGAAAACAAGAACAATTAATTGGCGTTACATATTCAGAGTTTGTAATAATCTCTCTCTCTCTCTCTCTCTCTCTCTCTCTCTCTCTCTCTCTCATGACTCTTGACTCAGATATGTCAATTAATCCAGATCAATTTAGAATAAAAATATCTGCATTGATTGACTAAACAAAGTTATCATAATTCAATAAATACTACATTCAATCTGTATACATATGTGAACAACTTGGAATATTTTTCATATACAATGTACAATTAGTCACCTTCTAAGATTTGATGGACTCTGATGTCCCGGACGTACTGCTGTACAGCATAGTCTTTGAGGTAGCCATACCCGCCGTGGAGTTGAAGGGCGTCATTACAGATCTACAAAATAAAGTTCAAATATGTATGAAAGAGATATCAATGATATGTACTGTAGATTCCTAATTAAATACGATTAACATCTGTGTGAAATCGCGAGTAGCATATCTCTAAAATCTCACTTTTATATTTCAGACAGATGCAAGCTAAAGAAAACTTGGATAAAAATTTGGCATTTGCAATTTTATATTCTAGCAATTTGATGCAAGACGGTTGAATTGCGGAACTAAGTACTCACAAAAAATAAGGAAACTACAGTAAATAGGAAAAAGGGGCAAAAATGTTCCCAAAATCTGGACCTACCTTAGAGCATTCTTCAGTTGCAAAGTACTTGGCCATGGAGCACAGGGCCACTTTCTCTGACCAGTCCTCATCCAGGGCTCGGGCTGCCATTCTGACAATGTTACGAGAGGTCACTAGTTTGGTAGCCATGTCTGCTAGGGTAAATTGAAGATGCTACAGAGAGAAAAAAAAACCTCTTTGGTTATAGCTTTAACAAATAGAAATATTGTTATACATACTAATTAAACACCAATTTTTAATTATTATATCTGATAGGTTTACTAAGTCTGCATTGCCAACATGTTTTCTCTCCCCCCCCCCCCCCCCCCAAAAAAAAATAAAATTTACATCCATGATAACATGTAGTTTAATAACCTGAAAACTATCCAATGTCTTTCCAAACTGTTTTCGAACTTTGAGATGATCCCTTGCGAGTTCAATACTGGATTGTGCTGCTCCTAATGAACAGGAAGCTGTCAACAGAAAATAAACTTGTTCAACTTCCTTTTTTTTCTAAACAAAGAGGTACATGTAACATATTTAAAATTCACTATGGATTATTTTGAATGAAAGAGCTGAGCATTATATGGACTTTTATATTCTAAAAGACTGACTTTAAGTCAATCTTTTGGAATCCTACATGTATATAATTTATTTTTTCTTTCACGCTGAAGTACTGAATATATAAATGAATACAGTCAAACTTCGTTATCTTAAACTAGATGGGACTGTTCAAAAACTTCGAGGTATTCCAGTATTCGAGATATCGAGGGTAAAATATTTAAGGAATAAGTGGTTGGGACTTACAAATAAATTTGACATATCCATTGTATGCGAGATATCAGGGTTCAATATATCGAAGTTCAATTAAATGTACATATATTTCAAATTAATGAAAAAATAAAACAGCTTTCCACGAAAAAATTGTTACTGTAGATACACACATGTAGATACACAAATGCATTCTTTTCCTGAACCCACCTATATTAATTCTTCCTCCATTCAGTCCTCTCATGGCAATTTTGAAACCATCCCCCAGCTCCCCTATCAGATTAGAGGCTGGAACTTCACAGTCTTCAAATATAACAGCTCGAGTGGGCTGGGAGTTCCATCCAACCTTCAGACAATTAAAAAAAAAATTGAATACTTTGAAAAAATTCTACAAGAAAATTTTTTTTTAATGAATTTTGTCATTTTAAATCATTTAGGCTTAAGAATTTTTTACTTCACCAAGTATAAAATGAATTTCGAGAAACACCCACTCAAAACACATCATCATAAAGAGTTGTCTCCCTTAAGCAATCTGTTCAGATTTCACAAAGAGGAATTATTTCTAACATCCAGACACCAAACCTTTTTCTCCTTCTTGCCAAAAGCTAATCCAGGAGACCCCTTTTCCACCAGCATACAGGAGATTCCTTTAGGGCCCTGTTCCCCCGTCCTACACATCACAATGTATACATCTGTGTCTCCCCCTCCACTGATAAAGGCCTGCCAACAACGTTTAACATATTACAGTTCAGAACATTTTTTTGTTTGAAAAATGACCATTCAAATTATGCATTGATAAGATGTACACCATCCTCACTATAGCAAAGAGTCCATGATTGTATGACAGAAGCAGATCTTAGACCCTAGGCTAGCGAATATGGATGTACCCAAGTAATACATGACATGCTCATATGCGCAAACATGGATACTCATAAATAATTACAAAATAAATCTTTCCTTTCTTAGAGCAAACATTTTAAAATATAATACTCTGGGCAATCGTTATTTATTTGTTTTGTCGATTTCCTTGCAAGATTTGAAAAGGGGAATAATTCATTTTAAACTAATTTTTTCATTTTTTTTTTTTCAATTTCAAATCTAAAATAAAAAATTCAGTTATTCCTTTTCAATAAAGCAAATAAAAACATAATTAGTAAGACAGAATTGGACCTTATTTAGCAGTACCTGAGAAAAAAACATTTTTTTTTTTTTTTGCCTTTAAATATAATCATATACCAGTATTTTTATCTAACCTTTGATCCGTTCAGTATAAACTTGTCTCCCACTTGTTTGGCGGTGGTGCTGAGGTTTGCGGCATCACTCCCGTGGTTTGGCTCAGTCAGGCAGTAGGAGGCAAGTTTCTCCATGGTGCTGAGCTGAGGAATCCATTTCTGAGACAGCTCCTTGTTCCCAAACTCATCGATCATCCAGGCACACATGCTATCACAGAATATCAATCTATTTATATACTTTATAAATAACATCATTGAGTTTTTATTGGACAGTGAAGGAGGCATTGATCTACTCTTTACTGGTATGCTAAATTAAACTAGCGTTTTTACTGTATGAAAGGTACCTCAATGTTTATAGATGTTAAAAAGTTTAAACAAATGAAGATAACAAGGGAATTTAAAAATATTACAAATATCTAAAGTAATTTTTTTTTAACAAACGAAACGAAATGTAAATCAAATCATGCATGTAACCATAACAGCTATTAGTAAAATGAGTGGGACATTTACATGTATATACTAGCTGATGTAAGATCACAAGAAAAATTGTTTCGTGATACATTTATAATTTTAGTTACTCAAAATGATTAAGACAAGAATCAAAAGATTTAGATAGTACATGTGTTTCTTCAGTTTGTGGCATATGTAGTACTGTAAATGTATTATATTTGGCGTGTACGATGTATGGAAGAAATTTGTTTTTGAGCAAGTTAGCATGGATTTGAATTAGCGTATTCCTGAATCTGACTATTCTTGTACGTATATGCATGGCATTTAGCAATGAACTTGGTATAGCGAAGCCGCATTCCACCACAAATGCTTAAAGAATATACAGCCAAATTAGTATGTTTACAGTAACTTCCGTAAAATGTACTATGATACCTACTTGTGAATGCTTATGTATGCTGTGGTGCTGACACATCCCTGAGATAATGCTTCAAAGATTACTGAGGCATCCTGGCGGTTCAAACCCGTCCCTCCACTTTCTTCCCTGCAGTATATTGCTCCAAATCCCAGTTCTCCAGCTTTCTTCAAGGTATCAACCGGAAATATTTCCTGAAATGAGAAAATTTTTAATGAACATACATGGTATTTAAAAGTGTTAAAAAAAAGAATTTAAGAAAAAATGATATGAAAGATTTCTGCCAACTAAAATTTAACATTGTCAGTCAGATCAAAGCTCTCACTTCCACATTACAGCTAGTAGAAGAATAATTGACACCCAAAAGTCTTTAACTATAACTCTATTACATATATTTGCCACTCCATAGTTTTGGCCAAAAAACGTAGAAATGATTATTTCTTAATCCATGCATGCACAAAGTATACATATAACAATTAAGTTCATAAATCTAAAAAGAGAAGAACATTTTAAGTCTGGAAAATGACTTATGTATGAAAAAACAGAAAAAAAAATTCCATAATAAATATATCACTTACTCCTAATCATGCAGCTTAGGGCTCTGCTAGCTGCTAAAAGTGCAAGCTTTTATTCTTTTGCAGATATAAATTAATTAGTATATTAATTTACCTCTTCATCCCACTTTGCCATGTTTGGGAAAAGCTCATTTTTAGCATAATCAGTAGCAACTTTTTGGATCTGTTTTTGTTCTTCTGTTAATCCCAGTGCAGCTAAAAGAAAATAATTGATATAGTATTACCAGTAATTAAATGAGTCATCGCATATTCATGAAATCTGGGATGTAGATGTTCAGTGTACAAAATAATATGTCCCATTTGGGCAAGTGGTTCCAACCTGTTGGAAGAAGTTAACCTGTCAATCCCTGCATGGGAACGGTGTCTTCCCACTCAACCAACATTTTGACTATAGTTTACCTGTAATTAAATTCTTTTGTTCTCCCCCTGCACCCCATTCCCACTTAGCCAACACAAATCTACCTGTATTTTACCTGTATTTTTTCAAAATGTTGGCTTAGTGGGAAGACACCGCTTTAGGCTAGCTATATAGCTTGAATAAGCTAAATAGCTTTATTAATGTTAATCGATCAGAATAGCTTCATTTGGTTATTTTGTCATACATTTTTCTTAAATGTGTAATTTTTTTAGTATGCATAAAAAATCGCACTTTAGTGCAGTTATAGTTTTCAACTTTGAACTGTTCTGTAAACAATACATGTAAATATTACTCGTCAATTTGCATCTCCTTACGAGACTTTGCACTAAAAGTTTTGGGGCAATTGATTCATGGCCTCACAATTACTTCTTGGATAAAATATTAAGGAGGTCATTTATGGTAAACACGATAATTGATTGGTAATATTAATTTATCACAATTAATGAGAAAGAATCATACTTATCCACGCCTCATTTCACAGTGCAAGTGGTAAACAGATACTCTAACAATGGAAATATAGTTTTTGCTTAAAAGTGTTTAAAAGATGCAGTGTTAAAACTATCTTTATTTAATGGTCAATGGTGCAAATATGAGTAGCAAGTCAATTGTGATTTTGTCTATATCTTACAATAAATGTTTTCTTCAAAAACTGCATATAAATAGTTTTATCAAGCTATTTTAAATATCTTTATAAAGCTATATAGCTTTTTAAAGCTATGTAGCTAAAATCAAGAGATTGTACTGGACCTGTTTAAAACGTTTAACATTTATAAACGTTCAAAACGTACGGTTGATGCAGCTCCCATCGACCCATATTTCTCCTATTTTTCGTGTCTGTATTATTGTTGTGGACCGTGAATTGCATAACACATGTCTCAATAATCTAGTTGTCCTTCTGAAAGCAGCCATGACTTTCGAGATTTTAGCCTTCTCAACATTGAAGATTGTCCAAAAAAGGGGGCATCACTCAGAAAACATGGAAAAGCTCCAGTTTACTTACAACAAAAACAAAAAAACAGACAGTTTTTAAAGACAAAATCTAAAAAGCAAATAATAATTGAACGCAGAATTATGAGCTTGAAAAAATATATCAATATATCTGTTAATTTTGTTCAATTTGTTATCGGGTTTGACATTTCGTAAATTCTTAACAAAATTTTGTGACGTCATAGCAAGTGGGTCGGCCACGTCAATATTGAAGAAAAAATTGCCGACAACAACTGAACAAGTAAGCGTTTTGATAAAGCCTATGTCCTTTTTAACATTTAAGATCGATGTAATTTGGTATAAAATATCATATTGTAATATATCATACGGTTGTGGTGCGTAGGATAGGATAAGTATTCTAAGTAAACTGCAATGATGGCGTTAGGAATTTTGCCCTGTACTGCTGTAGAGTAACACTTAGTAACTGGTCATAGCATAATCAAATATGTTTAATTTTGTCAATTTTTGTCAAGAATAACGTAATAACGTAATACTTAGAAATAAAATACTCTGATTGATTTGAGTTGATGGTTTATGAACCCCTCTTTCTCTAGTTTTTGGATATTCATCTGACAGATGTCTCTCTCTCTCTCTCTCTCTCTCTCTCTCTCTCTCCCCCCAGAAATGCTAAATATCTGGCAATAGTTAAACCATCGTTATTTTCATCATCATTCACAAATTGTTCATGGCAAGCAAAGAATGGAATTGATGGTGAGTGATTGGGAAAAATAGCATCTTTCAGTTTGAAAACTTATTACATGTACATTGTAGTTTTTATTCATCACGTAGAGCAGCTCATTTTAAAATGGTGTTGTATAATATGATAAAAAGTTGAAAACCTGAATTTATGAAGAAAAGAAACACTATCACTGGTTATAAATTAAACTAGACTTTCAAAATACTTAATTTTGCTATCATTTGTCAATGACATCGTTTTGACAATTTATTGACATTTATGAATTTTAAATGAATATGTGTTTACCAATATTTGAATTTAGGACATTGATGTATACACCATTTTTTCCACTATTTAGTTTTGTTTCAAAGGCTTTCCCTTAGAAAATAACCTTGTCATTAGTGACTATTGGTTCAATGCTAGTTTATATTTTGATTTTGTTTAGCAGTTGTTTCCTCATTGTGGAGTACTTTTGTTTAATAAAAGCAGAATTCTGCATTCATCATTTTCTGCGAACATTGTTTAACTGTTAGCATGATAAGTAGAACATATTTACCTGGTGGAAGTGAAAATGAATCTTTTTAAGTACCGGTACATTTACTCTGATGATATTATGCTTTTATTCATTGATACACTTTAGTACATTCATCATGTTCATCATAATTATACGATATTCATATATATGATAATATAACATGACAGTCAGAAATCATAAATTACATTTCAATCTCCTCACAGATTTTTTTTAATCATAGATGTCAAACGATTTTGATTGAGATGATCATGTCATGATATGATCTTTAATGTATGTGTAATTATAGACAAAAGAGGACAAGATGGCTACTTTGGCAGAACAGCCGTGTTACACCCTGATCAACATCCCCTCTGATGCAGAACCTCCCACAGAGCTCCAGCTCCGACAGGATCTAGGTCAGTGTTTGGGAGTTATTTTATCTGTATATGACAGTGATTTTTGAAGTTGATGATTTTCAAATTTTATGTTGGGTCTGACTTCCAGACCACATTTCCTATAAAAGAAATTCAGCTTCCTTTCCCCTAAGTTTGTTCCAAGTTTCCAATAAAATATTAGTAAAAAATAAGTATAAAAATTATAAAGATAAATTCAACTTTCAGGGTCATTATTGGCAAGGCTAAAAGTGAGGTTTAAGAAAAGTATATCAAGCTCAATGTCATACAGAGCATAATGATTCAAAATACATTAATGGATTTTATGCACTATCTGGTTTCGCTCTGCCAGTAGGACAACTTCTTTCAACTTCATCTTGCATCATATTTTTAGAAAAGGGAGACATTAAAACAAAGACTGAGGCCCTGAAGAAGACCATCCAGCAGATTCTGAATGGAGAGAAGCTGCCCACTCTCCTGATGACCATCATCCGATTCGTCATGCCCATCCAAGATCACATGATCAAGAAGCTGCTGCTCATCTTCTGGGAGGTGGTGCCCAAGTACACCCCCGACGGCAAGATGTTGCACGAGATGATTCTTGTGTGTGACGCTTACAGAAAGGTATAGCCTTTACTAAACTCTTAACAAAGCAAAAAGAAAAAATGGTTATTTTTCTACGAGTTAAGATTTTTGTAATGGAGTAAAACTTGAATTGAAATTACATTTAAAGGGGCTAAAATACTTTTAGATGATATTTATTCTGGGTATTAATTAAAATATTTATACTTAACAGGATCTGCAGCACCCAAATGAGTTTATCCGGGGCTCCACCCTGCGGTTCCTGTGTAAGCTGAAGGAGGCTGAGCTGTTGGAGCCACTGATGCCCGCCATCAGACAGTGTCTGGAACACAGACACTCCTATGTCAGACGCAACGCTGTCCTGGCCATCTACACCATTTACAGGTACAGTGTATAAATGTGTACATCAACATTCACAATCTAAACTATTTACAGGTACAGAAACTAGGATTTTATAGGTTGGGTTGACAAACTTGTGTTCAAAGGTTTATATCCTTTTAGAGATCACAAATATTTAATAATTATATAATGGCCCACTATGCAGGTGTTCAGTAGTGAACTGTATGTCTGTCCAACGTCACTTGTGTAAACCATATTTTCTCCTCTCGGTCCAATCTGGCCCATACTTCCCTACAGAGTCCCTTTGGTAAAAGGATGTGCATTGATCTTGAACTGTAATTCCAAGTCACAGGTTAAGGTCAGGGCAAGATCCTCTGAATGCTTTATGTCTCAGTGTCCTTCATTTAATCAGGGCCCCTTGAGATAGTCACCATCTCCCTTAAGATGGTCACCATCTCAGTCATGACTAGTTTGCTTTTTAATTAGAATTAATGTGTATTGGGTCTGTGTGAGAATTATTGCATAATTTCATGTTAGTAAGTTATGACATTTGTTTATAATAAACAGAAACCACGACTCCCTGATCCCTGATGCTCCTGAGCTGATTGCCAAGTTCCTGGAGGGAGAACAGGACATGTCCTGCAAGAGGAATGCCTTCATGATGCTCATTCATGCAGATCAGGTAAAAATTCAAGTCACAGCCAGCATGATGCATGTTTTGTGGTAGAAATTCTGTTGGGTTAAGAGAGTTAAGTAACAAAAAGATTGACTATTTATTTACCTAATGGATTAGCAGAGGAAATAATGGAACTTGATTGTTGATATGCTTGTTTTTCCAGGAGAGAGCCCTGAACTACCTGAGTAGCTGCATAGACCAGGTCAACTCCTTCGGAGACATCCTACAGCTGGTTATTGTAGAGCTGATCTACAAGGTGAGTTATTGATGATGTAAAAACAAAATGTAGCTTTATAATGATACAAGTACACTTCTGCCTGACATACCTACTTACAGTTGATAAAACTCAAATTAAATACAAAAAAACTGTCTCTCTAATATGTTAGGAAATTTTTAACTTCAGCTATAATTAGAGCAACCAAATTAAAATTAGATGTTCTGTGGATATACATTTACACACTGTACTTTGAAGAAGCAGTCGCAGATTTAGAGCATCTAATTTTAATTAGATTTTAATTAGAGTAGTGTTCCTAAAAATTATTCATGTCCAACCTACATGACTGGAGTATAAATAAATGTGCTAAAATTTTAGCTCTGATTAGTCTCAAGCATATAGAAATTTTTACCTGTAGAATACATTAGAATATTAATCTTTATTATTTTTATTTTATTCCTCAGGTATGCCACAACAACCCATCAGAGAGGGCTCGATTTATCCGTTGTATTTACAACCTCCTGAACTCCCAGAGTCCCGCGGTCCGCTACGAGGCAGCTGGTACCCTAGTCACTCTGTCTAGTGCCCCTACCGCAGTCAAGGTACAAACCACATAACCGTCTCCCTACTGCAATTATCAATATCTCACCATTTTTACAATCATTTTTAGATTGCTGAAAATATATCATTCATAATGATGTCAGCTATTGTGTATAATAAAAGAGTTAAAACTGAAAGAATGGCTTGCCAAATTAAAAAATTCTTACAGATTTACTGCTTCTCTGCAAAATTTGATCTTGTGCTCTAAGACCAAAGTTGTCTTAATGATTGAGTTCCTATTTTTCCTACTTTTTAGGCTGCCGCTAGCTGTTACATAGAGCTGATCATCAAAGAAAGTGACAACAATGTCAAACTGATCGTACTGGACCGACTTATAGCTCTTAAGGAGGTGCCAGCTCATGAGAAGGTTTTACAGGTAAGATTTCCTTCGGAACTTAAAATTATATTGACAGAGAGTTGCCTAGTTTGCATTTACTCTGGGTTACAATATGAGTGAAATGACTTCAAATTTACACACTTGATATGTAAAGATGTCCTGAAAATGAAATGTGATTATATTGTTCTTTTCCAGGATTTGGTGATGGACATTTTGAGAGTATTGAGTGCTCCAGATTTAGAAGTGAGGAAAAAGACCTTGACCTTGGCTCTTGACCTTGTCTCCTCCAGAAACATTGAAGAGGTAAGATGACGTCAAATCTAGATTTAATTTGACAGATCTGATATAGTGAGAATATAATAAAATCGGGTAACATCGGTAGAATTATTATGAGATCTTGATGGCAAAAAATCAGATTAAGAAAACTTCCTGTATATATGATTCTCCTCTGAATGGAATAAAAAGAAGAAAAAAAACTGGTAAGTTTGTATTCAATAATTTGCTTTTTTGAATGCAGATGGTATTGGTGTTGAAAAAAGAAGTAGTTAAGACTAACAACGTAGAGCATGAGGACACTGGGAAATACCGCCAGCTGCTGGTCCGCACACTGCATCAGTGCTGTATCAAGTTCCAGGACATTGCTGCCACCATCATCCCTGTGGTATGTGTAACGACATTGAAAGAAAATCCTAAGTGTCCTGATAAGAAATGCCTTTCCTATAATATGGTTAAAAAAATTTGCATAGGATATATTTTCTACTGTGCAAATTCGATTGACGTGCACATTTTTGATGCAATTGAATATGGATAGTTTTAATAAAAAAGTGTTTCTAGCCTGAATTAGGAGGCTCTAGCCCATAAAGCTACTAAAGTTTGCAATTGGACTGCCGAAATGTTCTATCCTAACACATTTAATAAATAATATTGTGTTTGTTTTGCAGCTAATCGAGTTCCTGGGAGATCAGAATGAGCTGGCAGCACTGGACGTGTTGGTGTTTGTGAGGGAGGCCATCCAGAGGTTCGAGTCTCTGAGAGGACTCATCATCAGCAAACTGCAGGAAATCTTCCCTTCCATCAAAGCCATGAAGTAAGTCCAGATTGTATCGCACTGGTTGATACTGCCACCAGTGGTATAGAGCCAAAATATAAATGATTTTAATCTCTCCATTTTTTATTGCCTAAAAATCATTCTGGAGTGACTTATTCACAATTTGTACTTTTTGATTTGAACATATTTTATTTTTATTGTATAAAAATACAATTAGGATTGGGTACAAGTTCCATAACTTTGACCATTTTGGTACCCTGTATTTCAAAAATGCATGCTTAATCTAAAAATTGAGTGTTTCATAATTTATTGAAAAACGATGCAATTCTTTCTTAGACATTTTAGTTTGATACATATAATAACATGCTGTTTATTTATTGTGGGATGTTTATATACAAATTAAATGTGTAATTTTTATTTCTGCAGGATCCACAGAGCTGCATTGTGGATTCTAGGAGAATACTGTGAAACCAATGATGACATCCAGAATGTCATGACTATGATCCGACAGGCTTTGGGAGAGGTAAGAAAAAGGCTCTCATGTAATGAATTGCACTTTATATTAGAATGTAATGCTCTTTCATGTATTACACAAAAATACTTGGAACTCGATTTTGTGAAAGACCGAACACTTTTAAATTTTTTGAATTATTGTTTACTTTAAAACTTAAATAACTTGTTTATTTACACATGAAATTTTTTAATCAGTCTGTCCTCCTTGAACATTTGTACTTTTTTCACATGTTTTCTCTTATTTGTATTGTACATGTACCTCTGACTCTATATCTACATTTGTAAATATTTATGTATGTGTACCTCATGTACCGTCACTTTGACGATTTGAGTGAAATGATTTGAATTGAATTACAAAACTTTTATGAATAGGCTGCATGATATTTGTTACATAAAGAAGCATATGAAAGTAACTAGTTTTATAATTAGTTTGTTGAGATAATGAAATTTTTGGGAAATACAATGTCAATGTACATTTATAAGGGAATATTTCCTTTGCCTTTGATTTTGGACACTGGAATTATTGTTGTTTCGTAGATTCCAATTGTGGATGATGAAATAAAGAAAGCTGCTGGAGAAGTGGCTGATGATGGTAAGTGGACTTTGTTTCATCAGTGCAGCAAACATTCTGGCAATGAACATTGTAAATTGGCTGAGAATTAAACTACAAACAATGTATGCATTTTATATGATTGCATACAAGTGTATATGAATTCAAGATGACAAAAGTTTTGAGATGCATTATTGAAGATTACAGAGCTAAAAAGAATTTTTTATATGATAATTTTTTGAAACAAAATACAAAATGAAGAGGAGATGAAAACGATATTTTATACCTGATGATTAAATTTGATTATAAATTACAGAGATGCAGTCCGGTGGACAGGTACAGAAGTTGGTGACAGCTGACGGAACCTACGCCACACAGAGTGCATTTAGTTCTGCCCCATCTTCCGCAAAGAAAGAAGAGAGGTAGGGTTTCTTCTTTTATCCGAGGGAGGCATGAAACCACAGTTTCAAGTATCTTCTTTGCAATTTAAAGAGAAAGATTTAAAAGCAAAATTTGGTACATGTATTTAACCATGAAATCAATCCAAGTTTGCTCTGTGCTTGTGTATAAGATGTACAGGTAGACTGACCATGAGTATTCAAGATTTGTGTCAATCATTGTAGACCACCCATGAGGCAGTACATGATGGATGGAGATTTCTTTGTGGGAGCAGCTTTGGCCACCACCCTGACAAAACTGGCCCTCAAATACATCGCTAACACTCCAGATGTCAAGAGGCAAAATGTAAGCCTTGCTTTTAAAAACTTGATTCCGCATTTTAAGAGAAATTAATTGTATTTTATGAAAACAGATATTTACAGTTTTTGAAGAGAATTAAAAAAATAAAGTCGATAACTAACTTTTTCCATTTACAGTCTCTGGTGGCTGAATCTATGTTGATCATGGCTGCTATTATTCATCTTGGAAAGTCTGGATTGCCCACAAAGGTAAGACCTTACATTTGTTATGAATTCCTATGTTTAGCTCACAAGCCATTTACCAATATAAATCAACCAAAATTAAGTGATTCAGAGAAAAAGAATATTTTAGTGAATTATTTAGTCATATACTGCTTATCTCAATTACACTGATGTAAATTTTTATTGTCACTTAAAATGTGTAGAATGGATGTTAATATTATGATAAAAATATATTAAGTTCATCAGTGATCTTTAATGCCTATACCTTTGTGTTCATCAGCCAATCACAGATGATGATGTGGACAGGATTGCGACCTGTCTGAAGGTGCTGGCCGAGAAGACCCCGCTGATGGGCGAGATCTTCAACACCGACTGTAGACAGTCCCTCTCCCTGATGCTGGCAGCCAAGATGGAGGAAGAAAAGGAACTACAGAGGGTAAAAATTGCCAGAATTTTATTAGTGATACATTTATCTGTTCTTATGAGTATTTTCATTGTCATGCTTTGTACAGTAATGTGTGTTGCTTTAAGAACTTCTTTCTGCTTCCCTCTTCCATTTTCATCAGGGGGAACTAGAGAGGCAAAAGAAGCTCTTTCTTAAATGAAGCATTTCTTATAATTACTGAAGATTTATGATATTAGATACACATGTATATTGAAAACAAAAGCTTTTCATGGCTATTAGAGATGATAGTTATAACAGGGAATGAAATGTACATGTTGTTAAAGTCTACATGCCATTTTTTTTACTTTGACAGGCTTCAGAGAAGAGAACTGTCAAGGTTCAAGCTGATGATCCTATATCATTTGCTCAGCTCGTCAACAAAGCAGAAATGGGAGCTACTGAGGTACAGAACTCAAACTATAAAGTATAAGTAAAAAAAAAAAAGGGGGGGGGATTTCAGGGACTGAAATTGACAAGCAAAATTATTGAAAACATGTTTGTTTTGTTTGCTTCTTTGTCTGTAATAATGTTTTATTTTTCAGAACATGTTTGAGCTGACATTGTCTCAAGCTTTAGGAATGTCAGGCAAGAAAGATGGCGATCCTATTGGAGCTTCTAAACTGAACAAGGTAGACATACTTTCATTAAAGCAATATGAGCTGCAATTTTCATGTTGAAATTTCTTTTAAAGAAAATATTTCAATTAAATATTCAATGAAAGAAAATTCTTTTTCTTTTTTTTTCAAAATAATTAACTGTATCCAAAAAATATATAAACTATGAGAAATAAATGATTGATATACTGTGACAAACATGTCAGTTTATTATCATGTCCAACTGAAAGAAAGCAAAATTTTATGGATTGTCTATTGTTTGTTTCCTAGGTAACCCAGCTGACTGGTTTCTCGGATCCTGTGTATTCGGAGGCTTACGTTAATGTGAACCAGTTTGACATAGTGCTGGATATCCTGGTTGTGAACCAGACATCTGACACTCTGCAGAACCTGACAGTGGAGCTGGCTACTCTAGGTTAGTGTCTGGTTCAATGTTTGAAATTTTCTACAAATTGAAATTATATGCTGCAAAAATATTTCTTTTGTATTTATATTGCAATTGTAAAACTATTAAAGCTATCTCCTATTCTCCTAGCAATTCATTTGAACAAATTGAGATTTTACAATGTAATGAATTTTAAATATTTTATCTGCTTCTTGTCATTACCTAGCTTTGACAACTTGTAGAATTAAGTTGATCAAAATCTAGTCTTTACATTGGGAAATGTGGATTATTGTAGGTGACTTGAAGCTGGTGGAAAAACCCACACCAATGACCATGGCGCCACATGATTTCTGCAATATCAAAGCCAATGTCAAAGTGGCCTCCACAGAAAATGGAATCATATTTGGAAACATAGGTAAAACCAGCATGTTGAGCTCTTTTTTTATTCAGCTTCATTGTAAAAAAAGAAAAAGATGAACAAAATAGATATTTTTACCTGAATAAAAACTTTTCTTTGTGATCTTTAAAAGCATATTATGTGCATACATGTATATTTATGCTAATTTGACAGAAAAATTTGTAACTACAGAGGTTAAAGTGCACACTTTCATCATAGAGAAGACATTTTAGTGAATGTAGTCACGATAATTTTTGTATTCTTTTGCCTCAGTGTACGACATTAGTGGAGCAGGCAGCGACCGTAACTGTGTGGTGCTCAACGACATCCATATCGACATCATGGACTACATTGTGCCGGCCTCCTGCGACGACACCGAATTCCGACAGATGTGGGCGGAGTTTGAGTGGGAGAACAAGGTGGCTGTCAACACCAACGTCTCGGATCTCGCCGAGTTCCTGCAGCATGTCATTAAGATCACCAACATGAGATGTCTCACTCCCGAGAAGGTATGTTTTGAGTTCAGTTGTTTATTTACTCTGTATTTGTTATCTGTTTTATTATGAACAAAGAACACTTCCTTTAAAGGAAATAAGAATTCAAAGATTATCTAATGATAACTATTTTTAATGCATCTTTTTTTTTTAAGGCAAAGATTGATTTGCAAAGGCTTTGAATTAAATTCATGTTTTGTTAACATTGACATCTGTTAGCAGATCTTTACTCTTCAATATCTTAAGATCTTCAAAAACTGTATTTATCAGATTAACTTTTTTATTATTTGAAAACAATTTAGGATCTTGTATTAAATATAATATTAAAAAATTGTGTACATGTATATGATTGTTTCAGGCATTGAAGGGAGACTGTGGTTTTATGGCTGCTAACATGTACGCCAAGTCCATCTTTGGGGAGAATGTCCTGGCCAATCTAAGTATAGAGAAGCCTGCCCACCTGTCCAAGGACTCACCTGTGCAGGGTCACATCCGTATCCGGGCCAAAAGCCAGGTAAGCCCAACCTCCCAACTCTACATGTAATATTGGGACTACTAGAGTAGAACCTTTGACAACACATATTGATAATGGCTGTACAGATGATGATTATAGGTTTCTCGTGTATTGGTCTTGGTAGTTATTAAATTTTGGTTGTAATACTAGCGCAAGAATTGTTAGTACCTATTGCTCTTGGTGTCACTAGTGGTCTTACTTTTTGACTTTTCATACAAAAATTTGATGGCAAAAAAGAAATTGCAAAATTAATGATGATAATTGTTTAAATGAAATATAGAATGATAGAATTATTATATTACTGTAAATTTAACGAGATTTCAAAATCAGCGAGGAATGCTTCTCGCGATTTTACGCAGATATTAATTCCTCACGTTTAAAAAAGAATTTACAGTATTATAAAATTATTCATTTATTGGTACTTCATGAAGTCTTGGTTTAAATCTTACTATATATCATTAAAACACATTTATGCATGTAATGTATGTCCTGTTCCAATTGAAAGAGACAAATAATTTAAGAATGGCTAACTCAAAGCAGCAAATGTATTATGAGCAATGTAATATTTTGTGTTTTTATTGCAGGGCATGGCTTTGAGCATGGGGGACAAGATCAACCTCTCCCAGAAGAGTATTGGCAAAGGACAGTAGGAGATTAAGGATTCTGTGAATCTACTCGATATAAAGGACTGGACATTTGAAAATTGCATTTTGATTTTTTGTCAATTATCAATATTTATTATATGATGTATTCTGAATAGAAGTGGTTTATGTACAAGTGATATAAGTAAATAAATGAATTCATAGCATAAATTCAACCTTTGTTTTACTATGTGCATTCAGATTTTAAAATGTGGGATAATTAGAAAGACTGCTTATCATTAAGAGGATGTGCTGTTTTTCAAAATATAAAAGGAATTTTTTGTACCATTTATGAACTTTATTTAAAGCATCAGTTGAAAAATTATTTGTAACAATAAATGATATAATCTGACACTGAAGTTTTAGATTTGTCAGTGTTTGTGCAATTTGACATGTTGACAAACTATGTAACTATTTTGCACAAAACCCCTATACATTTACTTTCCTTATTTTAAGGGCAATACATGCCCTGTTTTGTTTCATACGGAGGAGAAAGAAAATTCTTTACATTTCCCCCAACAAGATTTAAGCACATAATCCATGAAAAATTACTTTATCTATGAAAATTGCACTGAATATTGCATTACCCAGTATAAATTATAGTTCAACAAATATGAGTTGTGAGAGGCATCTCTGTGCTTTGATCAACTGACATTTGCCCTGCCGGGGTTATCGGACGATAAATTAAGAAAATCTGGAGGAATTAAAAAGATATGATGAAGAATGCATCTGCACAGTAAAAATATTAATCAAGCGTTGAAGGTTTCATTTGACGTTGCATCAAAACCATTAATCGCTATCAACCAATCGTGCAACTATTAAAGATGATATCTAAAATAAAAATCAACGTACCTAAAATGATCAATAGAACCCGCAATTTACATTGCGAAGTCCATATTGACTACGCAATAAAAAAAGGACAACAATTTCAGAATTTATTCATTTTTTTTCATCTAGAATTGACTATTGGACATCCATATAAGCATATTTACCTCACGTATGACTCATTTCAAACATTAAGTCTTAATTACATGCACAAGGCCAAGAGCTTTGTACAGAAAGAAAAAACTAAATCAGATTTTTATCTGAAGACCCCCAATAACTGGCTATTGTGCATCACCTGGAGTTGGTCTTTCTCTGAGCTCGGTAACAGCTGTGCTATATTGCCTCAGTATTATTCTCGTGTCCCACCGCTCAATACATGTATGCTCGATTGCTTTATATATTTAGATATGTAGTATATGTTTCAGTCGATAACTTGCCTATCATACTAAAAGGACAGACAGCAAATGGTGAGTATGAATGTGTTTATTTCTGTTCATTTAAATATGATTTTATAATAGAAGCTCTCTCTCTCTCTCTCTCTCTCTCTCTCTCTCTCTCTCTCTCTCTCTCTCTCTCTCTCTGTTGTGTGTGCAACACATGAAATGATTACTAAAAAAAATGCGTAATAGAAATTGCAAGATGTTGTATATTTTCTCCATATTTAGATATCATAACTTAAACGTCACAGTGATCACGGAATTTTATCTGAGCATAGCCATTTGCATTAAAAAGCACACAAAACCTTTACATGTTTTTAAATATTTTTATTGAATGTCATAAACTTTCGACGGGAAATTATTTTCTGATCTCAAATAAGGCATTTTTTGGACATCACAAATTCATTTTCTGATATTTAGATATGGGGAACAAGTGTACATGCATTTGATTAAAAAAATGATTTTCTAATAAGAAAATTAAGAACCCTTAAGATCATAAAACGATTTTTGATGTCAGGAAATAACGTTGATTTTTTTTATATCTTTTTTAAAAATAAACAGATCTCTCACATATTTTTGTGCAAGGCTTCCGTTACTAAAACTAGCTCTTCTGCAAATATTTGATGTAAGTTGTCTGCAAACTTTCGATAATGAAGATAGAGAATGTAGACATCCTTCACAAAGTTGTCATATTGTAAATTTTGAATTTACCGGGTGGCAGTAAATACAAAATTTACAACTTTCAAAATTTACAACTTTCAAAATTTACAACATGACAAAGTCTTCACGTTAGCTGCAAGTATGCAGGAAGCTTAGAGTTAAAGTTTTACTATGCAACTGATGTTTGTTGCAAGTTTGCAACAAACATTTCATTTTCCAAATATGGAAACCCTGCTGCTAATTTGCGGCAAATTTTGCTGCTAACGTGTGGCATACTTAAACAATAAAATGCTTTCTTTGGTGATTCATTCGGGATATGAAGGAAGCGACATTGCAGAAAAAATACATAACCCGCGTTAGATGGTTATGTAATTTTTTTCTGCAATGATCGCTACCTTCATTACCCGAAGTTCTGCAGTCACGTTTCCTCAAGACCTAGTCCCTTTAATGTCGGCAAAGTAAAACAATCATGTATTGATATATATGTCAACATATAATATGACAATGTCATAAAACTTTGCTACAATTTAATACGGTATTGCCAAAAAAAAAAAATTGTTGCGGACAACGGGCACCATCAAGGCCATTACCCCCCCCCCCCCCTCCCCCCGGCAAACATAAGCGCGAAGCGAGAACTATTTTCGGCCAACTATTAGCTACCCATATTTTCGAATATAGCGACAGTAAATAATAGAAATGTGAAATGTGCATTATATGTTATCCCGTACAAATGTAAATGTATCTGAGTCATTTCTCTCTTATCAACATGAAAGCCCCATCGTGTATCTTCATAATCTGACATCTATCGACTTTCATTGATTTCCCCTTTTCTTTACATTTAATGACAGCGAGATTATGTTTTAAGGTTTTTTAAGTAGCTCTGGCTATTCAATCAATTTTATGCTTTGTGATTTCCTGCACATATGTTCGCTATAAATTATAGAAAGGCATATTTTTCAGATAAGGTTTGTTTACTTGAATTGTTTTGTGTTTGCCCCAAGTATTGATTTTGTTTCTACACAGTATAGTTAATGTTATATGTTAATGAAATTTATTATTTTATCTTTACATTACATTATTTTTACATTTTAACAGGAGTAAGATAAAGTTTCAAGTTAGAAATTAATCAAATGCCAACACCGCATTTAACATTATGACGTCACTATACGGTGTCATATTGGCCGTTACCGCCTTCATCAGCCTTGCAATGGCCAATCATTGTGACGTCACAGACACTCTGAATAACCAATGGGTCAACGTGGACCAAATGAAAAATGACCACGACCCAAGGTACCTGTCAGAGACTCAAGTTAGTAGCCAGGAAGACTGCCAGAAAGCGTGTTGTCTAAATGGTAAGAACTCTCGTTTTAAGGAAAACTTTTGGCGTATGATTTTCGTTATTCGAAGACACTAAGGGGGCGCACGTTCATAGAAAAAATAGCAATGCATGGATCGATGGACTGTGTTAGCAAATTCCTAAAATATTTAGAAAATTGTGATTGTTCCTACTGGTTTTTGAAATTGCATTATTGTGCAATCAATCATAGATTTTACACATTATATTCTATTACTTCATATTATGATATATGTAATTAAAAGGCATTTGATTTTATGTCAATTGTAAAAAAGAATTACACGTACTCTTGAATATTTTAATTGTAATATCATAGTAATGGGAAAATGGTAAAAGTAAATCATTATAATGTTGAGGTATTATTCTTAATCAGTTCATGTGTAAATCCTATATTGATGCGTAAGTGAATGATAAGAAAAATATTAGCATAAAAAACCCACATATGTTACTTCATAAAATGAAATTATTTTGAGATAAGATCATGCCTTCTTAAATTATTTTACCTTCAGACGCATGTACCGTGGTGATATATGATGCAAAGATAAATGAATCGAGCACGAACTGCGTCCTTTTGACATGTTCGCCGGATCAGAAATGTGTATTTGAGGATAAAGACGACAAGGTGGCTTATATCATCGATAAAAACCACGATGACACTGCACAGAATGTGACAACAGCTGCTAAAACTACCGCTACACCGTTACCCAGTGCTACAGACAAACAAGGAAGCGCTGCTTTGCCAGCACCTTCTGCTGTTGCATCACAAACAGCAACAACAACGACAACAACGACAACTGTAGCACAGAATGCAAGGCTAACAAAAGCAGGGACTTTGGCGTCATCGTTGACAAATGCGTCATCAACAGTTGCTTCGCCTTCATCAAATGGTCACAAAACATCAACAACAACAACACCTTCTCTTTCGTCAACTTTATTTTTGACAACAACCAAAAGTAGTTTATTAAACTCAACAGCTCAAAAGTCGTTGACACCTCCAACAGATGTTGGTTATGTACAGGAACAAAATGCTTCTAATATCAACGTACAAAACCAAACTACTTCAATCAATGTTGATGATCCCAACAATCCAAGCAATGATTCCAATACCGAGGAGGCTGCTCAAGAAACCAATTTAACAATGTCAAAATTGCTGTCGGAGGAGGATATAAGTCGACTCTTAAATATCACAGAGCCTTCCATTGAAGTCAATAATCTCCAAATCAAACCCCCTCCAACAACAACACAACCGTTTGTTAGATTACTTTCTTCCTCAACTCCATCATCATCATCATCATCATCATCATCATCATCATCATCATCATCACCACCATCATCATCATCATCATCAAAAACTCCACCACCATCACTAACAACAACAACAACAACAACATCATCATCATCATCATCATCACCACAACCACCACCATCATCATCATCATCATCATCAAAAACTCCACCACCATCACTAACAACAACATCGTCATCATCACCACCACCACAACCACCACCATTAACATCATCATCATCCATGACAACGACATCAACAATAAAGCTAGCAACAACAATATCGACCATTTCGACGAATTCGTCTGGACTGCATTTAATGAATACATCCACAGATGTGACCAACATGAAATCAAACAATACAAAGCAACATAATATTACGGAAGGTAACTTTTGATCGCTTTGATTTTATATCGATTGCTGTACGGAAAGCAAATTCTTTTTTTCATAATAGTTGTAAAAGACGATGAAACACAAAGGTGTGTTCAGCTTTTCATCTATAAGTTTATATTCTGTGAATTTTTTTATTAAATTCATTTCGAAATGATAAGATAAATTTTAAAAAACCCAAAACAAAACAAAATAAACCGTTTATTTCTTGAAGTCTTCAGAGATATTAAAAGAGAAATTAAGATATGTACGAGAAAGACGCACAAAAAAAGATTTTATTTGAAATGTAATTTTTCAGGTGTTACGAAAAACGTTACGAACAGTCGCCTTGACAACGTAGAGGAACAGACGGCTCCATCCTCCGCCGTGGTCGGTGGACTGATAGCCTTGGTGTGTTTTGGATTCTTTTTTGTACTTGCGATTGTAGCCATTTTTGGCAAGAAATTGTTTGAATCTTGGCAACGGAGACATTATTCTCGCATTGATTATCTTGTAAATGGCATGTACAACTGAGGGATATTCATGATATTTAAAGACATGTTAAAAAATCGTGAGCAATAATGAAAATTGCGTTTTAATGTTCATGTAAACATGTTATTGCATGGTATTTCGTTTTTTCTCGCACCAAGTGTTAAAAGTATTTACATCTTTTACTGTTTTTGTTTTTGTAGAATTGCATAACTTACTTTTTATTACGACTTTCACGTGCATCACTGACAATAAAACACAATTGTTCGACGCTGATCTCCTAAAAGAATATTATTTCGCTAATATCAAATATTGTTTTGATTGTCACTATAATGCTCATCGCCCTGTTGCATCGCGTGTCTAGGTTATCAATCGACTTCAGTTTTGAAGAGTAGTTTACCTAACAGTCTACAAAATAACTACTAGTATCTCTTTTTAAAACAACAAGTATGATAAATGAAACTGATAAAACTGAAAGCTTTTAATCACATTTCATAGAATAGTTTTCGAGCAGAAACATTTAACTTTATCGTATTTAAAAAATAGGGATGCCTTATTTTGAGAAAAAAAAGATTAAAAAATAAATCTGTGACATTCGACAAAATATTCACAGATTGTTTTAAAACATCTCGGACGAACATAAATACAAAAGCGTTTGCTATACTAGTATTCTAAAGTCTTCATTGATGTCAATATCCAAACAAAGATTTCGTTGACATTCTTTACTCTATAAATATAGATGTATCTCTTGCAATCAAAGTTATATCGCTTATCATTTCCATTTATTCGTAGTAGTAATATAAGCGATTAAAGATTGATAACAAACACATTGCAATAAAATTTACAAAACACTACATATATTTTTTGAGTTAAAAAAGTAATCAGGTGGTTAATTCACTCTGTTCACTCTGATCACGGTAAGTTTGTGGTTTTTTATGATTATTCCTATGCAGATATATTTCTTGACTATTACAGCATAATTGTAATGTGTTGGTTATTCTCAAGAACACTAGTTAAGTGCTTATATACTGAGAACAGTTTGAATGAATTTTATAATTATTTAATTGCATCAACACATGTTATAATTCAATCTGCTATACTGAGTAATTTCCTTTTTATCATCCTCTTTTTAATATACCTTTAAAATAAGCTTATAATAGTTATTGTGCTCTCTATCAAGTGAACAAGTCACTGAAATGTTTCCTAATATATCGTTGATTGCAAAGCAACCACTAGTATTTTTGTCATCTGAAAATAAAAATACTAAAAATAATTAATTACAAACACACAAATGCCCTTAGAAACTCTTTAAAATTTTTTACACACATTTATATACATTAAGTTCCATGGTTTTTGTCAACACATTTATCCATTATGTTGCTTACCTTTATGTTTGAACAAGAGTTACATTTTTTCTAAAATTAGACCTGGCATATTGGAATTATTGAACCATTACACTACTGGTTTTAAATTGATAAATATAACATCACATCTGTCATAAATTAAGGGAAAAACCGATAAAACTATCGATAAAAACTAAGAAAAAACTATATTAAATCCGTATATATAATCAAATAACACTAGTATTCCGAGATGTAGGTACCATCAGCGAAGGCGCATAGCTGAACACTGAAAAAAACAATACTATTGAATAAATTTCTTTATACATGTACATACAATTTATATCTTTCACTTTTTCGTTCTTGTAATATTTACATCTACTCCTGAATGTCCCATGTTTTAGAGTTTATTGCATACAATTCTACTATGGTGGCATATATCTGCCCCTTGTGTGCAAGTTTTTTTTTCTATTAATTATGTCGACATGCAAGATAAAGATGTTGACATGCAAGATAGTTTTGTCAACATGCAACGTAACTATGTTGACATGCAAAAAAAAACTGCAATCAAAAAAGAGGTTTAAAAAATCTCAAATATCGCCAACATGTGACATCCAAGATGCTAGATACGCTTCCTATTGATGTCAACATGCAACTTATTGATGTTAAACTGCAACTTAATTCTTTATGTCGACATGCAACTTATTTATGTCGACATGCAACTTATTTCTGTCGACATTCAGGATAAATTTGTTGACATGCAACATATTTATGTCGACATGCAACTTAGTTATGTTGACATACAACTTATAAGTTGCATGTCAACATATTTATCTCGCATGTAAACATAACGAAGTTGCATGTCAACATATTTATCTCGCATGTCAACATAAGTAAGTTGCATTTTGACATCAATAAGTTGCATGTCGACATGAATAAGTTGCATTTTGACACAAATCGGTTACCTGTCAGCATATTTATCTTGCATGTTAACATAAATAAGTTGCATATCGACATAAAAAGGTAGCATCTCGCATCTTGGATGTCATTGTTGATTGCAATTTTCTTGCATGTCAACATAGTTATGTTGCATGTTGACATAATTATCTTGCATGTCAACATATTCATCTTGCATTTCGACATATTTGATAGAAAAATAACTTGCACACAAGGGGCCGAGATACGCCACCATGGTGGCATATATTTGCCCCTTGTGTGCAAGTTATTTTTCTATTAATTATGTCGACATACAAGATAAAGATGTTGACATGCAAGATAGTTTTGTCAACATGCAACATAACTATGTTGACATGCAAGAAAACTGCAATCAAATAAGAGGTTTAAAAAATCTCAAATATTGCCAACATGTGATATCCAAAGTATATCTCTTTACAGACCTTAAAATCTATAGTATACTTCCTGTCTACCATCCCCTGTATCTCTGTCTGTGGCGTGTATTGGTGGACGGGTCACAAGGGAATATTGTCAATACCATTGTTCTTCTTGGAACCAAGTTTGGTTATACGAAGGATAATCCAGATAAAGAAGCATACATTGTTTTCATGTTATTAATTAAAACTAGTTTCACTTTGTTCTTACCTCGGTAATATTAAAAATAAATTAATCAGAGTCAAATTTTGGGTCCATGTCATCAATGTCAGTAATCTAAACAATCGATGCTGTGTAAGCTACTTCTTCGTTTAAAACTGTTAAAAAAATTAACGAAATGATAACAACTAACATATAACATATGATATTTGCTATATCTGACACGTTCTGTATATAAAAACCTTAAATAAGGATGTTGTTTATTTGAGTTGTCAAAATAAAATAAAATTGTTAAAGTTCTAAACACACTATATACCAATAAGATTGTTAAAGTTGTAGGATCAGGAGCCTAGGAGGAGTAAGCACCCTCTGCTGAACGGTCACACCCGCCGTGTGCTCTTTGTCTTATCGGTAAAAATGTCATTATCGGGGGAAATGTCGTAATGTGGGGAATATATCATGATCGAGAAAAACGAAGAAAAATTCGTAGACCATTAGGTATTCAATCAATAGTCCAGAGCAGAGCAATCACGGACATCTGGACATGTAGGATCAGGTGCCTAGGAGGAGTAAGCATCCTCTACTGACCGGTCACACCCGCCGTGTGCTCCTTGGTGTAATAGGGAAAAACGAAAAGTCCGTAGACCATTAGGTGATTAATTATAGTCGAACAATTAGTATGAAAAACGTCAGTCAGCATGCGACCCAGTGGAAGATTGTATTAGCTGACAAGGTCGTTGTAAACTAATGACAATAGAACTTACGAAAAGATGACTTCAAACGAGACTGTTGATAGTCCTGTTATTTCAACTTGTTTGTCAGTAGTTTGTTCTATTCATCTTATACGATTTGATTTATATATTGGAGCTTTTGAGACAGCCCCTTTAATGATCCGAATTTATTGGGGTTTTTTTAAAAGACAAAACGGTGATGCAACGTTGTGTCATGCGTTTATTATGACCTTGCGCATTACAATTCAGAACGTCATTTCAGAGATAAATAAAACCATATGATATAATTATAGTTTCACTGAAATAAGCCTTGAAATACTATACTCAATAGTAATTTTTATATTAAGTTTGTTTTCCATTAGCAACCAGTAGAAAGCCGAGTGGCATCCTACCAAGCTATTCCCCAACTTAATCATATTCACAATCAGAGGAAATCTCATGGGAAACATGGAACATGCAGCCATATATATTAACATAATATTTAGTTCTCGTCCACGACTATAAAAAATAGCGCAAGAAACTTTGTAGAGAATTTTTTGTTTATTAAGGAATAGATATAATTTAATGATTATATTTCAAAAGTACATATCAAATTGATTATATAAAATTGAACGTTTATTTTAACCTTGCTAAAATAAATAAACTCAAAACACGTGACATCGTTTATATTTGTGCTCATGGCGAATGGATTTGCAAAAAGTATTGATTGGAAATTAACGTCGCAGATTTTCGTTGTAAACATAAGGGGAAATATACACTGAATGTAAAAATAAACTGATGCTATTTACCAAGACTTAGAGTGAACTCGTTTAAACTTTTCTGATATCCGTAGTTTACTGATTTTTAATAACAATCATATTACAATGATTAATTTTCTTATTTTCTGTTGATTGCTAAATCATCTTTATTTTTAATTGTATAAGCCGGAAATTCATATCTCGGTTCTTTCGGTTTCGCAATTATAATTTCCTTTCGCGCAAAACTGAAAATAGAAGCTGTTGACTTTAAGATTCAACTTTCGGCAGCTCCCTGCTTAGATCTTAACCAGGCTACTTTAGCAATGCAATGTTTACATCCTTTTACTTTCACTTTGTGAGTGACGTCACAGTGATGGTCACATGGTGTGCAGGGAGCTGCCTTTAGACTCTGACTTTTGACTATCATCATCAAAACTGTGTAAAACATCGAATGCATGATTGATTTGTGTCAAATTTGTAAGTAACGTTGATGTTTAAAACATATGCTTACTAGATTTGTAACGTTCATAAGTTTAAAGTAAAGTTGAAATTGCATAAAACATATTCTCAATGTTTTTTTTAATTAAAGTAGTCCGAGTATCGCACTACGTCATAATACGGATTTTACAATATTGGTTCGACTTTTACAGAGCGTTATTGATACCCGGTATTGATTTTGCTCTACATCGCTGTTGTAAACAATGGCAATAATAAGCAATTAGAACGGTAATATATGTATTCTATGAGAGATAGAAATGATTAATGTTGAGAAACTCGATTCGGTTAAAGTAAAATGAAAAACGAAGTTTCTGATTAACCAGGATCTCAAGTATGCTTATATCTTCTTTGTTTTGACCCCCCCCCCCGAATTTTTCTTTTTCTTTTACTGAAACCGGTTTAAATTTAGAGACAGAAGCTATTTTGAATTTAATCAATCGTCAATTAATTAATTTTTAAATGATATCTAACATTGTTGACAGATCTAGGCAGAAAACTGTAGCAAAATGTGATTTTTACGGATTTTTTCGTCAGGGTCTACTTGGTTTAGAGCTTATAGCGTGAAAAGTAATCCGTCAACATATAATTTATTTTACCAAATCTTTTTTCTAAGATGTCAATCTATAGAATAAACACCATGAATTTAAGTTTGAGTCCATAAAATAGTAAAAAAATTACCAAACGCGATACTAGCATTGCATTTTTTGTATTCTATTTTGATACATCAGGTCCATAAAGCGTACTTACTTACAAAAATTTGCGCAAAATTATTGATGAGATATGGCTTAAATAAATATTTATACTCTATTTTGTATGTTCAGTTCTAATTTTCCCAAAATTGGTAATTATTTTTAGGAAAAACGGACGTCTGGCAAATTTCATAATTGTCAATAATTTTCGCAAGGGAGTACACCCGTCTGAGAGGTGATAACAAACAAACTAGCATGTAAACATACATATTTTCTTTTGTATATGTATTGCTAGAATGTATATCTATCATTTAAAGCTAAGCTTTTAATGATTGAGCCCATTTAGTGCCGAGTATAGGACTACCTTAAATTAAACTCTGTCCCGAGTTTTTGCTTCCGCCAATTTTCGCTTGATATTTCGATAATAATAAATACCTTTGTTCTTAAACTACGTTCATCCACTAATATGAAAAATGTCCAGATTATCTGTTTTGAAACGCCCCCTCTACCGCTTCATTTTTCAATACACATCCCGAAATAGAAAGTCTATGGGGATTTTGCATTGCATCAGCCATAATTAAGCCCAGAGCTGCGTTCAAGATCGTAGCAGCTAGCCAAGCCGCTAGGTCGTAGATATTTAGGTCTATTGAACGGATCGCTAGGTTAGCCGCTAGGTCTCAGATTTGAAGTTGGAAATATTCAACTAAAGACTTATTACATCGACAAAATTTGTTAATTGCAAGTGGAAATAAACGTAGCAGCTACGATCTTGAACGCAGCCCAGGGCTGCGTTTAATGCAGGTTGCACTACAGTATTAAATTCTACTATATATTCTTACCAAAATTGCACAACTTTACATACAGATTAAAAATTCAAAACGAACTTCTGGAAAAAATCCTCTTGACATCTTTTTAAACAACGCTTCATTTACAAGTTTCTAGCAAAATACACACGTGCATCCAGCAAGGCGTGCGACTTTGTTTACATCGAAGTTACACATGTGCTTGAAAATCAAGCCCGGGACTTTTCACCCCCCTCCAGAAACAACGCGCATCAAAAATTCAAATGACCTCGCATTATTACAAAACTGGGATAGTTAGACCTCTTACACATTGTTTTTCATCTCATACCAAAAATCAGCTCCTGTCTCGAGCGGAACCGCCCCGAATTCAAAGGAAAATTCGGGAATTATTTTGGCTCAGCCATGTTTTGACGTGAACCTTCAGTGAAATACTGTTATGACACCTTAAGATCGTAGCGGCTAGGTAGGGCTACGTTGTTGAACGGTAAGCTAGCCTAGCCGCTAGGTAGATATTCGTAGCCTAAATATTTTATGCTAAGCATCGAATTCAAGATGGCCACCTTAGTTACCATGCACTTTGTAACAAACACGAAATCTATTTATATAGTGATATTATACTCAACCTTTAAGTTATAATGAATCTTAACATTGATATTTCCGCTTGAAATTAACAAATTATGTCAATGTAATAAGTCTTTAGTTTAATATTTCCAACTTCAAATCTGAGACCTAGCGGTCCGTTCAATAGACCTAGATATCTTCGACCTGCGCGAGGTGTCCCGAGTACTTCCGAATGGAGAAAAGCCATTATAAATCTCCGTAAGAAATTTGTTTTCGTTTCAATAAACTTTAATGGGTGAAAAGGGATAATTTGTCAATGAAGATATTTTGGATATTTTCCATTTCGTCGATTTCAACTGTACTTTTTTCACGGGTATGTGTTTTTTTTAAAATATGTTTTACGGTGCTACCGTTCTGGCGAGCGCAGCAAGAATTAGCCTACATATACCTTACATCATTGTCAACCTTTAGTGTTGTTATGGTATCAACGAACGTCAAGGAATTTTTTAGAGAGTATTGCTCTACAATAAGTATGTCAAAGGTTCTTATCTATTGGTTATGATACATACAGAGCAACCCCCTACCCCAAGAGAGAGAGAGAGAGAGAGAGAGAGAGAGAGAGAGAGAGAGAGAGAGAGAGAGAGAGACCGGTCCCTGTTTGTAGGTGTGTAATTTCCCACTTTTAAATTTCAAGGTTTGACTATATGCAATATCTGCATAAATTTTTTAACTGTTTATTTTTTCATTTTATTCCTTTTTATTTAGTTCAAAATGTCCTATTGTTTATTTCCTTCCTACTCATATACTTACCTGCCTACTGTACATGCATGCACAATTAGCGTAAAACTGGATCGATATGACACTAAAGTATGGCTCTTGCAAGTATATATTTATATAATCTCTATATAAAATTTTTTAAAAAACAAATCATATGTCAATGAAGCAGGTATCACAGTCTAAACTGAAATAGCTCGTACACTCATTACAGATGTTTGATCCACCTCTAAATTTATCGCGGGAAATATAGCGTGAAGGCACTGTGACGTCATCCATGACTTTTAATTTAATTTTTTTACTCTTCATTGTAGATAAAAACGGTCATTTGACCTTTAAAACGTCGTAAAATTGTACAAAATTCAAACGTAACGTCAGGCGTATGGATACGTTTTTGACGTTAGTCTTACTATGACGTAGGCAACATTCTTTATACGATATAAAATAATTTTTTTAGCCAATCAGAAAGCGCGTTACAACCAGAATTAAATTATTAAGGAATGAATTCAATATTTATTTGTTTTATACGATATAAAATGGTTTGGGGCAGTTTACGCTTTATAAACCGCGAAGCGGTTTATAAAAAAGCGTAAACTGTTTCAATTCATTGCTTATAATTTAATTTTTTTTTACTCTTCATTGTAGATAAAACGGTCATTTGACCTTTAAAATGACGTACATTTGTACAAAATTCAAACGTAACGTCAAGGGTTTAATACGTTTTTGTCGTTAGTCTTACTATGACGTAGGCAACATTCTTTATACGATATAAAATATTTTTTTTAGCCAATCAGAAAGCGCGTTACAACCAGAATTAAATTATTCTCGACTCAATACGAAGGTATGGAAGCTTGAAACAAATCTTTTGAGTCTCTCCAAAGCATATGAAGTACTCAAAACGTGTCTTCAAACTTTAAGACACCGTAAAAGAATATGTTTTACGGTGCGACCGTTGGGGCGAGCACAGCATGTGATCAAACAATCAATTATAATAAATCAATAAAAATAAAATTAACTTCGTAAAATTTGAATGCAAAAAAAACAAAACATACCGGTACCTATTTTTCAGTAAATTTTCATTATTCATAGTTTATAAGATTTGTTATAATCTATTTATTTAGAAGTAGAACATGCACAGTAGTTTAATCTCAGATACAATGTTGTTAAATAATAGATTTTAATATATAAATATTCATTGCACTGTATCTCCTCTTATAAAGTGATTGTAACGTCAGTTCATCCCCCCCTTTTTTTGCAGTAGACATTTTTTTCCTAAACCTACATATAAAACTGGACTCATCATAGAGCCCCCCCCCCCCCCCCCCCACGTGAAAAAAATATTTTTTTTTTCAATTTACACATAGAAAATCGACTTATTATGTATTTGCCCCCTCCACTTTAAAAAAAAAAATTAATGTTTATTTTTTTTTTTATAATTTACGCTTAAAAATATTTGCTTATCATATTAAAAGAACATGGTGCCCCCCCCCCCCCCCCCGCATGTAATAAATGGATTCCCCGAAGTGAAAATAAAGAAACCATTGAACTGCTAAAGAGCTGTCGGAAGGATTAGAATTTTCATGATTTTTTCTCTTTTTGCTTGCAAAGATTTTTTGGATGAGGCTGCCATCCACCCACCCACCCACTCCCTTTTAAAAAAGGGCGATGCTATATTGTACGTGTACGTTTCAGGAAATTACCGTAATTATAGCGAGCGACTTTTAACTCATAGTAGCGAGCGCAGCTCGCCAGCGCGCAGCGCCGGCGCGAAGCGAGCTCTACCGGCAAGGCGTGTGTGAATAGAAAATTCGGACTAGTTGCACATTCATTCAACGGATTTTTTTGGTGTCAGTAAATCGGACCAGTAATGCCTTGTTTTAATCGTCCCAGTAATTCCCTGTAAATATGGTTTCCCATTTCACACTCTCACGAGAACAAGATAAAAGACTATGTACATCATGCATTGTAAATAAAATAATTCCATTACATAAGACTAACAGAGTTGTCGTTCCTTCGAGTGACGTCACAATGGATTTCTTGCACATTGATCCCACAGAATTTTTCGGAGTCAGTAAATTTCGACCCACAATGCAATTTATCAATGTCGGACGATCTCACTAGACTTGATTCCTTCTCGCGAGAAATGAATCAAAGTAAAACTTTTGAGAAACAGATAAATTGTGTAATTTCAAGAATATCATGCTTTTTAAGTAAACAAAACAGTATATTTCATTTAGTTTTTTTTCCAGGGTTTTTTCAAAGAGACAGACGGCATTTGACCGACGTGAACTTTGACGTCACAATAAGGGGAAATTACTCTAAGTAGTTATTGTAAATCTGCTGAAATATAAATACCAAAATCTTCTCAAAATCTTGCAAAGCTAACGAATGGGGACATCTTTTTTTTTTATTTTAAATAGGAAACAGTTGTAACTTGCTCTCATTTGGATGAATGCTCACATTTATTTTATTCACTATATATTTACAGTAATTAATTTCCAGGAACGTTTTTTAAAAGGGGCGCGGCAGCATCATTCAAAAAATATTTACAAGCAAAATGAAAAAGAAATTCTCAAAATCAGGGAAATTCTAATCTGGGTGAGGAATGGTGAGTGCGTAGTATGCATTTAGCTCTTTAACTGCTCAATGGTATCTTTATTTTCACATTTATTACATCCTCCCGGGAGGGGGGGGGGGTCCAAAACCGTTTTTCTTATATGATCAGCAAATTTTTTTAATACGTAAATTAATTTTTTTTAAACGGGGGGGGGGGGGGGGGACTATATGATAAGTCAATTTTTAATATGTAAGTTTAAGAAAAATGTCTGCTGCCAAGAAAAGAGGAAATAAACTGCAATAAACATTATGTTAAAATCTTTATTATTCAACAACATTGTATCTGAGATAAATTCTATTTAAATAAATAAACAATCTTATAAATTATGAATAATGAAAATTTACTAGAAAAAATAGGCATGTTTATATTTTATTTTGCATTCAAATCCATTTACGTTATGTTGATACTTTTATTTTTATTGATTTATCATAATTCATTATTTGATCACTTGCTGCGCTCGCCCCAACGGTCGCACCGTAAAACATATTAGTGAATAAAATAAATGTGAGCATTCATCCAAATGAGTGCAATTTACAACTGTTTCCTGTATCTGAAGAAATGTCTCTAATCTTCAGATGTTCTTTAGCTTAGCCTTTGCAAGATTTTGAGAGGATTACAATAACTTCAATTAGAGTAATTTCCCCTTATCAGTGCTTATTGTGACGTCAAAGCTGACGTTGGTTAAGTGTCGCCTGACTCTTCAAAACTCCCCTGAGAAATAAAAGTATGCGAAGTATACTGTTTTATTTACTTAAAAAGCACGATGTTCTTAAAATTACACATCTTATATGCTTCTTAAAAGTTTTCATTACTTTGATTCTCGTGAGAACGTGAGGTTGGAAACCATTGGTACTATGAATTGTGGGTCAAAATTTACTGACGCCGAAAAAAATCTATCGGATCAATGTGTAAACCTTTGTGACGTCACTCGATTGTTTTTGATTGAGAGTGTACTGAGGTGAACCTTAGAGGTAGCACTGACTGTATGTCGTATACATCGTTATTGTTTTTATTGTCTTGTTGATTATCGTGAGAGTGTGAAGTGATAAAAATTGCCATGATTACAGAGAACTACTGGGACGATTAAAACAATGCATTACTGGTCCGATTTACTGACGCCAAAAAAATCCGTTGAATGAATGTGCGACTAGTCCGAATTTTCTATTCACACACGCCTTGCCGGTAGAGCTCGCTTCGCTCTGGCGCTGCGCGCCGGCGAGCTGCGCTCGCTACTATGAGTTAAAAGTCGGCCATTTTTGGCATTGCACCACGGGTGAAAACATTAGAGAGCATTATGGGACGTAGACAAAAAAATTTGTTTGATGAACTGTAGGTTTAGCTGGTTATTTTCCCCGGGCACGCTGGTTCTTAGAGCTCGCTTCGCTCGCTATAAAAAATCACAAAACAGTGATGGAAACAACAACTTGGGACAAACTTTAAAAGAAAATGTGGGTAAGCTCGAATTTGGTACTGGTTCGATAATTTACCTACCACACGTAGGAAAAATAAAACATTTTCAGATTTTACCCTCATTTTGAAGAGAATGGCTATATTTAAAAATTGAATTGATTGATGTACTTTGATTTCAATTTAAGATTTTTGGTTGTCCTTTGTCGCCTTTTAATTTTTTTTCTTAAAATTAGCCTGAACTGACATGTTGTTTATTTTTATCGATTATACTATTTGTGTTTTGTTAGGAACTCATCATCCATTTTTAAGAGATTTCACATTTAAAAGAAACACGGTGGTAAATGTATTAAAGCTCCTTTCATTCAAAAACATACTGTTTACTTTAGGTTAATCCAAAAAGGTAAGAAAAATGAACTTTAATAAAACGTGATTGGTATGGTATATAATTAATATCAATACTAATAAGGATAGAATATTTTGTAAAATATTTTTCATAGAATGAAACAAAAACTTGTTATTTCTATTCGAACATTTACATAGCGTATCTAAAGTTGAATATTTTCTGATTCTTGTATAAAAATGTGTGTATAAATGACGTTTCGGTTCACATATTTTGTTTCCTTCATTTAAGCATTAAATTTTTATATGTATATTCAAACTGATGTCCATTTGTATGAAATATATGTGTATTGTCGTTGTAAAGCCATTATATACGCTCCCAGTCAGGGGTATGAAACATACATTGAACATCCATATTAACATGTTATCAAGTTCGCTTCCGCGACTAAAGATATAGTGCCAGAAACTTTAGAGAGAATTTTTTTTTACTAAGGGGTAGATATACATGTAATTTAATGATTATATTTCAAAGTACATATCAAATTGGTAATGTAAGATTGAGCGTTTCATCTAATCTTACAAAAATAAATACACTCAAAACACGCGAAGACGTTTATATTTCTGCTCGAATTAGAAAAATGCTGCTCGAATTAGAAAAGTATTTTCATAGAAAATTGAACGTCGCAGATTAATTGGTAATATACACTGAATGTAAATATATTGTTATACTCAAAGGCACGTCAAAGGATGGAGAGTGAAAAGACCAAGCTGACAGAAAATCTAGCTTTCCCAGAAACTGACGTTACTCTGGTGGTAGAGGGTCAGAAGATCCATGTCAATAAATCAGTCCTTTCTGAGCATTCACCTGTATTTGAAACCATGTTTAAAAGTCAGTTCAGGGAAAGTACTGCAAAAGAGATTCCAATGGAGGACAAGAAAGCAGAAGATGTTGTTGAATTTTTAAGTTGTTTCTATCCTAAAATGAAACACCCCGTAAAAGGTATCTAAGATTTCGTTTGTACCTTAATATACTTATTTTAAGAGAGAAATCAGATGACACGTCTGCAAAACAAAACAATGTGTCGTACTATCTCTTTATGAGAAAGTTTACGACAAAATTGATTTTAACAAATGTTTTGAATAAGAAATCATTCAAAGAGCTTTTTGAGAAAACATATTTACAGCATTTAAAGTGAAACGCCAAGAGAACTAACTTAATCAAAAGAATAATTATGATATTAAGGAACTTAAAAAAACAAAAAAATTACAAATACACGTGCAAAGGTTCACATGATAGAAATGTCAGCTTAAACATTTCTTTTTTTAAGCGGAAAATGTACTGCAGGTACTACCAATAGCACACGAGTACGAGTCAACTCTGGTGACAAACTGTGAAGACCTCATGATTGCAATGTGTAAACCAGACAAAAGGCTAACCGTCAGTACACTGCTTGACTACATATTGGCAGGGGAAAAGTACGGCTTTACCAGATTCATAGAGGCTGCTGTGGAATTATGTGCACGCATTGATTTTGACCTTCTTAACGGAAAAAAGTTTCATTATTACTTAGAAACTCAGGATAAAGATATATCTTTGAAATTTTCAAAAATAGGTATAAATACTAAATATGCTATATCAAAGAAAAGATTGGAACGTATCGAAAAGTATTATAGAAAAAATCCATATACATCTGGGAACGATGTTGCCATCCGATTATCATGACATTTAGTGACAAGAAAAAGAATATTATTACTGAAATTATGAAATTTAATCAAATCAGAAAAACTTCAGTGTATATTTCAATAAAGGAAAAACAAAATGCGTAACGTGTGCTTGCAGTCAGTAATCACATGTTGGTAAGCATCTACCAATAGTGAAGGTTAGGAAAGGCCGATATATAACTATATAACGAACTATAACGTGAAAGGCAAAGATGTTTGGAGATGTTTGGTTAACCATTTTCTAATTGGGAGCGCAGGCAAGATGATTTTCAAAACTTTAGATTTATTCCGATAGATAAAAACACCAAAAATGGTACATTTTTTTTTACCTTTTGTAACTTAACTGAAAATGTGGGGCTCTGTTCTCTCCCTTTTTCTTCTTATGCACTGACAACGCTTCAACTGCACACTGCAAACTATAAAAACTACACAAGACATGCATGTGTAATCACATGAGCTAAGCCTGTTTTGACATTAATTTTAATGTAACCATAAATGAATATGGTTACATTAAAATCAATACCAAAACAGGCTTGGCACCTGTGTGCGTATCAATAAAAAGGGAATACAACCAGGGTTATCTTTACAATATGATGCAGACGTTATACATTTTTTATGAAGAATCGAAAATAATATGGCGACCAAATAAGTTCGTCTGTAAGTCAGACATTTAAGAGAGAGATTTTGTTAATCTTAAAAGAACCCTTTTGTGATGTTAAATAATGAACAAGAAGCCAGCAGTTGAAAACACTTGTTCGATGTGGACGCGAAGAAAAAATATCATTATCTGCATAATAATGCGGATTCTTTGGCGGTTCTTTTGAAGAAAATGTGCACTTTTTTATTTATATTGATCGTAGTTTCTTTATTTCCTTTTTTCATATTACCTCAAAGTGTAGTTTATATATTTAGAAGTTTGTGCAATTTAAATGCATCGATCGGAACTCAACCGACCGTAACTTTCACGACCAGCATATATACCAGGACCAATTGACGAGCGAACGCAAGTAATCTGGCAAGTAATATTGCGACCATTTACTTTTATCTTTAAATCAAATATATAAGAGAAATTTTATTAAACTAAAAAGAACCCTTGTGTGATGTTTAATAATGATTAAGAAACCAGCATATATTATCCAATGACAGGTGGAGATTCTCTAAAATTATTTTAAAAAAAGGATGAAAGTCTGTATACAAAGAGGATGGGAAAATCAGATGGCATAAATGAGTAAAAGCCCATATTGAATAATATCTTTTCAAATTTAGAATTGTTCTTTTGACTATCATTCTTTTTGGCACAAGACATACATCTTATGGCATAGGCTGTTTTTTTGTAATTAAAAAACAATGCATGTATTTAAATAATAGTAAGGTACATGTACATATGATACATTTTAGTAACACTTAAAAAAGAATAACAGAGAATTTTTCATGATTATCATGAATTTTAAGAACTAGTTGGAGATACTTCATCAGCGTTGCATTTTTGCATTATTATGATTTCATGCGGGTGTATACTCGACGTACACAAAGAGGTTAAAATCTTTTTGGATAACAACCCATCCCTCATTTAAAATGTAAAATGAGGTAGGACCTCTCAAGACTATACCGCCACTAATTTCAAATGCATACACTACATTATGGCCATTCGAATGTTTGAATTTCTTTTTTATGGATTGAAATTTGGGATGCCAATTTTCGCAAAGTTTGCATTTTTTAAATAGATGAAAAAAAAAATGACAAAAACAAACTGTCCACCATCTCAAAAATACATAGCGTTAGTATTTGATTCAAACCACTTCTGGAGTAAATTGTGGTACAATACTCTTGAAGTTTCTCCTTCACTACTACAAGAAGTTTAGTAAGGAGTGAAGAGAGAGGTTTGGTAGAACATTTATTGGAACCTGCTATATATCTCTGTTCGTAAGGACTTTTGTGAAGCTTTGGAATCCATTACAAATAAGGTAATTTATTCGAACAAATTTATGTGAAAAAACTTGTATGATAACTAAATTAATTCTATTTTTATAATTCGTTGGATATTTAAATACGTGTATGAAGAATTCCACAAAATTAATGAAAATTGAGCCGAACAATTTCTATTGTTTCTAAATAACTTCTTAGTTTCAGTCTAAATGTACTGGCGAGAGCTAAAGTTAGAGTGAGATGAACTTCAATTATAATTCCAGAGTCCGCTTAGTTAATTTGAATACTTCTTATAAATAAGAAAAAAATCATGTCGTTATAGCTATAATGTATGATTTTCTATAGTTCTAGTATGTCCAAATTTCTATCTTGATTTGTATAAAACTCATTCTTCGATTATCTTTTATACTCCTTTTTTGTTAATTAGAAATAGCAAGTAGCAACAAAACTGATCAATTACTAGATATTGATTTCAATCATATAAATGCACATCAGTACACTACAAACTATTTGTACAAAAAAGATATAAAAGTTTAATTGTAATTGTTTGCTAGACAATAAAAAGTATCACAATGTACAAAACAAATGTTAGCACCTAATATACGGTTTTGTAGAATATATATGTAGTGAATTTCACCATTTTAAAATAAAAATTATGAAATAAGAGCATATTGACGAAATGATAAAAGAAATCCTATTTACGATGTGTGTTTATATATCAAGTTTCTACGAACATAGTTTTTAGGATAATTAGATGTTAATCACAGACTTTGAAATTACAGAACACAAATTAAAGTTCTTATAAAGTTTATGATAATGAATTACATTATTTTTTTAATGACAAGGGATTTGTTCAATAGTATATTTTAAACACAAAACACTATACAAATAGAGAAATAAATTGATGATTGTTAAACATAAAAGACCTTGACAGTGAACAGGAAAAAATATCAAAATAATAAAAGTCAGCCGTTTCTCTCTGAAATATAAGCTTCAATTGATTTAGTTTTTGTAAATAAATATTTTCTCGTTTTATCTATCAATGATCAACTCTTATAATGTTGAAAAAAAAGAAGTTTTATGAACTGGTTATTCCTTTTAGTATATACCCGGTAATAACAATAAAACATGTCTAAAACATATGTATATTACATACTTTTGATTTACAGAGTACTTTCAAATCACAAGTTAAAGGGGCATGGTCACGATTTTTGTCAAATTCAATTTTACTGTTTTTATTATTTACAATGCTTTAGAAATGTATTTCTAATGATCATTTTAAATTTGAGAGTCAGGCGTAGAGTTTTGAGCCAGATCCAAGGCTCACAATTCTTTGTCATGTAAACAAGACTCGTGTCCTGTTTTCGTTTACGTAGGTTCAATATACCAGTAAAAAATCTTTTTCAAGCTGATTTGTCTATCTTCTTTTTCATTTTAAGCATAAATAAACAGTTTCTAACGTTTAACACAATCATTTCAGGTCTAAAACTGGAATTTTCACTTCAACATTCAAAATGTAAACAAAAGCTTTGTTTATATAGCAAAGAATTGTAAGCTCCATCAAAATCGGATAAATAATGTTTGACCAAAATCGTGACCATGCCCCTTTAATGACAATAAATAACATACAGTCAGCTTTAAATTCGGACATGTAGAATTAAAACCACCATAATCTAATTGTGGCGTTACACTGCAACGTTAACCACATACCATCTCTCTTATCGTGTATATCTAAAGTAATTACCAAATTAAACCAATTTCTACTTATTTTTACGTATTTTCTTTTTTTTAATTGTATTGTTGGCATATTTATATAATTATGATCTCTAATTTGATTGTATCTTCTATACATATTAAATAGATTTAATCAGTTAATCTTCTATCTATTTAATCGACTTATCAAAATATATGTATGACATAACGATTATGCATTTATTTCATATATATTGCTAAAATGTTGTTTGCAAATAAATTTGCAGTCACGTGAGTTTTAATGGAAGATCACCTTTCTCTAGACATGTATTTTGTCACAGAGAGACATCAGTAGATTTTGCAGACCCCCTCATACCTAAATGTACATCGAAAACTGTAACTAGTAATCCCTCTGAATTATGTGCTTCTTAATGATACTGATCATTCAAAATTTCTCAAATTCATTGACAGTTGATTCAATGATGCAGATTTATGGAGCAAAATGCTTTTTTGTTTTTTTAAAAGGACTAAGAAGATATTGTAATTGCACTACACGAATAACTCTTATATGTTTTCTGTAATTTTACTACTTCAAACCCGCTACTTCTCATAAAGATATAAAACTTTTAAAGAAATCGCTGTGTAATCAATATTTTATGTATTTGTTTGATTTTCATAATCTATTAATGTGGATGATTTCTTCAAAGTGATGACTATTTTTGGCGAAGTATATAGCATCTTCGCCAGCCAAGGGTTTCTGATCAAGCGGTGCGGATCAGAAACCCTTGGCTAGCGATGATGAGTATATAGAATGCAACAAAAACTGTTTTCTTTTTGCAAACTAATTAAAGAACTTAAAATTTTGAAGGTACAACGTGTTAAAGAGAAATGCCATTGGAAAGAGATTTAGGGCGATATTATCGGTCTGGGGTATGCTGATATGAATAACTTTTTCCCATTCATGTACATCCATTAAATTCAATGACTTTGGATACAAACAAAAATCATATTTGTAAGCCCTTTTAACTCTACAAATAAGAGAACAAAGTACGAAATTTCTCATATTTCTTATATATTTTAATTAGATGTATAGGTATTAAATGTACATCACATGATCAAACAACAGTAATGTGTTTCATTTTATTCATTTACGTCAATGTTCGTGAATTGAAAAATTATATAAAACCCCAAATGTTTTGGCCATGTCGATATAAATGATATGTTGTGATTCATTTTGTCATGAACCAACTCAAATATCAAAATCCACAAACATTTGCGTTAAAAAATATTGATTATACCACAGTATTACGTAACAATCTCATACACATATGAAGTCATAAAATAATTAAAAATCCTATTCCTTGAAAATAATTGATACAAATCAAGTTATACCAAAACATACACGTACTTTAGACAGGTAGATATCCTCAAAAAATTCAAAATTTAAAAAAGCTAAAAAGGGTGTTGTGAAAAATGTTTCCAATAAATAAAGATATCTTATAATTTTTGTTCCTTTCTATTAATTTTTTTTTTTGATATTTAACAGATTTCTTTTCTTAAAAGTCTGTAACTATCATGAACATACATACATGGAAAACATGCTGGATAATATAGTCTGATACATAATAACACATTAAAACATTTTAAAATGGAAATGGAAACCAAATGTCAAAGCAAACCATATAAAACAAATAATAAATGTAGAATTTTTTGAAAATTCCTGCTGTTTTCAATACAGCTGAACTCTTAGATGTTGTTAGAGATGTCCCATATATGTCTAGGACAATGGTTTACAAATGGAATCAGATGTACATTTTTTACTGATATTTTGAGATCCGACTGCAACCCACAAAAGCCCCTAAATTCAACCAGGATCTTGCACCTATGAATTTGGCTTTATGAAGACTTTGACAGAGATTTTCGGACCTAAATGATCTAAGAAATACCACTAAAAGACATAATACAAAACCTTAACAAATAATGGAATAAAGTTACATTTTAAGAATGGGTTAACGGCATAAAAAGTGTGTGGAACTGAAAAGTGTTTCCTTTGAAAAAGCGAGACAGGTTTGCCCTTCAGTTGCTTGACGTCACATGACGTCGTGGAAATATGAATAGGTGCTCCGTAAATCAAATTCATAAATAGTAAAAATGCTGTATATTTTGAACGTATTACTAAAATCATATGATAAAACAGGACTATCAATAGTCTCGCATTTAGTCATCTTTTCGTAAACTCGATGGTCGATACAATGTCCTTGTCAGCATATACAGTCTTCCACTGGGTCGCATTCTGACTGTCGTTTTTCATACTAATTGTTAGACCATAATAATCACCTAATTGTCAACGGATTTTTTCAGATTTTTTCCCCCGATTACGAAAAAGAGCACACGGCGGATGTGACCGGTCAGCAGAGGATGCTCACTCCTCCTAGGCACCTGATCCTACCTCTATCAATTTGGAGGTCCGTGTCGCTCTGCTTTGAATTTGTATTTCGTTTTATGGATTTTTGAGATGGTTCACGGTTTGTTATTGTCATTTTTTCATATGACGTTTTTTTCAATTGACAGTCTTTTAATAAGACATACGTCATCCTACATATTTCACAGTAATTTTTGCGTAAAACCCTTTGTCCGCGAGCTTTTCAAACAACCCTCGTATATATATCATCTGGCAATTTACATACATATTGTTAATAATTGTAAAATAATTTAAATATATCAATTTTGTTTGCTAAGTTCATTATTCTATTTGTAACATTGCATAATTATTATATTTGACATAAATTTACGTCTCTTAGAAATAATACACGAACGAAAACTATATTAACAAGAGGCCCATGGGCCACATCGCTCACCTGAGGAACAAGCGGTATGATAAAATCAGCTCAATGGAGTCATAATACAAACTATCTGGACAATGTACAATAATTCATGTAAATCCTGTATAAATAAAATCCATTTTCCACTGGATATTCTTATGTTTATAATCATTAGTCCCTTTTCTAACAGGATGATTTTATAGTCATATCATATGTTGAGTATTGCAGATCTAAAAAAGATCCCTAACAATAGTTTATATATTGGATATAAACGTACATCAAACTCTGAACCTTCTCGTGAGGCCAAAGAATTGTCCTGGGGCCAAAGTCTTAACAATTATAAAGAATCATATGGCTGATTAGTTTCTGAGAAGATTTTTAAAGATTTACCCTATATATTCCTTTGTTAAACTTTGACCCCCCCCCCATTGTGGCCCCACCCTACCCCTGGGGATCATTATTTTCACAACTTTGAATCTACACTAGCTGAGGATGCTTTCACACAAGTTTCAGCTTTCCTGGCTGATTAGTTTCTGAGAAGAAGATTTTTAAAGAATAACTCTGTTTATTCCTATGTAAAACATCGGCCTGCCATAGTGGCCCAACCCTACCCCCAGGGGTCATGATTTTCACAAGTTTGAATCTACACTACCTGAGGATGCTTCCACACGTTCCAGCTTTGCCGGCGAATTAGTTTCTGAGAAGAAGATTTTTAAAGATTTACTGTATATATTCCTATGTTAAACTTCGATCCCCCATTGTGGCCCCACCCTACCCCCGGGGGTCATGATTTTCACAACTTTAAAATTTACACTACCTGAGGATGCATCCACACAAGTGTCAGCTTTCCTGTCTGATTAGTTTCTGAGAAGAAGATTTTTAAAGATTTACTGTATATGTTCCTATGTAAAACGTCGATCCCCTATTGTGGCCCCACCCTACCCTCGGGGGTCATGATTTTCACAAATTTGAGTCTTCACTACCTAAGGATGCATCCACACAAGTGTCAGCTTTCCTGGCCGATTAATTTCTGAGAAGAAGATTTTTAAAGATTTACTGCATATATTCCTATGTTAAACTTCGATCCCCCATTGTGGCCCCATCCTCAGGTGAGCTAAAAAGGTTAAGTTTACAATTCAATATGTGGGTTTCTGGAAGAACAGATTTTGAAAATTTTCGTAAAAAATATTGACAATTTTTTATACTTTTTTAATCTTTAGCTTTTAAGATCTGTGTACAAACATAGAATTGTGAGCAAATCTCTGTATCTTGCTTATAATTCGAAGCTTAACACTCAAATATGGTTAGTAAATAGAAATTGTAAACAACATGCACTACATGTATAACAAATAAAGAACACAATTTATTTTTTCGAAATGAATCATATATATATACATGGATATACCTACATATTTCCGTAAGCGATATCAAACTCTATTTAAACTGAATAAACTAGAGAAAATGCCGAGCATCTCAACAAAACCTATTGCATTAATCTACCATTACGCAAAAGATAATGCCGAATTACCGATAGAATGAATTGTATTTCAGTACCCCTACATCAGATTTTGCTTTATTTGCGCACGTAAACAGTTAACGTAACTGTTTGATTTACCGAAGTCTCTGATTGATTTGATACGTAAAAATCACGAAATACAGACGATAGTTTCCAGGTTACAAAGCATAAATAATGAAAACGAAACGAAAATCAGAACAAGCTAACACCAACGTCATGTGTGAAAACTGTCAACGCATTGAAATATTTAGGCTCAATTTACTTCACAAAATCGGCACCAATATATTTTTCATGTTTCAAAACTTCCCTTCATACGCGAACTGTTGCACAACAAGCAAATTCATCATAGTCAGATCGACCCTTTTTCGTTTAATGTCATGGCTGCTTTAAACAAAGAACCTCGTTTTAGAAGTATGGAATACGAGTCTTGGTAAAATGGGTATGCAAACCCGGGCCGTGGCAAAATAAATGCCGGGGCAGATCGGCAATCGTCAATTCCAAATACGCATTATTTTGCAGCAATATCTACAGCGAATACAAATATACTAGTCCATCAAATATCCTAAAATTTTAATGAGATTGGCAGATTAATAACTGCCAATCTTTTGTTTTGCCCAGGCCAAGTTTTGCCTACCCATTATACCGGATGCCGAGCCCGATTGAAACACGCCTTTCCTTTATTATTATTTTCGTAATAACTTCGATTTGAAACAAAATTACCCCTTAATTTTTGCAATTTATATTTTAAGGATAATTTATGCTAAACTACGTTGAATTTGCCTCGGTAGTTCTTGAGAAGAAGATTTTTAAAAATGCACCCCCCTTTTTCTACAGTTTCAAGGTTTTCTCCGCTTTGAATACAGATCGGACTTTAATTTTTGCAATTTATATTCGCCCTCCCATAAGGATGCTTTGTGCCAAATTTGGTTGAAATTTGATAAGCAGTTTTAGAGAAGAAGTTCAAAATGTAAAAAGTTTACAGACGGACAGACGGACGGACGGACAGACGGACAGACGGACGACGGACAAAATGTGATCAGAATAGCTCACTTGAGCTTTCAGCTCAGGTGAGCTAACAACTCAATTGGCAAGAGTATGCATAGCGGTTTATATGTCGAAAATAAAAAACAAAAAGCCAAAAACATCACTCACCATTAATCACACATGTATCTAAATTAATTCTACTCTGTTCAAACTCAAACTGTTCATACACTTTAAAAATATGTATCATATTTAAAGGATTAAAGTTAAATTAGGTATGTTTTGGTTTCTAAAAATATAACAAACATGATTATTATAAGGTTTCGTAAATAAAATATATATGATTAACAATGGTGATTAAGGTAATATACTATAAGTTGACCGTTTATTGTCCCATCACTTAATATAAAGCAATATAATTGGTGCCAGGGTTGGGGCCCTGGGATCACCAAGTACTAAGTTACATACAGTTATATATAAATATATAAACTTGTACACTTTCGTGAGAGGTTTTTCTCTTTAACATTTATACATCATTCATCCAAACACATGCATATGAAAATATGTAGACAACTATAATTTTACGTTAATCTTGCTTTTGCAATAGATAATTGTATTACATCATCTGTAACTGCATAAAAAATAATTATCCTTTTTCTTAAAACATTATCAGGTTCCATCGCTTATTAAAACTTTCCATATCACCATTTTTTTTATAAATATGTTTCTCACAGTGAAAGTAATAAACAATTTCCTCTTTAACCCTTTCAAATGAGGGTTTACAATTCTTGCTCCTACTTCTATAAATATGTTTTTTAATTATGCATATTATTAAATTAAATATATTGTAATACTTATAGTATTTTCCTAACAAAACATCAACTTTGTTTAGAGATATATCTATTCCAAACTGTTCTTTGAACCAAATCAATGCATTTTCCCAAATATTTTCAACAAATTCGCATTCCCAGAAAAGATGACACAGTGTTTCTGGATATATCTTACAAAAACTACATAAATTTGTATTGGTAATGCCAATTTTACATAAGAAGGTATTCGTTGCTAAGATTCTATGTATAATTCTATAATTGAACCACCTTAATTGTATATCATTGGTTATTTTAAAAAACAAAATATTTTGTTTTTTCCACCAGGAGTTGTCAACATTTAAGTTTAAAATATTTTCCCATTTGATTTCACTTTTTGGCTTTCTGTACTTCTGATTAATAAAAACATCATAGAAATCTCTACCACCTTGTTTGCTTTTTGTAATCAATTGTACGAATTTTGGGAAAAAAGGTTGACTTCTTTGAATATTATCATAGTCATAATTCAAATGTAATTTTCTAATACAATCAATTACTCCAAAAAATAATGTAAATGGTGTTTTTAAATCAAATTTTGTACAAAATTCATGATATCCTAGCAAGGTTCCGTCCGTATTGTAAAAATCAAAAACAAACTGAATACCCTTTTTTAACCATGATCTATAACAAATACTTTTGTTGTTTATACATATATCTTGATTATACCATACTGGACTTAAAACAGATGTCAGATTATCAATGCATAGCCTCAAGTCTGATAAAGCTGAAAAAACATCAATCCAAAAAGCATTCTTGACTTCTTTCTTAAACTTTCTATAAAAATCTACACCATATATAGCTAGATAGCTTATATCTGGAATTAAATCCTTTATTAAATGCTTCCATTGTGAACTACAGGAATTATCAAAATATCTGCGAATCCATGTGATTTTTAAACTTTTACAAAAAGAGTCAAGACATGTCATTCTCATGCCACTGTATTCATAACTTTGGCATATAATGTTTTTAGCTACCCTTGCTGTTTTGTTATTCCATATAAAATTAAACAATAAGTTCTCAATTTCTTTGAGTTTTTCTTTAGATGGGCTTGGTAGAGTCATCAATAAATGACTGAATTTGGGTATAAGCAAAGTCTTCACTACTGTTATGCGGCCTGCAGTAGTTAAAATCCTTCTGGACCATGATGATATTAATTTCTTAACCGATTCAATTTTTGGCAAAAAATTTAAATCAAACATAGTATTTGTATCTAAGTCTATGCAATATGTAACACCTAAGACTGTAAATGGTTCCTGTGACCACATTAGGTTTTTGTATTTTTCATATAAATTATTGCCAGTATAAGCAGTAGATCCAATCTTTATACATTGTGTTTTATCATAGTTTGGTTTCAATCCAGAAAATTTGGAATACTGGTTGACTAAAGATAAAGTTGACCTGATGGAGTCCTCTGACCCATCCATGAATAAGACTGTATCATCAGCATATTGTAATAATTTGTATTCCTTATCTTCAATAACAATTCCCTTAATTAGATTATTATTTCTAATCATTATACCCATTATTTCTGCGCAAAGTAAGAACAAGTATGGTGAAATTGGGTCCCCTTGTCTACAACCTCGTCCCATATGAAAAAAATCAGAAAAAATACCATTTTGAATAACACATAATTTAGGCTCTTTAAACAAAATCTTTATCCATTTTATAAAATTCTCACCAAAATTAAAAAAATGCAATACTTTGTAAATAAATTTCCAAGAGATAGAATCAAATGCTTTTTCAAAATCGACCAGAAGAATAAGACCAGGATTATTATATTCCTTACAATAGTGCGTAATGTCATACAATAATCTAGAGTTTTCGCCTATGTATCTACCAGCAAGAAAGCCCTTTTGATTTTCATGAATTATGTCATGCATCTTAGTTGATAAACATACAACTAATATAATTTTTATTTAATATCGGTCCCATTGTTTAATACATTGGAGTGCAAATGTTTAACAAAGAAATTACATTTTTGTATCAAAAGAAAAATTTGGAATGTATTCCTCGTTTTCACTTTTTTCATCTTGCAGAACTTCGTTCGGAGACAGAATTTCCTCATCAGTGCGTTCGTTTTCTATTCCGTCACCATCATCTTCTTTGTCTTCCTCCAATTCTTCATTTACATGTTCACCTGACTCTACATTATTCTCTTCATCATCAAGGTCTTCTCCAGATTCTTCGTCTTTTCTTAGATCTGGTTTGTCCTCCTTTTCTCTCAATGGTTCGAATTTATTTTCTTCTGTATCAAGTACTTGCGCAGAAAATCGAACCGCCTTTAACACATAGTCCGGATGTGGTTCCCCATCGTCGTCCATGTTCTCGTTTGTATTATTTTCAGAATCTGCTTCGTTTTGATCATTAGCTGGGTAATCTTCCGGCAGATCAGTGGATTTAAAAGTATGTGGAACATTTTCATAATCCTTTGGAGTTGCCTCAGCGAATTTCGGAGGGGTATTTTCGTAGCCATTTATTGGATCCAACTCAATGTCACTTTCAGATGGATTATAACTGTCAACGATCATACCTTTGTTCTCCTCTGCCTCAAGTCGATTTGTCAAATCATTCAGACTTTGTTCTGCTTCTTCTTCTTCTGCTGCCGTTAATTTTATTTCAGTTTCGTCTTGGATAAAAGCTGGATTTGTAAATGCAGAGACTACTCCTTCTTTCAAATCACCGGTTGTTGAGTTTCGAAGACTATGAGAGCCATTGATTGAACCATTGTAGTCCGAAGTTTGTTCATCAGGCATTTCAATTTTCAATTCTTGGGATTCATAAAGTGAACTTTGTCGAGTAAGGTGTTGATGAAGCTGTTGGTATCTTTTAAACCTTTGAAAAATGAATTATTTTACTCTCTTCCTCAACTCCATCATCATCATCATCATCATCATCATCATCATCATCATCATCAGAAACTCCACCACCATCACTAACAACAACAACAAAAACAACAACATCATCATCATTATCATCAAATACTCCACCACCACCGCCCCAATCATCATCATCATCATCTTCACCACCACCACCAATAACATCATCAACATCATCATCATCATCACCATCATCAACCATGACAACGACATCAACAAAAAAGCTAGCAACAACAATATCGACTATTTCGACGAATCCGTCTGGACTGCAATTAATGAATACATCCACAGATGTTACCAACATGAATTCAAACAATATAGAACCACAAAATATTACGGAAGGTAACTTTTGATCACTTTGATTTTATATCGATTTCTGTACGGAAAGCAAATTCTTTTTTCATAATAATTGTTAAAGACGATGAAAAACAAAAGTGTCTTCATCTTTTCATCTATAAGTTTATATTCTGTGAAAAAAAAATATCAAATTCATTTCAAAATGATAAGATAAATTTAAAAAAACCCCTAAAACAAATCAAAATAAACCGTTTATTTCTTAAATTCTTCAGAGATATTAAAAGATAAATTAAGATTTGTACAAGAAAGACGCACAAAAAATGATTTTCTTTGACATGTATGTTTCCAGGTGCCACGAAAAACGTTACGCATAGTCGCCTTGACAACGTAGAGGAACAGACGGCTCCATCCTCCGCCATGTTCGGTGGACTGATAGCTTTAGATTCTTTTTCGTACTTGCCATTGTAGCCATTTTTGGCAAGAAATTGTTTGAATCTTGGCAACGGAGACATTTTTCTCGCATTGATTTCAGCAGTGGACTATCTTTATTAGATCTTGGTTATTCTTCATAGGATTTTTTGAAGGAATAGATATTTCTTCAGAGAAAGTTAGAAAAAGGGTTTTGCCTTTTATAATTAATGTATACATTGTAAATAAAAATAAAGTACTGCATAGCCATGCAACCGACCATTGACGTACATTATAATAACAAAGTGTATAAAACTTTGGAAAAGCAAAGAAACTGATTGTATTGCTTGTCAACCGACGCAGAATTGATTCATTCCAATACATTGTGTTGTACACATGATGAGTACTAAATACTGAATTGATTAAAAATGATACTAAAATTCGCAAAGAAAGAAACCAACTCCTCGCATTACGACAATGGTACTAGGAGCTAGAAACAATGGGAAACACTGTCAACCAGAAAGGTCGTGGCATTTAAGAGATCGACTCTATTTTGTCTAGTAGTGGTGTGAGGCCAGGTTGAAATACAGTATCAAATTGGAAAATTGTTTTGAAATGTCTTACGCCAAATGCATTCAAAGCATACTTATATATTCATTTTAAATTTCTATAAAAACAAGCATTCTGAGAGTATTGCATAGGCAATACACGTCCCCTACCGGTTTGTGGAAATTGTGAAAACAATGCACTGTTATGCAGAATATTGAACACGAACATTAAAAAATTGGAATATAAAAAATTAATTTTTTCGAAAATATGTCAACCAGACGCTACAAAAGTGTAAACTTGATCTGTAGTTTGACATTTTGAAGCTGTTCAGCAAATTTCATATTATTCCTCATACGCATAAAGAAAAAAAGTGTGGAAAACTGAAGTGGGACAGACAGACGGACGGACAGACAGACAGACGGACGGACGGACGAACGGACGCAGAGGAAAGCTATAGTCCCCTCCGGTGAAAACCGGTAGGGGACTAAAAAGAGAGAATTGAGAAATTGAGATCAATATTGGAATCAATGCAACTACTGAGTATAACGTTGAAATATATTTTCAAAAGTATTTTAAAATGTTCATATAAACAATGAAGACAAATAAATGCTTTCAACAAATTACATGTCTTTACATTTTATTGATACATGTTCAATCAAAATGTTTTGGCGTTATTAACAATAACATGTAATTTGATTTTTAGAACTGATTCGTTTCTGAGTATTTTAAGAGTGAATACATGGTTTATTTACAAAACGTAAAGTATATCTTTATAAGATTACTAGTATATCGACAATATAAAAAATAGCACCGGTTAATATACATGTAAAATAATTATGTATGTTAAAGAATGCAAACAGATACGAAATCCAAAATCATGGAAAATGAAGCAATCAAAATCGTTAAACGTGTAGTTATCTTTATCCGATCTTCTCAAAACTACGGAAGCCCATTCGTGCCAGATGAGAACAATATCTTTAATGAGCGGTCATTGACTGCTCGATGATTTACCACTAAAGGTTATTTCTGTAGAATTTTTTTTACAATACTGAAAAACCAACCTTTATTGTGTGTAGCATCTAATTTTTGATATGCTCACGATAATCTACCGACATGTTTTCGCATTAGAATAAAAGTTGGTTTAAAATGAATTTTCGTTTATGAAATTCAAAATGATGGGTTATGTTTAGAACATAGAAATGTGTTGTGATGACTGACATATATAAGACAGGATGGCAAATGTGTTTATGGATGAATATGTGTGAAAACAAATTGAAAAGCATAAAATTAAAGCTGATGTACCGAGTATATTTAAACAAAAGGCTTTAACAAATATAAATAAAAACTGTCATTTGGAAGTGAACGTGAATGTTTTCTTATGATGTAAAATTATTTGCTTCAGTAAAATATTAAATAAATATACACGTATCTGTAAAAAAAAGGTTTGGTTACATATTAGTGCTTAAAATTTCCATTTCAACAGATGTACTGTTATCGTCATGTGATGCCATAATAATAAATATTGCAGTCTTTAAGTTCCGAATGTAAGTACGTGTATTTCGTTTTATTTTAAATTAAGGAATGAATTCAATATTTATTTGTTTTATACGATATGGAATGGTTTGGGGCAGTTTACGCTTTATAAACCGCGAAGCGGTTTATAAAAAAACGTAAACTGTTTCAAGCCATTTTATATCGTATAAAACTGATAAATATTGAATTCATTGCTTATAATTTAATTTTTCTACTCTTCATTGTAGATAAAAACGGTCATTTGACCTTTAAAATGACGTAAAATTGTACAAAATTCACACGTAACGTCAGGCGTATTGATACATTTTGGACGTTATTCTTACTATGACGTAGGCAACATTCTTTATACGATATAAAATAAAATTTTTTAGCCAATCAGAAAGTGCGTTACATCCAGAATTAAATTATCAATAAATAAATTGAATGCATTATCATTAAAACGCAATTTACATGTTATAATTAAAAAGATTTCTTACTATAAAATCATGAGACTTGCACAATTAATATATAGAACTTTAAGTTTGGCTGTAATTCATTTTTTAGCACATTATTTACTTCTTATTGTAATCTTAAGATACTTAAAATTAAAAAAAAAAGTGTTCTGAATTTGTAACACTGTGTGTTTGCCTAACACCTTAGTGTATGCCCTATTACGAATATCTTTGTCTATTGGCTCAACTGTTTGTCTCGTGTCCAATGATATACCAGCTTTTCCCAATTACTGCGATTTATTATGCCTGATATCTAGAGTATTTTGATTTAGATTACTTGTTTTATATATATGTTAATATACTAGTACATTGTAACTATGATTGTCAAAATCAGAGATCTATCACAAGATTACAGTGGTTTTATAGAATAGGAGTGAAGGGGGAAAAAAGTTATTCTAATTTTTCTTGTCTTCCAAAACTACGTTTGTAGACATAAATTCCTCGTTCTTGTGTTGGTTTTCTAAAACGTCTCCGAAGCCATCTTCCTTGTATTTTTCCAAGTCTTTGCTCCCATCTTCCACTGATTGTACATGAACTTTACTACAAAAGAAAATAAGAGAAACATCCCACCACCAGTAAAGCGTAATCTATCACCTTTCATGTATTAAGTTGTATATCAACATACCAATATACCAATTTTCACACACAGCAGCAATTCGATTGTTTCATACAGCAACTAACGAAAACGAATCACTTATACGATTTGTATGAGTACACACGATAAATATTTACATTCAGCGCTTATTTCTCCTAATTTTTGCATTGAAAACTGGCGCGAAGGTCAATTTCCTGTAAACACACTTAGCCTTTTTAAGGCACATGAACACATATGTCGCCAGGCGTTCTGAATATAATTATGTTTATCGTTTAAAGACTAGATGAAACGTTCAAGCGTTTAAAAAAAAGATTTTTTCGACAAAGTTTCTGGCACTATATTTTAGTCGCGGCAACGAGCTAAAAATTGTTAATATCGCTGTTCCATGTATATTAATTTTCATATCCCTGGCTAAGAGCGCATATAATAGCTTTAAAGCGACGATTAACAGTTACTATTGCAAAAATACCAAATATATACTGTTAAAATTTATTTTTCCAAAGTATCAAAATATGCGGATTTCGATTTTTTTCTTTCTTCGAGTTAATGGTGGGTATGATTTATATTTTTTCCTCCTAAAATAATAGATTGAATATATTAAAGAAACAAGGAATCATTCTTTGAAATTATGAGGTGATAATTGTGGTCGGGGCGCAATCAAATCCAATAAAGCCCTCACGCCCCGACCAAAATTTTCACCTCATAATATTCCAAGAATGATTCCTTATTCCTTATATTAATATAATTTTAAGCCATTGTACGATTTAATATTTAAATATAAATGATAAAACCCCGCTGGCGCCTCAATTTGGCGTCATTTGAAGTTGTGGGTTACTTGTATATAGTACAAAATCGATACGTGGTGTTTTCACAGGCAAAGACACTGGAAAATGTAAATATACTAAAATGACAATTATATTGTACATTAATTTTCAGAAAGTGTTTCAAGTAGTCTATCAATGTTTTGTACTGCTTTGACATAACATTTAACAGTATCTGTAGCTCACACGCTGTGGATGTTAAGTAGAGGAAAAATTATCGGACAAAAGTTTTTGTGTATTTAATTTAATTAGATTAAATAACATAATACATGTAAAGAATGGTACTGTGATTTCATTAATATCGGTGAATGTATATTTTCGTGGATTGATAAAATACATCATTACGGAAACCCCCCATAAGTATATGTGCCTTGTAACTTTTGAGCCTAAGAAATTGTAATTTTATTTCATTGTAAACTTACTCAAGAATGAAATCCACAAAAATTGGTGCTCAATGAATAATAATGAAATCACAGTATTTCAATGAAATCTGTTTTACAGTTTTTGAAGTATAAACACGTCTTAAAAAATATTGCTTAAAATATAGTATTACAATCAATATACATGCTTAAAATGGGTAGAATCTCTCTAAAATACGAAAAAAATAGTAAACATTTTGGCCACGGAAATTTGGAAAATGTTGTTTATTGTGTTTTTGAAGAATCGCAACATACCACAGTACCTAATTTTGATTATTAATTTTATTTATCAAATCACATACTTTTCTAAAAAGTCTGTAAAGTCATCAGCACACAATATGCAAACTGGATAATATAATCTGTTATAGTCTGATACATAAACAAATATCAAAAACATAAAACAATGGAATTCAAATAGCCAAGATCAAAGCAAAACACATAAAAAATAAGATATATTCTCTATAGGATATTACAACTCAGTCAAATACACCTGAAATCTACTAATCAAATGCTAGACAACTCTTCTTTCATAATAAAAAACCCTACCATTTTATAGAAATTGTTACATATGCGTGAAAGATCTATAAACATATATCATTTTTCATTGCCTAAATACATCTTTTCTATTTCCAACATTGTAAATCAACTAAAAATAATTAAGATCTTGAACGTAAAGCTATAGGACATTTCAAAGAAGTATTGTAATACATAAGAGAACAAAAACTATATAAACAACAAATTGGCAAGATATGCATAGCAGTTTATATATTGAATATAGAAAACAAAATACAAAAACATAACTTATCATTAATCACACCAAATAAACCGAATAACTCTATACTAATAAAACCTGAATTGCTTTCATATCTTTTTTAGAATGCAAATTGAATGCACAATTTTCACTGACTCACAATTGGTTTATTTCTCGGAAACACAAGACTTCAAAACAGATTGAAAGTTAGTTAATTGTTATGAAAAAAAGGTGTTCGTTGATGATTTCAAGTATTTTCTGAGAAATAATCCCATTTGATTGCTTTGATTTCGACATTGGGGCCATTGTTCATTACAATGCGATTGCAAATTTTTTAACAAAGAAATCACATTTTTGTATCAAAAGAAAAATGAGGAATGTTTTCCTCGTTTTCACTTTTTTCCTCTTGCAGAACTTCGTTCGGAGACAGAATTTCCTCATCAGTGCGTTCGTTTTCTATTCCGTCACCAAAATCATCTTCTTTGTCTTCTTCCAAGTCTTCATTCACATGGTCACCTGACTCTACATTATTCTCTTCTTCATCAAGGTCTTCTCCAGATTCTTCGTCTTTTCTTAGGTCTGTTTTGTCCTCCTTTTCTCTCAGTGGTTCGAATTTATTTTCTTCTGTATCAAGTACTTGCGCAGAAAAACGAACCGCTTTTACTTCATAGTCCGGATTTGGTTCTTCATCGTCGTCCATATTTTCGTTTGTATTATTTTCAGAATCTGCTTCGTTTTGATCATTAGATGGGTAATCCTCCGGCAGGTCCGCAGATTTAAAAGTATGTGGAACATTTTCATAATCCTTTGGAGTTGCTTCAGCGAATTTCGCAGGGGTATTTTCGTAGCCATTTATTGGATCCAACTCAATGTCACTTTCAGATGGATTATAACTGTCTACAATCATAACTTTGTTCTCCTCTGCCTCAAGTCGATTTGTCAAATCATTCAGACTTTGTTCTGCTTCTTCTTCTGCCGCCGTTAGTTTTATTTCAGTTTCGTCAGTAATAAAAGCTGGATTTGTAAATGCAGAGACTACTCCTTCTTTCAAATCACCGGTTGTTGAGTTTCGAAGACTATGTGAGCCATTTATTGAACCATTGTAGTCCGAAGTTTGTTCATCAGGCATTTCAATTTTCAATTCTTGGGATTCATAAAGTGAACTTTGTCGAGTAAGGTGTTGATGAAGCTGTTGGTGCCTTTTAAACCTTTAAAAACGAATTATTTTGGACTGCTTTACGCCAACATATTACAATTTCCACTCCAAATGAATGGTGCCTACATTGTATATTAACTATACATAGTACAGTAACATTTGAAATTATTTAATCCTTTCAAATCTCATCAAACGCACATCATCAATTAAATAATCTTTTAAATTGTACACATATGTATACATATACACCTTCAAACACACACACTTAATATATTACCTTGCTTCTTGATTGATTTTACAAAAACGAAGTGTTAAGTAGTATCCAACATATAGAAAATACTAATATTTTGAGTAACTTAATAAACTTTACCAAGTGCACAACTTTTCATAAAGCATGTGATTCAAAATTATAAAATTTGAAAATATGCACATTTCCCGCCCTCAAAATCGCGATTTAATTTCAATAAATAACAAATCACTGCATCTGCTTATTAAAGTTAATGTTATTTGTTTAAATATAAAATTAAATTAATATGCGTTAACTTCCTAAGAAATGATTCTTTCTTTTTCAAAAAATCGTACAATGAATAACATACGACTATTTGGCATAAGTGTTCTACATAATAATTAATTATCATTTAATAAAAATGCTTCAACATTTAAAAAACTAAAATGTTTTCAATTAACGTTCATAAAATGCAAATCTATTTAGATATACGTCTTAATACCTGCATACTTCGTAAAAATTGAAGATAATTTAGCATCTACCTTTACATTCAGTTAAATACAAGGAAAGGATGTGAAATTTGTAAAGTAAGTAAAAGTAAAATCGTATCGACTACGACGACAACATTTGTTTAAAAAACCCACCAATAAACCATTGGCTCATGAGCTTAAAGCTAGCTTAACTTACTTTTTTGTTGTGCTGTGGATGTAGCCGATGAGAACGATGATTCCTATAAACATGAGTACACTAATGACGATTAGGGCGATGACAGTAGGTGTAAAGGTTTCCTGCGAGGCCTCCAGCTTGTATGAATTTGGATTTGAAAAAAGTGCAAGGATGTCGCTCATATGTTGTAAAATTATGCTGTCAAATTGATAATAAAAATTTAACTTTAAAGTAATTACTCGTTGAAAGATAAGATATTTCTCTGTTGTTGTTCTATACCTTACAACTGAAAACCACAAGAATATTTTAATCATAGTTTTTATACATTTTGACATTAAAATTACATCTCTGCAAGTTTAAATAAGAAAGTAACCTTTGAAGTACATCTCCTGGAACGTCTGAATTGTTATGGTACTTTGCTGTTACATTTAGGTAGCACCTGAAAAATTATTATGATAATTATAAAGTACTGTTTTATTTGTATGTTTTTATATATCATTTCCTATCTAAGATATTCTAATTACTTGCACTTAAAACAAAACCTTTTAGGAACTATATAAAATCTACTATATAACTTGATCGATTAAAAATATAAAATAGCATGGGTATCGTTTAATTTCATTTTGAGAAAATCTTTTTATTTTACATTGCAATGCTGATATATTATATTTAAATTTTAAATAACAAGTAAAATTAATGCTTTTTATAAATATTGAAACAACTCACATAGATCTGTGGTTCACAACTTCTTCTATTTTTTCCACAGATACTGTAAGATTTAATATTCGTCCAATGCCCCTAAAATGATATTTATTTATTGATACATAGACAGAAGAGCAAGAAAAAAAAGATATGAAATGCCCCCCCCCAATTGGTTGAACAGAAAGATATTGTCTTACGATTGAATGTTTTCCTTTTGGCTTTTAACTTCCTCCATACTTCTTGGAACAGTAAAATTTACAGTTTTGCCGATTACAACTGTTCGCGACAACTAAAATAGATTTAAAAAATATGTATATAATTTGAAGTAAAAAAAAATCTCTTTCAAAATTAAAAGACTAGAAATATTTTTTTTGACAACAAAACTTCCTAAAATACAATTTAAACAAAAATATAGCTTTTTAAAATAAAAATAAAACATGTTTTGTAAACTAACCAGAATGTGGACAGATGTTCGGAGTGGAGGTATTCCCCGGTCCTGAGCTAGAGCTACCAACTCTATAACACCTGCAGAGGTCGGAGCCTTCTTTTGAACGGTTATCTTACCAGTTTTGTTGTGTATTGCAAACAAGTTAGAAAACCTTTTAAGAATGTAAAGAAGTACAATGGAAATGTGCATCGTTACCCTATTGTATAAAAAAAAATCTTTATGATTGTTTTAGGTAAACATACATTGTTGGCTGCAGTTTGTATCTAACATCGGAATTAGGTGTATTAACTTGGTCATCATCAATAGCCTGTAAAGCAACAATTCGATGAGTTTTCATATATTAAATTTAGTCAGCAGTATTATCTTCACATATCTTTTTAAGTAAGACAAGAGTGTATGAATATTATTTGTTCATTGCATCAATACTACATTTACCTTTACTTCTCCTATTTCAAATCCTTCGCTTGGTTCAGCGGGAAGAGGAAAAACATACTCCGGTTTTTGAAACACTGGCTCCTTGTCGTTTACGTCCAACAGTACTATATGAACTGTTGCAGTTGAACTTGAATACAGTCCTGATTCACCGTCCAACGCTTTCACCTAGAAATTAAACACAAGACGTCCATGTCAAAAAGTATGTGATGACACAGAAGCATACACCTACATAAAATTAATATAAGATCTTTTTGGAGGAAGTTGACTTGCATTGAAAATGTTTAGGCTATTTTGTGTTACAGTATATAGCATTTTTAATGGGTTTGAGTTTTGAAAATTTAAATCAATACGATTAGATTTCACAAAAATATAGTCATTAGCCTTTAGCTATTTAACAGTTTACATGTAATATAATTTATATTTACAAATTCGAAGTTATAATTTATAAATCTTCCTATGTTCAGTCTGTCATTTCGGATATGACAGTTTATCTGTAAAACTAGTTGTTTAAAATGACATATGCATGTCTTTATTCCTTTAAACTGCATGGTGTTGTGCTATAAGAATGAACTATATAAGCAAAACATTAACATTTGAGGACGTTATCTCAAGTTGTAACACACTAGCAATGCAAACAATACATGCCATTGTCTGCATGCATAGTTTGATGGACAAGAGAAAAGTGTCTAATTACCCTACTGTAAAATTAATGCAATGTTAAAGAATCCGAAAAAAAAACAAAAAATAAAATCCCGAACGTATACGTAGTAGGAATTCACTACCTGTTATTTTGGAATTAACAATGACACTCAAAAAAATTCTTTCTGAATTCTGATGAAAGTATTTCAACAATACTGTTTTCAATGATTGAAGTGATTTTAAGTCAAATTACGTCACAATTACTTTAATTATGACTGTCCCATTGCCAGTTTCTCGGTCTATTTTAGACGGATTTTGCACGATGACGTCTCCATTGTCTCTGGCTGAAAAGGTATCGTTGTAGGGTGATAGTATCACATAACGGGTGAGAGGATTTTCCTAGAAAAAATGGATTAACAAGTGCATAACTTTCTTATAGTAGTTTGAATTATTGGTTTTCATTGGTATTATAAATATCATAATTGTGCAAGTTTAATCTTATCGCCACACCTATAGTGTCACAACATATCCTTGCCGTCTATATAAATGGATTTGCAAAATCTGAAAATTCAACCCAATTCACGATATACTAAAAGCATGTTAAATCTTTGCAAGAAAACTCCAATAAAGTATTATCAACATCATGAATATAAATAGCATAGAATATGCACTATAATGTTGCTACAAAAATATATTACCATTCTATACTACTATAATTATTTTTCTAAAATGGTACAAACGTCTAAATCCGTAGCATGAAGACGAACGACTGTTGTCCCCATTCTGGAATGTTCTGTGATATTTGCTCGGTATTCCGTCGGATTAAATACAGGTATATTGTCATTTATATCCAAAACTTTCACTAATAATGTTGCTGTGCAGCTTCTGGATTCTGTGTTTCGCTGGACCGCCTGATTTATATAAAGTATGAACAACACTTATATTTATGAAACAAAATGAGAGAGAGAGAGAGAGAGAGAGAGTTATTGCAAACCGCATAATAGATCGTTTGCTTGATTTAATAACATAAGTTTAATAACGTACCTTTATTGTAAGCTTGTAATCAGTAGTATTCTCTCTATCAAGAGTGCATGTTAATGATATTTTCCCAGATATCTTGTCAATGGTAAAGCAATCTTTGCTGTTTTTGTCATCTTTGAAAAAACAAAAACACTGCATGTAAATTTATCAAGTACGTTTTATTTTTTCAGTTAACTTTAAGCATTAATAGGAGAATTAGTTTTATGGATCTTTTAAAATGTACGTACTATCAAATCTATAGTATACTTCTTGTCGACCACCCCCCTTGTCTCTGTCTGTGGCATTGATTGGAGGTGTAGTAGTCACATTTACAATATTCGTGTTCTACAAAACATAAACAATAATATCATGTAACTACATGTTGATAGATAGATACATGTAGATAGATAGATATTGCTTGCAATATTCACTTTGAAAAAAAATCTTTGTCTTCAAAGCAGACAGAAGAAAGACAAGTAATTCCCATGCTTTATTATGTTATAGTGATAAAATTAGTAATAATGTACTTTATCATAAACAAATGCCCTGGGAAACACATTAAATAGTTTGCTTTTTTTGGTTCTTTAATTGACATAATAAAAATTAAAACAAAATCACAAAAGTTGAAAAAAATTAATTAAGTGATATAATAATTAAATTGTGTAGTTATTACTGTTTAAATTATACGGTAGGGACAAGGAATGATGCTACCTGAAATGTTTAACAACTACCTTTATATTACAAAATAATTATATGCATGGATATTTTAATTAAAAATGCTTTATATGCCTTAACATTATAATAAATTAAAAAAGTGTATTACTTTTTTAAAGTTTCAAAACAGACATTGTCACAATAAGTCATAATTCCAAAAAGGGGTAAGGGTGATTCCTGTTATAGTATCTCCGTTAAATGCCAGGAAAAATAAACTGGAATTTTTATATGTTATAAACCAAATGCTAAGGCTAATGTATGAAATTTTTAAAAAAATCACATTGAATATTTTTGATTGTGCATTTACATTCTGTTCAAATTTAGAATATAAAAACTCCAAAATTTGAAGCGCAGATTTATCAATATGTTCCTAAAATTATGATATTGCTACTGAAAGGCCAATGTCAGTAAATTTCTAAAATAAGTTCTGTTCTTAAGCAATTAGAATTTTTGAAATAAATTTCATCAAATTAATTATTTAAGAAAACTGAACAAAAAGAAGTCATAATGCCAGAAAAAGTTAAAAAAGTTATTATGCCAAACAAGGACTAATGCATCTCAAATATCTCTTTTGCAAGGCAAAAAAGTGGCTGCAAAAATCATACATGTTGTATAGGGCATCTAATGTTGATGTGTTAAAAAAGCTAACAAATTTAGTGACACATAATTTTACACTGCAACGTCGTGATCCCCCTCAACACTAAACCCTGGCTCATATTGATATGTACATGGAAAAGTAATATTGTTTATAATATAATTACAATTTATTTTCGTTCTATAAGTATCTAATAATATTTAAATATATGTCTGCTTCTGTGTTTTAGAAAAAGTTCCATACATGTGATTTCTATTGCTTTATTTCTTTACCTCTTCTGTTATGTTTAAATAATATTCGTTATGGTCAAACTCTGGATCCATATCATCAACATCAGTAACTTGTATATTAAGGATCGTGCTGTTTTGCAAACCGTCGCCAGCATCCTTGAAGATAAAACATGTATCAAAGACAGCAAATTTAAAAGTTTGAAACAAAATTTATGGTCAAGATCTAGTAAATGATTCTAGAGTGTCTTTTTGGGGTGCTAGAACCATTATGACGTCATAATTCTTTTTTCCGTACTGGACATTAATGCTTTTATGAAATTATGTAGAAATATAGTCATTAGTCAAAATAGACAAAACTCCGAAAATTGACACTTATTTTCTTCATATTTTATCGAGAATAACAGTTTAAAACATGTTTTTTTGCATTGTGTTTACCAAACATTTAAGCCCTTGTACACCCTACCAAACAAAGCTATTGTTATGAAGCATCAACGAAAGAATATATATCTTAAGTTTCATAAACCTGTAGGCACCTTTTATTTACTAGATCTTGACCTTATACAACAGTAAAACAATAAGGGACATTTAAAACGGTGTCGTGTTACTTACTATCACTGTGACAGTAAGGTTAAATCTATTGATTGGTTGATCATAATCTAGCTTGCTTTTAAGGAATATGCTATATATGCCGTTGTCCAGTCTCGAATGAAAGAACGACTAAAACGAAACAAAAATATTCATTATAATATGTGTATTGTACATGTACAATGAAAGAGATAAATAAAAGAATAAAAATTACAGCAAAACTCGGTTATAACGAAGTCACTGGGACCTAAGAAATTGCTTCCTTATATCCGTAATTCGTTATAACCGTATAAGAAATTAATTAAATTTACATAGCTAGGGATCCAAGATGACTTCGCTATATCCGTGAATTCGCAATATATATGTAAATATTTAAATGAATTTTTTTTTAGAAAATAAAAAAAATTACATGCATAATTATAAATGTTTAACCCTCCGTCACATTAATAAACTAAGAATATTGTCCTGTTAAGCCTTAAAATATGACGAAGACCAATTCACAATTATATGCATAAAAATATATTTTTCAGAAATGGATTTAAACATTAAAGTCAATGATAAAAGAGTTTATTTTATTTCAAATTCTAATATGTGTAATTATATATAATTGTGCAAATCTACATATAATGTATGCCAATGTTGATCAAAATTTACTAATAATAAGTTGTAATATTAAGAATGAAATAAAAAAAAATAAACGTGCATAAAATAAAAAAGTTTTTTTGTAACTTCTTTTTGTAATTTTAAAGATGCAAAATTTTAACGTAAATAAATTTATTATATATACTCCTTCTTTTAAATCAAAAAGAAAAAGCGGGGATAAAACAAACTAGAATTTGCTGTAACTTGATAAAACCCGTGCAAATTTATTTGCGAACTTAATGCATTTTGGTAATCTTAGGTATGTTATTACAAAACATTATTTTTGACCGATTTTTTTTTTCCATTATTGGCTATAATATTCCCTACCTCATCGATGGATAAAAAGAAAATGTTTTGCATGCTGACACAATCTTCTCTTTTTAAATCTTGAGCCCTGAAGGAAATCAGTTTGGTCTCGATACTTGCAGACTAAATGGATAATTGATCAACAATGTTAAAACAAATATGCAAACAATGTGATATGATGAACATTATGCAGAACAAAATTATTTCTCTGTACTTGTATCATCAGAGTATTAACAAAAATAAATCAAATATGCATCGTATCCGCTCTACACTCTATGACATACGTGTATATAAATAATACACAAGGGAAGAATCGAAAGTAGGACACGATTTGTAAACAATGTTAAAAAACAACTTATTTGACAAAAAGTTACGCAAATCCTCCCACACAATGTTGCAAATATTGTCAAAAAACACGTTCATATTGAAATATTCCTAATAAACTCGGTAAAAAGCGTTTTTATCCCATTAAAACCGCTGTCTACTGCAGACACACAATAAATAAGGCAGTTGTGATTTAACGAAACACAGTATTAATAATAACATCTTGCAGACACTATAACTTTCTTTTTATAATTGTATGACCAGATTTGCATTATAATTTTATTGCATTTTACGTTGATACGTCAAATAATGAAGATGCTTAAGTTGTATCATCATCGTATTAACAAAAATAAATTAAATACGATGCAAATAATGTAATAAGTAAACACGTTCAGAATAATTAAGTCCTGTTCATTAATGTGTATTATCATTAGATTCAATACAAAAAACTAATGTCATGGTAAATAAAATCATTTTTGGCAACAAATTTTGTAATACTATAGTTGTGTGTTTTATTAATATCTCTTTATAAGTCAAGCTTGTAAAATAATGTTTGTTTGCATGTAAGGGGGTGCTCATTAACAACCATGGTCAAAATACTTTGTCATGTTACAGATGGTAATTTGCATTTGTGCACAGCAGGGTTACTGGAGGGTAGGTTTCAAGATTGTTGGGGGGTGGGGTGGGGTCCTTCAAGACCAAGGTCTTTCAGTTGTGGCGGTTTTTAACCCCACCTTTGCAAATTAATTTGTCATTTATTCAATGATTTTTTCTTCTTTAATTTATTGTTTTCAATTTAAACAATGCAAATTGGGTTTATTGAATACACGACTTTTAACGCAATCTGTTGTTCTATTTCATTGCAAATGAACTTGGACTCATTGGAAGATTTTTGATTTAGTTACTTGTATTGGGTAAATTACTTGTAGCAACAAAGCTCAAAGTTGGGCAAAATTAATATAAGTGTTTCTCTTGGAAATGCTTATGTATTATATTTATGGAAAAATTTGGTTGACAAAAATAGTTGTTCGTTATTATTTCACATCTAAAATGGCGCACATATATTCCATAGTACACAATAAATAAGGCAGTTGTGATTTAACGAAACACAGTATTAATAATAACATCTTGCAGACACTATAACATTCTTTTTTATAATTGTATGGCCAGATTTACATTATAATTTTATTGCATTTTACGTTGATACGTCAAATAATGAAGATGCTTATTTACCAAAACGCTTAGTTAAATAAAAAAAATGACAATGCAAATTGTTTTTATTATTTTTTATATTATTTTATATTCTACCCATGCATGTTGGTTCATACATGGTTGTTTACTATATGTAATTACTTTTTATTCAGAGGAAAATTTTCCTTCTGGTTATAGAAATAAATATATCTTGATCCAATGTACATTTGATATAGACTAAAATGTCTGTACACTCTCACGATATAATTGTATGCATTTGAAATTCTCTATTGATTCCCATTGAGCAGAGGATTAATATTCTCTGAATTGTGTAAAGTATGTTGCTTCCATTTGCTTTTTATCGATTAAAATCAAATATCCATCTGCACTAATTATGTATATTGTGAATATTTTTCAGAAGAAGCTTTAATTATTCCATACAACTTCACATCATTCCAACCACACAAAAGAAACGGTCTTACCCCGACATGTTCTTCATTATAGACTATACCTTTATATATTGTAGTTCATGATTTAAACATTCTATTTCTATAAACATGTAGAAAAAACATTTGATATAAACGTCCGTTAGGTTGGTAAATGAAAAGTCTGGGCTTTATAATACATGTATAATAGAAAAGTGAAAAAGTTTAACCTTTGCGATAAGTTTTCTGAGAAAGCATATATAATTGTGAAAAGTAAACACAACAGACGACAACAATCAATCCCGTCGTCTGACATAATTCAATATTATTAAAAAAAATATAACATTCAAAGAATTTTTTATGCAGATACGGGAAAGTTTGATTAACACTCATTATTTGAACACATATGGTCACAAATTATACATGTTGGTTACGCTTTATGATTGTGACTGAAAAAGGTTCAGAATGTACAAACCTCTGGCACAAAGATCTCGTAGCTCGAGTTTCTGAATTCAAGAATTCCTCTTGAAATTCTTTCGATAACGACGAAGAGTGTATTGCTCAAAGAAATCTGAAAAAGGTTAAAACAAGATAAAACAAAAATATTTCAACTCGCAAAGCAATAGGTCTTACTTATGGAGGGTAATCGTGTTCAAAAATCCAGACTTGTAAACTTGTAAATCCGAATATGTAATCGTGTTGGTGTGTGAGTCTGAGTAAGAATATGTGTAATTCTGATCGTGTAACCTATAAAACTCGGGCATAAACACATGTAAGATTTGACTCAGTTCCTTCGCATGATGCACAATTTGCAGCTTTATTGCTTTCATCAATTAATTAAACATTCAACAATGCACACTTTCAATTCGTAGTTTCTGCATTTGTATCTTCAGGCTCGGCAATAGCACATCTGACATGATACAAATTGACAAATGTAAAGTATACAAGTTTGTCGAATTTTGACATGACCTTATATGGCAACTGCCTTGCTGCGGGGAAACGGCATGCCGTTATCGCCGGAATGGATGAAAAATAAATATAATATTCAGCTTTACTGTTGCAATAAGCTTTTAATGAACGACAATTTTTCTATAAAAAATACCTGTATTATTTTTAGAATTTTTTTGAGGTATGATTGAAACCAAACAAGAAGAGGGTCATGTATATAAAAATCGTCGCCGATGTACGAATGCGCTAATTTCTGTAATATACAGGTAGTTCTCATGGTATTATACGATAATGGTTAAAAGAAATGCCTAATATCTTATTTCTCGAAAATAATTTGACATGTAATTTGAACTGGAATATAAGTTAATGCGTACTCTTTTCTAAAAATGAGACGGATCAAGAAATTTCCTAAAGGGGTAAATATATTTTGAGCGGTATGAGATTCTGAGACCGCCGTGAGGTCCCATGTAGCTCCATTGCATCTGACTTTTTTTTCGATTATTGAAATAGTGAAAATGGCGGGCGGGCGAGTGGCTGCCAAAAAGGTACCCTTATTGTACCGATAACTCCTCGTACAGTTTTCGAGATATGAAATTTTTCTTTTGCATATCAATTATACATATTTTAGAGGTATGCAAATTGCTAGGATTTTGATTTCTGATAATTTATCAAAAATAACTGCTGTTACACTTAGTCATTTTTTGGCAAAAAACATTGCATATAGAGTACCCATTTAATTGGATAGGTAGTATTTATCAATTCAAGATTGACAAATTTTGTTAAAAATTGAAAGGTTTGAAGAAATAGTAATGGTATACTAATATGTTTATGTTTTTGCAATTATGATTTTTCTTCGGAATTTGGAATTCTAAAAGTAAGGAACGGGGCGTGAACTGGTTGAGTTTAAATCATAAAAAATATTTTAAAATGCATGTATATACTGTATTGACAATAATTGTACAAAATTAAGTAGTTTATTTATGGCAAACAGAACATCTTCACAAATGGCTGTAAAGCTGTAATATAATAGTTCTCCGAAATTTTTCTATCAACCAATTTCACAAAGTGAGTCTGTATTGAACAGGTCGGGTACACTACCTTATATGGATAGCATTATTAAACACGTGCCAGTATTTTCGTCAAACAGATTCTCCAATCCAGTGAATGAGTTGCAATGCATGACGGTCTACAACGTGTTTACGAATCAACAGACGCACGTGGTTTTTGTCTGTTTTATTCACAATATTTAATTGCTTGCCGGAATGAGCATTCTGATGAATGTCCCTGAAGAAAATATCAACGCGCATTCTTATAATGTTGTCTAAATATGGGATATCACGTGAAAAAACGGTACTCGCTGCTTCTATTTCTATAGGACGTACCTCTCTTTTGAACATTGACAATGGGGTATTTAAATAGGTTGATATAAGTCCTCATATGCAATAGTTTTTAAATGTGAGCATAGAAATTGAAGTTCAGACATAATTGTCCATATTAATTTCATAAATTGTGAAAAATCATTCAAAATGAGTTTCCAAAGGACAATTCAAAATGGTATATATTTTCAATACGCTTTGTATACACTGAAACTTGTAGTAGCCCACAATGCCTTGCAACTCATTCACCTGATTGGTTTGTCGATAAAAGTAAACAGATAGCTAATTTAGTATGCAAATTTATGCAGACGTCACAAAATATAGTGGTCTCGACCTGTTGAATCGACACTCAGGACTTCATGCCCATATCCCGTAATAACTGCTTGAAACTTTTTTAAAAAATGCCAATTTTCACCTGCATGATAGGCTTTTTTCCCTATATATTGCCGACAATGCAAAATAAAACATTTTTAAAAATAATTTATACACATTTTAATTTCACGACAGCTAACCTAGTCTTTGGAATTTTTTTTCTATTTATTTTCAAAGGGGGTGTCGCTTCTTATGTCTCATATCAAAACCAATGACTTTAAATTCTTTGTTTTTCTTATCGATAACTTTCCAAAAAATAATACTTTCTAAGAAAAGTTGTTATCCAGAGATAATATGATTAAAGACCTACCTTACATATATATTTTTATATTTATTCAGTCCCTATTCCGGCGATCACGGCACGCATTTACCTGCAGCTATCCTTTTTCTATCGGTGACGTCAATGTTTTCATATATGGTCATGTCAAAATTCGACAAACTTGTAGACTTTACATTTGTTGATTTGCAACATGTCAGCCATGATATTTCAGAAAACGGAAACACAAATGCAGAGACTACAGATGGAAAGTGTGTATTATAGTGGCAGGTTACATGTAAAGAACCAACAGCATTTAACAGCTGCAATTAACATCTGTAGGAAACCTGCGGGGTTAACTCTAAAGTGTTTATCCCTGAGTTTTTTTTATAGGTTACACGATCGGAATTACACATATTCATACTCAGACTCACACACCAACACGATTACATATTCGGATTAACAAGTTTACATGTCTGGATTTTTGAACACAATTACCCTCCATACTTACTGTCTTTTTTCTTAACAATTTAGTCACTCAAATCAATTAAAAGATACATATAAATCAATACAAAACGATGATATGACAGTAATTCGTTTTGATTATATACTTGATATTTCATATATATTAGCTTAACCTCCTTTATGATATAGGACCCGTTTTACTTGGTGTCGGAGGATTTGTCATGAGATAATGCAATACTTTCAAACAATGTGACATATTATAATCATCAAATGGTATCATCATATTATTTTTAATACAATACAGATTCAAATTAAATTGCGATTTTCATGTTTAACAGTTGAATTTGTACATTTTGAAAAAAAATATTGCAATGTTAAAGGTCTATATTTTTAACAAGTCACTCCTTAGTCAAATTTTGAATAGACCTAGATTATAATTGAACGGTTTTTGACATAAAAGTAAAAAATATTTTTAATCTTCCGTTCTCAAGATTTGTTGTTTACAAGCCAAATCAAGATTTGCAGGCATGCATATTGCAAAAGCTATAAGGTAAATCCCTTTAAAATATCTAAATGTTGCTTTTAAAATACAAAATTTTACAAATGCGTTGTCAAAAACCTATTCCAATGTATGTGGTCAAACTGTGCAATCTTAATCTTAAGCTCACGAAACTGATCAATCATTACGTGTAGCGATGGATGAAACTTTCACTGGTATTTATATCCTCGATATGGTTTTTAGCCTGAAACAGTTTTATGATAGATAAGTTGTGTTAATAAAGCAAGACATAATAATGTCTCAGTATTGTTTTATGACAAACGGTTGGATATTCCAAACTTTGAAACTTATCATGTTGTAAATCAACAACCTTGATAGGAGTTGAAATCATTTTGTGTATTTTAAATACAGATTTATATAATAATTGATTCAAAAACATTTATACAAACATCAATATTCAGTAAGATAATGTGTCTATAAGGTAATTTTACACGTGTTAATTAAAAAACTTTTTAATTAATATAAGACGTTTGATTTTCAGGTTAATTTTTCTTCTATTTGAACTGAAAAAAACCTTAATCAATTTTAATTCATCTAAGATAGGCTTGCTCCCATTTCTTGATTACAAGAAGGAAAATTAATCTAATGTAATTGCATGTAATTAGCTTGAAATCGATTACTTTTAAAACCTAACGAAACTGTACTTTAATCGATTACTTTTAAAAGTAATCAACTCCATCATATCTCTGCTTGATATCTAAATGTCCCATTGTTTACTGTATGCAAATGATAATATACTTTTTATTGTATTATAGTACACGTATCTTATAAAAAAAATACTACATGTATAAAAATGAAACCTGATACTTACAGCAGTATTACATTTCCATCCACAAGTCATGTCTTTTATGTCCTAAAAGAGAATATTAAGAACGTTGAACAGATTATAAATGAAATGTCCTATTGAAATACTTTTTCAAGATTCTATATATAGCATATGTACACGTACAAAACTTTTAACTGACCAACTCAATTTGTAGTGCAATGTAATGAGTATAATAAATTGTAACATTCTAATGTATTATACATAAAAGGTTCGTAATGAATTACTTTTAAACTCAATGTATCCTAAACTTGTTAGATAAACCAAGTTGTCATATTTCTACTCGTGAGCTGCAGTGTATCAGAACAGCTTATTATAATTAGATTACATAATTTAATGGCAAATTTCTGACCATTCATGACACATCAACAAACCTCAAAAAATATATCAAACTAGTCATATATTTGAGAGAGGTCAAATTGATTAATTTCTAATTATTCTTTTTAATCGTCTGACAAACCGACATATTCATCCGACAAATCAGTTTACATGTAAGTAGAATGTAAGTAGAATAAATACATGTAGATAGTTACGCTGATTGATTTCATTAAACTTGGAACAGGTTCTATGATTCTTCCAACCTTTTCTAGTTTTGAAATTATGTTGATAGTTAGTGAAAAAGTCAATAACCTATCAACGCAAAAAAAAACCAAGGATTTTTTCTAATGATTATATTAAATATAGGAACATAATAATTTTGATAAATTTTTTACCAAAAGATTCTTTGTTTGCTATTCCTAAAAAATGAATATGTATTTTTACCTTGTCTATTTATCCTTTTTCTATAGGTATAAATAGAGGTTGTAATTAAAAAAAACTTACACAAACACTTTGATCCAAAAGATTTTCCTTAAGAAAAAGTCTACTTCCATTTATTTCAAACACTCTATAACATTCTTGACTGGTGAACATCAGTGTATTACTTCCAACTCCTGTGCTATAGTCAGCTACAAGTGTTCCCTTTTCTACAGTAAAAAGTATACTGTGCTAAATTATATCACTGAAATAAAATATAATCATTATAACTATAAATTAATATTTAAGTAATCATTTACCCTATTATTCGACACATTTTTATAAGGACCTCAATAAATTTATATGATTAGATTGTTTAAATATTTTTTACTTCATTTTCAATTTTTCTTGTCTTTTGAAAATGGGGAACGCAAGTCCCTTAGTAGCGCGTCGTTAATTAGCGAGTCCCTTCATTTGGCTACATTGTTTTCATCCCGGAATCGGTAATATAATTGAAATAATTTTGTTAGAGATACCTGACTATATCAAAACGTTATTCAATATGAACATATATGAAAAAGTAAAGGTAAATGAAAAAAAACAGTAAACAGTAAATTTACAAAAAATAAATTTCGGAATATCTGTTTCACTTAGCATGTTCTTAGTTTTTGATATATGTAGTCTCATAGAGAACTCTTTTTATTCAAGATTAATTGTCGTAGGAATTACATGCATCATTTTTGTGGTAGGGGTAAATTGCTTACATTTATTTCCCTAGACTTTTAATTTCGCCCCAAATTTCAAAGCCTTTAAAATAAACGAACACAAAAAAGTACTTCAGCAGTCAGTGTATTAAATAGACAAGAGGTCTATGGGCCACATTGGTCATCGGCAACAGTTCCTTGTAACATTCTATTTCGTAGCATATGGTTTTTTTTTAAATTTTCTATGTTGAACCCCTTTCTGAGGCCCTAGTATTGGTCCGTGGTTTATGGTTGGCTTTAACAATTTAGAATTTACACTATTTAAGGATCCTTGCATAATAATCTCACAATCTATAGCATTGTAATTCTCAAGAAGAGAATTTTTATACATTTTCCATATATATTTCTATGTTAAACTTTGAACCCCTGTGTGGGGCCCCATGATTAAACCGGTGTTCACAGCTTTATTAATTTAGAATCTGCATTATTTAAGGATGCTTGCAAAGTAATTTTACAAATTGAAGTATTGTAGTTCTCCAAAAGAATATTTTTCAACATTTTCTTCTATGCTAAACTTTGACCCCCTTCTGCAGCCCCCTTATTGGATCGAGGGTCACGGTTTTTATAATTTAGAATCTACACTATTTGACGATGCCTACGTAGTAATCACCAAACTGAAGCATTGTAGCTCTAAAGATGCTATTTGAATTTTTTCTATATATACTTTTACGTTCAACTCTGAATTATTCCAGGGGTCGCTATTTTTAAAATATTGAATCTACATTATCCAAGGTTGCATGCATAGTTATCTCACACATTTTAGCATTGTAGTTCTCGAGAAGAAGATGATTAACATTTATCGTATTTACTTCTATGTTAAACTTTGAACCACTTGGGTCCCCAAGCCCACAATGGGTCACAATTTTACCTATTTATCTACAATAGGATTGTGTTCTATATATGATATACTATGCAACCCGCCTGAGTCCTAGTTTTTTTTCCGGGGGCAACGGTTTTTTAAAGTCAGAATCTACACTATACATATACACTCTTGTATAAATATTTGCCTTTCTGGTGCACTGGTATTTAAGAAGAAGTTTAAACATTTTTCCTGTATAATTCTATGTTAAAATTTGAATGCCGCCTGGAGCCCCAATTTTTTGTTCGGGGTCATCATTTTTACAATTAAGAATCTTCACTACAAATACAAGCTTTTGTGTAAATATTGGCATTACTGGTGCAGAAATTTTTGAGAAAACGATATTTAAACTTTTTCCCTACATATTTCTATGTTAAACTTTGAACCCTGCCCGGGCCCCAGATTTTTGTCCGGATGCCACAATTTGTGCAATTTTGAATCTATAAATGTATAAATATTAGCATTTCCAGTGCAGTGGTTCTTGAGAAGACGATTTTTAAACATTTTTCCAATTTAATTCTATGAAAAACCTTGAGCCCCGCCTAGGGCCCAAGTTTTCGTCCGGGGTCACGATTTTTACAATTTAGAATCTTAACTATGTATATAAGCTTTTGTGTAAATGTGAATGTTTCTTGTGCAATGGTTCTTAAGATGAAGATTTCTAAACATTTTCCCTATGTATATCTATGTTTAAATTTGAACCCCGCCTGAGGCCCCAGTTTTTGTCCGAGGGTCACGATTGTTACAAATTAGAATCTTCACTATATATGCAAACTTTTGCGAAAATATTGGCATTTCTGGTGCAGCGGTTCCTGATAAGAAGATTTTTTAAACGCACACCCTGTGCTCTATGTTTTTCAATTACAATGTAATTCCCTTTAAAAAGTGTTTAGACCTTTAATTCAATAATTAGAATTTTCCTTCCCATAAGGATGCTTTATACCAATTAAGTTGGTGAAATTTGGCCCAATGGTTTTATAGAAGTTAAAAATGTGAAAAGTTTACAGACGGACAGACTGACAACGATGACGGACAACAGGTGATCAAGAAGCTCGCTTGAACCTTCGGTTCAGGTGAGCTAAAAACTATCCATTTTGTGAAAGGAAATAATGTATCTTACTGCGCTCAAATCGAACGTTTTAAAAGATGGCTTTTCATATTATAAACTGATGTAAACTGCTGTTTACCTGGTGTGATCTTGCGTAAACTTTCACAACGTTAATCGTCTGAACGACGGTGGTCACATGACATGCACATTGGTAAGCGTGTTCGATGTGACTGTTTAAATGTGTCATTAAGCGTCATATATGAAAATACATTATTTCTTATTATTTTCAATGAGTGTTATTTCTGGTCGCTAAGATTTTGGCAATAAACTATGTCCTGTGATATGTAAACGAGTCTTCATGACCATATATGCTTAAGTCTATCATATATACGAGGTTCAATAAAAAAAACGAAGACAATGTGGCTGTCTATCATATATTTTTCATGAAAGTCATACTTAACAGATTAATCTGTGCACCAAAACTTATGTTATTAATATGCGAAGTTTTTGTCCATTTAATGAAACGGTATTTTTGTTACCCCTTTTTAAAAACAACATGGAGCAGGGTAACGTTCAAAACATTACGTCAAAATTAAACACGCACAGTTTACAAATAAACCCCATCTTTATATACATCACGCTTAGTCTCTTGTGTCTTTCTCCTTACAATTTAAAATTGCACTGAACCACTTAACATCTTATTTGCACACATTTGTTCGAGAGTCATAAGTCAGTTCTCAGTTTTCATTTTCTAACCGTGTATCTCGTAGTTTATAGTAAGGATAACCCTGAACGTCGGTGGACGTTACTTATTTTTTACCAAATATTTACAGATATTCTACTCTCTTTCGGACTGTTTTATATTCAAAATACAATTACTACCACCCCCACAAAATTTATTACAGTTAAACACAAACTTGCAAATAATTGTTAACTTATTTTTTGCACCATTGAGCATTTTCACAGCTTATGTCGGCTTATTCCTGGGTAAATTCATTTTGTTTGTACCTCTCGTTGCGCCGTGATGCCCGTACATATCATCTTTCGTACCCATTCTATTTATTTTAATTTATGTAAAGTACAGGACCACAAAGCAGAACGAAATTCACAGAAAATGGATGCATAAAACCTTCAACAATGTCTCAATCATTGCGATATAAACTATAAAAGCTCTTAACACTTAACAGGACGTTTAATTTTCTTCACTTACTTTGAAAATGATTAAATAATGATACTTCTTCATTTGAAACAATTTTCAATCAAAAAAATTAAATAAACTATTTAAAGTTGAATTAAAAAAAAAACCCCACGATTTCGAGTATTCTTTTATCGTAAATAAAAAGGTTTGAAACAAACAAGATATCTGTGAGCCAATGCTCACCAGTGATACTCCCGCTCTGATGTGAATATGAAAAATAACCAAAGTCGACATTTAACCGAAAGTTGACGTCCGATTGATACAAAAATATATCAAACGATATGGCATGCCTAAACAAAAAGTGTGACAAAACGTGTGTTAAAATTCCAAGCATCTGCGATAAATAGTTGCTGAGATATCTTTGACGAAAATTTGTTTGAAAATATAGGTTAAAAATAAACAAAGTTGTCATTTAAGTTGACGTCCGATTGGTACAAAAATATATCCCACAATATATCATGCCTAAACAAAAAGTGTGTTAAAATTTCAAGCATCTGCGATAAATAGTTGCGGAGAAAAATGGGACAGAAATTTTTGTTACGGACCGACAGACAGATGGACAGAAGGACAGACACACAGGGGTAAAACAGTATACCCCCTTCTCCTTCGGAGCGGGGTTATAATTACAACCTTGCTTTCAGCAAAAACCAACAACTTTTGTACCATCATAGAAAAACCATGGTACATTGTAAGTTGCGCACAAGTTTGACTTTCTTCGGGTTTCCTATGATGGTAATTTATAAATACTTACCAAACGTCGAATTATCGTTGATACGAATATAAGTTGAATTTTTGAAAAAGTTGATGCAATCGGCTAAAAATGAAAAAAAAAATTGAAGCTAATTATTTCTATAAAATCAGTTTTACGACTACATATCATATCAATGGATTCACAAATAAATAAACAGCAAGATTTTATCCACAAATGTGTCAAGATTTTGCTCTCTGGAACATATTACACATATTTACAAAGTGATTTAAAATATATTAAATATAATATGATATAATATTATACATATAATATAATATAATATAATACCGTTGCAAAACTTGGTGTATATAAGGAAGAGGAAAATCAATGGGAAGAGTCTTTTAATTCTAAAAATAAAATCAAAGTTTATGAGTTATCTCCAGACACGATAACGAATGCATTTAAACGTCACATTTAAAATATGTATAATATCACTGTGTAAAATTTTTAAAGGAAGGTATAAGATTTTCATTTATTTTTAATGTATGAAATGCACCAACTTACATAATTTCATCATTGTGTTGATCATACTTATTTTACAGTTTCGTTTCTTAGCCATAAAAATCAATTGTCATGATTTCAAATTGCCATCTTAATGAACATGCAAACAATGTCATCAATTTGTGTAAAAGATATGGCAATTTTGTGAATTAAAGCTGTAAGTAATCGTAAAACATTTAATGGACGAATTGAAACTTTGGTTTTATCTCGTATATGTGTATATGTTTTAAGCAATACAGTTGTATCCTGACCATTTAAGCATTATTATCATTATGAATAGTTGATGTAGTAAATGTGTTTATAAAACAAATCTTGCGGAGATGACGATTTTGATGAGCTATACGTATAATGATGTTGTTGTGTTTTTTATTACTTCAAACGGGGTTGTTACAATTTTTGACGGTCGATTTCAATCAACTCCCCTATGTACTTACTCTAGCAAACTGGAAATAAAACAGTGTTTGGACCTTATCACATCGTAACCCCGCGCTGACAAAATATAGTACATTGATAATCGATAAATTGGAAGAAATATATCGAGAAGCATTGTTTTTAAGGAAACCTACACTGTATCAATGCATACCTTAAAATTATTCAAATCCAAATTATGAAACGAACAACAGTTTTTTGTAGTTAAATATATATTCTTACGATATACTTCAAGAAGCTGGCTCCCCGACACTAAATACAATGACACACATAAAATACACCATATACATTGTACATTAATACACATAAACAAATCAGTAACAGAGAAAATGATTCCTTATTGATATTTAGGTTTTTGATGTTAATTTAACATCTGGAGGTATAATTCTTGGCAATAAAAAAACACAAAATATATATGCATGTAGTTTGTAGAATAAACCAAATTCTTTATTGGACGTTGTTCAATTACTTAGGAGGCATTTAATCCTAAGCCATGGGTCACATTTTACAAAAAAATGTATATACAGTAGATAAATACCCATTGCTTGAACCAGAAATTATTCACTGAATAAAAATGAACTCTCGCCAGTTCTTTCAGATCTTTGATTTTCCTATGAGAACCTCAGTCTTTTTCTCCTTGATGTCAACATTTATAAACCGTAAGATACGTACTAACAAAACATGGAAACAAAAAAAAAAGTAATACGAATACATTCGACGTGATACAACCTATGAAACTGATTGGGAACATAACCATTTGGGTTTTGGTTCTAAAGGTTATTTTAATCCTGATCGACTAGTATCAACAAAGAGAGGTTAGGGTGTACATGTACAATGTAGTACCTGGTTTTTTTTTTATGTAGTTTTTTTTTATCATATTCACGTATAAGTTAATTGGCCCCTCCTAGTTTGCAATTGGTATGGTTTCTTCAATTTAAAGACAAATGCAACATGCCTGTAACCTTGACTCTTGTTTTTTTTTTTTTTTTTTTTTTTTGGAAGATATGTAGCTTTTTATTATATTCACGTATAAGTCAATTGGCCACTCTTAGTTTAGCCTGGTTTTTCACTTTGACGACAAATGCAACGTGCCTGTATGCTACCGTGAATCTTAGTTACCACTGAACTCAGTTTTATGTAATGTTTTGGAATAGGCCCATCTCTAAATATTTTCATATGAAAGTCTAAAATTCGTGTAATTTTTTAGGGAAAAAATCCAAGTGCAATTGATAGTACTCATTTCTTATATTAAGATAATCAAACTTTTGGACTTGTACATTGACATGTTTATTCTGTAAGCTTTAAAGAAATCTATTCTGTATATTCCCCAGTTTAATCATATTCTGTCAATGTTTAAATCTATTGCTCCTAGACGGCTGTTCAGTATTTCGTTTCCGGGGAACAGCGCTGATAACGAACAATTTTCTGGTCAACCCACTGTACGTGAAAATATCGGTCACCCGGGCATTAGAAAAGGGGGTGACATTATTCACCAAGTTGTCATCGAATAACTTATGAACTAAGCTGTTTTGATACCATTTTAAGCACCATTTGGGGTTTCTTATATGTATTGAAATTTTCATTCGCATAGTTTTCATCGAAAGACCAAATCTGCATTGATACCATTTAAGCGCCATTTTGGGTTTTGCTTGAGAACTTTGTTTCCCCTTCCGTGTGTTTGAAAGTTAAAGTGTGTCGAACTAATCTGACAGAAATGAAAGTTTAAAATTCTTTGTGTTTCAAACATTGCATTTCCTTGCATTAAACACGTCTGGCCTTGCGATTGCGATAAGAAAGATTAGACAAAACGAACTGAAAAAAAACCCCATTAACATTCAAAGTAAAGACGCTTGAATCTGATTCAGTGAGATATCGTAAATTGTAAATAGGCCGGATTTCCCCGAAAATACTTAATGATATCTATATGTTTTATCATGGATAACTTCAATGTTTCGTCTTAAATTTACTATCAAGATTGTCATGTACAGAGGTTATCAAAATAACTCAGTGTCTAGCAACATTTATCACGTCAATATTGATTTTTTTTGTTTTGGTCAATAAAAATGCACATCGGTATCAAACTTTAGATAAAGGAGTACTTAAGAAACCGATCTGTAAGCTGTAGAAGGAAGTTATATAACAAATATTTAAGGCGTTGTCCGTCATTTTCAATATACATTTATTAAGTTTTTTCTGAGTTACATGTACATTGTACATGTACATACATGAAATATGTCAAACACTTTTCTTTGATATTCTATATAGATAAAAAATTATTTAAGATAATTAAAAATCACGTATTGATTATTGCCGCTTTTCGATAAAAAGGAAAAAAAAATCAATAAAATGTCAATTTATTTCAAGATTTTATCAAAGTGTAAATATTCCTGAATTAATCATATTATGTACCCATAAAAAAAAATTATGTGCTTATTTTAAGAAATCAATGACTAAAAATAATAATGCATGAAAAGGGTCAAATACACTTTCAAAATAAATGTATAATTTTTATTTTTAAAAAATAGGTACTCACCCCATCGTGAAACGATGACTTATCCCAAAAAAGGATTGAATGGGAATGTCAAAAAACGGAAACGGACCTGCCAAGTCTACATATCACTTTCGATGTGCAACAAGGTTCGCCCAGAGAACAATGTCGACCAACAATGGAACCTTACGAAGTGAATTTCAATCACTTAAAAAAAATCAAATACTTGCAACTTTATTATGGTAATAAATCGGCTGATGGCGGTATTAAACTTCCCAAATAGATCACATTTACCTCACAAAACCACTGTAGAAACCTAAACAGTCCAACACAGGTATACTAATGCCTTATCAGCTGCTATTTCAATGCATCGACAAAGGTGAGGTACCTTAGGGTAAATATCTTGCATTGTTCTGGATAAGGACTCGGTTGTGGCTAATTGTTTGGGATGTTAACTTGGTCTTAAACATACCATGCTGACTTCACTGCCAATATAATTAATCATTAATGGATAACACAACGATGATAAAAATGAAGGGTAAATTTTGACGATAAAAGCCGAAAATTTATTTCGATCTTCGTCTTGTTATTTGAGGAGTGGGTTCTGATCGAATTAGAAAACACCTTTGCCTTTAGTGAAATGGCCATAAATTTACAACGGGGATTCTAAGTGTGACTTGAATATACAAAAGGATAAACGCAGATAGGAAGTAAAAACAAAGTTGATAACGGTTTATTCCAACACACTGAGATAAGAAAACCTTGTCCATGAATACCTTAAATTTATTAAAATTTCCTTGACGCGTCATTTTTCGTGAATTTTTAAAACTAAAATGTTAACCCGTTAAGTATGCAAGAACTTGTTACGTATAAAAGGTTATGTTGTCTAACAAAATATATGTATTTATAGGATGATATCCATTGATTATGTATCGCCATGCAAACCAATACAGTTGGATTCACCAGCGAATGAATAATACTTGTAACTGATGAATAATACAGTTGTACATTGTGCAAAACAAACGCTATGATATAAATGTATTAATGATATTGAAAACCAACATTCTGAGCTACGTCATTCACACAACACTTCCTGGAATTCAGTGAATCTAGAAAAAATCCTGCAAGAGGTGTAAGTGAGAGTAAATAGATAAATAAATAAATAAATAAATAAACACACATTTGCATGAATGCCAAAATGTCAGAGTTATTTTACGCAGAAAAGGTTGCTTTTCTAACCAATCATATTGGTCACGTGTGCCCTTCGAACAAACAATTGCAGCGTACATGTATGGCGTTTGAATCAAACTTCGTAACTATACATTAACGTATAGGAAATATGCGATACCGGATCCAAGTTCTATGAAAAGAATGTGTAGATAATATTTTACATTTTTCTATATAAAATAAAATTATCCCGATAATTACGCCGTTCCAAAGTACTCTTTGTCGCAGCCCTGTTCGACTAGAAAAAGTTAAGGTAATGTTTTGCGTATGTGCGACCATATGATGATATATCGATAAAACAGTAAGGACTATTAGTGTTTGTCCAACTTTGTGCAACATATATGACATAGGTAAAGAAATCATTGGGAAACAATTAGCATAACTGGTGGGATAAAAATTCAATTACTAGTAATTGAACATTGACAAGTTCAAAGTATGCACATATATTTATTTTTTTTTGCAGCTGATTTTACAAATTGTACATGCAAATTGTGAATTAGAATTTCAGAGTTTCAACTGTTAAACTCTTAAATAACAAACTATTAGAATAATGAAATAATGAATAAATTACAAAATTATGTATTACATATTACTGATATTAGATATGTTACATATATTTATCCTATGTTTATCTCCGCCATAAACAATCTTGGTTTTACAATTATTATATATCATTGGGTTTGCATTTTAACGTTTTTTAACGTTTTTCAAATGAGCTTTCTCACTGAATTGCTTATGTATTTCTCTTTTATATAAACAAATAAAAGAGTAATTAAAATGATTATAATCAGTATACGTACAAATGAAAACTTTGAATACGAAAATGGAAATTAATGCAACTAAACATTTTAATTAATTCATGCATGGAGATATACCATTACTTACATTCTTCCCATTAATACAATTACCAAAATCATACCACGATCTTATTTTTTTTTTATTTTCACAATGATGCATGTAAATCTACAAATGTTTAAAAGATACATATATATGCTACGTTGCGCGCGACAGAAATTGGATTATCGTTCTTGGTCTGTGGCAAAGCACTAAGAAAATCCCCACTTCGATTTTTTTGTTACTGAGTCACCCGTAACATCAAATTTTGGACTATTTTTGTTTTTGACTCAGTCCTTAGTCCTTAAATATACATTCTTTGCTTTTTTCAAGTGCGTAATTTTTCATAGTAATCTAACGCAGTTATGTTGTTCATATTTTTTCCTTGAAAAATGCGATTTTGATGGAGAGAGAGAGAGAGAGAGAGAGAGAGAGAGAGAGAGAGAGAGAGAGAGAGAGAGAGAGAGAGAGAGAGAGAAGGGTAAAATTATATTTATTCTAAAAACATTGAAAATAGCAGATTTCCTGATGTACACTGTATTTATCAGCAGAACAATATTTACCAAATGATACTATCTACTTATATAATCCATAATTAATTGTCAGTTTACGCTATTCGTAATATAGACTGCCTATAGTGTATAGCTAAAAAAAATAACAATCTCATATATGTCCAAATAAGTTAATATGTCAGGGTACCAAAATATGTCATAGCTGATGATCAATGAAAAGAAGTGAAATATAAACAAAGTAAAACATAATCTAAATTAATTTCACCAAGTGGTGGAGATGGGAGTGTCTTTCCCGCATCAAGACCAGAGAAAATTTTTAAAAAGTATAAATGAATATATATACATCGTAAAAAAAAGCAATTAATGATTAATATTGTGGGGGGGGGGGGGGGTCGTTCCCGCATCATTAAAAATTATAATAGGATTTTATATACATAGTAAAAAATCAAAATGAAGAATCAGTTTCATAGAGGAGGGGGCACATGACGTGCGGTTTTTCTATATCCTTATACAAGACGTGGACGTTAATGGCGTTTTTAAACTAGCCAATGACAAGTATGCACACAAGTGTAAAACCCACGAATTTTTTTTAAGATTGTATGATCGATATACATGGCAGATGTATATCTTATTGATGGCGCTTTCCATGGCGCTAGCAGCTACAGTGTAGCATTAGCGTTATAGTTGATCGCTCGGAGTACGGATGCTCAGAATTGTAGTTGTGTATGACCTATTCTTTCTAGAGAATCGGACAGGCATAGAGCCATAGCAAGTCTACTTCTCTGTAGGAAAAAAATTACTTGACCATATTTGTGTGTGGCTTAACTTGTACAATCAAGCCAATGGTATCGTAGAAATAATAAATTGTTCAACTTATTGAATATATTTGGCAGGTATATATTAGTGGACAATAATTTTTCTCTGTAGCTTTTCTTCTTTTAACTTTACAATACCCCACTCCCCTCCAATATTTTGGTAAATGCATGGACCTGTACCTGATGATAAATCAATTTTTGTCAATTCTAGACAAACATAATTTACTTTCCATAAAATAATAAAATAAAAAACCATGATTTTTACTTGTAAACTTGTTTTTCGATTTTCAGCTTAATTAGCTTCCTTAATTTTTGAAAAAAGTTAAGATTGTAAATACAACCACCTTTAAAAAAAAGATTTCAACCTTCGAACATTAAGGTTTGAATTGCTTTCCCATTTGTATATGCAATATCCACGTGGTACATGTGTCTGTAATGTGAAAATCGTGTTCACAATCTTTAACGTTTACCCGAAGGCCTTGTGACAGAAATATGTCACAGATATGAGGTACATATGTCAGAAATCATATGTGAGGTAAATGTAATGAAACCATGTCAAACTTACATACCCGCCTTTTTTTTCTCATAATCAAATAAATGGTGTTTATTGTTGTATATACTTTTTCGATGTTTTATTTACATGCTTATCCTCCATTTCTCTGAATAAACATTAATATGAATGAATTGACGCGTTTACAAAAGGTCGCATTAGATCATACGAATACTTTAATTTTTATATGCGATTATTTCGGCAACAGATTGATTACGATTTCCGATCCATATCTTAACTTTTCGGTCGCCCGAATATTTTGTCGTTCCTGCTCGTGCGCTAATTGTGAACGGGCCTTTACACAATACATGTGTATTGTTATCCAGGCACGTAGCATCGTTTTTGAAAGACTCATCCAAAAAATCTTGACAAGCAAAAAAAAAAAAAAGGGGGGGGGGATAATTTATAATTTTAAATTTTCCAAAATTTTCAAAATCCTATTCCAGGGGGGAGGGGGGGGGGGTAGTATGTCTATAAGTTCAATTTCACTCCTAATTTCCTTATTTTCATAGGAATTTTTTTCATACTCCCAAAAAAGTGTGTGTGTGTGTGTGTGTTGGGGGGGGGGGGGTGTTCTCTTTCTGTTCGTCCAATTTAGCATTTAGCAAACACGTACAATCCTTGTTACCGAGGCTTTAATAGCTATTCATTTAATTTTATTCATTCATTTTCATTCATTTTATTAAATTTTTTCATTTTCATTCATTCATTCATTCATTTTAAAATCAATTTTAAATGTCAACATGTACATGTAGGTACAATAGAGACAATCGAGTAAACTTAAAGAAGATAAAACAGTCCGGTAAATACAGACTTACAATTAACTTAATTTATTCATGCTTTTCCAAGCTAGTGTTCAACCATTGACCAAATTTCGGCCAGCGCTTGGAAATTACATAAACATAAAATACATGTATATGATAATTATTTTTTTTTATAATGCCTAAACTAAATCTCTTACAATCACTATTCAAAAAAGAAATTTACATTATTTTCCCCGAAGTTCATGTTTATTTTTTTTTAAATTTCATCCTCTAGTTAATCTTTCACCAAATCGTTAATATACCACAGTAATTCTTAAAGTTCTGTGGTAATAATTGCGACTTACATGTATGTTTTAAATTTGTCAAAGATGTAGCACAAATGATTTTCTCATGCGCATGAGTACTTAATGAACCATTATGATGTCATAATTGATTTGATGAATTTTTTCCCGTATTTTAATGGAATTAAAGGAATTATGTAGAAAATAAAACAATATTTTGACATTCTATCTTTAATAACAGGAAAAGTAATCCCGGTACCAATATTCAATTTGACATCATTTTAAAGAGGTGGTCAAGAGCTTGTTTAATGCCGTTTTTGGAGAGACTGTAGGCAATCTACAACTGTAGATATATTTCATTAGTCAAAAATGGACAAAATTCCGAGGTTTCTTACTTTTATCCTTTATATTTCACAGAAAATGGTTGTTTAAAACAATATTTTTCATTGTGTTTACCAAAAATTTAAGCTCCAGTACACCCTATGAAACTTATAATGCATCATTAAAAGAATTTATATCTTGAATTTCATGAACCTGTAGGCACCTTTAATTTACTAGATCTTGACCTTCAGAAAAAAAAATCAGTCAGATTGACGTTGTAGGTCGTAGCATATTCCTGTATGTTCTAATTAATATTTTACTTTTTTTTTTTTTATAAGAAATTAAACTTCAACAACAACAATACAGTTGCTGCGAGTATCGTCAATGCAGACCAGCGTCTGATTAAATTTCAAAAAGAAAAAAAGAGAAAGGAAATATAAATCCTTTTCTTCTACAATGAATTTCATTGATTCTCGTACTCGGCGACTTTTCTCTTTGGAAAATAAGTTTCATTTTTTTCCTTCTGTAAAAAAAATGTAAAATCTCGTTTCAAATAAATATGTTGTTGAGAAAGCAATTTAAAAGAAATCCCCATTAAACTTCCCGATGGGTCCTTGATAAAACCAGTAACTATACTGACCATCGCTTGATGGGCATATATACATCGTTAACATCCGTACGCGCTGAGCTAGGAAAGTAGGTCACGACCCTTTACCTGACATTATTACGCAATAATCTGACCTCGACGCTATTTGCGGATTACTACAAATTGATAACTGACCATTCTACGGTTAAGTTTTAATTACACACTTTCCAGAGTCCGTTGCGGGTTTGTGTCTGTGTGTGTGTTCGTGGAATATTCGGACCTGGAGGTTAGACATGCGATGAATTGTACGCTGGGGATCTTAGTTTTCAGTGCGGACGCAAAGTTTCTGCATGGATTATTTTGTTCATTTGTAGGATTACTTTCTGAAGACTATGTCAGGTAGGGAATATTCCTTATTTTTTTTTACTTCCTAGAAAACCATGCATTTACTCGCTAGGTTTAGATTATGACAACTAACTATTCCCTTTTTTCGCATGCTATCTCTATTTTTTTCTTGGTCCCTAGATTCGAACTACTTTAAGCATTTTGACGTATGCTATACGCCTGTATCTGATTCTATGTTTTTTTAAAGGGTGAAATATCTACTGAAGTGACAGTATCGAACAGCAAGTCGAGTTCTATTTTTAATTATCGAGGACAATTTAAAAAGACAATACGATTCTGAGTATTTAATTTAAAAAAGGCTATCTGAGATTACATCGTCTTTGCGCGAACCACTGATAGACACACAGCAGATTTGCAGCTAAGTCAGTGCTGTAGATAGCATAGGTACTGTAGTTTGAGCTGGGGTGTTACGTAAAATTACGAGAAGATGGTTGAAGTCATATGAGACAAAAATCGATACTTGTCCAGATATTGACCCCCGAGTCGGCGTTTCTGCCGACATCCCAGGGTCAGTGTGCGGAGTACACATTGGACACGTGACACTGCTCCATTTTACTCCGGGGAATCTTAATGAGTACGCAGTAATTTGTGTGCGCGTGTGTGTGTGATTGAGAGAGAGAGAGAGGAAGAGAGAGAGGGGGGATGTTTATCTTTACCTTTTCACTACCGGTATTATGTATGTTTATCCTGTACTTCTGCCCAGTAGCTTTTTTTTTCAATATTTTTATTGAAATATTCAAACATGTCCGATTATATGATGTTATTCTTTAAACAGGTTTATTTACTTTTGACCACAGACTAGTATAACCATTTAACAAGTGGACGGTTGTTGATTTAGATCTCAATACATGCTACCGCAGATTTCCAGCCTTTTGGGTTTTTAAATTGAACATTAAAACCCAGCCCCGACAAAAGCTATTTTCTAATCGGATAAAGACAAATAAAACCAACACAGCACAAAGTCAAACTTTCAGGTGAAAGAAAAAGTTACCGTTTCTTGTGTATGTGTGTAAGCTAATACTCAAAATTCGTCTTTGTAGAAACAAGAACTTTAGTCAAATCCGTTTAATTATAAAGCGCTTGAGACATGTACGCAATTAAATAATACTTATACCTACACTCTGAGAGCGGACAAGGAGAAGTGATGATCTCTGGGTCACTTTTGCTTGCACTGTGGGCGGTCCATAATAAAGCCTACATGTACTTGTAGGTAGGGTCACTATTTAAAGACGTACCTTAAATTTGGCCCCGCGTTCAACAGGTCAAAGTTTTTCTTTTACATTAATGGTGGGAAAGGCTCGCGATTTCTATCGAGGTCAGTTACCTGACTGGCCAGGATGTAGATATCTAGGTCATATATTTGATTTTTTTTTAATAATGGATGAAATTTAATTTTATTAGTTTTTAAAAGCTCTACAAAGCAAAGAACCGAAACCAACCTATAATGTTTTATACATGTACTAAAGTATATCAATATTTTCAAGAGTATTTGCATGGTATCACATTACTTTGGAGAACAATGGTACATGTACTTTATTATAGTGAAATTACTGGAAAGCAAAAACAGTTTAAATGTGTAAACTATAAAAACTTTTTTTTATTATTTTGTTCTTGAAATAGGCAAATCAGGCACAACACAACACAAATGCATACTTTTCCTTAATCATAACATGCATAAATAATTGATAATACACATATCTGTATATTTTTTTTATATCAAGTATACGTAATATTAAGATTTCTATTGTGCAAGAAATTAAATTTGGGCTGCTACTTCAAAAATTTTGATACTGTAAATGAAAATTTATGAAAAAGAAACAGTGTTATCTATTTTAATTCAGAAAATAATAATTCAAACATTTCCACAATGACAATATAAAACTGTACAATACGTCTTTCATTTATTTGTAAGACAAATGAGAGAAAAAATGTTTAAATATAAGAGAGAAAATGCATGTACATTTTTTTTAAATTCTTGGTTATGGGGATAGGTGATTTGTTATCCATTTCGCTTTTATAATTAAAAAAACCCCACCCAACTACAAGAAATTCAGCAGTCATATGCCTTTTAATAGAAATGTAAAATAAGTTACATATTTACTGGGAAATGGACACCCTCCTCTGAAAATCACCGTAATGTTAGATGGAAAACAGTTTCTCCACAAATAATTTTATGTCCGTTCGGCAGAAATCAAACAGTATTTTGGAAGGATAAAGAAATTTTTTTTTAGAGAAATTGGTTCAAATGTCGGACCTCCCGTAGAAAGAGATTATTATTAGCGCTCTTGCTCGCTGTTTTGTCAGGTACAAAAACACCATCTGAACGGTTGCGCGTGACAAAAATCATCAACAAAGCCAATGATACAAGAACTCGAGGGGTACCGCTCGGGTTATTAGTCATAACGAGAAGGCCCAGTTTCCCTTTCGACACGGCTAATAACAGCACGCTTTTCCTTTATCTTAATCTTCATTAAATACAGCTGATGATGCAAATTGTTTTATCACCAATCTCATCCCATCCCCCACCCTACCCCAAACCACGTAAGAAAAATTAACAATCGCGCAAAATGTTGTTTCTTTACTTTCATTGTGAATGGAAATATATGTGACGACTTTTTTTTATGCTGAAAAAATTGTAAAGGACAGATTCTGGTTAATGACTGTAGATTGATGGCGACGTCTTATTTTTTAATTGAAAATATTGATCGTGGTTTTTTTTTCTCTCAACAACTAAAGGCTTTTTTTTCTCGTTGAACCTATGGTCTTTTTCTTCTTTTAATTCTTTGTATCCTTTTTCTTTTGATGATTTTGTTTTCATTTTTGTTTTAAGGTGAAGGTCTAATAAATAAAAGGTGCCTACAGGTCTATGAAATTCAAGATATAAATTCTTTTAATGATGCTTCATAACAATATCTTTGTTTCATAGGGTATGCCGGAGCTTAAAGTTTTGGTAAACACAATGACAAATCATGTTTTAAACAACCATTTTCTATGAAATATAAAGGATAAAAGTAAGAAACCTCGGAATTTTGTCCATTTTTGACTAATGAAATATATCTTGAATGCCTACAGTCTCTCCAAAAACGGCATGAAACAATCTCTTGGTCTCCTCTTTAAAATGATGTCAAATTGAACATAGGTACTGCTACTACTTTTCCTGTGATTAGATAAAGAATGTTAAAATAAATGTTTTATTTTCTACGTGAAAAGATTCACCAATTCAATTATGACGTCATAATAGGTCTAGCACTAAAAAGACAGTCTGGAATCTTTTACTAGATCTTGACCGTAATTTCTTTTATCTATTCGTTCGTTTCTTTTAAAGGTATACACTATGTGTTTGGTATTAATTTTGAAGTTATACAAGTATTTAAAAAATATATTCTTAAGAGAAAAATCACATTTTTGATATTAAATGATTTTCAAAAGAAGAGAACACTATAAATAAAGAAAGAGAAAAGTGGGGGTTTTTTTGGGAATAAAAGTTTCAAATAACTTTTTTTCCTTCACAAAGTATGCTTGTGTCAAGAGCATTCTCAGATTGTCTGTTCTATTCACAAAGATTAAAATACAAAACGCATCATTCTTTGACTTAAACATATATTTGAAATTAATAACAATAATTATCGAATTGAATTTCCTCTCTAAATTTCTCTGCTGACCTCTCACTAATGTTTAACCTTTCCTTAAGGACATTCTCCAATTAGCGGCCCGCAAATAGTTCAAACTTCTTGCAGTATTTGGCTTTTGCACAAAAGCCCCGTCGGTCATTCTTGTGTCACTTTGACCCCCACGTGAGCACGTGATTTTCTCCATGAACCCGACTTCACCTCCTCTCTGATACATCGTCTGCTTTGGTATCTTTCCTTCAGAGTTCAATCAAAATTAATACGTGCAATGGCGGGAAAAACCGATCTTGACGCCTGTTTCCTTCAGACATGGATAACGCCAATAGATAATATATATTCGTGATCAACACAACAAACTATAGACTATTTAAAACAAAAACGAAACTAGCTTAGTTACAACAATAATTTGACACTAGCCGATCCTCGTTTCACCGAGTTTCTTTTTCTACGTTGTTTTTTGGTCTCCATTGCATTCATTTACCTCATCCTTGGTAGGAATACACACAATTGATTTCAACAGCTAGCGGTCGTAGGGGACACTCATATCTATTCTCTGCTTTACATAATATATGAGAAAGAGGATCGGCGTCAGACGTGGACGATGTAACATTGCAGCTGTTGAAAGAAAGGCATAATATTTAATATAAAAAAAGACAAAAAAACCCAAAATAATTCAAATATTAATTGGCATTGGGCTAGGAATTATGGAAAAAAACAATATTTCGAACTGCGACGAACGACTTTTACAATGATGGCGCATGTGAATCAGTTTCATTATCCTGGGGAAATATAGAACATTATGCACGCTAGACGTTCGGCTCTGGTCTTCTTGGGAATATCATTGAAGTTAAGGTTTTCCAACGCCAGATATGCAATATTACGTTGAAGGTAGGTTTGATTGCGAGACTTAACCTTATATTTACAACTTCTGTGGAATCTTGAAATATCGAATATATTTATGTAATCTTAATTAATGATGGAAAACTTACGTGTACGTACTGGTCATATATATATATATATATATATATATATATATATATATATATATATATATATATATATATATATATATATATATATATATATATATATATACATAATAAATACCAATTTTTGCGAAGAACAGAGATGGGTGTAGAAAAATGAGCATCGCCATACGCCATAAATAGAAACAAGTATACTTAGTTCATAAGTGATGCAGTTTGACTATGCAATGTTTGTTTTAAAACTTCGGACCAAATTTATAGTTGTGAATATTCCCTATAATCTTCTACAATTTTGATTTCTCATTGATTAAAAAAATTGCCATCAAATGTTTCTTGGCTCTTCTCTTAAGAAGTTTTAAAATGATATTTTTTTTTACTTTGTAAATTAAATAAAAAATAGTTCTTCACAAAAGACATTTATTTCGTTTCCTCTTAGTTCAACTGGACAATTTTGTGAATTGAAAACCGAGAATAAATCTTTTATCATGCAAAATAGAATCAATTTCTTTAATGTACTGCATGTGTAAAACTAACCGATCCCAATTTTTTCTTAGAATTTCTTAATATGAATTAGTTCTGTTTATAAACTGTAATATTCGTAAGGGCTATTCTTTAAATTGCTCAAAAACCCCCATATAATTCAAATATCATAATATCAAATATCAAATGCTCCGAGTTGATCCATAGGAAGTAGTTTTAATCTACAAATCTTTAATGTAGACATCTTGAACATTGTCCTCCTAGTTTTACATGTTTGATTTACCCAAGTTTACTTCTTAAAAAATTACATCGAAATTTATGTTTCAAAAAATGTTAAATTTTGCTTATATCTTTGCTCAATAACTTAAGTACTTAACTCAAGTAGCTATAAGTAGTTGCAAATTTTAGAACACATATATGTACATTCTCATATATAGTAAAAATTGACAAAAATACATTTTAGCACTCACGAATTTCCTTACTCTTAGATCGCTATAGCTATACGTATTTTCTTAATTGTTATTATTGCTACACAATCTTGAAAATCAGAACCATTGCTGTAGAAACAATTATAATTCTATAGCCATCTATTTGCAACTGTCCTGGTAAAAATGTTGATACCTATTCATTGCAGCCATTAGCATAAATGCCCAATCAAGGTGAACTAAACATATTAATGGACAGTCTATATGATTGAACACATGTTTAAAAAGTTAGATTTCAGTCGTCTTTTATCTAGCTACATTCATGTATATAACATAAATAACATAAATACTTTTTAAGTTTAATTACGTATAAACATTGATAGTTTGAGTAACGTTGCACTCTTTAAGAAAAATAAGTACGTACATGTACCTATATGAAAATTGCTAATTGACATACAATTTTTTTAAGTTAGTTCACTTCTTTAAATTTCTTACAATAGTATACACGCAAAAACACTACTAAGATTATATGACGTCATTCTGTGAACATTTCTTTAAAATACAATGCAAATAGAATTTGAAAAAAACATGTTGAAAACAAGAATAGTTCAAGAAATTTCTAATGTTGTAATGTAAAATAACATTTCTAATGCCGGGTGTTATGTTCTTCGAATATTGCTGATCTATCGCTTTTGATGTGCTTATTATAAACCAACATAGTTAAATTAAAAAGTACCAGCATATTTTACACATCACTTCAAACTTAAGCTTAAATTTCTAACGATGTGTGGATCAAGAAAAGAACAATCTCCTAATTTGAAACATTTTATTAAAAAGTTGAAGAGATCTGTAATACCGACCAAATGAGAAATCTTATTACCCCCCCCCCTCCCATTCTAATTCTAAAAATCTACAAAAATAAACAAATAAAAGAAAATACATTCAGGGCATGAGAAGTGATCTGAAATTCATAATGTGAGAGGCTATGACATCATAGAAACGCATATCCCTTGCAACAAGTATCATATAAAATTAATTTCAGAAGCATGTTTTTCCTAATTACCGGTGAAGATATAAAAATGATACCCTATAGTCACTTGTTCCCAAAATTAATATTGTTGAAGTATGAAGCAATATTTTTTGCGATGTCGGAAATAAGACCCACTTTTTATTAGTATGATAAACATAATAAAGCCATATTTAAAAAAAAAACCTTTTTGACAATGCAGACGGTGTCAGTGCGCATGTGCGTCAATAAACTTGCGACATCACGTGATATTGAATATCTCTAACTGAGGCGCTTACTATCTGACTCGGAGGTTATAGTAAATAAAAAAATGTTGATATTTTTTTAAACAAATTTCAATCTATAAATTGGAGGAAAAGTAAATAACTTCATGTAGTTTGATGTAGTCACATAAATATTCCTACTGAAAAACATTCGTTCGTTACAATATATATTTCTAAGGAATCTTTTTTAGAAATATTTACTTAAGAAAGTTTGATATATAATTATTTTTGTGTATCAATATCTTCTAACTTTTAAGCGGATAAACAAGTTTGTTGCGACAACTATAAAGAGTACTTGATTGAAGTTTTTGTGTTCTAATCCCAGGTGTAATACTACGTTTATTGACTAAAAAGAACAGAAAGGTGCCATTTTCTTTCTAAAAAAAATCAAATTCTAAAATTCTTGCGGTCTAATTCTTACAAAACTAAAGTAAATTTGTTTGTCGCAGAACAGTTCTGTATTAACACAGACGAGATCTCCTTAATCACGCAAACCTATTTGAGAGTAACAGTAGTTTTAGCCGCCATGATGACGTGTCAGGAGTTGATTGTTTTTGTACTCGTAGTCTTCATGACCACAGTGAGAGAACTGGTATTGAATTGCTTGAGATATCTATATTTGACCTTTTTAGCGTAAATTACACACGCAAAAGATTACTGGTCATTCAAACCTTAGGGGTAATTACATAACGAACCTGTTTCCTTGCCCATATTCTGCTTAAGGTACTTCACTATACTGAGACTTATACTTTTTAAGACACTACGTCACAAGATGGCGATTTAAATGTTTTGTTAAACTGTTTGTATCAATCGATTCAGATGTGTATCGTCATAGCTCAGTGGTTAAGGTATCATGCTTGTGAACCGCAGGTCATGAGTTCGAATCCACATGGGGCTTTTGTTCATGTTTTCTGAATGACATTTTTGAAAATATCAATTTTTATCTAAAATTGCTCATTTTTTCGCCTATTTGACATAAATACTTCTTGATATACCCATAATGCTTTCTATCATAATCAAGTAATTTTCTGCCGATTTGAGAAACAATTTCAAGGTGTAGTGAGGTACCTTAAGCATTACTTTTTCTACGAATATACAAATATAATTCACTTTATTCCATTAGCTTTATATATATATATATATATATATATATATATATATATATATATATATATATATATATATATATATATATATTAAACTCACCTGAATTATGGACCCAATAGAGTATTTTGTCCTGATTTTCATATTAATGCTTAAATGTTAATTCTCACCTGATTTGGCACAAAACAGTATTGAAAAGGTCTTCAAATTTGATATTATATTTTTAGGTCTTTACAGGATTTTCTAACAAACATTTTAGTGTTAAAATTGATGTAAGACAGAGTTTGTTTCTTTAAATTGACATGCAAACAAGCTAGTGTATATAAATTCATTTTTATCGCAAAATCGCAAAAAAGAGACAACAATGCAGAATATTTACTTTAACACAGAAGCATGAACAAAGCTATTTTAAAAAGGAAAGGGAGGCAATAGAAATTGATGAACATGGGCATTTGGAAATTAATTCAGACACGACCCTTTCGTGATACAGAAATGCTTTATATTTAGAATATATATGTATACAAATAGAATTCCTTTGCATGATGTAAAGGTTACCATTTAATATGAAAACAATCGTGTATTATGAATTTCGAAGTTTGTTTCTTGCAGTAGAGTGAATAAACAATAACTAGCTCTGGAAGGTAAAGCATAAGCGTTTTTTTTTTATCAGGTAAGCGATGTTGCACAAATGCCTCAATTTTTTGGCATCAGAATTAAAACTAACCACCAAAACCTCAAATTCCTCCTGTTAACATGTGAAACACTTTTTAAAAAATGTGCTATGCATTTGCTTTTCGCATTGTTAATCTGTCTTACATACTCTTTTTATTGGCTTTTTACCCTAAAAACTATTTTTTTTTAAATCCAAAAAAATCAATATATGTCATTAGATAAACTGTTGTGAATGAACAGCTATTTTTTTTTAGCCAGTTTTGTTTTTATCAAAAAAAAAAATCTAAATGTCCTTTAAAAAAGAAAAAAAGCTTTAAAAATTATGTTGTCTTTTTGTAGAAGTTCAACGAATGTAATAAAAATCCTACAAAGATTTGAGTTGATTCTATTTTAAATCACTCAATTTCTGTAGAACGTTTTAATACCCTACAGGAAATTCTACAAATACTACAAAAACACCAATACGTTGATAATTATTTTTATGCAAAGGTCCATTTCAACTGGCAGGTGTAATACACATAACATGGTATAACAAAAGCAGTTTACTTTATCATCTCTCTATACAATAATCTATCTAATGCTATGACATATATGGATTTTTTCGAAAACTGCGCCTAAGACAGGTGCAAAAAATACCATCTTGACAATGGCACGTTATCTTATAATTATATTATACGTTCAGACTCCCAGTAAGTAAAGCAAATGCTACTACACAATCACTCATTTGTCATTTAATCTCTCTCACTGTTTTTTTTATGAGATTTAAAAAGAAAACCCAGTATTTAACTTGTGTTTAAAAATGAATTTAGCGAGAAAAAAAATTCGTTTTGCACTGATATCAAATTTACATCAATACATTATAGGAGACGGATTCACGAATTACTTCCTTATAATAATGAGCAGAGAAGATTTGATCATCAAATTAAAGAGAAGAACAAAATATTAAACATCGTATTCATAAGACAACCTAACTGCACATTTATACATATTTTAGCTGATACCCCCCCCCCCCCCTTCCCAAACAAAAGCCCCCCCCCCCCCCGAAAAAAACCCCCCAAAACAAAAACCAAAAACAAACAAACAAAACAAAAACAAAAAAACCAAAACAAACAAACAAAAATAAAAACAAAAAAAAAACAAGGACAATATGCGTTAGATTATAAAATGTGCAGATATCCATTGTACATGAAAAGGTTTATGATATGAATTCAAAGAGTCTTGTTGAATGTCTAGCATGTCCTTCATTTTCAGTAGTAAACATGACTTTTTTATATATTGATGAATACTTGTCCTTGAATATAGTTTTTTTCATTTTATCAAAATCCACCTGAGTTCTATTCAACACATCTGACAATGCACTCCCTTATAAAAGAATATATCAATCCTTTCTAGTTACTGTTGCACAAGGTCAGATTGTATTTTGCTTTCTAATGACAAAGTATTGATTACACATTTTTTTCTAGCCTAAAGTTTGTATTCATTAAAGGTATTTGGGTCATTTGAACGTGCAGTACTCTTTCCAACAATTTCCATCATATTCTTACACGAAAAGCATGATAGTCTGTATAAATATTGTGAATTTTTATTGTACGATTTCAAAGATTAAGTAATATTACAAATTGTTACCCCCGTCTTCAAGTACAATCAAACGATCAAACGTCTAAAACCATTATAATGTGAGTAAATCCCGTTTAACCAATTAACTTGATTATCTCCCTTTTTAGATGGTAAGAAAGGTATCTTTACTACCAGAGAGAATGACATAAATATTTTTTTTAAAAATAATTCTTTTAGTTAAATTTCGAGCTGAATAATTAATAACAAGTTAATCTCCATGGAACTTAAGTATTTAATCGTAGTGCAGTAGTAATGAAATTAAATTTAGACTTGTAAATCCGCTCCTCTATGATACTCTATACAAGTGTTTCGCAGAGGAGCAGATTTTCAGGTCTAATTTTAATTAGATTATCAAACGTAGTAAAATAATCTGTGATTAAGTAATAGAAAGAGCAAGTGATTTAGAAAGATAGCATTGGTCGTAAAAAGGTTGAAAATATTTATGTTCAGTATATTGCGAAACAAAAGAAAACTCACCTGCTAATAAAACATTCCTACAAAAAATGTTCCTTGCATCAAACAAGTAAGGACCGTTCTTGCTTGTTCACAATAAGTTTTGAAAACAAAAAGAGTGATGAATTTTCAGTATCTGAACTTTTATTTGTGTTTGTTTCACGTTCAAGCGTCTCTAGTATGGAATTGTACCCATTGTGAAGTAATGTAAAGTTTCCTTAATAAATTATTACAAAAATTAACCAAGATTTGTACTTCATCGAAAACTTTAGAGAAGCGATTTATTAAGGGACATGTCAAGTCCTTCTCTGTCAAACTAATTTGGGTGGGGTCGCTTTTTGGCTACACTTAAAGCTAAAATATCTAAGATATACATATCATAATAATGAATATAAGAAAATCTTACCTAAATGAAGAAAAGATGTGGTCAAATGAGTTAAAACAGTGAAGATGTTGTTGACTTGCAAATCACTTGATCTCAACCAATTACTAAATGTTAAATCATTCAAAATCATTGAATTGGTATCAGGTGAATTCTGCTTAAGTCTTAATTTTTTTGGTATCATTATTTACAATGTATAAAACATTAAAACGGAATTTATGATTTGTTTAATCTTAATTCATCTTATACTCAGAATATTTACAATATGATAAATATAGGGATGCTATACAATAAGTATCCTGAATATTAAAAAGTACTACAAAATGACACACATTTTAATCCTTTTGAGTAACAAAGTAAAATGTTCCGATTTTTGAAAATTCACATTTTTTTTCATCACAACTATAACATCCTATTATACACGATTAAAGGCTCATTAAAATTGTTTTTTTTTTATTTTTGGTTTACTTATGTCCCACATATTACATACGATGAAATTTAGGCATTGTAAAGGAAATATAAACCTTTAATGAGAAAAAAAATCAATTGAAAGTTAGCATTAAATTATGAAAATCATATATGAAGCTATATGTGTCTAATGTACTATTTTAAATATTTTGACAAATAATATAAATAGTTAATTTCAATGTTTCGTTAAAAAACATAAAAGGAAATATGTACAAAATGTATGAAGCATCTGTCTTGATGGCGGGATATTGAAAATGTATGAAGTATCTGTTTATTTGCGGGGTATTGAAAGTGAGCTTGATAATATTTGAATCGATATGTGTCTTATTTACTATTTTAATATTTTGACAAATAAATAGTTTTCACTGTGTTGTTCAAAACATAAAAGGAGATATGTACAAAATGTATGAAGCATCTGTCTTAATGGCGAGATTGATCACCTGTGTTGTTTTTTCCCCCTCCCGTTAGACAGTAGTATTGACGCGGTGTTATCGCTTAATGCCGTCTGGTCATCCCGACCTTGACTTCTCAGTGTATCCTCAGTCAGAGCTGATGACCGGGCGACAGAGAGGGGAAAGCTGGAAAGCAAGCAAATTGTTACAATCGCATTATCAAAATTCTTCTCCCCCAAAACTAAACAATTTCTCTCATCGGAGTAGGATCTCAACTTTCAATGCCATGAACGTTTAACATTTAGTTTTCACAATAGGAGCAGATTCTTTAAAAAAATAACTGGAGAAAATATCAGCATTTTTACCTCCACGTTCGGTCATACTCACCGTGTGTCTATCACAGTGGTCAAAAAGTTAGCAATTACAAACCAGTGAGGCGTGAAGCCTCGTAAGTTAGGTCGAGAAGGCTTGTTTGACCAAGTGACCGGCGCAACACCTTTCTATCGCATCGTCTCTATCTTGTACTGTACACAGACAGTTGGTCCTTTCTGTGAGTTTCCCTCACCATGAAGGATTATACAAATCATGTCCATCTGCAGAACTCTTCGGGTGCAAACTCTCAGCTCCTGATGCAAGGCACAGCATTATGGCATGCTTCTACTTCTCAGATAGGATATATTCCAGCCGTCCAAAGTGTTAATGTTACAAATGGTAAAGACAGATAAGTAAAAATGTTTTGATTTTTAGTTAAATATGATTTATTCTAACATTTTCAATTAACGAACATCCCTGTTGGTTATCATGCGTTTAAAAAATTTACATATGTTTTGAAATGCATGTATAACTGGTTGTAAATGCCAATATACTTTTATACATATTACGTAAGTTCATCAAACATTTTTGTTTGAAAAAAAAACTGCATTTAATTGTATAGTGACATTCATGATATATTTGTGATGATATAGACAAATATTGATCATTAAAAAATAATGATGTAATTGGTCGCTAAAATAAAATTGAAAAATTTAAGTTCCATTTAACAATCAATGTCTGTTTTAAAGTTCTCTTTTAATGACCAATGACTATGTCCAAGAATGGAATAATGAAAAGAGTATAAATATTAATTGCATGATATGCTCTTGAAAACTTTTTGTGATTTTAAAATGTAAATGCAAGATATGCACTCTGGGGTTCTTATCAAATTGCATTTCATTTTGGAAAAAAATAATAATTTGAGAATAAAATGCTTTTTTATTAAAATGACACATTCCACCTGTGTGGTTTTTATGTTGCTGTAAATAAAACCAGATAATATAGTCTGAAGATTTTAATTAATTTTAATTTTACTCAATTGAAAAAAAAAGATAGCAAATAGTACTTTAAAATAAATTGAGTACGATAAAAACATTAAAAATTCCTGGTCTTGAAATATTGAATATTGAAAATATGTATGAATTGTATATGAATTAAGTATCTAATTATTACAGGTAACTTTTCTGAGTACTTGATAATACTGTTGTAAGGAAAGATAGACTTATTTATTGCTTGTGTTTGTTGCAGATTTTTACAATTTGTTCATCAATGATAATAATAGAATAGCAGAGTATCTTTGTACATATACCAGCATCTGTAAATCAGTGTATATAAAAGAGTGATAATTTTAGGAACAAAGCAATGTTGGTATACATGAAGAATCTGCCAGACAAGTGAATGTAATATAAAACAGTTAATGAGGAAAACCCACCAGCATATTGTTATCACAGATTTCTGCCAATCTAAGCAACTAATGAATACTATATGTATACTATCAGAGGCATATTAGCCAGACAAGCTATTCATCATTAATAAAATGTGGATAATATATAGAGAGAGACACATAGGTCATATAAAGTGCTTCAGTATAAATAGTTTTTGTATATTTTTTGTAAGTATTGCATAAATGTGAAATATTCTTGGTCATTTATTTATAAATATCATGAGTCACTGGTTTAGATATTTTAAAACGCGTTTTCTGCACTTTTCGTATTTAAACAAAAAGGGGGATCTTGTTGGATTTCAGATATAAAAAAAAGAACTATTAATTGTCGACAAGGAGTGAAAAGTAATGACTTAACTTTATGACATGGAGGATATGATTATAGCTCTGCTTATCTTTCACTTAAACAAATTATTTTTTATTTTTTGAAGAAATACGAAAGTTATAAAAATTCATCATAATGACTTCTTAACATTTTAAGTGAATATTGTTGAAATAAATTAAAAATGTTCACACATTTTTTTTTTTTGAAAGAAAACCATTTCAAAACTTTTTCATATTCATAATCTTTAAATATTATTATTATTTTTTAATCTTTTATTCTTAGTAACAGTAGGTGTATTTTTTAAAAAGAAAATCCTTCCTTTTCATATATATTGTTGCTGTCATTTGCTCAGCAAGAGTCGCTGCCTGTTTAATTCTTATGCGAGCTATCGCGATTTCAGCAGAGGGCGGAGCATAGCTGCGCAGAAAAAATATCATTGCACAACCTCATGAATATTCATGAGTTGATAATAAGATATTGTGCACGATGCGATAGAAGTGATTTAATAAAAATACGTAAAAAGAAAATAATAGAAACTGAAAAACGATGTTTTAAATTTTAGTGTCCTAAGTATGATTTGATCATTTAGTGGTTTTTCTGCTTTTGAAAATATTTCCTATTTAGCAGACAAATTTTCACCTTTTTATGGTCTTTTGTCAATTGTTTGATTAAAAAGGAGAGGTAAAAAATAGGAAATAGGGATACTGGAAGTTGAGAGCGGATGTACGTCTGTAGGGAGGGGGCGCACCTGCTTCTATCTAGAGGACATAGTGAAGCAGAAGCATGAAAGGGTCATGAACTCGCGTCGTTTGGCTGGACAATTGGAGGAAGGAGGTCGTCGGCAGATGCTACTAAATATCTCACACACAACTGTTGACTGTTACATCCTTTTATAAGGGCCACGTGGCACTGATTTAGAGACAAATAGAACAGTTGACATGGTCTTTAAATCAAAGTTTTTTTTTTAAGAAATATAAAGGTTCTTTGGGATATTTCCATATTACATTTGAAGTGGACACTTGAAATTGGGGTCAATATACTGAGAACGTTTTGAAAGAAAGAAAAATTACAGATAATCCTCAATAACACCCGTCTTTGTAATTGTAACGTAATATCTTTGTAGTATAACGCAAAAGCGAATGAATCAATGTCGTAGGTGGCATTGTTTACATACACTCCTCATGTTAAATTGAGGTTAACGGTAGGTCTTTTTCTCGTAAGAATGTGTTTTTGAAGTGTTTTGGTGCACGTCATTTGGAATGTACACCACGTTATGTATGTCATTGAACTATTTTATTATCTGACCTGAATTTGTTGCCTTCCGGATGTGGTTTGAGGGGGCATTGTATAGAAAGAAATAAAGAGAGCATGTGTGATAATCCAAAGAATTATCAAACATTAGGATCGCATCACATGTTTACATTTTTAACTCATTATGATAAATTCTGCGGGGACAAGGTAGCTCGACTTCACGGCTGACTATGAGCATCCACGGATATTTATAAAACTGACCTGACCCAGTTGCACCATGCCGAATCTTAGTAACGGACGCGCGAAGGGTTTCCGCTGAGTTTTTGTGTGGCAGCTAGAGAATATTGACCCTTGGCCGCGCGTTGAGGTCACAAGGAGAAAATATCTTTGGGTTGAAACGCTAGATATCTTCGATCGGACGTACTTCCACTTCGTCGAGTTCATGAGGATAAGCAATGAAATCATATTCGTAGGCTGTAAACAAGAATTGATTATAGATTAATGTATCGCATCTAGCGTCGGCATCGCATGGTCAGTACTGACCTACTTAACTAGTGGTCAGCCAGGAGGTGTATCGCCAGCGACCTTGATCTATAATGATGGGAAATTACCATGAACAACTCTAAGAAAGGGACGTTATTCAGAAAAGATCTCAAAAACTCGAATGAGTTCATCGTAGCGAGAAGGACTAGTTTAAAATTAGGCACTGTTTTTAAAAATCTTTCGAGGATGGATATGTGGTGTGTGACAAGTTAATAGTTTAGGATTCAATTGTTTTCTCTTCATGGACCTGATTTTCAACCAATGACGCAGGAGAATGGGAGGAAATGGAGGAGGTTGTAGATGCATTATAGAGTGATTAGATTCAATTGTTTTATATTTTCCTATTTTTAAAGATTTAATTTGTCATTTCTAATCTTACATGTCATTTTCTGAAATCGTAGTCTGGTTATTGTGTTCACGTTATTTTCATAATAATATGGTGCCATACTTTTCTTAACTCCGATTTTCGAGAGCTACATGTGTGATTTCTTGGATTTTATATGCAAAATTAAAAGTGAAAGATTAATCCAAAATAAAAGAGGAGAAAGCTGATGTCATCAGAAAATAAAGTAATTGTTTATACTCCTCAAAAAAAGCTAAAAAACAGATTTCTATTGAAAAGGTAATAGTAAACAATATTCATTCAATTTAAATCTGATATTTGGAAATAACTGAGAATTCTCTGAGAATTTTTACAGCACTAATTCACCCTTGACCTTTGCTCAATGAATCATGGGAGTGGCTTGATACTGCTACTCCTTTTCATTCTATTAGGAATATTGTTTTCCCTAACATTTACTCATTCCTATCTTTGTTAAAGATGGTTATTTCAGAACTGGGTGAGTAAATGATCTGAACAGAATTTTACAGATATTTTACTTGATATTTTAATTCCTCCTAAAGATTCATTTGCTTTGAAGTAAGATTTAAAAAAAAATCATTTAAATGTTTCATATTCATTCTAAATTTCATTGGCAAATTATTTAAAACACATAACATCTGAAAAACATTTTTCAAGAATATTAATATTAATAAAGTATTATATACACATTCTGTTTCATCATGATCCTTTGAAAATTGATAAATAAAGTTTTAAATTGTATTTCTTCATAACCACAACAGAAAAACCTTACTTATGGGAGATAAACCAACACTAATAAATAAACAGGCTAAATAAAAAAAAAATCCAACCTCTGGATTGCCTTGGGCATGTGGCCGGACACTGCTATTATTTACGAGTGCTAAGTCTAGTCCACTTAGTGTTTCAAGTTAAACAACCAGTTGGTAGCAAATGTTTCTTAAAGATTAAAAATATGTTTTCATTTTTTTTTTTTATTTTACTGTTACTGTGTGTGTTAAAATGTTTTTATTTTAAACACTTCTTTGAAAATCACTAAAAGTTTAAAGAAAAGACATCTAAATTTATAAATTGATTATTTGTATCTGTTATTAGCATACTTTTTTCCACAGTTTTTGAAGAAAAAAACATGTAATTGCCTAGTGGCATGACTGTAGAAGCTTTTTTTACTACATGGCAACAAAACCTATGTCATATTTTGTTTGAGTTATTAGTACATTAAGTTTATTTGTTACACAACAGGCCTTCACCTGTAGTTGCATTTAAAACAATTAAAATATTTATTATAATTTCTGAACACTTACAGTCTTTAGAAAAAACTATTTAATCTGCTTATATAAACACACTTTATGCTGAAAAGCTCTCTTGTATAAAATATATATATTTTTGCAATTTTTTGGGTTGCAGAGAAAGTGGATAATTAGTAATTTTAAGTTGATATAGGACACCTAAGCCAAATAATTAGACACTAAGAAAAATTGTTGCATTGGTTCTATTGCTTCTTTGCTTCAACAGGATATTTATTCTTGACCTGCCAATCAAAGCCCTTCAAACTCTTCAATTCTCTGAAGCATAATAAAATGTAGCCAAGTGACCATTTATAATAAATATTTACATGTCATATGTATGGAATCCAGCTAGCTGATTTATTATAGATAAGGAGCAAATACAATCAGAACTCATCCAGAATGGGTTTGATTTGTTTCACTGAATAAACAAATGGTATCTCATGCTATCAATATATGTTATCTGAAGTCAATGTGCTGGAACTGGCATATCATTTCTGCTTGTTGTTCTCTTTTAAAACCTAATTTGGCTGTTGAAGAAAATGTAATAAGTAATAGATAAAAGAGATAATTCAAGAAATGTGAATTTTGTTGTTGATATTGATGGTAAATTTTGCAATGTTTATAAAAAATGTAGCAAAGACTTGTTTTTCTTACATAAGTTTCTCCTCATCCTTTACCATCGCTCTTTTAGTTTTACACATCATTATTAATAAGTCATTTTACTTTAAAAGGAATATTTTTTGTGCAATAAAATTTGACAACATTTCATGTTTAAAGTATTGCAGAAGACAAGTATGCTAAACTTATTACAGGTAATTCATGGAATTGGTAAATGTGATGGTAAAATTAATAATACAATTTCATGTTATAAATAAGATTGAAAGAATGAGATATAAAGGGGGAAAAAGAAGAAAAATAGTAATTTGATATTTTGCCTGTTCAAACATCAATGACCTTATGAAATAAATGATGCAGTATGCCTCTCAGTACGTATCCACTCCTTAAAGACACTTTTTTCGGATTTGAAGAAGTGTTGAAAAGTTAATTGAAAGTTTGACAGTGTGTGGTTTCTTTTCAGCCCTCTCTTGAAATGTTTGTGTATACAAAATGGCTGCCATACAGTGCAATTTCTTTACAGGTGGTGGGCGGAAGAGGGGCCGATGTAAATGGTTTAATGTGGCCAAAGGATGGGGCTTTGTTACCCCGGACGATGGGACACAGGATGTGTTTGTTCATCAAGTACGTAACGTTAACTCATTAAGTAAATTTTAGCTCACCTGGACCGTCTTAGCATCACTAGATTTGTTCCTACATGTATATCTATATTCCGAATGTCTGTTGGCTCTTTGATGTTATTTTCCTCAATTTTCGTAGATCATTGAAGTTACCTTGAACAATATTATTACGTTTTACCATATTGTTTTTGACAGTAAATTAATACGAATTTTATCGATATGAAGTAAGTGAGGTAAAGAAATCTATAGAATAATTCATAAACAAACTGTAACTGTAGTGATGTGTACCTCTTGATTATGTAAAGTAATAGGCAACGTTTCCATTTTTTCTTAAAGCAGGAAATAATAGCGCACATTAAAGCGCAGTCTCAGAATATGTGCAGTTATCTCAGTATACCTTCCATGCTCATTCCGGATTTATCCGGGTTGCGCATGCTGAGTTCCAAAATGATTTTTTACTAAATGTTTTTTTATATTACGTCATATCCTCCTTTTTAATCTTCACGTCATACGAACTGGTAGTTTAAAATTTTTATCTGTTAAATTATCATTATTTGCCTAACAATTTCTTATGTTTTTTTAGTCCATAAAGTAATATTGCATGTTAAAAGTACTAGCCAAAAAATACCCATATAATTTTCTTCATAAAATTAAGTCTGAAAATCATGATGACATGACTTCTTCAATTTATTCTAATTTTTGTTTACATAAAGCATCAAAACATGAACTAAAATGCAATGAAATTTTCTAAAACTTTGTTATCCAATTTCCTAATGCTATATCCATTGTTTACTTTTTTTTTAATTTCACTTTACCTATGGATTCAATTTAAAACAATGTACACGTCAGTTTGTTATTATAACCCTGTTTATATCAGATTGTTTCTATTATTTGATTGGTGTTTCGTTGGGGTTGTATGTTTCTATCTAATAATGAGTAACTTTCTCAACAATACATGCTAAATTTTGATAAGAATTGAATTTATCAAATTTGCATTTCAAACTCAACATTAACAAAACTGTAAGACATCAAACATACATAAATGTTTTTGCACTGTCAACATCAGGCACTGTTATCAGATTGCTTTAAGCCTCTTCAAAATGTTTACAATGCTTTCAACTAAATAATGTAATTCAACATAATATTTCAAAATATTGTTTCCCTTTACATTTTTTAATGAAATAAAAAAACGAAGTGCCCTCTCCACCCCTAAAACTAATTGAATGATTTAATTGATGGAATGCAGTAGCATCTGCAAATAATCATCATCACATAAGATTTTTATTTATGATTATTATTTTATGATTATTTTATTTTATTAATTAAAAACGTAACAACTTAAAAACGTAAAAACTCTGAGTTTTTTTATTTAAATAATAACATTCTGTACAATATTTCATTTTTAGCTGATAAGTAGCATAAACTTTGAAAAACACATTGAATTATTAATACATTCAGTTCTCAAACAGCCATGAGTTTTCTGTCTTTTTATCTTTCAGGAAAAGACTTTGAATAAATATACTTACCAAAACCAAATTCTACTTTTTGAAAATAAAAATCTGAGTTGAGAAAACATTGAAAGTACTCGAAGTTCATTAGGCTTCTGCTTTGTTGTTGACGTAAATAAAGTAATTGAATAAAACTCACATTAAAATCTTAAGAATAAATCATACGTACACTTTTCTTTAAATTCATGAATGAATTAAGGAAAACATTCGGGTACAGTTAAATATACAAATTGAGAGGAAAAGCATTTTGTATTGTAGTTTTGTTTTGATGTAGTTTTATACTATAGACATTTTATCTGATGTTGAATATATATGATAAAAGTGTAGATTAAAATTGTGTTAGGAAGGTACCTGTAAAAAATTAAGGAGTCAAAAGATAACGTAGATATTCACCTTTCTATTACGTTAAATGAAACTGCTTAGTTAAAGTGCATAAAATGAAAGACCATGCTTTAAATGATCTATTTAAAGTTTTTAATACCCTTGGGGATGCAAAATCAATGTATTGGTACGGTTTTCAGAATTAAAATCACTTGGAAGGTCTATCGTCATGTTGCTAACATTTATAAATGACGTGATGAACTTTGATGTACTCACCATTTACTGTTTGACAGTAAAATAATAGTATACACTAAAACAGTTTTTCTCAGTGAAACACAAAAATACCAAAATTGAGTTGTTGTATTATTAAACAGATGTTTAAGAGAATTATACATGTAATGGCTTAAACGGGAGAGGCGGGCTGTCGTAGTGTGTTTATTTAAAGTTTTTAAAATAACGAATACAATTACCTGATGTTTTTGCCAAATTCTTTAAAGTTTAAAGTAAGCAGAAATTGTCCTGGATTAAAAGCTAAATCTATTTTTCATATCAGGCCAAAAGATCATCATTTTAGTATAATTATTATCAGTTTAAATGAATCAGATAACTAATTAAAATTCTATTAGTAGTCAATGCTTTCATTTATTAACGTCTACATCTATAATTTATTGAATTATTTACCTAATTTATTTTGATTATTAAAATTTTTTAAAAATGTAAATAAAAAACTAATTTCGGTAAATAAAAAGGTTAACGTTATTTCCGTGTGTTTTAAGTGGGAATAACAGAAAAACAAGATGCCAAAATGTACGGTAAACGTTTGTTTTTTCACGTTCGAGAAAATCTGATTTCTAAACCTCACTTAGAAGACAAGTCGATGGCGCTAGTCTAGCGTCGACTGTACGTTGTTTATAACTAAATCAATAAGTACAGGAATCGCTGCTCTTAGGCTCTCTGCCAGGATATTTCATCCTAATGTGATGCAAATAGCCTCTCGGAGAAGGGCGTATTGAGAATATATAACCTTACACTCTGTCGTGTATCGATTTCCGTAATATATGTATTTATCCAGACGAATTGTAGTAGGAATTTGAACTTACAATTGTAGAAGCTTATGATCAAGATGTAAAGAAAGTACATTTCAGCACATGACTTATTGAATATTGAACTGCACTTCAAGTCCTCTATAGAAATTATGATACAAATGATACTTTACCTCAAACGCCTGGTTATACATATTTTAAAATATAATTTTTCTTATATGCAAATTAACAGCTTTGAAATTTATCCAATTTGTACTTTCTGGTGTAGTCTGTTGTCCACAAATCCGGATTCAGAAGCCTAGATGACGGAGAAGAAGTGGAATTTGAATGCAAACCTTCAGATAAGGGCGTAGAAGCTACTTTTGTTTGTGGACCTTCAGGAACGGAATGCAGAGGAAGTTCAAGAAGGCCGCTTTCTAGAAAGAAATTCAGGAAAATAAGGTACATCTTATCTCTCATAAAAAATTGAAAAATGTTCAAACCAATAGCAACATCGAATATGTGTATTTCTAGGGACAATGTCCAATTTTAAAGATTACTTGTGCATATTTATTCCTCATTGCTCTAGGTGCTACAATTGTGGTGATTTTGGAAACCATATTGCTGCCAAATGCCCACATGGTCCTTTACCAAAGAGATGCCATAATTGTAAATCCACTGAACATCTTATTGCTGATTGTCCTATTCGAACACCCGAAAAACCACTTGTTCGAAACGGAAATAATGGTAATATCGGGCTCGGTGATGGACATAGTTCCGGAATAGGAGGTCTGTGAATTTTAAAACGTCATTTGTTGTTAACTTCGTGGTGAAAATAAGTTTTGTAACAATGATTTTATCTGTGTGGATTTATTATGTGTTTTTAATTTGATTCAAATATGATTGAAAATGCTGGAGCGAAACTAGATGCAGCGGATATTTTACTTCATTTTCCTTATGAGCAAACCATCTGCACCGTATATCTTAATGTGAAACCACGACAAGTGTGTAGAAAGTCACCCGTACTTTTCGTGAGTACTATCTGACAAGTTCTACCTTTGAGAAATAGTGCTGAAAAGATACATTTTAATAACGTAGTCATATTTTTGTACATTGTTGCTGTTTTTGTCACGTGATCGAGTATTACGTAATGATTTGTTGTGCAGTTTTTTGCTTTATTACTTGTGTGTTTCACATGATGTAAGACTATATAGCAACCATATCTACCTCAACGGAGGAATTTTTAAAACATTTTTTAATAATTTTTCATGTGTGTTTTCTGTGTTTTTATCCGTATTTCTTAAGCATTTTTTAAGAATCAATCAATGGGCGCTAAGAAAAAACGTGCAGAAGAGTTACAATAATAATAGATATTTTATACATTATATTTTCTTAAAACATTACACTGATGAAAAAGAGGAAATACAAATAAAAGATGAAAGAGATAAAGTTCATATACAAAATTTAAATGGCAGCTGTACCCTGTTTAATTATTGAAACACAATTAATTTATTTATGACTTGCCTAAAAGGGCTTTTTATATAACTAATGAATGAAATAGTTGTTTTTCAATTAAACCTACTTTTGAAGCAAAATTATTACCGGATTTTTAAAACTTAATATGGCTGTATTGCATAATTATACATTGGACTAAACGGTATTTAAAATTAATACTTATATTTTGTTGACATCATACATTAAAATTCTCCTTTGAGATGCCTAACAGAGCTATACGCGCATTTGATAAAATTGTATAACTTGTGAAAAATTTGCTATGTGAATATTCACAATTCAATGATTAAACAGTTGGTACTGGAGACTGAAAAATTCAAGGTGACTTAAAACATTTTTATCATTGGCGGGAAACATCATTTTTGTATTTGGCGCGAAATATTTCTTTCTTTATACTTTTCTTTTCTATATATTGTGTTTGTATCTGTATTTAATTTTTGCACTTTTGTTTAAAATCTTTCTTGTTAAATAAAACATTCTCTAAGTTTTTTAATGAAAATTAAGAAAGCTTTAAGGTAATGTCATATATTGATATGATTTTTTTTATATAAGCAATTTTTGAAATAGAAAAGCCCTTCATCATTTACAAAAATAAAAACACAGGATTGTAAACAGTGCTTTGAATATTAATACTCAATGATGATGAAACATATGTCCTCTAGAGTTATGATAGTGGATTTGTTCATATATGTATAAAACTGTTCTTGCCAAGAAGTATTTCTATTATCTAAATAAGTTAAGTTTGTTATATTTAGACAACGAAGCCTTATAGTTGCACTTCTTTGAACACAGCTTTTAAAAAATGATCACAACGAAAAGCAGGGCGAAATAACTTTGGTAGCCACCCTTGATAAAAATACTAGTATTTAAAAAAGTAATTGATTAACAAAACAGCCATGACTTCAAATTTGATGAATATTGCGTCCGTAATATATGAAAAATATTACTGAAAAATGATACGGAAACTGCTAATTATCTGAATGTTTGAAAATTAATTTTCTTGGTAAATTTAGACTAACAATGTTTTTATCCTAAATGATGGCGGCAAAGAAAAATCTGCATCATCTATATACTGCAATTAGAGACTTTGCTGAAACAAAATCGTTAGCACTTGTTAATGAATACCACTCGATGTTGTGTTTTAAAAAGGAGAGGTTTTATGGGTGCTTTGATACCAAAGAGTTTCATTTATACGCAAATTTGAATCAAAAAGAGAATCAAAGTTTGTTTTTACTGGATTCTGGTTACCGTTGATAATGACAAGTACTATCAATTTATAGATTTTCCAGGAGTAAATATTCAAACCCTATGAACATTACTTTATTTAATGTCAAAAAATTTCCGCTGAGGGTTATTGAGTTCTATGTAGGATTTCTTCTGTTATGTTATATGAACCAGTCTTTAGAATATTGTCAACCAATTTTGTTGTTTTATTATTTTTTTTATATTGGTTTTATTTTTCTCTGTTAAACAATGAGTTGCTCCTGATTGATCATATGTTGTTACAGTGTCCCATCCCAGTGAATTGGGTATGAATGTGGAGGTTTTACCAGTGTTTTTTTCTGTCAAATTAAGCTCATCCATTCAGACAAATACCTGACACCTTGATTATCACATTTAAAATTTGCATTTTCCCCCCAAAATTTTACCAATTCGAAAATATATATCACATTTGATATATTCTTTTTGTATCTGATTTGGTAATCAATGATAACTTTCAAAAATATTATTTTGTGGTACTTTTATGAATAGAGGTTGCTTGCATTTTTTGCGATGTTTAGAAAACAAGACAAATTTAACCAACGTTCTAAAACTGCTACACAATTGTATATTCAGTGTGTTTTAATACATTTGATTTTATGAATTATATGAATTAAGTAAATTGTGAAAGTCATTAAATGTTGAATAATTACATAGATATTTGTACAATTTTTATAAAGAAATGCTGTACTATACAAGCATTAAGTAACTGATGCGTCATTTACTTAAAAGCCTTTTAAACTGGTAATGTTTTTTTGTTTTCCCAATGGTTTCTTCAATGCATTCTCATTTCATCGATGTACCAGTCTGATTTTTGTGGTAAAACCTTTACTAGTAGTTATATGTAGAAAAATATGGACAAGAATAAAATCTTAAACAAGCCTTTCGTCTGTGTGAAATGAGTTTTATTTTTGAAGCAGTGCAGCGTAACTCTCTCACGATTTGCCACTTATTGCAGAAGAATCCTCTACATCGCTTGCATCAGCGACAACATGGCTGATTCATTAAGAAGATTGACTACTTTCTCAATGTATCGTCTCATCACTTTAGGGTGCATAGACGTCACATTGAAAATCAAGTCATTCTTTATGCAAAATACATGTATTTGCTGAAAGTTAATGCTTTCGAAAATGTATCAAAGTATATATTTAACCATTTGATAAATGTAAGTATATATACTTTCTTATATTCTAACTGGCTGTGCAAAAATGAACAAAAATACTTTCATGATTTTATAATCCATTACAATTTTATCTAATAGCGCAAGCATATGATAGGGTGTATATGTATATGTGTATACAATAGCAATTCAGTTTCAATGTGATGGAAATAATTTACATAAAAACTAGTATTCGTTCTTGTCTTTTAGTATCGAAAAAGGTCATTAATTGAATGATAAGTACTTTCTGTTATGTCAAATATTGCAGAACAATATACTCAAAGACTTTTATTACCGCAGAAAAGCCAAAAAAGTATCACTTTAAAACGTTGGTGTTAAAAACGCTAGACGTTTCAATAAATCATCCGCGACGTACTTCGATTCCATCACGTCTGACAAAGAGAGTGATGTCTAGAAAAACTATTTCGTCGGAAGAAATATACAGTCGCCTAATTCAATTTTTCTTACCCTTACGTCCTACAGTTACAGTATTTGCAATTCATTTTAAGAATGGTGACCACATTTAAGACATTCGTGCATATTTTGAGTTAAATATGAATCTTTACATTAGTAGATAAATAAGGGATTTTGAATTTTTGAAATATTAAGCCATTGTAAAAGTTCTGCCCCAAGAATTGCTCCCTAATTGTTACTTTTTTACTAATATTGAAAATTCAATTCCACAGAGCACACAAAGTAAACTAGAAATGGGCATGTTTGAACCTGGTGTGCCGTTTCATATGTAAGGTTCTATATCAAACAATTACCAGACAGTATCTATGATCTTAAAAAAAACGAGATCGAATTAAGAAATGGGACGTCTATTACAACTTGAAACATTAATGCTCGACTTAGTGTACTATATTGTTTGCTTATAATAAATGTTTTAATCTAAAAGTTTGTTTAGATGGGTCGCCAATTACTGTCCGAAATCATGGCTTTTATTAATATATTTGATGCTTACGAATTATGATTTTAAAAAATATCAAAGTACTGTATTTCATTTTATGTGTATTAATCGATTCTCAAATCAAACGGATTACGTATACTCATTGATAGTATAAATTATCTAGACTAGTTTTGTTTGATATTTAAAAAAAAATAAGGGGTTTTCTTTAATACTCATCTCAGAAAAGCACTGAAAGTTTAATGCAAGGCTAAATTGAAGGGTCTATCGATGTTAGGTTCGTCTGACGTCATTGAAAGTTTTCATGCTATGAATAGAAATCTCTTGAGAAGAGGAGCTTTCGGTATTCTCGTCTCGCTTTGCCACTATAAAACATAAAGCCATATTAATTATTAAAAATAAGATTCATGGTATAGATTTTTCTATTATTTGTGTGTGAATATATGCAGGCCTATCATGTATGCAGTTGACGATGACTTGATATCTAAATCTTAATGCATATGTTGTTCTTTAAAGTGCATTTTAACGTTTAAATGTGTCTTTGTAAATATTAATGCAAACTACAATTTTGTTACTATGTTAACGTAAGGTAAACCGCTTAATTTAAATTTCACTTGAACACCAAGTAATAAACCTAGTTATTAAAATGAAAATGTTATATAACTGATTGCATAATTTTAAATTCGCTTTCTGTGATCTTTAAGATTATTAGAACAGCATATCTGGCCAAATCATATCCGCGGTTTTGATTTTTTCAGCTGTGCTGGGCGTCTTTTTAAAAACATTTTTTTTCTTCTCTGTCGAAACGTTTTTATGTCAAATATTTTGGTGCAATTTTTAAAGTCTTCTTTAAAAGAATACTAAATCGACAAGTTGAAATATTTTGGTACAATTCTTAAAGTCTTCCTTGAAAGAATACTAAATCGACAAGTTACAAAAGTACTAATACATTACATGTGTAAAGTGTAGAGAGTGGGCAAATATTCCCTTATTCTCATTCGTAACCTGGAATTTCTACTCTACAAGTGAACCATGCCTTCCCCTCCACGTTGGGTTCTCAATCTGCTTTTTTTCGCTCCTTTTTTATGAATGAAGTTCTCAGTTTTCACAAAGCCGAACCCCTGGTGAGAAAACTTAAGGTAACTTCCTTTCCGTGGTAAACCACCTTAGCGCAAAAACGATAAGTGTGATTCATTTGCAAAACAAACTTGTAGAGGCAGCTGCCCCATTGTGTGACCAAATTCAAAACCACATCATAAGCTAAAACCTGCATACATTTTATTTCTGTATTTTTTCGTTTTAGAAAAATATTTCAACCAAAATGATTTTTAAGAGATAAGGCATTACAAGGTCAATGTCTTGGACCAAAATGACCTCGTTCGCGCCACATTTCAGAGAGGTCAACTTGCATATAATTTCCTGCGAACTACAGAGGAATGCCAGTTTTTCATTCACAAAATATTTTTACCGCTGTGGAAGACTTCAAGGGTCAGCTTAAGTTTACATACGTGAGTAGTAGTTGAGGGGGTTAACCTTTTTGTTGTTGCTGATTTGAATTGCAGATTTATTTTTTATTTTTGTTTTTATCTAAGTATCGTCTTGAAAGCGAATAAAGTGTTGTATTGAAAAGGTTTATGTTAATATACCTTAAAGCATAATTATCTTAAAAACATTAATTTTTAACATTTTCATTTTTTTCAATTTGATTTATTTTACATGACAATTTAAATTAGATTAAATTACATATCATTGTCTAGTTTAAAATTAATTTTCTTATCTTAGTACATAGTTGCTGAATTTTGTAATTTTGCATGTTTTTTAAATTCCAAACCATATTTACATAACGTGTTAATAAGAAGACAAAATATATATTTTTACTCTCGCTTAAAAACTCTCATAATTCTATCTTTATGTACAAATCACAACGAATACACGCCTTTCCACCAAAAAATTCACCTCAAAGATTTATGACTTGGTCAGAAATAAGTTGACCGGGTCATATCTCCATACTAAGGTCTTGTCAACGTATAGATTAGCATAACTTCAGCAAGCCAACGACAATACAAGAGATTGAGAGATCGAAAACAACCACAGTGGATAAAGAGTCAATAAACGAAAATGCAGTGCCATTTTGCAAATATATGAAAGTATAAGGCTTGCATATTTATTAATGCTGCAACAGCATATTTATTAATGCTGCAAAAGCATAGAAAAGCGGTAAGGGTCATATCGCTGATGACTTTTAAATATAAATCGAAGTTTACACCGTTCGGACATATTTCCAGAGGTCGTTCGGTCATCGCATGTAGATTCAATGCTTCGCTTGATACCTGGAATGTACAATTCATGTTTTTATATGAACAATAATATGCGTCTGTTTGTTATCGTCTGTTTAAATATTAAGGCAGACAGAATAAAAAATATATGACTTAAAAAACACAAAATAATGAGGTCATAGGTGATAAAAGATTTTTTTTCACTTATATTTATTTTTTTTAATCTTGCATTCATTTCTTAACAAACAAATTTAAATGTAACTGTTTAAACTAATTAACAACATGATATACTTAACATGGAAAATTGTTTCCTTCACATAAGATATATATAGCAGGAAACGGTTCATGTCTTTTTTCCGACTATTTGTTTGATGTTTAGTGTTCCAAAAATGCATATAACTCGCTTAAATTTAGGCAAGCATGGTCAACGGCCAGCGACAGGCCCCGCCATCATCAAACAATTTAAAACTACTAATATAGAAATTCAAGATAAATGCATTTTATTTTTAGGTAAAACTTCTTATTTCAGGCTGAACAGTAGATAAGGAAAGTTGATAAAGGCGGTGTCAGTAGGATTAAATTGATATTTGATTAATTGTCCTGGCTGATTCAGCTTGATTATTAAATGATTCTAAATAATAAAAAGTCTTTAGAATATAGACTTTAAGCTAATTAAAAATGAAAAATCGATTTTATTAAAAAGATATTGTTCTATGCAGAGTTACCATGCATGGGATATATCAGTTGTTGTTGTTTAGTATTCTGCATTCTTTTAAAACCTTTTATAATCATATTGGGCATAAAAAAAACAGCAAACACAATCGCGGTAACATCCATAAAAGGCATATTAAACATGTATGAGAAGTTAAGTATATTTACGTTCAATACAAGAATTGTCAATTTATATATGTTTTGAATTGTCAATGGAAATCGGGTGAGTTTTTATTGTGTAATTATATTATATTTTGATAAAATCATGTATTTGAATTTCTTATGAAAAAAAGCAACAACCGAGAATATGTAATGCAATTTTCAAATGGACTCTAGACCCCAAGAAGTTGGTTCCATGGTCACAGACTGGAGTTTTAATTTGTTATCATAACTGCATTTCCCTTTTCATTTTGTTTGCTTAAAACAATAAGCTTTTATGAATGGTTCCAATGATGACTTATTCTTATCGTCCCAAAAGCATCAGGAAAGTTTAGACGTTGTTCAAAAATGAATATTTACAATAAACCAATAAACTGGAGCCTAAAACTACAATGTACATGTATATAACATCATAAAAGGAATGGAATTTTTATGATATTTCAATTTTATTTATTGTGTTTGTTTTTATTGATAAAACGTAATGACGATATAAAACGTTCAGACTCATTTAAAAAGAAAAAAAAAACAACTTTCCTTTAATAATGGAACAAGATGATGGCAAGGTCTACTGAGGACGACCCAAATCCAAATTCAAAAGAAGGGGAACACCAGATACATGTAAGTCCCTGGTCTACAACAAACAGTTGATTGCTATCGCAGGAGATGTCTGCCATCAGATTTATGCGCCAACATTGAAAATAAGTACGAAGATAAATTTGTAAGTAATTTTCGTAAGAGTTTTGGATACACCACTTATCGTCGGGGGGGGGGGGGGCGAAATTATTTGAATTGCATTTTAGATGTTTTAAAATTGATATTTCATAGAATAATTACACATTTTTCGTGTTCTCTAGTAAACTAAAGTATCATTCTTAACTTAATTCTTACACATGTATAAAGCATTAAGAATATATTTACATTTTTGTTTGATTGTGATAACATTTTATATGTTTCTCCAGAGAAAGGAAAGAAATTCTCAACAATGTGTAAAATAATTATCATTGTTATGTAAAGATTTCAATAAACTGAAAAGAAATAAATGTTTTTGTTGTTGTAATTTTCACATCTATTATCTAATTTTTTTCTAATTCTTTTTCTTTAAATATTGAGATTATCAAACACAAATATATATTTTTTAAACATTCAGCCAATACAGAAGATTGTATCAGTGTAGATACAGGATGATATATCGACTCTACGTAATGAATTCACGACCTTTACTAGAGTTACAGCGTCTTTGCACTTCTCCCATCCATAGAACTCTCTGTGGAGTCTGGACCCATCCATTGATTTACATAACATATTAGATTGTCTTAAAATAATTGCGCTCGCAAAAGACAATAAATAAAAAAAATCGATGTAGTTGCTCGGGAAACACTTTTCTGTGTCTCTGACTTTTTCCTGAGATCGGGAAAACTTAAACCATCCAAAATTGTAATCGAATTTTCTTCAATGTCTAAAGTTATTTGAATTGTATCAAGCCATACATTACAACTAATAATTTTTAAAGAATAAATTGAATATTAGTTACTTAATTTTTTTTTGTGATAGACAAAATACAATTTAATCTTTGTTTGAATGGTCCCTTGTGTAATGGGTCAATAAACTATGCAATATAATTTATTGTAGAAAATAGGTGAATATATATATTTTTTTTAATTTCGTGTTGCATTTATAAACTTTGAGAGATGGAAGTAAATAACATTCGCTTAAATTGAAGAAAGAAAACGCCAAAAGTACTCTAGCTCCATCACTATTTGTGGGTATCAATTTTCTTAATGGCTTGAGTAAAATTCACAGTCGAAAACAAAACACACAAAAATTAATGTTCGACGAAAATTGATGAGAACACTGTACTGTACTATTATGCCGCGTTTTTTTTCGTGATTCAATAAAACGTTTCTCTCATTTAAATACATTGAAATGCATATTTCATTTATCTGAAATAAGAACGAATTGTATCAAACACATTAAAAAGTAGGATTAAAAGTTGAGAATTTTAAGTTAAAAAAAGTTATGAACAACCCTGTCAAAAATGTTGAAGTGATCTGAATTGTTTGATAATGAAGATAACAAAATAGGACAATTAAGATCAAGAAAGGTATATAGATTTCCAAGATATGGGATATAAATAAAACGATATTAGAAGGACTCAGAGGTCCAAATTTAAAAAAAAAATCTATTTTTAATGTCTAGAATATTTAATATAGATATTGTATATGCTTCCTCAAAATTTGAAAGTTAAAAATTGGGTTACAAACAAGATACAGAGTTTGATATTCTTTGTTTTGTAAACAAAGCTCAAGTCTTGTTATTGTTTATATATGTGTTGTATTGCTTTACATTTCAATTAAATGGTGCTTTCTTTTGTTGATGATATTATTTATGAACTTATTGAATCAGTTTATGTTGTTTGCCACTGATCAATTTGTCAAATAAATGGTAATTCCATACTTTACATTATTTATAAAGAATTATAAGACGCGAGCTTTGTTTACATAACAATGAGTTCTTAAATCTTTATCTCGTTTGTAACTTGACTTCTATCATTCAAATTATGGTAAATCATTCAAAATGCACATGTAAACCATTTTATGCATAAAAAATAAAATTCTTATCTTAAATCGTGTCCAAGTCCTCTAAATAACTATATAACAAAAGCATAAAGGGTGTCTGAATTTACACAAGATTGATATTGCTATGATAATTTAATATTTATCTGCATTTGAATTCATTTCAAGCGTTTATCTTGATACTTCATGTACGCGAAATAAAGTCGTCGTGAATATAGTTTGTTAACAGTATACTTGTTCCGAAATTTGATAACAAAGAAGGGAGAGTTCATCTGTAAACACAGGCCGCGAAACATATTTCATCTGTGGTGAAATGATTCTTTGTTGAACAATTATTTTGTGTTTTTTGTTAATTGTTTAAGCTTATGTTTAACATGGTAAGAAACGTGACAACAAAACTTGTAAGTAAGACGATTATTTACAAATTGACGAATTCTCGAAATTCTGAATTTTGATGAATCCACGAAATTGATGTCAAAAAGAAAAAAAAAACAATACCTTTATTAACTTCTGGTCAAGTACAAGTATAGTTTGCATGTCAAACATCTTCGAGAAGCAATGGTTTTTTGGTTTTATCATTTCTCCATACATGAAAATATATGCATCTCACGCGACATAAGTTCCGAAAATATATCGTTGTCATGAAAAATCTAGAAGTTTTGTGACTGTATTGTTTTTTTCCCCTACAATTATAAGGGTTTTAATATTCAGATGAAAAGTTACTCAAATATTTCAGCTTAGCTAACGTCTGATTTGCACGCAATGTGAATAGCAAATCAAAATTGAAAAACATATATACCAGTATTCAGGAAAATGGACCAATAAGTTCTGCATATTTTTCTTCTATAAATAATAGAATGTTTTCTTTAGTAATTCATTAGGGTATTTTTAATGATAAAATTAATGAGCTTTGCCTTCTTAATAACCCATATAAACAACTAATAAATACATGTTCCTATTTGCATCTTTCTTTGAATCTGCTTTTTTAATATTCATCTATTGAGTGAGTGAGTAAAAGCATGCAAAACAGTAAAGAAAAACGTTTCCTTGCTTAGAAAAGTAATAGAAAGACATATTATCAAAGTTTCTTATCTATATAAAGAACAACAATTTACGTATATCTACGTATATCTATCTTGCAATACTATAGTATCATTTGATCTACTTGAATAATTTGAATTCTGGTATGATTTCTTTTGGCTTTAATCTATTAAAAAGGTATTTAAATACATACAAGTATCAAAGGGGGAAAAACTTTTTTTAAAAATCTTTATTTCATAAGATTTGATATTTAATGTGTGCTTTCCTATACATTTTTTAACAGAATTCTTCTTTTCAAGGAGATTGAAATAGTCTTAACATGGCCATGACCACCCAGCAGCCCCTTTAATGAACGTAATCACAAGACCCCGGGTCGTTGGCCTAATTTATATAAAATTTTAAGAACATTTCACTTAGTTAATTCGGTCACCGTGTAATATTTCAGTGTGTCCTCAAGTGTACGTAGTTTCATAATTTACTCTAAACCGGAAGTGTTTTCCCCCAAATTCCTTCTGATGACGTCAATACACAGCCCTTGAATCAAGCTGATAAGTAGGCCTTAAGGATCTAATATACTTGAGTCGTCTTTTTATAGTAACAGATATAAGTAACTATGCTCCAACGATGGTGGATACATCAGGGGGCTTCTTTGCACTGAAAATGAAAATGATTCCTGTCCTATAAGTGTTTTTTAAACTTTTGTGTGATTTTGTAAGATTTGATTTTATTGGTTGTTTGTAAATATTCATGTTAATTCTTATTTCACTGCTACCCGGCAAATTCAAAATTTAACTCATTACAATAGAACATGATTTAGCGTTTTGATTCAATATTTAGAGTATTTGTGCTCGAAACAAGTCATGCTTTAAGGTGTCTGTGGTTTTTACGGACTGTTTGTTTCTTTCTTTTACTTTATCATATTCATGAATTTAAAATCGATTAGCACGATAAGAGATTTATTTTCTTCTCATCTTTTTTCATAATGTGTTAACACTGATTTACTTTATATGTTGATGGAATTAAAAAATAAAATTCGAATTTTTAGTTAAAATCAACGCATTTTAAAGCATATATTTGTATATTATGCATTTCATTATAACAGAGGTTGCGTATATTAATATCAATCCTCGAATTTCTTTGACTCAAGATACACATTATTGAAAATGTAATTTTTGCTCTAAAACGTCATTTTTTGTGAAAAAAAGTTATCATGAAGGTATATATATATATACACACACACACATATATATATATGTATATATATATATATATATATATATATATATATATATATATATATATATATATATATATACTTTAAAGTCAAATATTTCAAAGCTAGTTTTGTGCCACTTGCAATTCAATTCTTAGGAAAATATAGTTCAAGATTGGCGTTTTGCCGTATATCTATGGGGTTCAACATTATATTGACATTATATTGGTGAAGACATATACAAACAAAAAAATATTTGATAAAGCCTCTTCAGTTTCATTGTTTATTTTTGGTTAGAGAGAGAGAGAGAGAGAGAGAGCAGATGGAAGAAGGGTCATAGAACAAAAGCTCCACTTTGTCCTTACTAGATTATTTAGATCATGTTACCATTCCGATATTTTTTCTCATTGTCCAACTCCATCGCCAGTAGCATCTTTACTATCTCTTGAAACAAGACTTTATGCTAATGACCTAATCTGGAAATTCCATCCCTGTAAATCAAAAAACTATGTTTCATATTCAATTTTACATTAATTTATGCATTCTCTCTCTCTCTCTCTCTCTCTCTCTCTCTCTCTCTCTCTCTCTCTCTCTCTCTCTCTCTCCACACGATTCTATCTAAAATGAAAAAAAAACAACCATGCGCAAAAATGAAAAATCGATTTATGTGGCTTTTGTTATTCTATGTACAAATACATGTGTGTTTAAATCCATAAACAATTTTATCCAATCTATGTATAAATATGTTTAAATCTATAAACAAATAAATATAATTACCATGTATTTATTTGCAGTTTCGGCTGAAGAAAAAAGGTTTTAAATAAAACTAATTACATCCTGGGTTTTTTTCCAAGTTAAATGATATTAAAATGATGCGTTCAACTTGACAGAAAGCATAATTTTTAATCACTTAAAAACGGAATAAGGTTGAATAAGTCTGTGTGGCATTAAATTCAAATTGTTATCTAAAGTGTTTGTAACTTTGTTTCTTTTGTAATTTAAATGATTTTCAAAAGAATACAATTTAACAAGAAAAAATAACAGTCTTTATATACAATTTGTAAAAAAAAAATGGTTATAAGTCTTAATCATGTAGGTTAGCGATATTTTATATTATCAAATTCGATTATTTGGAAACAGAATACAAAGTGGTGTTTATAACTCATTATCCATGCTATCATCTTGATAAGGATTTCCCTTAAAAGCCTTACTTTGTTTCTATTGTATTTTCTCATTATTATTTTGTGACACTTTCTTAAGAGAAGTTTAGCGAAATTGATAATGCGGTAACAGCTCATTGAACGAAAGTAAGTGAAAATTCTAATATCATAAAATGGAGGCAAAAGCTGTCGATATAAAAAAGAAAGAAAGCTGTAAATGAATTTGGATCTGTGGAAACCATAATTAATCTTCCCAAGACCTCTTTTGTGTCTCACGACATCAAATGAATCGAGTTTCGAACTCAAATAGCATCTGCGCATGCTCAAAGAGTGTGAATTAAATTTGATCAAATTGCGCATGCTCTCTTGTGTTTAATTTGGGAAGACGAAGAAAAAATGTCGAACTTGTTATTTTTAAAGAGGGTAGTGGTCAGTGTTGCTTAGCTTTGCACGTGGGGGGCAGATGTTGTGTTTTATACAAAAGACAATGCTATAATACGTTGTGGCAGTGAGTTCCAGTTTCAGAGTCGCTCGGGGTCATATTATCTGACATCATTGGGTGAACCTGTCCTATCGTGGCAGATTATTATAAATTCATTTTTTTTTTTGTGGAGGCCGGTTTTCTAATTTGATCATAAATTCCCGGATTGCCTCAAAGGAGTGAATCATTGTATAAAAGATACAACCATTGAATCATTGTCTGTTTCGCGAAGATCTTCACATATCCGGCACCCGCACCGAGTCGTTGGCTGATATATACATTGACTTCAGTTGGGTGCAATCACTTGTTAAAAAGCATTTAGAACCATCCAAACCAAAAATATTACAAACAAAATAAAACAGTAAAATCAAATAACAACAAACTTTAAAAGAAAAAAATAGAAATAAAAAAACAACTTCATAATACAGAAACGAAACATTGATTCGCTATTCTTAATGAGAGTGTTAATAATTCAGTTTTTATATGCATGCAATTTGTAACTGTTTGTGGCTCTGAAATTCAAGAACATCACGTGATGGGCGCCATTATAAATTCTAAAGATGTTCAATGTTGAAATGGAAAGTAGGAAATTTCTAATGATGTTTGGTTTACAATATCCGGAAAACAACAAAATGTAATTGTATATTTTTTTCAGATATGAAATACTTTGTCGTACAGTCGCGAGGAAAACTATATAATGACGTGATTATGGTCTTTTTACCCCTCGAGCTCAAGAGTAATCGGTTCGAGGATAGAACCGACACGATCGGATTAAACCGGCCTTGTTGTTCTATTTTTCTTAGCTTTCTGCACTCAGAGGTCACTCTTTCTACTGGTCATTGTCCGCTGGGTGACTTTTTGCTCTTAAGACCCCCAAAGGAAGTTTATTATTATTGCAATTGCAGAAAATAATTATCCGATGCATATAAAGTGTATCTGGATGGATTCTAATTACCGGTACAAGAGGCGACTGGAGACAGTGTATGTCCACCTTAATAACAAGGCTTCCCCGCTGGTAATGAGATGTAATGGTCAGAGCGCTTAATGCATATTATTTGTGCTCGCTGGTGCATCTGGTGCAGCCTGTGTATGCTTAGCATAGTCCCCCATTGCAGATGGCCAGGCAAGGTGCAAAATAGAAAATTAAGGAGTGGAGAGAGAGAGAGAGAGAGAGAGAGAGAGAGAGAGAGAGAGACTGTTACACTATTTCACATGACTTTTGCACGTGACTGAAATTATTTTCAATGTACCTGTGTATTGAGATTTTCTTAACTATAAGCATTATTACAGGGTTCATTAAATTTTACTGCATATATTTATATTTAAATCATACTTTCATATAATTCGTGAAAGTGGACAATATTCAATTCTCTCTTCGTATTTTCTTCTCGATTTTTTTTTTTCATTTCATTCTTCTTTTCACGGGACAGTGCGTTCATTTGTATTAATTATATCCATAGCTCCATGCATGCATGCTTTCCATTTTTATCCCCTTTTCCTTGAAATTGCTTTTGCAGTGCTTGTAAGCCCTCTAATTCCACCGGCTGATCCTCCTTGTAAGTCGCCTAATTGAGTTTTTCAATTTCTTGTCATTTTCCGATTTTTCAGATCATTGATTGATGAGATGGGATCAGACATATTATCTTGTATCTAATTGATTTTAACAAATAAAGTGTGACTCCTTCCAATAGTATTCATTGAGGCGTGTTTAAATAAAGAAACGCCGAATAAGGATGACACCGTTTTCTCTACGGGTATGGGTAATAATTCACCATAGTCTTTCTAAGATTTCAACATGGATCCTTGGTTTGAGAGAGAGAGAGAGAGAGAGAGAGAGAGAGAGAGAGAGAGAGAGAGATTTCCTATCATCAATTTTTCGTATTTTCTTTCTTAGAGTTTTTTATAAAAAAAAATTTAATAAATGTAACACATCTTACACTACCATTAATTAATTACGTATGAGACATGAGCATACGGCATACTTTTCTTGAATGATCATAGAACTTTGCACTGATGTTGTCATTATTTTTATTACGTGTTATGATTTTTGGACACCATGCATATAAGGTAAATCGAACGCTCGCCTTGTATAGGAATCGGGTCTTCGTTCGATTGAGCTGCAGGTCTGCAGCTCCCGGTCTGGAAAAATTCGGATCGTCTATCCGATTTTTTTTTCAGACAGGGAGCTACAGACCTGCAGCTACGTTCGAATAAACGCTTCAACCGTGGCTAAAACCCCTTTACCTATATGTAGTAGATCACTGCGGAACCACTAAGGCAAGCAGTTCGTTGAAAAACAGTTTGTAATATTGACACTACATTACTTATGAGAGAGAGAGAGAGAGAGAGAGAGAGAGAGAGAGAGAGAGAGAGAGAGAGAGAGAGAGAGAGAGAGAGAGATATTCCATTGTGTATATGTGCATGATGATATGTATAAAATTTTCACATTATCAAGTTATCAAGTAAAACATCCTAAATTGGTCATTAATTGTATATAATTTACATGTTCACAAGCACTTAAAATTTGGAGAGAGGAAAATGTAAGTCTGAATTGCTTACATTTTATTTATATACTTTTGAGTTATTTGCTTTTTTTCTTGAAGCGATTCGGTAGGGTCAGTATAACCCTTATATAGATAAATGACAGCTTCTTGGCAGTTTTACAAACAAGTCGTTTACACGGAGAAAAAATAGCAACTTGCGGCATTTTTTAAGGAAAAAGAAAGACAACTTTTTGACAAAATTTTTTAAAAACTTTTACAATTTATGCATCAATGTTGAGAGAAGAATTAACAAGCACTTTATTTATTATCATTGCACAGCAGTGACAGAAAAAATGCAAGTATTTCGTACTGATTTCTTGTTTTTAACGATTATGTCTCATAAAAAAATGCACAAGTTTCTCGTCGTCGTTTTTCTGTCGGGATCGGTATTCATAAATTGATTTTCTTCCGGCAAGCGTTCGCTTTGTCTGGAAAAAAAAATAAAAAAGAAAAGATTTGTGACAACTTTAAATTACAATTTGCAAAAATATATTTGTAAAATTATGGAAGAAAAGAAGCGATCTCCGACAGAGGAAGACAATGACGAGGAAGGCAGACGCTCAAGCCGTAGGAAGAAGGCAAAGGTGTGTCCCGAATTGACTCGGTTGTCATTATGTTGTTATAAATGCAGTGCATTATGCTCGAATATCTTCGCGTTCATAATCCTTTAGATGACCAAGTCAGTTTATATTGATTTGGTTTTATTGAAATTCATTATAATTTCTTCTAAATCAGTGTGTTACCTGTTTTCTCGGTCCAGAGGTTTCAGTTCAGGTGTATATATGATGTAATATGTAAACGGTGTAACCGTTGGATCGAGCGCAGATTTAACACAGTGCTGTTTGATTTTTGCAGAATAAAATTTATTTGAAACGCACACAGTAGGATCCGCTTGGTTGCCTACTCAAATCTTTAGCCAAAGTTTAACTAAACGTCGCGTGCTCAGTCTACATTATGACGTCATGTTTTAGACGTAAAACGTACACGTTTTGTCTTCGGAAATAGCCGAAGAGAGTTACGTTATTCAGAACTTTTTTGATTACTTCTTTCATTGTTTATCAATTTAAATCATATAAATGCAGCAGTAATAAAATTGAATTATTCAGTATCTAAAAGATCAATTCATTGATGTTCATGTTTATATTTTCCATCCGATAATATGATAAGACATACATAGAACTAGTCATGTTTCTTGATTGAAGCACTATTGAAACTTATCTGGTTTCCTTTTTAATTTCTTTTAATTCAAATTACCTTTTATTGAATCACTGGAACTTGTTTCATCGAGTTTAGGGGCAATAAACATCGATAAGTACCAGTCATTCAATGATCGAACTAACTTTTTAAAAACAAAATGGCTGACAATATGGCGGCGCCCAGGGCTGGAAGAAATTTTTTATGGCCTTAGTACCCCTGATTCAACTTTCATTTTTCACTGATTTTCTTATATATATGTGTTACCATTAATCCTCGCTTCGCTAGGCGGGCTTCACCCGCCTCTCGCTGCGCTCGGTATAATGTATAAAAATGCTGTAGAGTGCACTCCTTTGACATTCATACCCATTTATCTCAACGTGGACCTTTACATTTCTTTTAATTCCAACTTCTCAGTTGCATACACTCTGATGCTAGGTTCAGTAAAAACCCATGGACTAATAAAATAGATGAGAAAGCATCCCAGGTTCATATATTATTGATATGTGTTTAAATATGTCAGTATCTTAAAAAAGAAGGCAAGAGAACCATAGGTAGATTCCTTAATATTTTTTTTTTCTACATAGAGATTGATGAGTGATACATTAATTCAAAAATGACAGAAGTAGATGAATATGAATTTAATTGGTATCCCACACACATTATATAGGTTGAATATAAAGAGGTAGAGGAGCAAGTCACAACTGTTTCTGATGAGGACATGGAATCAGATGAGGAGAAAAAAGAGAAGGAGAAAGAGAAGGAGAAAGAGAAGGAGAAAGAAAAAGCTCCTGTTGAGGACAAGAAACCTCCTCAACCTCAACCTACCCCTCAGCCTCAGCCAGCTGCCAAGACCGACCCAGAACCGGAACCAGAAAATGACAGTGAAAATGACGACCCAACAGGTACAATTAAACCTGAGAAATTTAAACTATATAAGGATTGATAATCTAAAACTTTACACATTATGTATTGAAAGATTCTTTAAAAACAAGTCTAGCAATGGTTATCAGAACATGTATCTTATATTAATTGGCATGTGTGTTGATGCAAGAAGGCCAATAAAGTTCATGTGGTTAGAAGCTTGAGTATCCTTAGAATAGCTATTAAAACCAGATATTACAAGGGATGTCAGTAACTGAGGAAACATTTTTTTTCCTATGATATGTATTAAAGATTTATGTTTTTATTTCCCCAAAGAGCAATGATATATTTATATAGAAGAGATTCTATATATGCAATAGTTTATCATGTTTCACATGTTGTAACTTTCAATATATTTATATTTCTATATATTTATATTTTCTACTATAAACTACTAGGTTTAGAAGGAGCAGCTTTTCAGAGCAGAGTACCCTTTGACAAGATGACATCACAAGAGGCAGCCTGTTTTCCTGACATCCTACAAGGTCCACCTCAGTCCCAAAAAGTCTTCTTACATCTCAGGAACAGAATTGTGAGTTACACATGTTACATGTAATACTTGTACGAGGGTCAATCAAAAAATACGAAGACAATGTGGCTGTCTATCATATATTTTTCATGAAAGTCATATTTAACAGATTAATCTGTGCACCAACACTTCTGTTATTGATATACGAAGTTTTAGTCCATTTGATGAAACGGTATTTTTGTTACCCCTTTTTAAAAACAACATGTTTTGTCACCACGGCGCACGGTAACGTTCAAAACATGACGTCAATATTAAACACGCACAGTTTATAGATAAACCCCATCTTTATATCACGCTAAGTCTCTTGTGTCTTTAACCTTACAATTTAAAATGACACTGAACCACTTAACATCTTATTTGCACACATTTGTTCAAAATCATAAGTTAGTTCTTCAAAGTTTTCATTTTCTAACCGTCTGTCTCTTGGTTTACTGTAACGATAACCCTGAACGTCGGTTGACGTTACTTATTTTTTTACCAAATATTTACAGATATTCTACTCTCTTTCGGACTGTTTTATATTCAAAATACAATTACCACCACTCCCACAAAATATTTTACAGTTAAACACAAACTTGCAAATAATTGTTGACTTATTTTTTGCACCACTGAGCATTTTCACAGCTTGTGTCGGCTTTTTCCTGGGTTAAATCCATTTTGTTTGTACCTCTCGTTGCGCCGTGACGTCCGGCGACGTCGATGTTTTAAGTCAATTCTAAAGAGGACTATCTGTCTTTAGTTACTAATATCTGTTCGACAAAACAATATATCCCGTCTTTATTTGGAGCATATAATACCAAGACAAAACTTAATTTGAGGTTTCAATATTATTTGCTTTTAAGCCCAATTTATAGAGATATTACTTTCAACATTATATGGTTTATTGTTGACATAACACAAATTTTGACCGTGCGCCGTGACCTCATTTTTGCAGGATTAGATTCTAAATAATTCTTAGAAATAAAGGAATTGAATAACTTTTTTTTTGCACATTGTTTGAAACTGTTGTTAAATTATGTCTACCAAATTTAGTAATGATATGACGTTAAGTAACATAGCTATGACAAAAGTCTTCGTATTTTTTGATTGACCCTCGTAGGTGTAATCATTGTAAAACTTACATGTAATTTTTTTAAAGTAAAGAGGAGTCACAGTGGCTCTATCTTTACATGTTATTCATGCATGATTTCAATTTCATCACATTCATAGAATTTTTTTAAAATGATAAAAAGCATTAAAGGATAAAAATTGACAGGATTTGGATAAAGTGTTGTCAATGAAATAAGTAAAAAAAGGGGGGCTTTTAAGTCAGCTGATTTATATAGAATTCTTATTTAATCATTTTTTACATGAAGCTCTCTTTGATAAAAGGAAAAAAGTAAGGTACGACATGTATCTTTTGGTAAAAAGACTATCTTTGAGTGAATTGCTCAGAATTTAATATATAACTTGCTTTCCTTACATTCATACATGTAACTTAATATCATATTGAATTTAGTCATAACCAGATAAAAACAAAACCTGTGAATGTATATTCATTTAAGATTTTGTTTTCAATATTTTTTGTTGTTGTTGGATAGCTTCAACTTTGGCTGGAGAATCCCAAACAGCAGCTGACATTTGAGGTAGCCTTACCACAGATAGAGGCGCCATACAACAGTGAGTCGTCAGCTCTTGTAGTCTCATTTATCACACTGTGAACCAAGCTGCCGTTTAATATATTACTGAATATCGATTTAAGTATAATTGCTTAGACCCCAGTGAACCCTAAATTGAACTCTAGCTGAATCAATAATCATTTGACAGAAGGACTTTTTAGTTGTTTTATTAGGTAAATGTACATCAATAATTGATGGAAAAGAAATTATATTATATAAATAATATTGTACATGCAATGCTTCACTTATAGCAGCATAAGATTTCATGGGTAAATGAATACCAAGTAGTAAATGGCACCCCCCTCCCCTTTTAGACAAAAACTCATTATTGCTAGCTGTCTTTCATGTAATAAAGAATGCTGTTTTATGTTTTTTAGGTGACGGTCCTCTTGTGATGAGAGTACATGCGTACTTAGAGAGGTTTGGCTACATCAACTTTGGAGTATTCAAAAGACTTAAGCCACTTCCAGGTAATACAGTTTTCTAGAATAACACTTTAAATCTGAATGCATTGAATGTGAAAATAATTAATATTCAAAAACAGACACAGAATATTTTTTTGTTAGATATCAAGAAATGTCATGAAATTGTTATTGTGTTTGAAATTACAGTACTTCACAGCAAAGCAATTATATATACTTCATAGCTGACCTATGAACCTATGTAATTGAATAAGATGACTCGAAGTATTGGGATGGCAATTACTACCAGCCTATTTAAAATGTTGAGAAAATCAACTTCATTTTCACACAATTGAAAAAACAAAAAAATAGAGCTTCGTTTTTTAATCAGGCAATTTTTAACACCCCACTTTGTCACTGCTGCTGCATACTGAAAAGGGGAATAACTCTTCTCATAATAAGATCTTCTCATAATCTTGCAGTAAAAATTTAATAAATCCTTGTCTGCTGCATTATTTATTTTTTTTTTTTTGAAATTTTTTTGACAAAGAAACTAAACTTTATATTTAACTTGAACTATTTAGTAAATATGCTGTGTTTTTTTTTTTTTTTGCAGCCAAGAAACACGGTAAAGTGATAATAATCGGAGCCGGAATAGCGGGTCTTACAGCAGCCCGACAGCTGATGGCATTCGGAATGGATGTCACCATCTTGGAATCAAGGGTGTGTTTGCAAGTACTTTTTAATTGTTCGCTAGTAAACTTTATGGATAGTGTTGAACATTTGCATGAACAGGTAGTTTTAAGATGGTCTGTCTCTGTGTGCATCTTCATCAAAAATCCTTTGACACACACAATGACTTCATGCTTGGTTAATAGATAGATTGTTAGTCAAAGTAAAAAGTATTTGATGAGTGTGTGCTTTGGAGAGGGTAATTTCTTTTAATTTTCTAGACTTGAAATATTGCTACAGTGCGAACAATGATAGAACATGTTTTGTACGGTCTTATTTGTAATAAGAGTGTTTTTGCTTCATTTATCAACAGGACCGTGTGGGAGGAAGGGTGGCCACCTTCAGAAAGAACAACTACGTAGCTGACCTGGGCGCGATGGTTGTTACCGGTCTTGGTAAGTTAACACATCCATCCAAACTATAACGTACAGGTATATCTATTTACCTTTGTGACATTCTGTATTTTTCTATTTATGAAATCATTTTTATATCCCAAGGAATAAACACACATATAAATTATAAATTGTGCTGGTGGTTGTTTACTATAAAAAATGTTACATTACCCCCCCCCCCCCCCCAAAAAAAAAAAAAAAAAGAGTACAGAGTTACATGCATTTGATTTCTGCAGAGTTTGTAACACATGCAAGTAAAAAATGCCAGTTATGTGGTTTGCAAGATACACAAACCTGAATGAGATTGATTTGATAACAAGTGTTACAGTTGATTTTTTTATATACTTACTTTACATAGAATTATTTGTGTGTGTTTGATTTCTTTAGGAGGGAACCCAATGACGATACTGAGTAGACAAATCAACATGGAACTCCACAAAATCAAACAGAAATGTCCTCTGTATGAAACCAGCGGAAGCACAGTATGTTTATTTTAAAATAAAAATTCCTTTGAAAACCTTTCGTGTGTAACAAAAAAAAATAAAAATCTCAAACTGTTTGAATTGTTAAAAAAATAGTGTTTCTGTTTTCTTTCATTTTTCCAAAGTTACCCAATGAAAAGTTATTGCAGGCAAGATTACATATTTAATAATTTTTTTAAATATTTTTTTTTTTTAATGAATTACTTTGAAGTTTACTTTACTGCTGAGCGAGAATGCATGCATATACAGAGCTTTGCTGCAAAAATGTAAAGAAAAAAAAAGAAAAAAGAAAAAAAATTGGATGTTTATAAATGCATGAATGCATCAAAAAAATGTATTAAAGTGATAGGTCATATAACATTGTATCTTTTAATATATATTTTAAAATCATGTTTGGTAAAAATTTTGATGACATAATTTTCCCCCATAGGTACCCAAAGACAAGGATGAGATGGTGGAGAGAGAGTTCAACAGGTTACTGGAGGCCACCTCCTACCTCTCCCACCAGATGGACTTCAACTTTGTCAACAACAAGCCCGCCTCCCTGGGGCAGGCTCTGGAGGCGGTCATCACGTTAGTCTTGTTTCATCTCACCTTTTCTCTTTTACCCAAAATTGCACTTTGAATTTGTGGAACAATGCACTTGAAGAATTTGTTAGTTGTGGGATTTTTTTTTATCCCATGAAGCAATGTGCAACTGCTTGTTTTAATGAAAACTGAGACTTTTTTTTTAATGAAAGCAAGAAAGAGTTTGTTGACACAGTGAACAATTTGTATTTTCTGTCGTGTATTTTGAATCAAGTCCTCTTGTGTATTTGTATTCGTATGAAGCTGTTATTATTAAAAGTAGCTTTTATGTGAGTTTTATGAAAATGATTTTTCTTATGAACGTTTTCCTCCATTTTCTGTACAGAATGCAGGAAAAACATGTGAAGGAAAAGCAGTGCGAGCACCAAAGACACATCATTGAGTTACAGGAGAAACTCAAGAAGAACCAGAACTCTGTAAGAACAACCTACATTTATCTCCACAGGCATTCACGTTCTAAAATTCTACATGCATACTGTTAATGCTAGTTGTCAAGTAAGTGCCTTCTATGGACAGACATTACCCGTGGGTATTTAATATGCAGATGCATGATTTAGCACACTTACAATTTTAATTCTTTTTTTTACAATACATGCGGGGGTAATTTATGCATATTTAAGCATAACATTTAACAAGTGTAAATATCCCCTCCCTTAAATAACCACTTTTATAGTATACTGTCGATCATGGGTGAAAAGCAGAAAGATTTTAATTGGCATTACAGTATGCTTGATTGGAGTGAGGAGTAACATCGATAAAAAGATTAAAATATGCAACATTCATGTCTCAAATTGCATTGAAGTGTATCCCATATGTATCAGAATCAAACATTTCCTCTTTTAACATGAAGTTTAGAATTATTTTAATAATATACACATGTGTACACATTACATGCACTTTCAGTTATCTATCTATAGGTTTATTAATATATTATCATTTGATTGTGAATTTTACAATGATTATAATTTTCCACCTATTTTATTTTTACCCCATTTGCCCTCATGCATTTATTGTGAGGAAATTTTACCCTAAAAGAATGTTAGAGTTATCTTTCTTCACACTATTGTGTTATTAAAGTCTGTCACAATTGTTACTAAGTAGAAAGTAACATGGGGTAAAATTGCCCTCTTTTTTTTGTTTCTAGATACTAGTATGTGGATAAAAATAACTATCTTTTATCAGATGTGAAAATGCTGATTTGCCTATAATATTTTTTGATCTTTATCTCTTAGATGCTTTCTCTGAAAGACAAAGTAGAAGAGCTACACAAACAGTGGAAAGAGGCATCAGAAGTTAAACCGCCAAGGGACATAACTGCTGAGTTCCTTGTCAAAAGCAAACTCAGAGATCTGAATGCAGCGTGCAAAGTAAGAATTGGGACTTCTTCTAAAACAACAATTGATCTTCACCTACTGGATATTTCTCAAAAACAAATGATTTAATATGAGTGCCTTCTAGATTACCATTGGTCAGACTTCAAGTTGTGCTGCATGTACCGAGTGATGTAAAATATATATTGTGGATTTATTTCTATTGATTTTAAGTTTGTGTTTATACATTTTTATTGTCACTTTTCATATCACCCACCTTGAATGTCATTTTTACATACGGATAGGTAAAAAGAAGTCTTGATGACCCTGGATAATTACTTTTATCCATCTTTAATTCTTATAATCCCCTAGAAAGTGAATTTTTGAACTCAGTAAATGTACATGTTTATGAAAATTTGATGATTAATTCTTACGATCTGTAGGAATATGAGCAATTACAAACTCAACAGAAGGAAATTGAGGACAAACTACATGAAATGGAAAACTCCCATCCAAGGTATAATTTGGTTGTGTTCTTTGTTGTGTTCTTGTTATGAACTTTGTTTTTATGTTCGTGTTCAACTCTTTGTCCTGTTCTCGTTCATGTTCACCTTCACTGTTGTTCGCTGCATTGAGCACAATTCAGGCAGCTCCGCTAATTCTCTGTAGATTTGGTTGCAGTGACGTGTACCTGTCCTCTCGAGATCGCCAGATCCTCGACTGGCACTTTGCCAACCTTGAGTTTGCCAATGCCACACCCCTCTCTTTGTTATCACTCAAACATTGGGATCAGGATGATGACTTTGAATTTTCTGGCAGTCATTTAACAGGTATTTATGATTTTTTTCAATTTCTATAATAAATTGATGTTTGGTCCTATTTACTTTGAATTTTGGGCAGTTGTTTAATAGGTATTTATAATTTTTTTTCAATTTCTAGAATAAATTGATGTTTGGTCCTATTTTGTGTTGAAATTTACTTCAATTTGCTGGTTGTCTATATTTTCCAAAAATAGATGTCAAATTCCTTTTCATGTTGTACTTTTGTGATATGGAATTAAAAATGAACCTGCACTGTTTAGATTTAGGAGAATAAATAAGTATGATTTAGTCTGTAAAAATTGGCAACTTGAAGACCAATGTATTCTGTAGCCTAGCCTTTAGCTATCTCTGTCTGGAAAACAGACAAAAATAGACACTGTCAAGTCAACTACTGCAGACTAATTGAGCTAAAGTTTATTAGAAGGGACAAGAACAGGTTGTTTGATTTTTGTGTTACGTGTTTCTGGCGGAGTGTTTTCTCGGCTCTGTTGAGTGTTTTTCCAATCACTCTCTAATTGTAAAGCCATTACGCTGTTTGATTTTCACAATAGGCAGTTTTAGATAGTTTTGTTTACTCTGTTTGTGGAGGCTGTGTTTGTCTGGGTGCATGTTTGTCTCTGTCAGGAATTACATAATCTGCAGTCTTGGGACGTAATCTTTTCTCCTTCTCAATTGTTCTTTAAGAGTTTACAGGGTCTAGGAGACTCGAATATTTTGATTTTTTTCGAAGAGGATGATATATGTACATTGTAACTCTTGGTTTTATGATTTTGTTTATTCTGTCTTTTAATTTTTATTATTGGTCATTTATTTTTATAGTTGTCTCACTGAGTAGTTTTTGTACAGATGGTTACTGTAATGTACAGGTACATGTACAGAGAATAAAAGTTTGATATTTCGTCTAATATATGAATATTTGACAGTGCTCATAAAATCTATGTTTAATTTTTCATCAAGTTATATTTGACTAAAATTTCAAAGTATAATAGCACCCATCCCAGTATCTGCCTGACGGCTGATTAATTTTGGCAAAGTTTTACTTAATAGATTATTAAATGATGTACATGCAGAGTAAACAATTGTTTTAACTATAACTATATGTGGATTATTTTGTGTAAATGGACTGCACAAACACCACAGATTTACAAGTTACGTATTTTTCCCACAATGATCACTACCATCATATTATGTCATATTTCTCCAAACTATGTCAATTTGCCCTGCAAAAAAGGAGTATTGCAGTTACCCTGAAGGGGCCTATATTTCTCATCTCATTATATTTGACAGTAAGAATAAATTCATATGGTACATTGTTGCCAATGTTTTTCGTCTTGCAATATTTGACAGTGCACGAATATTCACAGTTTAATTTTTTACCTCACTTAACAGTGCGTAATGGCTACTCCTGTGTCCCAGTGGCCCTCGCAGAAGGACTGGACATCAAACTGAACACGGCCGTCAGGAAGTGCAATTACTCGGCCACGGGGGTGGAGCTAGTGGTCAGCAACGCAAAGAACAACACCAATCAACAGACGCTGAAGGCCGACGCTGTCCTCTGTACCCTCCCACTGGGCGTGCTCAAAGAGTGTATCAAGGGTAACGGCCTTAACTGTGTCCAGTTCAGTCCCTCCCTGCCCGAGTGGAAATCGTCGGCCGTGCAGAGGATGGGATTCGGAAATCTCAACAAAGTATGTTTATGCTTTTTCAGTGAAATAGAAAAATTGGTTGCACTAATGTACATGTAATTCAAAAATAAAATTTTGTTCCTGCACCCTTCTTTTGAATTATTAATGCAATTTATTGAATATGAAAAATATATACCGTATATATATATTTTTTTCCCAGATTGGTATGAAAGAGTTTAATTGATGGCCATATAAATTTTTTTAAAAATTCTGGAAAAATCTTTCATTGTAATTTAGCAATGATTGTTTCTACTAGAAATCCGAACTACGTGTATATTTAAAAAAAAAAATTCTAATGTACGTGTGTCTGTCTCTTTTTCAGGTTGTGTTGTGTTTTGACCGAGTGTTCTGGGACCCCAACGCTAACCTGTTTGGTCATGTGGGTAGCACCACGGCCAGCCGCGGTGAACTGTTCCTGTTCTGGAACCTCTACAAGGCCCCCGTGTTACTGGCACTGGTTGCCGGGGAAGCGGCAGCCATCATGGAAAATGTTAGCGATGATGTAATTGTCGGGCGGTCTCTGGTGGTCCTCAAAGGCATTTTTGGAAACAATGCTGTGCCACAGGTAGGTTCAGTTTTACGAAAAATTATAACTCCCTCCTTTAAAGAATTCATAAATAGGAAGTTTGCTCACTTACATTGTTTTTATTTAAAATACGTTTACAAGAATTTGTAAAGCTTTTGAATAAAACTAAGACTACCAATCGCTCTATATTTTGCTTGAAATCAGTATCATTTTTTAAATTAACTTGTTTGAAAGCAAGAAATAGATAGTTATGTCCTACTGAAAGTCCAAGGCCTTGTTAAAATGGTTCTAGATCTTGAGCTTAACTAACAAGGAAGAAGCGGGACAGCATGTAAAAATACACTTACTAACAATAATATGCAACAAATACGGGTATAATTTTCTTTCTCTCTCTCTCAAATTTATTAAAAAAATTTTCTCTCTCTCTCTCTCTCTCTCTCTCTCTCTCTCTCTCTCATGTTTGAAACGTATACAATTTTGTTAAAGAACCCCCTTCAATTTGTAAACTCTCAACAAGCCATGTATGTTCTAGATACTGCATTATGAAGCTATCACAGCTGCCTACACCTTGAACTAACTGACTTGCAGCATAATTTTCATAACTTATTTTTTTTTATTGAATCATCTATAACCTTGAGGTTTATCAACAACGATAAAGAGGTCCTCTGTATTTTCTGACATTTTTCATGTTTCATAACAAAACATCAAAGATTGTTTTGAATAAAAGAAAATAATTTGTGATTCTTGTAAACATATTTCCTTTTGTCAACATTTTACAAAAAATACTTAATTGTCTGTAGTATTTAGTTTTTTTTTTTACAAGAATGTTTATACACATGCAACTGGTTTTTTTTTAATCTCTTTCTGAGTTTAGATTTATGTTAACTTTATTCATGTACATGTACTCATCATGCCAGTTATTAAATTTCTTTTTATACCCCCGCAAACGAAGTTTAGGGGGGTATATTGGTTTCACCCTGTCCGTCTGTCCGTCTGTCTGTCCGTCCGTCTGTCCGTCTGTCTGTCCGTCCGTCTGTCTGTAGACGCAACTTTGTCCCCCCTATAGAATTTTTTATTACTGCATGGAACAGTTTGAAAATTTGTACATATGTTGAACACCATCTGAAGATGTGCACCTGGAATTTTTTTTAAGATCAGACAAGATTTAATGATTTTATGACAGTTTTCATTTTCCTTATTCTATATATTGTACACTAATGTTGAAAAGTAAGGGAGGTAATCCTTACAGATTTTATTAATTAATTAATAGAAAACACTCTAAAATATATTTATATAAATACATCCAGATGGAGTTTTTTGTCTTTATGTCTTAATTAATAAAAAAGAAATTATTTTTTATAAGTGTTCTATCAACTGACAATGCAAAGTTTTTGTTTGTCAATGATAAATTCTTAGGAGCTAATAAGAACATTAAAGACAAGTGTGGCTGAATTCATTTGTCCCAAGGGAGCCATTATCTGAGCCATGGTTCAGATGGAGCATGTGTTTAGGGGAAATTGATAATCTGTAAAGTGGGTGATGGTTTTGGGGCTATTTTAAAACTGTTTCATGTAAACCAAAAGGTCTATCATTATAAGGAAATAAATAATATAATTATTAATAAAGAAGTTAAACTATTTTTAGAGGTTGTTTAAATTTATTTGTCAAGTAAATTGATGAAGTGACCCTATTGGGCATTAATTTTAATGAAATTCAAAATTACTGATATGATTGTAGTGTTTTGGCAATTTTAAAATTGTTTGTAATATTAAATTTTCTTTTTTTACATATTTTTACATAGTATGGTAATTATGGTAATGTTTTGGGAGTTTATTAAATTTAACAAGTTCATCAAAGAAAATCATAGTCCTATGGGATCAATTTTCTGATATGGAGTTCCATTGTGCCATAGGAGAAAGTGAGGAAAATTTGAAACAACTAATTGCATCTGTCAAGACTCTTATTAGAAAGATATTGAAAGTTTTATCAACAGAAGAGCATTGCTTGGCTACTGGTATTTCTATTCACTGCAAAGGGAGGGATTATTGTCATTTTGTTGGTTTTTCTTTAAATCAATTAAATTAAAAAAATATATCATCAAATACATACATTTGTAAAAGTATTAATACTGTTATAGATATGTATTTACAGTGAAATTCTGACAATTTTGATTTTAATTTTTCTTTGTTAACTATTTTTTTTTTTTTTTTACAATTATAGAAATTTTTTTTTGTATGTGTTCCAAACCTTTATTATTCAATTCAATTATTTGTCCCATTTGAAATTAGCCTAGCGGGGGTATTAGTCCCATTAGGACAGTTCTAGTTATTTTTACAAATACATGTATAGCAGCTTTGTTGAAAAAAAAATCGTTCCGTAAAATTCAATTTATTTTCATATTCATGCCAGTTATCTGTACTTTAAAAATTCTATAATTATATAAAAAATTGCATTACTTTAATATTAATGCCTTAATATGCATTTGGAAGTATGGGTGATTCAATGTTATCTATGTTTTGTTTTGATATGCGTCATTTACCCTTTTTCCACTGTAAAAGAAAATGAAAATTGTTAATGCTTCAAAACAAATAAAAAAAAGAGATAATTTCAGTTCCCAGTCTATTTCGTGATGTTTTCGTAAACTTTAGTGACCATAAATCTATCAGTTCATAACTCTATCAGTAAAAAGAAGACTGTTGACTTCAGTTATTATGATGTCATGGGGCTCTGAATTTAAAAAAAAATAAAAAAAAATAACAGACAATTCTTTATATTTTTTACATGAATTACTTCTAAGTGACCTAAGTGTACAGACTTAGACTCTTTCCGACATGTTTTGCCGCTGATCAGATCTTTTACAAGCCGGAAATTTACGACGCTTTCTCTAGAAATAAATCATAATACCAAACAGATCAGCTTTAAGATTTCCAGGGATATAGGAGTGTATGTTATAAATAATGGATTAAAAAAAACCGCCACCCTTGTTTTGATGAGTTGTTATAGAATGAAATGCTGAAGAGAGAAAAATAATTGCATTTGATCAAAGAACAATACAGCTTTGTATAATTGTGTGAGAAACTCTGTTTGTTGTTCAACATTTTAAAAGTGATTGAAATTTTTCCTGAACTGACTGAAATGCTTGTTGCAGATAGATGAGAAATGCATGCACTTGCAGACTCATTTGTTTGTGCAGCTGCACTTCTTGATTTTCAATTTTAGTGTTTTTTTTTTGTGCCGATTAAAACCACTAATGTCAGTTTTGCCTGTGGTAGGGACACTTTTATGTGAATTATATTAGATTTTTTTTTTATATACGTCTTTGAAAAGTGCATTATGTGTTCTGATGAATTGTAAGAAAATACACATTACATTTTGTTATTTGCTAAAAAAAAATTTTGACATCTTCAAAACATTTAGTAAAAAACCATTTACCCACCACATAAATGACAGGTTTTCACTTGTAATGAAATTTATTTTGTGAATTTGAAACCGAAGTCTTGTATATTATGTGTTCTTCGACTTTTTTCAGCATAGTTTTGAGATATATAGAAGTCTGTTTTTTTGGCTTGCAGCTCATTGTAAACTATTACATATACAAGCAATAGAATCTAAATTTTCAATCCATTTTTATAATTACCAGGATGTTACGTAACGAGATAGTGCTCTTAATTGTCTAATCAAGTGACTACTGGTATATTGCAGCTTTCTAAAAAGTTTTTCCACGATCGATTCATTCCATTCAATCTAAAAATCGCAGGAAAAAATTTAAAACACATGAAAAGTAATAGCAATACATATGCTGTAGAAATTGGCTTACAATTTGCCAACTATTATGTATCACCCTCTTCCCTCTCCAAAAAAAAGAAAAAAAAGAAATGAAAATACTCAAACAAATTTTACCCAGATGATGGCCAGATCTTTATATCTGCAAGAGATATGCAATTTAGAAACAAAACATCATTAATACAACGTCAATGAAAAAAATCTTTGCTTATCATATAATCATTTGACTGTGAGATGCACTGATTACGTAATGGTTACCAGTCAAAAACTATCACAAAAATGTTTCAAATACAGATAATACCAGTAAATATCATTTCTATAAGAACTCTTTCATTTCTTCTTGCAGCCTAAGGAGACCCTGGTGACAAGATGGAGGGCTGATCCCTGGGCTAGAGGATCCTATTCTTTTGTAGCAGCCGGCTCTTCAGGTGTGATTTTATTCAAATTATTTTCAATTGCTTTCAGTGTGCAATGCATGGTCCATTTTCTTAGTTGAAACTCTATTAAATGGAAGCTGAGATTTTACAAGTTCTTGCTACTGTAACATATCTATCCAGCAGAGGATGGTTGCCAAACCTTTAGTGAAAAGGGTATAGAGATGTTGATGTAGGTTCTGTATCTAAAAAGTCTATGGGAGATGGTGAGATGGGATGCAGAGAAAAATGACTAGACCTTTTCTACCTTTTTTCCTATCCTTCAAATTGGTTTTAGCATTTGCTTGGCCTTACTTTTCACCAAAATCTCATGAGACAGGAAGAAAAGTATTAGTTCTTGCTCAAGCAATGCCAAGAGGCAAAAAAGCCAAGCTTAATCATATGGTGCTTGTGGGAGGTCAAATATTGGTGACGCGCGTACAAAATAAAGTGACTTCATTTGTAGTATCATTGAATGGTTTTTGAAATTTCATGACAGAAATTCTAGAAAATTTTTCTACAAGTTGAAGGTCTCTTATTATTGAACATGTACAGTTTATGAAATTTCTCTGAAAGAAGTTTTGTTTTTATCTGCATAGCTAGCTGTGATCTATTGTAAAACATTGAGACCTTGTTTATCCCACAAATTGTAAAAAAGGGAGACAATCCATCAACTGCTCCCCCAAACTTTATGCCTTTTTTATCAAGTATGTTTATAAATGAAAGTTTAAAGGAGAATGGAAATTCTTGTTGCATTATCTCAAAAAGGCAGAGATTAATGCAATATCTTTTCAGCATGTGGTAAAATAGTTTAACCATAAACATTCAACCTCTACAGGATGTTTAGAATTATTCTGTTGAAAGTTATTGCGAATTTGTTGTTTGAACAGGAAATATTCAGATTTTTGCAGTGTTGAAAAGTTATAAAAAGCCCACGAATGATTTTTTTTTTTTTACCAAAATTTGATAAAACTTTTCTTTTGAAAAAAAAATAGGATTGATCAGAAAAATTCTTGCTAATTATCAACAGTATGATCACATTGGTGAAAATGAAATATTTTCTTCAAGGCTATTATCACTTGATTTGAAGGGCTGATAATTCCATGTCAAAAAAATGGTGTTCTGCTTACTGTTAAAAAGAAAAGGTTTATAAAACAAATTGAATTGATGAGTTGTCATTAGTTTTGATAAGAATATCAGAAAATGATATATAAAGAAAATGTTTATTAATGTGTGTGGCATCGTCAAGGGGATACGTTGAGTGGAATTTAGTACATTGTTCTAATAACATATAATACATGGAAATTTCTCTCTCTCTCTCTCTCTCTCTCTCTCTCTCTCTCTCTCTCTCTCTCTCTCTCTCTCTCTCTCTGTGCATGTCCCTTAATTCTGCTGTGAATAGAAAACATAAATAATGATATTTTGATATAGTAACATAATTTTTTTTTAAATTTAGATTTTTACATGTATTTATACCTCCTTTCATATCAATTATTTAACACACATTTAATACTAATAATTAATTAATATTAATTTATATTGAAATTCAACAACACCATTACCTACTTTACTAATTCATTTCACAAAAAAGTACCTCCCTCAAATGCCATTTACTTTTTTATATGCTGACCATACACATTATTCTATTTTGTTGTTTCGGTAAATAAGCACTACTTACGCAATCTAAAATCAATTTCTGTTTTGAGAAACATATGTATAGCTTACTATATACATGTAGCTGTTGGAAAATATCAGCAATATGTAAGATGAAACAAACATGTATTGGCTACTAGTTGATGAACATTGTCTAGACGATTTACCCCCCCCCCCCCCCCTCTCCCAATGGCAAACTCATGCTGACGTGTGACTGCTCTCTCGCATAGTTACACTTCAGCCTTGAAGGTTATTTAGATATCAAGTAAATAAATATCTGAGCAATTGGTGTCTGTAAAATTTCAACATGAAATTGACATAAAGGGTTCAAGGTCAGGCAATTTGGGGAAAGTAAGTAGTCATCATCATGACCTTGCTAATATGTTTAAATACTGGGTGGGGAAGGAGGCGTCCAAAACCATATTTCTTAATGTTATACCTTTTTCCGCAATTTCTGTTTTCACATTTTTCATATTCTCATTTCAGTTCATGTTTTTTTCTCATTTCAGTTCATGTTTTTTTCTTGGCATTTCCTATTTAAATGTCTGCTTAAAATATATATTTCTTGAATTCTTTTTTTTTTTGCGGGGGGGGGGGGGTGTTACCATTTGTGATACAAAATATTGCAGCATACTTTAATGACATTATAATTTTCTTTTAACGTGGCGCCTATTTATTGAAATACGGAAGTAAAATTGGGCGGGGGGGGGGGGTTGGGGGGGTTGGGGGTTATGCAGATTATATACAGTGGGATATATAAACGGCATTGGCAATTGACATTTTGAAACAAAGTTGCAATAAAGCCATTCCTTTTTTTCGTTCCACAGGAAACGACTACGATCTGATGGCAACCCCGGTCTCTCACACGTCGGGGGGACTGCCCCGCCTATTCTTCGCGGGGGAGCACACCATCAGGAACTACCCCGCCACGGTCCACGGGGCTCTTCTCAGTGGTCTACGGGAGGCGGGTCGGATAGCGGACCAATTCCTTGGGGCGCCGTACGCCCTACCCACCCACAAAAACGAAGGGGTGAAGACGTAATAACAACACACATCAACGACATCCATATTCCAGAGTCATTTTACATTGCCGAGACATACCTAACATGCATTTGGGTTCTTGGCATGTTTAGAAGTGCAGATACGGGACTAGCGTATTTCTCTTTTTTTTTTTACCTTGAAAAAAAAAATCATTTTTAGAAACCACTTGCATCAGTGAAAATGGCAGCTGCGATTCGAGTTGTAATTGTTATGGCTAACTTCAAATGGTTCGTGTTTATATTTTGTTGGTGATTAGAATACCGTGCATGTTTTTCGTATCATCAAGTTAATGCAATACAAACTACCCTAGTATAAAACTGTGTCAATGCAATAACCATTGATACGCTTTCATTTATACATCACAGTGTGTGTTCTTGGCATATCTTCATCATTTTTTCATCCAGTCAATTTTGCACATCGCCGAACCAGGCGTTTCACGATGTAATAAAAGTATGTGACAAATGCAGGTTTTTTTTCCTTTTTATTTCCTCTCTATTTTGGCATGTCGGTGGAATGCAAATTGTGCATTTCGAAAGTGCACAGAAATAAAGCAACACCGGAACTTGCTATCATTTTTCTCTTGAAGTCACAATTGTTTATTTTTTATGACCAACTTGTGAATTTACGGTCGTCTGCTAGCGTTTGCAATAACGACAATGCTTACCGTGTGTTATTGCGTTGCAATGGCTCACCAGCTAGACAACGATTGACAAACTTCGATACGCTGTATTTACTGAAACAGCTATTTTGCATGGAAAATGGGTTTACCGGTTATTGTTCTGTAGAATGTTGTAAAGCATACAACTCTGTAAGACTGTCCAAATTTAATATTCAATGTTTAACGTCATCTACGGTCGTAGGTTTAAAAGAAATTGTCGTTTAAAAAAATTCAACAAACCTCCATTTTCTTTAGAAATCATTACATTTGATTTAACTTATCGCAACTTAAATACTGCAAAATTAAAACTACAAAATATTTTGGTTTTATGGATTAAGTATCGGCAGCCCAACTGATTTGTCTTTACAACTTTGTCTTTACAACTTTTACAACTTTGTCATTAGAACTGACAGAGCAGGCCCTGGGACCATAAAAGTTAGACGAGCTTACTTTTGATCTCAGACTCACTTTTACAAAAGGAATAAATATTGCAAAAGAGACTGAAATCAAAATTGAGCTCGTCTAACTTTTATGGTGCCAGGGCCAGATCATTAAACATGTAGTCTACTTAAAACTTGAATGCTCAAAGTATTTGTATTATTGTAAACGAATAAAAATCACTTGAATTAAAAAATTTGATTTAATAATATTGCCCTTCTTTGTAGGTTTTGTATTTCAAAGATGGCGTTCTACATAGAATTAACTTCCGTCAGCCTAAATAAAGCTTAAAAGTTTGGGATCTCGAAAGATCAAACGTGCTCAGGCATAACTAGTAGCTCATAGTGGTATTTTTATTACCAGCCCTCGACTTTGTTGATGCGTGTAACAATTAATAGGAATTTTATTTTTAATAATATGTACAATTATTTTTCCTTGGCGAAATGTTGCCAACTTTTTTTCAACCCCCCACACTCCTTTTGGTGCAGACGTTGTATTCTAGGATCGACAATTAAGTTAATCCAAATTATTTTGAAACACATTATCGTAAAAAAAAAACACCGATTATCTTAACAACTATGTTTACAAACAAATGAGGGAAACGTATTAAAGAATCTTCGAGCGGGTTTTAGGGGAGAGTTATAATAACACTCATTTGCCAACTGTTTCGCCACATTTCGAAACATTAAACAGTTTTTACTACTAATGCGTTTCGAGGTTACACATTTAATTAATTTCCGACAGTTTCACCTGTTATTTCTGCGTCTTCAGATTCTTTCTAAATGAAAACGTTTTTTATTTATTTCCCTTTAATGATCCCGGTTTCGATATATAGAGAATCAAAATAGGAGCAATCTCGTTTACTTGTTGTTCTGCTAATTATAATTCGGCCTTGCCTGCGGCTGTCTTGTGTGAGATAGCGAAGCGTTTCATTATAAACACAGCAATCCCCGTGTATCCGGAGTATCGAGGTACATCCAGTGATGCTAATTCAGGATAAAAATACAAAATAATACAACAGACCTTCATTCTATACACAAGAAAACAACCCTTCCACATGGGGATAGATGACACTAATTACATACGGAATGATGCAATTCCGCACTTACCAAAATAAACCGCGGTGGTTTTTTAGTTGTACTGTATGGCGTTTTTCTCCTTCTTACGCATTTTCTCTCACCTCTTTCAATAAGATGATTAGGATCAAGTTACGATGATAGATACTAAACAGGGTTCGTGTGTTGTATCAGGAAAAAATGAACAAACTTTATCTATTATTTAATTGCTAAATATTCTGACTCATACGCAAGGTCATACATTGTGTGTATATTTGGAAAATACGATTTTAAACTTTATTTTAGATAAAAAATGGTTTTTCTTAAAGCCTGTTAACTTTTGCAATGCCTTTTGTAATTAATCCTCCGCTCCGAAGGAGAAGGGTATACTGTTTTACTCTTGTGTATCCGTCTGTCCGTAACTAATTTTTGTCACAATTTTCTCAGCAACTATTCATCGCAGATGGTTGAAATTTTAACACACTCTTCGTTTAGGTATGTCATATGGTGGGACTCATTTTTGGACCACGCAGACTGCACCTTCCTGTTAAATGACAACTTTGTTTATTTTTAGCCAACATTTTTTAACAAATTTTCCTCAAAGATTTCTAGTCAACTATTCATCGCAGATGATTGAAACACTTTGTTTAGGTATTTCATATGGTAGAATTAATTTTTTCACAAAATCGATGTCAACCTCCTGTTATATGCCGACTTTGCCTCATCAGAGCGGGGTATCACTAGTGAGCATTGGCTCACGGATGTCTTGATGGTTTTTTTTAAATTATTACAACAATTGACGTGCAATATTTAAATCCATGGGTTTAAACAATAGAAAAATGCAATAATCGCATCACTTTATGTACACGATTACTTATGTTTTGTTTCGAAGTGTAAAAACCATCTAAATTAATGGCTTTCCTGAGATTAAATTCAGGTAATATACAGTAATGTTGTTAATAATTACATGTAGTTCTATAGAAAAAAATGGTTTTAAATAGTGTTACCAGACACTTAAAAGTGTAAGCAGATGCAATATCGGCTCTACCGTATATATTAACTACATCACCCATGTTATAATTGATGCAGCTTGCAATGCGAATGGGTTCTTCAACAACAGACCAAAGTTTAAGAGGGCTGAATGATCGTGACTATTTTTAGACTAAATGAATCTCCTTAAGAAGAAGAGCTCTGTCTAAACAAATTCATATATACATGTATCTTATAACATAACTTGCTCACGTCATAAAACGACGCGCGTGCAAAACGTATTAATCCGCTTGACGTTACGTTTAAATTTTGTACATATTAACATATATTAACTAATTAATGGGCCTTATTATCTAATTTAAGTAGTAGAACATTAAATTATAAGGAATACATCTAATTTCTAACATCGCGTAAACTGCCCCAAGTTATGTTATATCGTATAACATAGTTAGGAATTAAATTCATTCCTTAAACAAATCATACATGTATCTTTAAGCCCCTGTCACAATGTCGCTATTTGTTACTACGATTGCCCGCGAATTACTATAAAATTTCGAAATTACCGTTATTCACTAGGCCAGTCTTGCAATAATTCGTACGTTATCGTAGCTCAAAATCGTGACAATTTGACAGGGGGCTAAAGATTTAAGGAAGATCTGATGGTTTAGTTGTTGACCACCCAACTCCTGTAATGTACTTGTTAGTCTAAATTAGTAAAGCCATAGTACTACCAAAGCCAAATACTACAGATTTAAGCTCACCTGAACCTTAAGCTCAAGCACCAACCGTCCGTCTGTAACATCTTTAAAATTGTTGACATCTTTTCTACAACCACTGGAGCGATTTCGACCAAACTTTGTGCAAAGCATCCTTACAATGGAAGGGAAATCAACGTTGTTCAAACTTAAAACCAGTTTAATCAAAAATATAAAAAATGGGGTGTTTTAGAATTATCAATTTGAAAAGCACTGCACCGGATTGAAATCCTGTAGGAAAATGTAAATTTTAATTGGAGAAACAATGTTTCCTACAGAATGTGTCTAATCAGTCGACCAATAAGACAAACCCCAATGAGTATTTACAATTTTTATCTATAATAATTAATAAAATCAATAAATTTACAAATATACATATTATTTTACACCAAAAAAATATTGACAACAAAAAGATTGTTTGTATAAGAAGCGTTCGATCCTACGACCTTCTCTGGTGGTATGTTAGTCCTTAGCGTCTGTCCAGTATTCCCCAGATCTGTCCTCTTTGTGTACCATGTCCTAAGATGACGGCTTCCGTCCACTGGAAGCAAAATGTTAATCTTGAACTTTCAGTCATTAGGTACAATTCCGGTTTCAATCCATCCCTGTTTTATGATTCATGCTCTAGGATTCTGGTTTGAGGTCATCTTAATCTGACATCAGTTCATTCATGAACAGACAGACATGACTGATTTTAATTCTGGCACGAAAGTAAAGCGGGGAAAACCTCTTCCGTGTTTCTTTTTTTAATAAAAAGGCTTAATCTTTTACTATTTGTAATAGTGCACTTTATGGTTGAGTAAAACTGGGCAGTTTGTTTTTGTTTTACATAAGACATGTGGTATGTAGAGGAAATCCTTAATTTTGTAATGTATCTTGTGTTAAGATTGGTTCCGAATGAGATGGTAAGTACATGACCGTACGTCGGCGATCATCTTTGAAACTAAATGGTTAAATCTGACGGCTAGCAATGACACAACTTGAAAAACATCATACATGCATACATGCGATACAAGCAACACTATAATCTATAACCTGTTATATCAGAAATGCATGTCAAATTCGTTCATAGCTCGGGTATTTGTTAAGTTTATTCCTTATGGTTTGTTTTTTTTGTTTGGAAGTTTAATAAAATAGAAATATTTTTTTTGAAAGGGACAATAAATTAAACAAAATTTGAACATGTCACAGAGCGGATGATACAATGTCTATTTTTCATGCCAGTGAAGTCATGATGATAGAAAGTAAATTTTTTGAAACCGTACACTAGTAAATAATGCTTAAGCAAAATTATTTTAAAAGTATACATACAATTAAAATAACTCGAAAATCAACTTTTGCAATCCAAAAAAATAAATAAATTAATGGACAAAATGTAAACTCCCCCCCCCCCCACCAAAAAAAAAAAACAACAACAAAAAACAACAACAAAAAATCAAAACAAAAAAACAACAAAACTTAATATATTATCATATTGTACATAGAAAAAAATATGCAAACATATATCTCATTTCTTGATTAACTTATATTTTAGTGTAACATATGTAACACTGTCCCTTTAGTTTTTCTTTTATTGAAAACAAAACATCAAGGCTAACAATATGTTCTTTTGTATTTGAAATATGATTTAGTTTATCATTTTCCATATATTTGCATTACTGCATGTGGATATAAATGAATATAATTCTTATATTCATATTACGTGGACTTAAAAATATCAAAAGGAAAATGAATCGCAGAATTAAACCTAAAAAAACCCTGATTAAATGTTTACATTGCATAAGCACAATGTTTTAAGTTTTTTTTGGTACATATCCAATGTGAAAATTCTCCCTAATTGTTCGATGCATGCACCATGCGCAAATACTTGTATATAGATACTTTCTAACAATGCAAGACCTTGGACATTCGGTAGGTTTCTAGAATCAAAACAAGTTTTAAAAAATGACGCTGGTTTCGAGTGAAATACATGTATGCGTAGATTGCGTAGTCTTAGCTCAAAAGCCAGACAAATTTTGTTGATTTTAAAGAGCCATCGCTGAGTGGCCTGCAATGACATAGACAGGCCTACGTCACATTGCTGTTTGACATAACTACCGAAAGTCCAAGCTTTTGTAAAATGGTTCTAAATCGTTACCTTGCTCCTATAAAGCATTCAACGAAAAAAAACCCCAGACATATTTCCTTAAAAAAAAACACGTCCGCGTGAGAATATAGTTCTATTCATTATAAACCAAATGAATGAGCAATACTTACTACAATGAAATGATGGGAATAATTAAAAGCTTTTAAAAATGGTGTTTTAAAAATTAAATTCCGTATAATCAGATAGTTTATAAGCAATCGTCTCGAACAATTTTTTTTCCCAAACAAGTCGACTCGTAACGATATATCCTTTGTTGTTGACCCATCCTCAAATGATATTTTGTTCATGGATTTTGATGTAAGATTTGTTTATAACAGCGTTTTCATAGCTAGATTCTAGCTCATTGCACCGTTCACACCTTTTCGAGTCCTTCCGGCAGCGCTCGGAAAAACGGTTCGAATGTACCAATAACATTATTGGATGGAAAAAAAAATAATGGTGTCGCTACCTTTAGTTTGAAGTATTGGTTAGAAGTTGAATTTCTTATGTTGTATATTTAAGGCTTGAACAAATATCTGTACATATTATACATTAGAGCATTCATTTCAATGTATATGTAGAAGGGGGTTGTCACGGAAGACTTTCTACGTATTATTTTCTAGGTATTTATAGTTTTCCGAGTATAACGGAAAGGCTTAAGAATTTGCAATTAGGTGTGCACTTTACCTGGGTTGTAACAAACTGCCCAAGTAGTTGTTTCACTGCTTGTTTCACAACTGCTGTAATTAGCTGTATTGTTGTACTCGTCAAAGTATACCTTAAGGCAGTTGCATATATTGAACTCGTATTCTGAAAGAAAAATTGTATTTTGTTTTGTTTAAGGAATAAAGATTCATTGTTTGAGTATTATGAGGTAGGGCTTTATGATATATATTAAAAAAAAAGATTCCTTATTTTTATAATTACATGTATATAATTTTCAGCAATATTGTTGCACAATTAAATATTAAATTAGTCATTGATCAAATGTATTGGACTATACATTACAAAATCAATTCGTAGTGTTATTATAGACAAAGACACTGGAAAATGTACTAAATATTTCAGCTCCAACTAATTCTTGTCAGTTTACTTGAGCTGAAAGATCAAGTGAGCATATCTGAATACATTATGCGGTCTGTCCATCCGTCCTTTTGGATTATATTCCTGGATGAATGGAATCAAAATTTGTTGAAAAAAAATGCAACACCTTCTTTCAAGTAAAGATAACTAAGAATTATTAAAACTTTCTGTATTTTTTTTAAAATCTCGAAAAAATATTTTGCCAGAAAAGCTAAAAGGCGTTTGGAAGCATCATCAGGTAGTTTAATTAATTAAGTAGACAAAGTTTGTTTAAATCATGACCCCCATTTGGCCACAATCTGCGATTATTATTTTTTTTATATTTAAACAATAAAATGCTTTCTTTGGTGATTCATTCGTGATATGAAGGTAGCGACATTGCAGGAAAAATACGTAACCCGCGTTAGCGGGTTATGTAAATTTTTCCTGCAATGATCGCTACCTTCATAACCCGCATGAATCATCAAAGAAAGCATTTTATTGTTTATATTAACATCTTTCTTTAACTAATTAATAAACTGATTATGAAAAATTAGCAAAATTCACTAAATTACTGTTAATGAATAAAAGTACGTTAGCTAAAAGAAACAGCCAAATCGTCTCCTGTGAGACTTTGAGTCTGGCATCGTCATGATTATTACGTGCAGTCCGGGATTTTACTAAGGTCGCTGTATGTTCAGACCAATGGATAAACGGCGTGTCAATGTCAGTCCTGTCACTTTCAGCCGCTGCAGATTTCGACCAATCGATAAATAGGGCGTGTAGATTTCAGTCTGGCTGTTTCTATACAGCTATGAATGAACTATAAGTTTCCGTAAGAAATAGAGGAAATTATGCTTGGTAAATATATAGGAATGAACAGAGAATACTAGTATATATGGAAAATTGTTTAGAATCCTCTGCAATATTACAGGTGAGCGATGAAGCCCTTGGGCTACTTGTATTTCATGTATAACAAGCACTCTGAGAGTATTGCATAAGCAAATGAATACACGCCCCCTACCGGTTTGTAGAAATTTGTGACAATGCAGTGTTATGCAGAATATCATTTCTTACCGTCTTCTGTACCCCGAATCAACAGACCAACCAATACAAAAAACACTGTCGATTAAATTTACAACACAATGCGTGACACTATTTTACAGAACTTATTTGTTTGTTAGAAACAAAAAAAAAAGGAATGGTCCAAGTAACGCACGATATTATTCCTGACTATATACTTTCCTCGTTTTTTTCAATACACACCGAACCCGATAACGAACCCGAACATTAAAAAATTGGAATATAAAAAATTAATTTTCTCGAAAATATGTCAACCAGACGCTCCAAAAGTGTAGTTTGACATTTTGAAGCTGTTCAGCAAATTTCATATTATTCTTCAAACGCATAAAGAAAAAACGTGTGGAAAACTGAAGTGGGACAGACGTACGGACGGACGTACGGACGGACTGACGGACGGACCGACGGACGCAGATGAAAGCTATAGTTTCCTTCGGTGAAAACCGGTAGGAGACTAATAAAATCATGGTTATACTAGTACGTATCAGCTGCAGATTTCAGAGAATTCCATTAATACAATTGTTTTATGAAATAAATAGGCCGAAACAAAATTGGACCAATGCAAATATATTTATTTAGTTTTTAATAAAATATTGGAAAAAAGCATAAGATCCTGTGATAAAATGGAGAAATAAATATACTGCAGGTGACAAAACGATTTCTTTTCGGACAGGATCACATTGTCACATAAGTTGTGAGATACATGTATAGAGAACATTAAACTATAGTATCTTACCCATTCTTGTCCATACTCTGGCGTTTCGTAACAGTCTCGTTCCGTCCATTTGGAATTGGAGACTTTGATTTCACTTCCCCGATCAGAAATAAACCAGCAGTCATTTACATACAACGTTACTTGTAGAAATGTGTCGATTTCTCTAAACCTAGACTCGATTCCTTTCCCTTTATATAATTAACGGAAATCCTTGTGTTATAATTTTGACATGTGGCATTGCAATGTTGCGACAATGTTAACGTTGCATGAGCATTGAAAATAAGAAAAATTGCATTCACACCACAAGGATTATGTTTTGCATAAATTATCTCATTACATCATTCACATCATTGATTACATCAGTAATGGGAGTTATGGATTATTTTAGTTGTAAAATATTATGGCATAAAGAAAGGAATATTCTTAATTTTATGATTAATTTTATAAACTTATTAATTATTGTTATATAATCATCTATTGTCATTTTCCTGATTATTTCAAACCAAATTTGGTTAAACAATAAAGTCACAAAAATGGCAGAGTGCAACTTACCTATTTGTTATGTGATGTTTTACTGTACAAAGATGAAGGGCTCAGGTGGTTCAATTTCGAGCAGATAGAGGTTAATTATTTCATGAATATGCGTGGAATAATGCTATATGCAGTAATGGTCTATTTTGAAAATTATCCATTATGGATAAACGTGAATCTGTTTTATATAAAATGCATTCGTGCAGGAAAATGAGAAACTAAAACTGTTTACTCTTCTTTTACTTCTGTACTCAGTTGAAATATAATCATTTCTCAATTATTTAATTAATTAATTATTTTATAAGATGAAACATTTTTTACACTGCAGCTCAAGAAGTTTTTTTTATGTCATCCGAGGTATTTTGGAAATTTATATCTGATTCAGAAAAGATCCAAAATATTTCTTTTATTATTTATATACACTTTTCTTTAATAAAAGGGCTTCTGATGCTATACCTTGACAGCTACATCGAAATCTGAAGCTAGGGAAAAAGGAACATAATGTGAAATACATGACTTACGGAAGTTATTATCGACGTATATATGAATTTTTCTTCTTAGTATTTCCTAATTATTAATTCAAATATTAAGGCTAATATGAGTCAATTATAAAGCAATTGGAAATCTGAAGCTAGGGAAAAGGGAACACTATGTAAAATACACCACTTAGGAAGTTATTATCGGCGTATAAAATATTTCTTCTTAGTATTTCCTAGATATTAATTCAAATACATGTATTTAGTCTAATATGGAAATCTGAAGCTAGGGAAAAGGGAACAGTATGTAAAATACACCACTTAGGAAGTTATTATCGGCGTATAAAATATTTCTTCTTAGTATTTCCTTGATATTAATTCAAATATTTAGTCTAATATGGAAATCTGAAGCTAGGGAAAAGGGAACACTAGGTAAAATACACCACTTAGGAAGTTATTATCGGCGTATAAAATATTTCTTCTTAGTATTTCCTAGATATTAATTCAAATATTTAGTCTAATATGGAAATCTGAAACTAAGGAAAAGGGAACACCTGTCCCGTGAAGTTGTGAAGTTGTGCAGTTAGTTTACATGACAAAATGGCGATGTGAATTTAACATACTTCATTTTCCCAGGTCGGTTAGCGTGTTTTGGGGAAAGGCTGAGGCAAGTAAAGAGACGATATCTTTAGGAAATTGCATGAAGAATTTAGTGGTACTAATTTTGTTCACACAGAATTTGTGTGTAAATAACGTTAATCAGTCAAAGACTAGTGCAGATTTTTGTGCGCCGTAAATTGAGGATTTTTAATATGGAAGGCACTGTAGCTCCCAGGTCGTCTATCCGAATTTTTTTCAGACCGGGAGCCACAGACCTGCAGCTATATATATACATACATACACCTTCAAAACTCTTATTCATGATAACAAATTTAAGCATTTTGCTGGTTGTGAACTGTTCAGTGTTTGAGTCCTGGGCAATCAAAAAATAGCGATGATGCCCTTCGACCTCTTGTGCATGTCTTATAATCAAAACAATATTTATACATCTTGAATTTGAATGTTTTTTTTCTTGAATTCTATCGATGTTTTATGAAAAATGGTCCATACAAAATCGGCGTGATTTCAAGACAAAATCTGTAAGCGTGATACAGAGCTAACAGTTGATTTGTTAATACCTGTATGTTGACAGAGCTAGTAAGGTCATGTTATTATTAAATTGTTTAATACCGGTATGTTAACAAAGCTAAGGTCATATTATTGCATGTTTAGATTTTGAATGTTGAAAAGAATAGTTGATGTTAATTTAGACCTTTAATGAATGTGACAAACGCTAGAAACTGTTAGTTTAACCAAAAACATGACAAGAGTTTTGTTTACATAACAAAGAATTGTGAGCTCTGTATTTTGCTCTACAACTTACACTCATTCTCTTGTTTATCATGAGAAATGCATTCCTAAATCATGGTAAACAATAAAAATAGAACAATAAAATTTGACCAAAATCGTGACCATGCCCTTTGTGAATCAGATAGAAATATAAAGCAAAGGACCCTGCGATATAATGAGAAAATAAATACATTGTAGTATGCAAATGAAAATTTTGAACCGATTTCATTTTAGACGAGGATCACATTATCAAAAAGTTGTCAGATATAGGGTGCATTAGTAACTTACCCATGCTGCTTTGCTCATCGACGCCCAGTAACAGACTCGTTTATTCCATTTAATCTAATATAATACTGTGGTTTCATCAATATTCGTTGAATACCAATTTTCGTGGATTTCGTTGTTAAGTTGATCCACGAAATTTAATGTTCATTGAAGTGCAATTTCATTAACATTTTGTATTGATAGGGTCATTGGCCACGAATTTACGTATCTTTGAATCTGTGATGTTCACTTTATCCACGAAAATTGATACCCTTGAATATTAATGAAACCACAGTACGAGTCTTCATGGAAATCTGAACTGAGGGAAAGGGAACACTATGTAAAATACACCACTAACGGAAGTGATTATTAGCGTTTTAACATTTCTTCCCAGTATTTGGAGTGCTTGCAGTCAAACACTTGTCAGGTAGCTGTGTCGCCAAAAGGGAGTAAATCAAAATCAATTTGAGTCCAAAATAAAATCAATTTCCCGCTCTTGAAGATATTTGATTTAAAACCCAAATGATAAATGCAGTTTGTAGAGTAACAAGCCTCATAAGCATATCTCATAGGCTTTGTCAAATTATGTATAACCAATGCCTTGATCTAGGCATTTTCAAAGATAACACATAATATCCCTCCCTAATTTTCAGGCCTTGTTAAATAAATATACATGACCGGGCCTTGACAAAACAACATCAATCATAAATATACATAACAATGACTGCACCAGCGTTCCCTATATATTCTACTTTCATTGGCTCCAGATAAATCTGTCTGGTAACTTGCAAGATTTTCCAAAACTGGATACATTGGCTGTCTAGAGTATCTCTGACATATGATTAAAATTCTGCAAACTTTTCTGAAAATCTAGACCAATCCTAGATCATGGTCGAAGTATTAGACAATGTCAATTCCGTATTTTTTCCAGCATTTTCAAGAACCCTAAAATGTATTGGGAAGATATAGGGAACTGCAGGCAGGCCAAATGGTTAAACGATAAACTTAAACACATAACTTCCAATCTTTTTTTTAAGAAAAAAATCTCTATCATTGTTCCAACCTAATAGTTGATCCTTCTTTTTTAGCATAATGATCTAAAATTAACTTCTTTACCAGAACTTTTGTTAACAGCGATACTCAGCGGACTGGTAACATAAGGACGGAATGGGACTTCTTGAATGCATCAGATCTCTTGATAACTCTGAAACAGACATCTTTACAAATTCAACATTAATTTATCTTAAGCAGATTTATGTTTTTTTCAAAAGAAACTACATAACATTACCGTATTCTGTCTAAGACAAATTGATTAGCACTAATAGATTCCAAAAATGTAATGTTTAGATTGCCTTTATGAATCCTTTATCTACAGTGGCTAATGTTTTATCAAAATAGGCAATTTGATTTAAAGAACAACTCATTCTGATCGAACAAGAGATAATTAGAACAAAGAACACATAGATAGATACTGTTTACGAGTAGACTTACTGCTTTCCGTTTAAGACGTTCGAGTTTGAGCTGGACAATCTTGGCAGTGACCCTAATGAAGCACACATCGAAGGCAGAGCTAGGTCTCTTTGCGCTGTTTAAATATGTAATTGAAACTGAAACTTAGCCAAATCTCTCAATTAATCATAAGTAATGTTACATGTATATTGTTTCTTATTCATACCATCTTTAATTTTGCCGACACTTCTCTAAACTTCTCTAAATAGACTAATTAGGAACTGTTATCAATATCTTTACCAGAAACAGATTTTCTTCAAACGTTTTCAGCTTTGGGTCCAAGTAAGTCCGGAAAACGTTAAGCGTGATGTCTTTCAAAGGTCTGGCCGGTAAAGAACTTTGTCCGTAGGTTGTGCAGATACATCAGGCTGTGGTCTTGTGTAAGCTTCAGGATCCTCTAATGAATTTTCTACTTCAATTTCTCAGTAGGGTGCAAGAAATTCAATCTTGGACATCTAAAAAGTCCGTTGCACGATTGGCAGCGAATTTTCGGTCGAATAACTTAACAATACCGAAAGCACCTATTCAAGTTACTTGCGATACGGCCAACCAGCGTTTGGATAAACATATAAACAACTCTCAAACATGTGTTACTTGTATCGTTTCTAAATGTATTTGTGAAAGGAAACATTAGTATTTCATATACTCACCCCCCCCCCCTCCAACAACAACACCCCCATATAACCCAACCCCCCCCCAACCAACCATAACAAAACAAATGAAACACAGAAAAAAACAACGCAGAATTTAAATTTGATAAAGCCTAAGCCAAATGTTTTTTTAATCAACGTGAACAGTTACAGTTGCTGTTACATTCTATATCGAAACGATTTATGCTTTGTGGGTATACATGTATATCAGTATATAAAATGGTATCATGCACTCATAAAGCAAGGAATAAATAAAATTGTTTTATTTTTTTTAAAACAAAAAACCCTACCACCAGCGTCCGTGTGATCATGCGTCCATTAAGTAAACCGAATGCACGAGCAATCTGTTTTTTGTAATAGACTATATTGATACAATAGAAATTTATATATTGAAGATGGCTCTTCGTATAATTCCGTTTAATCAGAAAGTTTAATATAATTATGCAATTGTCTTAAACACATTTTTATGAAAACGTCCTACAATGATTGCCCATCTTCAATTAACGTTTCTGATTTGTGACCAAAGATTATTATTATTGGCCTACGTGTCCCAGCTAAATTACAATTGTACAACATATACACGTACATGTTCACCAATTGCAGGTTCTAGAGTCATTTCGACGCCGTTTGGGATATTTACATCATCGGATGTAAAAAAAAAAAAAAACAAAAAAAAAAAAAAAAAAACAGGAGGGAACTGTTCCCTTTGTATATTTTAAAAACATTTTGTAGAGGAAGTTGAATGTCTATTACCGCTTGTTGTAAAGTATTATCGGCATTTTAGACCTCAACAGATATTACATTTTACATAATTACACATTGTATATGTAGAAGGGGGTTGTCATGAAAATCTTTATACGTAATATTTTGACTGTCGTCGGAAAGGCCCGATTATTTGCAATTCGATGTAACGCTTTACCTGAGTAGAAGGTGTCCGAGGGTGTAAAATTAGCTGGATTGTTGAACTGGTCTGTGTAGAACTGATAACAGATGTTTAAATCAAATTGGTTAGCTGAAAAAAGGAACAATGCATGTTATTTATTTTTCATTTTTTTAACAAAAGTACCTGTATAATAGTTTAGCGTGTAAGGCATTAATAGAATTCCATTGATTTAATTTCGGTATGTACTGTGACTAAGACAAAATAGATCAGAAAGACAAACTATCATGATGGTGATTCTTATACCCCCCCCCACCCTCAAATTAGCTATATGTTTGCAGTAATTAAGTAGAGTTATTTTCAAAACTTTAAGATGACATAATGCATTGTACTCTAGATCTGTCTTAAGATATCTTCGATTCACATTTTGCTTAACTTCTATGAATAAGTACCTTAGGGTACAAAGGATTTACATTCGAAAGTATGAAAAAATTCTAAGATTTCTCTTTTGAAACGCCCCCTCTAACTTATCAGGTTTCAATGAACGGCTAGAAAATATGATTTTTTTGAGAATTTTACATTGCAACAGACATTGAACGTACCAAGATGATAACGTTGAAAAATTGAGAAAAAAACCCCCACGTGGCACATGTATTCCGAGTGGCTTCCTAATGAAGAAAAGTTGTATTTACGTACATGTATTTCCCGTTATTGATTGTAGAATTACAAGAATGTACTTCATTTTAGTGATTTTAATTTTGACGAATCTTCAAAAGTCGCCAAAATTGGCCAAATTTATATCCCAAAAACTAGTCATACGGCATATATGGAAAATCTTTAAGAATTTTCTAAAGAAATGCAATGTTACAGATGAGCGATGTGGCCCTTGGACCTCTTGTTATACATGTATAATCAAACCCATGGTCATATGTATCAGATTTCAGAAAGTTCGTTCGAAGGAATTGTCTTATGACAAATGGTCAATACAAAATTGGACCTATACCAACCAATTACATGTAGTTTTTAAATTCAATCAGTAGAATAAAAGCAGAGGGTCCTGCGATACTAGTATAATGAGAAAATAAATATACCGATTGACAAACGATTTGTTCATTGTAATTGAACAGGATCATAATTTCACATAAAGGGGCCATAAGTATCTTACCCAATCTGGTTTCCACATCGGCGGTCCGTAACAGTCCAGTGGGCAAGTTCACGAAAGTATCTTAAGATTCGTCTTAAGACATGTCCTAAGACATATCTAAAGACTAATCTTATGACCAATCTGAGACATATCTTAGGATGTTTCTCGAAGCTATCTCAGACGTGTCCTAATTTAAGACATCTTAATTTCAGTTTGTGTGTTTCCTTACAAGAAAAACAGTTTAAAACGATAATACAAAATACTGTTCTATACTTTGGAATGTATTTTTTCAATCAGAAAACATAATTTGGGTACATATATCATAAACAGAGTAAATAAAATCGTCTTAATAAAGTATTTATATTTTCACATAAGTATTATATAAACTGTGCAGTGTGTTGAGCATTTTGTCGTTATTGATTGACGGTATAAGCGTTGTAACGAAGCGGGGGAGGGGTGTTAAAAGAATAATACATGTACACATGTGTGTGTGTGTGTGTGTGTGTGTGTGTGTGTGTGTGTGTGTGTGTGTATATATATATATATATATATATATATATATATATATATATATATATATATATATATATATATATATATTTCCTGTGTGTCTATTTCAACTTTACGAAAACTCCCGAACTTCAAATTCTTCCATATCCCTTTCCCACCCGATCTTGTTAGAGAGAGAGAGAGAGAGAGAGAGAGAGAGAGATTTCTCGTGAAAAATTCACTACATTATTGTTCTTTTGGATTTTTTATCTGCCTTTAATCCAATAAATGTAAGTGATTGTCTTCAATATTATGGAATTTTAACATGTAAATAAATACTTTAAGGAAAAGCTAATGTATGTAAATGAATGGTTCACACAGCAGTCAACATACACTTGTAAAAGCACGTGTACCTTGTTTGTGTTTTTAAATGATCAGCCAATGATATTGGTAATTGGTTTTAATTCGCGCCAGTCTTAAATCATCCGTGCGTCCAGTTCTGTCCAGTGCCTATTCATTACATTATACATGTTAAGCGAGTATTGTATTGTTTATTACCAAGAACCATACGATTTATATGTTAAACATATATACATAAGTGAACAAACATATGAAAACATTTTTAAAAAACAAAAAACAAAAAAAAGAAAGACCATCATAATCTTGTATTAGACTGCGTGAACCATAGCCATGTCATCAAGAAAAAGAAATACTAACTTTTCTGTTCTGAGGCTGAAATTCAAATCATTCTCAAAGAAATGGAGAAATGCAATTAAGGAGTCTTGTTTTCGAAACTTTCGACGGTAGCGACAAACAACACAAAAAAGCGAGTATGGGAGGCAATTTGCGAAAAGTCAATTCCTGCAACTCCTCCGGACATGCCAGGAATGTGGATGAGATACGAAAGAAATGGACAACATACATGTTAGAAACAAAAAAAGCAGCAAAACAAAGAAAAGAGCTAAAAAAGACTGGAGGAGGACCGCCGCCGGCTGATCTGACGCCTCTTGAGGAGTCGGTGATAGGTATAATTGGGGACACGCCCATTGACGGAATTCCTGGGGGTATTGACAGAACTCGGTACCGCAATGTATGTATGTCGTGATAGGCGACGGCAATTTTTACTAGTTAAGACACCTGTTAGGATGTCTTAAAGTTAAAATATTTTTTAAGACATGTCCTAAAGTAGGACGGCTTCAAGAAATTGACTTAGGACTAAGACGTGTCCTAAGTGATGTCTGAGACATATCTTAGTCTTAAGATAGCTTCGTGAACATGCCCACAGAACTGTCCATTTAGAACTGTAGATTTTGATTTCACTAACCTCTACGTAAAAAAAAAAAAATCTGTTTTCTTTCCTGTGAATTTTTCCGGGTAAAAGAAAAATGTTTCAATCAAAATATCTTGGTTATTTTCCTTTTTTATCTATTTCAGTTAAACTTCTTTCACAGGTATGTTTATCAAAAATCGTCAAAATGTGACAGTACAGCAGTAACTCGGGACAGACTTTACCAATCATATGTTTAATTTGAATAGATAACTAAAATAAAGGAGCCCACAATGTAACGAGAAAATACCTTAATTTAATTGCAGACAAAAAAAACCCCATCATAAACGAGGATCACATTGCCATTCGATTCATGAGCGGATAAAAGGACAATGAAGTATGTTACCCATTCTATTATGCACATGGGCGTTCCGCGCTAGTTTCATTTCTCGACAATTTAAAACTGTATATTGTTTTGGAATCTTACGCCATATCTGACTATCAGCCGATTTACAAACGACAGCGTTTGCTCGAATATATCAATCTAATAACTAAACCGGAAATACCGCCCTTTTCCTGGAAATTTATAACTTTATTATCATTTTGTTCTCCTCGTGAGATTATTTGTAAGGTGGCATAATTGCTACATTGCAACAGCGTTTCATGTATATTACAAATTAAAGAAAAATCGCGCAGATTTGACTTTTTCAGTCAAATACATGTATGCATAGATTCTCAAAGGTGTATTATTTTGCAGTTTGCTTATTCACTCATTCCGGCCATTACATAGGTGGTTAAAAATGTACAATACAAGCTTAGATGCAATCAGATCAAAATATTGTTTGATTAATATACTGGAGAATCCTATGAATTCATGCTTCATTATTTGCTGGGGGATGTTATCTTGTTGGTGAAAAATATTTACGAAATGCACGAAAATTGTGCTCCGACAAATATTATGGATTTCAAAGACCCCCTTCCCCACCCCCCCACCCCCCCCCCCCCCCAAAAAAAAAATATCAAATTACATGAAAAAAATAAATAATCAACAAGAAAACCTGTGTCTGCCGAACAAAGAAGAACTCAAGCCTAAGGGAAAAACTATATATATTGAATGCTGGTTTTATCTAAGTTTACATCCCAAATAAGCCGCATTTTATGTTACAATACGCGTTTGTGTCAATATCTTTATAACGTATTGTAAACCAGTGTAAAACACTTACATTGTATCACGTTAATGTATAGGTCGAGAATGGGGACGATGTAAAGGATTCTTCCTCTACTATTCCACACGAAACTCAAAACAATACCAACAGTAAACAAACATTGAGAACTTCATAACAATCGTAATTTTCGTATCGAGTGTGTTTTGTTATTTCAAAGCATTTCGTAGATGATAATGACAAAGCAGACGATTGTTGATGTAGCAGAATAAAGGGCGTTGTACACAAAATAACGCTCGATGGCATCCTAGATTTTTTGGGAATAATGTATGACAAAAATCCAAATTCTTCGTAATTACTTTCATTTCTTTTCATTAAAGAAGAGGATATCTAATGTTTTACCCCAACAGCCAGATGTTATACGTATAAGTGCCCCTATAAAAGCTAGTAAATTGAAGTGGGCTCTAAAATACAAAATCAAAAAAAAAAAAGCTCAGCGGTTGATAGACTTAGAACATTAAGCCTTGTAATAATTATCCTATCGATTTTTTTCCCTGAGAGGATTCTAAGTATTTATTCCAATTGCACTTGATGCGTTTTAAGCTGCAGGTTTACACGAATGAGCTGTCTCATTTAATTACAATGCGTTCCGGCTGGATGTGGTATTCGATTAAATTTAAACGATTTCTTTTACATGAATGTCTAGCAGAAAGATTCACACGATTGAAAAAGCATCTGACTTTGGAAACACAGTTGCACAAATCAGAATCGAAGACATACTAGATATATATGCTCTTAACAAATTTATAATGATGAAAATCCAGACTACTGTTTGATTAGTACAATTTTTAGGCATACATTGAAAATATATGCAAGACAGAGATACTAAACAATAGTACATGTAAGCTTTGAATAGACATTTCTTGTTCGAAAAAAGGAAATTCTGCAGTATCAAATCATTACATTAAGGTAAAATAAGATATAACCAATGGAATGAATAAAAAAAGAAAGAAAAAAATTTCTTTACCGAAGCTGTCTCTGTTGGCGCAAGCAGAGGAAGTAAATTGTGAGTATGATTTTTGATTCTTTAATTTACCCTTGCAACAAGGCTCTAATTGTTTGTTGTAATGGGGCTGTCTCGATAACACGTTGACAGTGGGCTATTTTATTATATAAACTAACGCTTACACTTATGCCAGGCAATACTCCCGTTTGTTGTATTCATTAGAAAATTTCTATTAAGAAAGAAAATTCAACGATGATGTAAGATTTTGCCTCAAAGCATAAAGGGGACGGTTGTTTATGGCTTTGAAAGAGTTTTTTAACACAAGGACCAGACAACTTATTCTGCCCAAAATTTCGTTCAATGGTTTCCTGATTTTTTTTTCATATTTGACTCAGGAAAATCCGGATCACATTGTTGCTTTCGTGCAACTCTCTTTATTTATGCGTAACAATATGGCATCTATGACATTTTATCTTCGAATCAAAAATACGTATTATAACGGTCATACTGAAAGCTGGTAAATTGAAATGAGCTCAAATATACAAAACTGAAAAGACACAGCGGTTGATAAGCTTAAAACATCGGGTTTTCCCATGAGAAAGTTCAACGTATTTTTCCAATTGCACTTTATGCATTTTGAATGCAGGTTTACACGAGTAAAATGTCTTATTTAATTATGCTACTTCCAGCTGGATGTGTTATCCTAGTATTAAACAATTCCTTTTGGATGTTGCTAAGAGTAATAAGTTGTAAACGATTTTAGAAACCGCTTTCTAGATTCGTGGGCTCACAACAACGTTTACACTTCTCCTGTTCTTAGCTGACTGTTATGATACATGTATACGTACGAGTAAAGACCGATGAAAAGCAGACTTGACTATCTTAAACTTATAACTATCTATATGTTAAACAAAATTCATGGACACGGCAGATAGGTTCTTACATTCAAAAATTTGTTGTCCAAGAAGTTACGTATCTTAAAATATAACAATACAATATTCGACTTTTAAATCTAGATAAATCTACATTTTCCGTATATTTTGTCCAGGGTTTCAATCAATTTTAATGAATAGCACAATTTAATGTCATACAAAAAGAATTCAATATCTTCTTTTCAACTGTAACATTTCAAAGAGATATGTTCTGTAAACAATTCTTCAAAAGAATACCATGATAACATCGTTATGTTCGTTCATTCAAATTCATTGCCACAATATTAAGACCAAGTATATTTGAGAAGTTCAATAATTATTATTTTGTTTTCAACCAAATCATTACTATAATTAAGCTAAGTACATTAAATACACGAGAAAATTATCAATGTTGTTGTTTTTTAAATTAAAAATAGATATTCCTGAAGGTCAGTGTTTTGAAGATTCGGTCTACACCATTGGATTGACAAGATTAACTTGGGATGATGCAAAGGTATTCATGTATGTGATAGATAGATAGATAGATAGAGAGATAGAGAGATAGATCTGTAGAAACTGACAGGACTGAAATCTACACGCACAGTTTATGATTTAGTTTACTTACTTTTTACGATCAATTTATTTAATTTGTTAAATGTCTTATTTAATTATGCTTCTTCCAGCTGGATGTGTTATCCTAGTATTAAACAATTCCTTTTGCATGTTGCTAAGAGTAATAAGTTGTAAACGATTTTAGAAACCGCTTTCTAGATTCGTGGGCTCACAACAACACTTCACAACACTTCTCCTGTTATGATACATGTACACGTACGAGTAAAGACCGATGAAAAGCAGACTATACTATCTTAAACTTATAACTATCTATATGTTAAACAAAATTCATGGACACGGCAGATAGGTTCTTACATTAAAAAATTTGTTGTCCAAGAAGTTACGTATCTTAAAATATAACAATACAATATTCGACTTTTAAATCTAGATAAATCTACATTTTCCATATATTTTGTCCAGGGTTTCAATCAATTTTAATGAATAGCACAATTTAATGTCATACAAAAAGAATTCAATATCTTCTTTTCAACTGTAACATTTCAAAGAGATATGTTCTGTAAACAATTCTTCAAAAGAATACCATGATAACATCGTTATGTTCGTTCATTCAAATTCATTGCCACAATATTAAGACCAAGTATATTTGAGAAGTTCAATAATTATTATTTTGTTTTCAACCAAATCATTACTATAATTAAGCTAAGTACATTAAATACACGAGAAAATTATCAATGTTGTTGTTTTTTAAATTAAAAATAGATATTCCTGAAGGTCAGTGTTTTGAAGATTCGGTCTACACCATTGGATTGACAAGATTAACTTGGGATGATGCAAAGGTATTCATGTATGTGATAGATAGATAGAGAGATAGAGAGATAGAGAGATAGATCTGTAGAAACTGACAGGATTGAAATCTACACGCACAGTTTATGATTTAGTTTACTTACTTTTTACGATCAATTTATTAATTTGTTAAATGTCTTATTTAATTATGCTTCTTCCAGCTGGATGTGTTATCCTAGTATTAAACAATTCCTTTTGCATGTTGCTAAGAGTAATAAGTTGTAAACGATTTTAGAAACCGCTTTCTAGATTCGTGGGCTCACAACAACACTTCACAACACTTCTCCTGTTATGATACATGTACACGTACGAGTAAAGACCGATGAAAAGCAGACTTTACTATCTTAAACTTATAACTATCTATATGTTAAACAAAATTCATGGACACGGCAGATAGGTTCTTACATTCAAAAATTTGTTGTCCAAGAAGTTACGTATCTTAAAATATAACAATACAATATTCGACTTTTAAATCTAGATAAATCTACATTTTCCGTATATTTTGCCCAGGGTTTCAATCAATTTTAATGAATATCACAATTTAATGTTATACGAAAAGAATTCAATATCTTCTTTTCAACTGTAACATTTCAAAGAGATATGTTCTGTAAACAGTTTGTATTTATTCAGCCAGAAAAAAAAGCGATCACAAAGATTCAATAAGTTGATATACTCAAATATATAAATCTTTAAAGAAACGAATAAGAAAGATAATCAACCAAACAATAACGAAGTTGTGCAATCTACCGACGATTGAAGAATTCAAGCAGCACAACTGCACCGAGGTTATCATTGAAGTCTTCAACCCTTTTCTTTAACCATCGCATCAGTTTATATGTTCGAAGATAACGATACTTATGTAAGACTTTGTTGATGGCTTTTTTTTGTCGTGCCACCACTGACAGTCAACACCAAGATTCCGGAAGAGACGTCACTCAGATTTTTTTTCCAGTCTCAACGAATCTCGCTGAGATCACGATTTGTCAAGCTCCGACAATCACATGACCGAATTTTCTCTACCCCACTCTACCACTATGCTTGGCGGATAAGGACGTATTGAAGTAATTATTATAATACATCAAGAATAAGAATTTAATTAACGATAGATGGGGTTATATTTGGGGGCAGTGGAGCAGTAAACATAGATTGAGTGGTAGGTAGGAAACGCATTTGTATAAGAAAGGCGCACATTTGAAACAGGTGCTATTAAATCAAGCATCTAAACAACCATCACTGTAGCCAAGTAATCCAATTTGAGCGGGGGAAAAGCAATAGACTCGTAAACAAGAAAGCAGGTGTTAACATTGAGTATTTGTATTTCTGTGATTCACAGTTGTTTGTAAATAGACATAACTTCGTGGGAGACACAGTTATAAGACAACTAGAGCAATGTGTACATTCATGTTGACATGCATATGATAGGATCAAAGTAAAATATTCCACCAAAATTTATAAACAAAAGTAAGTTATGTCAAACGGAAATGGTAGCTAAAAGTCCGGACTGTGTCATGTCCGAACTTAAATGTCGCACTGTTTACTTGGTATCTACGAAAAAGAAACACCCGGTAAATATGTTCAGACATCCTCGTTTATTAGTTTTGAAAAATACATCGAACATGCTGATTTCAGATAATTCAGTTTGAAAAGTGTATTATAATAAAGCTACCATCTTAATTTGGTTAGAAATCAATCTATTTTCATGATAAATGTAGAAGTGTTAAGAATATGTCACTCAGGATGAGGACAGACAGACAAATTGCACTTGTATCTTTTTAGTTTCCAAAATGCCGGATACTTCTCGGTTGCAACTACATCGTTAGAAAGGTAAAAAAAAAATATCAAGGCATCGTATCATTTTTTTATTTTATGTAATTAATTCCAATAAATGTTACATCAAACAATACAATAGATGAATAAACCAAAAAATAAAATGACTCCAATAATATACACGTATGAATGCATGGTTATGATTACAAATGATCATTAGACAATGAATACATCTGATGCAAGAAATCGATGATCATATGATGTTATAATCTGTTGAGATGAAGGAAATGATAGGTATAACAGTTATATCACCAGGTTTATAACATTCCGCAGCATCAAGCACAATGTATGCTTCTTTTTTGTAAAATTTCATTTTTATGCTTAGGTCACATGGTCGGAGCGCGTGACCGCCATTTCATTTCTAAGCCTCGTATTGGATTTCGGATCTGGAGTTTGGCCTTTATGGCTGGATTTTGCATGAATTTGGAGATCTTTTCTCTCTTTTTATAATTGATCTTCACCTGCTTACATACGGACATGTACGCGTTTGTCACTGAACTATAGTTTTCACTCGCGGAGGTTTCAAAAAACAAACAGTTGTACTCTGCGCAGAACTGTGTTGCTTCCAAGTTTGTGACGCAGCTCATATGCACGAGGTCACTTTTATTGGCCACCAGGGCCAGTACTGTCTTACTGTCAGTCTTTTTGGAAATGATGTAATCGGCGACTTCTCGCAACTTCTCGAAACTCTTTCGATCCGTTATGGAATATACCATTATGATAGCGTCCGCCCATACAATTTGGTCATCCTTGATGCTAAAGCCATTAGCCTGAAAATGAAAAGACATGAAATGAAACATAATTGTATGTCTAACGTAACTAAAAAAAGTTATACTTAGTTACCAGTAAAAATGTCCGTGTGTGTAATCTTTAACAACTAGCTCTGTTTCCATTGAAAGAAGATACCCGGTAGGATGATCAAGTCATCCCGTCCCTAAAATGTGTTGTAGTAGCAGATAATGTCACATGTTACAATGCTGTATGCTTGAAGAAAATATTGCTAATTATTAATTAGAGAGATAATCCAATTAGCTATAATTAAAGAGCTATAAGGTTTTTCTACGGTTAGTAACCTTTTTTGAATGAATTACGTTACGCGGCTGTTGATAGTTACCAAATTTTTTTTGCCTGTCAGGAAACTTCGCAGTGGTAAAAATACTACAAGTATCAGCTAAAACACTAGAATATTCCAGTTTCCTGGAGTTTTGCAATGAGATAAAAGAAATCAACCTAATTAAATAATTTGGTCGGAATACGTTATTTTCAAGATTTTTGGCCGATAAAAACATAAATAGGTCTATGGACAGGTATCTCCTTTCAATCTGTTCAAACCAACCAGCCGTTAAATTCGTTTCACTAATCTATTGGTTTTAACCTGAGCTGCAAAGGAATCCTGCCATTCTTGATCATATCATAAAAAAATAATCAGAGTTTACGTTATGAATGTAAACCAAGGATTAATATACCCTAACCAGCAATTACGAATGGAATAAAAACTGCCGCATAAACAGTTTGTGTTTACACGAATAATTTATTACAACTATTCATCATCGAAGATGAAAAAGATATGGCGAGCTAAAGAGAAAAAAAATCTAGGATCGAAGATAATTGATATAATATTAAGTTAACGTTTTATGTTTTTGCAAGGCAAAGGGTCTTTGATACGTTTTTCTTTATTCACAACAGGCTAGCAACTTTAAACAAGTCGGTCGATAAGAATTAGGACTATTTCTCTATCATCTACATTTTATGTAGTCTGAACACATGCATTTTGGATAATCAAACATTGAAGCATCAAGATTTGTCGAAAAGTTTTGTAGATATACAAGTATCTTTAAAATATCTAAAATATGCTAGTTTGTATACAGATGCACAGTAAATTTAGAAACTCTTTAATGTTTCACGTATAATTAAAGGGGTGTGGTCACAATTTTGGTCAAATTTTATTTTTCTATCTTTACTGTTTACAATGCTTTAGAAATGCGTTTCTAATGATCAACCAAAATTGTCATTCGTTGAGTAATAATTAACACACAGAGCTCACAACTTTTTGTTATGTAAACGACTGAAGGCTCGCAAAAAATCATGTTTACATTGGTGTAATATACCAGTAAAAGTTAAAGTTTCTATCTGCTTATACGTTTTAAGCATAAATAAACAGTTTTTAGCGTTTATCACATTCAGTGAGGTCTAAAACTGGAGTTATCAATTCAACATTCAAAATGTAAATAAAAACATGGCCTGAGCTGTGTTTACATAACAACAAATTGTGAGCTCTCTATTTCGCTTATAATTCGACGACTGACACTCAGATTTTGGTTAACAATTAGAAACGCCGTAAGTTACTGAAGCAGTGTAAACATTAAAAACGGCAAAATAATTTTTGACCTAAAGCGTTACCATGCTCCCTTTAAAGCTTTTTCAAATTAAGTACAAAGATCGGCAGAAAAGAAGACAATTTGCAAAAATACAAAACTAAAACACTTAATAACCTGACACAATAATTTCAATAAAAGGATATAAAATAATAGGTTTAATCTCTAAGAATATGAAATTAACTGAGTACAGATTTTATTTCTCGGTTTATAAGATTTCTTATCATCCTTCATGACGCCATACTTGCGTATGAAACAAAAAAAAGTCAATCAAAGCCATTCAAAATTAAAGTCTTCCAGTAGTTCCTTCTCAATATTATGTTCAGAACACAATATAGACCATTTCTTTAATTTCTCCGTAGGTATGAACCGCGGCGTATTCTACATAACAATCATAATGGCGTCAGACTCTGATACATTTAATATTTACACACTACAAATAAAAGCGCAGATTTACCTCAGATCAGACAACCCGTTGCACCAAATGTTTGGAATGTCTCCCTAAGCTTTTGTTCTTATGATATTAACACCTTAGCCATTTATTTCCCTATGGGATTTGAATCGTTCCGTCTGAAAAATTGGCAAGGATCTTATCTAAATACACTTTCCGCGATCTGCAGATAAATAAACTTATTTTCCAGGATTTTTCTCAGGTAAGGATGCTAATAATCGGTAGGATGCCTTGAAGTTCGGTATCTGCGAAACAGTTTTATGCACTCTGTAGCTTTGAAGTACTTGAAGTTTATTTTTCTTATTCGTTATTTTTTGCCCAAACCTTTATACCCAATCTTCGTCTTTCTAGAACTATATTGATTTGGGTTTTGTATCGCGTAACAGAAACTGTATGTGGATTTGGATAAATGCTGAAGTTTGTCCAAAATCCGGTTCTGTAAAGTCCCTCTACCAACAAATTGACGTGTTGCGGAACTCTATGTTAAGGAGTTAGAAATGGATCATAACAATGCATTTTATGAATAGAAAAAAAGAAACATTTAAAATTTCATTAAAATTTATAATTACTGCAACACTCGCAGCAAAATGTTAAATCTCATTTTACGTTTTTTTTTTCGCCAAGAAAAGTTCATACTTACAGAGAAGTAGTCAATCTCATATAACGACCATGGAATTAATCACATTTTTTAATATATAGACATATACATATTTAATAAATGTTTATTACCTGCCAAGCAGTATCTAGGACGTGGACCGTGATCGTCTTACCGTCCAATGTACACTGCTGTGTGTAAACAGCCTCTGTCAAAAAAATTAAAAACCTTGATAAATAATCATTATAAAATGACATGTATGAATGTGTATGACTCTTCTAAAATGATATAAAAAAAGTCTCATGTGGTCAGTGATGAAATACACGTGTGTGAAAAATTAACTTGTTTTTGTGTTCTCAGATAGTTTAACTTGACTCAGCATAATTCCTTCTCTCTCTCTCTGTTTAAAACTGCGCGCCACGCCTTCTCATAAATCCACTCAAATCCTAATCGACTCTTATCTAATATGTACGCATTTCCCCCATTCAGATAATTGTTCTTAACAAAACCTCCACACTTAAACATCTGCAAGATTCAAGGACACTGCAGATAGCTCAAAGTTTTGCACAAATTTTTGTCCAATCGTGAAACTTTGAGGTTCAACCCTTGATGATACACTGTATATAAATATACAGCTAGACACGATCAGAGTTTGGTTCCGGGTCGCTTATTTAAGGTCAGACGACACGTTCCTTAATTTTAGATAACTTTTACCTGGAATTTTTTATTGATTTACTACTACTTTGACAAGCTTTCTTGCAAAAAATTAGGGTACCTTACCGGGCATTTCTGCAAAATACTAGAGTATGCAATTTCCCATATAATCTTCTTGGAAATATACCTTGAATTGCTGATATAAAAACAAATACATCTACAGCACAGCGAAATTCATATATTAGAACTATATCTCCGCCGGGGCGTGGCTTTGAACTCACGACCTCTAGAAGATATACACTTCTGGCAGTGTGCGGCCACGGTTCTAACCACTCGACCATCTAGACACATAACCAAACCCAAGTAAATTTTGTTCATTTTTAAAGTAATTATAAAATTAATATTTTTTATTGGAACTCTTTATTACGAGGAGATACAAAAAAGATTCTCGAAGAACGTGTCGTCTGACCTTAAATCCAATTCCTTATCTCAAGACAGTAAAAAAAATCTTGTGAACAATTAAAAAAAAAACCTTGGTGTAAAATTTTGCATAATAATCAAATTGGTTTACAGGTTCTTCAGAAGCAGAGAGTAAATCATAAATTGGGAAATATCCTTAATAATCAAAACCAAAATCATATGATAGATAATCAGAACCCAAATCAAAACCCCATAACATTTTAAGAAATCCGTGGAAAACAAACTGCTTCATCTAAAATGCCGTTTTGTAATGATTCGAAGCCATGCTTGGAAAGCTTTAAGAGATTGTGACATTCAATAATGCCGTCTATAAAAAAAACTAGCCAAAAAAAAAAGTTTATATAATGGGAGAATTTTAAAAGCAATTAGGATTAAAATTAAATATCTCTACAAATGAAACCAATCAATTATAAACTTAAAGATTCATTATCAGATTCCATATTATGTTAGTTGACCAATTTTTATGTAATTAAATATGTGATAAGTTTAGTGCCAAGAATTTTTTTTTTGGTAAGACATTCCAACGTTCAATCTGAAATATGTGTAGTATTCATCTCTATTAACGTGTACATCTCATATAAATTGATAAAATTTTTTTTAAAAACTGTAGATCGATATCTTTTCAACTTACGGTGAAAGATATATTTTTCATACTTAATTGGCGTGAGGTGAAACTATAAGGAATGTCTTGTTTGTGAATCTCTAGTAACCAAGTTGCTATTTGAATGATTTTTACATGCATCTGAATATAAATAACAGTCTTATCAATAATTGGATCATATATATATTTTTCACTCCCCAATTTGATGAATTAAGTGACTGTAATGCGAGAGGGGATGCAGGTTTTTTTTAACCCATGTGTGTTCCCATTTATAAGTTTTAATGAGATTTATTTCCTGTTTTTCAAATTATAACTTGACACTAACTAGGCACTTTATAAACCTCTCTCAAATGAGGCGAGATTTTGACACAAATTCATTGAAAAATATCCTTATCTTAGAAAGTCTACTTTAATCACTGATGAAAATAAACTGTAATTTTATAAGCTACGGCAGGTGTATTGAATCCTTCGGAATAATTTTAGTAAAAGAAATGTTCCATGTATTATTATAACTTAATTAAAAATAAGTGATTGGGTACTGATCCAGTCCTATCTTGAAATAGGCGGGAAATTTGGTTGAGATGATTCCTTCTCCTGTCGACCTTGAGAATAAATTGGAAAGCTTGCTTTTTTTTTATCAGGACGCAAAAAGTTCATGGGGAGGTATCTAGCTTGTTGTTTCAACTTTATTCAATTTCCATTTTCCAAATTGGCAGGGTTTCTGGTTACACTTGAGTTGCTTTCTTTTTTCTTATTTAAATTTTGTAGATTTTGTTTACTCATTTTCAGAACATTTGCTCATTGTATTAAGGGATAGAGAATAGAGCAAGATGGATTCTTGTTTTATTCATTTTTTTATCTTCAACTAAAAAACTTATGGTTGACGTTTAAGGAGAGAGAGAGAGAGAGAGAGAGAGAGAGAGAGAGAGAGAGAGAGAGAGAGAAGAGAGAGAGAGAGAAGAGAGAGAGAGAGAGAGCTGGCTGAGAGAGAGAGAGAGAGAGAGAGAGAGAGAGAGAGAGAGATGTATATAAATACTCTTGTTCCTGTTTGATATACTCACCGATCTGAGAATCATAGTCCCCAATGAAGCGTTTTGTTAAGAACCGCACCGTCAGAGCTTCAAAGAAAAGAAAGGAAAACCATTTAATACAATGCATTGTGACATTCCTGTTAAATAAAGAAAAAAAAACCACTGCGTTGAAAATGCAATATCTACCTAACTAAATGTTAACTTCAATTCAAGTAGCTATTACATATCAACAATGATTTTAAAACCTTTATTTAGTAATTAAGTCTTTTTTTTTTTACATTTGCTGTTGGATTTTGAGTGGATAATTTTTTGACCGATAGATGCTTAAGTTACATTGAGAACAACGGTCTACGACCGACCTTAAATTTCCGAGTTAATGTAGCTACATGTACCATGGAAACTTTCACATTTATGCAAAATTGGTTGTTTCTTTTGTGTAACGTTATGATTGATAATTATGAAAAAAAAATACACACTACAAACCACTTTTAATTGCAGATACTCGAATAAATGATTCAAATATATATGTAAATATGACAGTGACAAAATTTAACCAAAGAAAGCATTGTGCTGTCAATAATATATGCCCTGGCACATGTACATTGTACGCTAGGTGACTCTTATATTTCTAAAGCGGGGTTTTTTCCCTTAGCTTAACTACTTCAGCAGGTGAATATCATAATCCAGTAAATTAAAGCAAGCTGCATGGGGGCATATCAAGTATCAAATGCATCGTATGCTAAAATTAAGAGAAGACACTAAAATTTAGCACCGTGGATGATATTGTGCTTTTTTTTTTACATTGCTGCATATTTCCGCGTAAATATCCGAACTTTGACGAGCAGATGGGAGGACTTGTATTACGTATTCGGTGTGACATCGCCATACTTTTTACTACATTATATACCGGCGACTGACAGCTTAACAAACTGAAGCTGATGTTTTTGCTTGCTTTTTGGCTCAAGATGAATCGCTTGAACAACCCGTAATCATTTAACTGTCAATTTTCGTCTCGGGCGCACTTTACAGCAACCGGTTTTTATTCCGGTTTTATTATCGGACCTAATAATTTCCGTAAGTGACTATTCCCATAATTATATGCTTGTTGCATTTATGTGACTGGTTTTTCACCTTCTAGAACTTTGCACCTCCATTGACGAGTTTATTTGCCAAAAGCAAGTTCAGTGTCTTGGATTGGAATTCAATTCATGGCGATTAAATATCAATATGTCTTTTATGATACTATAAAAAGTATAAAATATCGACCAATTACAGAGATAAGACTTTGATTCAGGAGACTTTATTATGCGACATTGTCCATAACTTTTTTTCATTGCTTCTAAATTAAGAAAATAAAGTCAAATTCTCAAGGTTAAAATCGGTTCTCCGTTTTCCTGCAGATCTGAGTGAGTCAGTGTGTATAGTTTAGGATTATCTTTTATTATTTCAGCTTTTCTCTTGGATGGAACGCAGTCGTGCTTAAACAAACACAGGATTATCTCATCAGTCTCAGAGATTATAAAAAGAAATCCTGCTGCAGAGCGCAAGATGTTATCATGATAGAGTCAACGAGGGAATAACATTTCTCTATATGTGTCCGTAAAATAACTCATTAGACAGATAATTAGTTAATTGGATTTCTCCGTCTAAACATCGCACTGAATTAAAGTAAAAGTAAGACAGAAACTATTCATAACTCATTTAAAATAAGGGCAGAAGTAAATTTTAAAATATCAATAAATAAATCTTCATAAAATTTTCTAGAATTTATTTGCAATGAACTTAACCTGATTTCAGACAAATGGGTTGTTAAAACTGCGTTGCGTTGCATTTCTTTAAAAAAATTTTTTAGATGGAAAAAGGTTTATGTAAGACCATCATAAATTATTCTGCCAATAAATATTTTGACATTTTATGAAAAGAGGAAACCCTTAATTACCACTTTTTTCAAATCGGAAAGGAAAAAAGTTCTGCTTTAACACATGCGAGGCAACCCGACCTTGATTTCTGATTATAGTTTTTTACCTTAACTGTCTTGAATTTACGTCATCATTCAAGGTAACCCTATAATTTATAATCAAAAAGTGTGTGCATGCACGGGGCGTGTGGACGTCTTATCAACCTCAACTATCTTTTGTGATTTAGAATCTTAAACGATCCATTTGAAAAACTCCAAGTTTTAGCAGTTTTCAGAGAGAGGCTTACAACATCAAATTGGAGAAAGTTGACTCTTGGTACATTTTTATGATGTAACAATCTAATTGACGTAGAACAGAGAATAATGTAACAGCAGTCTTTTATAGTAAACATTTAAAAAACCTTAATTAAACAAGAATGCTTAATTATTTTATTTATGATTAATTAATTCATTAATTGACAGATCTGAGCTTTATATATGTCCTTGATGAAGTTTTACAATGAAATAAAGACAAGCCTTCAAATCGTTGTATATAAATGATCGTCATACTATACCGGTAACCTACTAAACATCCAGTCTGCTATGTTGGTATGTTTACCATTTTATCACGTAATCTGTGTTGATATTTTTACAATCCTCTACATAATAAGGACAGACGTTCCTAGAAATGTTACCAACAATTAGGTGACATTTTGCTAGCTATTGCCATCGCTTGCATACATTCAGATAGAATTTGTCTGCTGGAGTTGGCAACGAAACTTTATCATTTACAATTCCGCGGAATGCGTTGAAGTGGTGCTATAAGCGCTAGCACTACTTCCTATTGTTTCCCACTTGGTTAAAGCTACATCCAATATATTAGTACTTCATTGATTCGACACAAAGCTTAACAGCCTATTAGCAAGGCACATGTAATAAAAATGAATGTGTGTGGGGGAAAAAGGCGAGCGATAGAGAGAGGGAGGGGGTGTCTACGAATATATAAAGAGAATCGAGACACCGGCCATCCTCCTTTAATAAATCCTATTGTTATTCAATTTCAAAAATTGACCTTGAATGTAGACTTGCGTTCTATACCTATGGCGTTGTGAAGGCAACACATCCCTTCGCGTTTGATTGTATGATTTCTATGGTTAACATCAAGGTTTAGATTCTGGTACCGACATACAGAAGCGTCTTCATCTATTACACATACCGAAAGATGCATATGCTACATTATTAGCACTGTCCAATGCAGGTATTACTGTGGAATCATTATATTTCGTGGGGGGCCAATTTTCGTGGATGACTTAAATTTTACAGGTTCGTGGGGACGTAATTTCGTGTATTCTCATATATCTACTAAAGGAAATATGATGTTATTACTCTAATTTATTCATTCGTGGAGGATGTTAATTCGTGGATGAGAGGTACCCACGAATTCCACGAAAATTGAGCCATTGCGAAATTTAATGATTCCACAGTAAATCATATATCAATCAAAAATTTGTTATAATATTGTATATAATGGATACTTCTACAACAAAACTACATAATGCTTCTGACTTAATAATATAATAATGTTTGTTTCATGTTAACTTTATGGTCGTACGTCTGGGAGGACAGTGCTTTAATGTAGCCTATGCATATTCCGGTCTGTAATGGATGAAGACGCTCCCTTTACGGCGGTACATGTACCGGAATAGTAACCTTGATGTTGGACATAAAAACCATACAGGATTAACAGATTGAGTCCCTAGGCAAGACATAGTCAAAATTAAGGCACGGTTTTGCCAAGATGGACAGACATGGTTTAACGGTATGCCGTGAATTGAATTTTATAACAACGGTTGCGTGTATTGGAGTCAAACAATACACAAATGCCTAGTACACTGTTGGTTCGAAGTCAAAATGTAAAGCGGATTAAACCCAAATAACCCAAAAACTGGGATTATGTGAATCATTTTATATAATCATGTTTGAAAAAAAGTCTCGCATTTATTTGCCTCAATGACATTTGCCATTCAGATAAACGTATCGGCAGCTACAACAGTAATTTCCCGGTTTTTTCCAGTTAATAAACATAAAAATCGACTCTATGTATATACAACTTTAATCTTGAGTCAATATGCTACTGATAAAAGCGTTGACAATCCACGGGAAGATAAATTTCATCTTGCTAGCTAGTGAAAATATAAATATATTCGTTCCTCGCAGAATATTTACAGAAATTACCGGGTTATAGGTTTAAAAGATATTTGGATAAATGTTTGGTGCTGATTAGAACAAACTGACACCAGAGAACACAGCAGAGAAACGTGAGAAAAGTCATCTTTCGCCACTGGCATAATGGTAAATGGCTTTTTTTTTCAGGAGGCGAATTCGAACGTTTACACGATGTCTGTTGTGGTAACTCCTGACTGTCTGATTTATCAAAGTCTTTTGTTTAAAATTGTGGGTTTCTCAAGTCATAGACAACTGTTTCTGTGGAGAACAAAGAAAAAAATCACAAGAGATCAGCTGCTAGTCTGATGTTTGAATTCTGGAAGAAAGGACGAGACGAAAAATAACCACCTCATTTGATCGTTTCCACAACAACTTGAATTCCATTGTTTTCCCCCAATCAACTTTTTACAAAGAAGAACAAAATCAAACTTATTCAAAGGCTCTTTAGATTTCACCTGCTAATGATAATCGTATTAAAAAGGGAAAGATACCGTTACAAATACATATATAAGTGCAAATCAATCTAGGAGCTTTGATTAAAGCAAAGAGCACCGTTTCCTTGAACCCAGTTGTTAAGCGGTTATCGTACACGAACTTGCATTAGTCAAAGAAAACAGTCAATTAAATGAATAAAAATGCTTTAAAGCTTGTTAACGGGAGCAAGGGTAAAATTACGCCGTCGCGACCTCTCTTATTACCACATAGGGTTAAACGATTTGCCTCTATAGTGCAATCCTACCTCCTTAACCAATGAACATAACAAACCTTCCACACCAACATTTTCCCCCTGCGATATTTATAACTATATGAACATTACATACGAGTTGTATAAAATGCTGGTAATGGATTTCAAGCATAAAATTTAATTGAACTGAAAATTCATTGCTGTCCTATCTACGGTGGCCGATTCTTTTAATTCTCTCAATCTCTTACGGTATCTGTCTATACACATTATACGTACGAACACGTACACAGGATGGCTAATTTGTGTTAAAACATCGCTTAATAGAATTAAGATAAAAAGCTACATGTACGTATACATTTTCGAAAACACAAACTTCAAACATGTACCGTTAAGTTTAAGTTAATTTTTTTTCTGCATCTTATTTCTGACCTGGATGCAAGCTATAGTTGAAGATGCTGAACCCTGATTTTGGAAACCAATTTCATGGCCCTTTATACTTTTCAAAGAAAACAAACGATGGAAGAGCCATCATGGAACATTACACCTCATTTCAAGACCACCAGCTGTGAAAACGAATTTGGGGATGAAAAGATAGGAACAAAATGTAAACATAGCGATTAATGTCTCTGGAAAACAGGTTGTTCTTTGAAATTGAACACTTTCTAAACAAAATAGATCAGTTTAAGGCCCGATTGACTCTGAAGTTTCATTGGGTTCGTATTTCAGTTTTGTCTATCATATTGTTAAAAACAATATGCAAAAGATCAAACACAATAGCATAAAACTTGTAAATTGATTTAAATTAGGTTAGATTGAAGTATTTATATTATACGCTGACGTAATATTAAGTACATAAGTCTTTTGATGAATGATAACTTCAGTTGGGAGGCAAGAACTACCACAATTTTTGCTTTACCGCAACTTTTCTATTAATTGCTAACTCTTGAAAATGAAATACACAATACACATATTCAAACAAATTGCTATGCTATTGACAATTTTAATTCGATTTGAGGTAGATGTCAACTTGCAGCTGGAAATGTGTCACTGCCATGTTAGCTCCATTTATTTTAACAGTGCTTTGACATGTTGCTTTTGCGAAACAGTGCTTATATTTTTTTTATGACGAAACAGAAAAATTAAACTAAACCTTTTTAAAAGTTTAATATCTAAGCAACAATATAGCATTTTTTAATTAGTGGTGAAGTGGTGACAAATCTACAACCTATACAATTTAATCTACCAGATTTTCCAACACTTTTTTAGCCTTATATCCGAGTAACCATACTAGATTCATACTTAGATGGCGATATCTCTATAAACTGAAAAATTAATAAACCTACCGGATTTTCCAACACCTTTGAGTCCAACAACTAGAATATTTATGTCTTTTCCGTTATGGTGACCTCCCTTTGGTAGCCTGGAGTCATCCATTACCGGCTTCGGGTCCTTATCCAGATGATACGGAAAAGGCATCCGGCATCCTCAGAGTGGAACCAATCTATACAATATTTTTTCTCTTTTTTCCACAAATCACTTCAGCATACACTCCAAAAACACAATCTTATTGAAATTCGTCTCCCATAGTATATCCCTTTGGCTATTTAAAGTAGATATTTTCAACAAAAAACTTCTAAAGCACCAGGACACTGCTTTACAAATTGCATAAATGGCGACAGTTTATTTAAAAAAAAAATGATGGATAATTCCGTTAGTGAGAGCAATTTCACGTGCTGCTTGAATTAACGATTAGAACAGTGACACTGGCTGAAGGGAGCGTTTAGCAGCAGACTATCTCGAACACTGCACGTGTAGCACGTGGGGAATCCAGCCAGTGAGCGTTCTAGCTATCGTCTGCTGTTACATCTGTGACACGGCTGCTGAACCGTAACCCGCAACCACCTATTAATAAATACCACTCGATGTGCAACAAGTGCCAGTTGAAAAATAAATAAGATACGGTGTAATGTTACCTATTCTCACTCAGATGTAATGGAATATTCTTTGAAATTGTAGTTTTACATCTATAATGGAGAAATTAATGGTTCACCGAAGAACCCTGAAATTTGAAACTCAGTTCCTAATCACTCTTCTAAGCCAGCTTCTTGTTTGTTCTCTTTATATCTTCATTCTATTCGATGTACCCGTTTTGGCCGGGCTAGCTATACGGCTCAATTAATTAAAGAACTTGTAACCCTTTATTTATTTTTTGGGAAGGTCAATTTCTTCGCAAGTGTACCATAATCTAAACAAATGTGATATGCAGATGTCTTGGACTATTAAGAAATAAAATTATCCTGTTCAAAGGTGTCATGAATCACATTTTAATTCATATGTTGCCAAGTAAGCTTTACTTGTAAAGGTTCTTTTAATATGCAAATGTCCTCTCCAAATAATGCTTGCATTTTTAAATAAAGTAAATATATACAGCCAACCATTTCGTCAGGAAAGCAACGCATTATATAATGATTACATTTCGGTTTTATACTTATAAAGACATATAGCAGAAATTAAATAAAATAATGAATTAAATTAAATATAAATATATCTACTTCGAATGAATCCCATTTCTGTGAAATATGTTATCTTAATGCGTGTAAGCAACAATCAGTAACGAACTCTTGAGTACCGCAGTGTATTTACAATACTTCGTAAAAGAAAGGCAAAGATGTCCTTCTTCGAATCTCCTTTGATTGGGGCCTTAAATAAGGAGTATGCAACACACGTAAGGGCAAACTAGACTGATGTTTGATTTTTTAATTTTTATGCAATCACTCTGTTAATTTTGTAAAAAAAAATCATATTGGCGGCTTTTTTACCCAAAGTGTGGCATAATTACCTATGTTTTTTATTTCTTTTTTTTCAATTTTTTTTTTTTTTTTTGGGGGGGGGGGGGTTGTTAGTTGGTTATGGGGGCGGCTAAACTATGATTATGTTTATTTTCATTTCACCATTATTTTTTCTATTCACCAGATCATGTAATTTCATCCCAAGATAGGTAAGTATGTGGACACTTTTGGAGAGCGTTGTCGTTTTGTAAGTTTTGAATTTACTGCATGGCAGTAAATACAAAATTTACAACATTTTGTATAAAATTATGTACATTTCGTATTAACCGTCACCCGGTAAATTCAGTGTCGACGACAGCGAAATAGTTATCTTAATTAATATATCAAGCGCAATTTTCCCACAAAAAAATTCTTATATGGAAAATTGTGGTCAATGACACGGACTGTAAAAGATATCAGAAAATGTAGAATGCGTTCAAGATAGACGGTTGAAAAAAATAACCTACCCCAAATACATGTATTTTTACATTTTCCAGTGTCTTTGTCTGTAAAAACACTACGAATCAATTTTGTGATGTATAGTCCAATACTGTTGAATCATTAGATTTCTTGGTGGCTTAGTTTTAGTGGAATCCGTGGGTATACCTCTCATCGCGAATTAACATCCTCCACGTCATAATAAATAAGGGTTGTAAAGTCATAATCCCTTTTTGTAAGTATGATAGAATACAAAAAATTACATGGCCGAGAACCTGTAAAATTTATTCAATCCACGAAAATTGGCCCCCCACAAATTTATACATTCCATCAATGAATATTTTAATATTTAATCATGCAATTATTGAAAATTATATATTGAATATAGGTGATTAAGAATCATTCACCGCATAGAATGAAATGATCAAATACGGTCGGGGGTGATCTAATCTATCATAAAGACCTTCGAACTTCATTGGATTGGTCATCCCAAACCGTATTTGATAACATCATAATACTCAAAGAATGTTCCTTATTCCTTAAATAGTGGACTTTTGCAGGATATATGTTATCTCATTTACCTAAGAACGGATTTTATATACTGTATATCGAGTGAGTATTTAGAGACGATGAAATGTTTTGAAATAATGCTTGAGGTTTTTGTTGTGTTGCAAGAGGAAAAACTCTGGAGAATTGCTTTACCGTTTGTGCTATTTAAATACGTGATCCTTAAAATAAGGATATAAAAGTCCTAAGTTTGAATTATATTTTTCGAAAAATTATTTTCCTGACCATTGATATATCAGTAATTATAATATTTTGAGGTTTTTTCTTGGTTATTTTTAGCTTATTTCATTTTTAGCTTTCAGCATGAGGTTTTCTCTGTTTTAATACAAACAGCAGCAGTTATCTACAAGGACGATTTTCCATCCTTATATATATATATATATATATATATATATATATATATATATATATATATATATATATATATATATATATATATATATGTCGACATAAATAAGTAGCATATAGCATGTTGGAGGTCATATGTGGGCAATACTTGATATAGTTTTGACATTCTGAATAATCTATAATCTAATTGCAATTTTCTTGCATATCAACATAGTTCTTTTGCATGTTTACATACAAGTCCTAACAAACAGAGATATATAGCAGGTTCCAGTAAATGTTCTACCAAACCTCTCCCTTTATTCTTTACTAAAATTCTTTCGGTAGTTAAGGAGAAACTTCAAGAATTCTGTACAACAATATGCTCCAGAAGTGGTGTGAATCAGATGTGGATACTAAAAAAACTCTAAAGAATTATTAGAAACTTTCAGGTCACAAACTATGACCAAAATTAATAGCATCCAAACGTACGATTTTTCAACGCTTTATACAACCATTCCCTATGATTTTTGATATCATCGACAGTTGTTTCTTCAATAAAAATGGAAATCGTAAAAATGCTCACCTTGCTATTGGAAATCTAAAAAATTGTTTGTTAAAAACCATTCTGATTGCACACACAAGTACTCTGAAGTTGACATTAAAAAGATTCTTCAGTTTCTGATAGACAACATCAATGTACTTTTTGGAAAATAAGCCTTCCAACAATCGGTTGGAATTCCCATGGGTACCAATTGTACCCCATTGTTTGCAGACCTATCTTTGTATTCTTATGAAGCAGAAATTATTCAAAAACTTGTACGTGAAAAAAATAAATCGCTCGCTGTGGCCTTCAGCTCAACATTCGGGTATATCGACGACGTTTTATCAATTAACAAATGTTATTTCCATACTTACGTCGACCCGATATATCTCAGTGAACTTGAAATAAAAGATACCAGAGAGTCTGCGTCATCTGTTTCATATTTTGATATTTTACTGGAAATGGACATTGATGGTAACCTAACAACAAAACTTTATGATAAACGCGATGACTTCAATTTTTTTAGAGTCAACTTTCCTTACTTATGTAGCAATATACCTTCATCACCTGCATATGGTCTGGTTGTTTTTTTTTTCATTGTTTATTTCATTAGTAGTTGCAATGAAAGGCAAATAAGGCAGCTGAATAAATATGCAGCATAATTTAGTTTTGCTTAAAATGCAAGTCATTGCATTCTATAATATTCAAGTGTCAAATAGAGCCAAAGTTGTAAAATGTCCATGACCATTGAAGCAAGGCTTGTTGATCATTATTATTTATAAGAAATTATTACTTATTTATAATTCGAACCAAACTTGCACAATATAAATGTACCGAATCGTTAAATTAAATGTTTCTTTAAATCTAAAATCGTGTTCACTTTTTCTTTTTTTCAATGAAATAATCAATATTTCTCCAAAACAAGATTAACTTTGCACATAGAAAATTCTCCGATAAACGTTACCTATTCAACACAGTGAAAACGATGTCGCTTTTGCAAATTTTGGCGATATCATTAGTTTTCCTTAAGGCAAGTGGTGTCCTCGGTGTTCAAGAATCCTTACAGTTGTTCCGTGATCCTTCGTTTGACCACAAGATTCCAGTGATTGGAATGGTGTTAAGCGAGTTTGATGACATTGTTAGTGTGTCCCAGTGTAGCAAAAGCTGCTTTAACCGACCAGGCTGTGTTTCCATCTTCTTTAACAGTGCAACAAAACAATGTATAGCGGCTGGTGACGTTGCAGACCATCAAATGGTGTCAGCACCAGGATTTCAACATTACACAACTCAAGGTCCAGGTACATTATTCAATATCAGTAACAGATTATCCTAGTGCTTTATTGACATCTTAATCTAAAAATAAAACCCAGTTAGCACCATATTGGATATATTAGTTTCGAGCCCAAAATCTAAGTAAATAAAATTAGTAGTGCAGTACCGATCAGACCCAACTCTGACCCAGGTTTAAGTTGGGTTTACTTTCTGGGTTTACTCCAGGTTTCTAGAGTAGACCAGAGTGGACACAGAGAGTAAACCCGGATTAGAAGTATACCCTGAAAGCAGACACTACACGTGTATTCGAAATATACAAGGTGCAGGTATTACAGGCAATTAGATAGTAAGATAAAATGCAGGTCTGCTTCACACTTCGCGTACAGTTGATCCCAAAAGTAATTCTCGAATTAACCCAAAGTAAACCCCGAGTGGACCCAAATGTTCAAAAAGAAAACCCAGAGTAATCCCAAAGGAAACCTAGAAAGTAAACCTGGGATTTAGTTGGGGTTTACTCTGGTGTAAGGTTGGGTCTGGTCGTAAACATTTTTGTTAGGAACTTAAAAAAAATAAAAGTATGAGCGACATTTCCGTTAAATACACAATCATCAACTTTATCCATGTAGATCAAATGTGAGTAATGTGCTAAGTTGAGATGATTTCTTGAAACTTTACTTTGATAGAAAATGATGCTTAAAACCTAGAAGAGTTGTAACGTTGACAGTTCTAGGTGCCTAAACATCAACACTCTAATATGAAAAAAAAATAGAGCATTACCCTTTGTTTGTTTAAAGACAATGCCGTTCGAGCTCATATTAAATTTTTTCATCCATTTCTGTCCCAATATAAGAACCTTGTTATAAAATGCATAACATAAAGTAAACGTCAAAAAAAGATGTAGATTTTACGTATGTTACATGTTTGAAAATATGTTCATGGTGAAATATGTAATATTTTGTTTATCTTTAAGAAGTCAATAAATGGCAGAAGTTTGGTCAATCTCATTACCTACTGATAAAAGAAGGAGCAAACCTGTACCAAGCCCAGGTATAGTTTCAGTAATTGTGCGATTTAACTCAATATTCATCAAGGAAGGAGTTTTGTTTTTTCAAACTTGTCGGAATAATGGCAGTTTATTTAAACAAATGTCAATGATTCTGCAATATAAGGTATTTAAAATGTCACGAAGATCTTTGTTGCAGAACTGTAACTCAACAGTAGTTCCAATCATACACAAAAAACTGTATACATGTATCTATTACGCACAAAACTGGCTCTTATTTTGGATTTATTTAACTCATTTATCAATATACATGGCATTCTGTAGATATTTTAAACCAAAAACTTTCTGATAAACTTTACTACTGATTCAACAGTTTAGTTGCTTCAAACATTTTCCTATACATCCTTTCCACTCTCGGATAGTGAAGCATGTTTACTTCACGTAGGGATGAAGAGTCGCCATTTTTACTGGTAAACAAACCACACCGTTTCACTTTACGGGGCTAGTGAGGGTGTTTAAAAGATATTCAGATGCATGCCAAGACAAGATATAAACAAAATTAAAATGTCTCGGGCATTTTTGGTAATAAAGCGTACACGGAATACTTTTTTAAATACATTTGATGATAAGTCCATAGCGTTGCGCTACCATATGTGCTCAATAAATATGCAGTTTTTGTATTGATGGAAGTGTTACTTATAGTAAATAATGATTACACTTTTTCTCTTCTTCGGCTTGTGTACAAGTATTAGCCAGAGTACATGCCCTACACAACTATGAAACATGGTTACATGTAAGGGTTTAATTATATATAATTTTAAAAAGAAAATTAAATGTCTGAGTTTCCAAGACGTTTTATTCAACGTCTAGATAACAATGAATTCAATAGGAAAATATGCCATACATGTACAGTTAACTGGTAGATCTGAACTTTTGTATAACGAATTTCTAAACTCTTTGTAAATATTGTCTACCTGGCCTTCCCTTTTACTTTTTCTTGTGATGCCTGAATGATGCTGGCGTTGTTCCGACTATAGTAATTTCCTTTAGAGAAAAGAACTGTATAAAAACATAGTAAAATACTTAAACACTATTCTCTTATTAAGAATTTTTATTACATAATAGTTAATGGCCTAAATATAATTTTTAAAATTTTGAAATATATCTAATAGCATGTTTATTAGCCATCCACCTGCGTTAATTTTATATTCATTCATACATTCCAGCTTATGTGCCATAAACTACTACACTACAAAGTGCTTTATGTTCTTATCATTCTTTACACGGATAATGTCTCTTTATTTTGCATTCATATCGACGCCAATATTTTTTGACATTAGAAAAGATGTAAAGAACTTGGATCCAAACTTGTTGAGCTAGAGACTTTGGAGGAGAGCCGTTTTGTAACAGACATCGCTATCAGGGAAAACATAGGTAAGAATTCTCAAAATACCAGTTACGCCTACAAGTTTGAGAATGTTTTTATACATTAACTTAGTTGTCAAAAAATATAATATCAACATAATCAACTTATAATTAATCAACAATAAATAAACTTTATATTTCCTCGTATTAACGCAAGGCATGGATACATGTAGTAACCGCTATCATACATGTATATAACTTTTGTTGTTTGACATGAGTAAAATCCTTTCATTATGAAACATTTCATTTTTCGCTCAATGAGGTCAACTACAGTTCAAGTGCGCATGACTGCGCTTCTTTTTTATGCAGTCGAAAGTGAAAGTAATAACTTTCCTATGCATCGAGGTTTTATTCAAAATTTACATTCTGTGCAATGTTAATGAGATGAGAAATTGCAAATTCTTTTTCTTTTTTTTAATCTAGTAAAAATGCTAAAAGAGCGCTTACGACAGTATCGTGTTCCGATATTGTTAACTATGCATAAAGTCAATGGAAAAAGTAGGATTCTCTTTTGGCATGGCTTCAAAAGAAACATATCAATGGTTTATAAATAGTTTTTATTTCCGTAAAGTTTCATTTTTATATGTCATTATATACCGCAATAAGATGGGGCATAGTAAACTTGCAAACTGTTTACCAAAATTTTCAAGTATTAAATGAAAGGAATCTCTAGAATGGAAATGTAAAAACAGATAGGTAGAACGTCATGCAAGAAATCTCACCAAGATACCTGTGGTAGAAATAGGCTGATATCTTATAAAACTAGAGGCATTTTTTACAATATCAATTTGAATGAATTTTTAAAGTAAGAACGTCACATACGTTTTTATATTTGTTGCTGTAATCAAGTTTTGCTTTATTTTTGTAATTTTGTTTTATTTTAATTATCTTTCCTTTTTTTAAGACATAATGATTGGTGTGACAGATGCATTTCAAGAAAATGAATGGATGTTCTTATCTTCGCTTGAAGCCGTTCCTTTCACTCAATTCAGCAGTATAAATCCTGACAATTGGAATAACCAAGATTGTGTTTGTATATCAAGCTATTTCAATTATCAGTGGGATGACTTCGATTGCTTGTATGAAATATCATACGTTTGTGAAAGATTCGTTGGGTTTTGAAGGCCGTGGATTACAACGGTAACGGATGGCATAAAAATATGACATCATACATAAGGTCACTTATTTACCATGTGTACTTGAAAATGTCGCATTTTAAGCTTAATTTAACCTTAAATTGTAGAAATCAAGATTCTTAAAAAAAAATCTTTATTTCTGACAATTTTGTTAAAAACTTGACAAATGAATAAAGATATTATAACGATACATTTTGTTGTTATAATGAGTTTATTCATTACCTTCAGCTCTTTTGGTTGCCACATGCATAACCGACATGCATTTCAATCAAATTAATGATTGATTAAATCATTTTTGTGGTGGGGCATTTTTGTAAGTTTAAAAGTTGCTATTTTTCCATAATGTTGCATTTGCCATCACTTAAAGAAGGTTAGCAAATATGACGGCATTATGCCAATTGTTTAATCATAGAATACCTTTTTTTTCTATTTCAATGAATATTTTATCATATGCAGTATAAGCAAACTTTCTAACTATAATCATTTTTAATATTTTAAGAACATAGGTGAGGCAAAAAAACAAAATACGTTAAGCGCTGGTTGTATCGAACCCCAAGCCTACAAAATCCAGTTCTATAAGATGTATAGTGCGATCACAGAGTGATTTAGTAAAATACTACATGCGATTTTTGCTACGAATTCACGGACTTCTATAATTTTTGTTACAGCAGTACATATTTTGTAAATATTTTACTGTACTTTGTCACATTTATATATTTTGTATACATTCCCTTTATATCAAACATTATTGTATATATGCTTAGAAAATAGAAAAAACCCCAGAAAAAACAAAACAAAAAGAAATGTGGTCATAAATGTTGCGATAAGGTTTAAGATTTCAAATAAGTATAATTCATGTATATCAAATGTTTAAGTCTTTAATACTTAATACTTTCTTTAATTCATAATGTTTCAAATTCATGTCAATTGTTTAATAAGCATCACAGGAAAGATGGCTATTTTAATTACATAACCTGAGCGTTTTATTTACATAATTTGAAAAATGGTTATTAACGCTAATTATAATGATTGTTATCCACGCCCATAAGTAATTAAATAACCAATTATATTTTATATTTCGAGATTATCTAATGGGCGTGACTTTGTAATATTTATATTATCGACGAAATAAAACCAAAAGCCATACGCAAATTGTCACCTTTTTGACATTTGCTTTCTAAATTAATAAACTTTATATTTTGTCTTATTTTAATATTTGGTTTTATTTCGAAGGTAAATATATTTTTAATTTATGTTATTTTTCTTTGTCAATTTTAACATCTATTTTTATTATGAATTTATACCATCCTTTTGACATTTGCTATTTCAAATTAATAAACTTTATATTTTGTAATTATTTTAATATTTTGTTTTATTTTGAAGTCCCGAAGAAATCCTTGATTCCCCCGGTACCTCATCAAAGCAAGTTACAGAGCAAAACCCGTTATATTTTTTTCCTGAAATGTTCAATTGTTCAATACCTTGTCATTTTTCATATCTGAACAAGATCATTGCGCTCTGAGAATTCCAGGTGTTAATTGTATCCTCTTGCTCGAACTAAGTTGTGTGGAGTCGGCGGTTCGATGTTAGCGCACTCTGGAACAACCTACCAACAGAAGTGAGGCATGAACTAAACAGAGGCAGTTTTAATAAGTGTCTAATGGCTCGTCTTTTTAGGATTGCTTTTTAAAATTAACAACAATATTTTTTACATTTTTATCTTTTAAACTGTAATTTTCTTACTCTATTGTTTAATATCTAGTTATGCTTCCAGATGGTTGTCTACATTTTTTAGCTGTTTTATAAATTTTCTTTATCGATCTACATGTATGGGTTAATTCTTATGTTTTTCAATTTAAAATTTGTATATCTGCACGTGCATTTTATCGTTAAAGCGGTTTCGAGTAATTTTCATTATACTTTAGTGCTATATAAGTTTGATAATGAAACTAATAATGATACTTATTGAAGTTGTTTCGTTTAGACTTTAATTAGACTAAAACCAAAATATGGAGCACACATCAACTCTATGACAAAGCATTTAATTTGACACAATGACACAAATTAAAAATTTTGGTATGCAAACACCAGTTTTAATCAATATATCGCAAGTATTGAATATTTTTGAAGGGTTAGAAATTGATGTTATGTTGAAAAAACATCAGGTGAAACCAATTTTTGAAAGAGTAGACAGATATGTTGATATATTTATTTTTCAGTATATTTTAGTATAATATCTTTCTCGATATAGGCTTTAATTGATATAGGATTATATGGTACATGTAAGGAAAGCCCTGTCTGTAACTTTTTCCGTTATCCCTAAAGCAATCGGGGAAATGTCATGCAGTGATTTTATATAAACTGTATATGGAGGGTTCTTTGCGCGCTGATTAACTCACTTGTGTATAAAAACAATAATCTGTCAATTAAGATAAATCTTTCACATCTTGTGTTACAATGAATAATATTTTCCTTGAGATTAACGCAAAATGTAATGCAAAATGCTATAAAGTATTCTTTTACCTTGAAAACTAATTCACATACATTGACAATTTTTAAATCCCATAATATACAGAGAAAATGCATGTCATTTGATTACATGTCACTTCTGGGGTGTTGGGGAAAGCTAAAATTATCGCCAGTAACGATGTATAATATAAAGCTTTTATTTCTTAAAAAATTTAGATGTAGTTTTCCTATTTTTTGTTTGTATACGATCGCCATACTTAATATTTGCTTTTTTGTAACACATAGTATCTTTTTTAAAAACAATTGATTTCTGCATTCTGCTTGAGACCAGTAAACAGAGAATCATGGATTGACTTTTCCAGTCGGCGAGCATTGCTTCGACACTGCTAATACAGATAGATGTAAATTGAGGCAAGCATGCATATGGTTTTTTAAATAAATTATCGTATGGGAGAATGATGATAACGTTTACGTTCAAAGGGAATATCATTGCAATTTACGTTAGGGGATACTCCATGGATACCTTGTATTATTGTTATACTATGGGGTAAACATGATTTAAGAAACTAGTGCCTGTGTTTTCTGTATAAAATATTAATTTCATAATTTACCTGTCAATCAAAATTAACGCAGGGGATTGCAATAAAGGAATTCTCAGAATTTTTCGTAAACCAATAATGTTTTCTGTATGAAATATTTATGTTATAATGTACCAGTCCGTGTAAATCGATCAGAATTGGTAAAAGGGATTGCAATGAAAGAATTATTTGAATTTTTAAGTAAACCAAAAAATATGTGCATTGGATGAAGTTTTCATTTCATCATCAACCATTTCGTATTAATCAATCAAACTAGGTGCATGGGGATTACAATGAAAGAATTCTCAGAAATTTACGGAATTAAAAATGGGTTTTCTTTATGAAATATTTATTTCATAATGTACCAGTTCGCGTAAATCAAACAATTTAGAATATCAAAAAGATTCCAAAATTGCCATTTCACATGAAGGGCACGGATCGCAGAACGTGGTGATACATTCAAGTGATAAATATATAGCTCGTAAGCCATCATAATGTAATGATATAGTCACATGATTGGACACATCTATTTTTATGAATTTTATGTGTGATGATGGAAATCATAATGACCTTACTTAAGGTTGGTCGACACACCAGTATATTTTTTGATGGATCAACAGAGATCAAATTGAAAACATTTTTTGAGCTGCAATGAGGATATTTCAGAACTACAAATAATTTGGTCTTAATTTAAGAACGATACAATTATCCCTAAAACACTTCAAAGACAGACATGTTTCTAATAAAAAAAATTATGAAAACCAAAAATGGTAGAGATTTTAAAAACTTATTTAATTTTGTCTACATAACATGGTAATATTGTCAACATAACTCGACAAATGATATTCTCTTCATAACCACAGGGGCCAAGTCCGTTTTAATAATGTCTGAGATACACTCATGCCAAATTTCAAGTTGATGGGTCTTAAAATAGCGGATATATACGTCATTATTCTCCTGAAGTCGCCAGTTTATTTTTACTCGGACATTTACCGGTCCAGGGCTAACGATGGGATTTTTCCTATGACAACAACAGTATTTTAACAAGTCGAGAAACATTCGCACTAATCTTTTAAAATCTCACATGAAACGCATGCTACGTACATCCTGAAATTCCGATAAAATTCCTTAAATAATCTCCAAACTGAACTTTTGTTCTGCAGCCATACCAACTTCTTACCAGGACGGCCATTGTGATAGCTAATATTAAACCCAGTTTCATTTGGTTAATATTTGTGATGGTCCAATCAGAATCAGTCTTTCTCGAAGATGTCAAAATGTCTAGCCCTGTCAGAAGTCAATGTGATTGCAGAATAAAAGTTCAGTATGGAGAGTATTTAAGGAATTTTATCGGAGTTTTTGTATGTACGTAGCGTGCGTTTGATGTAAGATTTTAAAAGATTAGTGCGAAAGTTTCTCCATTTGTCCAGATACTGTTGTTGTCATAGGTAAAAACCCACCGGGAGCCCTGGACCGGTGGATGTCCGAGTAAAAACAAACTGGCGACTTCGAGAGAATAATTTATTTCAAGACCCATCAACTTGAACTTCGGGATGATTTATCAACTTTAAATTCGGCATAGGTGAATCCCAGACATTACTTTTCTGAAAACTACATGAATATTGCGAACCTTTTACAAATGAATTGATTTATTAGGCTGTTGAATCGAGCTGGTAGATTTTGTCTGGGTCAGAGTTCGACCCCTTTTCTTTAATTATGGTTTATACATTGAACTTAATGTTAAAACGGGCTTGGCCCATGTGTTCATATACTATTGTTTGGTATTACAGCAACTCGTTTAATGACTAATCAAGAAAAATCAATAAAAAAGCAAACACTGGCTTTTGCAATGATAATTTTAGGGACTAGCTGAACACAATACTTGGACGTCACAGTTGCTAACCAAGGCACATCAGTATATAAAAGTTAGTATAATGATAACAATAGTGGTGTACACGTATTACGGTTATATAGAGGTCAGGTACATAGTGCATGAGCCGGAGGCTTTGCATCGAGCAATACATGTATTTCGTCTCTGGGGGGCTTATATAATCAATGTTGCCCTCAACCCCAGTCAATATCTGCATAATATTGTTTATTGTCAACTTTAAACCTCAACAGAAGTTGGAAGATTTACTTATCAGAAAAAAACAACATTGGAAATACAAACAACAAACTGTGTATATTTGCATAGAGTTTAATTCAGAGAGTTGAATTTGAATTTGCTTAACAAATTGTTTGTCACGGTACATGCATGGAACAGACGAGGAACGTTAATTTTTGAAATGTAAAGCAAGTTTAAACAAGGTATCTGTGTTTAGTCCAATAATGTATTTTCCTTAGCGGCAATGTTTACATTAGGGTTCATATATGTAGCCATGGCCCTCATTTTTGTTCAGCTACAAGGGATCCCTTGATTGAAAGCTCATCAATTTGATTCTCTTCCTTTAAAATTTGAGGTGTTATGTCAGATTCAATAAAACAATGTAAAAATGAAAGTGCAATTAGGGAATTTTCCAGTTTTGGAAAGATTGTATATCAAACAATTTAATTTTTTTCCTTCAAATGATAATTGATATATTAAGACACTTGTTTTTAAAATTGAAAATCCTCTTTTCTGGCATGTGTCAAGCATTCTGATATAAAATGTCACAATAAAAGTAAAAGCATTCTGGAAGTATAGGAATTACTGTGGAATCATTAAAATTCGAGGGGGCCAATTTTCGTGGATTGCTTTAATTTTACAGGTTTATGGGGACGTAATTTCGTGTATTCTTTGATACTTACAAAAGGAAATATAACTTTACATTCCTAATCTATTTATTCGTGGCGGATGTTAATTCGTGGGTGAGAGGTACCCACGAATTGCACGAAAATTGAGCCACCACGAAATCTAATGATTTCACAGCGTTTTGCTTAATGGCACTACTTCATTGTCCTTCCTATACTTAGAGGGATATACCGATCTTACCTACCAGGCATAGGCTAATCGTAGTAGAACACTTTTTTATCCTTTAGTTTGTGTTCTAAGTATTAGGCATAGTACATCCAAAACACATTTCATGTAATGTTTCATGATTAAGGGTTTATTACAGACCATGTTACTTCTGTATTATTTGTCTAACCTTTTCAGAAGCTTTAAACAACATGCAGATAAACAATTAAAGTAAATGGAAAAGATATGCCATTAATTCTGCGCTTGGCATAATGAATCTTTTATAAAAACGTTCTGAAAATCTTATATATACCTGGCTTTTGCTTTCACGGTGTCTTCACTTGATGCCTCTGGCAAGATTTCGACATTATTAGCCTCTTTTTGATGAGAAATTCTGCATAAAGATATGCATGAAGTAAAATATTCAAAGGTCGGAAATTCTCCTTTACAAAATAACATTAAATTTTTTGTAGCGTTTTTATATTGAAAATATACCTTATCCTAATCGTCAAGAGATAAGGAATTGTGATTTTGTTTTCTAAATCTAGAATAAAATTATAAAATGGCGCACATGACTGTATCGTGTTTTGGTATTGTAAACTATTCATTAAATCATAAAAACAAGTATGATTCTCTTATTGATTTGAAGCGGCAACGAATGTTTAATTGATAATTTATTGACAAGGCTTCAAAAGAAAATATAATCGGATTTACTATGCTTGTATACCGCAATAAGATTGTGTATGGAAAATATAAACCTTGATACAATTTATTATACCTTATCATACCACTGATTGTTGTTAATTTATCACAATTCCATTTTTAAGTTTGTTTCAAATATGAACAAAGATGTTTATGATTATTTGTATGTTTTGAGAAGGTGAATTTTCCTAGAAATGTTAATGTATGTCCGTTTTTGTCAGATCAAGGTGTTTTGTTTATGTTTTATCCATTTTCCGTTTTTGTCCAAGCGTTTACTTTTTGTCAGGATATATTTAGAGGAAGTAAGATAAGCAGAAGACAGTTGCGAGAGCAAAAGATTGAGGTGAGAGACAGTGACAGACTCGGTGGCTGTTAAACTTCCATAGTTAGAACTATCTTCCTACAATGGAGATGAAATTAAGTTCAAGGAATTCTGGGATGCCTTTAAAGCTACTGTTCACAGGAACCAAACGTTCTCCAAAATTGAGAAATTCAACAATCACAGAAGCAAACTTAAAGGAACAGATTGACTAGCTATATCTGGACTTTCACTTTCAAATGAAAACTATGATGTAGCTATTTCTGTTCTTCAAGACAAATTTGAAGATGTGCAAACAGTTATTAAAAACTTCATCAATACACAGTCAGCTACCAATGCCAAACAACGTCTGCGGAAGCTACATGGTGACACTGAGAGACACATGCGCAGCTTTGAAGCTTTACATAAGGATGTCAACCTGGATGTGTTCATCTCCATGATTACCTCGAAACTATCCCCTCAAAAATATATTGCAGCTTGAAATACAAAATGGTTCACAAGAAAAGTGGACGGTGCAGAAACTGAGATTTAATGAAACGTTACATCACACTGAAAGAATCACCAGAACTTTAAGCTTTGAGTGTTGTAAGACATGAGGAGAGGCACACCACAGCTGGGGCCAGTTTCTCAAAAGGCCTACGCCCAGGCGTAAGCTTAGTCCGGACTAAATCAGGGACTAAACCTCAAAACCAGACTAAGTTGCGTTTCACAAAAAGGCAAAAACTTAGTCAGAACTAAATTTGGGTTTAAATCTAGGCAATATATGTTCCTATTTCTTAATAAATTAAGATTAAATCAATTTGATAAATAATGGGCTCAATTCATTAAACGTATGTAATATACATTACTACTCGTTAATGAATTTTACCTAAAGTATGAAGAATTAAAGATGGGTATACCCCGATAACTTATATAAACACAATAATTTAAAAGATTCTATAATTCAGAAGTATACATGTATTTCACATCAACACCTAGAAATTTAATGTTTCTAATCAAATTTGAACCTATGAAACGAAACTGATTTCAAAAAATTGAGAATACTTAAAAGGAGCATCTCATAACGTTTACAGTTGGGATTTGTGCTTTTGTGTAGTTGTATGTTCCTTACCTATATTGCTAAAAAACATTACAACACGTTTGCATTATTTACAAATTTAACTAGCTTGTTATACTAATTGTATATACAAATGTATACCCCAATAACTCAAAGCAGATAAGAAAAAAGTAGGACTCAAATGTACTTGTTAAACTGCAAAGACTCTACATATCATTTTGTAGAACCCTTTTCCATTAAACTTAATGAAGATACTCTATACAGGAGTATTATTGTTCTGTGTAATCTTCGCTCTTCTACACTTGTAAACACTTTCGTCCCGTCAAGAATTCGCCGACAGTTGTGTTTCAAGTTACTTATAATAAAATAATCCAAAAACAAAACAAGCAATTAATTAAACCAAAAACAGGGCATAGAGTGCAGGAGACTCTGGCCCTCAAATGTTGTTATTTCCTGTGCTGTTAATTGTAGAAAATATGTTTCAAAACTTTTATCGTTTGAATCGCAGAAAATCAAGAATTGTTTTAAAGTCATTGTCTAAATTCTTACAACACTGGAACAGAGGATGGAACTTTTCGTTTTTAGCTCGACTCTGCTGAAAGCCGAGTCCTGGCTAAAGGCAGGCAAATCGTCAATGTTACTATAAATAGCACAACTTCAAAAGTAAACAAAAAACGAACAGCGTCAAGGTAAGAGCTTCCGCTATACCAAATAGTTACACAAAGAGCCACGTTTCGTCAATAGTGTTGATTTTTTGTTTGTTGTTTTTTTAAGTTTGTTCTTTTTTAGTTTTCTTATTAATTACGTGTTTTAAAAACAAGACTATGCATTTTGGACACATACAATGCGCATGAATTTCCATGAACTACTTTGCTGTGCATTGAAGAAATGGGGATTGAATTTATAAAGCTTGTTGCAAAACTCAAGGCAGCAACTGTTGATTTTTTTTTCTACTAGACGGACATATTTTTGTACATAGCCGCTTACAAAATTTGGTCGCTCTCTGACGCTTTGCCGACATTAAAATATAAGAGAGAGAGAGAGAGAGAGAGAGAGAGAGAGAGAGAGAGAGAGAGAGAGAGTCTTTACTACACAATATGCATTAAGACACATCAAAAGAGTCTGGCTTTCAGTACTTCAGTACTTTGATTTCTGTAGACATGGACAAGGTTCATGTTATTTTTACATGCAGTGGATATTTTCGATTTCAGTAGGTTGCTGCTTAAATCATAGCCATATTAGTATCTATAAATATTTCAGTGATTTGATAAAAAAGTATAAAGCCTTGTCCCAGCAACTGGAAGTGTCTTAATATCTGTATGAAGCATGACTTGTCATTCTACTGTACTATGCCCATGCATTCTAATAATATTTTTAGATTTGTACACGAATTGTACACGAATATTGGAGTTAAATTCTATGTATTGTTTCGTTCAATTATGTACAATTGTGCGTCAATATCGTCTGCAATGAATTCAATTGTCATTTATTTGGTTTTTGCAACCTCTTTTGTCTGCCATTTTTATATCTTCTGTATTTTCTCTAAACTTTCATTATGTTGAGAAACGTATAGGCATTTATTCTATTCTTATAAACATAAACTGTTATAAACAATTTGAATTTGGAACATTCAATGGTATAGTATATGTGTATTTTCGAGTAAATGTACTATGAATTTGAAAATGATCCACAACATATAATCATACCCTCAAAGCAAAAGGAAATACGATATGCGCATGCTAAGTACTAAGCGGAGATGTCTGAATTCTTCGACATTTAAACCCTGACTTTCGCCTCTTACGAGCCCCTTAAACCTTAGTGACGATAACTAAGTCAGCAATGCGACGAAACAGACCAACATGAGTTCCAGGCAAACCAATTGTATGTACCTTTTGTGACGGTAGCCATTGGACTGATGAATGTAGAAAATACAAAAATATAGAAAATAGAAAACATAGACTCAGAGGAAAGTGCAGATTTTAAAAGAAGAGGACGAATTCCTGGTCCTTCTGGAAAACAGCACGGAAAGCCAACCTTAGGCCCATTTCTCAAAAAGGCGTAAATTTGGGCTTAAGTTTGTCCGACTAACGAAGTTAGGTCAAAATTTATTGATCAATTTTGAGAAATTCTTTTGTTACAAGACTTCTAATCTGCATGAACATGCCTATCAGTTGTTAATAATTCTATTTTAAAGCCCTTTTCAATCAGATATGTCATGCATCTTCTTGACCCCTCAACTTCCATTTTGCTTGAACTTCCTGTTTCAGTCACTTTGATATTAACAAAAGCCACAATTTCTTGTGTTTCCATATCTAATAACGAGTATGTACAATATTTTGCATTGAAGCCAGGAGAGTCACATCTACCATCACCAGCCAACCTAAGACAACGATTGGAAACTTTAATTTTCTTGAAAATGTCGTTTTGCATAACAGTTGAAAAATGATCAACCACTGGCATTACAATTACTCGCTGTACAGTTGAAATGTTGGTTTGCTTACAAATTGAAGATTCATAAATTTTGCAAACTGAGAGATATGTCCATATGTTTGACCTGTAAAAAGGATTGCTGCACATACAAGCAAATTGGCTACAGGCATTTTCCCTAACAGTGGCTAAGATAACCATTCTTAACTAAACTAGAGGTACTGTGAGCAAGCTCACAATTGATACCCCCGCTAAGAAAAAATCATAACTCATGTTTTTTTTATGATAGAAAATATTGGATGAATCTATTTCACCGTCCACTTTCTATAAATAACAACTGCTCTATTTTTTAAAACTGTTTAATGCTAATGTTAGTACACAAACCAATTTCTATTCTTTAAATTCCATCTTATGCATGAGGACATTTGCATCCTTATGTTAGCAAACATGACTCAAATCAAACGAAATTCCACATGTCAAGCAGCCATTTAATATAAACATTTTGAATAAATGGTATACTAAGAGCCCGATTCTTTATTAAATTTTTTTCACAATTTTTTTTGTCCCCAAAAAAAAAATACATTGGGGCAGGCCATTTTCAGAGAGACGGGGATGAGAATGCAACAAATAATTTTATGTGGTCTGAGACAAGCAAGCTTTGTGTCAAATTTTAGCTTCTAATTATTTCCATTAATACAAGATATAACACAGACAGGAATTAAGCATTTTTTAAACAATGACCTTGAACTTCCTCAATTGACCTTGAGTCAAGGTTATGACACACTTTAGGTCATAAGCAATCTTTGTGTGAACTGAGAACTTCCAATGTTTATCCATAAGTAAGATATAAACCGGACACGAATTTTGCACTTTTTCTACCAGTGATCTTGACCTTGTCCAAATGGCATTGGATCAAGGTCATGACAACCCCGTAGGTCATAAGCAATCTTTGTGTGAAGTAAGAACTTCAAATGTTTCTCCATAAGAAAGATATGGACAGGACACAAATTTTGCACTTTTTCTGTCAGTGACCTTGCCATTGCCCAAATGACCTTGGTTCAAGGTCATGACAAATCCTTATGTCATAAGCAATCTCTGTGTAAAGTAAGAAATTCCAATGTTTCTCCATAAGAAAGATATAGACCGGACACGAATTTTGCACTCTTTCTACCAGTAACCTTGATGCCCAAATGACCTTGGTTTAAGGTCATGACACATTCTTAGGTCATATGCAATATCTGTGGAAGTAAGAACTTCCAATGTTTCTCCATAAGAAATATATGGACCGACACGAATTTTGCACTTTTTCTGTCAGTGACCTTGCCCAAATGACCTGGGTTCAAGGTCATGACACACCCTTAGATCATATGCAATCTCTGTGTGAAGAAAGAACTTCAATGTTTTTCCATATGAAAGATATGGACTGGACACGAATTTAACAGACAGACGGACGGACGGATGGCCAAGATGATTCCTATATACCCCCCTCAAACTTCGTTTGCGGGGGTCGGGGGGGGGGGATAATGACCACCAGTGCAAAATACTGACACTTTCAGCATTGAACCACAGTATTCTTTGATGGTACATGTTTCTGAAGGGTCCACAGGGCATTTACAAATATTGCATATCAAACAATTCAGAATATCATCCAAACAATTTCCAAACACAATAAACGTCTTGGTTTGTATGAGTAATGATGATTCATCACAGTTATCATCACTGTGATCATCAACATTTTTTGCATCAAAACTTTCATCCATATCAATAACAAAAGTACGATCTCTGCTGTCATGACTTTCATGAAAGTTCAATCCTGTGACAGAGTCATCCATGAATAAACTTACTTTTTCTTCTTCATCTAGATAAGGGAAGATCTTTTTGATCGGAGTAGAAGTTAAAATTTTACCATGAAAATTTATTGTGCTGTTGTACTTGTCAAAACTTGTCATACATCTCAACACAACTTTCCACTCTTTAAATTAGTAATACATTGTTTGCATCGCGTTTTGATGCAGCATCTTTGGCAGTGTCTGGTATCACAAAAATATTTTTTTGCATTCTCCTTACTTATTCTTGCAATTAAAGGCTTGACAAGCAGGCATATTTAGACACACATAACTGTTAATTATAAACTTCCCTAGGCACTGACCACATGTATGAACTGAACTCTGAATGGGGTATGCTGATATTACAGGACATTTTAAAGTTATGGGGATGCTGCGATCAAACCCGAAGATAAGCCACAACATATTTAACTCTAAACAGTGAAGAGCATCAAAATGGCAGCTCGCACGATTTTGTCAAACTTTGATATTTAATCAGTGATTATTAAAATATTGCTTAATTGGGATCATGTTAAGTAAAATATAATGGTTGACATCATTTTTATAGTAAATATAGTGATTACAACTCTTCTTTATTTTTGCATGACCGTTCCCTTTAATTCTGGATGCTTCACTTGCATACCCAATAGTTAGTACTTGGGAAAATTATAAACGTCAGTGCAAGTATAACTCATGAATAATATAGAGTCAACTCTTTTATCGCCAATGAACAGCACTTTGTTATATAGGGACTTGTATTCTCAAAATAGTTTTAATGTGTTTTCACTCGTAAAAATGAGATGCATGTACATGTTAGATGAGAACTATTCCCCGGTACAATGTACAATATGTCAAAATCTTGTTATAACAAAAGAATTTGATTCTTTAAAAAAAAATACACCTTTTTCACTTTAAGTTATTAATATAAATTTTAAATTTTGTTACTTTCTGGTTACTGCAATAAAAATAACCAACAATATTTAATTCATAAGGCGGTTATTTTTCTACAGGGGTCATTTTCTTCACGTAGAGTGTGCTAATTTTTATGAAAATGACACTTATTCTTCAGGCAAAAGGTCATTTTTCTACGTAGAATAATGACCCAGGGGTCATTAATTTTTACGTTGAAAAATAACCCCGGTCATTATTCGACGGGGGTCATTATCCTGCTTTACCCCGGTATTGATCACGTTTAATTACTTTAAAAAACAGTCCCTACATTAAGGGTTTTTGTTTTTTGTTTTGTTTTTAATTTAAGGCATTTTTATGCAGACAGATTGGTAGTAAACCTCAAAGATCAATTTGTAAACAATGAACAAATACATAAAGCGGGAAGTTGAATAAGGGGGATGCCCCACCCAACCTTTTTAAAAAAAAATCTTTTATCTGAAATTCTTATTTAGGACAGTAAAAATTAGAATGTAATTTGACCTAAAGGACAAAATTAGATATTACGCACTAAATACCTCCTAATTGGTTTGAAAAAAGATTTTAATAAATATCGTGTTTTTCAATTTTTTCAATTCATAATAAAAAAAAAGCAAGACATATAGATATTTGGCGGTAATTTCCATCCAATTAAAATCTTTATTTCTTACAATTGTTCTTTAACAACTTGACAAATAAAAAAAGAAATCAAAACGAAATATTTTGTCGTTATTATGACTTTATCAATATCGACAGCTATCTCGGTTAACATCATTTGCCCTCTTGTTTTGTTCAAATCTTTTGCGGGAAATCTGTAAATTTGAAGAAAAAAAAGAAAAGAAAAAAACATGCATAACCAACATGTGTCTCTTAATTAAGTCAATTAAATGGATAGTTTCGAACTGTTGTAACATTTTCTCATTTATTAAATTTACCCTCAGTGATCTTTTTATGATCTTATTCTCCATTATTTGGATTACAGGAATGTTTTGGAGGGAAATTTATTTAATTGGGCAGGGGTAAACCAAAAGGAGCTTGTAATGTACTAACAATGTATTGCAATTGGTGACGCTAAAATTTAATTTAGTGCATGGTTCATGAGTAAATTTTCAAATAAATATGATGATCAAACATTAAGCCAATTATTATCTAACAGGTGAAAATAATTTTACTTATTTAAACACCTCCCTGGAACTTCTTTCACATTTGCCGTTTTGGATGCTGATTTATTGATATTTGGCGGTAGGGATTCCCCATCTAGTCAGGACTCGTGTGCATTAGCCTCGAGCTCTTGCATTTCACCAACATTAATATTGTTCACTGATTAGCACGAGCTTTTGGTATGCAGCTTTCTATTAATAGAGAAGTACAGCGTCAGTTTGGAGGTGTGGCCTGCTTCCTTATCATATGTGCATAATTGATGTTACTAGGATTACACTGATGTATAACATTGGTTTATAAATACAGTTTAGTGACTGACAAGCTCTTTTAAAATACATTTGAAAGGAAAGTGGATTTTTATGCGTAAAATCAACGGTGCGAGAAACCACGTATATAAAACGTTCTTAATGTCCGGAAAACAATTTGTCAAGAAAGTTCACAGGAACAGATTGTTTAAATGTTTACAGTTCACATAATTTTTTCGGGAAGAAAATTATGTATTGGCGATGAAAGTATTAAGCATATATATTTTTCTGCTAAGAATTGTTCAGTTTAGTTTTAGCATAAGTAAGGAGTTTATTGCGTACCATCGAGTGCTTGAAGATGACAACAAAAGACCCTCGGGAAATGTTCTGCACGAATCGAATCAAACTCAGAGTTTGTCTGAATGCATGTCAATGTGTTCCAAATTGCCTGACTCTTCATCGTTTTTCTACAATAACGGGATGAAGACATGTTTCTGTACAGGGACTGTTAATGGAGTAGACCTGGTTCAGTCAGATGGGTTCCGTTACTTCTCTAGTAAAAGAGGTACATGTACCAAATGATGGCCTTTTTAAATTAATTACAGAAATCTATGTGAATATGTATTTACATGTTTGTCTGATGAACAGTTTTTAGACTTTTAGGAGAAAATCGTAAAATAATCATTTTTTCTAGATCTCTTTTAAAATGATACTTCATATTTGTATAGTATTTACTGTTTACTCCCGATTATTTGTAGTAAGTCACTTTGAATTACATTTAACGGAATATAACAAATTATAATTTAATATTTCATATTCATTGTCTTTAAAATGACAGAGACATTAAACTGGATAACTTTCGGTAGATCTGTTTATCTTCAATTAAATACAAGAATGAAGCTTGGAGATGCACAGGTAAGAATACGGGGATAGAAAATTGGTACTTGTGTTGTTAGTTTGTATCATTTATTTTCAATTAATTTTTTAAGATGTTTATTGAACTGCATTGCTTATTTCTGAATGTTTATTTAACATATACAGTAGGAGGGAAAGGTACAAGGCTTATTTAAAAGAAAAAAAACTTTCTTTTAAAATTATTATTGCTATAACCTTATTAAAACTGGAAGACAAAATGCAAAACAATAAATTGCATTCCTGAATTCAAATTATTGGAATGCTGACTCTTTTTTAATGTACTTGATCGATTGAGACTGAAAATTTCTCGTTTCTTCCTAGGTAGAATGTATGAAAATTGGAGCTAAAGTTGCTGAAATTGATTCTGCAGAAGAGAACAGCTTTTTGAAGGAAATGGCAATAAATATATCAGGAGGTATGTGAATTGTCCACTCAATTTCAATAATAATAATATTGTAAATCGAGTTTTATTCGTGTGCGAGATCCTCGAGAAAATGTCTTGCCGGAAATAAATGCGATTTTTTTTTACAAGGTTCATGGCGGGAAGAGTTGTGTGTGTGTGTGTGTGTGTGTGTGTGTGTGTGTGTGTGTGTGTGTGTGTGTGTGTGTGTGTGTGTGTGTGTGTGTGTGTGTGTGTGTGTGTGTGTGTGTGTGTGAATTTGTTGTGTGTTTTTTGTGTGTTAAAGTGTATTCTTAAACTTGTCATAGATCATTCGTGTATCACCGATTTTTAAAAAAAATTAAAAGAAAAAGAATTTTACGTGGAAAATATTGGTTGACTGTTTCCAATATGGTCTATGACTGCTATTTTCTCACAACTACGTACCCAAATTATATAAATTGTTCGTGTAATATTGATTTCGTTTTGAAAAGTACCTTAAGGTGGAGTAGGACACCAATTGATAATAAAGTATATAAAAGTATATGATAATGGAAATATTTTTACTGGTTTAGAGCTTTTAAAATTTCAAAGTATTTGTCTAAAAGATTCTTTGAAACTAAGACATAAATGAAAAAAGCCCCAGCGGGATTCGAACTCATGACTTACAAATTTGTAGTAAATGATTTAATCCATTGTGTTATCCTCTTTAGTAACAATGTTGGAAAAGAAAACATTTTCAAAATTATTCTTGATTTGATTGATTATTTGTCAAGAGAGGTGTCCTATACCATATTCACTTATCTCTTACTTTGTTTGTTTCGTCCAAAAATTATCTTACATTGTAGATGTTTTGATCGGAGCTACAGACGTATTCAAAGAAGGTTCATGGGTACATCTATCCTCCTGGAGAGAAATCACTTTCTCTGATTGGGGTCCAGATCAGCCTGATAATCACTTTTCGTCATCTGAGCATTGTCTTGTCCTTAAATCTGGCCATGGGTTTGGGTACCAATGGAACGACGTCGTTTGTAATTTTGAAGCATACGTAGTATGCGAACAAAAACTTGGATAATCTGCGAATTACTCAATTTTTATTAGTAAAATATAATTTTTATAAAAGCTTTGATTTTTAATGAGAAAATGTAGATATTTAAGTGTTATCGCCTTTTTCAAAATCTAATGTGTATATTAAAAACAATATTTTTTTTAGTGTTCTTTTGATTTAATTTCACTCATGGAATTTTTTTATCAAATTCTTAATCTTTTATTATTATATTTGTATGGAAGCGTATAAGTGCCATGTATGCACTTCATGTCTTTTAATTTCTACACTTTAATCTGTAAAATTAAATTCACACTTTAATCTGTAAAATTTATACTTTACACTGTAAAATTTACACTGTAAAATTCACTGATTAAAATGTTAGATTGACACTTTCATCTGTAAAATTCACACTTTAAACTAAAAAGTTCACGCTTTAATCCGTAAAATTCACACTTAAAAGTGTAAAATCTACAGTTTAATCTGCAAAGTGTACATATAGATTTGTAAGATTTACACATTATTCTGTTAATTCAGACAACAAAATGTTAAATTCACACAAATCAGTAAAATACACAGTTTAAAAAGTCATTTTTACCCATTAATCTGTGAAATTTACACTTTTATCTGTGAAATTTACAAATTAATCTGTAAAATACACATTATTCTATTAACTCAGACAACAAAATGCTTAATTCACACAAATCAGTAAAATACACAGTTTAAAAAGTCAATTTTATGCTTTAATCTGTAAAATTTACACTTTTATCTGTGCACATTATTCTCTAAAAATCACACATTAATCTCTAAAATTCAAACATTAATCTGTAAAATTCACACTTTGATCTGTAAAATTCACACTTAGATCTGTAAAATTAAGACTTGAATCTGTAAAATAAACACTTTAATGTGAAAAATCACACTTTAAATGTAAAAATTACTCTTTAATCTGTAAAGTTTATCATTGAATGGGTAAACTTACACTTTAATCTGTTTAATGTACCGTTTATATTGTAAAATTTACAATTTTATCTGTGAAGTTCAATTTTAAACGTGTAACATTTACACTTTAAATGTGTAAAAATTCACACTTTGAAGAGTAAAAATTACACTTTAATCTTAAAAATTTACAATTAATCTGTAAATTTTACAGATATGTCTAAATTTTACACGTTTATGTGTAAATTTTACAGATTAAAGTAAAACGTACAGTTACACCTTAAAGTTTAACTCCTTGTATAAAACTACACTTAAATTTGTAAAATTCACACTATTTATCTGTAAAATTTACACTTTAATATGAAAAATTTACTTTTTAAAGTGTTAAGTTTACACTTAACAGTGAAAAAAATACACTTTTATCTTTAAAATCCACACTTTTATCGATAAAATGTACATTTTAATCTGTACAATTTACACTTAAATCTGTAAAAATTACTTTATTCTGTCAATTTTAGACTTTTATTTGTACAATTTATACCTAAATCTGTAAAATTCACTCTTTAATCTGAAAATTTCAAACATTAAATTAATCTGTAATAATCACTTATTAATCCGTAAAATACTCTGTAACCGCATGGCCCATGACTGTCCTTATTAAATCCCCGCTTGAAAAATAAACATTGCAATCGACAATGAGTTCTTATTTCAAGTATTTTTTAAAACAAAAGCTGAAACAGTAATGATTAAATAATCATAGACTAAATGTTACAGTGTCACGTGAAAAAAAATGTTAAGCCCTAAATGCCTTTCTTAAAACATGCAGTTTCAATCGCAATATTTAAAAGATAACTTTCGTTCGTCAAATCGTCCAATTTTCTTTTTTAACTAATTTTTTACGCACTTTTCTGATAAACGCTCCTAGATCTAATTTTGAGACTTTCAGATACATTAGATATATGTTAAGAAGGTAGTGAATTACGGAAACCGGATAGATTTCATCAGTCTGCCACACAATATCTGGCGGCCACTACTTATTTATCAGGCGGCCGCAACAAGTTAACAATCTGACGGCCGCCAGATAATTAAGGTGCTGTCGCCGCTTAGTTGGAAACCGTTATTATATAACTATGTGGCGGCCGCAAGATAAATAAGTGGCGGCGTTATATAATTATGGTGGCCGCCACAAGTTAATTATCTGACCACCGCCAAATTATAAGGTGGCCACTAATCTGGGAACCGCTATATAACTACAGACTGTGGACAAAAGCATTCGCACGATGACGGCGGTCATTTGTCTATCAGAAACTCTTACAGCTTATAAAACCTTTTTTGAACGATTTGGATTGCATAAATAAATGGAAATGTGCATCATATTTTTTGAAAGATCAATAAAACGAAGAAAACAATTAAGGTGTTGCTTAATATTTTGTGATATACCCTGTTGAACTCGACGCACTCTTGTCGGAAATGATGCATACAGGTGTTTTTTTTTTTTTTTTACATAATCCACGGTAAATGAAGTCCAAATGTCCAAAATTTTCTAATATAGTTCATCAACTGATTTTATGGTGTTAACATGACTTTGAAGTTTTCTATTAATTACTAACCAAACATTTACTCTCTATGGGGTTTAAATCGGGGGACTGTGGGGGCCACTATAGCATTGGGCCGTTGTTTACCATTTTGTAAGTTGTGAAAAGATGAGACGGTTGAACAGGTGCATTATCATCCATCAATAAATAGTTATTATCATAGAAATGTCTTGCTACCACAGACCACATGTTATTATCTAAACTATGTATTTTTTGGAGGTTCTGTTGCCATTCACTCTACAAAGCGTACTAACTCCATGATACGTAACACATCCCCAGATCATGAAATACAGCTGGCAGCCAGGATTCGTCACTCCTTCTCCATACACAGGCACAATTGGCTCACATGAATCTCAATGAAATTCGCATTTAGTAAACCCTGCAGTCATTTCCAATGACAAGTTGACTTTCATCCGAAAAAATTACTTTTTTCCAGTCATTAATTTTCAACGGTCCACATTCTTTTATATGTACTTGCACACCAGTGCACTCTTTTCACATGATCTGCCACTCGGATCCTTATTTTCTTTTTACATTTACATCTTCTGTAACCATAACGTTTCAAACTACTTCACATTGGCATTGTTGTTCTCGTTAAACTTACTTGTCACATCTGATAGAGGCCGTTTTCTATCCACCCGAGTCTGTCTAACAAGTCTCCGTGCTGCACGCTCATCCACTAATTTTCCAATCCTGTGCTTTTCTACCAAACCATGTATCGATTTTTTTTTCACACCCTATACACTAAAGGGGTTAAAACATTCGGTAACCCGGGACTATTCAGGCTTTTTACCAACTGATAGTCCATCGGGCTAGCAAATTGGGGGATTCAAAATGAATAAAATTAAAACATAAAATGTGTTATCACTGAGATGAATTTTTTTAAAATAAATTAAACAGCTTTAATTGTTTTAATTGTGTTATATTTTTATTTTGCATCTTAAAACGGTTGGGCTAAGTGATTTAAGCTTTGGGCTAGTAACTTTTTACGGGCTAGAAGCCCCTGGGCTAGTGAGTTTTCCTGGAAAATTTCAACTCCCTACACAGTTGATTTAGGTATTTTCAACAAACACGCAACTTCACCAAAGCTTTTACCATCCTGTAACAATGTTACGATGTTTTCTTTTGCAGCACTGATTTAGCTCAGTTGATTTTCGACCCATAATTTTCCTCTCATCAACTCTCGTCATTACTGAGAAGCAGACGAAAATAGATAATAACACGTCACTGTTAATGATCTATACTTTCTAATTATATCTTGGGCGTAGGTTGAATTGTGCCTATACAAAGAAAGACAACCTGAATTGTACAATACGCAAAAAACGCGTTCAAAAAATGACGCGATCGTGCGAATACTTTTGTCCTCTGTCTGTATGTGACGGCCGCCATATAAGTAAGTGGCGGTCGTCAAAGCGTACGAAATGGGAAACACATTAGTTTAAAAAGTACCTATTTCCCCCGAGATATAGCGAGGAAGGTTATACATTTTTTGCGATGTCACTACTTTATATCCTGCATAAATTTTATAAGCATTTTATTGTTTAAATATTTTCAGTCATCAATCTTTATGTGAAAAAGTTATATTTTTCAAAAGCAACATTTCATTGCCATCTTTATCTTTCTGCAATAAATAATATCTATCTCCAATCAGAAAAAATATTTCTTTTTTGCAACTATATATATATATGTACAATAATACATGACATTGTATCTTTATTGATTATTAAGGTCTTCCGTTTCCAACGTAAGACCTTATTGTTTTCGTACTGTTTCTTATTATTAAGGTCTTCCGTTTCCAACGGAAGACCTTATAGTTTTCGTGCTGTTTCTTATTAAGGTCTTCCGTTTCCAATGGAAGACCTTATTAAGACCTTATAGTTTTCGTACAGTTTCTTATTATTTTTTTTCCACAAAATTTGTGCACGCGATTTCTCGGGAACTATCCAACCGATTTACACAATTTTTTCACAGATGATAAGAAGTGATCTGACTTTATTTTGTTTTTAATATTTTTGCCGTCTTCACTTCTGGTACCGATTTATTGCTAATTTTGTCACTTTTTCGGTCCATTTTGTGCACGCTTCATCTAGAAAACTATCAGAGATATGAATATGAAATTTTCACGATAGGTAGACCATAGTCTGAAGTTGTGCCTATTGTTTTTGTTTTACGCCATTGGCGCCGTTCTTAAGAGCTCACTATGGCTCGAAAATTGGGTACGAATTTTGTTCCCCTTCTTTGCACACACGATTTCTCAGAGATGGCTCAATAGATTTTCTTGAAATTTCTAGGAGTGATAGAAATAAATTATATCTCAAGTATCCAATTTTTAGTTTTTTCAAAGTTTATTTCCTGTCGTCCGTTTCCTGTCCCGCGACAAAAAGCTTGTGACATTGAGATCTCAAAAATAATAAGGACTTGAGCATTTAGACTTTGTAGGATTGTAAAACTAAAGTTGTAGATGTCTTTCAACCATTTTGTTTTGTTCGTCATAATTTCCGGTCGTCACCGGAAGGACTTCAATTTTTTTTGAATTTTGCATTTAATTTGTTTTATATAGAATTGAAATAAAAGTAATAATCCTTACATATGTCATGTATCCGATGTTAAATAAAAACAAAAAATTCTACTTCCGGTGAGAAATCTCAAATATCTCAGAAAGCATTTTTTAAATAAATGTTTTACCCACGAAATCTCAGAAAGTAAAGTGATCAATACACAAAACTTATATAGATAATAGACATTCGATAGAAAATGCGTGTAATCGCTTTCATTTTGTCAACCGTCACTTCCGGTCCTCACCGGAAGGGTTAAAACAAATCAAGCTGTAACTGTTTTTCTTTGACAATTTTAGTTCAATTAATAAACAATAAAGTACAAGTGTCTAATGTTCAAGACTTTTACTTTCGCTGAGCATTTCCGTTTGTCCGTTTCCTGTGAAGAGACCAAAAAACGAACAAATAACTACTCGAGATCTCAAAATCAGTGATGACTTGAACAACCAAACTTTGTGAGATGATAGTCCTAAGTATGTATCCATGTTAACATTATTTTGTTTGAATTGTCGTCACTTCCGGTCGTCACTGGAAGTACTTAAAAATATGTTTTCCTTATTTTTTTTTACATGGAATGAATACCAGTATATCATTACACGATCTTATATATGTTAATAAATAAGCAAACATATTCTTGAAATCTTATATATGTTAAATAAGCAAACATATTCTACTTCCTGTGAGTTATATCAAATATCTTGGGTACCTATCCTTTTTACAAATTTGATACCCGCGAGATTTTAGTCACAAGTGATTTAGACACGAACATTTATGAATGATAGACAATTGATTGAAGAATTGTTTAACGGGTTTCTTTTGTCACCCGTCACTTCCGGTACTAACGAGAAGAGTTCATACAATTTATGTTTTTAACGAGTTGAACTGATTGTCTTTGGTGGTTCATCTAGGACGATAAACAGTGATGTACACTAGGCAAATGTATAAAGTAAAACTAGCTTTTATTTTCATTAATCATTTCCTTTCGTTCGTTTCCGGTCTCGAGACAAAAATCCTAGTTTCACCCGGATCTGAGATTTGGCAGAGAGTATCGATATTTCATTGTATCATATAAAACAAAATCGGACGGAAGACCTACTCGTTACTCGTAACGAGATCTAGTTGTTTTCGTACTGTTTATTATTTTTTTCTCTCCAAATTTGGTGCACGCGATTTCTCAAAAACTACTCAACCGATCTCAAAAAAATTTTTCACAGATGATGGGGCATTATCTAAATTTTAAATGTTTTTGAATTTTGTGTCGTCGTCACTTCCGGTCCGGATTTACGGTCGATTTTGTAATTTTGTACGACCAATTGTGTGCAGAGCTGATCTCAGAAACTATGAAAGATATGACTTTGAAATTTTCAGGATAGATAGACCATGGTTTGAAGTTGTGCACTATATAGTTGTTTTGCACCAGTGGCGCTATTCCTTGGAGCTCGCTTACATGTAGGCACGAAAATGGGGTACAAATTTTGAATCAAAATTTTCATACGTTTTGATTAGTATCTTTTTCTCGGTTGATATTTTGTTAAGACATATAGAAAAAAAGTAGTAGAAAATCAAAAGTTCTATCCAAAAAAAAAAATCAGGAAAAGGGGGCTGGCCCTTTATTTAGGGATCAAGAGACTCGTAAAGTCTATTACGAATAACTGGAAACAATAAATATTTTGTTATGCGTTATCGAATCAAAGTTGTTGATCGCTAGAATATCTGTTTGAAGAAGTCATCGCCAGGCCCATGTTTGACGTAATTAGGGATTTTTATTTATTATCTTAAAATTTCGGGGGGGGGGGGGGGGGAGGGGGTGTTAATTTTTGAAATTGTATCGATATTTCATGGTATCATTTAAATTGATTTAAAAAAAATCGGACGAAAGATCTATTCGTTACACGTAACGAGGTCGTATCTAGTTATTTTTATTTTTTCCACAAATTTTGTGCACGCGATATCTCGAAAACTATTCGGCCCATTTCGTCCATTTTTTTCACAGATGATTTCCAGTGGTCATAATTTTAGAAGTTTTTTGAATTTTTTAAATTGTCACTTCCGGTTCCGATTTACGGCCGATTTTGTAAGTGTTTACGACCAATTTTGTGCAGACATAAACTCAGAGACTGAAATTTTCAGGATAGGTAGACCATAGTTTGAAGTTTTGCAGAACGTATTTTTTTGGCCCCAGTGGCGCCATTTCATTGAGCTTGCCTAAGCTCGAAAATTGGATACGAATTTTGCATCAAAATTTTCATACATTTTGATCTGTATCATTTTTTCAGTTAATATTTTGTTAAGACATATGCAAATAAAGTTGTACATAATCAGAAGTTTTTTCAAATAAATTCAAGAAAAAGGGTCTGGCCCCTTTATTTAGGAGCCAAGACACATGTAAACTCTAATACAAATAACTTTAAAAACGATAAAGATTTTGTAATGCATTATAGAAGCAAAGTTGTTGATCGTAACAATATCTATCAGAAATAAAATCATTGCAACGCCCATTTATTACGTAATTAGGGATTTTAAGGGGCCAAAGTACATGTACTTAAACTTTGACGCAATATATCTAAAGAAGGATACATATTTTGTTTAGCTTTGTAGAAGAGAGAATGTTTGCATTGATGATTCTAATCGATTCCATCAATCAAAACACCAATGTCTGTCCCCATTAAGGATCTTAAGGGATGGCCCCTAAAATATTCAATCATTTGTGTCTCAAAAATATTAAACAATTTTAGATAGGTGTAAGAACAAAAAATGTTAGAATTTGTGAGACCTTTTGATTGAATTCAAGAAAAAGGGGCTGGCCCCTTCAAGTAGGGGCCAAGACACTCGTAAACTCTATTATAGATAACTTAAAAATGATTAAGATTTTGTAATGCATCATAGAAGCAAAGTTGTTGATCGTAACAATATATATCAGGTAAAATCATTGCCACGCCCATTTATTACGTAATTAGGGATTTTTACGGGGCCAAAGTACTTAAACTTTGACGCAATATATCTAGAGAAGGAGACATATTTTGTTAAGCTTTGTGGGAGCGAAAATGCTTGTATTGATAAATCTAATCGATTCCATCAATCAAAACACCAATGTATGTTCCCGTTAAGGATTTAGAGGGCTGGCTCCTAAAATATACAATCATCTGTATCTAAAAAGTGAACAACAATTTTAGATAGGTGTAAGAACAAAAATTGTTAGTATTTGTGAGACCTTTTGAATAAACCCAAGAAAAAGGGGCTGGCCCTTTACATAAAGGGCCAAGACACTCGTAGAGTCTTTTTCACATACCTAAAAAACGATCAAGATTTTGTAATGCATAATGCCATTACAGACACAAAGTTGTTGATCGTAACAACATCAGTTTGTAAAACTCATTGCCACACCCACTGATGACGCAATTATGGATTTTAGGTGACGAAACTCTTAAATCTTTAATGCTCTGTATGTGAAAAAGCAAAACACTTTGTTAAGCATTTTAAAGGATATTGACAATCGTATACATTATCTGAAAGGGAGTGTTTGAGGGGGAATTCTGAAATTTCATTGATATTTTAATCGTATTGTTAAACAATTGAACGGAAGACCTACTCGTTACTCGTAACAAGATCGTATCTAGTTTTAAAACTATTGTTATTCTAAGAATGTTAGGCAACTAAAAATTAAAACAACGAGGCAAACAAAGAATCATTAAAAATTAAAAAAGATACTTTAAAGCTAGGTTTATTTTGTACTTAAAAGTAATCGAAACCACAACAACTTGGTCATAGATTTTGACAAAATATATATCTAGAATAACTTATTGTAATTCATACCGAAAATTAAATCAAACGCCTTTTATGTCAATGTTTGCACTGTAATCACTAGATGTAATAATTGATTTTTTAATGATTAACATCGCTAAGATATCTACAAAAATACATGTTTTTAGAAATAGCATACTAGTATTCAAGAAATTCTCATATTAGATATAAAGACGCAAATTGAACATTAAATCTATTTCATAAAAATGATTGAACTTTCAGCATGCATTATGTAATTAGATTATATTACTTAGTGCTGTTGTTACAAAATGTTAGATAAAGTTCTAACTTTTCAGAAAATATAACACCATCTTCTGATCGGAATTTAGTTTGTCATAATTTAATATTTATTGAACTTTTGTTACACATTACTCTCAACAGTTATATGTAAATGTAAAATTGTTGGTCTAATGCCAATTATTGGGAATGGCGGCTTTAATTTTAAATTCCGTTTACTTGTCGTGTCAATATGTTTATAATTTCGAATTCAAACGATTTTTGTTTACACTTAATACATTTGTTATTATATATTAGAAAAACAATGCATTAACAGCAACAAAAGCCCTAACACGGGATTATTGTTATATTTTTGGGAAGATTTTGAAAGAAGTGTCAGTCATGAAGAAAATTCGAAACTCCAGATACAAGTATGTATAGATGACGAATGAGGACCAAGGACGTGTATAACAGATTGATACGTACGTTGAAGAACTGTCATGTTGTAAATTTTGTATTTACACCCAACCAGTCAATTCAAAATTTACAACATGACAGAACGACAAATACTGTGCCTTATACTATTTAAGAGAACTGGCTGGTCATGGTCATTCTAGGCTATATTTACCTCACTGACACGAAGAGTTTTTTATGAAGCTGTATTTAGTAAAATAAAATCTTTAGATACCAAAAAAATTGGATATTTTCTTTACTAAATGATATTCTAAGACTAAAAGATATCATTTGTCAAGGTTTAGACAGATCTGGGGCGTAGTTTGCGGACCACCCAACCTCCTTAAATATATTAAATGTTGAATGCTAGTAAATGTTATGATAATCAAAATGTATTTTCTAAATACATCAACAAGGAGACAGCTTTTCACGAATTAAAAAAAAACATAAATTAAAATTATATCATATAATTGTCGAAATATCATTTTTAATACAATATCACTCTATGAGTTTTTCACATGTATACTTGTACAGATTATTTGTACAGTGTTCGTCAGCCCACAAATAATCAAACTCATCGAACAACGTGAGACAATCCTGATTGTGATAATTATTTGGTTGCTTCTCTCCCCATGCAGTGAAAGAAAACGTATCGTTGCTATCAGTCCATTGCCAAGTCTCTTCCAAGCGGGAGTCTGTTGCGCCTATCCAGGATGTCTCTGAAATTCACAAAAAGAAGGGCATACGTGATGTTATGAACAATGTTAATAAACTGTATTTAGAATATCAAGCGAAGAGTGTCTTTTTTCAAGTTAATATAATTGATTTATTCAAGCCAACACCCATATTTTTGATAAATGGTTTTAAGACAAATTTTTTTAACTCTGCAAAAATAAATAGTACCTTTTATAAAGTTCCTAGACATTATTTGCAGAAATGTGTTTTCCTCCCACTTGTCGATCTCCACAAGGTTCGCATCCATGTTAAGACATGCCGCCTATAAAGCAGAAGGGAAAACAAATAAAATAACGTAAACAATTTTTTTGCATATCAATTCCATTTTCAAAAATAAGGTAAATCTAGATCTGTGGCGCTTTTCATTATTTTTTCAATTGTTTATTTGTTGTTGTTGTTGTTTTTGTGTGTGTTTTTTTGCCTGTTTTCATTTTTGCATAGTTCATAAATTGTAATTTTAAAAATTGAATATAAAGAAATGCTATTCTCTATTTCAACGTATTTTTTTATCGATTTCAAGAATGGTCGCAAAAAAGCGATAGTTAGATCATCGCTAAAATAAAAAGGTAAACTGCAGGAGAAGAGACAGAGAATAGACGGTTGCTGGACAGATTTGCTATTTTCCATGACTATATCAGTAGAGTATTCCTCAGTATATTAACATGTCTTAAATCACAAATACTGTGCAACCTTCCTACTGATGATATTTAAAATGATAGTTAAGCAAAATGACAATCTCGTTTCGAGCTTTTTAACTTGCTTCCCTATCATTTTACTTAATTATTCTGGCATTTTCAGTAAACGTTTTTTTATTTTACTTTAAATAAACAACGAAGGCTATTTCTTTTTTCTCAAAAACTCCTTTAAAATCGCATCAATTTAAAATGACAAGCATATATTTTAATTCTTACACGAGTTGTCTTATTTTTGCAAAACGCTTGATATATAATGAACCGACAGTACTGTGCATATCGACACACTGATTAAATAATATGTATTTTAAACAAAATTAAGGGAATACAATAATATAAAACATCCACTCAGTATGTTTTCAATTTTTCATACAAATATTGTTCGTAATTCACAGCTGTATATAAAAAAGTCTTTTCAGAACTGAAATCTACACGATTAAGTTCTAACCAGTTTATCAATCGGTCTAAAATGTCAGATACTAAAGAAAAATCACGGACTGCACAAAATAATGATGATGTCAAACTCAAATCCCCATATAAGATGATGAGGCTGTTTCTTTTATCTAACGTACAGATGTACATTATCAATAATTTAGTTAATCTAACTGACTTTTTTTTTACGATCAATTTATGAAATAGTTCAACGAGTGTTGTAAATATAAACAATAATATGCTTTTTTTGATGATTCATTGCAGAAAAAAATCACAAAACCCTAACAGTGCCTTTTTTGCGATGTCACAACCTTCATATCACCAAAGATAGCATTGTAGTTTTTTTTAAGAATAGCTCTCCTTGCTGTTAGGTCATACATATTAAAGCTGATTTCATCAAAGAAAGTATATATTTAAATTTTTCCTTTAACAAATTAATAAATTGATCGTAAAAAGCAAGAAAAATCAATTATTGTTAACGAACATCAGTACGTTGCATAAAAAACACAGCCTATCGTCTTCGATGGGAATTTGAGTCTGACATCATCATGATAAATTCGTGCAGTCAGTGATTTTACTCGCTGAAGGTTTCGACTAATCGATAAACTGTGCGTGTAGATTTCAGTTCTATCTATCTATCTATCTATCTATGTATCTATCTATCTATCTATCTATCTATCTATCTATCTATCTATCTATCTATCTATCTATCTATCTATCTATCTATCTATCTATCTATCTATCTATCTATCTATCTATCTCTCTATCTATCATATATATCTATCTATGTATCTATCTATCTATCTATCTATCTATCTATTATCTATATCTATCTATCTATCTATCTATTATCTATATCTATCTATCTATCTATCTATCTATCTATCTATCTATCTATCTATCTATCTATCTATCTATCTATCTATCTATCTATCTATCTATCTATCTATCTATCTATCTATCTATTTATCTATCACATGAATACCTTTGCATCATCCCACGTTAATCGTGTCAATCCAATGGTGTAGACCGAATCTTCAAAACACTGACCCTCAGGAATATCTATTTTTAATTTAAAAAACAACAACATTGATAATTTTCTCGTGTATTTAATGTACTTAGCTTCATTATAGTAATGATTTGGTTGAAAACAAAATAATAATTATCAAACTTCTCAAATATACTAGGTCTTAATATTATCGCAATGAGTTTGAATGAACGAACATATCGATGTTATCATGGTATTCTGTAAGGAAAGGGTAACCAAACAAAAATAAAAACAAACAAACTAACGAACACAGAGCTGTGTGTACAACATGTAGGATCCTTGATACGTGTATGTTGTATATTTCAAGTCTCTGTCACTCTTAAATTGACCCCATGTTTTTTTTTTATAAAATAGACGATCGGTGGAATGAACTATTAATCGATTAAACGCGGTCTGACCTACACATACATTGTCACCCGTTAAAATTGAAATCAACTAAAATCAATATATCAAAGAATAACACGAACGATCAATTATATCCAGACAGTCAAACGACACGGCAAAACAATTGAACTGCTTGTCGGCTTTACAAATAAGAAATAAATTCTTGAGAAGATTTTAAAAAATACATCCCCCTTTTTCCACAGTTTCGAGGTTTTCTCCGCTTTGAATAAAGATCGATCTTTCATTTATAAAATTTATATTCGCCTTCCTAGAAGGATGCTTTGTGCCAAATTTGGTTAAAATTGGCCAAGCGGTTTTAGAGAAGAAATTCAAAATGTAAAAATTTTACAGACGGACAGACGGACGACGGACAAAATGTGATCAAAATAGCTCGAGCTTTCAACTCAGGTGAGCTAAAAACTGAAGTATTTTGCATTTGATCAATACCAAATTCATCATGAGATTTAAATCTAGACATTGTAGACCATAATAAACATGTAAATATGTTCAAATCATCGATATGAATAAAAATGTAAAGACTATACAAGCGCTAATGATTTATTCAGCTACATTTAAAAATCAAAAGAATAGTTATTAAAAAAAATATATTACCAGCCCCTTGAATCGAGTAATGCCTAAATCCCGACGATGGAACTAATACACTATCCTTAACACCGCTAGCTGTGAGGCATCTCCGTGAAGAACTACTATAAAAGAAATAGCAACATCCAAACTCCCCCGAACATTTGATTCCACATTCGGATAAAGAAGATACATGTTCATTTACCGATGTGATATCGGAACTCGGTGGAATTTTGTTATCGTTTCCTGGGATCCTTGCATAATGTACATTACCATCTACCAGATAGGCGTTTCCTTTGCAAACGTAGATACCGAGAAGAAATATCGGACAGACTTGGTACATCTTATTGCAACTGATCAGCGATGAGTTCAGGTTAAAGTGACTTGATCTATTTGTATCTGCTTTTTATTGATTTGAATTTTATGCTCTGGAGTAGTAACTTTTATTTGCTTTCCTTCGTATTTCTTTTGTTAATATTTAGAGAAAGCACGCGCCAAGGATACAATGGGTTTGTTAGACTTCGAGAACTCAATGTGTACACATGTCTTTTAATTGTCATTTCGCTGAAAAGATTTCGATTATATTAAATGCTCATTTAACATAAACCATTGTTTTCTGATTTTCCTACTACCAGAATATGCAATGTCTATTTAAATATTCACCGAGATGTAAATACATGTGTCAACATTTGTCTTTGAATTGTCATTTTGCTGAAATGTTTCTTTAGTTTGCATTTATATCGCGATATTACTTTTCATCTAATTGCTCTATCTATATATGAACTGATACTTTTGACAAATAACTATGTAAACTTTATCTAAAAAATCAGATACATACATGTTAACTGTGTGCCTGTCTTAGAAGGCTTAGAAATATTTTATGATATGATGTGTTATGTTAAAAATATATTTTGTTCCTTAAAATACTTTAAAACAAACTATAATCAAAGTACTGAAGTTACTGACGGGAGATGATTTTATCGATTAGTATTAATTTTAAAATCAACGATACGTTATTTTGCATGGCAAGTAGTTTCTAATCTGTATTTGAATTACGCACATTTTCATAATATGACCTGTCGAACTTTTCCGACAAGAATTTCGAGAAAACCCCATATGAATCATGTTGTGTAATATTTAAAGATAGAATTAATTCCATCAAATATATGTATCAGTAATCGAAATATTCTTAAAAATTGTACACATGTCTGGATCCAAGCAATATTAAACTCTAGTCTCGTTCAACCAGACGCTCGGCTGTCTCCGTTGATTTCCGACTACTAAGATAAACTTTTTGTTTCTCGGAGATTTACGGATACAGCCAAGCGTCTGGTTGAACAAGACTAAATTGAACTCTGGCGTAGGAATATATACGACTACAAAAATTATCTAAAATGTTAGTTCTATTTAAAATCTGACTATTTTCAAGGTATTTATAAATCAGTTTTCTTAAAATAAATGGTTCAGCATATAATGCAGCGAATTTATCGATTCTGTTATTTTCAAGATCTAAGTCTTGTCAGCGGTGATGATTTGTGCTTAGGTTCAAACACTGTTTCACTTTCGGTTTGCCAGAGTAACTGCATAGGAGAGTTGATTAAAATCAACTCCCAAAAAAGCCATCAACAAAGTCTTACATAATTATCATTATCATTGAACATATTTATAAACTGATCCGATGGTTACAGAAAAGGGTTGAAGACTTGAATGATAACCTCAGTGCAGTTGTGCTGCGTGAATTCTTCAATCGTCGGTAGATTGCACCACTTTGTTATTGTTTGGTTGATTAACTTTCTTATACGTTTCTTTAAATATTTATATATTTGAGTATATCATCTTCTTGAATCTTTGTGATCGCTTTCTTCCTGGCTGAATAAATAAAAACTGTTTACAGAACATATCTCTTTGAAATGTTACAGTTGAAAAGAAGGTATTGAATTCTTTTTGTATAACATTAAATTGTGATATTCATTAAAATTGATTGAAACCCTGGACAAAATATACGAAAAATGTAGATTTATCTAGATTTAAAAGTCGAATATTGTATTGTTATATTTTAAGATACGTAACTTCTTGAACAACAAATTTTTGAATGTAAGAACCTATCTGCCGTGTCTATGAATTTTGTTTAACATATAGATAGTTATAAGTTTAAGATCGTAAAGTCTGCTTTTCATTGCTCTTTACTCGTACATGAACATGTATCATAACGGTCAGCTAAAAACAGTGAGAAGTGTAAACGTGAGCCCACGAATCTAGAAAGCGGTTTCTAAAATCGTTTACAACTAATTACTCTTAGCAACATGCAAAAGGAATTGTTTAATACTAGCATAACACACCCAGCTGGAAGTAACATAATTAAATGAGACATTTTACTCGTGTAAACCTGCATTCAAAATGCATAAAGTGCAATTGGAAAAACACGTTGAACTTTCTCATGGGAAAACCCGATGTTTTAAGCTTATCAACTGCTGGGTCCTTTCAGTGTTGTATACATATATTTGAGCTCATTTCAATTTACCAGTTTTCAGAATGGTACATTAACACATATATTTGGATTCAAAGGTTAAACATCAGATGCCGTGTTGTTACATGTAAATAAAGAGTGTTGCAAGCAAACTCATAGTGGTTCGGATTTTTCTGAGTCAAATATAAAAAAACCCATCGAATACCATTGAAAGAGATTTTGTTCAGAATAAGTTGTCTGGTCTTGTGTTAAAATCTCAAGGTCAGCAACAATTGTCTGTTAATGCTAGCGCTTGGAGGCAAAATCTTACATCATCGTTGATCTTCCTTTTCTTAATATAAGAAACAACAAACGGGATAGAGCCAGACATAAGTGAAAGCGTTAGTTTTGAAAATAAAATAGTCCACTGTCAATGTGTTATCGACGCAAGCCCCCTAACAACAAACAATACGAACCCTTGTTGCAAGGGTATATCAAATATCAAATTCCATATACACGCACAATTCACTCCCTCGCATTAGACAACAGAGACGATCTACTTCGGTAAAGATTATTTTTTCATTCCATTGGTTTTATTTTCTTTTTTCCTCAAAGTAATGAGTTATAAAGCAGAATTTCTTTCTTATTGACAAGACATGTCTTTGCATAGCTGACATGTACTATTGTTTGATCTGTCTGTCTTGTTTATATTTCAAATCCGTGCTTTAAATTTAATTTAATTTGATTTAGTAGTCTGAGTTTTTTAAATTGCAAATGTGTTTAGAACATACATGTGCAACTGTGTTTTCAAAGTCAGATGCTTTTTCAATCGTGTGAAACATCCTGCTAGACATTTTATGTAAAAGAAATCGTTTATATTTAATCGAATACCACATACAACCAGGACGCATTGTAATTAAATGAGACAGCTCAGTCGTGTAAACCTGCAGTTTAAGACGCATCAAGTGCAATTGGAAGAAATACACTTGGAATAAAATCGATAGGATAATTATTACAAGGCTTATGTTCTAAGCTTATCAACCGCTGAGCTGTTTTTCCCAATTTTTGTATTTTAGCGTTATTTTGTGAGCAACGTCCCCTATTCTGCTACATCAACAATCGTCTGCGTTTAATTCTGAGGCAATGTCTACATCATCACCGAAAGGTTTTTAGAAATAACAAAGCACACTCGATACAAAAATTACGATTGTTATGAAGTTCTCAATGTTTGTTTACTGTTGGTATTGTTTCGTGGGAAATAGTAGAGGAAGAATCCTTTACATCGGCCCCATTTTCGACCTATACATTAAAGTGATACAAAGTAAGTGTTTTACACTGGTTTACAAAATGTTATAAGGATAGAGACACAAATGCATATTGTAACATTAAATGCGTCTTATTGAGATGTAACTTTATATAAAACTAACTTTCAATATTAACAGTCGTGTTTTTCCTTACTCTTGAGAATTATTCTTTATTCAGCAGGCAGATTTTAATCTTTAAAGGTAATATGTCTGGGGGGTTTGGGTCTGTGAGTCCATAATATTTGTCGGGGCACACTTTTCGTGCATATTGTAAATACTTTTCACCAACAAACTAACATCCCAAGCAAATTATGAAGCACGGTTTTTATTCATATTATATTGTTTTGTTGCTTATCCACGAAGTTACATCGAAAAAAAATCTTTTTTAAAAAGTTAATCCATGAAAATTCCCCTCGCATGAATTTATAAGATTCTCTAGTATCAAATTTTTTTTTTTATCTGATATTGCATCCAAGCTTGTTTTGTACATTTTGAATCTCCTATACAATGGTATGAGTGAATAAGCAAATGGGCGGCATTTCCGGTTTAGTTAATCAGATCGATATATTCGAGCAAACGCTGTCGTTTGTAAAATTTATATATATTTGCTGGCTCACGTCTGATAGTCAGATATGACGTAAGATTCCAAAACAATATACAGTTTTAAATTGTCGAAATGAAACTAGCGCGGAACACCCAGGTGCATAGTATAACGGGTAAGCTACTTCATGGTCCTTTTATCCGCTCATGAATCGAATGGCAATGTGATCCTCGTTTATGATGGGTTTTTTGGTCTGCAATTAAATTAATGTATTTTCTCGTTACATCGCGGGTTACTTTATTATAGTTATCTATTCAAATTAAAACTTGTGATTGGTAAAGTCTGTCCCGAGTCACTGTACTGTCACATTTGACGATTTTTGATAAACATACATGTACACATTATCATACCTGTGAAAGAAGTTTAATTGAAATAGATAAAGGGGAAAATAACCAAGATATTTTGATTGAAAGGGAACGAACACAGAGTTTTTACGTAGAGGTTAGTGAAATCAAAATCATCTCCAGTTCTAAATGGACGGAACTGGACTGTTACGGACCGCCTATGTGGAAAACAGATTTGGTAAGATACTTATGGCCCCTTTATGTGACATTATGATCCTGTTCAATTATAATGAACAAATCGTTTGTAAATCGGTATATTTATTTTCTCATTATATCGCAGGATTTAAAATGATTGAAATTGAATTTAAAAACTAATTAGTTGGTATTGGTCCAATTTTGTATTCATTTGACCATTTTCATAAAACAATTACATTAAACGAATTTTCTGAAATCTGTTACACATAACCATGGTTTTGATTTTACATGTATAACAAGAGGTCCAAGTGCCACATCGCTCATGTGTAACATTGCAGTTCTTAAGAAAATTCTTAACGATTTTCCATCTATACCGTATAACTAGTTTTTGGAATATAATTTTGGCCAATTTTGGCGACTTTTGAAGATACGTCAAAATTAAAATCCCTAAAATGAAGTACATTCTTGTAATTCTACAATCAATAACGGATAATACATGTAGTACGTAAATACAAATTTTCTTCATTCGGAAGCCACTCGGAATACATGTGCCTCGTGGGTTTTTTTCTCAATTTTTCAACGTTATCATCTTGGTACTTTCAATGTCTGTTGCAATGTAAAATCCTAAAAAAAAATCATATTTTCTAGCTGTTCATTGAAACCTGATCAGTTAGAGGGGGCGTTTCAAAAGAGAAATCTTAGAATTTTTCATACTTTTGAATGTAAATCCTTTGTACCCTAAGGTACTTATTCATAGAAATTAAGCAAAATGTGAATCGAGGATTTCTTAAGACAGATCTAGAGTACAATGCATTATGTCATCTGAAAGTTTTGAAAATAACTCTACTTAATTAGTGCAAACATATAGCTAGTTTGGAGGGGGGGGGTATAAGAATCACCATAATAGTTTGCCTTTCTGATCCATTTTGTCTTAATCATATTACATACCAAAATTGAATCAACTGAATTTTATTAATGCCTTACATGATAAAATATTATATAGGTACTTTTGTTAAAAAATGAAAAATAAATAACATGCATTGTTCCTTTTTTCAGCTAACAATTTTGATTTAAACATCTGTTATCAGTTCTACACAGACCAGTTCAACAATCCAGCTAATTTTACACCCTCGGAAACCTACTCAGGTAAAGCGTTACATCGAATTGCAAATATTCGGGTCTCTCCGACAGTCGGAGTATTACGTATAAAGACTTTCATGACAACCCCCTTCTACATATACAATGTGTGATTACGTAAAATGTAATATCTGCTGAAGTCTAAAATGCCGGTAATACTATACAACAAGCGGTAATAGACATTCTACTTCCTCTACCCAATGTTTTTTTTAAAAAAAATCAAGGGGAACAGTTCCTGTTCTTTTTTTTTTTTTTTTTTTTTTTTTTTTTTTTTTTACATCCGATGATGTAAATATCCCACACGGCGTCAATTTTTTTTTTACGTCAGCTCCATACAAGTTGAGTATTGACACAGAGTTTTTAGCCCTTTGATGGATTTAAGTAAATAATATGGTTTACATTATTCTATTATTCTCTAAATACTATCGAAACCGAGGACAGGGCGGTTTAGCTTATGAATATGAATCGATAGGAAATACATTGTAGACAGAAATTGTATATTATCACTAACCGTACATTTATACAAGTAGCTAAAGTGCATTCAAAACTTTTAAGAAAAAGTGAACAATATAACATTTTTGATATTGATTTAAAATTGTCTAGTTTCGTCTTCAATAACATGTATGATTTTTTGTATTTTGATACTAAACGTATAATCGCGAATGTGCAGTAATTCTGGTGAATCCTTCTGTAATTTTTGTCGTTTTGTAAATGTTCTTAATTTTCAATAAGTATTAGCAATTTTACTTATGTATTTTTTTTTAATACGTCCTCCATTTTTTTAAATGACCATTTTTTCAGAATACGAAGTTCGTTTTAATTTTACTCTACAACTTTGGAGTAATGAATTGTATCGGTCATCCAACCATCTTTAATGCAACTGCACAAGTCTATTGCTTCTTTGTCAAACGACTAAAATGCGAAACATACAAATGTAACCCTACGTAAATAAGCGAAACATTATAATTTAAATTACAAATCTGTTTTACTGAAATAATATTGTTCTAATCTTTATTTTATTAGTATTTATCATTTTTATACATAAAGACTTTTAATTTAGATGGACGATATTACGTAACCGACTTAAAATTTTATTTACTCAATAGAGCCTCTCAATGATATTTATATGTGTACAATATAATAATATTAATTCTAATTTTATTACCATTACAATTATCGTCAAATCAAATTCAAAACTGTTGGCAAAGAGTGCCATATACCATGCCTTGATTTGATTCATTGATATGTATGGAAAAACTGAGAAGGGATGATTATTAATAACGCAAGTTAAACTCTGTCTCAAAATATTATCGATTCATTTTTCATGATTAATCGATGTTTATAAATAACTCAAGGTTTACAAATAACTCAACGTTAAAACAATGTTAATAACAAATATGAAAAAAACACCGGATTCCACCTTTGAGAAGCTCCTCTAGCTTGTCAGATTTCAATACACAGCAAAACAAAATCCCTCAAAACGTACGGAGATTTTGCATTGCCACAGGCATGAAAGTAACTGGATGATAACGTTGAAAAAATGTGTAGAGTCCAAAGTTCTTCCAAAGGAAGATAAGATGTTATCCCATAATAAAAAAAAGCCTCAGAATTTTTTTTTTCATTTTCATACTGGTATTATAAACAATTCCCCCGTTGTATCAATTTAAGTTGAACTTTTCTGACACGTATGTGTATCGCATAAAATTTTGTCAAAAAGTGGTAGTAACATGAGTAATTCTATATAGTTCTGCATGCAGAAATGAATTATGGATAAGATAAATTTCTATTTTGTTAAACATTTATGTCAAAATTATATAACATACTGCTAATTCACATCTAAAGTCCTTATACTATCAATTATTTAAGTAAACAAGATAAAATTGATACAAATTTATTCAAAACACAATGTTTCCGATATTCTACATCTTTATTATTCTTTCAAACATGTAGCTAATACACGGTAAACAAGTTTCAAGAAAAAAACAATAATCCTTAAATCAATTCAGGCAGACATATAATATTTACTCTCATTCATGTTAATTTTCATTATAAATGTGTAACTCTAAAGTCTACATTAGCAACACTTTTGTCTACCATATAAATATATTCTAACATATATGAATATTTTCTAAACCTGAAAGAAAAGAAAGGTTTCTTGTGCCATGTCAAAAACTTTGAAGAATTGTTTTTTAAACAATGTTTTTGGAAAACATTTTTGTTGGTTTTATTTGAAATGCGTTTATCGCTAGCTGCATAGACGACCTGGGAGCCGTTAAAAAGTTGCAATGTATGGCCCACAAAAGCTTGCGCTAGCTTCTTCCTAATTTACCTTATTTCCACACAAATTCTATGGAAATACTTAGTACCATCAAATTTTTCAGATAATTCACTACCAATGCCTGTCTTTGCTTTACTTGTCTCAGACTTTCTCTTAAAGACGCTATCAACCTCAGAAAATTAATCAATTCTACGTACTCACTACTTCACTTTACGTGGCTGGTGATGATGTCTAAAAGAGTATCAAAAGCAAGTAAATGACAATATTTGTAGTAAAAACAAGACTTATCACATCTTTGAAATTCCATCCAGTTTTCAAAACAGGCAAACAAAAAATTGAGTTGAATCAAAAAAAGTTTGTTACATGTAAGGATCTAAGGATATATGGTATGGTGTTTATCTTTTGTTTATGCACGTGATTAAAATGAAACGGTTGATATTTTATGACATTTAAAATGAAATTTATCTTAAATAACGCAAATTTTGATTTTTTGTTACCTCTAACGTATCAAAAGGTAGAAAAAAAATCACAATTTCTCTAATGACTCATATACAATTCATCAGCTGTAAAGTGTTTATGTTAAACAATGAACGCGTAAAACACAATTTTTATTGCGAAAAATGAATAAAAGTAATGACTGAAAGTACTTACTACATTCAGGTAACAATGATATTTAAACATGAAGGAATATTACACATCTTTTCGAATGATTATAATAAAACGTTGCAAAAAATTAGAATTAACAATGCAAATTTCATTGACGATAACAAATAATATCAAACTTAAAGTAAGAACTTTATAACAACATGTGGGATTTTTTGAATTTTTTTTATAATACAACATTCTGAAATATAAAACAATGAAGTTAAGAACTACAATTGTTTTACAAATACATTCAAAACACTTCAAAACACGTTCTTCACACTTAAATTCGATTAATGACAAATCTTTATTACAACTCCCGAATTTTTTATTTGTAAGAATACATATGATTTCATGGTGTACTCCTAATGTAAGGTAAATTGAATCCAAAATGAATGTTATTGTTGTGTTTTGTTTTACATATTAACTCAAATCCTATATCAATCACCATTAAGCGTCAAGTTTTTTCCACATATATCAGAATAGAGAAGAAAATATTCAAACTCTTGACACTTTTGGATAAGTCCCGGGAGGTGGCTAAGTTAGAAATTTTACAATTAAGATTCTTCGTATACTAGTGATGCTTTAAACTAAATATGACAAAATGATAAAAAAAATATAGTTATAAAAAAGTAAAAACTGTAGAATTGTTAAGGACGATGGGCGACGAACGACGACAAACCAAGCTGAGTGGCAACAGATGACCTCAGTGACTAAGGTGACCTAAATAAAACATGCAATATCCTTTTTTGCTAACTGTCACGGTTTACGTAGATAAGGTCCGAGGTTTCCATTTTGTCTGTTCTATATAAGAAAAACAAGCACTGAATATATACAACATGATATCAAATACGTCTGCAGAAATTATATCACATAATCTAAGCCTGGGCACCGCAAGGTACACATCTTAATTGATAATATATGTCTAGTATTTGATTTTCACTTTACAACAAGTATCCGTCTTATTTTGCTAATCTTGGTAGTAAGTTCTGACCACTTCGCAGAGTTAACAGTATTAATGAAAAAAATTTCCGTTTTTGAAACACTAATAATATTAAACCACATTCTAAGCACTCATGTTAAAATTTCTTTATTAAAAAGAATACAAAAAACATTACTTTAGCAAATAAGACTGAAATTCGTTTAATATTAGAATGCTCTCTCTCTCTCTCTCTCTCTCTCTCTCTCTCCTAAAATAAAATGAAACAAAACTAGTCATTACCCGTCCGAAGTTCTACCTTAAAATGTAATGGAAAAACAGTTAATATTCTAACAATTAGATTGTTCCATTAAAACGACATAACGTGTTTATTAATATTAAATCATACCTATGTTCTGATACGAAGACACATGTTCATATTGGTATTCGTTCATTTGGAAAGAAAGATCAACGTAGTCGCCATTCTGATTACCTGAAAATTGTCAAATAACAATATAAATATCCTGAAATCTAGCTGTGTGTTTTTAATTGTAATCCTATTGTTATAAATAGTTACCTGTATCCTTTGGTAACGGTTTTTGTTTCTACAAATAGAATGAAAAATTAACATACATATATTACTAATCACTATAACCCGTTCAATTGAATTTTTAATGATAAATGATTTACCCGATCGCACCAGATATACGAAATTTCTTGAATGCTACTTATTTTTTTCAAAACCCTCATGACATCATCATTTATCAATAATTGCTATTTGTAAACCCAGACTCAAATGTTCATGCTAACTTAAAAAATAAAATGTATGCACTTGCAGCATCGGTTGTATTTTGTTCTTACTCGATTGTATTTGAAATGAACACATCCTCCGATTATTGCAAGTGAAATCAGTAATGCACCACCAATTGAACTTCCAAAAATTAGTCCTTTGTATAAAGAAGCATTGTTTTGACCTGTAAATGGTTTCATCATTGTTAAAGAAATCACTTGAATTTCAATTAATATGGAAATTAACATAAATATCAATATTTAACATAATGAATACTTACCGCTGAATTGTTCATTGGTTGTTATGTAGCCCATTTTGTCTGAAAATATGAAAAAATTAGAAAGGGTGTGGACACATACATAAAAGGTATTTAAGACACCTTTTTACAATAAAAGAAATAAGTTTGACGTTTAATCAGTGTGTATCTATACTAATAATTTATTAATAATAGTTTTTTCTTCATATGTTCTTATGAAACATCAATACAATATCTATGATTTTGTATTAAAAAAGGTGATTTTCACCAGAAGAAGAGGGTTTAAATCTGAAGAAATTATGCTGATTTTTCGATTACTGTTCATTAACAATCTCATTTTAAGAGTATTATGAAAATGTTTTGCTTTGTTCCAAACAAACCTTATGCTGATCATTCATAGATATAAGCGAGTACTAGTATTCCATTGGACTTGTGAAAAATTATCATAATGACTTTTTATATATATAAGGAGAAGTATAAAAGTTAAAAAATATAATTAAAAATCTTTATCTCGAATGAAATTATGTCAGAAAACTATAAATTACTAGTACTCAGGTAGATATCGAATTGCCCTTACTTTGGGAACAGTCCTCACCAGTCCATCCTGAGGAACACAGGCATGTACCACTGACGTCACATCTCTCATAGTTGCCTTGGATGCAAGGGCAGTCCTCTGCACAGAATTCTCCGAATTTATTGTGCGGACACTGGACTTCAAATAAGATGCAAAACAAAAAGTTATCTAAGCAACTCAAATAGTAAACAAAAGAACTTTACAGTGAAGGTTGAACTATAAGGAATTAATACGTGGAGTTCATTATTAATGTTACTGGAAAGCAGATTTTTGCGAAGCTGTTTTAGTAATATTATATGCAAAGAGAGCTCTTTTGCACATACATTCATGGTGAAAACTGACCATATAATCTATATAAAACAATGAGGCATCACGAATTCGAACTTAGAGAACCTAAATTTAACTATATCACTTTAATAACTTACATGCTACGATTAAACACTTGTTAAGAAGTACATTTTATGCTTGATTCTCACCTGTAGATTGAAGATTAGTTATACCTATTTTGATATGAAAACCTTATATCTTAACTTCACACAACAAATATAGAAATTTTTCGTATTTTATATCGTATTTCATTACCTTTTGTGCAGATTCCTGATATGTTTTCGTATCCTTGGCAACACACATTTACTTGAACTGGAATCTGTTTTGTTATAAGTCTTCTCTGTGTTCTGTTTAATCTACATGTAAATATAAATTTGATACAGATTAATAAATGCAAATATAACATGACAATTTATAGATCTGCTATGTGACAATTTTTGAAGCGTGTCTTTAGAGAAGATGATTTAAAGTGTGATACCCTGTAATATTTTTCGCTTGAATTTTATGTTTTATTATTTAAAATTAAATCAAAATCTTTTTATTTAAAAAGAAAAGTTTTATATTTCAATTTATCCTTCTCCAATGTTCTTTCTGTTTAGCTATTAACTAATTGAATATTGTGAATTGTTGTATTGATTAACTGATACGTTAATTAAATGTATACTATCAAGTAAATGTTCATTCCACATCACATATATATTGTATTTGGCTTTTATCCAGGGTTATGATATGCTTACTTGTTAGCAAACCACCAACCGGTCTCTGTCGTTAACAATGCATACTGGCTTGTAATTTCCTCCTTCATAACTCTAAAATTATAACACACACCTGCACAATGTTTAAGAATAATATTCTTTTTTACATTCAAATTATTCCTCTACTGGCACTGTACCAGTTATCGGCTAAGATTTTACGTTTTCTTTTCGTGTTTCCTTATGTCTTGATATATTGGAATATAACTTTTCATACTTTAAATTGTGAACTCCTTATTTATCCATTGGTTAGATTATATCATCATTTAGAACCCAAAACATATTGTTTCTTGTGCTTTTTAGCAAGCCCCGATTTTGCCTAGGTTTTATGATTTACTGTACCAGTTATCGGCTTCGTGATTATAACATAGTAAAATCCTTGTACATGTTGATTTTATATTCTGCAAAGTGTTGATTGAGTTATGTCCCTTGCGGGGTCAGCCTATAGGTCGTAGGGGTTATTATACATAAATCAAACTCATAAAATTATTCTTTTATCATCATACGGTAATACACACATTCGTACGCTAATCAATGCATAATTATACAATCAGGCGTTCAACTGCGCCATGAATCTCTCGGAATTTAGTGAGTTCCTTTTCTTTATAAATGTTATATGTATTGATATTATATGTCAAATCAAAGAAGGGATATAATTACGTATCACAAAGAGGTCATATTCTATTTTTAACTTCTTACGTCACTTCCCCCACAGCTGAAAGTGCAAAGATGTAAATCAGCGGTAAACAATGATCGTTAAAGCTCATGTTTAAAAAATATTGAAGAAAGTTTTCAAGCAAACTTACTTTTCTTTGATAGAAACAGATGACTGAATTAAAAAATCTCGGATATTCGCGTGCTATAGACCCGAACCCTCAGTTTAGCCGATAACTGGTCTTAGCCGATAACTGGTACAGTACCAGTGCACGTAAATATATCCTTAGAGTTAACTTTAAATCAAATGCATGGTTATGATACATAGTAGAGATCATTAATAAACATTAGGATAAACCTTTTTTTCAGATTTTAGAATTCTGACCCTTGGGTATAGGAAGCTAAACCTTTGCTGTCTGATAAAACCAATGACCCTTCATTGAATCTGTTTTCGACCTATTGTCCATGCTGATGTAACAATGGAACATAAACACACACCTCAAATACTTGAACCCGAATTTGTTTGTTTTGTAATTTTTTTGTAAAACATGGACATACATCGATATACGCAACTTTTACTATACAATGCAAAATATTTACACAAATCAGAGGAAAATTAAATTCTTACGTTTTGAAACATGTTGAATTTTCTTGATCTTGTTCCTGACCGATGCACGTCATTACAGCTATCGATAGCTAAAAGAAGCATAAACGAACAGATTACTAAAGGTTACATAATTCGTTATCTTTCAATGTAAATGTTTTTGCACAAAAATCAATTTAATATATCTGTTATATCAATTATAAATCAATCACGATATCTTTTTTAAAAGACAAGACATTGTTTACAACTGTTTTTCTGCTTTACATAAATCACTTATGGTTTTCAAGTGACACTATGTATATTTATTACACATATTAACTTTAAATGACTCTTGTTTTAATCTGTTTCGTCTTTCTTTTTTAAAACACATTTCATGATTATTGAAAAAAAACCTTGCAATTGTGGCATTTTTGTTTTACACTATTTTTGCACGTTAAATACAATATTTAGCTAGAAGTTGTAGTTTGCTAATATGTTGCTCTTAGTGAAAAGATTATTATTTTCTTAAAAATTCACCAGGATATGGCAATATCCTAACATATTAAGAAAGAATACAATTCTCTATTAAGAGCTATTTTTGTGAAGTGATTTGGTGTTATATTTTGCTTGTGGATAATAATAAACGACAATTGCCTTTGTGGCTGATACGTACATGTACACAATTATCCCATATTCCTTTAAAATGTTTTAAAGTACAGCTGATTAGAAAAAAATCATTTTTACCTGAAAGACTGTAATACAAAACATATTTTTGTAATACAAAACTTATTTATAATGATCGTAGCTTATTTGTAGCACGCAACAAGTATCGAAAAGTAGACAATGGAAATGAAAATTACCATTACAGTCAATATAGCATACAGCATAACGTACGGTAATTCTTTCAAACCCACCAATAAAAGCTTAGGAACAATATATTTCATGATCATTTTTTGTGGTGTAATCATGATATTAACTATTTTGTAGCATCTTGTAAATTAACTAGGGCTTAGTAGTTTACACCTATATATTTAATTATATTTGTTGTGTTTTCATCCAATGTAATCATTCAAAATGATAGTTAATTTATTGAGTTTAATTCCAACATCCTTTTGTTAAGCTTTTCATTTAATTGCTTAAATTCAACATTAAACTCTAACATGGCAATGCATCTTTACTCAAAACACAATGATAAAAACAATTCTAATCAAGGATTGTTTATCGTTTTTTCATATTTTTTTTTACATTTTATTTCTAAGGATTGGGAAGACCTTGAGGTATCATGACTTACATATATATACAGGTACAGACACGATGAACAATAAGAAAATACAGGTAAAAGACTGAGTTCTTGTTTTTCTAAAAAAAAATTTTAAAAGAATAAATTTAATTCTTACTGATGCTATACAATAAAACAGAACGCTAGGCAGTTTACGCTAGACTGTTAATAAAAAGCCTGAAATGTCCCAAGTCTTGTATAAATGAAACATAGGTAGAAAATATAAATTTATTTCTTGCAATAATTTTTTTTATAAATAAGGCACATTATTTTAAAAACGGACTCTATTATGTGTAAAACTTAAACGTGAATTCAAGCGGATTAATACGCGTTGCATGCGCCTCATTTAATGACGTAGTCAAGTTATTTGGATGTTATACGTTAGAAATGAACTTGTTTAGCCATTCAAATGAGGCACTACAACAAAAATTGAATTATAGAGATAGCTGGCAATATAACGAGGCCGAGTACAGAACGAGTACGCACGCTTTCGCGCAGCGTTTCATTTGTATTGTGACGTCATCTTTTTGCTTTGTTGACGCCATGGCGTGATAGTTTCAACTTGAGATATTCAGCGAAAGTTGAAAATAGCTCGTTTGATGCGTAAATTTGATATTATATTGTGGAAAATTATACATATATAAACATGAATGTCTCGAAGTATAAGCTATATTTGGGCTCGGGTCGAAAACGTGAAGAGGGTTCAGCAAGCCTGGCCCTCTGTCACGTTTCCTAACCCACCTAAATATAGCTTAATTCATATATTTCAAGACAGTAACCATATATTTTATATTAATGACCCTTAACATGTGATGTTATATATTTATTTATTACTTAAATGTGTCTGAATGTTTTAATAATACTATCAAGATCACCATTTCCGTCTTTGTCAAATAAAAAATAGCCATTAGCTGGCAAACTGGGAAATTAGGCATACAAAAAACATCTTTGATAAAACCCCTGGAGCAAACCAGGAGGTGAAAGGGCTTTTTTATATAACCATTTGATGCCTTTAAGCAATAACTTTAATCAGTAGAAATTCATGTAAACAATTTCATTAAAAATCTAGGGCAGAACAAATTAGACCCGGCCTCGTTAAATGTCAAGAATGAGTAGCCATATTGTTTTCAAACTCACCAGATAACTTTACATCACTTGATGTATAGAAATAATATCACGATATTTATAATATTAAGGATTGGGCTCTTAATGTTACATGTATTTGTTTGCTGTTCCGGATGGATGAGTCATATATGTATCCTCTTAATTTATACGACATAATTTATATATTACCCTATCTTCATTTTTTCTAGATCTACTTATATAACTACAAGCACACGCAATTGAAAACTCATTTCCTAATAGATTTTACTGAAAAACCCCTTTTGATCCGTATAACAACAGTGTCTCCCTTTTGCTTTTTATCAATTTTGCACTTCATCTATTAACTAATGATCAATATTTTTAAAAAACATTAAGCTTGTAAACGAATTTTCATTAAAAAAAATTGTCATGAAACCTTGTTTATATTTTTAGCATTTTAGTATATCATATGTTTGACAACTGACATAATAACTCTCCAAGGAAGTCAAACTCTCTGCAAGTCTGATGATTAATATTTTTTTAAAAATATATACAAAAAGGAAATGTTTTCGATGATCATTTATTAATTACAGGGCCTAATTCTTCCTTTTTCTGTTCATCTCAAAATATTCCTTATATTTGTATTTAACATTTAGAGAACTTTCCCGAAATAGCAGAGTCGTTATCTTGCCATTAAAAAAACCCACACATCACACAAAATGTTCTGTACATGTTTTTGTCTGGAAAAAAAGCCAACAGTTTATCATTCAGTTGTGAGAATGGTAAAATTCATTAATAAGTAAGATACATTGATTTAAAATATGTGACAAATGATGATTATAATGTTTATATTATTAATAAATAAAGAATACTTCTGACTAGTGGTCAAGATTTCCCAGATCTAGTAAAGAACTCTTTGTTTACCATAACCACTTAGTCTGCCTACTATCTGTATACTGTAAACCAACTTTTATTCGCGTGCGAGAAAGGACTATGTGCGGTATTATGAACGTTTTGCCTCCAAAATTAAAGTTTTATATAAAGCTTTAAAAATAAGGTAAAAGATATCTGAAATCAAATTGAAAATAAGTGTGTAAAAGGTTTTCACTACAGCGACGTCATAATGTAGAGATGACGTCATGAGGATATTCTTACTTTGTAAAATTGATGGTTTTTACCAAAATATGGGTGTTTTCCGACGGTTTTTCGACTGAGAAACATCGAGCGCAGGCTTGCTCAAGTACCTTTTTTAGTATGATGTGTAAAATTATATGAAATAAAACATATGTTAAATTCGTATTTGAGCAGACACGATAAACAGCGAATGAGCAATGGTTACTTAAATCAAGATTAAAATGAGATTTGTACTATGATTTATAAAGATTTGAGTTTATAGTATTTAAAATTTCGTTAAAATTGGGGGGGCAGATATTTGACCATACGGAATATAGTCCTTTTCGCGAGGTTAGCGAGAGCCTTGTTGTCGCGAATATTTTTCGCCGCGTACAAATCCTTTGTCTATAGTTTTTATTACAATACAGGTCTGGATAAGGCTTGGTCGCGAACAATAGTCGTCGCGAACCAGTTTATCGGCAGTTAATCGCTAAATAAAGTCGCCGCGAATAAAAAATTGGTTTACAGAATACCCTGCAATTGAGTCCACCCTAAGAACAACTGACCCTCATGAAGTCAACGCATCAAATTTAGTCAATATAACCCTAGTAATTACAGAGCAGAGATGAAATGTTTAATTGGTAACTGGGTAACTTAAGTTATCTTATAGTACATAGAAAACTTTATTTTTCTTATATGATTGCTTTTTAAAAACTTTTATTGTATAATTTCCCACCTGTTCTTATCCATAAAATGTCTATAATCATGCAGCTCAATACACACTTTAATTGTTCTATATTGAATTTATAATTAATCATAAGGCATTATTTATTACTATAGTTGAAATAACTACACACAACCCCCTCCCGTTCTTTGTATTCTTGAAATAAATATAATTTAAAATCAAAACTTACAAAAAAGACATTCTTCTCCATAGCTCGTCTTTTATTTCTCTTATTTCCTTTCTGCCTTAAAAATGACGACGTGTTTCTATGATATCTATTGAAACTACTTATGCGAGTCACTCAATATATTTTACATGCAATGTATAGAAATAGAAAAACCCTACATCAATATCCGGCCCTTAAAGATTTTACATAAGTTGACATAATAGTTTGACATAACAGTTGAGATATTAGAACATATTTCAATGTTTATAATAATGAAAATGAAATAAATGGGAATAATGGTATTTAAGACCAATTGTTCAGAAGCGAAAAAAGGCGAACATTCTTAAATTAAGTTGGATCTTTATTCATTGCCATCTTTTTGTTTAAAAATAGAGGTCAGCAAATATTATTGTATTCTTATCACAGCTTATGTGCATAATAAATGGATTTCGAAATATATACGACCGACAAATAACGTTTGTTTTTATAAACGAACTAAAGGCTTCGCTGCAGTACTAAGAAAGAGTTCTGCGTGTCCTGATTTTTTGTAACAAACGTCAAAAAATCTCCGTCATACGACTGACACACTTTTTGTTAAAAAAGCATCGGATTCCTAAACTCTACTCAATATGTGTACATTTACTGTGAAATATAGACCCAACATCACCAACTTACCTCAAGTCAACACTTTATATAAATTTTGAGTATTTGGCTTTATTTTGTGCACTTTTGATATATAACTGAGTTGAAAACCAAGATGAGCGGTAGAAATTTTGAGACAGCAGGACCTGTTATTACCAGATACTTGGCATTATATTTTATATAAATAATATTGTATTTTTAGCTTTACAATTAAGATATAACTATGAAATAAATAATTTTTGATTTCAAATTATTGTATAGCTTAACTGTAATCAATATATACATCCAATTTCTGTTATATTGAACATACTGTGCAAAAAATATGTATGTAAAAGATGAAATTGCATGCACGACGCGTAGGCAATGTCTGCAAAGTTTTGAGAGAAAAAAAATTGAAAATGATATAAAGATATGTTGTATTCTGCGAACCTTAAAATATGGTGGACATTAAACAACATGTGCTATAAGCTGTGTTAACGATCCGAGATGAAAACAATATTTAAAACGAACAGAGTAAAGAGACATGATGACACACAAACCCATGATTTACCAAAATCGATTTTTCCAAATATTTAATATAAAAAGATAAACTTTTGAAAACTTAGGGTTTTCAAAGTTAAATAAATCGGGTAATACAGGAAAAAAATAGAATCATCATTTATTGGCCTAACACAAAATAGGATATTTTCTTCCGCTTCCGCTTGATAGTCACTCAAGCGCAGGGGAACGTTAATACTGCATCGTGGCATATACATTTAGCATAAACAATCGGCATTACAATGAAATCCAATGATTTCTTGGGGGTATTTTTATTCAGATGCTCTATCAATGAATGCATATTTCTAACTACAGACGACAAGTCCCAATTCTTTTCAGTGTGTACATTTATATCTCAATATAGCATTTTTTAGAAAGCAATCGCAATAACATGGCACTGGAATCAATGTTCAAAACAACTTGGTTCGTTTACATGTGGAATTTCGGGTGAGTTTCAACGAATTGTGTATGAATAGGTGATGATTTAATTTGCATGACACACGCGGCATGATCAAATGTCTTATATTTATTCTTATTTCGGTGTCATTCATAAAAAGTAAAATGTTTTTTTTAAGTCATTATGTCATCATCATTATGAACGTGAGTTTCGGGTGAAAATACTCACATTTGTGTCCTGTGTATTTTAACCAAACCCTAATACCGTTAAGTATGTCAAACTCGTCTATCCAGCCAAAGAGGTATTTGGGAGGTCGATTCTGTTACAGTCGGTTCAAGCATATCTTTTACAACATACACCATAGCATAGCATAGCATTGCAATTTCATAGCATACATGTAGCATAGAAATCTCATAGCATAGCATTGGAATCTCATACCATAGCATACAATTTCATAGAATCGCATTCGTCATATCATACCATAGCATACCATAGCATAGCATACACAATTCTTTTAAAGCGGTTTTAAATGTTTTTATTTGAAAAAATAAATGTTTACATCATATATTTGTGGTAAACTTTCTCATAGCATAGCATACAAATCTCATAGCATAGCATACAAATCTCATAGCATATCATTGAAATCGCATACCATAGCATAGCATAAGTTTGTAAAAGATATGCATGAAATGACTGTAACATGCAATCCAGCAGGAAAAAAGAACTTTTTATGAAAAGCAGACTTTTACATGAGATTTACTATGCAGGGATTTTCTGGATACAAGTACTCTGACCTTTCTATATACTTTTGCTAATAGATGGACAGGATCGACATTTTTATGGAGTAACAAACGATATTAGAAATCATGAAAGGCTAGAAATTCTTCAAAAAAAAAAGAAGAAGAAAGAAATACTTAATTTTCTGAATATTTTATTTATGAATTGCAGGAAAAGCAGAAAAAGAAAAAAAAAAGGGCGGTTTGTCCTGAGTATTCTTAAATGACCAAATTATAGAGCTAAAAGTCACATTAATAAAAAGAAAGCATATCGAAGTTATCGGGGCGAAACACAAGCGACAGAGATGAATTAACAAGATAATCTTCCTAAGATCATGAATCACGTATTTGCTTCCTAGATGAGGAGGTATAAACACTGGATGTATAACCGACAAATATATAAACTAATCACATTAGAGAAATACGACATACAGAGACATTTCAAAGACCTCTCCATGTTTGCAAATAAATCACGCATAGATATAATTACATGTACATGTAGGAGACATTCATTTATCACAATTTTTAAGGACAAAACGTTTCACATCAGAGATTCTCTACATCAGCCCAAAGAACTTGGAGAACAGATAAAACAAAATTGGATTCCATTCTACAGCTGAAGAAATTATCAACGGGGTGAGGTCGAGATTGCAATCACTATGAGCATACACGTCACAGGACAATGGAAACCGTTTTGCGGCCCATGTGGTACCATGCAGTAAACTCATATTAACAGGTGGAAAATTGATTACTTTTCCATTGTATAATTGATTTTGACACGTCTTTCAATAACTGCCCGGATCTGAGCAGACAAGTTGAATAACGCGCGTTAGCAATAACCGACATGAAGACGTTAAACATAATTCATTTAATGCTTATACTTACATTCCCTTATTGATAAAATCAATTATTTTATTAAATAAAATCGGTATAAATTGCAGATCACGAAAGAAGTGAATATTTTTAAAACCGTGTTTACATAGATTAGTGACATAAATTAACTTTGAAAATATAATCCATGAAAAATAACTCTTGAAATGCTTCCAACAATAAAATCAACTGTTTTTTTGAAAAGCAAAAAGACTATATTTGATATGGTCCAAACAATCAACAATAAAACCAAATGTATTGATGAATAATTGTAAAACATGGTGTTTTAACAATTATATTTTTGGGGAACAACTTCATTCGTTAAATTACTAGTAAATTCATACGCAGTATGAAAGTGTAAAGTTTTCAAATCAAATAGCTTTTAATTTCAAGTTTGTTCAGTCATGCGGTTGAATTGAACCAGCTTTAATCGAGTAGTATGTTGAAGCTGACATGAATTTATAAATACGCATTATTTCCCTTTTATCTCCGACTACCGATCCACGACATATTAGTTTAAGATTCCTATTGTAACGTTCATCGCTTCACATCCCTATATTAATCTTATACCACTGTTCATGCTTTTCATTTAGGTATTTCACTCATCTGAACACGTCGCATTGGACAAATAATTTGTAAAACGCTAAAGAAAATGACAATGGTTACTACTGCCCTAGTAACTAATTAAAGAAATATCCAATGAAAGACAAAACAAAACGTATGGACATCCATATTTTAAAAATGCTCGATCATTGAAGAACCTTTTCCAATGTCGTACTGTTATATCATCTGTTATATCATCGCATATGCGCAAACCACATACTGTAGCAGATCGTGTAGTGAACGAACGAACTTCAGAATACAGGTTGATTTTGTAGAAACTGATAAAATCTATATTACATGTGCGTTGTTACTTTTACGAATATACCATCATGTATCTACTGGGTCGGATGTATATGTGATGGGACCAGCGTCCACAATAGGATGAGGTCACCATTTTTACTGGCAGTTGTAGTTTGATAGTACATTTTAACAAATATTCATCGGCAGCGCCTTTTGGCCGGCAGACAAAGTTAGCAACCCTCTTGTATTATATATAGAGAGGGTATGATTATTTAAAGAAATTATTGATTTATTAGTAAGTAATTTTCTGCAAAAAACGTACAAATTAGTTTAAAATAAGCCATAATAGGAAAATTTAAGGAAAAAGGACTAAGGTCACGAATGTCTCGATACTTGGGGTGGGAGGGGATACAAAGGGGGTCGGTCCTCTCCTTAGCACATGTTGTCGTTACGCCCTCAAAATGAACGACACACGTGGACGATATACACGCTTAGTAACGCAGCACAACATGTATCCGTGTAAGGTAATACGGAATGGATACCTTGCACATTCTATCAAACAATATACCCTCTTTTCTTTTTATTGATTGCAAGTTTTTTGATTTCTTTTTTAAAACATTTACTACAATGTGTAGTTCATACATTTAGAAGTATATGTAGTCTGAATGCCACGATCGGAAAACAACCGACCGTAACGTTCTACACCAGTATATACACCTTAGTAGCAGTTGAGGAGCGGTCGAAACTAATAAGACATCCAAATGCTTTTTAAATTCATGTACGCTTTAAAGTCAGCTTAAGACGAGAGGTTCTGAACACTCTTACAAACCTCAGAAAATGAGGTATGTTAAATTCACGTCGGGATCAAGTGTCGCCATTTTTACTTGTAAACAAACCCCACTGTTTCATTTTACAGGGCTGTGTGGGGATTTAAAAGATATTCAGAGGTAAAAAAAAAATACTAAAATTTAAAGTAAAATGTTTCAGGAATGTTTGGTAAAAAAAAATTAAAAAATATTTTCCTAAATGAGTTCAGTAAGTCCAAACTCGTGCGCAACAATTTGTGCGCAATAAATATACAGTATTTGGCCATGGTTTGGATAAAACTGTAACCCTACGATCCGTCAACCCAAAATTTCCACGAAGCTACAGTTGTGCAGCTAGTTTACTAGTTTACTTTTTTTTTTTAGAAATAATTCTTTAATTTAAAGAAGGGAGAGGCTATATACGCAGTCAGTATATAATAGCACGTTATGATGGCATTCAATGTTTTTCAGTCGCATTAAATTATTTTAATACAACTCTTTCTTTGTATACGTGTTAATGCTCTTTTCATGGGCGTCGGAACCGGGGGGGGGGGGCAATGGGGGGGGGGGGGGGGGCTTAGGTAAGATATTTGTTCCTAAATTTGCCTTAAAAGATTGAGAAGTTGGAGTTATAGCCCCCCCCCCCCCCCCACGGATTACGAATTACATGAATTGGGGGGAACAAATTTCTGGTAGGAAAGATTTTTTTTTTGGGAAGTATAGGTATACCCCCCCCCCCCACACCCCCCACGGATTAGGATTTACATGATTTTGGGAATTATCTTTTTTCCCTCAATATTTCTGAGGATTAGTCTAGCCCCCCCCCCCCCCCGCCCACTTTCAAGTTGCTTCCGACGCCAGTGCTTTTAGAGCCCTACTCAGTATTCTGAAGAAGAAGATAGATTAAATTAATATTTTATAATTACGTTAAAGATATAAAACTGGACAAGGAGTTTACGAACGGCTTTCCCCAAATTTATTTCAAAATTAAATTTGTTGACAGTTTATAATGATGAAATTATGGTGTACAGATTCAAAATATTCTATATGTTTTAAAAATACAGTACTTTTTAAATTATTTTACATCAAACTGATCATGTTGAATGCTTCGTTCTATCAATATATCATTATTGCCGATCATTCCTTTAAAAGGAATACTTGTTATTTCTATTATATAATGTTCGATGAGGAAGTTAATATTTTTTCATGCCCTATTCCCTGATTGTCTATTTATTTAACTATTTTTGTATTTTATCCATGACATAAAACACTAAAATTATTAATTTATGATATTTTAAAAATAATGCCTAAGTGTTAATTTCAGGAATCTCTACTTTGAGTTTTTCATGTACAGTTTTTAACGCGATTTCTGAGAATCACAGCTACCGTTTTTTATGTCATTCCTCTAGTGTTTAGACTTCCTCAAGCACCAAAATGTTTCCATATATGTATACCAAAACGAGTTTTTGCGGAACTTTCTTGTTTATGCATAATTATTTTAGATGATTTTGAAAGCCATTATTTCCGGGTTGTCTTTTTTTTTTTTATAAAAACAACAAATGAAACCGTTACTGTTGGTGTTAGTCCTTTCATTAATTAGTTAAGCAACACAAGGGGAAGTGTATATGCATGTTCAAAAACATCAGTATATGAAATCTAAAATTGGTATAATTTTTAAACGTTTGTTGTAATATTCACGTGTTTAAGTCAGAAAAAAACGAACTAAAGCTTACTTACATAATACATACAGCAATATATTAAATTATCGAAGAACAAAAAATATAAATTATGTAGGCTATAAAGAAACTCATATGACTTGTTTTTTAATATGATTATAAATTGATAAGGACTATTTTTTTTCGTACATTTGTACGTTGCAAAAAAGTAGAAAATACACTCGTGGTCTTTTTGCGGTTGTACGGTAAAAGAATCAGACACATGTGCTTCAAACATATTGAAGATATAAGGATCAATACGGTAAGGAACATGAATCCCAGTCAATTAAGATGGACAAAGTAGTCAGAAATACATCTTTTTGTAACAAGAAACAGTATATAAAACCTTTACTATTTGTCCTTTTATTTAATAGGTAATGCAATACAAGACGAAATGTATGTGCATGTTCAACAACATCAATATATGAAATGAAAAACTGGAATAATTTTCAAAAAGTTTGCTGTAATATTTACATGTTTAATTCAGCAAGAAAACAAAACCAAAACAACAAATCCAAGCGTAATGTCATGTAATGTCAAAGTATTTAAAATTCAAAAAAAAAATAGATTATGCACAAAGAATCCCCCATAGAGAGAAATCAATTGTGTTCTTTATATACAAGATTATCAAATTAATTCGGATCTTTTCTAATGAATTTAAAAGAGTTAAAAGATTTTCAGTCTTCCTTTGATAAAGATAATTAAACAATCATCATAATTATATTTAAGTGAAACAAATGTAAACAACGTAACATCCTTGTGTAAATTTGTCGCATCTTCTTCACATTAGAACTATTGTTGTCGGTCACCAGCCTCCTATAATCACGTGCTGCTTGGTGGTGGTTGGGGAGCACAGGGTGGGCTAACCGGTTTTGGTCTTTCATGTGTGACCATAAGCTTGTTTTCTTTATAATTATTATTATAATAATATTTTCGTGTTAACTTCTTCGCTTCTTCGAATGAAGGAGCTTTTCCTAATCCTCCGTCTAGACAAAGACCTAAATATTTAGATATCAATAACTATAAATCTGTTCATGATCATCGATGTACACATTTACTTTTTTATTCAAAGATTCAAATCCTTGTAGCAAAAGCAATGGCAAAAAAGAACTTACAATCATCTCTGTCGGATTGATTTTTCCAGACATTTGTAAATAATCTTATCGGGGTTCTTTTACCGAATATGTGCGACTGTTCCCTGTTAAACATAAACCACATAGAATTACAATCACTTAATAAATACGCATAACTTGTGGTTTATATACACGGGTTTGTTTGTGGTTTTTTGTTTTTGTTTTTGTTTTTTTGCGCATCACCTGATTGAAATGTGAAAATATGTTCAAAAGAATATAAAGTAATTTTGCCATTTCGTTATCTCTTCAGAAATTTCAGTAAACTTTCAGCTATCGAATGACATGAATGTATGTGTAGTTCCAGCCAATGGAAGCCATAGCTTAGGTATATGTATGTACGTGATTGAATATATGCACCTGACAAAAATGTTAATGAATACTTATGATTATTTTTATTAACAATAGAGACTCTAATTTAATGTTTAATACTCATAGGAAATATTTTTATTGCATAATTTTTAAATAATTGTTCATTTCAAATGAAAAGAAATAGCCAATAGATATACATGATAAATTGTTTACAATATAGGCTGTAAGGTTCCTTATTTTATTATCTATACCAACCTTAAATCTATCTTCCTAAAACGGAAAAAAAACAAGATCATGTTTTTGAAAGTAAAAATACCCTAACAGCATTGGTGTAGCAGCAAAATGGCACTTGCACTGTCCCATCGGGCACTGAGAGCTTTTACAATTTCCTTATCTTCCTTATCCAAAAATATTCCAAATTCAATTGAATTGATAAAATAAAATTTTGATAGTATGTCTACAACTATGTCTTCAACTATGTAACCCCCCTTTTTTTCAAACCGTGCCTCTGCAAGCAATACTCTTTTTTTTACAGCCTTGGTATATTTTCTTAGTTTACAATTAGTCACACGTATTCAAAAACAAACAAAAAACAAAAAAATAATAATGAACATACCAAATATACTTTTTGGGTTCTTTTCACTACTATAACAAAAGGCTAAGGAACAGTGTACAATATTGACAGTACCTCTACTTGGTACTAAGTGTCTGTCATAGCATCCTACACACGCGCATTTATAGCATGCAATTCGTCAGTACAAATCGTAGAATTCCCCCGTCTTCTATCACAGCCTTTCACTTCCTTGTTATCTCTGATATATCTTGTTATAACTAGGGCCCTCAACGTAATTAATCCAATACAAATGCAAAAACCTCATTGTTCTCAATGTACCAAAAAATTAACCAGTCACGTGACAAGATTTATAAAACCCTGCACGGAAAATCGATGTAACAGTTTAGTTATTAATTAATTTTTTTTTTCATTTAACTTTCCTTACATAGAAAATTACCTTGAAAAATTGAAGTTTTTGATGAAAATATTTGTTCTTTTTTGGGTAAATTTCATTTTCGCGAATATTAAACATGCTTTTTGTATATTGTGAGGATGTTCTACTATTATGGAACCAATTACTATTATGGAACCAATTAAGCAAGCATATTTAAACAAAATTCACATAGAATTGGTTTTAATGTATTTAATATTATTTTTGGCGAATGTCCAACAGTAGATTCAATTTAAGTTACAAATCCAATTATTTTATAAAAATCGATTTTTATATTTATGTATTAAAGTAGTCCGAGTATCGCACTACGACATAATACGGATTTTACAATATTGGTTCGACATTTACAAAGCGTTTTAGATACCCGGTATTGATTTTGCTCTACATCGCTGTTGTAAACAATGGCAATAATAAGCAATTACAACGGTAATATATGTATTCTATGAGAGATAGAAATGATTATGTTGAGAAACTCGATTCTGTTAAAGTAAAATGAAAAACGAAGTTTCTGATTCACCAGGATATCAGGTATGCTTATATCTTCTTTGTTTTGATGCCCCCACCCCCCCCCCCCGAATTTTTATTTTTCTTTTACTAAAACCGGTTTAAATTTAGAGACAGAAGCTATTTCGAATTAAATCAATCGTCAATTAGTTAATGACTGTTTAAATGATATCTAACATCGTTGATAGATATAGGCAGAAAACTGTAGCAAAATGTGATTCTTACGGATTTTTTCGTCAGGGTCTACTTGGTTTAGAGCTTATAGCGTGAAAAGTAATCCGTCAACATATAATTTATTTTACCAAATCTTTTTTCTAAGATGCCAATCTATAGAATAAACACCATGAATTTAAGTTTGAGTCCATAAAATAGTAAAAAAAATTACCAAACGCGATACAAGCATTGCTTTTTTGGGAGTTGATTTTAATCAACTCTCCTATGCAGTTACTCGGACAAACCGAAAGTGAAACAGTGTTTGGACCTCAGCACAAATCATCGCTGCTGACAAGTCTTAAACACTGTGCCGGATAATTATGCCAGTGCCAAGGTTGCATTTTTGCATCCGCTTAAGATGAAGATTCGGAAAAATCCATATATACCAAATGGTAGACCATTGTCTAGAGAGTATATATAACCACCTTTGTTTATAGTGTTTTTCACCTGACAGGTGAGATATTTACCTTTAAAAATTAATATCCCATAGGAAAATGATAATTCCCATAGGAGAATTGATTCTTCTACAGGAAATATTGACAATCATGTAGGATTTTTTAAAAGTCCTATAGGAGTTATATTTCCTATAGGAGAATGGTATTTCCTGTTGGAATTTAATTCAGACATGTAGTTTTCCTATACGATATTAAGTTTTCCTATCGGATTTAATCAAATCCTATCGGAATTAAAATCCCTATAGGAAGTTCTTGTATTCCGATAGGAAAGGACTATATATGGTTTGAGCCTAAAATTGCCCCCTAAAATGAACATTGTCATTTTACTGTAATTCTTCGTTTTATTTGTACAAATATACATTTGAAGTTTTTCATAATTTTCATTTTGATTTGAGTACCCACAATTTAAAAATATGACATAAAGTTTACCTTTTCCCGCCATTTTCTCATTTTTAGCATAAAACGGCTTGTTTTTAGGTAGTTTTTCTTTAAGAAAACATTGCGCGACTGCTTGAACAAACAAAATATTTTCACCAAAGATGTATCTATCCAATACTTAAAAGTGGCAAAAAGTTCGTTCTTGTTCAAAGAGTTGCTCGATATTTCCCATTCGAAAAAAGATAAGAAAAATTTCAATTTTTGATTGATTTTGATTAAATTATTAAAATAGCGTCACTTCTGACGTCATATACTGCCAGTGAGTGCATATAAATCAAATAAATAAGTGAAAAACATATTTTATGTCAACTCTTTTATAAAATAACACAACAAATTAATGTTCCTGAATCATTTTAAAAATAGCGAATTTTGGGGGCCAAATTTGACTAATATCATATATAGTTCTTTCAAATTACCTATAGGATTATTGTTTTTCCTATGGGAAAAGTTACTTTCCTATAGGAATTTATTTTCGAAAGGTAAATATCTCACCTGACCGGTGAAATACAATGATAACAAAGGTGAATGTTAACTCTTTAAGCAATGAATTTTTCGATATATGCAGCGTAGACGGGTGCAAAAATGCCACCTTGGCACTGGCATAATTATCCGGCACAGTGTTCTTAGTTTTTGAAAATAATTGATAAATTCGATGTAACGTATGCTAAAGCATTGTTTTTCAAGGAAACGTATTAATAAATACCTTGAAAATAGTCAGATTTTAAATGGTACGAACAATTCAGATATTTTTTGTAGTCGTATGTATTCCTACGCCAGAGTTCAATATAGTCTCGTTCAACTTGACGCTCGGCTGTCTCCGTAAATGTCCGACAAGCAGAGAGTCTCTCTTGCTTGTCGGAGATTTACGGTGTCAGCCGAGCGTTTGGTCGAACGAGACTAGAATTCAGTATTGCTTGGATCCATACAATTTTCGAGAAACATTTCTATTTCTGATACATAGTTTGATTAAATTAATTTTATCTTCAAATATTATTTAACATGATTTATATGGGGGTTTCTCGACATTCTTGTCGAAAAAGTCCAAAAATTCATATTATAAAAATGTGCGTAATTCAAATACAAATTAGAAACTACATGTACTTGTCATGCAAAATAACATATCTAAAATAAATAAACATCGACAAAATCAACTCCCGTCAGTTCCTCAGTACTTTAATTTGAATTCTAATTTGATACATCAGGTCCATAAAGCGTACTTACTTACAAAAATTTGCGCAAAATTATTGATGAGATATGGCTTAAATAAATATTTATACTCTATTACGATGTTCAGTTCTAATTTTCCCAAAATTGGTAATTATTTTTAGGAAAAACGGACGTCTGGCAAATTTCATAATTGTCAATAATTTTCGCAAGAGAATACACCCGTCTGTGATGTGATAACAAACAAACTAGCATGTAAACATACATATTTTCTTTTGTATATGTATTGCTAGAATGTATATTTATCATTTAAAGCTAAGCTTTTAATGATTGAGCCCATTTAGTGCCGAGTATAGGAATACCTTAAACAAAATACATTACCATCTTTTGTGGTTGCATTACTGCATATTAAGGTAAAATTTTATATAGATCAAATTATTTTTTTTTTCAAAACAATGACAACATCAACAATTTCAATACCATTTGGTCTGTGAAGAAAAATAATTTTGATTGATTTGTCCACCATCCCTCCTAAAACAGAATCATTCTGTCATATATCTTTGATAACTTACTATGTAACTACATATTGTGTATGGCTGTGTTGACGTCTTATAAAATTCCAAAAATAAATTCCAAAATTAAACAAGTGGTCCACAGTCCTTAACAGTCATATGAGTATCATTGGCCCATGCATACCTGTATATATGCATCTAATTTAGCTTTATTCTGGAGTAGAAATCTAGAAAACATTAATGACATCCCTCTCCCGTAAAATCTTGCAACAAGGATTATAAAATCTATAATTTTGGTGAAAAACCCAATATCGGATATTGAGAAAGCTGCAAGACTCTAATGACAGGAAAACATTTTCCCATATTCGTTTTACTGTAAAAAATAGCTTTTACGTCTTTATGTTTTCATTTATAAACTAAAAATGGCCAGAATGCCCGTTTTACCTAGTAAACAATTCCCTTTTTGGCCCCTTAATTAAATTATTATTATCTTTATTTAATTATTTACAATGATAACTTATTTATTATGAACAAGCAAGGGAAGATTGATTACACCCCTCTCCCAATGACAAAACTATTGTCCCATGGACCAAAGGCTTTCCTGATATCTAACTCTAATAGACAACTTTATTTATTCTAATTTCTAGATATGTATTTATTTCCACAATAAAGCTCAACAGTAGAACAAAAGAAAAAGATCTTAAAACATAATAACCACCCACTCACCTCCCCCCCCCCTCCCGGCAGAACTCCTGCCTTAAGTATCATGAAATTTTATTTATGAAGACAGCTTTATGGTTTTATTAAAACATGCTGCCAGTTTATATTCAGTGTCGGTAAACGTGAAGAGGATTTGTTTAAATTATGTTCATAAACACTATATGATCATTTTGGCCATATTTGACTTTATATTGGCTAATGAAATAAAACGGCGTTAAAACAAAATAGAGGAATTTGTTTGTTGTTACAAATGTTAATGTAACCACGGTAATAGATGTAATAAGTCAGAACTAAAGTACCACGAAATACATATTTTTAATAGTTTCTCTACATAATTACAAAATGATTTTATATGTTATAATGATAGCCTAATTATGTATTCTGCATTGTCTGTCTACTTCGCGTTTGAGCAAAGTTGTGTAGTTCAGACGAATTAAACGTTTTATTGCAACGTTTTGAAATGAACACTTGTTAAATCATTGCTTACAATCAATGAATATGCCGTTTTATTAACAAATATCTACATTTTTCATCCCATTACATCATTTAAGCGTGAGCTTTTCGCCATGGTTTTGCAAACGGCGAATTCCAGTGCACGGGAAAAAGAACGAGTTAAACCTACAGATACATCAAGAAAATTCTTTTGGCAGCATCCAAGCATGCCTTTTAGCTCCAGTAGTGCTATGCCAAAAATGAATGATATTTAAAGAGCGAATCTTATTAAAAAACCGACTTAATAAATGTTCCGACCGGGTTCGGTATTTTTGTACTACTCATAAATGCATAAATTTTCAGAAAATGACAAATTTTTTCATCAAATAAATCTAATTATTTCATTATGATTAAAATTAATAGTTACGAACAACCCCATACATATTAAAATCGCAACATGTTTCGGTGTTCAGCCTTCTATTACACAGGCGTATTTACTGTAAACAAAACACATGCAGGGCTCGCGAAGATCTCCCTGGACATGTTTGTTGATAGAAATATGTCTTTTCTAGTTCTTTCAGGTAATAATTGCTCAAAGTTTTTAAAATGACCACAATCGTTATATTGTAAGCATGTATTTTGCGTGTTTATCATAACGTGCGAGTATCCATTATTGCAGAAAAATACACAAATTTGTTTTTCTATTACTCTCTTCATGTAAGTGGCATGTAAAAATTTCTGGGCAAATCTCTGCACTGTTCATTTATTTAATTTGAGGAATACTTTTAAGTTTATTCTCATCAATATCAACTTTTTACAGGAAGTTCGAGTACCCATTATTGCCGCTCATATCTTTTCACTTTTTTCCAGTTATTAATTGGTAAAAAGGTCAAACTTTTAAAATAATTTTACAGTATAAGATTAAATGTAAGAATATAACATAAAAATTATATCATAAACGCTATTCAATCATATTTTAAGCAATTTTCTTTTAAATGTCCCTGTGACCAAATACACACAAACGGAGGATTATGTGCTTCACATGTCTGGGGACAAATGATTAATAATAAATAAATGCATTGTTTATTTATTCAAAAGCTTTTATAGAATAAGTTTGAGTGTGTCCAGTAAAAGAAATAAATAAATGTGTGAAAAATCTTTGATCCGCCTCAGGAAACAAAATGGCGTATTACAAGCAAGCAAATGTTCGGTTTTCTTTTAAAATATTGTGTAGTAGAAATGATATCTTGCTTATTTTTGCCAAATATCATAACACGGAGGTAAATATTCTTAGAATTTGGATCTAAACAAAAAATGCCCTGTCATCAAAGTGGATTACAAGTCAAATATTCAGTGGCATGTGTCATCGCACGGATGCAAATGCGATACGTTTCCATAGGCTTACCTTGGTTAAGGTGATGTCCGAGATGTCTGAAGTAAATTTTCTTCATTCCCAACCATATAGTGTCTTAAAAATTCTATTTTTTATTTATTTTGGTTTGTAGCTAAACCAACGAATAGATAGCGGAAATCTTGCTGTTTGTATGACATTCGGCAATAATGGGTACTCGACAATAACGGGTACTCGCACGTTAGGAGATGCTACAACCTCAATTCATTTTTGTAAGTGAGGCGCCTTGAGGGATTATATTTTTGCATATTTATGTCAGTTCATTTTAGAATAAACTGAAATTGGTAAACCATTAATAAATTATCGAGAAAGTGATGATGACCATGTGTTCCGTTTAGAGAGTCCCTTTTACATCGTATACCATGATAATCATAGTCGGGCGAAAAACTTGTTCAGCACATGTCAATTACTGTCAATCAAAATTCACGTGGTACAAATAAACGATATAAGATATAAGATCTTGGGGTTTGAAGACACGTTGTGAACATCGCACAAGCTTTTAATTACTGGGAACCAAGGTATTTCTACAGTCACGCTTGCATTCATTTGTTTTATGTCGAGAAACGTAAACATAGCAAAACAATTTTATGTATGACGTCATATTGATCTTGCGCTATATTTCCCGCGATAAATTTAGAGTCTGTACTGCGTGTACTCGCTTTTTCAGTGTAAACTGTGACCCCAAAGATAATCATACTTTATAAATTTTCTTGGGCTTAGAGGGATGGTGAAGATACACGCAAGCTCTAAACTTTACTGTCATACCGATCAAAGCTAATATTGCAAACAGTAAGTAGGGAGGAAATTAAAAATATATTTATAATCAAAGTTACAGCCATTTTGTAATGAATAAAGTAATAATAAAGAAAACAATTAAACAGTTAAAACACCTATGTAGACATTGCATATGGTCATACCATTAAATCGGAAAATTACACACCTTCAAGATTGGGGGGGGGGGGGGGGGGATACAACGTACATATAGCATGCAAAAATAAAGAAATTAAAAAAACAAAACTTATGCAACAGGCGAAAAAAAGGTTAGGTAACAACCAGGAACAAAAAGAATCTATGGAATATATTTTGTTAGAATCTTTTAAAAAAATATACCTATTTTGGTATTTTATCCATTTCATAATCACTGAACTAATTAAAATATGATATTTCAAAATTAATGCCTTAGTGTTTGTTTTAAAAAGCTCTACTTTCGTTTTTTCATGTACAGCTTTTAGAGCAATTTCTGAAAATCGCAGCTACCGTTTTGGGGGTCATTCATCTAGAGTTAACGTTTCCTTATGCATCAAAACAGTTTCCATACATGTATATCAAAAAGTTTTTACGGAACTTTCTTGTATATGCATAATTATTTTAGATGATTTTGAAAGTCATTATGTCCGGGTCGTATTTTTTATAGAAACAACAAATGAAACCGTTACTGTTGGTGTTAGTCCTTTCATTAATTAGTTAAGCAACACAAGGGGAAGTGTATACACATGTTCAAAAACATCAATATGTGAAATCTAAAATTGGTATTATTTTTTAAACGTTTGCTGTAATATTAATGTATTAAAGTCATCAAGAAAAAAAGAACCCATATTACTTACATGATATATACAGCAATATGTTTATAATATCAAAAATATAAATTATGCATAAAGAAATCCACATGACTATTTTTAATAAAATTATTATAAACTATTTTTTCTTACATGTGTACGTTGAAGAAAAGTAAAAACTACACTCGTGGTCTTTTTACATTGGTACGGTAAAAGAATCAGACACATATGCTTCAAACATATTAAAGAAATCAGAATCAGTACGGCAAGGAACCTGTCATATTCTACCTAAATCCCAGTCAATTGAGATGGATAACAGTCAGATATACATCTTTTTTTTCTTTTTTCTTTTTTTATTTTGTTTTGGTAACAAGAAACTTTTTTATTCAACAATGTTAATTTAGATGAGACAGTTTATTTCTTTTGCATAATCTTTTCGTCAAATATCAGTTAATTTACTTATTGTTACATTTTATCCATTACATAAACACTAAACAAATTTATTTCCGATTTACTTATAAATTAATGCCTTAGTATTGGTTTTAGAAAGCTCTACTTTTTGTTTTTCATTTGCAACTTACAACGCAATTAATGAGAAGCACAGCTACTGTTTTTGGTGTCATTTCGTTAGCGTTTTATATTTCCTCATACATGAAAATTGTTACCATACATGCATATCAAAGCGAGTTTTTACGGAACTTTCTTTTTTATGCAGATTTTTTTTTACATGTTTTAAAACCATTATTTCCGGATTCCTGTTTTAGAAACAACATATAAAACCTTTACTATTAGTCAATTTATTAATTAGTTTACGCAAGACAAGAGAAAATGTATATGCATGTTCAAGAACATCAATATGTGAAATTAAAATTTGGTATAATTTTTAAAAAGTTTGCTGTAATATTTACATGTTAAACTCAGCAGAAAAACAAAAGCAATACAACGAACCCAACCATAATTTTATGATATCCAACAAAGTATTTAAAATTCAAAACAACAAAAATATAAACTATGCACAAAGAATCCCAGATCAAGAGAAAACAATTGTGTTCTTTATATAGAAAATTATCAAACTAATCAATATCTGTTCTAATGAATTTAAAAGAGTAAATAGACTTTCAGTCTTCCTTTGATAAAGATAAGAACTAATAATCATAATTATATTTAAGTGAAACAAATGTAAACAACGTAACATCCGTGCGTAAATTTGTCGCATCTTCTTCACATTAGAACTATTGTTGTCGGCCATCAGTCTCCTATAATCACGTGCTGCTCCTGGGGTGGTTCGGGAGCACAGGGTGGGCTAACCGGTTTTGGTTTGCCATGTGTGACCATGAGCTTGCTTTCTTTATAAGTATTTGGTTTTAACTTCTTCGCTTCTTTGAGTGATGGAGGAGCTCCCTCGAATCCTCCGGCTGGATAAAGACCTAAATAGTAGATATAAATAATTATACACGATCATCGGTGTACATATTTACTCAAAGATTCAAATCCTCGTAGCAGAAGCAATGATAAAAAAGAACTAAAAACCACCTCTGTTAGATTGATTTTGCCAGACATTTGTAAAACATGTTTGGGTTTTTTTTTACCGTATGTATGCGACTGTTCCTATTAAAAATAAACCACATAAAATTTCAATCACTTAAATAAATACGTATTATTTGTAGTTTACACGAGTTCTGTTTGTTTGTTTGTTGTTTTTTTTTTTGCTCTTCACCTGATTGAAATGTAAAAATAAGTTCAAAAGAATATAAAGAAATTTTGCCATATCGTTATCTCTTCAGAAATTTCAGTAAACTTTCAGCTAGCTGAACAATATGAATGTATGTGTAGTTCTAGCCAATGAAAGCTATTGCTTAGGTATATACATGTACGTGATGCAATATTTGGAGCTGAAGACAATGTTACTGCATGAATACTAATGATGATTTTCATTAACAATAAAAACGCTAATTAAATGTTAATTTCTTATAGAAAATGATTTGTATTGCATAAAATTCAAAATAATATATTTCAAATGATAGGAAAAATCCAATAGACATACATGATACATTGTTCATAATAGGGGCTGTAAGGTTCCCCAATTTATTAATTGTACCAACCTCAAATCCATCTTCCTAAAAAAAAGAAAAAGAAAAGTGATAATGTTTTTTTAAGTGTAAATACCCAAACAGCAGTGCTGTAGCAGCAAAATGGCACTTGCATTGTCCCATCAGGCACTGACAGCGTTAAAATTTCTTGATTATCAAAAAATATTACAAATTTAATCAAATAGATAAAATTATGATGTTTTGCCTATAACACAAAATTAATAACAGTTCTTTATAAAACAGAAAACTTCTAATACTTAACGCCCTTTTTTCAAACTCTGCCTATACCACCCATACTCCTTTTTTAACAGCCTTAGTATATTTTCTTTGTTTTCAATTAATCAAAATTAAAAAAAAAATTCAACACAAAAAATCAATCGAACAGTGTGTGCACCTTTCCATCACAGCCTCGCTCTTCCTTGTCATGTCTGTATGCCACTCAACGTAATTATTCAGATACAAAAGCGAAAACCCATTTTTCACTGTGATCCAGAGATTAACAAGTCACCCGACTAGACTTACACACCCTATACGGAAAGCGATCTAACAGTTACTAATGTTATTTAAGCTTCCTTTAGGTCACGTGAGTAAACCCAGGTGACCTATTGCTATCTGTTTTCGCCCGTCGTCGTGCGTCGTCCGTTAACAATTTTACATTTTCAACTTCTTAAAAACCACAAGTCCAATTGTTACCTTTTTTGATGTGAGGCATCTCTATAGTAAGAGAAATCTAAATTGTGAAATTCATGGTTCGACCACCCCCGGGGCACCACAGGTGGGACTAAATAAGCCCAAAAAGCAAAATTTTCAAAAATCTTCTTCTCTACTCCCACACATGTGAGGAAAAAACTAGTTGCATGGTTATGATGTCCATTGAGCCCACTATTAAAATTGTAAAATGCATGGCCCCTGTGTCAGGGGTTCTGGCTCTGGGGTAGGGCCAATATGGCCATATAGTAAAAATGTATTGAATCTTAGAGAATCTTCTCCTCTACTCCCATATAAATTTGTTAACAACTAAATGCATGATGTCCATGAAGACCTCTACCAAAATTGTGAAATGCATGACCCCTGTGTCAGGGGTTCGGGCTGTAGGGTGGGTCCAATATGGCCATATAGTGAAAATGTATCAAATATTAAAAAAAATCTTCTTTACTCCCACACATGCAGGCAAAAAACTGAATACATGTTTATGATGTCTACTATCTCCTCTTCCAAAATTGTGAAATTAATGGCCCGGGGTCAGGGGTTCAAGACATGGGGAGGGGGGGGGGGGGCAATATAGTGTTAATGCATATAATGTTTAAAAACCTCTTCTCTATTCTCACACACCGGTATGAAAAATTGACTTCATAATTATGTTTGCCAGGAAGTCCTATATTAAAATTTATTTCCCCTGGAGTATGGGTTTTGACTCTAGGGCAGGGCCATAATCGATGTATAGGTGTTAATGCATATAATGTTTAAAAATTGTCTTCTTTACTCCCACACACCTGAAAGGAAAACTGAATTCATAATTTTGTAGACCAGATCTTGAAGTTTTTCACCAAAATTATAGATTTCAAAGCTCTTTTTTAAAGATTTCAGGCAGGGAGGTGGTGTAATCTCTCTCTCTCTCTCTCTCTCTCTCTCTCTCCCTCTCCCTCTCTCTCTCTCTCTCTCTCTCTCTCTCTCTCTCTCTCTCTCTCTAAAAACAATAAATAAGCAAAAGTACGTGCAGTATTGTTGATCGTGGCGGTGATTTAGAGGAACAACGGTTCTTCTATATATGGAAGGTCTGTCGGCATACCTATGTCAGATGGTACCGACGATGACCAGGGAATAGGCAGAGGTTTTACGAATTAAACATGGTTTACGGTTGGAAGTCTGTCATTTGTTGAAAGAGTCCGTGATTTTATAGAAGAAAACATTTTTATTGATTCCGGAAATATACACTTATCTCCATCTCATTTATTTTACATACACACAATTGTGAACGTATGAACAATGTAAAATCATTAATTATATGCAAGTATAAATATTTGTAAATGTATTTTATTTCCCTTAAATCAAGCTACCAAAGAGCAAAAACGAAGGCTAAGAAATCTTTTTTTTTAAGTCTCAATGGTTATCGCGTGAGCGCAAACCATTTTCTACATTGTAACAATTGTATTTCTTCATTGAACAGCAATAATTATTGCAATCTTCTAAATTTGCAAATGATGAATGATTCAAAACAGAAACAATTTCCGTATCAAAAGGATGTCAAGATACTTGAATTTGAAGACGCCCCTTATTAGCCACTCTTTCTGAATTATAACGCATTACTTACTAGACAAATATCTACCTCTTTGTTTTTTCTTTTTTTTATCTCACCCAAAACTTACAGATATTGATATGTCTATATAATGATCTTACGACATGTAGATGCCTCATTTGAATTCTCTCTCTCTCTCTCTCTCTCTCTCTCTCTCTCTCTCTCTCTCTCTCTCTCTCTCTCCGAGTCTGGATAACCCAGACCGACCATGCAGACACAGGGATATCGCTTCTGTCTTCTGCTTGGTCCCCCACCCCCCTCCGATTTTGATGAGTGCCAATTTTTTAGTGGAGAATTTAATCAGGGAAAGTGCGATTTCTCCATTTCACGGGGAATGCCCCTGCTTGATACTTGTTCATGTATCTTCCCGCCGAGCGCCGGGTATTGTCATTTCGTCCGAAGGGTTTGTGGATCCGTGCTGCAAGTAAGTCATCGCTTCGAGCACCGAAGCAGAATTGCCGGACCATAGACGCAAAGCCTCTGTGGACAGGCCATTCTTCCCCGTCCGCCGCCGTATCCGTAGCGCCGGCTCGGACAAGACGAGCATCACCACAGAGCCTATGCGGAGTCGGGCGTCAACGGGTACGTTCTGTGTTCGCTTCGGAGGCGGGCTACCGCACCCCGAGCCGGGCCCAAAACAGCACTGTCTTTGTGTTCCCGGTCCGTCCAGACTGAAACAAACTTCCCCAGAGTCAGGATAAGGGTGAGGGTTAAATTGATTTGCTAAATCTGAATAACTTTTTTTCAAGGTCAGGTTAAAAAAAATTACATTAAGTTATTCGCGTTCGCTAAATTCTTTTCATTCAATTACAATTTATTGTACACGGGATGACAACAACCAATATTTTTATCATAGTAAAACATATATACATGTATCCACACGTAACACCTGCTCGCGTGTGAGGGATGGGGTATCTGGCTTTGGTGTGAATAAATGCAACAAGGGTTTGCAATTTACCCATTTACATGAGGCCATGAAGTCAGATGAAATATATATCCAGAGATTTTTGTGTGTGGATATTTTGTTTTATTACTTACCGAACTTTATCGTGTTTAATTATATTTCAGAGAGAGAGAGAGAGATAGAGAGAGAGAGAAAGAGAGAGAGAGAGAGAGAGAGAGAGAGAGAGAGAGAGAGAGAGAGAGGGATCAACTTCGTTTCTATATGAGGAAGTTCAACGATGCACAGGAAACTATTTTAACGAACGGGAAATATACTAAGCTGGTGAACAAAAATTGGGTTTTCTTACTTGTCATCTTTATATTGCTTGTTGTTCAAAGGGGGTTAATTTGCTACATGTGCCTGTACATGTATATTTACATTTTACAGTGGGATTTACTTTGCTTCCATAGTCTGTACTACATTTATTATCCATTTGTCATTTTTCACATGTTACATGTACATAAACATGTATTTGTTTGTTTGAAAAATTGTTGAAACTCTTAACATCAGCCGGAATCGGACAGTCGTCCGGATATCACCGGTCTGAATCAAAATTTATCTCAGATCTATGATAAATGATGAAGCGCTAATTGGATTTTACTTGGTGAATTAACATTTGGAGGACCCCCATTCGATCGAGTGTCAATCGGGTTTTAGTACAGCCGGATCGATCGAGTTGTACAGTGGTCCTAATTTGTGGTGCTTCGTGTAATTTTATGTCGATAATCGTTCAAAATAAATACTTTCTGCACCGGGCATTACTAGCAAATGTTAAAGAAATTCCGAACGGATTATTGGTGCAGATATGTGTACCGGCTATACGATTCACGCCAATTCCGGTCAAACGATTTCCCTTAACTTCAACTTACATGTACATGTATCAGGACCTAGACTAGCATGCAGTTCCAACCACAATTACAGTGCATGGTACGGTGTGCTCTAGGTCGCTTAGTGTAGATGCAAATGTAATTGACGGCATTACAGCGCACGCAACTTTTCTTTTTAATGGAAAAGAGGGATCCCGTGCTTTATGTAAAAATGAAATCAAATGACACCGATATTTCCAGCGACTTCCTGAAATCCTTTTGACATGTATGCCAGATTTAAAAGCAATTGTAAAGAAGTTTCGAGAAATAATCCTGAACCTGATAATGAAAATCTTGAATTGACTCCCAATGACCTATTTTTTGTAAAGGACCGTGAGTATCCACAAACAGAACCTATTAAAAAAGTGAATGTTTTTAAGTCGCCCCGTCTCCATCATAAACAGGAACGCAGCATCGTTTTTAAAAGTGTGGGGTGGGGGGGACAGACTCATCCAAAAAATCTTGACAAGCTCCCCCCCCCCCCCCCAAAAAAAAAAAAAACGGAAGGAAAAAAGAAAAAAGACACCTTTCCATAATCATTAAAATACCAATCCGTGGATTTTACTGTTCATTTCCTTATTTTCAATTTATTTTTTACTTGGTCCAAAAATTCTATTTTTTATATGTAAAGGACTATATATGGTATGGGCCTAGAATGGCCCCCTAAAAGGAATATCATTATTTTACTGTAATTCTTTGTTTTCTTTGTACAGCTATATATGTGATGTTTTAACTTAATGTTCATTTTGATTCAAGTGCCAACAATTTAGAAATACGGCATTGTAAAGACAACCTTTTCCCGCCATTTTTGCATTTTGGCATAAAAAGGCTTGTTTTCAAAGAGTTTTACTTTCAGGAAACATAGAGCGCATGCTTGAACCAACAAAATATTTTAATCAGAGATGTATCTAGCCAAGTCTAATAAGTGACAAAAAATTTGTCCTGGTTCAAGCATGCGCTCTATATTTCCCATTTGTAAAAAGATGAGAAAAATGTCAATTTTTGACTGATTTTTATTGAATTATAGAAATAGCGTCATTTCTGACGTCATATACTGCAAGTGGGTGCAAAGAAATCGAACAAATATGTGAAAAATATATTATATATCATCTCCTCTAAATTATAACATAACATTTTATTGTACCTGAAACACTTTAAATAATGTTGAATTATGGGGGCCAAATTTAACTCTTATCATATATAGTTTTTTATAATGTTTCTACTCCAGAATGAAACCTAATTAAATGTATATACAAGACTCCTCGACAAGTTTGTGTAGGGGTTATATGCTACTCAGGTTACTGTTAAGGCCAATAAACATCTTGTTTGAATTTATTTAACTTTTCTTTTCCATTGTTATCATTTCAAAAAGCACAAAGAAATGCTTTGTAAATGATATTTTATTTCTTAACTTAAAAGACAGAGAAACTTCAATTTGAGATTCAAGTCTGAAAATGTATAACTTGAAACAGCGAGGAAGTCTGGGAGGTAAACAAAAACGAAATACGTAAGTTATGGCGCATTATCATTCTTATTAAATCAGTTATTATGCAACTTCAAGAATAACGATATAGAGAAGACCAATATTAGGTTTCGTTTAAACAAACTTATAGATATCCATTTAAATATTTTCTGGCAAGTTTTACTTGTTGTTTGAACCTGTGATATTTTCCTGCGACAGAGGATCGGTCCAAAAGTTTATGAATGATACTTCCATAGGATATCATGTATCGAATCGCGAGGAGGTATGACGTTTGAAGGCCTGTCTAATTGCCCAGAATTCATTAATTTCCCCAAACCACCACCGAATGTTTGTTTTGTTTTAATGGGCGGCAACGACTTTTGCAAAAGACCACTGTAAGGGACGTTCTTTCGTATCCGAAGTTCCTAAATGACGGGGTTGGAGTGCAACACGTGAAAGTGGAACAGCTTCTGTTGTTCACAAAACTTTAAAGAAAGAAACGGCTTCGTTGGAAAACATTTATGTTTAATTATTTTCGGGTTTGGGTCGGACATGGTTCTTAAGAAGATATATGTTAAGAAAAGTACCGGGCAAAATATTGTACAAATCATGGCAATGTACCAAAGTACATATATTTACAATTACAATTAAATTTACAACACAATGATTGACACTGTTTTACAGAACTTATTTGTTTGTTAGAAATGATGAAAGCCATGGTACAAGTAACACACGATATTATTACTGACTACTGGCCTCTTTTTTTTAATACACTCTGAATCCCGATAACAAACCCGAACATTAAAAAATTAGAATATAAAAAAAAAAATTATTTGAAAATTATGTCAACCAGACGCTACAAAAGTGTAAACTTGATCTGTAGCTTTTGAAGCTGTTGAGCAAGTTTCATATTATTCCTTAAACGCATAAAAAAGTGTGGAAAAATGAAGTCGGACAGACTGACGGACGGAGAGGAAAGCTATAGTCCCCTCTGATGAAACCGGTAGGGGACTAATAACCGATGTCCAAAACAACTCAGTTTGTTTAAATGGGAAATTCCGTGTGAGTTATAAACGAAATAATTTAATTCTGGTTGTAACGCGGCATTTGATTGGATAGAAAAATTTAGTTAAATTTGTATAACCTGGTTTGCACGTCACAAGACACGTCACAATGCACCAACGTACTAATTCACTTGACGTTACATTTGAATTTTGAACAGATTTATATCATTTTTTAAAGTAAAACGGACTCAATTTGTACAGCAAATTCCAGAAAATTAAATTATAAGGAATGAACTCAATATCTACCCAAGTTATACTCGTATAACCTGGGTTGGAGCAATTTACGCTTTTTTATAATCCGCTTCGCGGATTATAAAGCGTAAATTGCCCCAACCCAGGTTATACGAGTATAACTTGGGTAGACATTGCGTTCATTTCTTAATTGTTTACTGATATGTGATAATAGTCACACTTGTGTCTGGTGTATTGAAACCAAACCCTTGTACCGTTAAGCATGCCAAACCCGTTTAACTAGTCAACGAAGCGAGGTATTTCGGATGTAGAATCTGTAAACATGCAATCAAGCAGGGGAGAAAACAACTGACGAAAATAAAGTGGAAGACTTTTACATGAGATATATCCGAAGCATGGAATATTTAAATATAAGTACTCTGACCTTTCTATTTTCGCTAATTGATGGAAGGGATGGACATTTTGACGAAGTAACAAACGATATTAGAAACCATGAAAGGCTGGAAAGTGTTCAAAACAGGAGAAAGACTTGATAAAAAAGAAAGAAAGAAAGACTTGATATACTAAATACTTCATAACTGCATTGCAGAAATAGCTAAAAAAGATAGAAAGATAATTTAACGGAGGTTAACGGTCCGCCATTCTGAATTTTCCATGGAACTACAGTTCTGCAGCTAGTTTTTTTTACAGCTTTTAATGCGATAACTGAGAAGATCAGCTACTGTTTTTGATGTCATTCCTACAGTGTTTTATTTTTTGCATCAAAATAGTTTCCATAAATATAAATCAAAGCAAGATTTTACGGAACTTTTTTATATATTATTATTTTGGATGTTTTTGACAGGCATTATCTCCGGTTTGTCTTTATTTTAGAAACTATATTATGTATATATGAAACCGTTACTGTTAGTTGTAGTCATTTCATCAATTACATCTGTCCCGAGTTTTTGATTCCACCACTTTTCGTTTGGTATTTAGATAATCATTGATACCTTTGTGCTGAAACTAAATTCATCCACTAATATGAAAAATATCCAGATTATCTGTTTTGAAACGCGAACTCTACAGCTTCAGGTTTCAATATACATCCCAAAATAAAAAGGTCTACGGGGATTTTTGCATTGCATCAGCCATGAAATAGCACGGGTGATTACGTTGAAAGATTGTGCGAGGTATTCCGAGTGAGTTCCGAATAGAGAGATGTAAACGTTTCTCATTATAAATCTCCGTACGAAATTTGTTTTCGTTCCTGTCAACTTTTATGAGTGAAAAATGATAATTTGTCCATGAAGATATCTTTGATATTTTCCCTTCTGTCTATTTCAACTGTATTTCTTTCTGTACTTTTGTATTAAAAATCATCAAAAAGTGGTGGAAGCAGTAACTTTGGACATACTTTTGTTAACGCACAAAAAAGTGAGGGGGTGAATTTGCATGTTAAAGAACCTCAATACGTGAATCTAAAATTGGTATTACTTTTAAAACGTTTGCTGTAAATTTGATATGTTTTTTTTTCTCCAAACCTTATTTGTAAATTTATCAATGCTTTTTTTTAGGGAAGTGTTTATGTGAAAGTGCAGATTTATTCAGGGTTGTATGAAGAAATTACATGTAACAGATTAAGACGTGCAAAAAAAAGCTTCTGAGTGTCGGTCTTAGTTTATTTCATATGTTCTGTTGTTATGTATATTACTTACACGTATCTCGTATCATAAATGAATGGGGTTTAAAGCAGAATGTAACTAGTTGAGATTACATGCACCCCTGCGAATGTTATTGTCATTCAAATTTTAGACCACGTGGTGTTATTTGACCCTGTCAGTTTCGCAGTAAAAATCGTACCTCATGTATATATTCTATTTCACAGTAATTAGGTTCTTGTAGTCAAATATAAAATGTAGAGGTTTATTGATTTTAAACTTTATCTTCATTAATTGGTGAATAAAATGTGTTCTAGAAATAAATGTGACTATACAAAAATTAGTTTTTGTCTGCTGTTGCAACAATTAACATGCTTAAAAGAGATCCCTCCTGAGGATTAATTTTCGATCCGCGCCTGACCTAGTAATAACATCAAAAGTGAAACAGACTATACTATTTAATGCAGAATGTTCCATGAAAATGGCTCGATAAACTAAGTTTTAATGCAAAACAGACACCCGTTATTTTCTTTTAAAACATGGTATTACACACCACAAGCATCAAACATGGCTATGATTTTATTAAGCAACCCAATGTTTATATTTTCAATCACTCTACACGTGGCTGAACACGAACGATAACTCTGGTCGGAATATTATCGTTTAATATAAATAACTGCTAGATGGTGAAATAAGACATACATCTTGAAAGCTTTTCCCGTTTAAACATAAACAAAAGTAGGTTATGATACGAAAAACGACCAGTACTTACGTATTTTGAGAATATTATCCGAACACTTATACTTCCGCTCGAAATTTCACAGGAACTGAAGAAATCTCGGTGAAAACTCGTGAACTTTCATTCGAGCACCTCTGGATTTATTACGTACTTAGCAACGATAAAGAAAACATTCCGAACACATTCGCAGGGGTTACATGTATATTCGTGAAGACAGTATTGTCAGTAGTAGTCACAATATCCTTGCATTTCGATTTACGGATAGCGACGGAACAAAGCACGACGAATCCGAAAATGACGGAGGATATTGAGCCGGGAGACTGCTGCTTAAAGCACTTACATGTACAGTGTATTTACAATGACGTAAAATACATTGATGGTCGTTATGCTGTGGTACATTAACATTATCAACCGCAGACGCTTCAAATATATTGAAGAAGTCGGGATCAGTAAAACAAGAAACACATAATATTCTACCTGAATCCCACTCAACTGAGATGAACTATGTCGTCAGAGACCAATCTATTGTTTTCTTATAGTTTGTTTGTTCCCAGAAATTTTGTAATTCAACGCAATTTTAATTTAAATAACAGTTTATTTCTTTTTCATTCCCTATTTGACAAAAAAATGTAAATCTACCAATTGTTACATTTACTTCATTTTATTAATCCTCAACTAATTAATTTCTAATCTTTTAAAATAAAATTAATGTATTAGTCTTTGTTTTAGAAAACTCTAATTTCGGTTTAACATATACAGCTTTCAACGCGATAACCGAGAAAAGCAGCCACTGTTTTAGGTGTCATTCCTACAGTGTTTTTCCTTCTTGCATCAAAATAGTTTCCATATTATGTATATCAAAGCGAGTTTTTAAGAAATTTCTTCATGCATAGTTATTTTGGATGTTGTTGAAAGCCATTATATCCGGGTTGTTTTTTGTTTTTTTTTAGAAAAACGTATACTGTGGAATCAAGAATTTGTGGTGGCTTAATTATCGTGGTATTCGTGGGAAGCCCTTCCCCACGAATTTAAATCTTCAACGAAAATTTTTTTTTAGAAAGAGTTATTTTGTTGCTGAAACAGTAACCGACGCATCCACGAAATTACATCCCTACAAATGAGCGAAAAATCATAATCCACGAAAATTGGTCCCCGCGAATTAAAATGATTCCACAGTAACCTTTACCATTAATCTTTCCATTCATAAGTTAACGCAACACAAGGATTTATATGCATGTTCAAGAACATCAATATGTAAAATGTGGGTTTTTTTTTTTTAAGTTTGCTTCAATGTTGAATTGTAAAAACAAAAATAAAACAACAAAATTATAAATCATGTATAAAGAATTCCAACAAAGACAAAACAGTTGTGTTCATTACATACAAGATAATCAAACTAATTTGGACCTGTTTTAATGAATTTAAAAGAGTTTTTCTTCTTTTGATAAAGATAAGAACTAATCATCATAAGTATATTTAAATTAACTAAATGTGATTTAAACAACTAAACAACATTGTGTAGAATTTTAGCATCTTTTTCACATTAGAACTACTGCTGTTGGCCACCAGCTTCCTATAATCATGTGCTGCTCTGGGGTGGTTGGGGAGCCCAGGGTGGGCTAACCGGTTTTGGTTTTCCATGTGTGATCATAAGCTTGCTTTCTTTATCAGTATTTGGTTTTAAGTTCTTCGCTTTTTTTGAAAGAAGGAAGAGCTCCTTCGAGTCATCCGTACGGATTACGACCTAAATACATAAATATAAATAATTATACATGATCATCGATGTACACATTTACCTTTTTCTTATTCAAACAATCAAATCCTCTTAGCAAAAGCAATGACAAAAAAGAACTTACAACCACCTCTGTCGGACTGATTTTCCCAGACATTTGTAAAATATGTTTAGGGGGTTGTTTTACCGTATTTGTGCGACTGTTCCCTGTTAAAAATAAACCACATGAAATTACAATCACTTAAATAAATACGTATTACTTGTGGTTTACACGGGTTTTGTTTGTTTTGTTTATTTAGTTTTTTTTTTTTTTTTGGGGGGGGGGGGGTTTGGGGGGTTGGGGGGTTGGATTTTTTTAAATTTTTTTTTGGCTCTTCACCTGATTGAAATGTTATGTAAGGAATTTTGCCATTTCGTTCTCTCTTCAGAAATATTAGTAAACTTTCAGCTAGCTGAATAATATGCATGTATGTGTAGTTCTAGCCAATGAAAGCCATTGCTTAGGTATATGTATGTACGAGATAGAATATTTGGACCTGAAGACAATGTTACTTAATTCTTATGATGATTTTCATTTACACAAAAACACGAATTTAATGTTTAATACTAAAAGAAAATGATTTGTATTGCATAATATTAAAAAAATTGTTTACTTCAAATGATAGGGAAAATCTAATAGTAGATATACATGATAAATTGTTTACAATAAGGTCTGTAAGGTTCCTCAATCTATTAATTGTACCAAACTTAAATCCATCTTCCTAAAAAAAAAGCTGATCATGTTATCCTAAGTAAAAATACCCAAACAGCAGTGCTGTAGCAGCAAAATGGCACTTGCATTGTCCCAATAGGCAATGACAGCGTTAATATTTTCTTCATTATCAAAATATATTTCAAATTCAATCAAATAGATAAAATTATGATGTTATGCCTATGGGCTAACACAAAATTATTTACAGTTCTTTATAAAACAGAAAACTTCAACTACGTAACCCCCTTTTTTCAAACGTTGCCTATGCAACCCATACACCTTTTTTAACAGCCTTAGTATATATTTTAGTTTTCAATTAATTAAAAAAAATCAAAACAAAAAAACTGTGTGTGCTCTTCTGTTTATCTTGACTACTATAACAAACGTTCTAGAATAGTGCAGAATGTTGACAGTACCTCTACTTTGTACTAAGTGTCTCTCATAGAATTCTGCATACACGCATTTATAGCATGTAATTCGTCAGCAGCAAATCGTACCATTCCCCACCTTTCCATTACAGTCTCGCTCTTCCTTGTCATCTCTGTATGACACTCAACCTAATTAATACAATAACAAGCGAGAACACCATTTTTCACCATGTTCCAGAAATTAACCAGTCACGTAACTAGACTTACACACCCTATACGGAAAAGCGATCTAACAGTTACTAATGTTATTTAAGCTTTTTTAAAATTCATTTTACTTTCCTTTTTCATTTTTATCATTTCAAAAAGCACAAAGAAGAGCACTGTAAATCATATTTTTTTCTTAATGTACAAGACAAAGAAACTATAGTTTAACTCCATTCAGGTCTGAAAATGTATAACTTGAAACAATGTATATAGTCAGGGAGGTAAAAAAAAATAAATACGAAGGTTTGGGCGCATTATAATCAGATGTGTAATCGACCTGATTTATAACGATCTAGAATAGTCTAATAAAATGTCTCCTCTAAACAAACTTTAATGTCCTCTCCGATGTTTTCTAGCAAGTTTAACCTGTGATTTGAACCTTTGACAAAAAATGTACAGAAGTTTACGAATGATTCTTGCAATCAAGAAAAGAAGTCTGTTGTAGCTTAAGTATATTCTATAATAAGCCGTTGGTAAAGTTGACTGTTTTAACAAGGCATCACAATCAACAGTTGGTAATAGCACGTGTCCTGTTTATACCTCTTATACCCAAATAAATGTAGAATAAAACACTCTAACTTATAAATTGTCCTGATTTTTTTTTCTTTTTCTTAATGCCTTAAATTGTCAATCGCGAAGACCAAGACGAAACTCAACTTTAATAACTAGAGAATGTCCATAGTATTCGAAGGCAGACGGACTTCAGTCTTCTGTCTGACTCAATGAGACATCTGCGAAACGATTTAATTAATTTGTGAATCTGATTTTAATTAGATAGGTATTGTATAAAATTTTTAGGCAAATTTCATAGCTGTGTAAAGATAACCACAAAATGTGCTTTAAATGGTATTTTCTTTGTAAAAATCCTATTTTCGTCTATTTATCATAATTCTGCAAGAGAGTTTTGAGGCTTTGTGCAATTTTCATCACTGAAAGCATGGAGGTACATCTACAGACATTTATGTACATTCTCTGAAAATTTCAAGATTTTATCTTGATAAGTTTTGGAGGAGATGCGTGGACTTAAAATTTACGAATTGTTATCTGAAACTGGAAGTGACGGCATCATTTGAAAATTTATCAACATGTAGCCCCGATAATGCTCTATCATGCCTGACAATTTTGTGAAAATCGCATGAATAATAACAAGACCCTAAAAAGAAACCATAGAAAAACTATAGGGAAACGGAAGACCTTTTCGATACGCAGTAAGTGAAACCAACCGAGGTATTCAAACCCTACAGATGTAACACGTACAATGTATTCATTTATTAACCACTATAAAAAAGATACGTTTCTATAGATGGTTTGTATGTTTTTGCAAATTTCTACCTTAGGGCACGAGGGTCCCTAAACATCCTCTCTTAGTAAAACCCTTTCATCAAAAGCCATCAAAATATCCCTTTCTTAGGTGTAGGCCTGCCCTGATGAATTTTTAGGCATAAATTCATGCAGATATAGAAAGTTTAACTGCAAAAATCTTTAAAAGTTAATTTAAGAATTAGAAGCGCAATATGCTAGTTTCTAAATAAATATTCGAAAGACATACTCTTACCAAATATTAAACGATTAATTAACATTTCTGTGTTACTTTCGTACACATTTGTTTAACAAAAGTTTTGCAATACTGCTATGTCCGTTCTGACAAGCGACGCTGAAAAGCGTTTGTCCATCCTTTCTATATAGATTAACATCTGCACCGTTAATCAGCAATAGTCGAACAATGCTATCATGTCCATTTTCACAAGCGACAAAGAAGGGACTCGTTCCATCATGTGTACATTGATTAACATCTGGACCGTTGTCAAATAAAACTTTTACTGTGCTCTCATGGCCACTAAAGCAGGCACCATTCAGAGGACTAAACCCTTTCTCATCACATACATTTACATCAATGTCTTTGTTAAACAAAAGTTTTGCAATAATGTTATGTCCGTTCTGACAAGCGACGCTGAAAGGCGGTTGTCCATCCTTTGGACATAGATTAACATCTGCACCGTTATTCAGCAATATTTGTACAATGCTATCATGTCCATTTTCACAAGCGCCAAAGAAGGGACTCGTTCCTTCCTTTCTAAATAGATTAACATCTGCACCGTTATTCAGCAATAGTCGTAAAATGCTATCATGTCCATTTTGACAAGCGACAAAGAAGGGACTCGTTCCATCCTTTGTACATAGATTAACATCTGCACCGTGGTCAATTACATTTTTTACCGTGCTCTCATGGCGCCTAAAGCAGGCACCATACAGAGGAATGAACCCTTGCTCATGACATACATTTACATCAATGTCTTTGTTAAACAAAAGTTTTGCAATACTGATATGTCCGTTCCGACAAGCGACGTTGAAAGGTGTGTTTCCAACCTTTGGACATAGATTAACATCTGCACCGTTGATGTTTGTCCATCCTTTCTACATAGATTAACATCTGCACCGTTATTCAGCAATAGTCGTACAATGCTATCATGTCCATTTTGACAAGCGACAAAGAAGGGACTCGTTCCATCCTTTGTACATAGATTAACATCTGGACCGTTGTCAATTAAAATTTTTACCGTGCTCTCATGGCGCCTAAAGCAGGCACCATACAGAGGAGTGAACCCTTGCTCATCACATACATTTACATCAATGTCTTTGTTAAACAAAAGTTTTGCAATACTGTTATATCCGTTCTGACAAGCGACGCTGAAAGGTGTGTTTCCATCCTTTGGACATAGATTAACATCTGCACCGTTATCCAGCAATAGTCGTACAATGCTATCATGTCCATTTTGACAAGCGACAAAGAAGGGACTCGTTCCTTCCTTTCTACATAGATTAACATCTGCACCGTTATTCAGCAATAGTTGTCCAATGCTATCATGTCCATTTTGACAAGCGACAAAGAAGGGACTCGTATCATCCTTTGTACATCGATTAACATCTGCACCGTTGTCAATTAAAAATGTTACTGTGCTCTCATTGCCGTTGGAGCAGGCATTATACAGGGGATTGAATCCTTCCTCATCACATACATTTACATCAATGTCTTTGTTTAACAAAAGTTTTGCAATACTGTTATGTCCGTTCTGACAAGCGACGCTGAAAGGTGTGTTTCCATCCTTTGGACATAGATTAACATCTGCACCGTTATCCAGCAATAGTCGTACAATGCTATCATGTCCATTTTGACAAGCGACAAAGAAGGGACTCGTTCCTTTCTTTGTACATAGATTAACATCTGCACCGTTATCCAGCAATAGTTGTACAATGCTATCATGTCCATTTTGACAAGAGACAAAGAAGGGACTCGTTCCATCCTTTGTACATAGATTAACATCTGCACCGTTGTCAATTAAAAATTTTACCGTGCTTTCATGGCCATCGAAGCAGGCGTCATACAGGGGATTGGATCCTTCCTCATCACATACATTTACATCAACATAAAAAATGTTTGTTTGTGACCTATCCACTACTATGTAATGTCCATTAATGGAAGCTACAAATAGAGGTAAGAACATTTTTTTTTATTATGTTGTCAACATTTCTATCTCTTTTTGTATTTCTTTTACTTCTTAAGGTAATCATCTAAACCGATACATTATCGAGCAATCGAAAATTTGTTTACCATGCATTCTAGTTTAATAATAGCATACTGTATTCCAGCTTAATACATACGTAATTTTAAAACAAATTCATAATAAACAAATAAATATTGATAAACGACATAATACATTTTTGTAATTGATTTATTTTGACACGAGCTGTTTTCTGCAGCATCGATCTCTTCCTCTATTCCTTTTCCAAATAAATAGCTTTCTGCATTGTTTTCGTAGGATTCGTGTTTGGTTAAATCATTACTTAAATAAAGAAAAGATCACAGGGGAAATCACTTTATTGGAGCTCCACCTCTACCCCGGCCGGGGCTTGAACTCATGACCGTTTCAACTTACTCTTTTAACAATGAGTGGCCGATCACCCAGCCATCTAGGTAAGACAAAAAAATCTTGCTTTCAATGACGAACGGAATCTAGCGCGCTTGTTGCTCATTACCATCATTCCCACTGGATAACATTGTTTTATCAGACTTGCTTTCAATTCATGTAAACGTTCATTTCTTTTTTCGTTGTCGCTAACTATGGTACATACACGCCTTGCTAAGTTGTATGGAATTGCGCGTTTAGTATGGCCCGGATGACAAGATCTGAAATGAAGGTACGGATGGTTATCTGTTGATTTGTAATACATGTCGGTGGTTATATTTTCCCCGCATTTAGAAATGAGCACATCCAAAAATGGAATACAGATCGCACTTTCATCTAGCGTAAAGTTGATGTTTGGATCCAGATTATTTACAATGTCTAAAAAGACTGTTAAATTGGCGTCGCTCACGTTCCAGAGGATAAAACAGTCATCAAGATATCTTTTCCATCCATTTTTTATATTTTGTGCGGTTTGATGGTTAAATTGCCGTCTAGCTTTTTCATACATTTTCTCTTCTAAGTATCCTAATGTGAGGGTGGCATAAGTAGGGGCCATTTTAGTCCCCATAGCCGTCCCTTTAAGCTGCAAATAATGTTTGCCGTCCATTTTCCTGTTTCATCGTCTTTGATTTTGTTTTACTGTATATTACGCTATATAACTTTATTCTATGATTGTTTCCTTCAAGAAGCATTATGACGTCATAGTATTATTGTTGACGTTATCACAAGGTAACGTAATTACGTCATAGTTTTAACGACTGTAAAACGTCTGAAGATTTTTAACAATGGAAGCGCTTATGTTTTGCAGTTAGTGTTGCTTTGGGATTTTTTTATTATATTTTTACCGGACACTGAGAAAATACTTTTGTGATTTGGATATATATATATATATATATATATATATATATATATATATGTTCACTAAATAATCGTTGTTTATTACTTATATTTGCATTTTACCACTCGCAAATACCCTGTATTAGCCTAGACCTTGACATTTATAGTCTGTCCCAAGTTATTTTTGCTGCATATTTGAACGATTTTTAATAAAAATACACATACCTGTGACTGAAGTGCAATTAAAATCGATGGAAGGGAAAATTCCCAAGATAACTTCATTCACACATTATCATTTTTCCCTCGTAAAAATTCACAGGAACGAAAACAGATTTCCTACGGAGATTTATAATGGGGAATGTTGACATCTTTTCTCCATTCGGAAATACTCGGGACCCCTCGCGCAATTTTTCAACGTTATCATCCGGGCGTCTTCATCTCCTTAGCAATGGAAAAACCTCGTAGACTTTTTATTTTTAGCCGTGTACTGATACCCGACAAGCTAGAGGGGGCGTTTCAAAGGGGAAATCTTGGGATTTTTTCATACTATTGAATGAACATCGTCTGAACCATGAGGTATTTATAAATATTGAATGAATTAAGAAAATATGCGGCAAAAATATCTTGGGACAGACTATAGCTATTACATCAAAAGTAAACATTCAGACTGTAAAGTAATTTTTTTAATTCACATAGATTTGTTAACAGAATCAATGATATGTTATAATAGTAATTCCTTTAAAATGTTATCAAAAACATGTTTTAATATTACATGTAAATACGTCAATTTTAATGGAGTTGGAGAAAAACACATGATGTATCGTATAATGGTTTAAATCTATAACGTCATGGAAAAGTATATATAACGTTACACCTTTATGACGTCATAGTATACTGACAGAGCAATTGTAGATTAAAGAGAAATAATTGCAGCTCCTCCGTATAGGTTTACAGTGGGAAAGAACAATGGAAATGCAAATATAACGCCATGTTCACTAAATAATCGTTGTTTATTACTTATATTTGCATTTTACCACTTGCAAATAACCTAGACCTTGACATTTAGCTATTACATCAAAAGTAAACATTCAGACTGTAATGAATCTTTTTAATTCACATAGATTGGTTAACAGAATCAATGATATGTTATAACAGTAATTCCTTTAAAATGTTATCAAAAACATGTTTTAATATTTAATGGAGTTGGAGAAAAATACATGATGTATCGTATAGTGGTTTAAATCTATAACGTCATGGAAAAGTATATATAACGTGACACCTTTATGACGTCATAGTATACAGACAGAGCAATTGCGATTATAGAGAAATAATTGCAGCTCCTCCGTATGGGCTTACAGTGGGAAAGAGCAATGGAAATACAAATATATATATATATATACCCCAACAAGAGGAAGTATGCACAGACTAAACATAGAGGGTGTTGCGCTACCAAACCAAGAAAAACCTGTTACATTTTTCTTTCATGGTTTCAGAAATTATTAGAGGTAAACGGTCTAGTTGGAAAGCGGTAAAGAACAATGAAAATATTTTAAATTCCATATTTTCTTTTTAAGGTTAAAAACTTTTTTACATGACCAATTATTTTCTAAAGATGAAAGTCAATTTGGCAGTTTAATAAACAGTTTAACAAGTTCATTTCAAAATATACACTATACAGTTGACTCTTATATGGGAATTAAACATGAACAGGGGAAGCAAAAAATGTTTTAATATGCTATCTAGCATACAGAATTTTTATTTTTCTACAATACACCATACAGGTGAATGAAATACATTTTAAAAAAAACCTAAATATCGAAGTGTCTTTCAAAAAACTCGTCGTTCCTCTTGTGTTTCTGGCACTAATTGTTTCGGTAACTTTAACGTCTAAATGAATATTTACACAAGTGTATCATCCAAAGCAAAGCTGAACTTGGCCAGTGTAAGTATATCTTTTATCTCCATTATCTCATATAGAGCCTTGTGGAAAAAATCAGGTGACTAAACATGAAATAAAATGAAATTAAGAGAAAATTAAGAGAAAAATATATATAATCAAACAATCGATAATTCTTCATGAGATTCATTGGCAGCAACCTATTAAACTATATTTTTTAACATTAAAATGCTAATTTGTAAAAAATAAAAGGCTAATTAATTTTACCTCTTGTCTTAGAACTTGCAGATATGCAATCTCAATCCCAGTCAAAGACTACAAATATGTAATGTATTATAAAGTAAACTCTGCTAGCTGGTCTAGATATTTCAAAATAGTGTATCTATAAGCATTTTAATATTGAAAACGATCTATAACATTATCCACTAGTCAACATAAATTTAAGATACCTATATCCTCATACTTTACGTTGGCAATGAGCTTTTCTCTCATATTCCAAAGAGCTCCATTGCACGCATTTTTTATTATTTTGTTTTGAGATGTTCGAGACTTTATCAATGTTTCCATGACTGCATCATCTTGAAGCATTATATTCTGGTTGTCTTTGTCAAACGACAACACCCACAGCGCTCCAAAAGCCTCTTTTGAAATTTAAAGCAATTTAATTTATTAAATATTTGTAAAATATTATTTTCATTTCTTTTTTTATAAAGTTTTGCAAAAAATTAAGTTGCAGCTGTAACTATGCATTGTATTAACATTTTATGATATGGACCTTTTTGCTCGTCTTCATGCTCTGATTGCGATAAGGCCACAAGAACTGGCAATGAACCTTCGGCTACTAAAGACTTTTTATTTACATCATTTTTCGCTATTCTTCTGATAGCTGAAAGAAAATTTAGAAACAGATAATCAGCAGATTCTAATATTTACAAACAACAAAAACACGAATTTTCCAAGAAAAGAATAGTATACTTCTGCAAATAACCAGTTAAGTTACATACTAATCATATAACCTGTAATCAAATAACCCTCATATTGAAGATGAATCCCAAGCAATCGTAGCAATTTACTAGGTTTTTTGCAAGATATCCGGATATGAAACGATTTTTAAAAAAGTCACATTCAATAACTGACCAATAGTGACCCTCTTAAGCCATCACCAAGAAACCTTGACCAAGTCATAAACTTTATTTTTTGATAGAACCCGTCATACCTTTTCTATTCATTTACTCAACTTATTTTTGATACCCTGTTGGAAATGAGAGGACATATAAATGTATTTTGTCTAACCAGGTTCCCCTTCCTCTCTGTGACCCAAGAGACATTTCTTTTTGCAGAGGATTCTAACCAGTTCTAACATAGGATCATAACCATATTCTTAGACCGATGTCTTTATGACTAGACGTTTAAACAAATGTATCCTTGCTATTTCGAATTAAGTCTGCAAAATACACAATAGCGGAGAAGATTATTTTTTTATTATTGATTGCATGATCTTTTTATGATTACTAAACCATATTTTCAGAAAATGTTATAGCACTGGGATGATGTGGGTCATGGATTTCACAACTTGCAGTGTTACAACGCACTTTGAAAAATTACGCACTTTGATAAAAAATTTCAAAGTGCGTTAATTTTGAGACCAAGTCAACTCACTTTGAAAAAAAATTTTCAGACTCGGTGAAAATATTTGATTATTTTATATACAATAAATGATTATTTGAACTTTGTTTAGCTTAATGTGATATATTTAAAAAAAGAACTCATTGCATTCTCAGCTAACTTGATAAAAAGTTTCTAGATGAGAATTTTTTTCTTTTCTCATTAGACAATATCAACAATTTACACAGAAAGAAAAATAATTCGGGAGGTTTGAATAATTCGAATATGACATAAACTTTCATCGCTTAGCAACTGCATTTTCCTTTTTTTGAGTATGCAGCAAATTTACTTCTTATAAAATATATTGGGCTATGCCCGAACGATTAAGATTTATAGATATGAATAATGGAGATCAATCTATAATATATTTTAACTGACTTATTGCAAATATGATGTAAAAAAGGATACCTTAGTTCTCTTTTTAAAAAACAATATGATCTTTTAGAAGATCAGTGCGAGAAAATCAACCCTCATCCTAATGCTTATTTTAAAGATTATAATAATTTAATGTTTGTTAATGTTAATATTGTTTTATTGAAGTGATTTATTTGATAAAAATACTAAAAGAGGGTTACTGTTAAAACACATAGATTCTTGAACATACCAATGGAGAAAGTATTGGTCGGCCAGCTCATTTTTTCTATAACACAGCATGTACTTATACAGAGCATATTGCTTTTTCCGATCTTAAATATTTACCAAAAGTTGCCGAATATCATATGTTTTGGAGGAAAAAATGAGTGACAAGGAACCTTCATCTTGTAATCAATTAAATTATGCACTGGTATTTGACCTGTATCTTTGGTTAACCCCCACCCCCACCCCCATCCCCGTACTAAATACGGTAAATTAGATTCACTAGTGTTAACAAATCATCATACTATCAACAAATTCAGTTCCAGAATATGTGATATAAAAATATATTTTCAAAGTGCGTTAAGAGTGTCGATACTAAAAATGTTAATGTACCTTCATAATGCATTTTGAAAAAAAAAATTCAAAGTGGGTTAACTTTGCCCAAAATTTAACGCACTTTGAAAAGAAATTTCTAATTTTTTTCAAAGTGCGTAAATTTTTTCAAAGTGCGTTGCCACATTGCAGTCCTCTGAATCCTAGTGCAGAAACATAGTCAAAAAGCTGGTGTTTTAATGCTCACTTATTTTAACATTTTAAAGAAAGATAAAGTATTACGTGAGGATATATTCTATAACATCATTGTAATACTGTTGCTATGCTTAGCTTAAAGGGTGACGCCTTGAAATTATGTTTACCAAATGTATTTACTTTATACTTTTTTAAGAAACAATTATCCTCTCACAACAAAAACATTGCATTCTTTAAAGGTAAACATTTATTATAACCTCACAAAAAATACTTGTGGTGCTGATTTGTCATTCCACAGGACCGTCACCTACTAGTATTTTGATATATATTATTCTTATTGTTCAGATATTTTTTTTTCTCTTGATAGTCATAAACAGCTTTAAAGTAAATATTGTTTAATTTAAAGAAAATTCACATAAACAATGATGATTAGGACTTTTAGTTATCAAGAGGATAAAATTGTCCGTTCATAAAGGACGACTTATGCCGCACAATTTGCGAAGACAAGAGAAGGACAACGCGGCAATAGGTCACATAAATGATTCTAAACTGGTAACGTGTGAAAACTCTGCACTCTGCACAACTGTTTTGTCCCTGATCACATATTTTTAACTATTAAACAACCCCGAGATGATATGTAAGTTATAATTACTTCTGGTTAATTCCATGGCAGACCAGCCTTCATATCTTCGATGGCGATCATTTAATGAGTAGGTTAAACATTTCAGAAGAGATTTGACGAGATCCCTATTTGCTTCAACATGCTTAGCTTCAGAGTCAGCGACCAAGTCAGCCAGGGTAGTTAGGGTAACCAAAAGAATTCGATCACTTCTGGATTTTAGGTAAGGCAAAAGCACCTGAATAAATCCAATTTTCCTCAACGCAGTATTGGAATTTTGGTTTTGAGCAATATTGTGAATTATGGATATATAGCAATAAAGGACTTTTTCATCATTTCCCTGTGATTAAAAAGATAAATGCATTGTACTAAAACGTTGAGACAAAAGACAATTCCAATCGCACGGTATACCTTGTCTAAACCAGGCTGCTGAATTTTTAAACAAACTTTAAGACCTTTTAATTGTAATATTTTAAATTCAAAATTTTTCTATAAACATTTTCTCTAATGAAATTCTTTCAAGAATTAGTGTATTGATGGGTTTACTTCATCTTAACTGTAATCTAATACTGTGGTTTCATCGATATTCGTTGAATACCAATTTTCGTGGATTTCGTTATTCAGTTGATCCACAAAATTAAGTGTTAACTGAAGTGCAATTTCTATTAACATTTTGTATTGATTGGGTCATTGGCCACGAATTTATGTTTCCTTGAAACTGAATTTCACTTTATCCTCGAAAATTGATACCCTTGAAAATTAATGAAACCACAGTATATTTCTATTTTGGAAATAATATCAAAGTTCACTGCAAAAACACGATTTTTACCTGGGTAACAAAGATGTATGTAATCATCGATATATTCATGAATGCTTGAAAACATTTGTCACTTGGAAACAAACTTTAAATTAATCACTATTGAATAAATATAAAAATTTACAAGTACGATAACACACCCGCTTGTTGTCCTCCAAGTGACTTGATGTCAACCTCTGTAAGGCCTTCAGGATCTGGGGCAGGAATTCGCCATGTTCCACCAGTAAGTGACAGTGCCTGGCATTAACATCAGTAAAGTTCTGCAGTGTTATCATACAACTGTTCAGTGGATTCGATACTCCATCGATCAATTCATTTTTCTCATCATAATATCCTTTATTTAAACAGAACACAACTACATCACAGGCTGTTTTCACGCCGCTATATTGAACAAACATATCTCCAAGTTCTATTTCAAACTGATGGTAAATTTCTAAGCTTTCGTGATCTAAAGCAAAACTGTGTCTTTCCAGATCAAATGCTGCCTGGACAAAATCTTTATTAAAAAATCCCTCTTCATTAAAGTGTCCATTAATGTCCGAAAGAATATAAAGATTTTTTTTAAGAGATTGGAACGTGTTGGTTTTCATTTCCTCAATTTTGTTCTTTGTCATTAAGATACTTTTCTTCGACATGGACTCAGTCTCCTCTAAATCACTCTCTTCCAGTACCTGAACAGCTGTCATTTTGGTCGATGACATCTTAGAATGCTTTTCTAGAATATCTTTGTCAGATAAATATATATATATATATATATATATATATATATATATATATATATATATATATATATATATATATATATATATATATATATATATATATATATTACTTCCCTAAATGTTATATTCATTTTTTATAGGATTTAACAGAAAAGTGATCTGTATGTTATACTTACCCTTAATTTTAATACGATACATGACGAATGGTATAAATACCAATACAAATACACCAAGAAGTGTTATTATCCAGACCCAGTCATTTCTTTCATGTTTTGTTTTTTCTTGTGATTCTACTGCAGCTGTCGTTCTTGAACTAAATGTCACTTTGTACGTTGCTGTGGTTCTTTACGAAAGAAAAGTGTATTATCAAATATTCAGAAAAAGAATCTACAGAAAATGTAAGGGGAGAGAAAAAATACGTCAGGGATATCTTCTATAAATAATTGACAGCTCAAATTTTTTTTGATATAAAGAAAAACTGTTTACCTGACACAGGTTGGATCATCAAGAAAACATCCGTTGCCAATAGACACACAACTCCTATCTATAAGAAAGCAACACATTGCAAGGATGTTCAAGTATTTTACTTTCATGATACACTCTACATATGTTAAACAATTCAAATATGTATTAGAAATAATGTCAACGCCTTTAATCCGTTTCTATTAAAAAATAAATAGAGTATATTAAAACAGTCATTACCGTTGTATGGTATTTGTCGACTATCATCAAATGATGCATCATATTTAAATAAAAATATAGAAGAATATTGTGTTGTACATTTAAGTAATATGTGTCTTAATGGTCAAATTATTTGAATTTTATAATACAAAACTATTGGAGTATATAGGTGAACACAAATTCGAGGCGAAGATTTTTCGTAGGAAGACAAAAATTCAGGTTGAATTGAGAATTTTAAAATACTAATGGTTCTATATTACTGCTTGCAGAGAAAATGCAAAAAATCATTTAAAATAATAAAGAGGATATATCCGTCTGTGAACAACAAAATTATGTTTCAAAAGCATGCTTAAACGATCTATAAAAAATGGTGTTGCATTCCACCTTAAACACTTTATTGTATTGATTTTTAAAGATTTTTCTCTATATATTTCTTTGTAAAACTTTAATCCCCCACCCCATTGTGGCCCCACTCTACTCCCAGGGATCATGATTTGAACATATTTGACTCTACACTATCTGAGGATGATTCCACACACACATGTAAGTTAAACCTTTTCTGGTTGTGCTGTCACCAAACAAGAGTTCTGCCGCTTGTTTGTCTTTTGTTGTACGAGTTATCTAAATTTTTTGTATTTTTGAACTATTCAATGTTTTCGTTGTCAAACGTTTTACCCTGTTGATGTACACGAGGTGCTCCACCATCGTTTTTTTGATTTACGCCATCCTAGCCTGCTCAAGATGTAAGACTGATTTTATAACCTCATACATGTAGTTATGAATATCTCTGTTTCCTATATTGCTTTTTATGTTTTAATCAACTAGTTTTAATCAAACACGGTGTAATACTTTAATAGCTACTTTGGCGGCCAAATTTAAAATGTCCTATATATGTATACTTGGTATCAACAATTTGTTTTAAAAGTTTCTGGTTTATTAATAGATCTTGAATTTATTAAGTTTTCTGAATATGTATTTTCTCTCTATTTTTTTCTTTAAGATAGCTTACTAAAATATAAATGCATGTGACTGTATGTGTATTCTATAACATGGTTTTGTAATGTGCCTTTATTTGTGTTTTATTTTTTGATACAGCCTTTTACAATATGTTGGCACACGCGTTATCAATAAAGCTGAATATACACGATATCCTGGTTCACTTAGCTGTTTTTCTAATAGCACACTGGTCAAATGGTTTTTGAACAGAAGATTGTTATAAATTGTTCACTACTAAAGAAAGCTTCGACACAAGTTAAAACTTGTATATTCAACTAGTTTTTGAGAAGAAAATCGTTCTCTGTATATTCCCATGTAAAAGTTCAAACCCCATTGTTGCCCCACCTTACGCCTCGGGATCTTTATTGAAAAGAATATTGTTATAGATTGTTCTCTGTATATTCCTATGTAAAATTTAAATTCCCATTATGGTCCCTCCCAGTCTTGGGGCGAATTACATTGTAAAGTAATGCATTACATTACCATTACTTTATGAATTTGGGCATTAAATTACCATTACCATTACTTGATTTTCTTGAAGTAATGCATTACATTACCATTACATGAGTAAAGTAATGCATTACCATTACCATTACTTTTTTTTAAAAGTAAAGCTAATAAAGAGTTTTTGCAAATGTTTCAAATATACAACACTCTTTAACATATCTACAGCTTCATGCTCAATATCAGGTTCAAATTCAATGAATAAACAAGAGTCATTCTTTATTTGCTCAATATATAATCATATTGTGGCAATATGAACAACATATTACATAAGTAAAATGATATTTATAGACATTTGGCATGAAACAATATCAGATATGAAATAGAGACACAGGATAACATGCGTAACAAAAACCAATTTATGAAATAATGTTGCGGTTTTTAAAAGCTAAATATAGAAATATCCCCAGATTACACAAATCTTTATAATTTTGGACACTTAATTTTATTAATTTATAAACAGATGATTTTTCCCAGTTATATATCTTAATATTTTTTATTCATATTTCTTTTTACGGAGGACACTTGAAGACAAAAGATTGCTGTTGCACTTTATGATCGAAGTTTCAAAGGGTTCATCTTTTAAATGCATCCATCTTCCGGGCTATATACTAAATAAATGTTTTGCAGGAGCAGACAAAGCTTGGACTGGAAAATACTGTTTGACGATCTTTATCTTAGGATATATTAAGTGCAATAATAGATTAAATACATAAATCTTGTATTTTCTATCAGTCCAAACTAATGTACAGTGTAATTAATTTACAAGAGAGAGAGAGACAGAGAGAAAGAGAGAGAAAATAAGTAAGATTATTTTCAAATAGATTATAATATTGGATGTGATATTGATTTTCATCATGGATGGACAGTGCATTCATTTTGCTTTTAAAGGTGCATGTCTGTCTCCTATTCTATTGTGACTTAGGGAAGGGAGGGGGATTGGGTGTTTAGCACTTCTTATAACAATAGATTGTTTTGATACTTAGATTATCCTGGGGGCATAGTGTGTTGTTGACACATTTCTTATTGAAGTGCAAACTAATTGGAGTAAATTGTTTAAATGATTAAAAACTCTTAATAACAACACTCTTAAAAATGTTATGAAATTGTGCTGTTATCTTTAGTAATATAAACAATTCAAAAATGAATTTGAAAAAACCTTTTTTAATAAAACATGTACAATTAAAACATTTTTTTCTCAATAAGAATTATTTCTTTCTTCTTTAAAAATAAATATAATCAAATTCAATTTCAACTATTCATTTATTCATCACATTTTTTTTAGTGAACATGCATAAATATGCATAGTAATGCAAAGTAATGCCATATAATGCCAGCATTACACTAGATTTTGGAAAGTAATGCATTACATTATCATTACTTGTAATGCTAATTTTGAGGCATTACACATTACTAGCATTACTTTGAAAACATGTAATGCATTGCAATGCATTACCATTACATTTAGCATTACCCCAAGCCTGGTCCCACCATACCACCGGGAATCATGATTTAAAGAAACCTAAAACTACACTACCTGAAGATGATTCCACACAATTTACAGTTTGTCTGACCAATTGGTTTTAGAGAAGAAGGTTTTTCAAGATTTTTCTCTATAAATGCCTATGTAAAATTTTGACACCCTATTGAGCCCCTACCTTCCCCCAGGGGTCATGTTTTAAACAAACTTGAATCTAAACTACCTAATGAAACTTCGACACAGTTAAAGCTTGTTTGGTCAATTAGTTTTAGATTTTTGAAGATTGTTCTCTATATATTCCTGTGTAAATATTCAAAGCACGTTTATGGCCCTACCTTACTCCTAGGGATCATTATTGAAACAGGATAACATACAGTGACATAACTTAACAAATTTCAAGTCCAAAACAAAATCGGTCGAAATTACATCACCCTACCCTATATACTGTACATTCCTATTTAAACGCGAGGAATTAATATCAGCCTAAAATCGCGAGAAGCTTCCTTCGCGAATTTAAAAATCTCGCCATTATTTTCTGAGAGTTTAAAACTATAAGAAATAAGGAGAAAATTTCCGCATTCGCGATTTTTTTTTCTCGCGATTTGATACAAACCAGCGGGATCGCGGTACTAATTACTCGCATAATATAAGGAATTTACAGTAATCATAAGAGCCCTAAGCTAACACCATAACCCCTGACCCAGGGGCAATTAACTAGGTACTTCATAGTACTATGAACTATGTAGTTCGTCTGCTTAATATTCCTTAGCAAAAAATGCATTTTCGCGCTATAATCATTAGAACCCTACCATAACTCAAGAACCCCTGACACAAGGCCATGAAATTTTGGAAGATTTAGAGGCATTCTTGCTCATCATAACTATGAAACTAGTTCATAAGCTAAGTACCCAGGTGCAGAGGAGGAGATTTATAAAGAAATTATGCATTTTCACTATATAATCATTGAGCCCCACCCTAGCGCCAGAACCCCTTACCCTTAGACCATGAATTTCAGAATGTTGGTACGGAGCTCAATGCTTATTACAATTATGCCATCAGTTTTACTGCTTGATGTTCAGGAGTAAAGATTTTTTTAAATATTGCATTAATGTTGATGGCTTTAGCCCCAGCCCTCATACCCCCAGGGAACAGGGGCCTTGAAGTTCAAATTGTACTTCATTTCACCCATAGATGCTATATGTCAACTTTGGTTCCAGATAAGAAGCTTAAAATGTTCAAAATTTTATGAACGACAAGCGACGAACGACGACGGACAAAAACAGATCGCATAGATCACCTGAATGACTCAGAGGATCTTAAAACTTGAAACTACACTACCCGATTCCACATAAGTTCAATTTGTCTGGACATTTAGCTTTTGAGAATAATTTTTTTTTTTTAAATTCATATATTCTTTTGTAAAAATCCAAACTCCCATTGTAATTCGTCCCACCTTACCCACGGGTATCATTATTTGAAAATACTTGAATTTACTCTACCTGAGGATGATTCCACACAAGTTACAGCATGCCTAGCCAATTTTCAATTTATTATGTGTGGTTTGAATAGTGTCGAAATTTTAAGCGAACAATCTGATTACATCGTCTACTGTACACATTTTTATTAATTGTTCATCTTCGTTAGCCAAGGGTTTCTGATCCGCACCGCTTCTCACGAACCCTTGGTCTATCGTGCTATGAAAAGTCGGGATTTTTTTTCCTTAATTCTGATTGGGGTTTACTATCTATAAGTGGTCGACAAATAAAAAAGTGCATAACAAATCTCATATGACGTACATATTCAGGTGGCTTTTGACTCACATGAATCTAAAGTTCTGAAACCACTTCCACAAGTAGAAATAATAGGAGACGATTTTGATTGGACCAAAAGACCATCTGCAATGACGAAAACTAGGCAAGTTCAGAGTAATCATTGGTTTTTAATGCTTGGTGCACAAAGAAGGGTTTTAAATTGTGACCTTCCGGATAATTATCCCACGGCTGATATACTACATGTTAATGTACCCAACAGTCAATTTGTCCCTGATAGAGAACAGTGTGAAAGTTTAGAAAATGATATGGTTTTCCTTATTGTAAAGGCAGCTACAAAGTACATTCCAGCACTACAAGGTCTTTAGAAATGTGTAGTACTACCTGCAAATATTGATCATCCCTATGTTGAAGAATGTAGTAGGAAATCAAACTTCTCAATCTTAGACTTGTTCGATAAGAGCGAAAATAAATATGAAGACATAATTCCTTATCCTCGAACATATTCATGACAACTATATAAGCCACAGTTAAGGAGAAGATCCAAAAGTAATCAAAAAGAAGGTTTTGGAGGAGATGTACTTACAAATGAGCGTGCTTCCTCGGCCCAGTTGGTTATGTTGGACACTTCCAATGATTTTGATAGATTGAAAGGGGTGATTCATAGGCCTGAGGGATTTTACAGGATAATGAATTCACTTGTGGTATACTCGTAGAACAGAATAGAGTTTGAGTTGGCTTGTTCATTTCAGTTTCTATTTCAATTCAGGTAATTAATATTTTAGTGTTTATTATTATATATTATTGTTTATTGTGTTTAGTGTTTGTTTTAGTGTTTTCGAACGTGTTGAATAGCTTTGTTTAATTTTCATTGTGATCAGGTGGGCTTGAAAGTTAAAGACCTCAATCTTGTTTATTTAAAGTTGGGCCACGCCAATTAAATTTCTTGTTCGTCAGACTAAGAATCTGATGAAAAATAAGTATGGGTAGGTGATCTAATAAAATTATTTTTTTATAGGGTAATTCTTTAGGGAGAACATAAATAAATTTGACTGGACAATAATATTGTTTTTTTAACGATTTAAAGTACAAGGAATAGGGCAAAAAAAGATCAGAAAAAGATCAGAATTACCTGGATGTATGAATTTTATAATATTATTGGCAGAGTTTTGTTTAAATATGAGCTCGTTTGACGAGCAAGAAATTAAATTGGTGTGGCCTTATATATGTTAATACTAACATAATTTCATTTCCTTGTTTTACTAATTATTCAATTTATTGTTAATAATTCAGTATTGCTTCTGTTTTCATGTTATTTTTTATCAAAAAAATATTTCTTTGTAATGAAGTTGATGAAGTACTATACATGAGTTAATGATCATCTAGAAAAAATGATACCGATACACATATTTCTCACAAAACTTTAAAAACACTTTCAAACTAGAGGTACTGTGAGCAAGCTCACAATTGATACTCCCCGCTAAGAAAAATTTTATATATAAACATTTTAATTATTGGTATACTGAGCCGGAAAAATTTCCATACATTTTTTTTCCAAAAAAAAAAAATCATCGGGGCAGGCCATTTTCAGAGAGACGGGGATGAGAGTCTAAAAATAGTTTTATGTGGCCTGACACAGGCAGGCTTTGTGTCAAATTTTAGCATCTAATATTTCCATAAATACAAGATATGACACAGACATAATTTAGCATTTTCAAACAATGACCTTGAACTTTCTCAATTGACCTTAGGTCAAGGTCATGAAACACCCTTAGGTCATAAGCAATCTTTGTGTGAAGTAAAAACTTCCAATGTTTCCCCATAAGAAAGATATGGACCGGACACGAATGTTGCATTTTTTCTGCCAGTGACCTTGACCTTTCCCAAATAACCTTGGGTCAAGGTCATGACACACCCTTCAATCATAAGCAATCTTTGTGTGAAGTAAGAACATTTAATGCTTCTCTATAAGGAAGATATGGACCGGACACGAATTTTGTACTTTTTCTGCCAGTGACCTTGACCTTGCCCAAATGACCTAGGTTCAAGGTCATGACACACTCTTAGGTCATAAGCAATCTTTGTGTGAGGTAAAAACTTCCAATGTTTCTCCATAAGAAAGATATGGACCGGACACGATTGCACAGACAGACGGACGGACAGACTGACAGGGTGATTCCTATATACCCCCCCCCCACTTTTTTTGCGGGGGGTTTAATAACTGATGAACATTTACAAGTGCATGTTTTTATCAAAACAGTTTATCTCCTTTTAAGGAAATCTACAAAACCTTCTACAAGTGCCAGACAGCAAGAGATGCGGGATCTTTGTTCCAGCTGCGTTATCTTATCAACAGAAGAGATGTTCATGGTCATGACACAGTCACAGAGAGATTCGGGTATCGTTAATGCTAAAATCAAGGTCAAACCAATCTCTCTCTCTCTTTCTCTCTCTCTCTCTCTCTCTCTCTCTCTCTCTCTCTCTCTCTCTCTCTCTCTCTCTCTCTGTTTTCTCCAGTGAAAAAATGTTGATACTTACCTATTCGCTTTGCTAATACATATGGACATGCATGTGTGAATGGATACTTTGTGAATATGACAGTTACCAGTTAGCAAATTAATGTACTATTATAATCTTTGTGTTTTCATGATTCATCTTATTTGGTTGCATTTGCTTACGATTTTTTTCCAGCACCTGCAATCATGATTAGTTGTAGCTGTAGAATATCAACTTGTGGCAGCATTAATCAACTTGTATGTTGAATAAGCCTCAATTTTTTAACTGGGCACCCTTTGTATTTGTTGAGGATGTTTTAGATGGGTATATATGCAGTGCATTTATGGATTACTTTGGAATGGAAAAATTGGAGTCCGACCCTATAAGCATCCCCCTCTCTTATCAACATGAAAAAATGAAGACAAACTTAGGTGGCTTCAATTCATTGGAAGACACATTCTGGAAGTCTACATCAAGAAAGGTCTAAACTATAACCACGGATCACATACATTTAAGCATAATAAATAGAACCGAGTGAAAAACTACACGCTTAATGATCGGTGGATCATGCTCATAATATGCAAATTAATTTTCATTATACTTTATAAACTTTCACCGTTATAGTTATTCTGTCTTTGTACCTGGTAAATTTACTTTGATTAATACATGTATAAAATGAGCAAATCTGCAGTTTAAAATAAAAATGAATTGAAAGTTGAGGTAGAGAAATTGCGACAATTTAGAAATAATAATAACACTGTCATTAAAATGTCATACGTTACTTAACTAGTATTTCATAATAGAAAATGGGTTTTTTTTGCCTTACAGGATATGTTATCTAAAGGGAATATATTTTATTTTTTTTATATGTACTGGTTTTTTTTAGAAACTAATGAAATGGAAGAAATGGACAACCAAAGTTCCCAACTACAGGCGTGCTACAATGCAGCAGAGGGGGTGTACACGTGTGAATGTAGCAAAGTGTACAAAACTCTGGGCCATTTTAAGAGGCATTTACAAAGTATCCACAACTGGACTTTTCCCCAGGAAGGCGAAACTGCCACTCGTACCAAGGACGGTGTTGCAGAAGCCAGAACATTATTCCTGATATGTTCATTGATTCTTCGTGACACGTATGATGCCTATCAAATGGCAGACGGCAATCGAATACTAGTATTCCGCAACGCAAAGTTTGAAATGCTACTTGCAGATGCATTCCATCACACAAAATATAGATTGTGGCTTTGGACATTTCTTGCTTACGAAAATGCACTACTTTCCCCCCGTCAAGCCTTCGAGTACAAATGGAATTGTTGTTCTAACACAAATGGGAGAATTGGTAGAAATGTGCCAAATGATTTACTTATGGAGATGAATGTTAATGCTATAAAGCAGAAGTTACGGTCTCAAGGTGCTAATGTGACATATGACAGTGCTAGAGTTATTGCAATTTCAAGCCAAGTACAAGATGACATTAAACAAAACATCATCAGACAATGTGAATCCCATTTTGGAACTGCAAAACCACCCGTCAGTAAAGTGATGGACATCTCTATAATCATACAAGAAGCAGAAAAGGGGCAGCTCATGAAAACAATATTAGGTAATGTTTGCAAACTTTGTAGATCCATTACAAAGAGCTGTTCCTAAAATGTCCACAAATGGATAAGTGCACAAAAACAAAGAGCTAAATTCGAACTTATTTGAAACTTTGTAAGGCGTGCAAATCAATATCTACTCTAGCTCTTTTATAACATATTAATTTACCAGATTGACAAATTATTTTGTACACTTTTATATAAAAGCTAGGTCATTGTGAATTACACGCATCATGGATTATATTACAGGGGTATACGTTGAGCACTTTCAAGTGTTCCTAAAGATCTCAGGCCCCAGTATCATGAACCACTTAAAGCCTTAAGTCAGAATTTGTACTCATTGTCTTAATTGTTACCGACACCTTACTAGATTCTGGTAATACATGTATTTCATTTAGCAATATCAAGTGATTAATTTAAAACTGTATGGATCACTGATTATATAACAAGCAGAGTTTAAATCCACTTCCTGAATTAAAAAAAATCTAACAACTGAAGTAATTTATTTCTTTAGTTTGCAATTATACCTTTAACATTGCTAATGCAATACAGCTGTACTTCGGTTTCTCGAAATAGGATATCTTTGGCACCAAAGAAAGAAATTTTAAATTGATTTAGAAGTCCCACCTCTTTTTCATTGAAGAATTTTACGCTTAATATTTTGATCCCTCAAATATCTTAGAAATTTCCTCTTTCAATATTACAAAGTATGACTATTACATTAATAATGAGTAGAAGGAAATGAAAATGACTTTTAAATAGTATTTGATGTCTTTAATTCGGGAATAAACAAATGCTATTTTTGTTCTTTTATATGATTGAAAAAAGCACATTTGGTAAAACATAGGTTTCGGATTTAAATGAACAAAGTTAAGTTTCAAAATTATATAACATTTACAATTGTTCTTTATCAATCGAAATCATTACTGTCATCAAAGCCATACATATCAATGTCTCCGAACACATCACTTAATATAGTGCATACCTTCTCTGAAAATTCATATGACCAAAATGTGCATAGTAGCCAAAATCATATGGAGAAAAAAGCTTGTCAGATTTTGCCACAATATCTTCAATCACAACGTCTGTTAGGCCATGCATCAGTTCAGACGAGAGCAATGGGTTGGAAATGGATAACGAAAACTTCAATGCCCTCCATTTGTCTCTTAAATGGGCACTTTGTTTTGGTCTGATACAGTACGTTCCATACTAGGACAATAGATCTTCCTTTCCATACGTGCTGGGTGCGTTGCTGGGCATGATTCACCACCACACTGGCATTCCTTTTCACAAACGTCACAACAGTTATGTAAAGGGTTGATGTCATGCTTGTTGCACAGGTAGGAATTGCACAGTACATTGCGTCGGCATTGAGTATCTTTTGCCAGCTGAACAAGATCCCTAATGGCAATCCATAATAAATTTCATTTCTTAAAAAGGAATAGTTGTCCCCCATCCCTGCAGAGTTTGTCAAAGAAGGCCATCCTGTGTCATATCTTTTTGGATTTCTTCCTTCAGAGTTTCTTTTACTATGAAACATATTAAAGTATTTACAATCACTTCCTAGCACATCATCAAAAGCAGAGCATATCTTAGAGACTGTATGAATTTTCTTAAAAAAAATCACATGTCTTGGGAATGATTCTTTCTCTGCCTTTAGTCCATCAATTAGCCAACCAAATGTTGTGTGTAAATCTTCATTATTGGGAACTTGAACAGATGTTATTTTTATGTTTTCTCTGTCAGGAGATTTTGCAATCACTTCAGAGTGCTTACTGAAACATTGTTTGTTCAAAATTGTCCTCCTTTGAGAAGCTGATGAAGTTGCAGTCAATGCAGCATTGGGTACTTTGGGACAAATTGATCGTACTTCTCCTATTCTGGAAAACCATTTCCGAAAGGGTTCTTCATCTTAACCCCAAGAATCCCCCTGAAAAGCGTTAAAAAAATAAATATGAATGTCGATTTACCCCGACTGATAACACATTTAAAAAAAAGACAAGTGATATACCCAAACAGCCCCCCCCCCCCATGTCTTAGTCCCTTTGAAATTTCTTGACAGTGGTTAAAATATGTAACTTGTAGAGGTTAAATTGATACCAGTTTTCAAAGAAACAGTGACCTACCAATGCGCTTCATCCACCGCAATCAATTTTATTTTCCTTTGGTACTCAGGTGTCTGCAACCTCTCGCGCCATTTTTTATCTCCCAAGAGCGCTTCTGGACTTCCAAATATAAAGTCATATTCCATTTTCGTTAGCTTAGGGTCATTAGAGTCCTTGTCACCAACACATATAGCTGAAAATCCTAACTTTTGTAGTCTTTCTGTTTGTTCCTTCATAATATATTGCAATGGTGCAATAACGAGTAAACTCGAAGCTGGTATCAACAGAGGTATGCTCTCATATATAAGAGGTTTCCCGCTTCCAGTTTTACATCTTACGAATAAATCCGTTCCACTTAATATTGCACTAATTCCTAATCGCTTAATACGTTTTAAATCCTGAATATTAAAACGTTCTTTCAAAATACCCATGTGAATCATGGAGGCCGTCATTACTGTAAATAATGATGTTAAAGTACGGCAATTTTCATTGGCTGATATATAAATAGGCTTAGAGATCACGTGACGTACACAATCCCGACTTTTGATAGCACAATAGGCCAAGGGTGCATGAGGTGCGGATCAGAAACCCTTGGCTAGCGAAGATAGCAATTGTTTTAAAATCGAGACTAAAAAATGAATTATATTCATACAAATAAAATCTTAATAATTCAAAATTAATTTGTTTGCACACAATTACATACACTCAGGTTGGAGAGAGAGAGAGAGAGAGAGAGAGAGAGAGAGAGAGAGAGAGAGAGTTTTAAAAACACAGTATTGCAACTTTCGTATATGCAGTATAAGAATAAAGAATCTAAACATTACGAAAACTAAGTACTTCATTGTTAAACATATTTTTATTTTCTTAAATAACAATGAAACCACATTGTTTTCTTGTCATGAAAGGAGCACGTTGTGAAACTTGTGGGCTGATTTGATTGACAGGGGAAGCAATGGACTCTGACATGATTGTATCTTAATGTGCAATTTAACGATAGAAATGTTCATTATATATGCAAACTACTAAAACGTATCTTATTTAAGTGAATTACAAGTAAAATGCACTAAAGCCTTACTCTCTCTCTCTCTCTCTCTCTCATGACGATCAATACAGTACCGGCAACGTTATTTTTTTACAATCCTATCCTATCGTATTGTGTATCAATCCTATCGTATCGTGCGTGTATACTGTTTAATCGTGCGTTAATCCTATCCTATCGTGCGTTAATCCTATCAGGTTTATCGTTTAATTTCAACAATTCTTCCGTTTATCCTATCGTGTTAATCGTTTCGTGCCTTTTCATAAGCAAGTAAATTTATTACTTAGTTGCAACTCTTTTGGTGCGCCGTATACGAATATTTATTGAACAAGAATTTTGAAATCCTCTCTAACATTCCGTCAGGATACTAATTTTTAAATTTTTTAGATCAAAATTAACCAATATTATATGTAAATCATATCTGTTAACTTTGAAAATGAAAAACGAAATTCTTAGGAACCAGGTAACATATTTACCTGTAAATCGAATTTGATAAATCGTACGCAGAGTGTATACCTGCGTAAACATTAACTTTTATGCAATATAATTTTGATGCATCATATTTTACAGAAACAAAACTATTTATGATATAATTCATATTTAATTAAAACCCGAGTTGTGTTTTGAACCCCTTATTTTCCGTGTGATATTTGATTTCAGGCTGAAATGTTCTCGGCAATCAGCTAGGGTGTGTGGTGATGAAAACAATGTTAACAAATCGTACGCGGAATGTGTATCTGCGTAAATATTTATTTAGCCTGACTGTAATAATTCGTTTTTAATGCATCATTTTCTTATACAGAAAAAAATGTACTTATGATAGATTTTATATTTACTTTATACAATAGTTGGATTTATAAAATTAAACCCGCTATTTTCCGAGTGATTTAATCTCAGACTGAAATGTTCGCGGCGGTCGGCTAGGGTGTTCGGTAATGAAAACAATTTTAACAATACAGAAAATTTATTGATCATTAAAGCTCATAATTTTAGTTGAAAAAAAAAATAACTGGTCATTTTTATACATTCTGTAAATGCAGCGATGCTTAACAACTCGGCAATTGTTACTAAAAAGAAATTCCACGTAAATCTTTATATGTACGTGTTCTCTCTCAAATTCTGCCATTATCAGTTTGTTCGTAAATATCGTTTAAAGCGATCATACGTTTTTCATCGTTTATCCTTTCTTATCGTGTATCAATCTGTTACACGCATAAAACTGAACCCAATCGAATGATTTCGCATCAGTTTATTCCATGTGTGTATCAATGCGAGGTTGAACAAAGACTGCCAGATTTTCTTATACAATATCTTTTAAATAGAAATAAAATGTCAAATTCCCACGGACAGGATGGAGGTAATTAAAAGTTAAAACAGAGATTAATGTGAAAATGCCTATCCTGTTTATAATCTAAAATTTAATTGGAACCAATTCTGCCAAGTCCCACGATTTGAGCGATAAGGTGTGAAAGATAGCGAGGAGAACTGTCAAAGCCTCTCCCCCATTCATAACTGCTTCAAATACATTAATTTCTCTTTTACAACAAAATGACACCCATTTTCCGATATATGTCCTATATTGTTTTTTAGTCGATTCTCGCCATGAAGATAGTAGAATGGCTTGAGTGTCATCTGATATGCCTCGATTTTTGAATGATTCCCTGATACACGGAATGCTCCCAGCCGCATTTTCCTCAGCGGGTGGTACTTGCTGGGATTGTTGGGCATCGTCAGTAGGGCGGGGGTATTCGGAAGGAGATAACTGTCCTCGCATATCATCTGAAGAAGGCGGGGAAACCAATGCTGTGTTGGCCAGATTGGGGCAATTAAAATTGCCTCTGCCCTGTCGGTGGTAATCTTTTGAAGTACTGTTCCTATCACACTGAAAGGGCAAAATATATAACATATTAGGTCACTCCAATCAACACTAAAAGCGTCAATAGATTTGGCATTTTTATCCGGGGTGTAAGAAGCGTATGGCTGAAATTGAAAGTTATGCTTTGACGCAAACAAATCGATCAATATCACATTTCCCGAATAGACATTCTACTTTTGCAAAAATGTTTCTGTCTAACATCCATTCAAGGTCGTCATTCTTATGGCGAGATAAGAAATCCGCCTCTATATTTTCAACACCCGCAATATGATTTGCAGATAACCAAAGATTTCTGTCCATGCAGAATTTCCAGATAGAAACCGTCCGGTCGTTAAGGGACGCAATCTTTCCCCCCATTTTTGAGCTATAAGTTACAGCAACCGAGTTGTCCATATAAAGTCTAACATGTGCATTCCGTATATCGGCACAAACCTTCGTCAAAGCGATAAATCCTACTTTTAATTCTAAGTAATTGATATGGTTTTCTTTATCTTCATCTAACCATTCTCCTTGATAACAATCTCCGTTGTTTTCATTAAAAACGCCCCATCCCGTCATTGAACTATCTGTTTTGATCACTAACAACGGTTTACTAACATTAATGGATCGTGGGAATCGTTCCACGTTATCTATCCACCATGCAATCGTTTCTTTGTTTTTGTCAGAAATGACAATTTTTGCTTCAAAATCACCCGCGTTTGCTTTCAAGTGTTTGTCTTTTTCAATTTCTAAAGATTTGTAGAACAAAGGCGCATAACGGACACCTGGCTCACTTGACACTAATTTGCCAATTAACTGTGCAAATTGTCTTATCGCTATTTTATGCAGATTAAGAACTTCTAGACATTTTTCCCGTATAGAATCAGCACGATCCTGAGTTAATGAAACGGACATTAGTTCAGAATTTATCACAAATCCAAGGAATTGAATGCATTTTGTTGGTGTAAACACAGATTTTTCTATGTTAATTGTCAAACCAAGACTATCAAGAAGTTGCGCTGTTTCCGCAATGTTTTCCCTACACTCAGAATGTGTTTTGCTGATTAATAAGGAATCGTCGATGTAAGCAACATTAGCGTATCCTCGTTTCCGTAACGTAGAGAACGCTGGTTTTAACAATTTTGTAAAAATCCTAGGAGCTGATGCTAGACCCATTGCTAGGCATGTGTATTGATATTTTACTCCATTCCAATAGAATCTTAAAAATTTTCTATCACTTTCGTGAACCGGGCATGAATAGTAAGCGTCCTGCAAATCTATTGATCCGAAAAAACAATTTTCAGACACAAGCCCTAGCGCTGCCGTAAAAGTCTCCATTTTGAAATGATGATATTCTATAAAATTGTATAAATGCTTTAAATTTAGAATCACTCGAAACTTTCCATTTTTCTTCGATCTAAGAAAAATATTTGATATATATTCATCATCATTATCAGAAGTGGCGTGTTCAATAATTCCCTTTTTAAAAAGATTACTTATTTCATTGTCTATTGTCTCTGTTTCTGACTCATTGAACTTAATCGGCACCGGAATAAACGTTTGAAATGGATATGAATCAAATTCAATGGAGTACCCACTAACAAAACTAAGGATCGTTTGGTCACTCGTAATTAACTTCCAATTTTCAATAAAATGAACCATTTTTCCCGCTGAAAAATTTTTGGAAGTGTTTTGAAAATTACTCACATTTGTATCTCGTTGCTCAACGGAAACTACTGCTTCCTCTGCTTGTTTGCGGGAGCTGATCTCTTCTTGTAATTTGTCCCCCAGCGCTGGCCTAAAAAATTATTGGCCTTGTAGTTTCCGTAGTTGGAAGTTCTCTGGATTTGTCCATGCTGTCTACGGTTCTGATTACCGCGTCTGTCAAATTTGTTAAACCCAGAGATTTTGGATCCTACTTTGTTGGCTTTTAGAATGTCCTCAACTTTCTTGCCAAGGTCGTCACCAAATAATTTATCGGTGACGGGATACTCGTTCGAACACAATGCCCGGAATTCCTCATTCTTCTCGGGCTGGATGATCAATTCCCGTCTCCTGTTCGACAGGTCGCAGTAGACGTAAGTCATCAGTTTTAAACTGTCCATCGAAAGGCTGGTGAGTTCTTTCATGGAGGGTGTCTCACCCTTCTGCTTTGCTTTAAGTAGCAAATTAATTTGCTGTAGCTGCGGGATGATGGCTTTCCCGACCAGTGTCTGTGTTTTTTGAATCCGTATATCTTGGCTCCGGATTTTCCGACTCAAATGAGCGCGGATTTCTTCATTTAATTTTGGGGTAACCAAGTTTTGCACATTCTTCGGTCTGTAATATTTTTCGCTCACTTCTTTAATTTTTTCCGAATCTACAACAGCTCGAACGCCGTCATTTGTGACTTTGGCGAGTTTTTCATGAATTGCTTCGCCACATTTATCTTCAGTACCAAAACATTCGGCCAGTTCATCAAGCAAATTGTCACAATCAGTGTCAATGTCTTCATTAACTTCATTTAAGACGTCATCGAACTCGTCTTTTTCTTCATCAGAAATGTCACTGAAGTCAGCGTTTGACTTCGATGTGCCTGGATTTTCGTCCAATTCACGCAACTTGCGCTTAGTTCCGCGATTTTCTTGCAGATCGCTCACAGTTGATGTTAACGACAACATGTTCCTTTGCATTTCCTTCATCATTTCCATGATGAGAACATTGTCCTTTCCCCCTTCATCGTTTTTCTCCGTGAGGGAGGTGTCAACATTTTGACTTTCAGAGTTTATACTCATTTTTACTGTGTATACAGTTTCTCAAATGCGTCTATACGCAAGTTCAGCGTCTATACGCTATGCAAATAAAGTGTCAGAAGACACAACTGTGAAATTGTACAGAATATATCACAAATCACACACTTTATAAATAATCCGGTCATGCAATACAAAAGTAACTAAAATTCCGTCCGACTCTGAACCACGCTAACTTATCTATGAACCACGCGGTATCCTTATCATCTCATTTGAGACAGAGACCCCAATAGGGGAGAAGAAATTTACATCATTTGCTGACCTTACAGGAATTTGTAGAATTCTTACTACAATGAAATTAAGGTTACAATTTACTCTTAACACCTCCGTCCTTAAGATAAAAATTTAACTAGAAAAGTTGAATTTTTTCAAAATTAAAATTGTAAGGGTAATTAAAATTAGGAAATAATACATATTTTAAAACAATAAAATTCACTGTTTTACATTGAACAAAAATTGTCCATTAACAATCCATTAACAGTATACAGTCCAGAAGCCACAAATTATACTCAATATAAAAGCAATGATGAACAGTCCATATTTTTCAAATTCACGGTCACTATTCATAATACATTCGGATAGTTAGTTTATATACGCGATAAACTGTCGGCATTTTGATTTTTAGTGCCTCTGCGGTATCTTACTTCAAAATCAAACGGTTGTAATGAAAGGGCCCAACGTAAGAGTCTTTGATTTCTGTCTTTCATGCGATGAAGCCAGCTAAGTGGATTATGGTCTGTCTCCACAAAGAACTTCCTGCCGTCCAGGTAATAGGAGAAAGAACCGATGGCCCAAACAATTGCCAAAAGTTCCTTTTCAATTGTTGAGTAGTTTTGTTCTCGCGGCAATAGTTTTCTACTGATGTAGGATACTGGATGGTCACCATCTATCATTTCTTGGCTGAGAACGGCTCCTATTGCGTATTGACTTGCATCAGTTTGGACAATAAATGGGTTTTCAAATTTTGGTGTAATTAGGACTGGTGCTGTCATCAAGGCCTCCTTCAAGAGTTTGAATGCCGTCACTTGTTCTGAGTTCCACTTTAATTTTGTCGGTTCAGATTTCTTCAGCATGTTGGTTAGCAATACAGAAATTTCGGCATATTTCGCTATGTATGCACGGTAGTAGCCCGTCAATCCCAAGAACGACTTCAGGTTTTTCTTCGTCACCGGAAGAGGAAAGTCCTGAATAGCATGTACTTTAGATGGGTCTGGTGTGACGCTTCCATTCCCGACAATGTGTCCCAGACATTTCAATTGTGTAGCTCCTATCTTACACTTTGAAGGGCGAACGGTCAAGTTAGCTTTCTGCAATTTCTTGACAACATTCTCGATATCCCCAAGGTGAGATTCCCAGGAATCTGAGAAAATCATTATATCATCAAAATATGTAACAACATTTTTCTCGTCATGTAACACCTTGTCCATTAGGCGTATGAATGTTGCAGGTGAGGTTTTCATTCCAAATGGCATAACTAAAAATTCGTAAAGTCCATATGGGGTCACAAAGGCTGATTTTTCTCTGGAATCTTCTGACAACGGAACTTGCCAGTATCCCTTGGTCAGATCGAAATGACTTAGAAATTCGGCATTTCCAACTTTTTCTAGGATGTCGCTGATTCTTGGGACTGGGTATGCATCTGACACTGTTATTTCATTGAGTTTTCGGTAGTCAATGCAGATTCTGATAGTTCCATCTGGTTTGTTTACAAGGACAACTGGCGAACTCCAAGGGCTATTTGATGGTTGAATTTGTCTCTGCTTCAACATTTCTTCAATTGCGTCCTTCACGGCTGCTTGTTTTGCTTCAGGAATTCTATACGGTCTTTGAAATATTGATGTTTCTGTTGTTGTTCTGATGCTATGTTCCGTCAGGGTACAATGACCAGGTTTGTTGGTGAAAACATTTTCATATTTCAAGAATATTTTGCGGACTTCCTGTTTTTGACAATGGTCTAAATTTTCGCCAAAGTTTAAATCACTTATGGTTTGTTGTTTTCAGTGCATGGAGTCGCTTCTTCTAGTCCATCAGTGTCTTCTGTTTTCTCAGCAATAAAGAGTATGGATCTTTTGTACTCTCTTAAAAGGTTTATATGGTACACTGCCACTCCGCGGCGTCCTCCTACATTGACTTTGTAATTGACATCATTGATGCGTTCTGTCACACGGTAGGGTCCTTTCCACTGAGCCTCCATTCGTGATGATTCTGATGGTAACAGGATGAGAACTTCATCTCCAGGTTGGAATTCTCGCCTTGACGCTGTTTTGTCATACCATTTTTTAACGAATTCCTTCCTTTTTGTCAGATTTTTTTTTACCACTGACGTTACGTCCTGTAACCTTTGTCGAATCTTGATTATGTGCTCGATGGTTGACATTTGGATTTCCTCTTCTCCTGCCATAAATTCTTTTATTACTTCCGTTGGTCCTCTAATTGGCCACCCGTAAAGTAGGTCAAATGGTGCGAATCCCGTCTCCTGATGAGGGACTTCACGGTACGCGAACAATGCATATGGGAGTAGAGTATCCCACTCTAGCTCCTCAGTAGTGCAAAGCTTCTTTAATATCGATTTCAATGTCCCATTGAAACGTTCAGTTTTTCCATTTGCTTGAGGATGATATGGTGAAGTTGTCACTCCCTTCACTTTCAACAATGTGAATAACTCCTTGATGAGTTTACTCGTAAAGTTAGTTCCTTGATCAGTCAAGATAAGTTTCGGAATGCCTACCCGGCTAAAGAGTTCAATGAGAGCGTTTGCCACACTCTCAGCATCACAGCTTTTCAATGCGAATGCTTCTGGGTAACGCGTTGCGTCATCAACAATGGTGAGAATGAATCTGTTTCCTTTCTTTGTTTTAGCCAAAGGGCCTACGATATCCATTGATATTTTGAAAAACGGAGTAGATATAATTGGCGTATTGATCATTGGGACTTTCACATTGGTTCTTTTTGCCACTTTCTGACATACGTCACATGAAGAACAGTAATCGCTGATGTCATGGAACATCCCTGGCCAATAGAAAGATTTCAAAATGCGTTCTTTTGTTTTCTCTGTTCCAAGGTGTCCTGCAAGTGGTTGGTTGTGTGCAAGTTTTATGATCGATTGTCGGAGAGTTTTTGGTAGGACAGTTTGATATCCCTGCTTTTGTTGGTTTGCCGATGTCCATTTTCGTTTTAAGATTCCATTTTCCCAATAAAATGCGAGTGGTATTGTGCAGGCTGTTTCTGTCGATACAGCCTTATCACGACATGATTTTAACTTTGGGTCATTCCTCTGAAGTTCTGCAAGTTTTTCTGCATTGATTCCATGTAGGTTCTCCATGTTTACAGTCTCTGTTGTTTCACTGTCCTTAATTGCTTCAATCTCTTTTGGTTTTATATCAGATTCATTCATTTTTCGGTCAAACAATACTTCTTCATTTGTTTCTTGACGCACTTGTGCTCTCGTCACAACATTAACATTCTTCCTGCTAATGACATCATTTCCTAGTAGCGCATCTGCTACCAGAGAAGGAACAAGACCAACCTGTGCATGTCCTTTGAAATACGGAGTGTCGAGTTTCACTAACCCAATTTTGGCCTCAAATGGCTGCCCGATGGCTGTGTACAGTGTGGTCTTTTGTCCCTCCAAAATGCATGAGGAATCTACAAGGTCCTCCTTGATTAAAGTCATTGACGCTCCCGTATCCTTCACAAAGGAAACTTCCCTGTCATCCACGTGTCCTGGAATGTAGATTAATCCATCACATTCATGTTTAATTATTTTAGACACTAATGAAATTTTAGGACATTTATTAGCAAAATGCCCTTTGCCATTTAAAACATATCACATCCTTCCTGTGTTTTTTATGGTATTGACCATTTCCTGGTCCCGATCCTTTGCCATTCCCAGTAAATCCCTGAGATGGTCCAGATCCCTTGCCATTCCCGGTAAATCCCTGGGACGGTCCAACTTCCTTTGGTCCTTTTGGCGGTATGTAGTCCTCGGCGGCTTCCACGACAGTAGATGATCCCTTGTTTCTTCTTACCCATTGTGCTTGTGCTGGCGGTAATGCTTTTAGAAAAAATTCTTCTCGCAAAATTTCTATTGGATCCTTGTCCTCAATGGATCTCCGTAGGTACTAATCTATTCTTGAGAACAACCCTCTGTACGTTTCGTTTCCTTCCCGTTTTACGTTTACGAGTTCATTAAAGTACTCATGTGGGCGTTTTCCATATCGATCAACAAGTGCCTTTCTTAAATCATCGAATGTAGATGATGACTGTGATGAAATTTGACGAGTCTCACCTGTTAAAAGAATTCTTAATTGTAAGACTTTTTGTTTCTCATTCCATTCAGCTTGCTCCCCGATAGCCTCAAATTCCGATAGAAATGTTAGTATGTCATCACATTTCGGGTCAAACGGTTGTAATTTGATCTTAAACGGCATAGCTTTTGCCGATGGTTCATTTTCCTGTTTTTGCAGTTGAATTTTTTCCCTTTCTAAAGCCAATCTTTCCATTTCTATCTTAAGTTTTTCACGTTCCAATGCAATCTTTTCTCTTTCCAATTCGATTTCCAAATTTTGATCCCTTTTTGTTGTCTTTTTCTTTAACGGCGGATTTTTGGGTTGCCTAAACAATTGCGGTTGTTCTTCGATAAGCTCATCTTCCGTAAACTCGATTAGTTTTTGGGTTGTAGCTCGCCTTGGTCTTCCTGTGTCATCAACCTCCGTGTCCGACATATTTAATAGGTATTGGTTCACTTTAACTAAAAATTGTTTTCCCACAATAATTAGTAAAATATACTTTTACTACAATCGTTACACCACGACTTTTGAGTGAAAGTATCCCACCGCTGCCACCAAATTGTTACACGCATAAAACTGAACCCAATCGAATGATTTCGCATCAGTTTATTACATGTGTGTATCAATGCGAGGTTGAACAAAGACTGCCAGATTTTCTTATACAATATCTTTTAAATAGAAATAAAATGTCAAATTCCCACGGACAGGATGGAGGTAATTAAAAGTTAAAACAGAGATTAATGTGAAAATACCTATCCTGTTTATAATCTAAAATTTAATTGGAACCAATTCTGCCAAGTCCCACGATTTGAGCGATAAGGTGTGAAAGATAGCGAGGAGAACTGTCAAAGCCTCTCCCCCATTCATAATTTACATCATATGCTGACCTTACAAGAATTTGTAGAATTCTTACTACAATGAAATTAAGGTTACAATTTACTCTTAACACAATCCTATCATATCGTGCGTGAATACTGTTCTATCGTGCGTTTATCCTATCCTTTCGTGCGTGTATACTGTTTTATCGTGCGTTAATGCTATCCTTAGTGCGTGAATCCTATCCTATTGTTTATCTTGTACAAAAAATAACGTTGCGGGTACTGTAAATAATCAAACAATAACTATTATAATATTTTCTTGGAATACAAATGATGTCTTAGCTTATATACGTCGGGTACACTACCTTATATGGATAGCATTATTTAACACGTGACAGTATTTTCGGCAAACAGATCCTCCAATCCAGTGAATGAGTTGCAATGCATGACGGTCTATAACGTGTTTACGATTCAACAAACGCACGTGGTATTTGTCTGTTTTATACACAATATTTAATTGCTTGCCGGAATGTTTGTACATCTTGATTTTTACTTTAGAAGGTAAAACATTAAAGATTACGTACCATTACCTTTGTTCCATGCTCACATTGAAAAATACTGTTGTTTGAATTGATCAATTGTTGCTTAAAAATGGTCAGTATCAAACGAATGACAAACATACGCATACAAGTACTAACAGATTTTGATTAAAAAAAAACACTGCACAATTGTGTATCGGTGACTTTATAATTGTGCAGTAGAAATAAGTACAGGTAACTGTACATTTTTAACATACGTGAATAACCACGGTAGTAGAAATGCACAAATATACAAATGCAGAAGCGCAAGCTATGCAGCATATAGTATTTTGTCCGTTAAGCATTCTGATGAATGTCCCTAAAGAAAATATCAACGCGCATTCTACTAATATTGTCCCAAATATGGGGTATCACGTAAAAAAAAACGGTACTCACAGCTTCTAATAGGACGTACATGTACCTCTTTTTTGAACATTGACAATGGGGTATTTAAATAGGTTGATATATAAGTCTTCATATACAATATTTTTTTAAATGTGAGCATAGAAATTGAAGATCAGACATAATTATTGTCCTTATTAATTTCATAAATTCAGAAAAATCATTCAAAATGAGTTTTCAAAGGAAAATTCAAAATGGTATATATTTTCAATACACTTTGTATACACTGAAACTTGTAGTAGCCCACAATGCTTTGCAACTCATTCGTTTGTCGATAAAAGTAAACAGTCATATGGCTAATTTAGTATGCCAATTTGTGCCGACGTCACAAAATATAGTGGCCTCGACCTGTTAAATGGCTTAATAATGATGAAATAGAAAAACTTAAAAAGATCAAGGAAGACATTTTTTCTGGACGTACCGATGTACTGATCCTATTGTCGGGATACTCGTTAGCTGTGCTGTACTTTTACTTACAATTTGCGTTCAATATCTAAAGTCATGAAACAAGTATAAAATAAGTACACGATAGACAAATACGGTATTGATTTTGATATTTATACCAGTAAAACATTTCTGTTACTTGTGAAAGATATGCACGTCAACAGTAGATTAATATTCCAACACAACAATTTCAGACTAGTTTTTCATTTCTTTTAGCTCGTCGAAACCGAATTTTCAGGTGAGCTTTTATGATCACCTATTGTCCTTTGTCCCTTTGTCTGTCTGTAGAATTTCAACATTTCTCGCTTTTTCTCTAGTCTACTTTCTTCAAAACATTTTAAGGGAATTGGATTCTAAAATTAATCGTTAAAGTAAAGCACAAAAACTTCGACACAGTGACCTTCCTTTACTTTTTATCTAAGGAATAAGGAATTACTCTTTGAGTAGTATGAAGAAATCCAATACCGTCAGGAATGATCAAATCCAATAAAGCCTGAAGGATATATCGCAGGTTTTGCAATTTTTCGGAATTTTTAAAATAAAATCATTCTATACTCATAAAAAAATGAAGTTTATAAACGTTTTCATAAAATATTCTGCCTAATTCGTGACTTTAAAAGCGATGAAATTCAAATATCGCGATATGCATATTTTCTCTCTCGATCTACCCGCCATGATGTGTGACGTCATATGCGACCTCGAGCAAGAAGGTGCTGTTAGCCATCTTTGTAATTGGATTAGATTTAAACGACAATTAAAGTAATTATCACCTATTAAATTGCCGATAATGGGATATGATGGTGTTTTGTGCCTCCTGCGGGTGTTCTAGCTGTCAGAAATGGGGATTTGGACTGTTGTTTTTTTTAAGTTTCCCTTACAAAAGTATGCGGCAATCTTGCGACAAATAGAGGTCTATCTGTCGACGAGAGGATTTACATATAAACATTCAATACATATATATCATTAATTATATGCTATATTTTTGTAATTATAGCTAAAACTTGTATGGAAGCATCCTCAGGTAGTTGTGAAAATCATGACTCCCGGGGGTAGGGGGAGGGGGCCACAATGGGGGTGGGTCGAATTTTACATAGGAATATATAGAGTAAATCTTTAAAAACCTTCTTTTCTAGAACGATTTGGCCAGGAAATCTGAAACGTGTGTGGAAGCACCCTCAGATAGTTGTGAAAATCAGGAAGCATCGTCAGGTTGTGTATATTCGAGTCTGTTCAAATCATGATCCCCGGGGGTAGGATGGGGTCACAACGGGGGGGGGGGGTGCAAATTCTTATGTAGGAATATATAAAGAAAAATCTTTAAATCTTCTAAAAAAAACCATTTGCCTAGAAAAACTGTAACTTAAGTTGAAAGCAACTTCAGATATCGTAGATTCAAATTCGTTAAAATCAAAATTTAGAGGAGTAGGGTGGGGCCACATTCGGGATATAATTGTACAAACCATTTTAATTAATCACAAAAACTGAACTGTTATCATGTATTGTTTTACTTATATGCAAGCATTTTGACATATTGCTGATTCTTTAAAATTGCTTAGACTTTAGCCCCTGGACGATTCTTGGGCCTCACAAGGGGTTCAGAGCGTGATGTGGGTTTGTATATTCCGTTTATAAACAATTGTTTAGGATCTTTTTGAGAACTGCAATGCTAAACATGATATGACTATAAAATCATCTGGGACTGGATCATAAACACAAAAATATCGGGGTTGGGGGGAGGGGTTTGACTTTTATTTATACAAGATCTACATGTAATATACCACATTGTCCACATATTTTTATTATGACTCCATTAAGCTGATTTTATCATGCCTATTGTTGCTCAGGTGAGCGATAAGGCCCATGGGCCTTTTGTTTAGGTTGCTGCATGACAGTACCTCTAGTTGATAATTATTTCAAAATTAAGGAAACAGTGGTAATGGTTGACATTAGGACGGATTTTTTTCTATATTCATGTATAGAGATCACTAGCATAAAATGCGATCCTTGATCGATTTTTTAATTCGTTAATATATAGCACTACAATACAAGGGCTACAATGTACCATTATATTTGTAATATATTTTAACGTCATTTATTACATCATTTAGATTCTCTTTTATAAACTCGGACACTGATTTCTAATTATATCTATTGATCCAATAAGGCCTGAAGTTAACACCTTGATTTGATTTAAACACATTCTATTATGCAAATATATATTTACATAAATGGATTAAGAAGCAGGCAATATATATGTAAGCCTTCTCAATGAAGTTAACACCTTGACCTAATACACCTAGTGGTTGGCCTCACGGTAAAGGATCCAAACCATAATGAAATTACTTTTTGATTATTAGTAGTATTTTTCATAGTTGTATTCTGAAGAGGAAATAAATTGTCCCGGAAAAAATTAAATTACAGGCGCCTTTGACTATTTTCACGGACAAAACAAAACGTATTCGGTTAGCTACTTACATTTGTAGGCCTCGTATATTCGGTAGGTAGAATTTGGACACCCTTCAACAAAATTACGACAGCTATAATCATCGATGAATGAATCTCGTTTTCTTAAGAACATACATAAACCTGAAAATATATTAAATATGTCTTATTTTTATATAAAATTTAAAGTATTTTATTGGTCCTATAAAATTTGTTTGACTATCCAAACGTGAACCAACAGGCGAACTTGTTGGCCCTGTATATGTATTGATTAGTGTTAACATATGAATGTACAACTTTTTCTCTCTGTCAATAATTATTGTATCAACATTAAAGTTTCCTTTTTAAACATATTGATGGACAAACAAGATGGTTCAATATATAAACGATACATTTTTAAAACTTTTAATAGTCCCATATTCTACATGTAAGAATGTCTACCTTTTGCAATCGGTATTTGATAATCAAAGTAACAAAACTCTAAGAGTTCTATGAGGTCTTCGCTTGGAAGACACAGGTAGCCATTGCTCTCGGTACAGTTGATAGCAGACGACCTCTTGTTCCACTCTGTCTGATTTCTTGGACAGGACTGTGTTGTATACACCGGAAACTTGTAGCCGTCTATTAGTTTCTAAAAATATCACAGAGACAATTGTAATTGCATTGTGTATTTTCGTATAATCCTTCAAATAAGAAATGATACAAGTGTCAAAGAACAGATAAAAAAGACATTTGTTTTTCTGACCAAAATATTTCAAATGAAATATATTGAATTAGAACATTACGAAAAATGTACTTATATACATCAAGACAAGGTTGTTTCCATCTATTGCTTTTGAGTATTATTAAAATGCAAAGAACTACATTTATACATGCAGTTACTGTATTTATTTCATTACTAAAGTTTACTTAAATAATATATTTTTTTTCATATTTGGTGTACATGTGCTTCAACCACACTAAGCGAAGATGCATTTCTAAAAACAAAGCGTATTGTTGAACTATTGCTCCGGAGAAACGACAAGCGTCGATTATTTTCCTATTAAATAATTGATGTATGAGATGAATTGTATAAAGAAGGATATTTACTTAAGGGCATATAAACTAAAACAAAAAACTTTGATTCAATTGCTAAGGTCCTCAAAAATTGTGTTCAGCTATCAATAATCAATTTGAATTCCATGCTATTTTTATATTAAATAGAATTTTAAATATGTAAATGTTAGTAAAGCTAATAAGAGATGATCACAATCATCTATGTAATGATCTATTTTTTGATAATAAACTTATAATTAATCTTCATAAAATACTTTACGACTGTACACGTATACAGCAACATACCGATGGGATTAACTCAAAATAAGATTTGTATACTCAATATAACATTATGAATTACAGAACAAGACGATAAAAAGATATAAAACAATCAACATCGATAAAAATAAATAATAATAACCGGTGTAAGAAAGAATGATGACCCCCGTAGAATAATGACCGGGGTCATTTTTCGACGGAAAATAATGACCCCCCCCCCCCCCCGGTCATTAATCTACACAGGAAAATGACCCTTCGGTCATTATTCTACATAGAAAAATGACCCATTTGCTTTAAGAATACGAGTGTCATTTTCATAAAAATGAACATACTCTACATGACGAAAAGTGGCCCTTGTAGAATAATGATCCCCTTATAGATTATCAAAGTTTATTTTAAAATACTTTTTTATTATTTGTGAAATAGCCTTTAAATTTTAACTGCAGTTTACAGAAATTTACATTCATATTCAAATAAACTTAAACTGAAAGAAGGGGTATATCTAAGAAAAAAAAATCCTTCCGTTATAACAAGATACTGACGTATAGTATCGGGGTATGGTGTTTAAAATAAACAACATCAATCAACCAGACTTGATATTGAATTATTAGGACCCGACACTCTAAACCACACCTGATTGTTGCATCATGATAATATTGAAAAAATACATGTAGTTATAATGGTAGTTGTAGAGTGTTTCGGCGGTTAAGTAAGCCTCATCAGGGGTCCAGATTTGATGTATCTACTGCAAGCGAGATTTTATCAAAAGATCTCCGATATTTTTGTGTTTGCTGTATGCAATGATAGGTTCCGTGTCAAATACTGTAAACGTGGAAATTTTGACGATGTGTTAATTTTGACTATGTTGGCGATTTTTATTTTCTCGTCAAAATTTCCACTCGCCAAACTTCACATCATATATAGAGCGTATTAATACCAGAATTTTTTATCGGCATTATCCCGTTAGGACTTGATCAAAGTTAATTATTCATTTATGTAAATAGCTATAAAGCACGTAATTAGTATTTAAAAAACCCATAAAATCTAAACAAGCATGTTTTAAATGCAATTATCACTCAATCGTCACAACATTCTATAATAACTTCGTGCGTAATTATCATGCCGTGTTTGACCTACTTTATTACCTCAGGCAATATCGTATAGTGAATAAAAACAAAATACAAAGAACATTTTTATTCCATCAAATCTGTACAAACTTTTTTTCAATCAAAGTTAACTTTTATTTATACCGAGTTCGCAAGAAAGATAACTCTAACCCTGGCATTATAAGAATTCAAAAATAGATAACTCTTACTCTTATTCAAAAAATCGTCAAAATTAAAACTCGCCAATTGTCTCTTACTAAAAAATCGTCAAATTTTGAACTCGTCAATATAACCACGTTTACAGTAACTGTTTGCAAGTTGAGTCCGTCTTCAAAATGTTCCAGTACTTTAATAAACGTTTTTTTAATCCTTTGACGCGGGGGTTGAATTGTGTAACCATGACGTGTGGATGCTTGAGTTTAATTTTTTCCTCTGTTTTACTCAGTAAGAGTTGCCTTTCTTTTCCTGAGATTTCGTCAATGATCGGATTTATTTCCTTTTCAGAGTAACCCCTCTTTAATAAGTGCCCTTTGAAGTCCTCTAAAGTTATATTGAGGGTGGATGGATCGTTTGTTTCTTGAATGCCTGATACATTCTCCTTTGATGAAACCTTTAAATACTGATGCGTTGTGAGCGCTATTTCTATGAAGGTATTGAAAATTATTCGTTGGTTTGATAAAGGATTTGATATCCAGTTTTTGACATTTGCTAAATCTTAGGCCTTTGTAGACCGTTGTATCAAGAAAATCCACGGATGTTTGAGAAATTTCAAATGTGAATTTAAGATGCCTGTGACAGTTGTTACTGATGTCAAAAAACTTAAGGATTTCTTCTTTCGATCCATCAAAAATGATAAATCCATCATCTCTAAATCTTCCGTGAAATAGTATTTTGTTAGAATACTGAAATTGAGATTCTATGTATCGAGTAATTTCGTACATTCTCATATCCGAAATTTCTGGCGAAGGTATTGCACCCATGCTACATCCTATAATTTGCTTGTAGTATTTCCCGTCAAATTCGAAGTAATTGTTTTCTAATACGCATCTGAGCAGGAAAATTAAATCTCCGACATCTGGATGCTGTATGTCTAAATTGCTCTTATTAGCGTTGGTGTACGCATGTTTAACAGCGTTAAGTAGTTCTTCAAATTCCATGTTTGTATACATACTGGTTACATCATAAGTGATCAGTAGCGCATCAGTAGGGAGTTGTAAAGATTCGATCTTATTGATAAAATCAGTTGTATCCTTGATATAGGTTGATTGTTTTTGTACAATTGGGATAAGAAAGTAATCACAATATGCCCCAATTTTTCTTGTTGGTGTATTGCATTGAGCAATAATTGGCCGTCCGGGGGGTAGCCGTCTGATGCTACATAGGTCATTAAGGAGGGCATTTCGGACGTTGTCCTGAATTTTGTGTATTTTAGGGAGCAGGTAGAAATTACCGCATTCAAGCAGCGGCTTTTGTTCCTTAAGAAATCGTAGAGTATCTTTATCTATGGAGCCCCTTGCGTGCATTTCAATAATTCTCTTTTGAATTAGGTCGTGCAAGTGTTGTAAGTCAGGTTTTTCTACTTGCAAGTAATGTTTTGAAAGTAATTGACGCTCCGCCTCAGAGATATACTGATCTCTGTCCATTATAACTATAGTATTACTTTTGTCAGCTTTTTTTATGACAATATTGGAATTGTTCTTTAGCGAAGAGAGTGCGTTTCTTTCACTATTTACCAGATTATCTCTGAGTGTTTTGGTTGTGATAGACGACAATTCTAATTTCGTTTTGTCAATGTATTGTTCGAGCTCATTACAAGTTGTAGGGGGTTGATACCCCGACGATTTTCTAAATGGGTGAAGTTTTGAAACCGCACCGGTATCAAAGTGATATTTGCATCTTAATTTTCTTGCAAACTCATCAAAATCTTTCAAAATACGCCTCTTTATATTCTTCTGTTTTGGTGATGGAATAAATTTGAGCCCGGGGTCATTTTTCGACGGAAAATAATGACCCCCCCCCCCCCCCGGTCATTAATCTACACAGGAAAATGACCCTTCGGTCATTATTCTACATAGAAAAATGACCCATTTGCTTTAAGAATACGAGTGTCATTTTCATAAAAATGAACAAACTCTACATGACGAAAAGTGGCCCTTGTAGAATAATGATCCCCTTATAGATTATCAAAGTTTATTTTAAAATACTTTTTTATTATTTGTGAAATAGCCTTTAAATTTTAACTGCAGTTTACAGAAATTTACATTCATATTCAAATAAACTTAAACTGAAAGAAGGGGTATATCTAAGAAAAAAAAATCCTTCCGTTATAACAAGATACTGACGTATAGTATCGGGGTATGGTTGTCATCTTAACGAGTGTCATTTACATGTATCTCATTATTACGAGCGAAAATACATTAAAATTATTGCGAGATACTATAAAACAAAATTATGTTTATAGAATCGATATCGTTCGTGATGCATGTATATGTATATAGTTGCATTGACGATTTTCCCCTAGAAGAAACTACTGGGTATGCAAGTGCATCACCCAGAATTAATGATGAAACCAAAATTATGAAAAGTTTACTCCATTGTAAGGCATTGCCACTAACAGCAGCCATTAAGCCAGTAGAAGCCAAGGGCCAATAACGAAAATCATCCAAGTACTTAAAGTACTCGAACAGAATTTATATTTTATTTTTATCATCGGCACACTTTAATTAATACCAAGATGATTAATGCATCAATAATTTGTAGAAGCTTTGACAACTTCGGAGGCATTAAGATTGCCTGGATATGAAATATATATATATATATATATATATATATATATATATATATATATATATATATATATATATATATATATATATATATATATATATATATATGCGTCTTGTGATCAAAATCAAGTGAGAAATAAACCCCTCGGAACCTCCTGGTGGTACCAGTACAGCCCAAATTTGAGTCCTGGAAATAATAGCCCTATATGTCTCCTGCACTGCCTGTAATTCGTTTGATGTACACTTTAAAGAAAAGGAAAAGAACGGCCCACCACTCACCACAATATCGTTGTGAAACGTTGGAAAAAATGACAAAGTTCTAGTGAGATAAATGGCCGCATTTAAATATGATAGGAGCCCTAAGCCGCTTGTTAGAAATATTTAGAATGTTCCCCTACTTAACGCGTGTGTTTCTAAGTTCATGTGTTCAAAATCAGGGGGGGATAAACCACTAAAATGAGCACGAACTCCTTATCAACGTTTTAAGAAATAATCTCTTTTTAGACGGAGGCTCTATGAGCCTCCTCTATTGCTACCGGTTAGCTCACATGTGACGTCGATAGTGGATTTGACGGACACCACCTAGCGGCAAAAATTGCAATATTCGTTTGGGATTCATATTTCAATATTTTTATTGAAACAACTATCTTATTTGCAATTAAAATAAATAAAACTATACATATTGCGATCAATAAACATAATTTCTCTCGAAAATTTTAGTCCATATGTCAAATTCCAAGTAAGTATGAATATGCATGAGTTTAAGAATAGCAATGGTGTGTAATCGTTTAGTGGCTATATTTATACTTTTTATACAGCTTCCTGTCCGTGACGTCAAAAAATGAGGATTCCTCAAGAACCATCTTGTGTTGACCAAAGTATTGAATAGTTATGAGATTCAATGGATAAACACGGCGTGGTTCTTTGTCTGTATCGTATTACTTGCGCATTATCAATTAATCTCCTGCGGAGATATATCTTTCTATGTATAGCTATACTCCCACCCCCGGCATCGATCCAATAAAATGATTATATTTAATAAGCTGAACCACTGTTATGTGAACATTGAGTATTCCCCCAATGAAGTACATGTACAAACAACCGTGATCGTAGCATGGCACATTTTAGTTTAGTTTTACTTGGCATGCATACCTAACCTACTGTAAGGATAGTGAAACAAATAAATTAAACATCCAGATTACACCCTTTAACACCCCCCCCCCACACACACACACACACACACACACATTCAGTGTGTTCATAGGTAGAGTACCCAGGCCACGTGCTGTGAAGCTTGATTAATCCTGCATTGTCTGGCCAGCGCTGTCGATTTTCAAATTAAGTTGGGAAGTCAGTGTGTTTTTGCAAGCTGACAAGAGATTTTCGGGTGAAAAAAGTGTAAAAACATTTGACAGAATGTACATATTTTTTTTTAAAAGTGAAGTACGGAGTATTACAAGATCTACCGCTGTATATTATTTTAAATTAAGCTTTAAAGAGATATTACAGCGAATTCTCTTTATCTTGGATATTTTCCTTAGTTAGATAAAAGAATAGAAGTCGTGCATATACTGAAAGATTGAATCTTTTTACAGCAAAAAAAGCTCGCAATTGCGTGTTAAATATTTTTCCGAAATTCTAAATTTATATATATCTAAAATTTTGTTTACACCACAAGAAAAATCTGTATAAATTCGTAATATTTTCATCCCTTGCAGAAAGTCACGATGAAATGTTTACAGTTGATGCGCTAAGCTGTTGATCAAAAGGCTGAGCTGGCAATATTTACTTTTTGGACCGCTTGAAATAATTAAATCGACGGTAATTTTGAGCAAAACTGAGCTGTAGCGTCTCTTATATATAAATATTTCATCTCCATAACTTTTTGAAACGCTTAGAAATATATTTGATCACTCTCTACAATCGAATCGTACATTCTGCAAAAGAAAAAGAAAAACAACTATGCGAGATTGAAATCATGCATGCATTACCTACATGTAACACTAGGGGGTTTTAAGCATGAACGATTTTTTCATATGAAAAAAGTTCACTGTTCAAAAGTTTTTATTGATTATATATAATAAATTTTAGTATATATTGTAAATCATTATGCATAGTACTAACTTCCAAAATATTTTTTTTGTTTGTAAATTGTTTTTATATATTCCATAAAAGAGCATGAATATGTTAGCAAAGAGTTTCTGTCCTGTAATATTTAGTATTGCAAACTCTTAATTAATACTCTAAACCTTCTATACCTTAACATTTAAAGAAGAAAAAACCATTATTATTTTTGAGAGTTGATTTTTATCAACTCTCCTATGCAGTTACTCTGGCAAACCGGAAGTGAAACTGTGTTTGGACCTAACCACAGATCAAAACCGCTGACAAGACTTTGTTCTCGAAAATATTCTATAAATTCGATGTAATGCATTCTGAAGCATAAAATATTATTATAGTTAAATATTGCTTGGATCCTGTAATTTTCCATAAATATTTACATTACTGATACATGATTGCATTTAATGGAATTTATTCTATCTTAAAATATTACGCAACATGATTCATATGAAAAGCCCGAAAATTCATATTATGAAAATATGTGTTATTCAATTACGGATGAGAAACTACTTGGCATGCAAAATTACATATTGTTGATTTTAAGATAAATATCAATCGATGAAATCAACTCCCATCCGTACTTCAATACTTGGAATTAGATTAATCTCCCCCGCAACGATGCCTCCGTCTCTCAGTACTTTCAGTACTTTGATTATTATATTCGATTAGTGTTTAAGATTTATTACAGTCAAGTACTCTTCACTTAATTGCTGTTAAAAAAAATAAAGTATGTTAATGATAACAAATACAACATTACAATAAATATTTAGAATATCGATGTGTATGTATTACGTAGAAGAAAAACAAAACTAAAGTAAAATGATTTTTTTTAAATCACTTTCACCCAAAAATGTTAATACATATAAGAAGTATTCACATTCCTTCGTTACCTGCCTCCTTTCTTTTTCACAAAAATAAATATCATTCTTCGATTGACAATTCATTCACCAATGAATATTGCTTATATTATTGCAAAAAATATTCTTTCATGATAATTTTTCTTTAATTATCACACAATTTCCTCTGAGAGATGTAAATTACTCATTCTGTATGTATTTTGGGTTGTTGTTTTTTTTATTATTATGGAATGGCTTTGCAACAGTAGCAACACCTTTACAAGATTTCTAAACACACGCGCGTAGACCTGGAAATGTGTCCAATTTTGAAATCACGATAAAACAAGCATTCTGAGAGTATTGCATAAGCAATACACGTCCCCTACCGGTTTGTATTATTCTATGAAAGGTTCCAAGCACACAACTATTTCAGAGCTATTGTAAACGAGATGTCATGCTTTAATCAGAGATAAAAGAACAGAGGAAATTAAAACTATATAGTTGATATAGAAATTAAATAGGAAATAGGTAAAATAATACTCTTTATTTCATCTCCTGTAATTTCTAAAGTCTATTCTGTATTCGCTGGTAAAAATTTGTGAAAACAATGCACTGTTATGCACAATATCATTTCTTACCGTCTTCTGTACCCCGAATCAAACGAAACAGTTAAACAGCCCAACCCGACAACGAACCCGATTGTAATAATACTACAAAAAAACCCTGCCGATTAAATTTACAACACAATGCTTGACACTATTTTATAGAATTTATTTGTTTGTTAGAAATGATAAAAGGAATGGTACAGGAAAAGGAATGGTACAAGTAACGCACGATATTATTACTGACTACATACTGACCTCGTTTATTCAGGTACACACCGAACCCGATAACGAACCCGAACATTAAAAAATTGGAATATAAAAAATTAATTTTCTCGAAAATATGTCAATCAGACGCTACAAAAGTGTAAACTTGATCTGTAGTTTGACATTTTGAAGCTGTTCAGCAAGTTTCATATTATTCCTCAAATGCATAAAGAAAAAAAGTGTGGAAAACTGAAGTGGGACAGACAGACGGACTGACGGACGGACAGACAGACGGACGGACGGACATACGGACTGACGGACGCAGAGGAAAGCTATAGTCCCCTCCGGTGAAACCGGTAGGGGACTAATAAAGTTTAGCAAGCTGTGCACAAAATTTGTAAATCAAATATCGTTTTTAAAGAAACAAGAGGTAGGGGCCACATCGCTCACCTGAGCAACAATTGCCTCAACTCTGATCAAATTAGCATTACAGTATCAAAAGCAAAATATTTTGAATCAATGAATATCAATGAAGTACAGTAGATCTTGCTCAATTTTTAAAAAAATCTGCCGATTTCTATCCGGCACAAATTTTTATGGTAAATATCAAGCTGCTTTCGTTGTTGTAGCTGTTAGAAGATTTTTCTCGATTCCTTGTTAACCCCCCCCCCCCCTCACTTTATGGTCCCACTTTTTTTCTAGGGAATCATGGTTTGATCAAATTTTAATCTGCGCAACTAATGCTTTCACACAAGTTACTGATTTTTGGACAATAAACTTTTCCTTAATATTTTTACAGATTTTTTCTATATATTCCTATGTAAAAATGCATCCCCCATTGTGGTCCCGCCCAACCCCCAGGGACCATGATTTCAACAAACTTGAATCTACGCTATCCAAACAAGTGTAAGCTTTCCTGGCCTAATAGTTTTTAAGAAGAAGATTTTTAAAGATTTTCTCTACACATTCTTACGTGAAAACTCATTCCCCATTGTTGCCCTGCCCTACCCCCGGGGATCATGATTTGAACAATCTTAAATCTACACTACATGAGGATGCTTTCACACAAGTTTAAGCTTCTCTGGCCCAATACTTTTTGAGAAGAAGATTTTTAAAGATTGTCCTGGGGCCAAAGTCTCAACAATGATTAAGAATCATCTGGCTGATTAGTTTCTGAGAAGATTTTTTAAAGATTTATTCTATGTATTCCTAAATAAAACTTTGAAACCCCCCTTCCCATTGTGGCCCCACCCTACTCCCGAGGGTGTCATTATTTTCACAACTTTGAATCTACACTACCTGAAGATGCTTCCACACAAGTTTCAGCTTTCCTGGCTGATTAGTTTTTGAGAAGAAGATTTTTAAATATTTACTCTATATGTTCCTATGTAAAACTTTAACACACCCAATGTGGCCCCACCCTACCCCCAGGGATCATGATTTTCACAACTTTGAATCTACACTACCTGAGGATGCTTCCACACAAGTTTCAGCGTTCCTGGCTAATTAGTTTCTGAAAAGAAGATTTCTAAAGATTTACTCTACATATTCCGATGTAAAACGTCGACCCTCCCCTTCCCATTGTTACCCCACTCTACCCCTGGGGATCATGATTTTCACAACTTTGAATCTACACTACCTGAAGATGCTTCCACACAAGTTTCAGCTTTCCTGGCTGATTAGTTTCTGAGAAGAAGATTTCTAAAGATTTACTCTATATATACCTTTTGTTAAATTTGACCCCCCCCCCCCCATTGTGGCCTTACCCTACCTTTGGGGATTATGATTTTCCCAACTTTCATAACTATCTACACTTCCGGAGGATACTTCCACACAAGTTTTAGCTTTTCTGGCTGATTAATTTCTGAGAAGAAGATTTTTAAAGATTTACTCTATATATTCCTTTGTTAAACTTTAACCCCTCATTGTGGCCCCACCCTACCTCAGGGAATCATGATTTTCACAACTTTGAATTTACACTACCTGAGAATACTTCCTCACAAGTTTCAGCTTTCAGCTTTCCCGGCTGATTTGTTTCTGAGTACAAGATTTTTAAAGATTGACTCTTTAATTACTATGTTAAACTTCGACCCTCCATTGTGGCCCAACCCTACCTCCGGGGGTCATGATTTTCACAACTTTGAATTTACACTACCTGAGAATACTTCCACACAAGTTTCAGCTTTCAGCTTTTCTGGCTGATTAGTTTCGAGTAGAAGATTTTTAAAGATTTACTCTATAATTCCTACAGTACCGATCAGACCCAACCTTACAGAAAGTAAACCCCAACTAAACCCTGGGTTTAATCTCTTGGTTTACTCTGGATTTACTAGAGTGGACCCAGAGTAGACCCAGAGTAAACCTCAAGTAAACCCAGAGTGGACACAGAGAGTAAACCCCGATCAGAAGTATACCCCGAAAGCAGACGCTACATGTGTATTCCGAATATACAAGGGGCAGGAATCACAGGCAGTAGGATTTTCAAATAAAATACATGTCTGCTTCACACTTCAGTGCTTATAGTTAACTCCAAAAGCAATTCTCGAGTAAACCCAAAGTAAATCCCGAGTAAACCCAAAGTAAACCCCGAATGGACCCAAATTTTCAAAAAGTAAACCCAAAGTAAATACAGAAAGTAAACCCGGGGTTTACTTTGGGTTTAGTTTGGGTTTAGGTTGGGTCTGATCGGTAATGTATGTATACTTCGACCCTCCATTGTGGCCCAACCCTTCCCCTGGGGGTCATGATTTTCACAACTTTGAATCTACACTACCTGAGAATGCGTCCATACAAGTTTCAGCTTTTCTGGCTGATCAGTTTCTGAGAAGATTTTTAAAGATTTACTCTGTATATTCCGATGTAAAACTTCGACCCCCATTATGGCCCCACCCTACCTCTAGGGGTTATGATTTTCACAACTTTGAATCTACACTCCATGTACCTGAGGATGCTTTCACAAAAGTTTCAGCTTTCCTGGTCTTATGGTTCGAGAGAAGATTTTTGATAATTTCTCGAAAAATTTAATAAATTCCTAATTATCTCTCTTTGCAAAAAGGCGAGGTCGTTAATTTTCACAACTTTTTTATCCCCTTAGGCTAAGGATGCTTTGTGCCAAGATTAGCCCAGTGGTTCTTGAGAAGATGTTAAAAATGTGAAAAGTTTACTGACAGACGGACGACAGACAAAATTTGATGAGAATAGCTCACTTGAACTTTCAGCTCAGGGTAGCTAAAAATCCAAACCACCATGGTGGCCCCACCCTACCCCCGGGGATAATGATTTAAACAATCTTGAATTTACAATACATGAGAATGTTGTCACACAAGTTGAAGCTTTTCTGGCCAAATAGTTTGTTAGAAGAATATTTTGGAAAAATAACAAATCATTAGTACTAAATTATATTTCCTTTAAAGAGGGCGTGGCCCTTCATTTGAATAAACTTGAATCCCCTTTACACAGTGATGCTTTTTGCCAAGTTTGGTTGAAATCTGCTCAGTGGTTCTGGAGAAGAAGATGAAAATGTGAAAAGTTAACAACAATGACAACGCCGCCAACGCCAACGACGACAGACAATGGACAAATTTTGATCAGAAAAGCTCACTTAAGCTTTCACTCAGGTGAGCTAAAAAGCTCTATAAAATGTTGTCAAGAATTATTCATGGTAAAGTAACAAGTACAGTTCAGCAGGTTTCTACACAAGTCCTGCTCCATTTCCCGCCATATGTCGACGAGAGAAAAGACGTAACTGTTAACAAATCAATTTTTGGCAATGGAAGTGTGTTTGTGTGTATTTGCTACGGATATGGAAAACTGTATGCAGCTATTTCTTTACAAGTTCGGTGTTAATAACTTCAAAATCATCTGAACAAAGTGAAAATTCAGGTAATTTCAAATCAAATACATGTATCTTGGATACGGGGTAACCCATGTTTATCATTGTTTACAGAGGGGGTCTTCTTTCTACGGGGGTCATTTCTCTTCATGTCTAACATGAAGAAAAATAATTCCCGCATTCTTCTTCACAAAAAATGAAATTATTCTACAGCAAGGGGGGGGGGGGTGGGTATTATTCTACGCCGAAAAATGACCCCGGTCAATATTCTACGGGGGTCATTATTCTTTGTTACACCGGTACAGGTTTTGCGTTGCTTTTAAACAGTCAAAAATCGCAAGTCTCAATAAATAAAGACGTAACACGGATTCATATCAAACAACTCTAACGAGTGCCTACCTATAGGCTCGTATACTTTTACAGTTCAAGTGCAATCGAAATTACGATTATTTTAAATACGTTACGCATGTACATACCACAGGGACCAAGTCCGTTTTAACATTAATTTCAGTGTAACTATAAATAAAGAATGGGGTCGAACTCGGACCCAAATAAAATCTACCAGTTCGCGTCAAAAGCCTAATAAATCAGTTAATTTTAAAAACATTCTCAAAATGCATCTATTTTTCATAAAAGTTACCGGTCCAGGGCTCACGATGGGATTTTGCCAATGACAACAACAGTTTTTCGACAAGTCAAGAATCATTCGCACTAATCTTTTAAAATCTCACATCAACCACACACTACTTACATTCTCAAATTCCGATAAAATTCCTTAAATACTCTCCAAACTGAACTTTTATCTGCAGCCACATCAACTTCTGACCAGGTCGGCCATTGTGATAGCTAATGTTAAACTCACTTTCATTGGTTAGTATTCCTGATGGTCCAATCATAATCAGTCTTTCTCGAAGCAGTCAAAATGTCTGGCCCTGTCAGAAGTCAATGTGGTTGCAGAATAAAAGTTCAGTATGAGAGTATTTAAGGAATTTTATCGGAGTTTTTGTATGTAAGTATCGTACGTTTGATGTAAGATTTTAAAAGATTAGTGCAAATGCTTCTCCATTTGTCGAGATACTGCTGTTGTCATAGGTAAAAACCCATCGGGTGCACCGGACCGGTAAATGTCCAAGTAAAAATAAACTGGCGACTTCAAGAGAATAATGACATTTATCTCCGCTATTTTAAGACTCATCAACTTGAAATTTGGCATGAGTGTATCTCGGACGTTACCTTTCTGAAAACTACATGCATATTGCAAATGTTATAAACATTATTTGATTCTTAAGGCTTTTGAAGCGAGCTGGTGGTTTTTTATTTTGGTCAGATTTCGACCCCTTTCTTTATTTATGGCTACATTGAAATTAATATTAAAACGAACTTGGCCCCTGTGGTACATACATGTAATTCTCTGCATCTTTTAAACATAACAACTTATACTTCTTGCAAACAGAAGCGCTCATATTCTAAATGCAATGATATTGTCATCTCAATATCCAATTTTTCTAATAAAGTATAAACTAGTAAACGTAATTTTTTGACATAGAACACTAAGCCTTGATCAACCTTGTCCAGGATTAGGAGTTTAGCGTATATCAAAGAGATTCGAAAATTAATCGTTATGATGATTAATAAGTCGTTATACTTATACTTACGCAATGACAAAAGAATATAGCTAACAAAACAAAACGTCCTCTGAGCAGATCAATGCGTCGTATTTCAGCCATTTTGGATGTCGAAAATTATAAACCGAAAGTAGACAAGTATTGTTCGGCATGTGGTATCAGTTGCCAAAAAGAGCGTTACAACAAAACAGACTATTACATGACGTGGTAAGGACATTTAAATATTCGTATCGCTTGCAGAGGTACACTGTATATATAATTATAGCACATTACGTAGACGACTATATTTACATAGCATGTTCCGTATGAAGGCAAAATACACAAACATTTTACGCGTATTCTATCAGACACAGCAACTGCGATTTGATTTTCATCGATACAGTTTAGAAGAGAACCAGTAATTAAACGTATTTTGATGTAAACATATAACTATAACTATATTGTGTAATCATTGCATGCTTCTATTGTATTTAAATAAAGGCATAGTCTTGATTAAAAAAAAAAGAGGAACCAATTCATACGTACACATTTTCAATTTTCTTATTGTTTCATCACCGATTCATACTTGTTCTTATTCTAAAAACTTGTACATATATCTTTGAAATCGGCATGTCCGGTTATTTCATACAAAAGGGAAAAACAACTTTCTACATTAATACGTACATTGTTTTAAAATCCCTTGTTTAGAAGAAAATGTTTATAATTTAAGTTTATTATAAACTACGAATGCCAAATATAACATTGATTGACAAGCGTTCAAATATTATCGATTATTTTCTTATTAAAAACTTTATGTATGAGATGAATTGTATAGAGAAGGATATTGACTGAAGGTCATATAAAATAAGACAAAAACTTTGATTCAATTGTTAAGGTCTTCATAAATTGTGTTAAGCTATCAATAATCCATTTCAATTCCATGCTATTTTCACATTAAATAGAACTTTAAAAATGTATACGTTAGAAGAGCAAATCAGAAATGATCATAATCATCTATGTAATGGTCTATTTTTTATCAATTATATAACATACTCATAATTAATTTTCATAAAAATACTGTGTAAATTGAAAAAAAAAACTAATTTGAATTCTTAGTGAATAAGAGATACAAAAAGCAAATAATTGAAACAAGGTGTTCATTTGCTCTAAAGCCAATTATTAAATTTAATAAACAACTTGAAATAATTTAAAGCCTATAAACAACAAAAATACGACGTTCTAGCATTCCTTTACGACTGTACACGAATAAAGAAACATGTGTCATAAAAATCATAAAATCAGCACACTCTACATGAAGAAAAGTGACCCCTGTAGAATTATAATGACCCCTTATAGATTAAAGTTTTTCAGTATATTTTTTTTATTATTTGTGATGTAAGCTTTAAATTTTTACTGCAGTTTACAGAAATTTACATTTATATTCAGCTATAAATTAAGTAGAAGAAGGGGTATATCTACGTAAAATAAAAATCCTTCCGTTATAACAAGATACTGACGTATTCAATCGGGTATGGTCATCATCTTAGCGAGTTACATTTACACATATCTCATTATTTCGAGCAAAAATACATTAAAATTATTTCGAAATACAAGACACTATAAAACAAAATTATGTTTATTGGCAATGAAAGAGTAGACTCGATATTGTTCATGATATATACTTGCAGTGACGATTTCCCCTCTTACAAACTACTGGTTATGCAAGTGCATCACGCAGAATTAATGATGAAACCAAATGAAAAGTTCACTCCATTGTTAGGCATTATAACCATGCTGAAGTTATCAGCCACTAACATCAGCCATAAGCCAGTAGAAGCCAACGGCCAATTAGAAAAATCATCAAAGTACTTTAAGTACTCAAAGAGAAATTATATTTTACTTTTCTCATCGGCATACTTTAATTAATATCAAGATAATTAATGTTTCAATAATTTGTAGGAGCATTGACAACTTCCGAGGCAGTAAAGATTGCCTGGATAAGAAATATATATAGATGCATCTTGGAATCAAAATCAAGTGAGAAATAAACCCCTCGGAACGGCCTGGTGGTACCGGTACAGACTTTGAGTCCTGGAAATAATAACCCAATATGTCTCCTGCACTGCCTGTAATTTGTTTGATGTACATTTTAAAGAAAAGGGAGATAACGGCTCACCACTCACCACAATATCTTTGTAAAAAAAATTGAAAAAATGACAAAGTTTTAGTGAGTTAAATGGACACATCTAGATATGATAGCAGCCCTCAGCCGATTGTTAGAAATATTAAGAAAGTTCCCTTACTTAACACGTGTGATACTAAGTTCGTGTGATCAAAATCAAGGGGGACATAAACCACTAAAATGAGCACGAGCCCCTTATCAACTCTTTTAGAAATGATCTCTTTTTATTATATCCGATCAGTGTTTATTATACATTTAAGATTTACTATAGTCAGGTACTCTTCAATCAATTGCTCTAAAAAAAGTGTATTCATGTTCACAAATACAACATTACAAAAATGTTTAGAATATCGATGCATATGTATTACGTAGAAGAAAAACAAAACTAACGTAAAATAATTTTAATTTTAATCATCTTTCCCCAGAAATGTAAATAAGAAGTATTTATATTCTTATGTTACCTGCCTCCTAAGTCTTTTTCACGAAAATATATATCATTCTTTGATTGACAGTTCATTCAACAATGAATATTGCTTATATTATTATAAAAAATATTCTTTCATGATTATTGTTCTTTAATTATCATATAATTTCCTTTGAGAGATGTAAAAAAAAAATTATTGTGATTTTCTTTCGTTTGTTTGCTTTTTTTTGGATTATGGAATGGCTTTGCAACAGTAGCAACACATGTACAGATTTCTAAACACACGCGCGTAGACCTGGGAATTTGTTGCTGATCCAATTGTAAAATCACGATAAAATAAAGTTTAGCAAGCTGTGAACAAAATATGTAAATCGAATATCGTTTATAAATAATAAAGCTAAATAAAATGTTATTAAGAATTATTCATGGTAAAGTAACAAGCACAGTTCAGCAGGTTTATACACGAGTTCAGCGTCATTTCCCGCCATATGTCGAAGAGAGAAGAGACATAACTGTTAACAATCAAGTTGCCTTCGGGATGGTAAACTAGTTTTTTTTTACTTAAACCGTACCACTGACTGAGAAGAATATTTACAGCCTTTTCACAGTTTTTCCTTTCTTCTTTCTTTGGAAATACCCCCTGTTTCCAAAACTTTAAAAACTGATGAATATCTTTGTCCAAGTTTACAGGAATACGGAACTCCGGGTCACAGGAACTTTTGTCACATAACACTGCACAAATATTTCCTCCACAGTGCCACAATTGGAAAATTGCACAGGGTCACTAATTTCATTGATAACTTTTTCTTCTTTAGATAATATAGCAATGCGTGTTCGAGGTGAAATCCAGACATCAGAATCAGTTATGTTCGCTAACCGCAAATAGAAATGGCCCTTGATCACTTGAACAAATGTCAGGACTACAACAATGCTGTCACTCAGGTGCTCGCTATGCAACAATGGTTCTGCAAAGGCTGAGTGATACCCAGGTATCGGCGGCCCAGTAGCGTTGATCACGATCACAGAACTTGCTGGGACTCTAACGGGATGTCGCGCAGACACTATAGCAAAACCATACACAGTTCTGTTATCTCGATCACACAATCGGAATGCTGACTTACTTTTCGAATTGCAGGATATTTCAGACACTTTCTCGTGATAATAATTTCCATGTTTTTGAAGAAAATTGTCTCTGCACTGTCCAATAATATTCATTCCCAAAATTCCCAGGATATTGTGTTTACATTTTCGAGTCATTCCATGTTCTGTATCTTTAATTATCAGGATACCGCGATTTTCTATAACGTTTCCTATACATTCAACATCAGCTTCTATGTATCCGATGTAAGGGATTGAAAATTCCATTTGCCGCTATTAAATTCAATTTCACATCATTCTTTAATATCTTACAGAGTGTTTCAATGCTGTTTGTATAAAAACTCTCCGTTATTGTAGTCATTATAGACCCAGTGTCTAATAAACAGTTAATTTCTACTCCAAACAATTTAAATCTATCTGTAGGACTTTGACCAATAATATGATTGACACAGGTAGAGTCCTCTTTATTCCCTACTGATGTCGGACTCTGCTAATCAGAAGGATCTATTTTCCCGATTATTGGTAATTTGCCGAAGTGAGATTTCGTGGACAGTTTCTTTGGATATGATTTTACGCTTTTACATTGTAGCAACGGCGGCGGTTTAATTGTGGATATGGTAATCGGTATTGTTCTTTGGGTTTGGATAAAGTTTGCCGTTCAGGTAACTTTGTAAGATTGAAAACCGATGTTTTCTTCCTACCGTTGTATGACTTCTAAGTATTTGTCAATTCCGTGAGTAGTTTTCTCTGACTTCTCTGATGATTCCGCGGCCTGTTTTTCTGTATTATGTCTGTCCGTTGAGCACTTTGAGCGGTTCTTTTCTTCATCCTCTGAAAACAATATTGCTTCGTCCCGGAAGTCCAGAAAATGTATATCCGGCTGTTGACGAATAAGTCGTTTTAATTCTCTACGTAATGAGATATCATTCACATTTTGCGCAAATTGTTCACACAGAGTCATATAGGGGTTCGGAATAATATCTGTGTTTTTCGTCGTAATTTTCTTGATGAGGTTTATCAGAGCGTAACTGTATTCACGTAAAGACTCCCCCTCCATCTGTTTTCGCTCAAAGAAATTTCGCTGTAGGAACGTTATTCCTTCTTTGTCTCCAAACGTTTCACTTAAAATACGCAACACTTTTGTTGGATTGCTTCTTTTTTCACATGACAGATATTTGATGTTTTCTTTTGCTGATCCCGTTAGATTTCAACATATGAAGTCGGTACTTTCTTCTCTACTCATACGTTGACTTTTGATGACATGTTCAACTTGTTCTATCTAGTTGTCGACATGAATATCGTCCTTATCTTCATTCCGCTGAATTTCTGCACATTACGGACTGGTTTTAGATAGGTAGTTTTGGATTTGTGCTCTTCGTTCTCCTCATCTATGCGTCTATCGAGTTCTTTTTGTGGATTTTTTTATTTGTTGTCGTTATTTCTTTGTCGTCATGATTCAGCGTTTAATGGTATTTCTATCAAAAGAGGTAACGGTATGTTCCGGACTTTTCACAGGTGAGTTGTTTTGTGCGATGACTGCTCACTGGATTATGTAGACATTCTTTCTCACACAAGATTCACCATTGACTGTAGATACCGGCGACGCCATTTGCGACCGAGTAAATAATAAAGGCAAGGTTTTCTTTGTTCAGAAAGTTTAATATGTATAAAAGGCGATTCTTGTGCAAGGTGTGGGTGTACAAAATCGCCGGACCCATAGTGAAACAAAATCAAAAGTTACCGGGTTTTATAATAAAAGAAATGACCTGATTCGATAATACTAGCCAATGGGAACAACGGCCAATGGAAAAGTAAAGAAAATGTTCACCAACTCAATCCACCTGCGCACAAGAACTAGATTATGAACTTAATTCATAATTAGATATTGTAAATTTAAAACCATAGGCATTTGAAAGTAACAAATTTTGTTGTATAATAAATACTTGATCAATTTTAAATCTGCTCACAATACTTTCAAAGAACAGAGAGAAAATTCTTCAAGTGATTTTAATTCAGATACATGTATCATTGATACGGGGTAAGCCATTTTTATCCTTGCTTACAGAGGGGAGGGGGGTCATTTTTCTGCGGCAGTCATTTCTCTTCATGTTTAACATGAAGAAAAATAACCCCTGCGTCTTTCTTCTTCAGAAAAATCAAGTTATTATACAGCAAAGGAAGGGGGGGGGTATTATTTTGCGTCGAAAAATGACCCCGGTCATTATTCTACGTGGGTCATTATTCTTCTTTACACCGGTACAGGTTTTGCGTTTGCTCTCAAACAGTCAAAAATTGCAAGTCTCAATAAACAAAGACGAAATCCGGATTTATATCAAACAACTCAAACAACGAGTGCCTACCTATAGGCTCGTAAACAGTTACAGTTCAAGTGCAATCGAAATTTCGACACACTGACATGTGGTACCGTTACGGTAGTTGATTATTTGAAATATGTTACGCATGTACATACGTGTAATGCTATGCTTCTTTTAAACACTACACCTTATTCCTCTTGCACACAGAAGCGCTCATATTCTACATGCAATGATATTGTCACCTCCATATCAAATTTTTATAATAAAGTATAAATCTTTTGACATAAAACAGAAAGCTTTGATCAACCATGTCCACTCAAAATAACGATTTTAGCGTATATCAAAAATATTTGAAAATAAATCGTTATGGTGATTTATAAGTCATTATACTTACACTTTCGCAATGGCAAAATAATATAGCTAACAAAACAAAACGTCCTCTGAGCAGATCAATGCGTCGTATTTCAGCCATTTTAGATGTCAAAAATTATAAACCGAAAGTAGACAAGTATTGTTCGGCATGTGGTATCAGTTGCCAAAAAGAGCGTTACAACAAAACAGACTATTACATGACGTGGTAAGGACATTTAAATATTCGTATCGCTTGCAGAGGTACATTGTAAATATAATTATAGCACATTACGTAGACGACTATATTTACATAGTATGTTCCGTATGAAGGCAAAATACACAAACATTTTACGCGTATTCTATCAAACACAGCAACTGCGATTTGATTTTCATCAATACAGTTTAGAAGAGAACCAGTAATTAAATGTATTTTGATGTAAACATATAACTATAACTATATTGTGTAATCATTGCATGTTTCTATTGTATTTAAATAAAGGCATAGTCTTGATAAAAAAAAAAGGAGGAACCAATTCATACGTACACATTTTCAATTTTCTTATTGTTTCATCACGGATTCATACTTGTTCTTATTCTAACAACTTGTACATATATCTTTGAAATCGGCATGTCCGGTTATTTCATACAAAAGGGAAAAACAACTTTCTACATTAATACGTACATTGTTTTAAAATCCCTTGTTTAGAAGAAAATGTTTATAATTTAAGTTCATAATAAACTACGAATGCCAAATATAACATTGATTGACAAGCGTTCAAATAATTTTATTCTGACATTCGTCAATTATCTATATACATTTATTTACCTTGTCATGAGATCGAAAGAAACGTGTACATTTATAAACAGGTTCCAACTGTTCCGGGATTCAATCTCAATCAAAAAAGTCGGACAAAGTAACAACTTTATTTAACTACGTAGCCATTCTACTAATCTAGACCTGCCAAAATAGCGGAAAATTTTAAAAGCGTTTTTATAGATTTCAGATGTTTAAATGATTCTTCCAAAAATTAGACTTATGAAGAATATGACTCTATGAAACAAAAGTCGGAAACAGCAGTTTTGAAGAATTGTCTGACTCTAAACGTTAAGATTAAACTAATTTTATTTCAAGTTTTTTATAATAATGGGTTCCCCCTTATATAAAGCGTAAAATATGTCATATTTGACTGTTTACCCATTTTCAAAAAATTTCAAGGTCTTATAGAATTTAGTACGAACATTCCAAATAAAGTTCTATATTGCTTAAAGTCCCTTTCACATTTTGCACACGAGCACTTTACAAAACTTTGCGATCGGAATTTTTTAGATTTGCACGAACCCTCTCATACGTTGAACGGGCTCTCGCATACTTTCAGCGAGCTCTCGCATTCGTTGCATACGTTTTACTGGTCGCATCAAGTCTCCTCAAACTAGTGGACATGCACACTATTCAGACGCGACCAAATGCGATCCAAATCATCGCAGTGCAACGCACGAACATTAGAACGAACGTTTTACAACGTTTTGTGTACTTAAAAGGTCGTAAGATGAATCACTGCTGTATATGCGTGTGTTTTGCGACATGTCTCATGTAATCTTGTAACGTTTTACTATCATTGCACAACTTATCAGCCTTAATATGCCATGCTGTGCCACAAAGCATATGTGATAAGCCACCAGAAAACCAGGTTTATTGAGTTTTTCCAACAAATTGAGATTTTTGCAATTTTATGTTGCTTTGGTATAAATAAATAAAAATACCAAATATTAGAATTTATCTCCTTTTATTTCAGGAGCTATGACGCTGCAAAAATGAGATATGTTTTAAGCAATTTCTCACAATGCATTGAAAATTGGAAGAAAAGTCAAATATGAAAAAGTAATCTAGAAGATAAATACAAAGTTATTAAATAGCAAAAAAAAAAAAAGATTTATTCATTTAAAATGTTTTGTGATCAAAATTGAATATAATGGCATCATTTTCTATCAAAGTTTAGTGCAAAAAGGTCATGATTTGAGAAGTTTTACATTAGCTTTTTACATGTAATATAGTTGTCTAAAAACAGAACTTTACGGCTTATCATTTTGAAACATCACACAATTATTCCTATCTAATAAAGGTAATACTAGTAATTAACAAATAATTTTACCTACAAACTACATACATGTACAAATAATTTCAAATACTGCAATTTATATAATATATGTATTATATTATACATAAATATGTATATTATGACACTGCACATTACAGTACACAATACACCTAAAATTTCACATCTCAGGAGAGGCAAACTGCTTTGGACATTTTCTTTTCTCTGGGTCTATTTTGACACGAGGTTTTGGACACACAGGCTTAGGGCAAGACTGTAGACTATCTGAAGTATCCCTGCAGAATGGTCTGATTTCATCATAAAGATACCACTGTCTGGCAGCATCAAGACCCTTGGGTGTAATCACGGATGGCAGGGTGTCAACATTAGGTAGTTGCTGTCCTTTCTTCAAAATGTTGATGGGTTTCTCTGCAGAGCTACGATAAGCCTTGACAAAGACAACTCCTGGACTTTCTTCAGACATTCTGAAATGGTGGAATTTAGAGATGGATGGTAGTTTCTTGAAGAAAGCTTCAAAGAAACTTGTCCAGTCGTAGAAGGAGACCGGCCTCTCAGCATCATTGATGAGCTGGGGTATGTTGTGGCCATTTCTTGAGGAGCGCCTCACTGATTCTGCTACCTCATCAAGAGTTTCTGCTGTAGAATGTCTCCACTTCATCTTCCAGAGGCCAAAATGCCAGTCTGGACTAAATTTTGTATGTCCAGCTTCCATCAAGGAAAACTCTATGCTGCGATGACGACCTGTCATTATCCTCCACATGCCATATCTGAGAATTTCAAGACATAAACATTAACATGTGATATATACAAATACTATAAACATGTACAATCTATAAGTTTGTTCACAGATATACTTAAAAACATATGACACTCTTTATGTAAGGAACATTTGAACTTTTTACCTAATCATTGTGTTGTTTTTGTTTTGTCCGGCACAATTGTCCATCTGCAGCACAGCATCCTTCTCTCCATATCCCCAATGCTCAAAGAAGTGATGTAATAGGCTCACCACAGTATTGGCTCCCTTGCCTACCTCCTCAGCCTCATCCACCAGATAGAATACTTGCTGACCTATAGTAAAAGTGAAATCATTGATTTACTCGCATATTCTTTTCAATATATTTTTACAACCCAAATAAAAGAAATTTACAAATTAGACTTGATTAAGCTTGATTGTTAATGATAAAACATGTACCTGCTCCCTCTGCACACACACCACAGGCTTGGCACTTTCTGGGGGTTTTGAAGAACAGAGGCCCCACCTCTTGTGCATGATGAGGATAGTGAATCTGCTGAGCAAAGTCAAAGCTGTACATCTGAGTCATGTCCATTGTACATACTTGTCCTAAAATAAATAACATTTTGAATGACTATGTAACCTCTAAAATACTTATTACAATGTACATGTACTATTTCAAACTATATAAATCACTCACCAATACTTATGAAATGCATTTACAAATTTCAAGCATGAATTTATGCAACATATTGCTCACAAAGATTGTTGTTGCTGAGTAGTTCTCGTGCAACTATCCATGACCATTTACGATATCTTGAATTTTGTACATTAATTACTTGGTGTAGACTATCATCTTCAATCAGGAGTGAGTAATAAATAATATTAATTTGACTGTATGCATGGAACCAATTTATGAAAACATTTATTGACCTTTACCAAACACAATTAAATGGTGTATGTGATGAAAAAAATCAAGAAGAAACTTACCTCTTTCAGTTTGATTTAAGTCATGTGTTTGAAACAGTTCTTTGGACAGTAGACACCTTTCTTTGTAGTATTCTCTCTGTTGCTTGGCTTTGTCCAGGTGACACGTGTACTCATCCAGCATGGATTCTTTTCCTCTTCTGACAGGTTCCCTGCATTACTGATGTTATGAACATATCTCTGGCACTTGGGACACAGATCAGTAGCTGGCTTCATAATCAGGATGTGTGGTGTTTGTTCCAACCAAACTTTCTTGAACTCAGATAAGCTCACTTGTCTGTCATTTAAACGAAACCTAATTATGCATAGTTTTGAAGACTACCATGAAATTTTCAATTTCATGTTTTCAAAAAATACAAAACTTTTTGGACATGTACACTATTAATCAAATATGTATATCATTAGTACCGGTAATTATTAGGAATGTTAATTCTTTTAAAGTACATCATGTGCACCATGTATTATAACACACTCTAAAATGCTCAACAGACCCACAAAATATGCACTACATTATTTGGTTATTATTCAGCATGAGTACATCAAATAACTTTGACTATTTTATTAAAACAGAATCACACATACCTATAATTAAGCATTGTCGCTGCTTGGTTATAAAGTTCCCAAATATCAGACTTTGTCTTGTCAGAGGGAAGCAACAACAGGACTTTGTCACCACGGGTTGAGTAGTTTGGCTGTCTGCCTGGCAGTGGGAATCCATTCTTCAATGTATATTCTTTCAAGAACTGAGATATACGCTGAACATCTGTGAGGCTGAGTGCATGTTTAGGGGTTTTCCCAGTGTTTCCATGAATCCTAGGTTTTAGGCCATCTTTATCCAGAGATGTAGCTATGCTGTTAAGCTTGAATTTCCCTATGCCATGGCAAAAAAGAAAAGTATCTCGGCATACTTGCTGACCAGCAAAATAGTACTTTTGTGCTACTCTTTCTCTCTCTTTTGTTTTTTGCTTTTTACTTGTAGACTGGGGCCAGTATGTACTAGATTTCCTGTGTGCGGCAAGTTGAACTTTCACTGTTAAATCTAATTCCTCACTTGACATTTCCTGACACTGTTGTCTGTATTCTAGCATGCGGTCGAATTCGATTTTTGTACTACATGGGGAACCATACAATTTACTGCAACCGCATGTTTTTGTTTTGAATACACCGACAAAATTAACTTCGTCTTGGTCGACAGTTCTGTATTCAAATTCGTGTTGATAATCTGAATTACATGTAGAATCTGAATAATTACCGACACTGATGTCTGCAGTCTCACTGTCCTCTTCTTCGTACGATGACAATGGCACAAACTCGGTATGATTTCCGAAGTATAAATCATTCAAAGATGTGATTTCATCGATGAAAGGTTCATCTTGGTGACAAATTATTTCGTCGGGCACTTCACTGGCTCTGCTTGACTGGCTCATAATGAATATTTTATCATTCTCCTCTACTTCAGCGTAGCTGTCAATGTTCGTCTGCGGAACTTCCCGCCGATTGTTTATATTGGTTATACTTTCGTTTTTACTACGTCCGATAACTCCGACAAGAAAATACGGGATGTCATTCGTGTATAAAATTGTTTCTCTTATATTGTATAGACCTAAATATTTTACACGACGTTTTTCCCCAAAAACTTTAATTATGATTGAATTTGACTATTGAGCATTAATTTTGTCAAGGACCATGGAAAAACTCAGAATACTTGTAACGTTTCAATTTGGCTATCAATCGATACACATGCAGTAAATAAATATATCAAGTTACATTACTATTGTCGTAAAATTCAATTTTTTGTGTAACACAGATTTAAAATTGACTTTATTTTATTCATTATTAGTTTATTGATTAAAATCGACGTAGTTTTGTATGGAAATCATTTCAAAAATGTACAAAACGATTATGGGAAATGTGTCATTCTTTTTTCGTTATAAAAAACGCGACGTTATTGACGTTGTGTTTCAGCGCCGTTTTCTCGATTATGACGTAAACTCAACAAGCCTGGCCCCGGGGCCAGAAGCGACTGCATATGAATTGTAAACTGTTGCCGAAATAATTGCATTTGAAACAATTATTCCTTTGAAAGGAATGATCGGCAATAAAGTTTATTGATAGCAAGAAGTAATCAACATGATTAGTTTGATGTAAAATAATTTAAAAACTTTTGTATTTAATTAAAAAAATATGGAATATTTTGAATCTGTACACCATAATTTCATCATTATAAATCGTTAACAAATTTAATTTTGAAATAAATTTGTTGAAAGCCGTTCGTAAACTCCTTGTCTAGTTTAATATTTTTTAATGTAATTATTAAATGTTAACTTATCTTCTTCAGAATACTGAGTAGGGCTCTAAAAGAGCATGAACACGTATACAAAGAATGAGTTGTATTAAAATAATTTAATGCGACTGAAAAACATTGAATGCCATCATAACTTGCTATTGAGGTCAACCTTGTTTATAAATCAAGCCGTCCTCCTAGCTACTATTATGCAACATCAATAGATCGAGGTTACTTCATGGAGCATCTTCTTATGATTGAGGTCAGTTCATCGAGGTCAACTGCATTACTGAATGTCGATCGAAATTCTTACGCGTGAGACAAAATGTGCATTCTTGAATTAACAGGTCGAACTGTATTTTATGCATGTTTGCATCTCTAAAGGTCCCATATGGACACAATAGTGATCGGCCGAAGCCGATCACAATCAAAGTACTGAAGTACTAACGAGAGTTGATTTTATCGATTATCATTTATTTTAAAATCAGCGATATGTGATTTTGCATGGCAAGTAGTATCAGTAATCAAAATATTTCTGAGAAATTGTATGGATCCAGGCAAAAATGTACTCTAGTTTTGTTCAACCAAACGCTCGACTGTCTCCGTCTATCTCAGACAAGCAAGAGATACTCTCTGTTTTATCGGATATTAACGGAGACAGCCGAGCGTCTGGTTGAACGAGACTAGCTTATGAATATTATACGACTTCAAAAAATATCTAAACTGTTTGTACCTTTTAAAATCTTACTATTTTCATGGTATTAATAAATAGGTTTTCTTAAAACACAATGCTTCAGATTTACATTGCATCTGAATTTATCGATTATTTTCAGGAACTAAGTGTTGTCAGCGGTATTGATTTGTGCTTAGGTCCAAACACTGTTTCACTTTCGGTTTGCCTGAGTAAGTGCATAGGAGAGTTGATTAAAATCAACTCCCAAAAAGTATTCGTACGAAATTCGCACGATCTAAGCGAGCGTTGTGCTATGTAAACCGCATTAAATCTTGCGATGTATCTTTCGTCTATATTCCACTGTTGTACAATAAAAGCGACTGTTGAAAGAAAATGCGATAGGATCGCGCGAGAGACCAGGTGATTGGACGATTGATCGTGCGCCAACACAATTGGACCTGCGATCATTCGTTCCATGGTACGAATGGTCGTGCGAGTCAGATGGGGTATATATACCGCCCATTTCCGACGCTCTTCAGTAGACATAGATGAAAGTGAGAGAACATGTCACCCACGAAGAAACAGAGATGCATCAGCATTTAGTATTATACCTCAATATGATTATATTATTATATCTGATAGAAATGAACGTTATCAATATAATCCCCTCGAAAAACAAATTTTCCTCCTCGGGCGATGCCCTCGGGAAATATGATTTTTCTTTGAGAAATAAATCTTCATTTTTCACTCACCATCATGCAATAAATGTATATAGTTGAATTGTGATCTGAAACAGAGATGCTTATACAGGGTATATATACTAGTGGTAAATCATGGCATACTACTGATAAGTCGTGCGAATCTAAAAAAAAAATCCGATCGTAAAGTGTTCGTGCGCCAATTGTGAAAGGGGCTTTAGACTGGGTATATATGTGAGTCGCCACGACAAAACCAGTCGAACTCAACGGTCTTTTTCTACTCAAGTCTGAGAATTTTCTCAGATCTCTTGAGTTTCACTCAATAAAGTGTGCCACGAAAATAGAGTCTCACTCAAGCTGAGAAAAGTCTTGAGTTTTTCTCAAAATATCTGAGATTGCTAAGCACCTGTCTCAAGCGTTTCACTCAGCATTTAAAATGGCTGCCAGACGTGTCCTTCTGTGGAATATGATGCGAGTTCCGAGGCGAACAGTGCGAGACCGTAGCAATCCATTAGAGCTTTTGTCCGAGGATGAAATTTTTCAAAGATATCGCTTTAGATCCGCCACGATCTTCTTCATTTGTAGCTTGATTTTGGACACCATCACCCACCAGACGCAATGAAGCTGTCCCTTACCACCCCTTCTACAGGTCTTGGCAGCTCTGCGGTTTTATGCCACTGGGTCTTTCTACCAGCTGATCGGAGATTCCCTCTGTGTATCCAAATCAGCTGTTGGACGTGCAGTTCGAGCAGTTACCCCCCTTTTATCTGCTTTATCTGCAAGATTTGTAAAGTTCCCTTCACAAAACGACATTTCATCTATAAGAACCAAATTCTATCAATTGGCTGGTAAGATTAATTACATTAATTGAATTAAACTCATTCCATCAATACAGAAAATCATATCTTACCATCGTTTAGGGTCGTTCCTAGAGCGAGCGTCTTGTTTTGTTTTTTTCCAAGGGAGGTCACTCTAATTAAAATACGTAAAGTATGGAAAGGCCATAGGACAATTATTAATTTTTTTAAGGCTATGAATATGATAAATTTCATACAACACTATATTTCAAACGACCTTATATATGCAGAGAGGGCTGCGTGAAAACATCTACCCATTGATATTATATTATAGTCTTTCACCTTTAGCCTTATTAGCATATTTTGTCAAAATAAATATCAGATAATTCATGAGAGAAAATAATAAATAAACTGATAAAGTGTGGTTTTCTCGAATATAAACGTTTTAGAAAACTTGAGCACAGAAAAAACCAAGTCTGCGTATTTTTAATTTTACTGGGAATGTTTTCATATTTGTAAAAAAAATAAAATCCGAATGTGTGAATGTAAATTTAAAGTTATAAATTCATATTATTAAAGGGTTTCCAAATGTGGTTTGCTGTGTCGATGGGACTTTAATTCGTATTCGATGTCCTGTGCAAAACGAGGCTGAGTTTGTTTGCAGGAAAGGATATTATGCTCTAAATGTCCAGGTCATACATGCAATAATTTCCAACACATATCTGAAATTCTCTCTCTCTCTCTCTCTCTCTCTCTCTCTCTCTCTCTCTCTCTCTCTCTCTCTCTCTCTCTCTCTCTCTCTCTCTCTCTCTCTCTCTCTCTCTCTCTCTCTCTCTCTCTCTCTCTCTCTCTCTTACAGATTTGACATATCGTTATGAAAATGAATTTATAATTATTCTAATATCCAATCCTAAAGTCACCCTAACTATTTTATAACTATCCTCATTAAATGAGTATAAATTGTAGATGGCTTGCGATGCTACATATCGTTTTGTAAATTGCGTTGCAAAATGGCCCGGAAGTGTACACGATTCCCGTGTATTTAACGTAGCTCGCGGGTTTGCTGACGTCACAATAGGAATCGACGTAAAGAGTTGACCGTCATAGTAAACTCATGATTTTATTTAAGGAATGAATTCAATATTTATTTGTTTTATACGATATAAAATGGTTTGGGGCAGTTTACGCTTTATAAACCGCGAAGCGGTTTATAAAAAAGCGTAAACTGTTCCAAACCATTCTATATCGTATAAAACTAATAAATATTGAATTCATTGCTTATAATTTAATTTTTTTTACTCTTCATTGTAGATAAAAACGGTAATTTGACCTTTAAAATGACGTAAAATTGTACAAAATTCAAACGTAACGTCAGGCGTATTGATACTTTTTTGACGTTAATCTTACTATGACGTAGGCAACATTCTTTATACGATATAAAATAATTTTTTAGCCAATCAGAAAGCGCGTTACAACCAGAATTAAATTATTTTAAAATGACAAATGAGATATTTAGAAGTATAAAAGAAAATATTTTAAAAAGCTTATATGCGGTTTATGACTGTTTATACAAAGATTTATAATATCAAGTGCTGAAAATTTAAAGATGTCACATACATTGTCACATTTTGTTTTATAAAGATAAAGATTGAGTGTGCGTTAGAACTCTTCCATTTAAAGTCATGTTTTAAAATAGAATGTATGCAATAACTTCGCTTTTTTTTACAATTATAACTTCCGTAATTTGTACTACCGATTAAATTCTTAAATTTCTTTTGGCTTGAGATAACTGTTTTATTCGATTACTTACTTATAATGTCAGTGGTTGCCTGGCAATTTATTTTTGCATTGATTGACTCAGAGTTTCATAAAAACAAAAATAGCAATTTTTTGTATCTTTACAGCCTTACATTAATTGCATTTGATAACATTCACAATAATGTCTAATAAGCATTTACATGTTCTAAAATGTGTTAAACAGCTAGTCTTGTCAATAAATGCATTTCAATTTTGGTGTTCTAAGAAGTAAGGAAATGATGACGTCAGGCTAACGTCGGAATGAAAATATAAGGTTTTGAGAAATCTTTTAAATCTTTAAAGTTTTTTTGCCAAAAATTGGCCGAGAACACATACTGATATTTTTTTATGAATTGATTCATAATTATCTCCTCTGTTTTTGTGTTGAGTATGATTAATTTCGTCTGAATCGTTTAAAAGTTTGAAGCATAGTTTTGTAATGCGTTTCTCGGTTAAAATGTGCATTTTACTATATATTTCATTGAAATTGCGTTGCTTGATTTTATTAATGACACTGTATTTGAAACACGATAACATTATTTCCGCGCAGACGAATCTTAAATAAATTTTAGAAATAAAACTATAAAACCTATGGATCACGTGGACAAATTTTCAAGGTAGGTTTTCTCACAAGCAGGTAAACCCGCGAGCTACCTTAAGGAATCCTCACTAGCCAGGATATTTGAGACTAGTAAGTATATAAATTCAAAAATCAATTTCTTTCATAAAAACAAGAATTTAAAAGGATGACAAATAAAATATACATGCATATATATTTTTCATACTTAGATGCGCGCACAGGTTTGATCTTAGGTGATTCTGGTTATGCCTTGAAAAGATATTTGATGGTACCCTACCTGACTCCATCAAACAGAGCCGAAAAAAATTTCAATAATGCATTGTGTCGTACAAGGGTAACGATTGAGCAAGCGTTCGGTATCCTCAAGAGGCGATTTCCTTGCCTTCAAATAGGTTATATGCTCAAATGCTTAGAATATTAGAATGTAATTTACATGAACATGTATATGTACTCATAATACTGTTTCAAGTACAAGTCTCTTCCTTTTTGACTTCGTTTTATTTGTATTTAAAGGATTACGAGTTCAGCCAGAACAAGCTTGTTCTATTGTGGTGGCCTGTGTTGTGCTGCACAATCTGGGCATTGAGCGACAGGATATCGTTGACATCCCACCGGTCAACAGACAGATAGTGGACGGAGGTCGGAATGAAGGAAAGGCAGTGCGGGACCATATTGCACAGACCTTTTTTGCAAATTGATAAACTGGTAATTATCTTAATAGAAAACACACACCTATAAATTCAGAAATTAGATAATTTATTGTTCACTGATTAATTTCTCCTTCTTTAACTTCAAAAGATGAATTTCTTCTTTCAGTTTCTTCTTCTTTAATTCCATGACTTCCATGTCCATCTCCATCTTTTCCATTTCCTTCATCAAAAGCTGTTTTTGTAGATCCATCAAACTTTGCTTTTTGTTGGATGTAGATTGACCACAATGACTCACAGTCGGGGTTTTGGTAGCCGGAACGGTTGAACTGGTGGTGCTCAGAGATGATGACGTAGACTGGTGGCACTCCACGCTCGACTCGAAGTCCATTACATCTGAATAAAAAGCAATCTTATGCAATAGAACACTAGCGTTTAATGTCATTTTTTGTGTTGTTGGTTTTTTTTTTTTTACAGTTGACATGAATTCATAAAGCACTTGGTAAATCGCCATATTAGTTCCTATCGCTCCTCAGCTGCCACATACAGTACTAGAGAACTGTAGCAATATTAACGTTTATTTAGAAATAACTCACAATTTTTTTTTTAATGATACAGAAGGGGTTTGTGCTGAACATTCACGTACAAGTATTTATCGCTCAATTATATTCGTTATTCGTATCTTTGTCGTAGGCAAATTGAAATTGTCGCGTAAAATTAATACATGTAAATGTTGAAATATGTAATGGCTTATTAATTAATCAGCATTAAAATTTAATTTCCGTATCATTACAACAGTAGATAGATGTTACGTTATTCATCGCTAAAATGATCTTAAAGATTATCAATAACTTAAAAGTGAATTATTCACAGAATTTAAAACATGCAATGCAATCAAACAAATATTTCTATCGTATCAACCGCATAAAAAATATGTTAAATACATTAAACCAGTATTGTATAACGTTTTCTTTTTGTTTCTAAATATAATTAAAAAGATTGTACGCGTGAAAAGAACAAAATAAATTAATATACGCAGCTTATTTACTACAGGGCGTATTTACCACAAACTGTTTAAAATTATAGTATCATACATAATTGAAGTAGACTTATAGAATGTGAACAGTAAATTTTGCCCTTTATTCTTCTTTAATTTTGTTAAGCTAGGTCGTGTCCTTATCAAACAATGATTCTGACTGCTTTAAAATCATTAAATTTTTATTGGCTGTTGACCAAGAAGATTTGTGACCATCCAATGAAAAAAATACACAGAGTTTGATTGACAGGTTAGCTAGCTGCAGGTGTTACCCGATGTCCGAGTTTATGTGTAAATTAAAAAAGAAACTACATGTACTTGCTTAGTACGACATGACAGTGTCACTAAGAGTTGATTTTTTTTTGTGGAAAAATGAAAGTAAACATGCATTCATACGCGTAACTATAGAAATACATGTAGAAAACTAATATTATGGCGGTAGTGGAGATAAAACGGATATAATGCGTATTTATACATTTATTTCAGCTTTAAGATTGCGCCTATGTATACCTCCAGTATCAATGCCGGAGTCGAGACCCTGAAGTGAGGGCCGACCGTCCATTGAGTCGATGACGGCTCGTTCTATGGGGGTGGGGGACTGGGGTTTCGGTCCTCCACCGGTTTTAGGCCTCTTCATCTGTGAAATTTTATCCTTAGCTGTACATTAAAAATGTATCAATTAGGTTATCGCTCCAAACTTTCTTTCATTTTTTATGACATAAATCAAACTTAACACGTATATATTAAAATGATTCTATATAATTACCTCTGCATTTCAAATTTGCATACTGTTTTCCAGCTTCTTTTCCTGTTCGGACATAAACACCAACTCTGAAATTAGAGTTTTTATATTTATTTAAAACTTAAGATTGACCATTGGCTTTGTTTTACTGTAATAAAAATCATGCATAACTGAAAAAAATATGATAGACTTCAGAAAGCGTTTAACGGGATGCCGTACTTTGAGATCTACAGAAACATACATGTAGCATATTATTCTATGACAGTATATACAATGGTATAATATTCACTAGTTATTTATTCCTTAATTGCTTATAAAAGCAAATTGTTTTTTAATGCATTTGAAAATGACAAACCGAAATCTACGCATTTCAAACAAGTTAACGTTAGCGGGCCATGTACATGTTATCTCCATGTACCTTTACACCCGCATTAAACACCAAAAAGAACATTTTATTGTTCTGATATTAGGGGTTTTTTTAACCATCATTATTTAAGTTTTGAATTAATTGTTAACGTGTTGACACGTTTTATGTTTAAAAATTCCATGTCATTATATTTTGCTTGTAAAACAGGGTTACCCCTTTTTAAAATAGAAAGTTATTCAATGTATTGATTCTTAAATGCTTAAAAATTATTATACGTACTTGGAAACCGCTTTTGCCACATCTTCCCATGCTGTCTCCCGTTCTTTTTTCCCTCTACCACACCCCTTAAACTTTCCAAATAGAGACTTCTCCTTTTTGGTTACTTCTTCCAAGAGAACACTCTGTTCGAGATCTGTCCATGTTGGTTTCCTTTTCGGGGTACTGGAGACGAGCGGCGGCGATATTGTACAAACAGTTTCTTCTGTATCTGCGGTGCTAATATTCGGCATAAGAATATCGTACAGTATGTCGACTTCGTCCATTTTGACAATACAGGCGTCCCATACAGACGATTTTTAAACGTCATCAAAACATAAAATGACGTCACAATCGATATATTTCATACGGTGGAACAAAAAATGAAAGCAAATAAGATATAGAATGATTTTATTATTCAGTTACATATTTTTTTCATGCATGGCCGCTTATGTCATTAATAATTATCTGAGTTCCATACAGAGTTTTGTCACTCAGTTGAGTTGAGTTACTTTCGTGTTCGTGGCACACTTTTTTGAGTCGAAACTCAGTAGAGTAAAATAAATTTTACTCTACTCAGATTTGAGTTGAGTAAAATACAACGTTATTGGCCCCGGGGCCTGCTCGTGCGCCAATTGTGAAAAGGGCTTAAGCATCTCTGTTTTAGACCACAATTCAACAATTTACATTTATTGCATGATGGTGAGGGAAATATGAGGATTTATTTCTTCAAGAAAAATCATATTTCCCGAGGGGATCGCCCGAGGGAAATTTGTTTTTCTGGGGGAATAGATCTTCATATTCCTTTAACATTAATGCAATAAACGTTTTATTATCCCGAACAACATAATTATACAAAATACTTTGATTTCTAACAATTATTTGACTTTTCAATAGCAATAAGGTCGTGATTGTTTGATTTTCTGTTACTGTTTCACTTTTCTTTCGTAACTTCGAATCATACTAGTTAAGTTGGTTTTGGGATATAAAGAGAATTATAATGATTAAATATTTTTGATTTTATCATATTTGTCAACATCATATGCTCATGTCGGCTTTTTTTTTATTCCTATCACTATGAAATCGCCCTGCCACGTGACTTTCTAGACCAATCAGATACAACAATATAATCATATTGAGGTATAATACTAAATGCTGATGCATCTCTGTTTCTTCGTGATTGGTATGTTCTCTCGCTTGTAACTATGTCTACTGAAGAGCGTCGGAAATGGGCGATATATATACCCCATCTGACTCGCAAGACCATTCGTACCATGGAACGCATGATCGCAGGTCCAATCGCGTTGGCGCACGTTCAATCGTACGATCACCTGGTCTCTCGCGCGATCCTATCGCATTTTCTTTAACAGTCACTTTCATTGTACAACAGTCTCATATAGACGCAAGATATATCGTAAGATTTAAGCGGTTTACATTGCACAACACTTGCCTAGATCGTGCGAATTTCGTACGAATTCTTTTATAGTTACGATTATTTCGGCAACAGTTTTCGACTGATACCTAATTTTTTCGATCGCACAAACATTTTGTCACTTCTGCTCGTGCACCAATTCTGGAAAACGCTTCATGTACAATGTTGCATAAAAAAGTTTTACATCGAATTGTAATTTTGATAATTCATTTAATCTGCAATTTCTTTAGGGACAATAAGCATAGGAACTGCAACACTATCTTTACAACATGTATTGAATCGCGTTGTTTTGTTGCTTTCCGATATAGTTAGTAAAAAATTGGCTTTACGTTCAGTAGTACTTCCGAGCAAAATTCTTACGCATATAAAGTAAAACAGCACAATAATTTGTAACTGTATAGATATTTAAGTCAAATAGATCAAAATAATGGTTATTACATTATTAATTAAAGATTTACATGAAGCTGTCGCTGCATAATAAGCAACTGAAAGTAGTGCGAAGAATAATGTGTGCACATATTGTAAAGTTTGCCGGACACAACTGTGATTAGCCAAAGCCGATCAAAAAAAAATAAAAGTTGTTCAAAATGGTGTATCACTTGTGCATGAAAACAACATCTATCATTTTTAAATCAACGAGCAATAAGCAAAGGAGTGCTAGTATAACTCAAAGTGATTTCATTTTATCTTTAAATCATATTGCTTGCAATATAGAATTACAGCTTTCAACTTTGAAGTCAAAATAAGAAGAAAAATGGAATAATTAATAATATAATATTCATCAATAAGATATCCAGGTTTTGTCTGTTTCCGGTATTTAAGAGAGTTACTTTAATCATAACGATTTTGATTGATTCTTTGATGAGGATACGGGCAATGTACTCGTAAGGAACAGGTAGTTTACCTCTGCCCAGGTATTAGAAAATGAAAGTCATCCGAGGTTTAGCTTCTTCAGGTACAACATGCAGCCCCCTTACCGCTCTTTAAATTCAATATATTTCTAATTTGTTCTATTTTTTATTTCTTTTATATTGTAGAATGTTGATTATTCAATTAGAAGATCATACATAATACTTTTATAAACTTTTAATTAAAAATGAAGTATGTTACACTGTAGGATCTAATTGTCAGATACCTTCATATTACCAATACACAAATTGATATGCAGAGGTGAGTCTGACAAAACAAATAGATAATAATCAATGAATTTGCAAAAATATAGGCCTGAATTAAATATATTTGAAATGTAGTTAAAAGTTGAAAGATAAGCTTAGATGCAGTAAAATAAATCAAACTCTATACGATAATCATATGTTGGTGTTTAAAACAGATATTTGTTTTATTAAAAAATGTCGGGTTAAGCTGTGGTTGATAAGCTGTGCTTGTCATATCAACCACCAAGAACTTAACCTTCTTATAGCCAATATTTCTTTGTATTTGCTTTCCTTATAGAACAGCATTACTGAATATAGTCTTGAGGAAACAAACAAACAAGACGCATCGTCAACTATGCAATGTTTTAAAAAACAATTACTATTACATTTAGCATTACTTCGATGCCCTTTCTTATCGATATGTTTCTAGTTAACTGTCATTAAGATAAGTTGGTTCCTTTTATTTGAGCAATTTAATACAATTTCTATCGTTTCCTTTATGAATGCAATCCGAGAAACATTGTTATTTCTTAATTTATTTATCACATGTATACTTCCTTGATTTACTCTTCGGCTTAAAATATAAAGATAATAGTGTTTTGTATTCATTTCGTTTCCTTAATGTTTTCCTGTCTCTTACGAGTTATTAGTTTATGATTTGAAACACTACATAAAAGGATATCTTTAATGAAGGCCTCAGTATTTTAACAAACTTTCGTTCTTGATCGGCGCAGATCTGCTTTGTGCTGATATTTTTCATGTAGTGTCAATGATTTTGATATTTTACTGTGGTGTTACGATCAATTTCAATTTACTTCTATTCAAAGAAAAATTGTTACAATGTAGTCCAGAAAATGGCTTACACATTTTATAGCTTCAAACTGTTTCTCTGTAACAGTATTATACAGGAATTTAAAATTACTTAAAATGCTTTATATATATTGATTTTACAATATTTCGCCTTATGAGTTATTGCTTTTTTTTATTTGTATTATCAAGATTTAGAGAGTGCTCTCTTTGGTCACGTAATGTTGGTGTCATCATTTGACCAATGAAATGAAATGCGGCAATTGTAGCGACTCTCTTTGTTTAGAAAGACGCGTTAATTCACTTTCTTTTAGGACGCCGCATGGGTAACACCTTTGAATACTGATTCTGTTCCTTCGGACCATTTCTTAAAAAATTCACCACCTCCCCTCCACCTTTCCAGTGTTAAATTTTTTATATTATTTTTTGTATTTTACTTTTTTATTCTTTCTTTTCTTTTTCCAAGCATGTATTTTATTGTACATGTACATGGCGTTTTCAGACCACAAGGAATTTCTTTGACGATATTACGTAACCAATTTTCGATTTCAGTTTCCCAATACAGCTAATTAATAAAATTCATATTTGTATATGATTATTAATAACTATTCAGAAATTAATTATAATTACATCATGTTAAGATCAAATCCAGAATTGTGACATAATTCAATTAAATTTCAATTGTAGTATTACGTAATATTATTTTCATTATATAATTTTATGCAATGTGTTACAATGTTATGTAACAATTAAAGTCACGCTGGTGGCAAAAAGCAACATATACCATGTCTTGTTTTGTTGATATACATTGTATTATGCATCGAAAAATGGAGGTGATGGTCATACGTCAAGTAAACTACATAAGTTATAGCCCCTTCATACGGAAATCAATTGTGGATAAATGTGTTTATTTTTTTTTTTTCAAAATTCAATTTCTTTATAAGCGTTCAACGAAATGTTTTCAAGTACATGTACATACAAAAGAATAATTTTACTACTTATTAGTATGATAACCAAGCTTGGTTCATGAAATATACATTATATTGTACTTAATTTAATTGCATAAAATCGAACTTAATTTACATACGATAGTACGTTTTTAAAAACTGAATGATATATGCTTTTTAAGTACTTTATTTCAAATATACTGATACAAAATTTACGTATCCCAGACATTTCTTTGAACATCCTGGTTACTCGACGTTCGAATACATTTCGGTGTTACCTAAAAGTTAAACCAAAATAAGCAAGCCAGACTTGGTATGTTAAATAAGAATTATTCACCATCATTCATTAATGTATACAATATAGATTTACTCGTACTAATGATTGTACTTGCAGAGAGCTCAAGTCATTGTTGAAAATAAAAAAATCACATAATAAACAAAACCAAATTTGTAATTTCTATCGACTTTTATATACATAATATAATACCAACAAAGTTTATGTACCTTTAATGCCCAGGCCGACATAGATAACAAGATTATCTGTTTTGGGGATTTGGAAAAATATCACTCTAAGATGTTATTATATAAATAGTGCCTGTTTGGGAGGGTAACAGTTGAAATTGACACCCCTAGAAAACCATTGTCAACCGACGCGAAGCGGAGGTTGACAATGGTTTTCGAAGGGGTGTCAATTTCAACTGTTATCCTCCCAAACAGGCACTATTTATTTTGTTATACTGAATGTCTTTTTTAAAATTTTTAAGAAAATTTTACTGCTTTTATATAGGAATAACGTGAATTCTACAGCGAACCGTACGCGCATAATTTTCGCGCATGTAACATTTTTTAATGTTACCCGTTGCCAAGTGCGTTGCTAACGCTGAGGGTAATAGTAAATATTATTAACTGCGTCTTAACCAATCAGATTTCAGTATTTAACATGAAAGTATAACAATACAAATGATTTTCTTATTCTGTACGATATTTTTTTTTAATTGTCATCATATGATTTTCAAAAAATCGTTTATTTTGAAAAATACTATGAAATTTGTTGATTATTTCTGTTACGCATGATACATGTACAAAGATTTTTGCCAAACATGCAGGCAATTATTGGTCAGTAATTCGTGGAAAATAAGCACTTTATATTTGTTAAAACCTGTTACTGAACTCGCTAAATTAAACGTGATATGCCATTTGTATATTATTTAACCTAGTATCACATTTATAATTTAAAAAAATCGAAATGTCGATATCAATATCTAATTTAACAAAATTATCCTAAAACATATTCAGACAATATTGGTAAAATTAAAGCGCTTGTGAATAGTATAAATAGAAAGAAAACAAACGATCCATATGTAGATATAAATCCGTCTTATTTATTCATAGCATCATATGATTTTTGCATTCTTAGTAGTCGTGTCTCAGAACTTGCACACATGTCATTCAGTTTAAAGTATTGCATACACATCATTTTAAAAACAAATCTTCAACACCCCTTTCCCCCTCAGTTTTGGGTTTGAAGAAAACAAACACATTCTGAGTAATCTTAAATTTAAATGAGAGCTTTATGTTATGCTTTATATTTCTTAAAAAAAATCACTAATGAGAGACCAATATTATCAAGTCAAACTTGTATATAAAAAAAACTTGCACATCATTTCCATTTGCTTTTTTACATCCTATAACGTTTGATTTACTATTGATGGCGATGAGTTATATCACATATTTTCAAGCCACGGAAAATATATACCATTAAAAACTCAGAATAAAAATGATATTCAATTTGACTATGCTAGTCTACCTGCAGTAGAAGATGTTGGTAATATTCCATCATAGTGATGATCTTTGCTTTCACAAAGCTGATCTTCATATGTCTCAGTGATTTTGTGACTTCCTGCTGCTACTGAAGGATAAAACCATACTTCTGATGATATACACAGGTGGGTCTTAGATAATAATTTTAATTAGCATAGTATTTTTTCTATGTGTGTGAGTGTTTATAAATAATGACATACTAGACTTTGACCCGTGCGTGCACGGATGGACATTGCATTTCAGACATTTTCGAAATAAGTACATCGACACACCCTATTATTGACATTTACATAACAAAGCTATACGCCTACAATAATGCTAGTAATTTCACTACACTTTCATTCGTTTGAATAATCTAACTGTGTTTCGGGAAAGACCCTCACCACAGTTAGAATGCCTCCCTTATACCCGTAATGTAGCAGAAAAAATTTCAGAATCGCTCCGGAACGATTTTGAAGAAAGTTATTTACTCATCACAACAAACCTTTTTGAGACTGCAAATACCTTTCAAATAAAACATTTAATTCATAGAATGAAAGAATTCAACACCTTCTTTTCACCAACATACAAGTATTTTCTTTGTAAAACTGGGTCCGTAGGACATTATTCATTTTTACGATAAAACATATTCTATCTTCACTCTCCTAACAAATATAATGTAACTTTTTTGCATGTAATCAAATATTATTTGTCATCACGAAGACAAAAGTACATGTAGGTACTAAGTTGAAATGTGTATTTGTTATTTTATACTTTCTCTCATAAGAAATCATAATATATATGAACAGAATATATACATGTAGCAAAAGTCCAATGAAAATTTACCCGTATTTGTATTATCGTTTCTGAGTTTATTCATGCAGATGTGATATTTTTGAAACATAAACTAAAGATCCCGTTAGCGTGAATGTAAATTGTGCAAGCGCAGAATTGTAAAATAAAAAAAATCCATGTCATTTCCGGGATTTTTTTTTTTTGGAATTTTTGTTGATTATTAATTAGCGAAGATTTACTGAGAAAAAATAAAAACAAATTGGTAATTTTCAAGTACCAATGATATTCAAAATGTATTAAGCAAAAGACAGTATTCTTCCGATTTCTCGGTATTAAAGACCAACAATTCGAGTCTATCATTTTAATATAGTAGTATAGATTACCTGTTTGTTTTCTTGGTTTTGCCTTAAATCAGAAATAAAACACATTTTTAGCAAAAAAAAATAAAAAAATACATGTACTATGCTTAATAAACAGTAACTTACAAGCCATTTAGAGTGAGTGTGAAACATTCTAATCACAACATTCACAAGATAATTTTATGTGCACATGTATTTTATTGTTTTATAATTGTCGTTTATGTTATTAAACTTTTTACTGGAAAAATCTTTACATATCTAATGCATATTTAAATTAATTCTTATTATTTAGCTATATTTTACATCTTATTGCTTCAGACAATATTTTAATAATGCAAAAATGGTGTATCTTTTTAATGTCAATATCGCAATTGAAATTTAATTCCGGAAAAACGTTCGATATAGATTCATTTTGTTCGTAAGTTGATCGTTTTAACACAACTTTGTGACGCTTTATTACGGTAAAAATTTATAAATCAACGACTGAAACACACCTTTCTGTAATATATGGCTCCAGTGACAATGAAACCGCCAATCAACACAAAGGCACACAACAATCCACCAATTGCGAACGCAATCTGAGTATTACAGTCTCCTCTGATTTCTTAAACAAAGTTAAACTTACTTTAATTAAGATCTTCGTATAAATAGAAAAAGTTATTTATTGAAATACAATAAAAATTAATGAAATATAAACTTACTTTCGATTGTTTCTGTATCAGTAATGCATGTTTTGATGTTAGAGTATGCTTCGCCAAGTCGAGTTAAGGTCAAAACACTGAATAAATATCCTGTATTAGGCTTTAGATCGGTCACTTCAATAAGTTTTATGTTATTGTTGGTTCTATTCCAATTTGGCTTTTCTAATGTCTTATAAAGCAAGTCGTTCGAACGTTTGTACTGAAGGATTTCTTTGTAAGTATCATCGTTAGAGTATGCGTTAGAGGACGTCCATAAAATGAAAGCACGAGTGTCCTGACATACCACTTCTATAATCTGTGCCGCCATTGGAGAATCTTAAAAATCGATATGATGGTTAAAGATATGAAATCTTTGTTATCATTATGCCGTGATAATCAATAAATTAAATGTATTTATAATAAAAATGACAATTACAATTATAAAGAAAAGTTGTCAAGCAATAATTACATAAAAATATTCAATGATGTTGAAGACCAACCTAACGTAAATGCTTAATTTAAAAAATGAAAATTTTCGCTTGCAATCGCCTGTGGCAATTTAACTTCGATCGTTTTATGTATTAATTACAATGTAAAGGCTTGAATTCAAGAATTCATTAAAACGTCATTAGTAAGACTAGACTTCGAGTTAAAGAGGTCAACATAATGCACTTAGTGACTTACATTGTACGATGACTTGAATAGTACCGGTTGATGTTCCTGCTACATTTGTTGCTCTGCAGGTATATTGACTACTGTCCTGAATGTCAACTGTTTTAAAAACAAATGTTTGGGAATGTGACAAAACTGTGAGGTTAGAAGAATTTCCCTTGAACCAAATGTATTCTATGACCTCCGGATTTGCATTTTCAGTGTAACAGTGAATCCAAACTTGTTTTGTCCCCGCAACAACGTGTAAATTACGAGATGGAATAATGTAAACATCTGAAATATCTTAATAAAACAACAAATATCATTAAAATCTTTGGTTTTATATTTTGTAAAAATAAAAATTACAAGATAAGGATATTTAAATGTGTTTAACTTTTCTACGATTGTTACATAAACATCAACATTGATTTTCATGTATGAGTACATGTATTCGATTAACATACTTACACCTGACGTCAAGTGTTATTTTGTCTGAAACAACCCTCTCTCCCAGAATATTGCTGGCGATACAATATATGTTTTTACCATTATCTTGTGGCATAACAGTATACTGTATTTTGGATGTCATCCTTGAAAGGAAATACGGATTTTTATCAATTGTAACAATTGTATTATCCAAAATTTCTATATTGTCATTGTACCATGTGACAGTTGCAGGTGGATGGCAGTAACTTGTCTGACAAGTCAAGTACATTATTTTTCCCGAATGTAGAGACGTTTGGTTCGTACTGATGATGGCAGAAGTGACAGGAACTGTTAAGTTTTAAATAAAATAAATTACCTTCTGTACTTACATGAAAGGTCACTAGTACACTGACTAT